>NC_079311.1:78743045-79943045 GCF_023638135.1 Falco biarmicus | reverse complement strand
AATTTAGAAAATCTTTAGTTTGGGTGGGGTTTTTTTTGCATCATATTCTTACAATGCACATAACATACTAGACACAGCAGAAATCTGACCACCTTTGTTTTTTGCCTTCCCATCTTAAGAGGTTGTGGTTCTACTTCGCAGATGAAAAAGATTTTCAAGTTTGTGTGCCAAATGTACTCATGAACCAGGCTGTGGCAAAACCCCTTCACTGAGAAGTACTTTACTGCACGAGCTGTCACAAAGTTGTTTTAAACTGGCTGGTGTACCTGGACACACATCTTCCAAAGCTTAAGGGAGATTTTTACCTCATTAACACATGACTTCAAAATTTCTAGAAAATAAAAACAGCCAGGAGCTTCCACATTTTGAAAGAAAACGTTCTAAACAACACATTCTAAATCAACTTCCTTTTCTGCAAAGGAAATATTTACTCTAAGATTGCAAAGCTTTAAAAACAGGTTCAGAAAGGAAAGGCTAGTTTTGTTAGGTATAGTAAGACATCTATAATATAGATGGCATCACTATAGCTTTCCAAATTTCCAACCTCTGCTGCTTTAAGGGAGGAAAGTCCATCAAGCTCTTTTATTTACCTGTCAGAATATACTAAACAAGTAATGGTAGTTCTGTAACAAAAACCAACAACAACAAAAAAAAGGATTTGGGGTTAAAGAATAATCACAAATGAGCCCTCACCGTTCACCAAAACTGAAAACGAATTGAGTGATTTGGAAGTGTGCACTACTTACAGTAATGTCCAGGATGCATAGGTGGATGATGCTGAAGATGGCCATTCTGGTGGTGAGGTATGGTAGGCGTGTAGGCTGCCGTCCGACTTCCAGTCCAAGTTGTAGTACTGTCTAGAAAAAGAAAGGAGCAGTTGGTTTTTAAGGGAGTTTTTCCGCATCTCACTTCTAATCCTCTATTTCTCCTGAACATTTGGAAACTGGTTTTAGAAAACTAAGAAGAGTGCACATATGTATATACTCACTGTGATGGTAAGTAGCTGGCTGAGCTGTAAACCCATTCTGCTGAGTTCCTGGCTGAGGCCCTGAAGCAATCTGTAAGAGTCCATCACTATGGCTACCTGTCAATATACTGGTAGGTTGACCTGGTAAAAGAACACACTACCTATTCATGAACGTTCCAAAATTTGAATTAAGAAGAGCTCAGCACTACTGGGTAGGAAAATACACCCAACTAAGGGCACTGCAATACACAGTTCCTACAAGTCTGGTTTCAATACTTTTTTTCCACCCACCAGAGTGTCCTAGGAAACTTGAAGCAAGATGCTCTGCATCAGCTAATTTTGACTCTGACACCCTTAATATTTTAGGAGTAGAAGTATGCAGAGAACTCTGTTTATCAACCACACCTTTGTTCTGTTTGCATCTCATTTTCTGATTTGAAAGGAAAGCAGAAGAGATGTCACAGGTTTTACTGAATAACATAGCTGGAGTAGATTTGGTATGAATCCAAACAGGCCAACGGCAGGTCCAACAAGTTGCTTTTTTTCAGCATAACAACTGTTCCTAAGGAGGACACTCGCTTAAATTTATGTTCCTCCAAAACATACTGAACAGTACTTGGTTTTTTTGGAATAGAGCTGCATACATCACTGGACTCCTTCCTGAGAAAGTCACTAGGATTATTTTTTTTTTTCCTCCCAAGTAAGTATTTCAAGAATTGTCTAAGCTTTAAAGTAAAACTACAGATATTTCAGAACAGGTTAACGGAATTTGATTTTAAAAGGCTTCAGCTCAGCCATTAACACTAAACTGATCAGCAGTTTCACAAGTACACTTGCACTCTCAAACTGGTGTGGCTAGCAGAATTTAACACGTTGAGAACTTGAATTATAACCTAAAAATGAGCTTTTTTTCCTGTCTACTTGGCTCCAACAATTATAGCACTGATGAGAAAAAGTTACTGACTATAAACTGTTGTGCAAAGGCAAAACAATTAAACCACCTATCCTTTTTTCTCTGCTTGAGACAAATACAGACATTGTATCTCAGCTTGGCAAAACCATCATTAGTCTCAGCAAAAAAGGTTGTCAACTAAAATTAAAGAACATTATCAAAACACCACACCACCATAATTCAAATTTGATAACACGAAGTTCGTTATATTCACATGTCTTTTGATATTAAAGTGACAAAGACTATGTGAAACCCCTCCAAAACTTCATGGTTTCCCTACGCTGGGGCTGCAGGATACTGCGTACCTAAGTGCTTTACTGTCCTGCTGGAGTGAAGTGTGAGGTTTGCTATGTTTGATATTGGTAAACCAGACTCTTCCACTTGGACCAGATACACACAGAGAAGAAAAACTTCAACGCAGCACTCCAACGGACTCATGAAAATATTAATTAAGGCTGTTCCTTTGGTGGTACAGTGGGCCATTATAAAAATGATCAAGTTAAAACTGGAAGACTCATTTTGTCAGCTGTGGAACACTAAAGAGCTGCCTGAAAACCTCTCAACACTGCCACCTTAGAGTATATCTGTTTGTTGTCCTGCTTGCTGTTTTAATAAAATAAAATTCTTCATTCCTACAGCAATTATTCCAGTAATAGCCACAATGTTTTGTCAGTGGTCAACTGTTTTAACATTGGATCACTGAACCTTGGGCATATCCACAACAGTCTTGTAACACTCACATAGTGTAAGCCCCACTGAAAAAAGACTGGGTCACCAGGAAAAGTTACTCCAGTTCTGCTCCGAGTTAAAACCGTATGTTAACACTTACAAGACTGTCTAGATCATATTGCCACAGACTTTATCAGCATAGCACCGCAGCAGCACAGTTCCACTGCAAGATCTACTTTGGCAAAAATGAGTAGTTATCTTTGAGCTTTCCTATTTTCACAATTTAGGATTTCATATAATCTCAAAGATCTTACTTGTTGAAGCCACAGGAATGTTGGGAAAATTAGTGGTGCTGGTAGTGCTAGCCTCAGTAGGAGCTAACATGGCTGGGGTGCTATAAGGCTCTGTAGATGCCCTGTTACTTGGTGGGTGCTGGATGGTTTGGACTGAATGGCCTTCAGCAGAAGACAATGATGGCTGCCCCTCATAGTCATGAACGTATTCGTCTTTCACCAACATGCTTGATGGAGCTGTGAAGAAGCAAACGGTTAAACAGTATTTTCAGGATTTCACTACAATTGCACTGCTACTTTCAAGCAATAACAACGCTATTGAAACTACTGGGAGGAGGATTTAACCTATATAAACATTGCTAAAGCACTCCTCTAAATTACAAATAAACACTTCCAAGTCAGCAGCAGGAAATTTTGAAGCGTAACTGGATGGAAAAGCAAACTGTTTATTCTGCTTACTGCTATCAAACAAGCAGTTTAGTCCCACAGTAGCAGACTCCAATAGCATTTTGTTTTCTAGTCCATCACCGTGTGGTTGGACATGGTTAATAAAAGGGAGAAACGTGCTTTTTGTCAAACATCTAAATCTATGTCAATGCTAACAAACCAATTCCTAGTACACATGTTAAGAACACACATAAAGCTCCTATGAACAGTATAATTCATTAACACAGCACACCTTCATGCACCCCTGAAGTAATCTGAAGCAACTCCCATCCAAATTGACAAGAAATATCAAACTCACATTCAAAGACAATCCACACAAAGATACCATCGCCACTAGAATAATTTCTTTCTATACATCCTATTGAGCAAATTCAAGTAAAACTCTCACACTACATTAGCTCCCATGCTCATTTTCAAAGTAGCCTTAAAAATATTAAAATCTGGCAGTAATTTTCTGTTTCCTGCTGCAAAAACAGCAGCATGACAAGGAAACACGTATTTAACTGCTGGCTAGTAAGCTTTGATCCTGTACAAAAGGATCATTTTACAAAAGACACAAGTAGCAACACAAATTAGCAGAGATGAGTGCACAAGTTACAACTTGTGAAGTTAACAGTTTTGTCAGGTTTAGCGTTTTTTAAGTCATTTTTGCTTCAATACTTCTAATAATGTGCTAAACACTGGATTACCGAAATTTCCTTCTCTACAAATTTCTTCTGGAAGGAAAAAAACGAGTTTTGAAAATAAAGAAGTTACCAACAGCACGATCTCAGATTTCTGAATCATATCCACTGGACATTTAATGTCCAATTTCTCTCAAGTTTCAGAGAAAGCAAGAAAATTAGACTGCTTCATTCAAATGCGTATTAACTACAGAATTTCCATTGTTTTCTTGTTAAACTACTTACTAAGTCACAAGCATCTATTATTCCTAATTCAACGAATTAGTGTATCACACAGGTGCACATGGATTTGGGTGTTTGGTTTGAGTTTGGTTTTTTTAATTAGCAGCATTCAACAGTGAGGTTTTTGGTTTGGGTTGGGTTTTTTTGTTGGGGTTTGTAAGTTGCAGGCAATGAAAACAAAACACACCTACAAGCTGAGATGAAGCCTCAATTTAGAGAATTTATCAATACTTGCCTCTCATATGCTACCCAGCTGGTTTTCCAAAACCAAAGACACAAATGCATTTCCATCTGCTGTCTATACTCCCTCCCAAGCAGATACACAGGAATAAACTGTGTACACACTGAAAAGCTTACAGTTTGTGCCCATAGAAATTTAATAGTAAAAAGAACAACTTACCAGAACTCTGTAGTGTCAGTCCTGAGAGGTCTTTAAAAAGAAGAAAAAGAAAAGAGGGTGTGGAGGGTTATATACACCGAGATCTGCAGTGATTTTTGAGCATTAAGTTTATAAGCCTTTAGAAATCAGTCCTACAGACTACATATTATACCCCCTCCATCACAAGTCTCAATGCTAAGTTATTCCTAGGATACACGTTAACTGCAAGAACTGTGTGCAAACCCAACAGAAAGGCTTAAACAAAAGCCACAAACTGTTATATCAAATCTGAAATAAAGGCAAAAGAATAATTCCATTAAGATGGACAAGAGCATATGAGAGTAATTTATAATTAGATCACTGAAAGTTAATGTTTCTAATTTAGGCCTGTATTTCATACACTCAAAAGGAAAACATTGTACATTTCATTCCCACTGTTCCATTTTAAATCAAGAGTCTACTTACCAATGCCAGGTGATACTACACGCTCATAATGGTAAGGATTTACACAGACACTGTCACATTTTAAGTCAAAAGCATACTGACAATATTTAACATGCTTGAGTTCATTTTTATGAAGATCAGGCCACCTCCAAAGACGAGCATAAATCACATGAGGGAATCCTTTGCGACCAGCCACCTAAAAAGTTAGACACAAAAGTTGATTGGGAAAGTAGCAAGACATTTCTCTTTACTTAGTGAGGAGCAAAGCTGGAAGAGGACAAACAACAACATAACTTCTCTCCATCATCAAAATATGAAAAAAAAAAAAAGTGGTGTACAGTTTACCCACATTCTGTACTCAACAGAACTATTAGGGTTTTGCTACAGTTAAGTCAACACTGTGATTCTTAAGAAAAAATACTGGATACAAAATGGCAGAAGCAGAATTTGTGCTTAATGTAGTATGTATGGTCACCTTCCCCACCATGGATGATGAAGGAGCTTTGCCCCAGAAGAAGAGGAACGAGGCACTAAGCTATACTATAAGGAATTTACAAGTAGAACAATGCCAATCCATTATACTGAAAAAAAAAAAAATATATATATATATATATATGCTTCTAGGGTATACAGAAAGCTAGCCAGCAAACATGACATCTGTCCTGGAACAAGGAAATCGCAACCCAAGCTATACAGGTACTGAGTACTGACAATATAAGGCTAAGATAAATCCTCAGCACAGACTCCTTGGAGTACCTTAGCAAGGGATCTTAGGTCTTTCTTCACACTGCTGACCAACACAGAGCTAACAGAAGCTTGTAGTGAAAATACCAGGATAAACAGCCGAATTTGTTACGTGACCCTGCTTTTTACTGCCACACACACACTCGTTTAGAACGGCTGATCCAACGCCTTCTGCTCCTTTTGGAAAAAAAAAAAAATAATCAACTACTGCAGCAGTCCAGAGCTCCAGCCACAAAACATACCTACAAATGGGGGCAAGGGGGGCTGCAAGAAAAGAGCTACTCTTCCTGAACACTCTAGGATCCTGTGTCACTCACTTCTGCTCCAGCTTCACTAGGAGGAAAATATCTGATTTTCACTTGTACTAACCTGAAGCCTCCCATCCAGCGTTCTCTGTATTGTAACACACTTGCTAGGATGAGCTCCATTTGTGGTTATAGCTGTAATCAAAGAATCCAATTCATCTTTTTTCTCCTTTAGCTTTTTAACTAAACTTTCAATTGCGCGTTTTGCAAAAGTTTCACTCTCTCCACCTTGTCGATGGCACATCAAGCTGTGAACAATGCTCAGACAAGCATCATTACTTGTTGGTGTGTTAGTAATAGACATATTGTCCATTTGTCACAGCTTTTTCTTTCAGATCAAATGTCAGTTTTGGGGGCTGTTATGATTTTCAAGCTGATGAACAAGAGATGATCCAAGTTAAGTGTTAGATGTACTGTCTCTTGGTAAAACCTAGGAGGAAAAAATATCTACATTAGAATTGTTTTTAACAAATTGCAGATCATGTTTCTAAGGAAGTCTGTGGCTTTTTGCTTCTTTTATTTTCAAGCTAAGTGCAGGATATTAAAAGCACATGAAAAACTGCATTGCTTGTCCCATGATAGCTAAAACATGCTTAAGACACTGCTTGCACAGTTTTAGATATAAGATTATTTTTTTCCCCTAGCAACAATACTTAAAGATTATAGTTTATATACATGTACACATAGTATGTACATATAGAAAGGTAGGGATTATTAGATGAACAGGCTCTGAATCAGGAAAAGGAGAACAGTGACAATGATTTCTTAAGTTTTAATCTGGTAGGATGAAACCAAGTGGAAGTACTGACTGGGAATCAAGGGGATCAATTTAAACAAAATTTGAATAGTGAAGAAGCATGAATGCACACCAGAATCATCTGTCACCTCTAGTTAATAATCCTGTTCAAATAGTTCAGCTATGTTCTGACCTCAGACTAAGTCAGTTTCTCTTCTGTACCTCGCCATTAGCTTAATACACATTTATATAAAGTAGTACTGTGTGTGTCTTTACATATGAAAATCCCAACTGGCAAAGTTGCCTTTATTTGTTCGGATCCAGCTTCTTCTGGATCAAGACAAATCAACTGAAGTCACTAAAAACGCACTTCCAAACTGTCTCAAACAGAACTGCCTTAATTACACTACGTGTGAGATACGGAATAAGACCCTCCTAACACATTTGGCCTTTAAACTCCATTTGCTAAGAACCTGCAGTGGTTTTCTGGCCATGAAGTCATCCCTCCCAAAGCCAAGAGACCTCATCCTTTTGAAGTTTCCTTTAATTCACAAATTAGAAGAGCTGGCCTGATTTTCTCAGTTCTGAATGAGCTAATTACTACACTTTGCTTTGCTTTCTCCAGAAACATAGGACCACAGGTTTCATGCGGTCACAGAAAAGGAGTCTGATGTTGTCAAAAAGCTACTTTAGTTCTTCAAGCAGCTCTGGCTTCAGGTAGTCATCCACTAACACCATTCTACCAACTATGTGCACTGACTTTAAAACAGTGGCAGCAAATACACCTAAGTGATTTTACTGCATTTACATTTTCGGAGTAAGCTTAAAATATAAGCCTTTCTGAAAATAACATGTTTGTCATTCTTGGCAATGTAAATAAAGTATATTTGATTTTAATGGTTAAGGGAAAAAAGTTTCTTCATAGTATCCAAGGAACACATCCAGTCAAAGACCTGTTACTGCACTGGAATTTTCCATGTTATTAGAGGTACAGCAGAGGCAAGTATTTATTGGAAACAAATGTGTTGCACAAAAATGAAGGGCATGTTAATTTAGAAAGTTAGCACATCACACAAATTACAGTGTGAATGTATGGCTTCCCTCCTTGTAAAAGGAATATTGTAACAGAAATCCAGCACAATTATAAAAGGAAACAAAGTCTTCCCTACTTTATATTTTCTCCAATTTCAACCTGAATACAACATCCTTTGGTATACTTGGAAAAAAATCCACATTGCAAATCCCCCCACCTCCATTTTCAACAGTTTTCTTCTTTTGTAAGGATGCTTCTGGACCTAATTTCTCCCAAAAGAGAACAATTACCTAGAAGTTTGAGTAAGATCATTTTACCTAGCTATTAAAAGTTTCTCTCTCAACACTTTTTTTTTTTTTTTTGCGCTTCAACTCAATAAGCCTCTTTTAAAAGTCAAGCTTAACCTGCCAGTCATTCTCCATGGCAACCTACACTCGCATAAATCCATAAAAGCGTGCCAGCTAAAACAGAACAGAACATCATTTTCCTTAAATATAAAACAGCATCCCAGATAGATATGCATAAATAATCATAAATAAGTGACTTGAGAAAGCTGTTAGCCAGAAGAGTTTTAAATAAATAGATGCTTAAAATTAGACAGGCAGCTCTATCTTCTACACCCCTAAAACCATGAATGAGAATTTTGCTTGCTGACTTTTGGAAGACTAAGAGCAAGCAAATAAATTCTTATTTAAGCGGAATGATCTTCAGAAATGTTGAGTCACCCCTCAGCTGCCACTGTGCTCAACGGGAGCTTCTGACTGTTCAGCATTTTTGAAAGCCGGGCCACTTGTTTAGGATTTTGAATACTGTTACACACTGTTGATGCGTAACTGCACGCTAATTCAAAACCCTCCCTTTAGAAGCCCCATCTGCAGAAATGCTGTATTTAATCTGGCCATTTTCATCCCCAGAAAGAGGGGGTGAGGTTGGCAGCTATCTGGCACGTATTGACAAACGCTGTGACGTATTTCTTCCAAAGCACCAGAAGCATTACTGTATTTTGCAGACAAGCCAAGTTTTTACGTGCCACCAATTCAGTTTCTCACAAAATAGCTCTACAAGCCTATCTCTGAGTCACACATTCAAGAGGTGCCTTCACACCTTCTTACTATATTACTTTCATGTGTGCAAATAAAAGCAAAATGTAATCTTAATGCGTTGTATTTTTAGAAGATGCCTCTGAAGAGAAGGTCCCAGCATGCCCTCAGACATGGAGTGCTAGATATTCTGCAAAACAGCAGCATGCTTGTGTGATTTGATGTTTCCTTGATGCGAGCACGAAACCTCAAGTTCATTCCTTAGCAGGTCGCCCACCCAAGGAGGTGACCCCACACTACAGCTCAAGCTCAGATTTTTTATTGGAGCAGGTAGGGCCAAATCCACTGAACAAAGATCTACTTCCCTTGTAGCCAGGGATTTCATGGAAACAGAAATGGGGGAGCGCATGCTTTGGAGGAAAAGAGGCAGAGAGAAGAGACGGTGAACATGAGAAAAGCAGCAGCAGGAGACGGCACTTGTAGTAAAGTTCTCAGCTTTACCTACCGAAGAACAAAAAGGTATTTCTCTCTCTCCCTTTTGCTATAGCGTGACGCAAGCAGAACACAGAAGGGGGGGGGGGGGGGGGGGGGATCCAGGCACGCTAAAGTAAAATGCTAACAAGTTACAAAGTTATAAAGAAGTACCTCATTCTGTTCTAGCAAGTCAGGTATTTCAGTAACAAAGTATTAACAGGGAGGTTATGAAACAAGTGAACAGCTAGTGTTCTGCAGTAGCCTGCATTGGAACCATACAGTATGGGAACAAGAGTAAGATCCTCTGAAGACGAGATAAATCTGAAAGACAAAAGAAGTTAAGATTGCCAGGTAATTAGAAACACCTTTGATGATCTGTGGCAAACATGCTGCTATTTCAGAGAAGTGATAAGTAACCATTAACTGAAATCCTTCAAGACTGATGCAGACTTGAACAAATACATCCTAATTCTTCCATACATACTTTCCCACCGACGCCTTGCTCAAGGGTGAAGTATCTTTCTAGCCTGTGCAATGAAATTCAAACCATGAAGCAGCTGTCTAAAATTAAAAATGCAACACTGGTGCCACATGCCTCATTTTCGTGTCTGTGGATAATTCTGCCAGAAGTGGTTACCTGCACAATGTAAATAGATTCTAAAAACACAGGCATCCGTAACAGTATGCTACCTCATAGAACTAAAAGCAAATATATTATTGACTTATCTCCGTGGAAGTAACATTAGTGAGCTCTCACACTAGTGCCCTCATTGCACTTACGTTTATCTTATGAGCAGGAACGCAAAATAAACACCAGACTGACTCAAACTGTTCCACTGTTCTCAGATCAACTGCTACTATACTTTCTCCCTCAAAACAGCAATGACTTTACTAGCATGACTACAAAACAGAGATCACGTTTAAATGCTCAGCATCTTCTGCAAAAGCTAGTTCAGAGCTCTAGAAGAGCTTTCCCATTTGTGGAAGCAAGGTGCTCCTGATCAACTAGAAAAAAAACTGAGCAAAGTACAAAAAGCTCATGAGATCTCACCCAAAGGGATAACCAACGTATTTATGGAACAGAAAATTAATATTCCAGATTCTTCGCCAGTATCTCTTCAGCTGCACCAGCAAGATAGTATCATAAGCTAGCACAGCTTAAGAACAAGTGCTTTTACATGCCAAAAACCCAGGGTAACAAAAACAGCACAAGCCATGACTTCCAAATATTTGCAGCAACTCTTCAGGCAGCACACTAGGTATTTAAGAGACAGGATCATTTGGAAGGCCTCACATGACACCCAAGAGTTACCGAGGTATATTCCAGTTTGAAATTCTTCATCAGAAAAGCATCCAGACGCATACAGATGTAGGCAGACATGCACATAGTCTGAAGAAGGTACAAGGGGTTTGGAAAAAGAAAATGAAGTTTTTCTGCTTTTCACAGTTAGAAAAAACACATGGACTTGATTTCCTTGCTTTTACAGAGGTATTACTACAGTCATACAGAAGCTCAACTGAGACACAAGGGCAAAGGCTGCTAAAAAGAATACAAAGACTCCATCTAAAGCCTCATCAGCATGCCCTAGCCATTCAGTCAAGTCAATTTTTAAACTTACCTGAAAAATCCCTTCCTCCAAACAATTCCCATTACCAATACTCTAACATGGTTGAAATTTGCTGAGGATTTACAAATCCAGATTTCTTAAAAAGAACTCGCATTCTTTTCTACATACTAAGAACAACCTTACACTCCAAGTCACTTATCTTCCCCCTCTCTTCCCACAAAAGCCACTTTGCAATTTGGGGAGAACGATCGATCCCAAACAAGAAAAGTGAAACAGAACAAGGTCTTAAAAAAAAAAGATTAGTCTGGATGAGTTTGGTACAATGCTCTGGGTGATGCTCTGTTTGTGCTGAGAAAGGAATATACTCTGAATAATTAGAAAAGATAAGGTGGGCACCTGAAGGAGATAAGGAGACCATCGAGTCAGGAAATCATTGAACAAAGAAAATGGAAAGGTCTACACCACCTAGGTTCCATCTATTGTGAATGGAATGATTAGGTGTCAAAATCAAATGAGTATGTATGTAAAGATGTTGCGTAACCTCTCACGAAAACTGTATAAAATACCTAACTTTTCACTGACAACTCGGGAGCTAGTCTGTCTGGTGCAAACCAGCCAGCTCCCCAACATTGCACGAAATACCTTTGCTGCTTAAAGACAAAATTGGTCTGTGAGCAGTTACTCTGTGCCGTTTTGGCATCAAAAGGAAATAACACGCTTACGCGAACAAACCAGGCGGTTATGGATGGAGCTGGAAGTCAGCGATGTAACCCAAAGGAATATGATCCAGGCAATCAGCAATCCAACAGCATGGGCAAGATGGTTAATCCAGGCCCAATGCTGATATGATACACTACCCTATTCATTTACAGTAGGGTTTAAGCCAATCGCAGCTGCAGAGGGATCAAATTCACCAAGAAACTCAGTCTAAAAATGCCACTGGATAATTACTTTAAGACATGGGCAAAAGGCCAAAACCCACTCCATGTCACTTTCTTAGCATATATTAATGAAGTTTCTACAGCAAACTAGGTATTTTTCAAACAAGAGACAATTTGAGACTCTTCGGAGACAGACATCACTGTTTGCAGGACAAATTACATGAGAAGTACCATGACTAGGAGTGATCAAGTAACACTTTGTTTTAAAAATTAAGATGCTAAGAATTGTGAAGTGTTGTATTTAAAGGGGAAAAAAATGTTTAAAAATGTAGTATAGCCTTGGCACAACTAGAACTAGAGTTCCTGGAGGTGTCAGGGCAGCAATGGCCCTTTGAAAAGCGTTTGAGGGAGAAGCAGTCTTTCAGATCAGCTCAGAAAAGCGGTTCCAGACACAGACACGGTACTGAAGGTCTGGAGATGCTGGTGGGGAAGGCAGATAAACATGGCAAATGGGGGAGGCAGGGGAATGCGCAGCATATACCGACACACCAGAAGCAAATGAAGAATGCGAGATGGATTTGCGACTGCATGCACAAGAAGCCTGAAATAAACCCTTGTGATGGGAATCCAACCAGCCTGCAAAGTTAAAATCAAAGAGGAAAATTTACACATGCTAAGTATCAGACGACATATTTGGGCCTCAGGAAGCCTTTTAAACAGAGCGAGATTTGCCATCTTTTTGTACAAACCAATCAGACAACAGTCCTGTGTCACCTCAGAGCATTTCAAATGACCCTCAACACACGGGCACTCTAAGTCCCTGCTAACTGAACTATTCTGAATAATAGGAACACAGATTTTATGTGTGTTTTATGAGAACTCATAGAGCAACAGTTATGCAAAAATGCTCTGTGATGCACATAAATACATAAGCCTGAGAATTTTTAGTACTGGCATATCCATGTAATGGCTGGTGTTAAAAACATACAGGGATGCTAAAGACAGTAACATAAAGCAAGTAAGCGTGCCTAACAGCCTTCACCAGGTACAATACAGGATTTCTGTCTATGCTATGAATCTTAAGATAACTTGGCCATTATCCATTGTAACACACTGTAGAAGGGTCTAAGCAAGTCAGCAAATTTGCAGACAAAGTATCCTTCATGATGAGCCATGACTTCAGTGAGTATTACCACTATGGTCTTAAAAAAAAAAAAAGCTCCTAACATCTGAGCCAAAAACATATATCCAAGTTGCAAATATGATGGTAATTTCTTGAAAAATGTATCTAAGATAAAATAAGAATAGTTGAGCTATTTGCTTGAAGCTGCCACTGATGCTCTGGGAGCACGATTTACCAGTAACAGCCATGCCAGTCACAGATTTCCAGCATTTTGATAGCAGGCAGTAAATGCAATGCTAACGAACTGACTAATTAGAATAGCATACAAATTGACATCTTGCTAGAACATTTCACATGAATAAAGGACAAGTAAGGCTCTTGCATAAGCTGTTACCTCCAAAATTAGACAAACACAAAGATGTCAGAAAAGCAGCATACACATTTGATAGCTTTTAACCACCAAAACATTACTCCAGAGTTTTGCTGTTTAATAATGCAGTGGTAGAAGTTTTATGATAAACATGATAAAGAAAAATCCATAAACCAATAAAACAAAAGGCAGCTCATGATTTGATGAAGATATGAATAAGTGATTAAACTGCAGATACTTTCCAGCACGTTAGACTATTATCTGCTTGCCCAAAGGGTGAACAGGAACAAAATGTTTGTAGACATAAGAACAACTAGCATTAAAGAACAAGAGTACTAAGAATGTACTACACTCACACTGTTCTGTACAGTAAGAGCTAACATTCCCGAGAATACTATTTTTGTGCGTGTATCTGAATCATCAGTATCAATTCTGCTCATCTCACTGTCAGTAGCTACAAAAAAACTGAAGACATGTGACAGCACAAAAGGAACTGGAGAAGAGTTTTAAGGCAACTCTGAGTGGCAATTCTTTCATCCTACCATAAATCCATGGTTAAAAAGTACGAGCAGCCATTTCTTTGTGAGAGAAACTGATCTGATGTAACTGCCCAATGGCAGCGCTCAGCATCTTTACTCCTCTCAGCTTCCACCTGTGCACTTCAACCGCTTTCAAAAGCACTTTACAAAAGCAACAGACTGATCCTGTAAATGCAGCAAACGTTTCTGCTGCACACAGTTTGAGGGGTTTAAATCTCGTTCAAGGAATGTTTACAACAATAAAAACGACATCGAAATCCTTATCTTGTCTTTGAATGCATGGGGGGCAGGACACAATGAAAAAGGTAGCACTACTATGCTGATGTGACCACATATGCACACATTATAAATCCTAGAAAGCTGCATTTTTCATTTTGGTTCCCCTTCCCTCTCTCTACTTTTTATTTTTGAGAAAGTATGCAGCTGAAAAAAACACTCCTCTTTTCAATACAGGCTTCTGTATGGTCAGAGAAGGAAGACCACTGCACATTATCATGCCATGAGCATGGGAAGGGCAGTAAACTCCTCTGCAACTGGATCTATTTCCACAACGCAGACATACATGCCTTGCACTACCTCATCTCCCAGAGGGCACCCTTGGCGTCCCCCCTGAGCAAGAGGTCATCCTCTCCTCATCCCAGCACCCAGAGGTAAGGACGGGATGAAAACCTGGGAACGGCAGGTTCAGAAAGCAGGTGGTGTAAGTCCCTGCTGTAGAATGACAGAGCAAACCTGACCTGAACGTTTCCTCAGAGGATCCTGCAAGACCCATCTTCTTGCAGAAGGCTTCCTTCAACAAGGACAAATAGTAATTTGTCAAAACCTCACAAACAGAGGAAACAATTGTGGCTATGTGAAGCAATAAAAGGAAGAGTCGAACCTTGCTCAGGCAGAATTGGTGTGATTTTTCACTTGTACATAATGTTTCGATACCCTAGCAATAGGTGTATTAGATTACAATAAAGAACAGATGTTATCTGCACGGGGATAATGTTCCCTGCATTTGTTCAAGCTTAAAAAAAAAAAAAAAAATCACCTCTGGGCAAAGCAAGCACGGAAAATTTCAGCCCCAACCAAAAGTAGAGTTTTTCACAAGGTTAACAACAAAAGAAAACAGAGTCCTAAAGTTCCAGCAGGACCTTAACAACAGCATGGCGAAGGCTGCCCCTCACCAGGAACAAGCTATCTGCTCTCAGCACCTTTGTTCTCCACTAAATCTGTTGATACCCTCTCAAACCTCATATCCCTATTGCCTTCGCTGCACTTGAATGCATTATGTAAAAGAGCCATCTACTTAAAAAAGGAATTCTAATCAGTTTGAGACACTTACTGCTTCTCTTTAGGCTTCAGCTCTTTGAAATAAAAGTTTCCATATCAATATTAAACACGCATGCTTATGCAACAAGTAAATCAAAAGAGGTTCATGAATGCAAAGGGAGAAGAAGAGAAGAAACCCCTTCCAATAGCAATCCGGCCAAGATAAGAGGAGGGCCAGAAGGACAAGTTGCTTACTTATCATGACACTGGAGTACAAAAACGTGAAGTTTTAGAGGGCAGCAGAGCTAATTCAACAGCCTTGCATGGGATTACCTACGTTACCGAACAAAGTAACAACAGTACAACCGTCTTAAAATTGAAAAGATGACAGCTATCGCACAGAGTCTGAAATCACTCCTGCCTGTTGACAGTGGTACACCATTCTTAACCAAGATAATTTGAGAAGCGGTGGCAAAAGACACCACGATCCTACCCCGACCGTCTGTGTTTTAGAACACTTGGTTTGCAGTAGCACAATTTGGGCTCCGAGTAATAACATACCTAACCCACAAGTACATTACCCCAGAAATTAATCAGCCTTCCGTGGCAAAACCTTTTTTAAGACTCAAGTACCCAGCAAGTCACAAACCTCCCCGAAATCCCACATCCCCAGCACCGGGGATGGGAAGGAAGAGCAGGAAAGAAGGAATAATCTTAAATTCACACCCCTGGCGCCGAGCAGCCCCACGCTGCCCCGGCAATCGGCTAAAAGCACAGCTCTCTGTTACGGCAAAGAAGATGGCAGATTGCAAAGCACTAAAGGCGAAGCGGCTCCCAACAAAACCATCCAGGGCATTTTCCAGCGTGTGGGAGAGAGGAGCAGGGAGAGCGCGTTCCGCACCAGCAGCAGCGGAGGGAAGTTGAACTGGGGACAGGCCGGCTGGCCAGCCTTTACCGGAGGGCACAAGGGTTTGCTTTTTAAAAATACCACTAAAAGTTTAGGGACGGCGGGGGCGGCTGGAATTTTGTTGTTACCGCCGAGGGGAAGCGGGGGAGGGAGGCGAGGGGCACCCAGCGCGGCGGGGTCCAGCAGAAGCCCCCGGGGGTGGAGGGGGGCGCTGCCCCGGCTCCCCGGAGCGGCAGCCGGCCCGTCCCCAGCGCGGCCCCAGGGGAGGGGGGGGGGCGCTGCGGGCGGCCTCGACGGGCGGGCGGGAGCCGAGAGCGGATGTTACCTGGGCCGCGGGCGGCGGCGGAGCGGCCGCTCTCCGGGCGCGGCCTGTGGCTGTGGTGAGGGGCGGCGGCGAGGAGGAGGAGGAGGAGGAGGACGGAGGGGGGGGCCTTCCCTCGCCTCAGCCGGCCCCGGTGCGGCGGAGCGGGCCAGGCCTCCGCCCCCCCCGCCCTCCCCTCCCCGGGCCGGGCCGGGCCGGCGCTCACAGGCCCGCGGCACGGGGTGGGGGGCCACGCGGCCGCCCTGTGACGGCCGTCCCTGTCGCCACCCCCGCCGCCTTCCTGGTGGTGGTGGTGGTGGTGCCGCAGCTCCGGCAGCTCGCGCCCCGCGGCCGCCGCCGACACGTCCAGCCGCCACCGCGCATGCGCGACATCCGGGTCCCACACCCCCCCCCCCGGCCGCCGCCACAGCGCGCGCCTCCGCGCCGCCACCCGCCGCCACTGCGCCTGCGCGCCCGCCCGCCCACCGCCCCGCGGCTGGCGCGCCGCCGGCGGCCGGAGAGCGGCGCGGGCGGGCGCGTCTGGGGATTATTTTTGTGGTTGGTGGCCGGATAGCCGGGCGGGCGGGCACGTTTGGGGGTTATTTTTGTGGTTGGCGGCGGCCGCGGCGCTGCGCCGGGAGGCGCAGGTAGCGCTCCTGGGACGGAACAGCAAGCACGGCCGTTAAAAAGGCGCAGCTCCAAAAATGCAACGCGAACAAACGCGCAGGTGCGCAAACGCAACACCCGTAAGGGCAAATACCCAACAATGCCATCCCTGTATATGTACGGCTGCACAAATGCAACCCCCAGAAGTGTAAAGCCCTACAAATGCAACCCCCAGAAAGCTGGAAGCCCTACAAATGCAACCCCAACAAATGCACAGGGCCACAAGTGCAAGCCCCATCAATGTAAAACCCCACAAATGCAACCCCCATAAGTGTAAGACTCCACAAATGCAACACCCGGGAGTTTGAAGCCTTGCAAATGCAACCCCAACAAATGCACGGCCTCACAAATGCAACCTCCACAAGTGCAAAATCCCACAAATGCAACCCCCATAAATTGAGCGCCCTGCAAATGCAACCCCAACAAATGCACAGCCCTGCAAATGCAACCTCCAAATTGCACAACTCCACAAATCCAACCCGCAACAAATGCAACAACTCTTCCATTCCTCATCATCTCATCCAGCAAAAGCAAACTCTCCAAAGGAATCCAGCTGAAAAGGAGAATACTTCTTTTAAATTAGCAAGTTACATCGTTCTACCTTTTTGGTGTTGGACCACCGTTCGAATGCAAGGCAGAAAGGAAAAGGTGCATGAAATACCATATCCACTGCAAAATGCAAGAATTTTTGCTAAATTAAGTGGGGTGTTTCACAAGGTGCTGGGGTGTTATCACAGCTCTTCTGATAAGAATGATGGAAATTTAAAAAAATTGTTATATTGCCATACCAAAATTTCCTGCTCACGCTATTAAATCATTTATAGTCACTTCCACATCCTTAAGATCTTGGTGATGAAAAGCAATGTAAAATGCTGCTATATTTGTCATCTTTTCCTGGGTAGATGTAATTGAAGCCTCTTCACACCAGGATTTGCTGAGTGCATTGCAAATTATCTATTTCTAGAGTTTTTGAAGCATTACGGACGGGAGAAGAGCACTCCAGTTCAACGGGGAGCGTGTGCTGTGCAGGACTTGTGGACTACGGTGCAGCAAATGGATACGGTTCCAGGCTGCCTAGAGCAGCCTCTGTGCCAGCAAGTTACGCAGCAGTGCTTCCCCTCCCTCTCCAAGGTGCATCTTTAAAAAAATAAATAAATCATTTAATAATTTGTAAGCAAGGGTCTCTTCCCCCTTGTGCTTGCAGAACCAGCTGCAGCCCTTCATCCTAGGAGATGATTTGGTCAAATACAGGGATGAAAGCTGCAAAATGGTAATGCTGAGCACCGAGCAGTATAATTTTCAGATTTCCTATTGGTTGTATAATGGCAAATAATAAGTGTAAATACAAGATGTGGCATTTCCATCCATTGGCAATAGCCCTACTTTGCTTTCAAGGCGTACCATGAACCAGAGCTCCACCTAGGCCATGGGGATGCAGCAAAATGCCGTTACTGACTAGGTATTAAAACACCTTTTCAAGAAGCAGCCATCTCTATAGGCAAAAAATTAGTTTTTAAGAGGGGAGAAGAAAGGGTGTTGGGAAATTCAGCGCAATCCTTCACCTTATTTCACAAGCAGGTGTGAACAAGCTGCAAATTCAACAAGGAAATCCCCAACTGCAGCTGGGTTATGGGGTAGTGGGATTAATTCACCTCTATAGCACGAATGTTGTATTAAATCTGAACAAATCTGATTTAGGTAACTTAAAAGTACTGTAAAAGTACAATGCGCCACGGTAACTCTGTGTTTATACCTATCTCTGTTTTGAGGTTTGTAAAGTAATCATTCTGATGTCCTGCTCAACTGGATGGTGAAACAAGGAATTTGGGGGCACACAAGCCGTTGAGCAGGTGCCCCATCAGTCTCTGGTGTCCCAAGCTCAATGCAGTGTCCACAAGCATCCGTGCACGGTGGCTGCTGGGGACACACGGAAAATCCTGCCCCAGCCAGCACCAGCACAGGAGGAAAGGACTAAACGGGAACTGTAAAGAAACTGGGGTGACCACTGGGTAGGTGCTTCACCAGGGAAGATGCTGAGCTGCTGCCTCTGATGCTAAAACGGCACAGAGTAACTGCTCACAGACCAATTTTGTCTTTAAGCAGCAAAGGTATTTATTTTGTGCAATGTTGGGGAGCTGGCTGGTTTGCACCAGACAGACTAGCTCCCGAGTTGTCAGTGAAAAGTTAGGTATTTTATACAGTTTTCGTGAGAGGTTACGCAACATCTTTACATACATACTCATTTGATTTTGACACCTAATCATTCCATTCACAATAGATGGAACCTAGGTGGTGTAGACCTTTCCATTTTCTTTGTTCAATGATTTCCTGACTCGATGGTCTCCTTATCTCCTTCAGGTGCCCACCTTATCTTTTCTAATTATTCAGAGTATATTCCTTTCTCAGCACAAACAGAGCATCACCCAGAGCATTGTACCAAACTCATCCAGACTAATGTTTTTTTTTAAGGCCTTGTTCTGTTTCACCTGGCATTTACCCAAAGCCAAACAGCTCCAGCAACGATTAGACCTGGGAAGGACCTTTGCAACCCATTACAGTGATTTTGAAAGGCTGCAGAGATATCATGTCTGACAAAATGGTACTTTTTCCAACCACCTAAACACCTTTGAACTCAAACTTATTTTTCAAACATCAAATGCAGGGACTAGCAGGATCAATTTAACATGTTGTGGTTTAGCATCCGTCCCCACCCCCCTCCCCAAAATGTTACTTTGATCAAATTTCTGCAACTTGTTTTACCTCAAGATCCCAATCAATATGTTTTTATTATTAATAAAAAATGCATTAAGTTGTTCTAGTGACTATGTGCCAAACCACTGATTTCAGTGAGACCTGGATCAGTCCTAGCACTTCGCCAGAAATTAAGATTTCTAGAATGAAACTATCTGAGGTAAATAATTAATATCCTTTTCCTTATAAATGAGCATAATTCAGTATAAGCAAATTCTTTTAAAAGTCTGTTTAAAAAAAAGAAATGCTCCCAAATGAAGATCGTTGTTTCTTCTGCATTGACAGATGAAGCGTCCTACCGTGGGCCATGGGGAATGGTTGATAGCAAAGGCTGAACCACCTTGAGCATCAAGGATCCCTTTTCTAGCTGTATTTAGAGCTCAGACTTGATCTCAGGCTCTCCATCCTCAGCGCAGACTGCACCACACTCGGAGCAGCAAACCATTTTTCGTGCTGCAGGTAACTTATTTTTCAACCTTCTTTGCAAACTCACATGGACTTCAGCAGAAGGAAGATTTCCCCTCACTCCCTTTGATCAGTGCTCATCCCTTCCGTTAGCAGCTACATGTAAAACGCAGGAACCATCTCCGCTGTTACAAAACTCTTCAAGTCTTATTTCCTCCCTCCTCCTCTTTCCCGTAACATAAAAAGCTTCTTTCGCACTTTATCAAGTCCCTCCGCTGGTACCAGCTAAAAAAGGAACCAAATTTAGAGGAACTCTTCCAGGAAAGCAGAAGAATATTTAAAACAAGTTACGAAGCTTAAAAAGAAATCTATCTTCATTTACATACCCAGAACTTGTTAAAACACCCTCCTGGTCCTTACAGGACCAGGCTAGAGTCCTTTATCTGCTGTCAGATGGAATACTCTCAGGAACATGTATTTGAAGGCAAGGTAATTAACAAATGGTTAATGGAAAGATAAACTCATTGAGAAAGCAGACAATTTATGGTCCAAGTTTTTCAGTCCTTACTGGCACACATGTTCCCATTAATTTTCAATATTCAAGTCTCACTAGCAGTCCGATTTCTGAAGTCATTTAGCATCCAGACTGAGAGAGAAGAGTGGACCACACCAGGCAAAGACACATGGTTTCTGCTGAGAAAGAGGCAACTGTAACCTGATTACCACTACTACAATAGATTAAATTGAAAATACAGGAAATTCACATAACTCCAGCACTAAATGTACCCTCATTCCACAACACACCAAAAAGGAACTATTTCAAAAAATGACAGCCACACAGTTAACCTGGCTTTCGATACGGACCAAGCAGCTTGTAGCTCTTTTTCTCAGCTTAGACAAAAGGAGCATTTCCTCCCTCAACTGAATAAATTGCCATAAATAACGCACTAACGCATCAAATCTGTGCAACAAAGTCCCCAGACCTAATACCTGAAGAGGACCTGATCTGCTGCTTTGATACACTCTTCCCCTTGCTGTTCTTCATCTAAACTGCCCTATTCTTACTTAGGATTTAGATCCTAAAACATATTTAGAATGTAGCTATGCAGTAGGACTGACTCAATGTATCAGCAAAGTGCTGTTAAAAAGGGGAGGTGGGGGTGGTGTCCCAGGCAGCTCCCCATTTCCGGCCAAGCCCTTGTGCAGCCTCCTTCGTGCAGCCCTTGTACAACTTGTGCAGCAAGACAGCTCGCTAATCAACTTGGCAATCCAGCCAAAAATTAGTCCAGAGGCCATCTTCTTGCAGGCTAGCAAGAACCAGTGGTTGTTCAACCAGGCAAGCACTGGGCTGGCACACTGAGCTGGATCACAGGGGCACCGGGAGCCTGTGCCATTGACACATCTCACACACCTACCCACACCCTCTGTCATTTGAATGGGAACTGAAGATATTCCTGAATTCATAGCAATTCATTAACCACAAGAACACAAAAATGTATTTACCGCTGGGATGGATAACGCAGTTTTGGAGCAGCAGCATCCAGCACTGCAGGGAGATGTGCTGCAGCAGTGGGTGCACACATTTCAGGCTGCATAGGCTTGTGGATTGTCCCTTGGTTTTATTTCCAGCCTTTGATTTGTTATTTGCAGGTGGTATTGGGTGAATTTCCACAAAGCCTCGAAGTTGCTCCCTGAACTTCATTATCACAGCTGTGAACGGCTTAGAAATAGGAATTTTTGGTTGTTCCAGTGTGGAAGCAGATGTAGCAAAGCACATCAGGACAACAAAGTTAGTTATTCTTTCCCTGTATGACAGCTGGAGCCTGTTCAGCTTTTGACTATTCAAAGCAAAGTGTGATATCAAGATCTCTGTGCCTGCCATTGATTTTTATCTTACAAAAGAAAAACAGCTGGGGGGTATGTGTGTGTGTGTGTGTGGAGAGAATCTCCCATTGCATGACCCAGAGACTCTACCCACTTTTCACCATTTTTAAGAGAGAAGTCACAAGAAATCAGGGAGTTTCTGCTTCAGAAGTCATGTTCTTCAAGTTTGCAATTCTTCCCAACTTTTTTTTTTTAAGAAATCCAAGAGTTCCTCTACATTTGAAGCATATTTGAAGCATGAAATATTCATGTTGATGTAATTCAGTTTGGAGTTACCACAGCCACAGGTAAAAAGTCTGTTTGAAGGGTGGGGATAAGACATTGAATTCAATTTGATCAAATTAAGCAAGGAAATCACACTCATTTTTTTCTTTGAAGTTTGTTGCTTACTTACACACCCTTAGTGAAGAAAATGTCAAGAGTATAGGAAAATTATCTGCAGGATTTAACTTCCTCATCTCACCAGCTTGGTCTGGGTGAGGATTACCACTGTCCACAAACCACCTTTGAGCAGTGCACCATTTTCAGGGGAGAGATCCTTGAAGTGGGAGTGTTTTAGATTTTTGGAGCTTTGTTATTTGACATTTAAAGCAAGGAAGGAAACTGTGTATTAAACAGATTCATTTTCCATCTGTATTACCATCAACTCAACAAAAGAACAAGCACAAACTGTAGCAGCTGTACTTCAACCTGACAGAGTTTTCAGTGTTTATATTAGAGAGCTATGAAGTGTTTCAGCTTTCAGGAATCCATGCTAAGGGAAACATGTTTAGGGTAGATTTTACTTTTTTTTTTTTTTCCCCCCAGAAAATTGAGCTAGAATTTGGGAAACTCCCAACTTCTGGTTTGTTTTGAGGGGAGAAGAAAAGGAGATAAAGTTGGTTTACATGTCCCTTAATTGAAAGTCATTGCAGACTGAGCTATATACTAGGTGAAATTCCTCCTGTAGTGGTACTTCTACAAACACAAATATGGTCTTATCAGGGTAATTTCTCTTTGGAAATGCATCTGGAGGAACACTTTAGGAAAGACGACTTGTCATCTGCCTAAAGACTTTCAAGCATACTTCCAAAACTTTACTGATGCAGGGAACAGGTATACAAGCTTAGTGCTCACGCTTCAGAGCTTTAAATGAATCAAATTGTTAAGAGCAATTCACTTTTGATAGGAAGCCTAAACTGTTTTTATTTATGAGAAAACTTCATATGCAAAGGGGAAATTAGAAGGGCTCCTCAACTCAAGCATAGCAACACCCCTAGTTACAAACACTTGGCAGAGTTATAACTACTTTTATTAGTTTCAGTCCCCTTACAGTTACAAAATACTGTATACAAGTTTGAAAGAGATGTTATTCAAAAGCTTGCAACAGGCGAGCTATCTTAAATTCTGGTGCAGAAAACAAACCTTCCAGAGGGCTGTATTAAGCCAAATGATCCAGTGCTCTGCTCCCGGAATCTGTGGTCCAAGGAAAACCTTGGCTGAAAAGAAAAAGGCTGTGAAGGCTTGCACCACTCTACACATTCAGTTTCTGGGGAAGCTAGGTGTCCGAAATCATCACTTATGAATTTGTTCCTAATTCCAGATGTTTCCGTATCCTTTACAAAAGCAACGCTAACCATACCTAGTACCCTCTCCAGTTTGCAACAGTTCTCTGCGTGCCACAGAAAGAACTCATGGATAGTGGTGGGCTTGGCAGTGCTGAGCTAACGGTTGCACTCAATGTTCTTACAGCTCTTTTCCAACCTAAATGATTCTGTCATTCTATGGTACCAGAAACACCACCAGTATTTTTAAGTGCTATCCAACACCATCCTATACTTTGCCTTCATGCAGAGCTTGCTCACGCTATTTCTCCTTTTTCATTGGAATTTCTATTGTCATAAAATCCTCAGCTAGTGTTACTTCTTGACCATCTAACACTGACTCTGCCTGTCGCTTCAGTTCGGTGACGTCCATGTCCCCCTCTCCTCTCTGAGCAGCTGGTTTATACCGCTGACTGAAGTGAGTGAAAACCAGTTTCTTAACTTTACACAATTTTGCAAAATCTGATGCCATTTTTGGAGTACTATGACCATGCTCTCTGGCCTTTTCCTCCTGGGTATCATCCAATGTAGCTTCATGTATCAGTACATCTGCTTCACAGCAAAGCTTCACGGCCGCATCTCCAACCACACCTGAACAATCCCCCAAAATGCAAATTTTTCTTCCAGGAATAGGGTCTTCTAAGACGTCAGAAGGAGAAATCATTACTCCATTTTCTAGAACAACTGCAGTTCCATTCTTCAGTTTCCCATATAAAGGACCTGGCTGAACTCCTGGTAAATAAAGGCAAAAGAGCCCATAAGTATTATAATGCATGTCATGTTTAAAAAAAAAAAAATAACTTCAGAAGAGATATGCTATACACAGAGCTGTCTCGCTGAAAAAATACCACCTCAGTATAAATAGCAATTGATATTTCATGTACTTCATACAAATAAAGAGCCTGTAATGTCAGCAGGAAGTGTATTTGAAGAAAATCTGTATTTTTCATATTAAAGTCAATAAAGTCATGCAAATACACTGGCCATACATTTCCCTGAAAGCCACATTGTGCTTTTTAAACTTTATCATCTGAACTTGTTTGCTCTTCCCAGTATGAGAATGGTCTTCAATATTAATTGGTATTAGTATTACACACCAAACTGCTGCATTGGTGTGAAGTATTAAAATGTCTTTAACAGAAAATGGGAAATGGAATTTAAATTGATTACAGAGAGATACAGGCCCTCTAATTTGCTAGAACCCCTAGAAAGGTGGTCATAAAAAGATTACAACGCCTATGAACCCAATTTTGTTACACTTGCTGAAAACTGGGCTCACTACTCTGTTGGAACACATGCATTTAGGCATTTAAACAATTACAAAGAGGAAAAATAAGACAAAATAGTTACCAAGGTCTTTCAGTTTCTGTACATTGAGTCTACCGGTCCGGGGCTTCTCTTGCACCACAAAGCCAAAGGAAGGAATGCGGTGAAATAGGCGAAATGCTTTCAGAACTATCTCCTCGTCTTCAACCAGCAAGTAAGAGTTTTCTACTGGATCCAAGTGGAGTATTCTCCCTTGTGCTTCCTGGGGAGATACCTCATCTCTGTCCAAGTGAAAAAACTCCTTAAATTCTTCTGGGGGGCACTGGTCCCGTGTAGGTACCAGTTCATGAACAGTGTAGGGAAAGAGAAGTTGTGAGTGGGAGAGCTCCATACTCCTCCATATGAAGTTTCGCAGTCCCAATGGTCCATAAATATCAAGAGGTCGTTTGTTTGGGTCAGGGCTACTCTGGAGGCTAAGTGTACACAGCAGCCCAGGAAGTCCAAAAAAGTGGTCACCATGAAGATGAGTTATGAAAATCTTGGTAATTCTGCCTATTGATTAGAACAACAGGAAAAGAAAAACAAACCAGAAAAAGGCAGGAAAATAAATGAACACCGTATCAACTCAGAAATAATTGCTTTTTGGCAAGAAGTAGGAAATAACGAAAGAGGGAAATCAAAATAAAACTAGTGTTCAAGAAATAAATCCCAAACCACAAAGTGTATTTCTTCCATAGTAGCAGTAAGTTTCCACACAAGGTTTATTTTGTCTTGATTTGCCAAGAAAAGACTGCTGAGACAGAAGTTTTAGTTCCTTCTAAGCAAAACGTGCTACAAGCATGGAACAGAATCAACTGGTGACATCTGCCATATTAAAACACAAAGCAGTCCTGGAAAGTGGTTGTGCTTTCATACATCGCATGGAAACTGTAGACTAATGAGAAACGTAACATGGAATTTATGTTGTTCCCAGTTTTGAATTTAGCACATGAAATTAACATCATCAAAAATAAATTTTAAAAAAGCATCCAGTTTTGATTTTGAAGTTTTTTAAAAGGCAAGAAAACTATGGTGTCTGGCTGGTTTGTTTTGAACAGATGAAAAACTGTGCTTACAAGATCTGGGTTTTGTTTAGTGTTTGAATTTGTCCCACTCCAGCTCCCAGGCACTGGGCCCTACCTTTGCTAGACTGAAAAAGCCCAGAATTTTCTCTCATTACAGATACGTGTACTTAAATCAGGCTGCCTTAGTCTCCTCTCCTAGCTGAGTCCCCACCTCCATACAGTAAGGCATTTTCTCCAGCATCTGTTAGGACGAAGTAATAGGAAGGACGGAATCTCTTTGTTTTGATTTAAGAACAATTTAGTAAAAAGCATAAATTTAGTAAAAATTAGTCTGTTCACTTGGCCACTAAATCCCCTGACGGCTTCAGATTTTGGAGGAGCAGGAAGCTGGTTTTCTGTTCATAATTGATAATTTCATCTTTGTAACTTTCAAGTCAGAAGACTGGTCTTGCCGCTGTAGACTGCAAAAGCACAGCTACTGACGATAAACTTGGTTTCTACTTTATTTGCCAAAATGTAAAAGTTACCACAGATACACACAACTTTACCTAACAAAAGCACAGTGTTTGTTGACAGGAAGACTCACAGCATGTATTGTCTAGAGCTGTCTTCAGAAAAACACAAGCTGTGCCTGGTCTGTGGACCACGTTTGAAATTACAAAGCCCAAGAAATTAATTCAAGAGAGTTTGGTTCTCAAACACAATTCCTTACCAAAGGGCAATCAAGGATTACTGCACAGCAGGTTCAGCAAGTGCCACCCATACACAACACTTTCAGCTGCTCATGCATGTTTAGGATGTATTCAAATACCATGAGCAGGAGGACAAAGTATTTTGTTTAGGTCTTATGAAACTTTCCCCCTTCCCTCATCACAATACCTTTCAACAGCACAAACCTGCTTTGAGATGGCTCTTCATGAACTGTGTTTGGGTTCCCTCTCCACAGTCAAAGAGCCAGCACTCTCCTTCCCTGCGAAGCACTAATGCTGATGCTCCTCTTGTTGGAGAGGGATATGCTGAGCCTGTGCCAAGGAAAGTTATATCCATCGACATTCTGAGTACGTCGGTACACCACCTGAAAGAGATTTTGAGCTGCTGAACATACATGTTTATGCTGGGAAAGAAACAAACATTTTCGCTTTAAATGAAGGCATCCTCTGTACTTTAATGTGAGGATCAAATTCCCCTCGCCTTGAAAAAATAAATAATAAAACCTCCCTGGAGCAGGATATGACTTTCAGATGACACAATATTTACAAGTGGCAGATTTCCTCTTTATGTCAGTGGAAGGCTGCAAACACGCAGCCCACACGTAAGACCTTTGTTCATTACCTAAAGAAACAGCCCTATCCAGTTGGAAACACTCTAACCTTTCAACCCACTATTATTTCTTTCTTCTTAATTTAAACTGCATTTTCCTGCATGTGCTTTCCTCTAAAAGCCTTTTCCAAACGACTAAGACCAAACAGCCACTGCTGACGTTTAAATGCCATGGCAGGACGTCAGGGGCGGGCAGCCCAGCAACCCAGAGAGGAAAAACTTTCTCCCCTCAAAACAACTTCAGAGACCGCAAGACACAGGAGTCACCTGATTTACTCTGCCTTTGCAATGGTGCCCTTGAAAGCCTGTTTGGCTTCTCATAAGGGCAAAGAGAAAAATTCAAAACTACCATTTACGTAGCCTGAAGGCTGCCTGACAGATCGCAGGACACCCACTGCAGCAGAAGGATCTATACTGTCAGCTGCCATACCCCTGTAGTTTATGTCTCTGCTGTGTTGTCCAGATGAGGAGCCTGGCCGGTCTGCAGGAGCAGGGCAACCTTTGGAAAGCTGCATTAGGAGCAGAACTTCCCTGTGCACAACTCTTAACACCGCCTCGCCTTACGGGGTGTGCTATCTCCAGCCTTAAGCCCTCCTGGATTTAGCGCCTACCCCGTTTTCAGATGTGTTTCCTCATTTCAAAGTCCAGGTGCCTCAACAGCTTCAGATGCCTTTCAAACAAACAAAAAATAAAGCCTCAGTTTGGCTGCTTTTAAAAGCACTGCCGCCATTCCCTGAAGGAAAGCAGTCCTCTTCCCGGGTGTGCTAGCAGCCTCCTCCCAAGCACACCGAGGTGCAACCCGACCTCGGGGGGGGAGGGGGGCCGAGAAGGGGTAAATGCACATCCATCACCCCCCCCAAAAGAAACCCGAAATAAACGCTTTGCTTCCTTTACCCCTGCGTAAAAACAGATTTAACAACCTGTCAGCTGGTCTAAGGCATCACGCTATTACTTTGTGGCCAGGGCACGCTAAAAGCCTTACCGAGGCCTAAGCTCGCCCGCAGCCCCTCCCCGCCGCCGGGCCGCCCACCCCCCGCTCCCCCCGGGGCTTGTGAGGCACAGCCCGAGCCTCCACGGGCCGCCGCGCCCGGGCACGGCAGCGTTTAACTCGCAAACAGACCGCGGCCAGGCCCAGGTCCGGCACCGCGGCCTACCCCGCTCCCCGCGGCCCGCCTACCTCCCCCGGGCGGCGGCAGGCGGAGCCCGAGCGGCCCAGGCCCGGCCCCCCGCCCCCGCGCTGCGCCAGGCGGGCGGCCCCGGCCCCACGGGGAGCCAGGCGGCCGCGGCCGCTGGGGCCAGGCGGGGGCTGGGCCTCAGGGCGCTTACAAAGGGGCCTCCCGGCAACAAATGCTGTGGAGAACCAGTTCTGGGGATAAAATTGCACAGCCTGAGTCCCGGGGGTGTCTGCTGGTGGTGCGCAAGGGACAAAAGGAAAAAAAAACCCAAAACATCAGTGATTTAGAGAGTTCCATACCAATGCCGTATAGATCAAGGGTTACTTTTTCAGAATAAACAAAGTCAAATGTAATTTAGGCAAAGGGAATGCATTTTACTAAGAAAATAGAAGACCAGAACACACATTCCAAGAATTACAACGTTAGAAAGGAGAAGAAAAACCCCAACCAGTTCACATTAAATACAACTTTAGTTTCAGCTGAGCGATGTCCCTCCAAGTACAGTCAGCCCCGGGCAGGTAAGGCAAGAACTGTTCTCACAAGCACTCCGGTGGACTTACATTTATTTGTGTAAAGTAGGTATGTATAAGCCCATCTATATCTTTTTTGACACTGCATTACTTAAACTGGCCATCTTACTCTGTTTGTGTAGTCCTAAAAGTACTTTTATTTCCATTTTCATTACAAAGGAACTGCTTCAAGGATGGGTAAGTCCAGGGTACTCGGACAGTGAAATTCAATCCAGCGCCAACTTCATGCATGGCAGAGTATTAACACACGCCCCAAGGTTCTTGCACCATGAGCAAAATGTCCAATGTGAGAAAGCTTTTTACATGAGCTGTAGCCATGGTCTGCTGTGCCACCAGGTCCTGGATCCCCCGCATACGACGGAGCTGCTGGCATATCTTCCTCCGGAGCAGGCACGAGTAAGCTGCATCACTACCAAATGCTAGGATTGGGGAAGTGATGATAGGAAGCAAGAGGTCTAAAGCATGCTCTATTTTCCTTGTGGTTCACCCAGAGTATCTGCAGGCTTTCTGATACCATGGTAATGTGTATTTTGCAAGTAGGTAGGTAGGTCAAGGTAGATCCGTACAGAACTAGATGTCCCTTCACCAGCAGCAGCTGAATTACATTGCTCAAACTCAGCTGCCAAGCGGGTGCACTTAGAGAGCTGCTCTAGATTTTCTCCTTGCTCCACTATTCAATGTAACACCAGTCACTGCCTATTAGGTATTGGCTGTTATGAAACAGGATAGCAGCACACATCATCTTAAAAAAAGTCCAAAAAATGACAGTGGTTTTCTTAAACTCAGGAATAGCACTTGCAGCTGCAACAGGAGTCCAAACTGTTCTGTTCTTACAGTCCAATCTGAGAGTCTTGTAGATACTTTTATCCAAATGACAACAGGTGCTCAAATCTGCACCTTTGAGGTCTCGAAGACCCGGAACAAACAGAAGACAAACAACCTGGATCTACTTAGCCCCAGAGTCAGCTGAACTAAAATTCAGTTAGAGCTGTACAATAGTGAACCCCATAGGGAGGAATAGTCACCAAATAGGGCCGCTATTGAACAACTAAAAGGTGTATCATTTATCTTTGCAGTTACTACCACAGGAGTGTGACAGAGTTACTCTACCCCCACGCAAAACACTGTGCTGGAAACTACAGTACAGGGAAGACACGCACCTACTGCAGGAAACCTGTTAAACACCAATCTGCGCATGAAGTGTTGCTTTGTTTTAAGCCTGGAAAACAAACACAACATCATGAAACATCACTATTCACAAACATAACCAAGAACTTAGGCAAGGAGTCACACCTGGGTTTTAAAAATCTATCAGATACATTTTAGTAGTCTTCCTCTACAGGTCACTTGTTGGCATGCAGACATATGCTTCAGGAACGTACAAACCTCTGTAACATCTTTGAACAAGAACACATGTATTTTATAAAAAAAAGGCTGTGCTCCCTTAGCTACCTTTCTTCTCCCCTAGACATTTCTATACATTGCTGCCAAGAGGCTCAGTCCTGCTCCTGTTGATTTTAAGGAAGCAAATCTTGGACCAGTCCTGGAAAAGACTGAGCTACTGACCTCAGTGGGAGTCCCTGATCCTCTCCGAAGCATTCTGTACACCCAAAATAGCATCCTCACAGAAGAGGCATGAAAGAGACTTCTATACCATTCAGAGGGCAAAAGTCACCAGAGCTGTGTGAAGAGCTATAACACTAGTCATCCTGTAGGCAATACAATTTTTTTAAAGAACAGTGTAAGATTAATTTACTGTATGTAGCATTACAAAATGCATCCTGGTGACAACTTTCTCCCTTTGCATACTGCATAAGAGGATCTTCCAATTAGATACAAGATCGGTAAATACTTTTGCATAAGTCAGCAAACAGAAAAAAATCAGGTTAAGTAGAATATGAAAAAGGATACTGTGGGTCCTTACTAATTGGCAAGATAAATAACTTTAATTAATGCAAAGATTAGATGTGAAGAATACACAAAACTGAAGATGAACCTGTATATTTTATTAAAAAAAATAAATCTGAGAGAGATGAAAGGGAGAGTGAAATGCACTTAAAACTGAGCTGACATATCTCCTGTTGCTAATGGAAAGCAATGGCTGTACATTAAAGGTAAAAGTCCGCTGTGTCTATATTGCAAGCTATCCACAGAACAGAACCTGATTAAACAATGTCCACAAGCACATATCCACAGGTAAGGTCCAACTGGTACCACTGAGCTGCTGTAACTGGGACAGATTAGAAAGAGGCAGTCAGGCCTCCTCTATAGAGTCAGAACTCTATAGATGCAGCCCCATCAGGGCAGGGCTGTATTGTAACTGGAGCCTCCCAGCTTGTTAAAGACTTTTTTTCCTCACCTGTGCAGTGGTATTTCCAGAAAAATTATGCAGGAACATTTGTACCTGGGAACATCCCACTGCCAACCAATTCTGAACAACCCTTCTCGGCATGTGCTGTGCTGCTTAAAGACAGCAGGGAGGCTGTGCCAGGAAGGAAAAGGACTGTCCTTCACCAGACAGGCATTTTCCCTCAGCCTGACAGCAGCCACTGTGAATTCCCTGCGTGAAAGCTCCCTTCGGGAATCGTAATCGCTCTTGCCCAAAGCAAGACTCTGCTGCATGCAGGTAATGCTGTCCTCCGAAGAACCAGGTTTTCCTGAGCACTGTCAATGCCCACTGCTTATGGACGGTGACTGCACTTCTTGCCTGAAAACACTCAATCAGACCGAACAGATGGATGGAAATCTTTATTTTGTAAGACAGATTTATATTTACAGACTGATTGCCCTGCCTCTGTGATCAGTCTCAGCCGGGACACAAGATCAGCACATGGGATATTTTTGTTACTCCATCTGCCTAATTAGTATGTTGGCAGAAGTGAGGAATTGTGCGTTCCCAATATTCTTGAACCCAGTGATGCAGAACTCCATTGACACACTACCACAGGCTTCAGCTAGAGTTGAATTTTCAGAAGGTAAAAATAATTTGTACATTAAATTAACAATTTTTCAGTAAGATCACAAATTTAAATACAATACAAACCAGGCATAGCAAAAATAGATGGAAAAAACATTCTTTGTAAAAACATCGTCTGTGTGTGTGTTGGTCTTTTTTGTACATATACTTACATATACAAGTTGCAAACCACATACATCGCCCGATTTGGCAATGTGGCATTTCGAGCCCCACCAGACAGCACTTTACCACAGTTTGAATATGCAGCCTTTTCCCCACATGACTGTTTTCTGCATTTATATAATCAGTCTCCTTTCCTCACTTAGATAAAAGCCTTCCCAGAGTTCCATGTTCTTTTTATCTAATACGTGAACGTAATTTTAAAATTAGAGATTAGGCTGTAAGAGGCAGAGACCATGTCTAAAGGGGTACAGAGACTATTTTCCCTGTTCTATTTTGGGCCTGTTCTTTTGGAGACCACATTTTCCAATAAAAATGAGGAAACAGGAGAGGTGCTTACCACGGGTAAATCCTGAGCAAGTTTTACTTCATCTCTTTGGATTCTGGCTTCAAGTTTGCCAGTATAGCCCTTTTACATCTATCTATTTATTTTTGTCCTTTTTTACCTTGATGCAGAACACCATGAAACAGCACATTGTCTTCCCTTCTGTTCCTGACATACCACTGTTCTTGTTACAGCAACCAGATTTAGAAAAGTCACAGACTGTAACTATCACTGTGTGTCCCTGCCTGCTAATACAAACTAATGGAGGGCACTCAAACCTGGTATGAACAAAATGAAAAGGAATGCACACTGTGGTATCTGCATCAAATGTGCAGCGCTCTTCACTGCAAGGAAGAATTCAACTCAATTTTTGTTTTCAGAAACCCCCAACAAATTACATCTGTAAATGGGAGTGAGGAAGATTAAGTGATCAACTTACAGCTTCTAGGCATTAGAACTTTTGAGTCCTGTCTTCAAACTGAACTGAATATACTGGACTAAGACCACAAGAAATGTTCAAACTTCTGTAAATGTGTGTGTCAACAGCTGCCTGTAGCACTTTCTGTTTCAGCTTCATCAGCTGTCTGCAGGGGGGTTGTTCAAAGTGGCAAGTGAGTCAGTCCACTTACGAGTTTTTGAGTCAGCAATGTCACGAAAACATCACACGCAGGTCGTTTTGTGAGAACAAGGGTATGCAAGACAGAAAACAAATTAGCTTAAAAGAAACAGAACCTTGAAAAAAATTAACAGATGAAACAAAAACCCTCTGGCACATCACCTTGGAGTCCACTGCAGAAAATCTCCCCTTAAAACCTCTAAAAGATTTCCATAAATTGCCTCAGATCCTGCCTTTACTTTATAGAATTTATTATGCAACAGCATAGCTTTGTTTTTAAAAGCTATTAAGTGATTAATATGATTTTCAGGCTTTCCAAGAATATTTTTAACTAGCTCATGTGTTTCCTGATAACAGATTTTTTTTTACACTATGATGAAAACACAAAATACAGACATTGCTGCAGATTCCATGTGTGTATACCATGCTGCTCCTCAAAGTGCGCTGAAAGAAACAAGAGCAGCCAATGCCACAAGGAAGTCTGGACATAGACATCTTTAAATATCAGATAAAACAGAAAGCCCGTTAGACTGTTAAGATTTGTCTTAAGCTGTCCTTTCTTTTCTGACAAATGCTCTCTGGTGATGTCACAGATAACACAGCGTGACAACTCCAGGACAATTAGAAGACTGATTATTAAAAGCAGAAATAAATCATTCTGGAAATCAACAGTGATGAGAGAGCTATAGTTCATCATCAAATGCACGTAGCTAAACCATCATTAATGGAATTCTTTAGTGTGGTGCTGGCTCTTAGCTAGAAATGCAATGTCATTATTTAAATGTATTTTCGAGTCCTCTCTCATTCCTGTGGATGCCATCATCCATACAGTCATCAGGTACTTGGGAGAGTGGGGAGAAATCTACATCAAGTGAAAAACAGGGCAGGAGGGGGAAAAAAAAAAAAGACAACAAAATGAGCAAAAATAAATTATAGGACTCAAAGATGATGATTTAAACTGCTTTGAAAAAGGAATCCCTGCAGAGTAGAAGATGCTGCCTGAGGAGTGCAATCTTCTGATGCATCAGTGAACCTTAGATTCAGGCCAGTCATACACATCTGGCATGAAGGACTCGTATTCGTAGGTCCAAACCTTTGATCGAATGTAACGGTTCTTGTCTGCAGGTTCAGGGTAATGGAAAGCCATGTTGTTTGCATACAAAAATTCCATAACCTGAAAAGTTAAATCACCATGCAGTTTGTGCCTTTTATTACCTTCATGTAACATCCCCGCTTCCACTGCAATGTTTAGGACTCACAAACTGGATAAAGACAAACTCCAAAGTCCTTTTATAATTCCTGAATGCCTTACCAAGATCTAAAACTTGATTTCAGAAACCAAGGGAGCATCATTTTGGCCCATTGTTACTGCCAAACTGAAGCATCCAACAAACTCCAAATTTTTATAAGCAGCTCTTACTAAAGGCACAAAGAACTGGGTATTTTGTGCCAAAGGGCCATACTGTGCAATTCAGCAGGTTAATGTACACATAAAACACTTTTAGTACAGTCCACTTTTATGCTTCATACTCACCTTGACAGCAATATAAATGGAAACTTCCCTGATATTAGACAGTGGAGGATAAAGTCTTCCTTGTGCAAGTTCTTCATCGGTCAGCTGTTCTGTCAATGCCTGAGTTAGAAAAACAAACAAGTTCTATTTACTGCATCCCGAGTGGGATCAATATCACACTAAAACACCTGAAAGAAACAAGTTGCATTGTTCTTACTACTAGAATACTCCCAAAGCAGTAGGGTAAGGCAGCCAGAATCTCAAAATTCTCAAAAATCAACTCTTCAATCTGCGCCCATATCAGCATATTCTGCTTGTAAATATTTAGCAAAATATGATCCTATTTTTTTGGAGGCTGAACTCCCCATAACTATGGAAGTTAGAAGAGCGCAATGTGCCTGCACGACTGCCCATGTGTTTGGCCAATTGATTCACTGGCCACTCCAATGTGATAGGTGCTCCTGCTGCAGAGTAGAAAGGCAGGAGAGGTTGGGAGCCTGGGGGCCATGTGCATCCCTGAACACACTGCCAGCTGTGGAACACAGAGTGGGGCAGGAGGCGGGGGCAGGCCTGCTGCCAGACCTACGGGGCTGGGAGGCAATTTAAGCATGGACAGATTTCCTATTTGGGTGTTTGGTTTTCTGAATGAAAAAAATTAAAAAGGCAATGGAAGCTGATGCTTTTCACAGTTTTGTTTGATAAAAATATTTTTTTTCCCCCCTCCATTGGGGAGGGATACAACCAACAGAAATCAAACAGGAAACCACACAGTTTCAGCAAGATTTGAGAAATTGCCCAACATTTCATCCACCATCATGTCATCCACCACCATGTCAAAAGCCACAGCCTGCTCTGCTTCCTCACTTACCTTAGCAGCCTCTAGGAAAACCTTGTCACTAATATGCCGAACACTGCTGAGGATCACAGCGAGAGCCACACCTACAATAAAATTATTGCCAATTAGGGCCACCATTCCAAAACACGCAGCTTGCTGCCAAGAAGCTGCAAGTCATCTAGAATGTTATTTTAAAAAATCTTCCCACAGCTTTCTATACACATTCGCAAAACTATTATCATGTGTGCCAGTCATTTACCATAATAAGTGGCTTTCAGCAAGGGGCTGGAGCTTAGCAGCTCAGTGAGGAAAGGGAGAGAAAGGGGAAGGCAGAGAAGTATCCCTAGGGCTTCTTTTGGACCTCACTTGTGCAGGTGTAACTTTAAAAGAGGCATATATTAACACTTATTTTCTCCTCCACCTCCTGCCCCAAACAAGCAGAAGAACCCATAATGCAACAGCTTTCAAAGCCTTTAATAACTCCCTTTTGTATATCCAGCTGGGTAAGCTCACTGCATGCATGTCGCATATGTAGCTGCACATGCATGGCATCCATCCTTAATTGATTTTCTTTCATTCGTTCTTCTGATTGAGTTCTCAGCTTTACATGCTGGTAACACCTCTTCATGCTGCTTCACTAACTGTGCCTAGGGTAGGAAGAGAACCCAAGACGAGCTGCTAACAGCCTAGTCTGAAAAATTAAAAGAAGAAAATTTTATTTATTACCTGGAAAAATATAAGCATTGTTTCCTTGGCCTGGTTTGAAGGTTCTTCCATCTTTCAAAGTCACCAGCTCGAAGGGACTGCCACTGGCAAACAAGCAACGGCCCTGTTAAACAGAGGAATAATCACAGTCAGGCAGCTTCTAAAAAGCCAACAGTTTGGAGCAATACAGTCATTATGAAATACAGGGACCCCACAGTCCTACAGCTGCCAGTCGGCTCTTGGACTGAGTCAGGAAGGTACTCAAGCACACAGCCAAATGCAAAAAGGCAAACGGCCCTGCTGAATGCAACTGGATTCAAGCACATACTTAAATCCCTTGCTGACTCAATCTCCACAATCCCAGAATGACTGCCACCAAACCCACCCTTTTCCAGTAGGGCCTGGAAGAGACATAAGCAAGTAAGCATCTGCATGTTTCTGCAGCTGCAGAACGTGTAGCGTTCCTGCAGCAAACATCTGGAAAGCAGAAGAGGCAAGCATACACATTGAATTGTGCAGCTTTCTAAGGAATGGAAGCCATCCATTTGTTTTATTATTCCTTGCTCTTTAAGACAGCAATGACTTAGAGGAACTACTCACACACAAAATAAAGTATTTGTGTGTTAACTATTTTTATAACCACGTATCAGGAACCATTGCCACAAGCCAGGACACACCACCGTATGGACTATACAAAGACAGCTGAATGATGGCCACTTCCAAAAGGAGACTGCAACAGAAGTACAGTAACAAAAGATCACTTATTTACTGATGGGTGGGAGAGTGAAGGGAGGGACTGCTGTATCATGTTTTTATTGCTGAGAGGTCTCAGAGGGGCGAATAATGCAGTTTCTTTTGAAAAGAATTTTAATCAGCACAAAAAACTAAAACAAATCCAGAGTTTGGAGTGTGAAATATACCCTCCAAATAAACGATCCTTTCCTTAAGCTGTAAACCCCCCTAAGCAACAAATCTTGACATTGTTTTGAGTAGGTTTAATAACATTATTTACATTTAAAGCTCCCCGGACCACTGCATTCGAGAACAAATTACCAAAGAAGCTAGGGACTTGGGAACTATGTTTGAATGTTAGGGCATACCCACAACAATAGTCTTTCTGCATAGGGAGCAAAATATACGGATGTATTTGAGGACTGGACCAAAAGACGAAAATTCAAACACAACAAAAGCCCACAACAATACACGGTGGCAGAGGGCACCAAAACATCATCAAGCTTTTACAGGTGCCACCTAGTGGAAAAAGAATAAGGAATAAAAGCTTAGTGACGATACCTTCATTTCTTTACTGACTTCCTAGTTTAGTCTAAGATTTTACACCAGCCAGGATCAGGCTACTCCCGAGGCCAGGAGACAGACACATAGGGCTGACAGCTCTTATCCCTAATTGCCTGACAAACTTTGTTAGTTAAACGACAAAGTGAAGTTGGGCAGGATTCTCTAGGTAATTACTGTACATTGAAGCGAAAAATGTTACACATTTTCGGAGGGCAAACTATAGGTAAAATGAATACATTTCAGAGAACTGAAGAGCATTAGGAAAACAAACATTAGGTATAGAGAAAAGTCTAACGAGCCAGAAACATTACAAAATTTATTAATAAGGACTGGAACAAAATTACATCCATTCGTTTACTGACCAGGAATATTGAATTGTTCAAATAACCCATGTCTAAATAATAACTTCCGGAAACTCCTGAATAAAAGGACATATCGATCCAATACAGGAAAAAAACAAAGACCCTCTCCCCATCTGGCACCAATTTTTTAAATAGCACCATGCTCACACAGGTACTTCAGTGAAGACATGTTATCAAACCTAAATCTAATCAGCACTGTCTTGCTTCTCCATCTGACAGCAACAACTACCCTGAGGTCCAACTCCTCGTGACTCAACACACTGCTATGAGGGAAAAAGTGAGCTTCTTCCCTTAAAACATCTGTTGCTCTGTTGATGTTAAATAAAAAGTGCACGCAAAAATGAGGCTGAGTCTCCCTCTAATGTGCTGCTGGCCTCCTTCAGCCATCAGGGATGCCAGTAATTTTTACATTTATTTATGCCAGCAAAAGGCTTCACTGTATAACCAACTCCTGTTTACTTTCTATCCAATATAATAGGAATTTAATTTTATATACTGAAACACTGCCCAACTCACTATTCTGGCTAATGCAAGATATCCAAGAGATATTAAACCATCGACTTTTAGAAGCATTCTCATTTACTATTAAAAACTAAGGTCTAGATTTTGTCCTGAGGCTGTTACTCCTGCCTAGGGCTCAGCTCTGGAATTGCAGATCTCTTGTATCAAGAGTTGCCTCCGAGCTGATGGGCTCTATAACACAGAAGAGAATCCAGGAAGAGAAACTGGAGATGATGGAGCTCTACCCCTCCTAGGATGAAGCTAACACCACTGAGGCAGTAATGGAAAGTGGAAACTGAGCCACACTACCAGTGAAAAGAATGGGTTCATAGTTCTGCATTAAGAAACAAGGAAAGATCTCCACTCACTCATTTTCACACCAGTCACTTGATTTTGGACTGTTTTTTTTAAAAAAAAAAAAAAAAAAAAAAAGAGCGAGAGAAAAAAAGTAGTATTTTCATGAGCCTCACCCCTGAAGTCTTCAGGAAAGGCATCAATAGCCAGTTTGAAGTGTTAAAAGCTAGTGCCCTACCTGCCTGATGCTCCCCTGCCCCCATCTCTTTCCTCTCAGGCTCTCCTTAAAGATGATTAGTTTTATGTAAAAAGCTGTGCAGAAGGATAAAAGACTTGCTTCACTGAAGGTAAAAACCAAGGTCTGGATGCACTGGTGATAGTGTTATTAAAACAAACACCCCAAAACCCTGACCTCTGACCCTCCCTAAGTAGCCCACAGTGTAATGGCTTTGAGGTAATGGTGCAGAACGAGGTGTGTTTATTCTTGTTTCACTCATTTCAGTGTTGTGTGGTGATGCCAGGTACGAGACACAGACATTGTGAGAGGGCAACACAAGGACAGAGGGCCATCACCAACTCCTGTGTTGGAAGCACAAGTCTTTACCCGTGCCATAACAAGATTTAGGCTATTCTAAGCTTTGCAAGGTATCGTTTAAAAATAAAGACTTCTTGTTGAATTGTCTCCATTTACATTTGCCAGATCACAAGAAAGATCTGTATTATTACATCAGTAAGTCCAAGTAATAATAAAATAATTGGACTTCTTGCTTTCTCACACTCAGTAAACAGTTCTGTCAGTAAGTGCCAGTAGGTCAACATTTCTAAACCTTACATACCTCTGTTAATGTATACGCTTCCTCTGCTGTGCATTCAGCTTTCACTGTAGGGTTACTTAGTGCAAATATTATGGGTCGCTCATTGATAGAGGCCATTGCTTTGATCACATCCTGAGAGAAGAGCCGCCCAGCTCCCGCAACTCCTGAAGCACATGGAAACACATAAAAAGAGAGTCAATACTTGACTGCCTCAGGGCAGGTGACAGTGACTGTAGATTAAGTTCATGTCACCCCTGAAGTCTCCCACTCAGAGCAAAGCATCACAGGCTTTTCTAACAGCAGGAGATAAAAACCAGGCACTGCTCTGCTGGTGGCTGGTTAAAATTCTCATTTTCACAGGAACATCTAATTAATGTGTTCCAAAAGCCTATTTTACATGGTTGGTTTTTTTGTATTGATCTGGGTAAAGAACACTTTTCACTGCCCTGGGTAAGCAAGTGGGAACTCCAGGTTCTTCATTGATGATTCATCCTAGGGGAATTTTAACAATGCACATTCCCTTGATATTGGTATTCCTGACTGCACCCAAACACAGGGTACAAATACATCAAAATGATGTACATTTGTACACCTGCTACAAACTTCAAGGTAGCTACTCAGCCAAAAAACTGCCACCCCCCACCCCCCAAATACATCCTGTGCAAAGTAAATTGCAGAGTTGTACCAGGAAATACCTGTAATCCCATCTAATCCCTGCAAACAGCCACAGTTATGCATCGATACCTACGTATGTCAATGACCTAACAGGGATTGGTGGTCTGCAGGATGAAATGGTTCCTTCCAGCCACGCTGCTGGCAGATTCTGGCCACAGAAGCCGACTGGGGCAATTAATCCCAGAATGGTCAGCACTGGAAGTGCCCTCTGGAGACCATCTAGCCCAACCCCCTGCTGAAGCAGGTTCTCCTAGAGCAGGTTGCACAGAGCCATCTCCAGGCGGGTTTTGAACGTCTCCAGAGAAGGAGACCCCACAGCCCCTCTGGGCAGCCTGTCCCAGGGCTCTGCCACCCTCAAGGTGAAGAAGTTCTTCCTCACGTTCAGGTGGAACTGCCAGTGTTGCAGTTTGTGCCCGCTGTCCCTTGCCCTGTCACTGGGCACCACTGAAAAGAGTCTGGCCCCGTCCTCCTGACACTTGCCCTTAAGATACTTGTATACACTGGTAAGATCAGGAAAAAACCCTCAGGTTAGGCAACTCCTGTAAAGCAGAAACCATGGTGTTTGTGACTGCCCTCTCCCTTGCCGCTGGTGTAGAGAACACGTCTAGGAAAAAGGTTACTACTTTTATTCCTGATTCTTAGTGTCCTTTGCTATAGTTTCAGTTCATCGTGGCCATGGAGCTCCTGAGAACATGCTCAGAGTTTTCCAAAAAAAGGTCCAACACCAGCTGGACAAGGACTAGAGGAAGCAGTTAACAAGGAACAGAAGACGCAGGAGGAGCACTACAGCTGCAGTGAAGGATGCACCGAGAGCTAACCTGCAGCTCAGTATATTTTCAAGCAGAAAACTGACCTCACATTTTTGTCTTATTTACCAGCAGAAACACAGATCACTGTCATCAACCTCCTTGGAACCATGTTAGCAAATTAAATGCTACAAATAACTAAATGATGGGAACACAGAAACAAAAATAACCTTACTTACCAATGATAGCTGAAGGCTGAAGTACATTCACTGCCTCTACAAATGTCTTTGGTATCTGCTCTGGAGCCTGATGTGTAAATGGTTCTTGATTGGAATCTACCTTTTGTTCTCGGCCCTATAGATAAAAAGTTGATTCTTTTGGTCAGAAGAACACAGAAATCACTGGCCATCTGTACTGTGGTATTTCAAGGCACGGTGCACCCCTACCTGAACCAATAAGCCATATTTGTCAAACATCCATATTCTCCTATAGGCTTCCTCAGCAGAAACACCACTTTCCATCATAGCCATAACAATGAGGTTGGCAATTCCCAGGGCAGCCTTGTGGATAAAAGGACTTTGATTTGTTACAAGTCACAAAAGAGGTCTGTCATCACAAACACCACCCTGTTCAAGATGCCCACAAAAAGTCTTTAGTAAGTCACCTCTGAAACACAAGCAATGTTTGCCTAGACAGGGGCAAACTCCTGGGATTCAACAGTGTCACATCTTTGAGGGAAAGAGAGGGGCAGCTCTTCTGGGTACCGTGCCTGTACCAGTTCAGCAGCCACAAAAAACCAGCCCAACCAGCAAGTTAGTGCTGCAGCCCTCTTGTCAAGAAACCACAGCGTAGTGTTTTGTGCCCAACTACTTTCTAAACCTCTCTCTGCTCCTGCTGCCTGTGATAAAGGCCTTTCAGAGAGAGGACAGAAAGTAGATGCTGGAAGTTCTCCCCTCCATGTCCCCTCTCTTGGCTTACTGCACACGCTTCTAAGTCTGGCAGGAGAAATAAGACAGAGGGAAGTGCAGAGCAGGGTTCAGTGCTCAGGCAACAACACAACACTGGCCAATTATTGTAATCAGGACCTTCCCCAGCTGGAGAAATTTTCGGCTAATTAAGTTATTTTGTCAGCACCATAGAAGCAATTTTGATGACATCCCAAGCAGCATGGTGCTGGTCCTGACACTGCTGCCCCAGTAACTAACAAGCATCTGCTACAAACAGCCACTGATTTAACCCGCTAAGAAAAATACTGTGTACTTCTCTCCAATGCTATAAAAATTAACAAGATGTTCTCACTCCTTTTCTTACTAAATCAGAATTTTATGGTAAATTCCCCTTCAACTACACACAAGTCCCTGATGCTTTTTTCAAGTGTATGTAAGAAGTGGAAAACTTGAGTCCCTGCAAATGTTAAACACCTTTCAAATAATCATCTTCCAGTAGGTAGTCCCTTCTATTAACATATTTCAGCTGGCCTTATATAAAAAGTTTTGCAATGGAATTCAGAGAATGTGAATCTCCACAAGTCCTACAGAACCAGAAAACACACAGTTAAATCTCTTGCTGCTCTAGAGCCCTTAAGAGAACTCACCTCTCCTGCTCCAAGGAATAGTACTTTCTGCTCTGCAAATGGTTTACCAATGGCTTTCTGTGCTGCCAGCAGTCCTGCCAAGGCCACTGAAGCTGTCCCTGTAAAAGTAATACAAACCTAAGGTAAGCTGAACAGATTTACATGGCAGATAATGGTTTTAGGCAAAGTTTCTGCATAGTAAGGAACATAATGATTAAGGAACATAAACAAAAGGTGTACCTTGAATATCATCATTGAAGGTACAATATTTCTCTCTGTATTTTCTTAAAAAACGAAAAGCATTGTGGTTTCCAAAGTCTTCGAATTGGATAAGTGTGTTCTGGCCATACCTACAGAACATGGCAAATATTCCTATCACTAGACACATAAAAGAAATGCAATCCTTTTGAAACAAATCCTGCACGTCATCAATTAACTTTGGAAGAGGATGTCCTCAGGCCTTTCACCGCTTAGAACAGTTCCATCTCCCTTCCGTGCATATTTAACAGATAACTACAAGCAGCATGTTCCAGGTCACAGAGAAAGTCACTACAGAGCCAGAAATAGAGCCACATCTCTTGACTTCTTCTAGTCCTACCCTTATTCCTTAAATGACTGTTTCAAGGACAGCGTGTTTGGTTTGGGGTTTTTTGCCAGCAGTTTTGGCCGTCCTCCTGTGCAGAACATTCAGTGTCATACCTGTCTGTAATGGCTTCCATAAATTCATCAATTAAGTCATCATACACCTGTGAGCGATCCCTTTTTTGGTATAGCCCCATATAAAATGGATCTTTTAAGAGTGTCTGAAAAAGAATAGATCAAACACAGCAGCAGGATGATTCACTTCCTCAATATACACTTTGCAGAGTTCACAGTAACATATTTCACACCAAAGATACTGCATTTATATAGCCACTGTAACTGCCTCCAGTCTATATCAATATTCAGTAATTTCAGCTGGGACTTGAGGATGGTGATGGCTGCTTTTAAAACAGAACAAATCAATACTGTGAACAATAAACTGCTTTAATAAATCTGATTCACATTTCCAGCTTCTAAAAGTCAGGTCAAACTGACTGTCTGTTTTACAGGGTTCCAGCATTCAAATTACTTCCAAATGTACCATTTCACTGACAAATCAACTGGCACTTTTCAGTCACTGATAGGTAACTGTATAGTGAATTCCAAATCATTTACCCTTACATAAAACATTTGGTTTTAACTTAAATCAAAAGTGCTCAAATAAAAATCTTCTCTTAAGTACTAAATACTCTTAAATAACTGCTTTTCATAGGGATAATTTATGGCAGGCAAAGTTCAGTCAAACTCACTGTATTATCAGTTCCAACGTCAATGCACACAGGCAAGCATTTATCTGGATGTATTCCTGCACAGGCTGTATACAAACACAGTTTTCCTACAGGAATTCCCATCCCATATACACCAAGGTCTCCAAGACCCAATATTCTTTCTCCATCAGTGACAACAACAGCCTGAAAACAAAAGCAGGTGAAATTATACATGACTACTGGAATCTATAAAGGTTAGAGCAATACCAGTTGTTGTTTTTCCAGGCAAAAATTCAGGTATGTTTGCACAGTCAAACAAAGAACAGATTGCAAGGAATGTTCTACTTGAAGCAATAATGCTTAATGTTAGAATCTGCTATGCTTCTTTTTCTTTGCTGAAATCCACTGCCCAAATCCTTGAAAGCTAAGCACCTAGGGAAGGATCCAAGCTGCTGTGTGGAACTCCAGCTTGTAACTTGGATTTATGATTTCCACTTACAAATCCAGACGTCAAAAAGTTTGTGTAAGTATCATTCACCTCATCTCTCCTTATGGTTCTTGACCCAACTGGGTCATCCAGGATTTAACAGCAAAATCTGGGCCTCCCAACTACCACTTCTGTGTCCTAAGCTGAGGACAAGATTGCCTCTGCTATGGCTGTGTAACACAGTAAGACCCAGAGGTGCATCCCTCAACACCTCCCCAAAAGGTGGAATAATGAAGTAAAATTAAAAAGTTTGGAAAGTCTGGTTCCAATCATTGCTGTTTACTCAAACCATAAACCTCATATTTAGGATAAAACGCTGCTCTTCAAGATATGCATTATCATCATTAGCTGTATTTTGCCATCACCGTCAAATACCCAAGGATACATTATTTAACATTTATATTTCCATCGAGTCCTAACAAGTCTTCAAGAAGTTCAACTGAGATTAAATAACTAGAAAAAAAGAATGGTAATACCTTAACGTCGTTCTCTGGCCAGTTGTTCACAATTGACCTTATATGGCCCCTGTCTGAGATAGAAATAAATAATCCTCTGGGGAAAAAAAAAAAAAAAAAAAGCAGAAATATTTTATAGGTGGCAACTGGAAAGTTCACCTTGCTTTGTAAAACTAAATATCAAACAGTACTATTTGCTTAAAATTGAAAGCATTGCAATCACTGCCATAAATCACTCAAAGGACACTTTCTAATAGAGAAGTCTATTTGGCTACTGTGACACTAAAATAAGAACTCAGGGAAAATACTTTCCATGATGCTACCTGGATTTTGCACTACTACAGATATTCACCTTCAATACCCCTGTGGGGCAGAACACCTCTGGTGTTAGCATCAGGCAGGATCTATGCTCCCCTGTAAGGACAGGAGAAGGGAATATGATCCTAGGCCTGGCTTTACCTTAGTGCCTATATATATAGTGTCTATTATACTATATAATATAAAATATTATATTGTATAATAGACATTATACAAGGTGAGGGGAAGGGAAGAGAAAGCCAGGGACTGAGCATACTGTCTTCTTCAAGACCAGGAGAACAGTGCTTCTCCCTGCTGAGTGCTTCTCCATGGGAACATGGGGGGGGAGGCAAAGGAGCAGAAAGGAGCAGAGGTGAATTGTCTGTATTTCTTCTGCTTGAGCAAGCCCTCTGCTGTTAGGAGGCTCAGCAGAGGTGGTAGCAGATAAATTACCAACACTTGGAAAGTGCTGGTGCTTGGAAAGAAAGGGGCACATCCTGAGTTCCAGTCCATGCTGCCATTTCTTCTACAGACAACTTCTAGAGGGCAACAGTTTTCAAACTGGTCTATAACACAGAGAGACATGGAAGAGGAAAGGAAGCATGTGAGAACTAAGAGTACATCTTTCACACCCCCTGCTCCATATCAGGAGCAAAACCGCTGGGTTTCTTACTGTCTTTATCACAGCAGCCACACTAGGCAGCCCAGTCCCCCTGGCAGCAATGGATTAGCCCTTCCTCCACCCAGCACTAAAGCCCTCAAGTGAGAGGGCTTTAGAGACACACGTTGAATTGCAGTGAGAGTATCATGGAAATGAGCCGAAATGACTGCCAGTCTGAAATGGTTTCCTCAACACAGCTAATAACCGGAATGGTTGTTCTGAAGTCACTGCTGAACCCAAACCACGATCCCAGTCAAGCACATTTACTGTGTCAGAATAACTGAAAGCTGACTCCTTGTAGCACAGCTTTAATATGGGGACTATCTGTACCCAAAAGAGTCCTCTGGGCTACCATGAGTCAAGCCTCTCTTCCTTCTTTGCCTGCATCTCTCTTTGGGCACTGCTTGCTGGCCCCTGCTCCTGCACCCAAGATGTCATGCTGTGCTGGTCTGCAGAACCTTGTGAGAATCTCTCCAGCACCGGGACCCTCTGCCATCAGCAGGAACATGTTCATCACAGCTTCAATTCTGCCAGAACCGCCGTTAGCCTGAGCTTCCTCCAGCAAATCTGCTGTATGGGCATGTGTGCACTTGTGTTTCTGCCTCTGTGCAGGCTGCATGCACAGGGGAATAGATTATAAACCTACCTGAAGTTACCCTTCTTGAACAGAGGGTGAGGCCAGATGACCTCCAAATATCCCTTTTGATCTACACTCTCCTCCAAATGCTCTATCCTGATAACATCTTCAGAATCACCGATGTGATTTTGAGAGTTGAGGAAAGCCACAGCGCTCCCCTCCGAATTAAAGAGCTGTATGGCATATAGGAAGAGTTGGAAATGGAGCTGAAGCCCTGCGCTTGTGGTATTTATGTGACACAGTACCACTTCTGTTTTCAAATATTCTGTTTTCCAATATAAACTAGGTCTTGAGATACTATATAATGAACTTTTACTGCCCTGAATTGGCACAAGTCTTGGGTAGGTGAATCCAAATGAAAATGAAGTAAAACATTTCCAAACCTCAGGCAAGTATAGAGAAAATTATAGTAAAAGTAGCAGCAATATGTATCTATTGCTCTTACTTTGGTCTCCTGAAGATGTGTCCATACTGGGAACAAGCAAGGCCTACTGTTGGTGTGTATACAATTGGCATTAACCGCTCAATATCATCTTGTAATACCCTATAGAATAATTTTTCATTTCTCTCTTGGATTCCCATTATGTAGATATACCTGAAATTAAGCAAAAGAAAAAAAACCCACTAGTTACTGTTTCACATTTATGCTTCTTTAAAACAATGTGAAAAATGTCAAAGCAAAAACCCAGATTTCCTTCATATTATTTCTTCATGAAATCCCTGCTTCCACTCAAGTTGGGCTATAAGCGCTAAACAAAAGTTGGAGAATAGAGAGCAGCAGTACTAAAAAGCCAAAATAAAAATACTGGATATGACATACCATGCATGCTAACAAGTTAATGCGCCAGCATGCACTGTGGTAAAAGATAACCCATGGATTTATTACAGGATGCAGCTGGGAGTCTCATTACTGTTGAAAAAAAATTCAGTGCAAGAATTTTTCATCCAAAAAAAAGTGAGGTCCTTACAGGAAGGTCTTGTTAATCCTAACATTAACACAGTTGTAAAACAAATTAACTCCTAACAAAAGGTCCATTTTGAAGGACTTACCTAGGTATGTAAATTAAACCTGCATTTTTGCAAATTTACCTACCAACCCACTGTGTATCAGTTGTAACGCAGTCTTGCTAACCCAACAACATAATGATAATGAATTAGCGATCTGTCTTAGGCTACAGCAACCAGGCACTTTGCCAATACACATGACATGACTGTTTCAGATCAGCAAGTGACACGATGTTGATTTAAAAGTCATCTTTTGGTTTTCATGAGAACAAAAGAGTTTTGATGTGGTCCAGTAAGCCTCAACCCATTCCAGCACCCCCTCACCTTTAGGAGACTGCACATTTTTACAGGCAGATACACATAGGCTTATATGAAAACAGGAACAGGACACTAAAAACATGCCATTCTAAAAAAGCCCAAACAATCAAAATCCTTCGCATTTTTTTTTACCAAACCAGTGAGTTAAAAAAAATTAATATAAAACAATTACATTGTGAGACTCAAAATTCTAATTCTGTAATTCCTTTCTAGCAGTAACCACTGCATATGATAAAGTTTTTGATACCTAATTATTAAACCCTCAATTTACCTTCTCACTTTTTTTTTAGCATGCACTAGTTGCCCCCTCCTCCCCCCCTTGCAGTTGTGTGCTGTAACAACCTGCCACCCAAATCCTACATATTACAGAAATACATATTACAGCAAGGTTTGCCACTTTGTGCACATTCTTTATTCTTATTTTATGACTGCAGAACATAAGAAAAAAAAGCTCCCCAACCTCATTTAGCCACATGATGAATGCATGATTGAGGAAAGCAGTTTTCTCTGTGAAAATGAAAATAACCTCCAACAACTGAAAAACCCAGTGGAGGCACAGAAACCTTGTTTGGTTATCCCTATCCAATATTTTACAGCAATTTCCATTTACTTGCATGACAAAACAAAGCCAGAAGGGTGCTTACTTTTCCAAGGGGTCAGTCATTTTTGCCAAATTCTTATGGAAGCGTAAGGCTTGAATATCTTGTGTCTCTATTTTAGGAGGTAGAAGTCCTTGCAATCCAAGCAGTTGTCGTTCATGTAATGTAAAGGCCATACCCTGAAAACAAAGAGAGGTGAGAAAGACTTTTCAGCTTTTCCTCTAGCATTTCTGTTTAGAATGTATTTCTATTTGCCATTTCTGACTATCAACTGCATTCTTTTCTCATTGCAGGTGACGCAGGTGACGCAGCTGCCAGGGTTTGGATATGTTTGCCTCTGCTGAGGTCCTCTCTAACCTTTGTGGGTATCCCTTCTGACCACCGCTTTTCCACATCTCTAAGACCTCATGCCCTATGCCAGATTTCATTTTGCTCTGTGAAATTTGCAAACAACTAGGAGATCCCATTGCAGAAAGGCTAAGGTTTAAAAGTAAAATACCAGCTGCTTCTTGATTTGTTTCATAGGAACATAAGGTAGACAAAGATCATGTGGGTCACCCAGTCTGGTCCCTACAATCACAGGCAGTAACCTTTAGTCCACAGAGGTTTACCTGAATTGTTCTGTTTGCTGCTTTTTTTTATGTACTTTCAGTAACTTTCAGATCTGTCTGGATTACTGAATTGCCCTAATGCTTCTATTGAGATGACAATTCAACCCAAATCCTTCATTTTTACTTGGGGATAAAACTAATCTGTCTTCAGTTGTAGTTTCATCCTACCAAAAAGCATCATTTGTAACAAGTTAAGTTTCAGAAGAGTTAAAGTGCAAAAATATCCCACCATTTCCATTCTTTTCTGTTTCAAAGTGGATGAAGAGTTTGTTATTTAAATACTCATTTGAGTTATTTAACAATAACACTCATTAAAATTGGCTTTTCACTTGATACACAAAACAGCCTGCTGCGAGCTACCTGCTAACAACAGAGACTTGACAGGCCTCTTCATGGGGCAGTTAACTCCTAGGTGTAACTTTGCAAAACATTAACTGATCCGAGTCCAGATTCACCGCCGACCTGTCTCAAAGTGCTGACCCCATTTCTGACAACAATTGACCTCACTTTAAGTTTGCCACTTCCAAAAGAGCAATGATAAATTTCCTCATTTCAGTTCATCCAACTGGGTCAGTTCAGTGAATGATTAAATCAATATTTGTAAACGCAGGAGCTGAAAACCCAGGAAAGCCTTTGCTGTGCCAAGGCTGTGCATCAATCCGTAAGCAAAAGCAGAATCTGAAAGGGAAATGTCTTCTAGTTGCAATGGTTTGAAAGAGATAAAAACAAGAAACAGCTCTGCTCACAGACAAACACTTCCTTTGTTCACTAAAGCAGCTAGACTAAAAAACAAGTGCGCGTTTTCTCAAATTTCCCCACACTGGCAGCAGATTCTTACTGCCAAGCTAAAAAAAAAAAAAGTTTAAAAAGCTTTGCAAGATTTATTTTATACCTTGTAATTACAATCATAAAAAATCATACAAAAATCCTCCTGCAATCAGATAGATCACAAGAAAAAAAGTAGTATTTTCCCACTTTAGAATAAGACATAAATACATATATATATATTTTCACCTCTACTTGAATAGACTTTCACAGGTATCCATGGAAAACATGCCTATTTACAAAAGATCTCTCATTTAGAGATTATACAGTGTAATTCAGCACACTTGAATGGTTTATAACCAATACAACTACTCCCTAGGAAAAAACATAATATTTTTACATAGTTTTTCTCCTTGCTTATTTAAATCACATTTAATATCAATTATTTTGGCTACACTGATTTAAGCAGCCACCTGCTTTTCTGTACTAATTCTATACTACGTTTTAAAATAATGAAATACTTAGAAAAAAGTTAGGAAGAAAAACAGAACAAAACCAAAAAAACTTCAGTATATCACAAAAAACACTTGCAAATACTTTCTTGGGAAAAAAAGTATTTAACCCTAAACTAGATCAATCTTTTTATTTCTGACAACCTTCCATGTAATAGATTTGACATTACTGAACTCAATTTATCCTTTTTCTACAAGTCTTTTTTCTACTGAGTCATCCGCAAACCATTGTTTTCTTTCCTCATGTAATTCTTATTCTCAAGTAGCCTTCCAATATTGTCTGTAAATAAATTTCAGATGACAGCTTATTCCTGAACTCTTTACCCTTGCTGCTGGTCTTTTGCTGGGTGTAACAGTCACTTTACCCATGTGGTAATTCTGAAAACTCACTTGAATAATCCAAAAATTCCACTGAGAACACAACCATGCAAGGAACAACAGCATGAGAAAAAAATAAAAACACCACAAGGAACACATGCTGAATGCCATAATTTTTTCACTATGCTGCAAAGGATCTGCTTTAGTTTCACTTCTGCGCACTTCACAGGAATATTGAAGATTCTCTGGGAATGTAAATGCATCTTCCAAAGTTGCCTGGAAGTGAACCATGCAAACACATCTCTCAGCAATCTTCCCCTTTTCCTTAACTACTACCTGATTTGTTACCATCAGCAGCTTGTATCTTTTTAAAACAACTGTTTCTCAACACAATTTGCTGTGCAAGGGACTTAGGATACAAAGCTGAATACAGCTGGTAAACATCTGTAATATTTTGACTGTTACTTTAGGCACTACAAAAACATTAATACCAAAATATTTACAATATTAAGGAGGAGGAATAAAAAAAGCTTTGTCTCTTTCCAGAGGATATATAAACCTTGGTCAGTAAAGCCATTAATGTCACTAGTTTAAGGCGTATCAAAGGTCAGAATCCCTTCAGTGGTAGCACACTGGCTACATCGACATTTTACTCTAAACTAGCTGAAATACCTCACTAGCAAAACCTATGTCCTCCCCAACAGAAACTCTCAATTCCCTTAAAAATAAAGTCTACCTAATTTCTAATTTCCACTATTAGCATGACGCTGCGCCATGGCTTTTCCTTAATTTCCCTGTCCAGTGAAACCAGTGACCTTGAACCATCTGGGTCCTGAATAACATCAAAGAAGCCCCGAGGTTAGTACCAAGCCAAACAGCTATAATCTTTATTCAGTTTATTCACATTTTTTCCAGTCTATAGGCAACCTGGACTTTCAGGGTATCTGGAACTGCAGTAACATTAAACACTGAATTTTTTTTAGTAGTACTGAAGTACTTCCAGCTTTTATTCCATGAAGATTAGATTTTACCACATTAAAAGACGCTTTAATTTCTGTCCAGGCCTACCTCAGCAATCTGAATGTCATCAGCTTCCATACAGAAATCTAATCCTCATTCCAACTAGAACACAAGTTTAGTCCAGAGCAGCACTATAAAAAAACCCAGAGACCTTCCAACACTTGCTGTACTCCCTCCCATTCATTATCTTTGTCCACGACCATCAGCAACCCCGTGTTCTGGATTTGGGATTGCAGCTTGCTTCCCATACAGCACCTGGCAGGATAGAGATGTTCCTTAAACCAGCGTGCCTAGGAGCTGCAGTATTACAGATTTCCTGGCCTCTTCTCTCATTCTATAAACCCCAGTACAGTCTGACAGAACCAGAGATCAGGTTCCAGTGAATTAGGAGGCACTCAGCACTTTGCACTGGGACTGATGTCCTCAAAGGCACTTAAGATCCCAGGACCTTCTTAAGGGCCAATTTCCCTCTGGTTTCTTCTGGGATTAAATGCTTAAATACTGTAATGATTCAGGTTTAAGTCACAGGTTTTGGTTTCCTTTGACCCATAGTGCTAGGTGTCCTTTCTGAGCCTTACGCGCTGACTTTCACTTAGATTAGCTTCCTTAATCCTCTTTACAGCTCAGAAAAAAACAGGTGTCCTTTCTAAAATAGTCCAGATAAAGCAGGAAGCGAATCTAGGAGAAACCCCAGCATACTTCAAAGACCACAAAGGGATTAATTAACACACATGGACAAATTTCTTGCAACAAAACCAACATACCACTGGGGGGAAGAAAAGAAAAAAGGCAAGTAAAATGAAGTGTTGTCTGCTTTGTACTTAAGATAAGCTCACATTGCATCACCACATACTGTGCCTTTAATCCACATACTATCTGGCACTGGGACCTCACTTTCGCCCTAACAACTGGGCTCTACTACATCAAGTCAGTGGTGCTATAAATACCAGCATACAAAAATTCTAGTTGCCTACTTTGCATGAAGGTGAATGGGAGACCTGAAGCCTGCAAGCATTGATTTTTATAACACCACTAAGTAATACTGAGAGGTTTCTGAGCAGAGAAGTACTAGAAGAACATTTTCCCCCCCTGCAAATTCTTGCAAGCATATGTATAGAAGGGGATATTTTCAACTGGTATCATAAAAGCTCTCAAGCATTCTGAAAACCTGTATGGTTTATAACAAAAACCCCATTCAAACCGATAAAGATGTAAATGCAGAATATATCCAAACATGCCATTGTTTGGAAAATTAGTTGGCCTACTCCACAGGGAAGAGTTAATCAAGTGGTTTTCATGTAATTTCTAATCATTATTATAACATATTCAGCAGTATAGAGTAGCCTTTGAAGTAGCATCATGGACATTTTTGAAATAAAGTAGATTTTATGTTGGATTGTGGCTGCTTCTTTTAACTCTGCTTCCTTTTGCCAAATCATAAAGTTCACTGTTGTGTAACATGTCTCCACTGCAAATTAATAAAGTCCACTCATATGAACCAAAGGTGTATTTGCTATCTCAACCACAGATTCAAAGTTTCTCCGTGTTTATGAGAACAGTGTAGAATATGGGAATCTTCTTTGATTTCTTTCCTCCTCCACTTTTTTAAAACTCAATTTCGTATCTTTATTCTTCCAGAAACAGCATAGTTTATATACTAGAGGGTGTGGCTGATACAGCACAGCAATCTAACCCTCCTGAACCGTGAAATGACCCAAACCTTCCCAGGTTATTCAGCCTTTAAAGACCTGAGTCTCTCTGCAGACAAAGATGCCACCAGTCCTTGCACCGCCTCTGCATGTGTGGAACCAGATGCAAATCACTTTGGCTGCTGAACCACACTATAGCTCACCCGCAGCAGCTCTCATTTACTAATGATGGGGCTTCAATTTAAAGCATTCCCCTGTAGCAAATGGGAAAGAGTCGGAAACAGAAAGCCTTTACACACCAGCAAGAAAGCCCCCCAGCCTCTCCAGGGTTTGTTTTCAAGCACCAATGGTTACAGTAAAGCTGTATATTGCAGATCATGAGCACGATGACTGAAATGGTTCACCTACACCATATAGCATCCCTGAATACCTTAGTCTGACATTTCATCAGACTGCTTTTTTTCTAACTGAGCAGATAATGTTGCTTTTGTTCTCCTTTAATGGTATTCAACTTAGAATAAAAAAAACAAAAGAAAAAGAAAAAAAAACCCAAGAGAGCTTCCTTCCTTCTTCCACCCACCATCCCAGCGGCTCACAAGTCCTAAGCAGAATAGCTGATCTAAGTTAAATGAGGTGCAATACTACCTTCCACCTTTGGCACCTTTTCAGAGAGACCAGATAAAAGCTGGTTAGAGATTAAACAGTTCCATCTTTCCACATTTAATTCCCTTTAAAAGCATGCAGATCTCAAGGAAGCTGAGAAAAGCTGCAGAAGCAGCAGACGCACGACCAAGCCACCTCCACTCAACAATCTCTCTATCTCCAAACCAGCTGGGCAGAACACAAACTTGTGGCAGGCCTTCTGGCCTGGGGGTGTGTGTACACCCAAGGAAACTAGCGGTTTCTATCAGGTTTCTGCCTTCTAAGATCTTTCTTTGCAACTGATTAGAAACTGCTGGTAGTAGTATTTCAAGCACTGCATTTCCTAGTGACATGACAATTACCATTTGCAATACATCTCCACATCCTGTTTTATCCTGGTTTCCCCAGGAAGGCAGACAGGCATTGCATATTGTACGCCCTGGCTGCTCAACCCAACTGACACCATTTAAAAAGTATTAAAATAAATCAAATGTGTCAAAAACCAGCATGGTGACAAAGGGCTATGGAAGGGGAAATGAACATCTGCTTTTAAATCTTCCAAGTTCATACAACCCTTCTTCACATTCTCTTGTCCCATCCTATTTATTTTGTCCAACTAGCTGTACCTTTTTTTGGGGGGGGGGGGTTGTTAGGTTTTTATTCTGTATTGGAAACACACTGTTCAGGTATCTGCCAAAAGTCAGGGTGGTCATGTACACCTTTGTTTAGAGAATCAGTTTTCTCAACTAAGCTAATCTATCAAGAGTAAGGCTGAAATAAATTGGGCTGGAAAAGCTGGGAATGAACACAGATGAAACTGTGATGAATGCTCTAGCTCAATACAACATTTGAGAAGATGACCACCCATATGGAAAATGAGACACAAGGACAGTTCCTCAGGAAACAGTCTGGGATTAAACTGCCACTTGCAGCACCATCACTGAATTATTATTAAAAATGTATCATGTATTCCTATGCACATGTGCCCAAGCATATACATAAATACAAATATATGTGTGTGTGTTTAATACAATGTCTTGAAGGTATTTGCTGAAGCTAAAAATTTGAGAGGCATTGTCAGTGCAGGAAAAGGATATTAAGGAATGAAACAACCAAACAACATTGAGGAACAGAGTAATAGAAAAAGGGCTAATGGAATGTACTGCACAAAATACAGTCACACACTTAGGGAGTAACAAGAACTAATGCCACAACGTAGAAACATCAGCAACTAAAATACAGGAAGCATCACAAATTAGTTAGAGTCACAAATTTGCTGCAAGCACACAGAAAGCAAGCATATGAATAATGTTACAGATCATGTATTTCCAGTGAAGATAAACATTCTGATGCACTCTACATGGCAGAACGGACATCACCAGCGTCAGGGATCATCTACTCACGCATCACCTGTTCTGTGTTGGAAAAAGAAATCCTGGCCCTTGAGCGAGAATCCAAAGCACTACCACAATATACATAACATCTTAACTGTCAGTACTAAACAAATGAGATTGTCCTAACTGTTCTAAGTGCCCAAGAAGCTTAAAATGCTGACTTGGCACAGTAGGGATCTCCAGCAGAATAAAAGGTCCTGAAGTCAATTAACTGTAATTTGAATCCCTGTCAGAGAGCAGAAATCAAACATCATGGAAGACTGGAAACATACACAGATGCCAGCAATGCAGTTACAGTAGGTTCTGCAATTGTTTGGCTGCAACAGCAAGGGCATTACTGAGATACTTCATGACCTTTTCTGAGCCACTCTAACAATAAACGTTTGAAAGCTGGCCTTCAAACTTAAAACCCCAAACCTGCTGATATAGGTATAGTATGCACCTGCAAAAGGTAAGGATGGGAAAGAAAAAAAAATAAATGGTACAAGAAAAACCTGCTCCAATGACAAAGAACAAAGAGCAGATTAATCTGCACAAGAGGGAAGGGGTGGTTTTCTGTTAGTGAAGCTGCCATCTTGCAGCTCTTATTTTAGGGCCCACATATATTAAAGGAGACCAAACGTTCTGTAGAGTTGATAGGGACTATAAAAAATAAACATAAGCAACTAAAACACAAGTCATAAAATGACAATCTCAATAAGCTGTCAGCAAGAGATAAAGCCCTTTATCTATGCCTGTATGAATATGAGGTATATATGCATGAGGCACTGTGGGCAAGAAAAGCACAAAGGGTAAAGTACTCTGCATATTTAGTCAATCATTTATTTCTCTGCTGAATTTCCAAAATACATTTCTATACAGATACTGCATCCAATATCAAGCAGTTACCACTTCACTAGCTTACAGATCCATTCCAACAGGTGTCACCCTTAACAGCAGACTGATGCAGAGCCAAACAAACATGGGAAGTTTTTTTCCTCTCACAAGTATAATTTCTTGGTGACATTCAGAAGTTTAAAAAAATCAACTGCTATTAATACACAGCTCACTGCTCTTCCCTTCTCCTCAAAAATAAAAAAGGCATTAAAAATACTGCATTGTGCTCAGTTCACCAGAGAATTCCAGGCTTAAAACAAAACAAGAATTAGAAAGATATTACCACTAGAAAAACAGTAAGAAATGACCTATTGTTTTTGTTTCTGAATACTGTTGGATAATCAGCACTTGGCAAAGCTTAGAAGGCTTGAAATAATTTCCACTGGCATGTCAAAGCGTTTCTAGCTCAGAAAAGTCTCAAGATAATCTGATCTTGACAAATCACACCAATCTACCTGACACAGCAATCTCAATTTTACTTTTGCAGTCAGCCAGTCTCTAACACAGTCCTCTCTCTGTACAGGCAACCTGCATTCACGCAGTATCAAGGCAGCTCACACTATACTATCCCACACAAGAAACATGGCTGCAGGTCTGTATTTTGTTTTCTTCCTTTCTTTTCACAACACTTAGGAGTCATGCTTGCCAAAAGACCCACTGCAGCAATTCTCCACGTAGTTACAGGCAAAACACAAGGAGATGCAGCATGCAGTTCCCAGCTTAATATCCTCCCCAGCTATTTTGAGCCCACTGCTCAACTTCTAATTTTGATAAAAAGAGAGGGACAGGGAGAAGAGAGGGGAGAAGGTTTTGCTGTGCAGAACAAAGAGCCAGCCTAGCCTTCTTCTGAAAGGCTCAGGGTTATGTGCCTGGCTTGCCACCTGGCCAATTTAACACAGAACACTTTGTGTTCTTTGTGTCTATGCATGGGGCACATGGGAAGGAGCTAAGAATACAGGGGGAGAAAAGGAGTCAGGGCCACGGGCAGAAAAGGAAGGGAAGGAAATTTACAGCGAAGAGGAAATGTAAGGCATTATAGGAAGGGAAAAAATAAAATCAAGAGAATGGGGAAAAGGAGAAAAGCTAAACATTAAAAACACAGGATAAAACTATGGAAGTCCACCTTCCATTGCTACATTGGCTCAGGAAACACCCTGTCTGAGATTTGTCACCTTTCTTGGCCGCTTTACACATCTCGGCCCAGCTACCAACAAGTCCTCATCTCATTTCTTTCTAGTTTTAGTTTACACATTAATTGTTTCAAGATTCCTGAAGGCTACTACTGCTCTGGGAAAAAAAGATATTGGGGATGGGCTTGTGGAAATGGGAAAAATTTTGTGAAGGAGTAGGGAGAAGCTGCTTTTTTAGAAGTTCCTCCCAGTGCATGGAATTAACATAACATTTCTACCTCCCAGCTAGTGCCATTCAAGGCTTATTTTTAGATGCTCTCTGTCCAACTCTCTGCACAGAAATGTTTCTTACTGATACGGCTTGGTCTCAATTCTGTCTTGCAGGAAGAAGCCAGGACTAGGACAAAGAGGCAAAGACTTTCCATAACTAGCAAGAATGAATTCAGAATTAACTTTTGCAAACTATAAGACTATCTGCTAAAGCTTTACTTCAATTCAACCAGCCCCAAAATTAAGCCAATAATCAGCAAGAACCAGTGACTCTTCATCTGGCACAAGGAAGCAGCGGTATTTATTGTGTAAACCACAGCAAACCAGGGGACGCGCAGGCTGACAGAAGCAGAAGCTGTTACTGGAAGGCCTTGTACTGTAAGTGTCCAGGTAGTAAACTTGAAATGATCACTGACTCCTCCATCTTCTGTGCCCTTTTTTTGGCTGCGGCCCAGTACATCTCCTGGAGGTAGTTTAACCCTAGAACAAGGTTCACTGGACAATTACCAGAAGATAAGATATTTGACAATCACACACTACCAACCTTGTTTGTTCGTGGGTTTAACATCAGTGGCTTGCCTTTTTCTTTTGTATGTGCACTGCGACACACCATCGCACAGGGAGTGGCAGCTACTCTTAGTCGAGAGAACATTTTTTTTTATACCGCACCTGGGAAAGAAAAAAAAGAAAATCATTCATATACAGAGACAGTGGAACCAGTGTTCATATTTGTAGGCCATCTATTGTAAAAGAAATAGGCACATGCTAGATAAAACTCTTTGTTCTAACACTGTGATAGTAACTCAGAATCACCTTGCAGCAGCCAACTGGTAGAAAAAGAAGGAAGGCTTTACAACGACGAGAGTGCATGAGCGAGTGGAGAGAAAATACAGGGACACTGATGTGAGCTAGCATTGTGCTGTGGACTGTATAGTCAACCAGCATTCACTACGTGTTGCCTTATAGCTGCACCATAAACCCAGAGCAGAACTGCCATTAGCAAATATTAACCTTCTGTGGTGACCCTGCAACTGGCACCAATGCAAATACCAAGCAGGGCAGAATGACTTGGGCTAGTGCACCAAGAAGATTTTAAGCTGAGTTGCTCCAGCAGCTTTCTGAAAATGAAATCTTGTGGCCTGAACAAGAAAAAAACTAGATTAGAATAAAATGTAGACTTAAAATGGTCAGAAATTCACTGAACTCTGGATTTCACGCTTAGATTTTTTTAAATTCCAAGCCCAAAAAAAGGCTATTTTTAGAGAGAATATAGTCTTTTCAATAACTGACATGTTTCCCTAACAAATAAAAAAAAATTGTTAGTACCATTCAAAGCTTAGTTCTTAATCTTGCCAGGTGATAACTCCTAAATCCATTTTACTCAACTATTAACTGCAAGCTCTTTGGAACAGAAATTATCATTTATCACATGCTTGTAAAACGCAGTACCACCAGTGAATGCGTACTGGACTCATCTCTAAACATTATTTCACCAACACAGAGAGACAACAGCAATGACAGCGAGACCTTACAGAGGACCATGGCCTGTATGAAGACACATTAAGATGGCAGGCCAGAAAGGTCAGATGTACACAGCTCAGATGCAGTATCATGCAGAATCCTAACACGGGGAGAAGAAAAAAACCCCAACCAACAAATCCCTTTAGCAACAGCCCTATAGAGTCAGTGGAGGAAGGCAGAGATCCGGGATCAGCACAGCAGGGAATTCCTCTCCATTGCAATTGGTGTGGATGGGGGACCCCAGCAGCCAGAGCTCCATCATCCCCTGGCCCAGCTGCAGGTTCACATCCAAGAGACATGCAAGGACAGTAAAGCAGGTATGAACCATTTTTAAGGAACGAAATGATGCATGGTTTGGATTTTTAATTTCTTCCAGATGGAATCCAAAATTAGATTAAACAACAAAATTTCATTATCTTAAATATAGCCTGAATACTTTAGAAGACCTTCTTATAATCAAATTTACATATAATCAGCTTTTAAAATGGCACACTGATCTTACAAGTTACAAGCTAAGGATTTTCTTCAAAATCTTTCCAAGCATTAAGAGAACATGCAAATATTTTTTATCAACAGTTATACCCAAGTTTCTCTTCCACCTACTGTAAAGCATAGAGGAAAGCAGCACTGTTATTCAGCAGGATCGCTTTCTCTCATTCTTTATTTGTTTGTTTAGGCCTTGCAACTGAAAAAAAATATCCACTGAAAACCCAAGTGTTTAGTTGTTTCGTGGTGAAGAACATAAATTTACTGTGTGGAGACAGGATGAATGGAAGCCTTGCCAGCACCACAAACAAATGTTGCTTTTAACATGATAATTCCTCCCTAAACCAGCTAGCAGTGGACTAAACACCGCTGGTCTGCCAGAACTCTGGGCAGCTGAAAATCAGGATCAGATAAGCAAAATTCATTTTGTGCTGCAAAACAACCAGCCTTTAGGAATGGCAAATTCACTCTTAACTGTTTTTAATTCTGTTCCTTTGCCATCATTACACAACTGTGAGTCCATCTCCTCATGCACATGAGGCTAAAAGCAATCTGTGATTACAGCGTCGCAGCAAACCTCAGCCCACATCCCATCAGTCTGGTGTTAAGGTGGCTTCAATGGGTCATGAGCAAATGCCTTAAACGTGGAATTAAAAAGTAGGCCAAACAGCACACCTCAGCCTACTCTAATGAAGTTTAAATTACTTTGTTGCAATTTATAAGCATTTAAGAACCATCAAGATTGTGGCCCAGATTTCTCCTAACTTGATCAATTAACTCTCTAATCAACTCTCTAATCAAGAGAGAGAGAAAAGGACTTTTCAGGGGTGTGATTAAAATCTTACTTTTTTCTCTTCACTATGAGAGAGAAGACCTGCTCCTCTCCTCTGAGGTGACATACTGGCACGTAAAACAATTCTCTTGCTGGATGTCTTCAGATGCATAAAGGAAGTGGGAGAATCAGGCTTCATTTTTCACTCAGTCCCTCTGTTTATACGCAAGAGATATAATCCCAGTTAATTTATATCCAGCATAAAACCTGACTGGTAACTCAGTCCTGAGCTCTTCTTTCCCTGCTCTTCCAATTGGTTCCTATTTCTGTTTCATCTCCCTTCTCGCACATCTCCTCTAGATCCTTTTGTGGCAGCTTTTAAACATGTCTTAGCAAGAATCTGCCTCCAAAACTCAGTTTAATGTGGCTTACCCTGAAACCACAAAGCAAGCATCCTTCCCTATCCCCTGTCCATACTCCTCTGTAGGAGTGCCAAGAGCTCTGCCCGTGGCCCTCCATGACTCATCTACCCTTTACTCCCCGCTCTGCTGGCCACCAACTTGGCAAGAACAAGCCAGCCATCAGCTCATGTCTTTCCACTTTTGAAGTCCCAAATCCTCCTCAAGAATACATGCACAGGACAATCCAGCAACCCTTAGGATTAAAAATTAAGGCTACATCCGTACATGCCACCAGTGTCTTGATGCTTTTCACAATGAAGCTCCCAGGCTAACTCTGCTCACCCCCAAGCCGAGGCTCACGGGTGGGTTTGAGCCAGATGCAGCACTGGGGTAGCCATAAAACTCACACCAGGAGTTCGGGATTCCCGCTAACAACTTCTCAGACAGAAGATGCCACCAGACAACAAAAATATTTTAAATGCAGCACGGTACAACTGACAACAAATAACATGCCCTGGGCAGCACCGCTTCCCCTCTGGTCTCACGGGGAAGACAGAAGGGATATAAAATCTTGTGCCCAGTGGCTAGTACTTGCCAGCTCTGCTTCTGCGAAGCATTTCGAGCAGGCAACAAGGTGCAAGGAGAAGTTTGGAAAAAGGGTCCCCAAACACATACCTGGTTTCAAGGAGACTAAAGGGTTGGGTCATGCTGCTTCATGGGAAGGTTTTTAAATGGTTTATGATGGGTTTTGTAGAAGAGAGGCCAGGCTTGAGATGGTGGTGCTTTAACCATAAGAAAAAGGACAGATTATTTTGGTGGTAGAGGCTGTCAAAAGGGGAGTGTTGCAATGACATGAAAAAATACACTGCAGAACCTCAGCCCTCTGTGTCCCACAAGGAAGAATTAGGAAAAAAAGCAGAGGAATTCAAAGAAGAATGCTGAAACATGTGTCTCCATAACCAGAACAAGGATTTCTTTTCTTCTTTCAGTACCTGACAATGGTAAGGACTAAACATGACTGTTGTGCACCACTGGACTTAATCCAATACAATGGGTAATTTTTGATTTATTACCACATACATGCTGTGTCACAATTTAAGAGAATTAAATTCTTCAGCATGCCAGATGACAGCTCTCTGCTGTGCCTTATCAGGAGGCATCTGGCCAGGTCAAACTAATTACCAATACTGCACAAGTGCCCTTATCTAGGAGCAAATGTTTTGCTGCTGCAATTATGGATTTGTTAAACTGCAAAAGCTACCTTTAAGGGAAAGGTTCCTCATACTTTTAAAAGGTACAATTATGTTGTTCAGAGAGTCAGGAAGCTCAGTGTCAATTAAAGCAAGGTCTGCTTCAATTCCTGCACAGGCTGCCTGACGCATCTGTTATACCTTAAGAGCAAAGAGTATCTCTCAGTGGACAGCAACATGCGCTCCATGACTTTGCAGTCTTCCTTCACCTTGAAAGATGGCTAAAGAGAAATCTATTTCAAGTATTCCTGAAATCCTGTGTAAATGAACAGTTCCAGTCTTCCTTTCATGTACAGAAATTTCCAAGACCTGTGCATTAATAGAAACTTGTTCTTGATAAACACAAGCTGGAATTATTCATTCAAGACCACACAGGCACCACAATTTCCAATCTTTCTGGCCTCGATCAGTTTTGGTATTTTGAGTACCACTGCTCTAGGGCCAACAAACATTTTCTCTTACATTGCCATAGCAATCTATCCAGTGAGTCTGCAGTATCTCCAGGCTGCTGTGGATACACCACCACACTATCTTTTCTTCTTTTTTTTTCTAAATGAAACAAGCCTTGACACAAACCAGGCACACACTAGCTGGCTTCATCACTTCAATAATGATAAAGCAGTCTAAAATTATTACATTAGGCAAGTACCAACTATAACTGCGTCTCCCAATGAGACTTTTACTCAACAGAAAGCAGCTTTGCCTGCACCTGCCACCCTGCAGTGCATGCTTTGCAGATCAAGGGGGAAGGGGGCACTCGTATTTTACAACGGGAGCATCCCAGTGTGTACGTGTGTGGAGGAAAGAGCAGATTGATGAAGCTGGGCAATGCTGTCCTGCACAGCAACTCAGCACCTCTGATGCCCTGAGCTGACCAGACACTGTTGGAGGGAGTTAGAAGAAAATGGTGGTAATAATTTGTCAGGTTCCTTCCAGCAAAGTCCTGAGCTGCCACTTTAAAGGATATTTCTACTGTACCTTGAGATCTGCAGATTAAAAGGAACAAACATATGGGGAGGTGTTACTAATAAAATGTTTGGCGGTAGTAAGCTGGTCATTTTGGATGCAGATCTTCAAGATATTGAAACTAATTTTCTTCCCTCTTACTCTGAGGCAACTGGTTCAACAAGGAGAAAAATTAGATGCGCAGTACTTCAGTGAAGAAAGTTAATAACATGAGGCTTGAAACATCAAGCAAATAAAGCACACTTAGGCAAATTCAAAAGTGAATAACAACAGACAACCTTTGCAAAAAGAGCATGTGTTCTCTAAATTGCTTTAACTTACAATATTATAAAACTTCTTGCAGCACAACTAGAAAGTAGGACTAAATCATTTGATATTGGAGTCTTGGTTCATAAAAGTTCTTATCACACGACATCAGAGAGCTATTTTATCATACATTAATGATCTGGCCTAAACATTTTTCTGAAGTCAGTCCATTATCTTGTACTGTTGAAACTGCAGCAGCATCTACTTTGACAAGAAAATGTACTCACATTCTTGATTTTATTCCATTTGTCTGACTGGGAGGGCTACCAGTAGTAAAGGTAAGTGCATCCATCTGTGTATGTGGGACAAAGGCCTTATCCTGCAGAATCCTTAGAAAGATTGCAGAAATACACAGAAAGTCACTGTTGCTTTATTCTGCAGAACTGGTACATTCCTGTATTAGAACTGTTTTCTTCAGTTCACAAATAGGGATTTTTTTGGGATATGAGAGTGAAACAAGGATGTTCTCAATAACTGCTGCACACTTATAAAAGGGAATTCTTCCCAGAACAGCTCAGCAACAAACACGGAGAAACAAAGCCGCATGCTAATTTAGTGCCAATCAGGTAAAGTATAAGCCTGCAAACCGCTTATAAACATCGGTGTGCACTACAATTAGGACTTAAAAAAGAAACCCACCTGCTTAAATTACAGAAGAATCTGAAAAACTACCCATACACAGTTAGTTAACAGCCCAAGTAACAGCAAAGCACTCCTTCTGTTGCAATAAAGGGGCTGCCACCAGTCGATGAACGTTCAATTAGTACTCACTCAAGCACAGTGCACTACCATGCATTGACAGCTTTGCTTAGTTTGCAGAAGAAAAAGCTTCAAATCTTGTCTGCACTCATGCTGCTGACTCGTAACGCTACCGCACAGGACTCTCAGAAGTTTTGTTCTGGGACTGTTAACACACACTTTGTCTCAAAATACACGCCCAGACTGAATTTCTACAGACCTTATCATGTCTAATAGAGCCAATATCATGTTAGGCACTGGTGGCTGCACACACACATGGATTACTTGCAGAGTTTCATATTCTCTCTGCCTCTTCCTGTTACCCACGTATGTACACAGGTGATTTCCCTTAGCTGTTCACTACTTTTTGGAATTAAGAATGCAAAGATACCAAACAATAGCTTGCCTGGCTACAAGACTGTCCTTTTTTATCAGCCCCTTATCAACAGGTTGCAAGTTTTCAGGTTTTTTCAAGAGATTCATGCCATGATACAACACACCAAGTTGCTCAGAGATGAGCACTTATCTGGTACCATTTAACATTACGGTGCAGCAAGGCCAAGGGGCACATGGGACCTGAAACAGTGGTATTTCAAACAGCCACCACCACTTCTTTTAATAGCCAAGAAGCAAAACCCAACGACCAGAGAGACTAGCTCTAAAAATACCAGGCAGCCTGGCTGTGTTTCCTCTTCCAACCCCACACCACCAGCTCTGCAACTTCCCAGCTTTCACTCTCTAGCTTTCAGGCCCATCAAAGTTCACCACAGGTTGTAAGTCATCACGGGGGCTCATCAGCCAACACCGAGGAGCTGCAGAAAGAGCTAAATGTGGGGAATTGGGGGGCAGCATCCCCCCAGGCTTGACCAGAGGAGCTGCTACCAACAATGGCGCTTGTTCTCGGCCGGTGGCAGCTGCGTTTGTCACCCATTTTGACAGCTGGTAAACACACAGCCCTGCACAGCCTGGGCAGTGCACGCCCTGTTGCCTCTGAGGCAGGACCTGAGGTATTTTCCACCTGCCGCCGGGGCCGGCCGCGCCAAGGGCAGCAGGCCAAGGGCAGGGGGCCGCGGCAGGCCTCCGCAACCCCGCACAGCAGGCCGAGCCTCGGGGCCTGCCGACACACAGGGGCGAGCTGCTGTTGTGCTAGGCTTCAGTCGGCCCCAGGGGACACGGAGCTCCCTCCATCCCCATTCCCCGTTCCCGGGCGGGCCTCGTGTCCCCTCACGGGAGGACGGGGCTGGCCGCACGCCCGGGCCCTCCCGGCCCCCGGTGCCGCCCCGGTCCTGCCCATCGCACGCCCTCCGGCTGCTGCTCGGTGGTACGCTCGGCCAGGGCACGAAGCGAGCGGCCTCTCCTCACCCTGGCAACACGCAGGCAGCAGGGCCGGGGGCCAGGTTTCAAAGCGGGGAGGCACTCGAGAGAGGAAAGGCTGCAAGGGTCGAGGCTCTGGAGAAAACGCCCCCAAAATGCGGGCTTGTAAGGAGACAAGAAGTCTTTCGTACGCCGATTGTAAAATTGTTATCAGAATGGGATCTACCTCCTCCTGTGGCTGCTGCCCTCTGAGTGATGCTGGCCGAGGACCCGTTTCTATTGTGCAACAGCAGCTCCCATCCGCCGAAGCTCCCTCTGCCTCGGAACCCGCCACTGAATGGAGCAAACAAGGAGGCACCGGGGAGGGACACCCCGGAGGGCGGGGTGTTCCTTATGACTGACAACCCAGCGCAGCCAATGAAAAGAAAGCCGGCTGGCCGGTCGACAGCTGGCGCGACCAATGAGCTTCCCGCTCCGCTGCTCTCCGCCCTGACGGAGGGGAAACCGGGCCGGGCATGGCCGGGCGCGGCCTGTTAAATGTTAATTAGGACAGGAGCGACAGCGAATCGGCGTGGAGAGGCGTGGCGCCGAGCCCGGCGCCTGAGGGGCGGGGCTCCCGGTAAGGGGCGGGGTGAGGGGTTGTGTGAGGGCACGGGACGTGAGGGGACTGGGCTCGTGAGGGGGCAGCAGCTGCGAGGGGACAGGGCCCGTGTGAGGGGACAGGGCCCGTGTGTGGGGACAGGGCCCGTGTGAGGGGACAGGGATGGGGGCTGTCAGGGGCCAGGGGCCGTGAGGGTGCCCACGGGCACCCAGGGTGGCAGGGCTCCTGAGGGAGCACGCTGGGGAGCAGGGCGAGGCAGTAAGGGCAAAGCGGCAGGAAGGTAGCAGAGAGGTCTTTTGGTGGCAGGGGAGCGGGGTCCCCCTGGGTATAGCTGCTTGAAGCAAGAGAGACGCTGCTTCCCAATGGCCGGGGCCACAGTGCTGGATCCCCTACATGGATCAGAGCTCCTCAAAGCATGCAGAGCCACAGCACTGAGGGGTTAACCTCTGCCTTATGTGCTGCCATACAGAGCCTGAAGGACTGGAATACCCTTCGATTAAAACAGAAGACTTGGCAGAAGATGGCGAGGCAGCTAATGCTGCAGGTCAGCAATAAAATTACCAGGTCCAGAAACGAACTGTGATGTCAAAAAGCATCACACTTCATAACATAGGGTTGTTAGTCCTAATGCTGGTCTCACCTTAATAGAAACTACACTCTTCCCCAGCTAAGCTTTCGCGGTGTTTGGAGAGGGAAGGTATAATGGTATTAAATGTGACCACTCAGCTTGTCTGAGACTTCATCCGTCTCCTCTCTAACCCAAACCCTGAGAAGTTTTCCAGTGTTGCACATTATGAGGCTGTTAATTCTCTGCTGGCACTTAACATGATATAAATTGTTAGATGTACGAATGAGCACTGTGCAGTTAAGAGAAGCAGAGTTGCTATAGTAACTGGAGCAATAACATATAAACCCTTTTAATCAAAACCTTGTCTAATCATGATTTTGAGGCCTTTCATGAAGTGCGTATTCTGCTGCTTTCCCCCCTGTCAGCATGACACTGGCGGCTTTGAAACATTTCTGAATAATGTGGTGCTGCACCTATAAACAAAGGGGATTGCTAAAATAACATGCAAGATCATGACTTTGTGACTGACTAAAAATTGAAGGCATTTAAAACTGCTAGACTTCATACCCAAATAGCATAAATCAGTATTGCAGTAAACTCATGTCATTGTAGACTGGTTTGGCAGAACTGCAGGGTCTGAAACTTCCAGCAACAATTTTTAATGGGAGGGAGAGCTTTCATTTCTAGACAGCACACCCACGACTTGTGCCAGCATTTCCTCCCAGCAGCTCTGTGGTATCAGGTTCATTCCCCAATGCAGACTCACCAAACCTTTGGTTTGAGGTGGCCATGCTCCACGCCTTAACACATCGGCAGCAGCAGCTTGGAGCGATATGTCACAATACAGCACAGCCTACCGCCTGATAACACCAACTTGGCTTGTCCTAAGACAACAGGGGTGCTTTATGTCTGATCTATATGGACAGCAACCCCATGTACCGTGAGACTCTGCTTTCTCAAGCCTGTTCTTCGTCTCATGCTACTACATAGCCACCGAGTGACTGTTACATGTATGGCTAATTCATGCAACTGCCTGTGCTGTAGAAGAAGAGCAGCAGTTATTTCTTCTTCCTCCCGAGGACTTTTATCACCTTATTTGGTGATCAACACAGAAGAGTTTCTTTTGGCGTGTGCCAACAACAATGTTGTTGCTTTTTTGTTGCCATGAGAACAACTGGGGGTCCTTGGCATTCCTCAGCTTGGTAAAGCCAACTGTCATAGCTCTGCTATCTCTTGGCTGTGCAGGAGCAGCCTCAAGCAGTGTCACAGCTCACTCACTACAGGGCACGAATTCATTCAGAAATTTTTAATACAACAGGAGACTCTTTGATTGTAACATCAGATTTCCAGCATCTACAAGGCATGGAATTTTACTGGGGTTCCTCTTCAGAGGAAGACAGTGCTTTCTGCTGAAGTAAAATGCATCTCCCAAAAGTCATCCGATCACAGTTTGAAGGTATACATCAAGGTGGTTTTCTTAAATCATTTCCACTGTCCTAAACCCACGCTGTATTCCCCATTTGATTTTTCCTGCACTTTTGATCATTTGCTGTTTGTTCTGTCTCTCTTTGCTAAATCACAGAGTTGGATACTTCCTGTTTCATTTTTCTCATGATAAATAAACCTCACTGATTGTAACCGAGTCCCTCTGATAAATTAAATAAAGACCTTTGTTTCCCATCCTTGAGATAATTTTGTCTCTCCTTTCTGTAACATTTCCAGTTTTTCAAATATCTTACTAAAAGCTGCAGCACTAGAGCTGGACTCGGTGTTCTTGTTTTTTGTATCACTGATTCTTAATGTAATTTTTTTTAAAAAAAATCACTTCTTTGTTCTACTCTGCTAGATCCAGGGCTCTTTTCCTTCCCTCCATAGTGCTGCCTCAACACCTACACCATCAGTCCCATAAATACACTGGTAATGTAGCTATGTATAAACAGCTACTGAACAAATAATTATTTAAGCAGTCATGTTAGTTTTTATCTCCCTCCAGTCTCAGAAATGTTGACAGTACAGACTAGCAGACAAAACATCTCTCACAAAGAAATTTTCTGCAGCTTGATAAAAACTGGCATTTTCACCTTCTACTCCTTATTTCTTTTAAAAAGTGCTCAGTGTTAACTGTATGGTTAGACTAATCCTCATAGAGCGATGACCCTTCTGACTCTTCTCATTTACATTATGAGACTATAGCAGAAATGAGGCGGTAAAGATGATCGTTACCTCAAGGCAGGTTTTGTGAAGAAAAATAGTATCTTTTATTAGACCAATTCCACTAAAAGATACTACTTCTCTCTGCAAACCTTGCCTTTTTCAACAACAATTAGCAGAGCAACAGCACTGCTAATTACCTTTACACTGTTTCCATTATTTTAATTCTAATTCTGTAGAAGTAATTTTGTTCTCTCTTAAAGTTATTCTGCTTAAAATTTCTCATGTAATGTTTTTGCAATCGAATGTGTCCACAGTATTCTCTGGCTCCGAGACCAGCTCACATGACAACAGCCCACATCCACACTATTAAAGTGTTTTACCATCCAAACCAACATTCACATGCAGACTGTATTTTGGGAATAGTGCACTAATTCCCACACTGCCTCCAGCAACTGATTGGGAAAATGCTAGCTGGCCTGATCCAGAACTATGTCTGGGATTGTGCTAATGATTTAGCAGTATAGATGACAAAGCTCCAGCTCCTGGGGACCTTTTGTGGTGCTGTTAAATCTTTCTTGATTAGGGATGATGTTGCTTAAACATATATCCATACATGTCTGTAAGTCTTCCCAGTGAGGGAGCTCTGGCCTGTATGGGTACCAGTCCCTCCTCTCCCTAGTTCTGATGAATACCTTTGTCAGTGACTCATATCACTATTATTGTAGATGAACAGGTCTGTCACTTCCTGCTTTTTAATTTGTATTTTACTTTCTCTGCTTTTGATCTGGAACCTCTTTCTAGGCTGATGACCCGTTTGAACTCAGATCATCAGTTGCTTCGACTCTGCTGAGCTCCTGAATGGCCGGGGACATGGTGACAAACCCTGAGATGGTCTAACCAGGTAGCGTTTCATCTTGCATTTCTGCCTTTTTCTCTGCTTCCTTCCATTTTCAGTTTCTTCAGTCCACTTTCAACACTGCATCACACAACTTATCCTGACCAATGACCATCTCTTCCCTCCTCATTTTTCTCCATTAATAAAGCAGGTAGAAGATACAGTTGCAGTTTGCACAGACTGACCTGTACTGGATGTAATCTGGCCACCATAGAATCACAGAATTGTTTGGGTTGGAAAAGACCTTTGAGATCACAAAGTCCAACCATTAACCCGGCACTGTCAAGCCCACCACTAACCCATGGCCCTAAGCGCCATATCTACATGTCTTTTAAATCCCTTCTGGGCTGGTGACTCCACCATCTCCCTGGGCAGCCTGTGCCAGTGCCTGACCACCCTTTTGGTGAAGACCTTTTTCCTAATATCCAATCTAAACCTCCCCTGGCACAACTTGAGGCCGTTTCTTCTTGTCCTGTTGCTTTACCTCTTTGTCTTCTTTTTGTGTGATTAGCCGGGAAGGGGTTGAGGACTAACGTAATCCTCACAGATATTCCATACTTGCAGCTCTGTGGTGAATACAGCAAGGAAGGAGAAAGTGCAGCTTTGTTGGCAGAATTGTGCTGGTGGTGGGTCCTACTCCGTCCAGCACGGCAATGTCGTTCAGGGGTTTTATCTATACACGTCCCTGAGCAATGTAATCGTATCAGCTCAAGCGTGCAGCATCAACTCAGGGCTTTGAGACTGTTAATTCAAGCACAAAGTAGAACAAGTACAAAGGGGAAGGACTGCCCTCTTCTGATTGCTCAGTATATACCAAGCTGGGATTGTCATGCCTTTATTTGACCAAAGCGGGTATAAAAAGCACCAAAAACTTTACACTCACTCTGAGTTTAGAAGTCCTGAAGTGCCACTGACTTCAGTTAAGGTGGAAAGAGGTGCTACTCAGACATCTCAGGGGAGAGTCTAACTCCATCAGTAACGGTCTGGTAATCTTGTATCTGTGTTTAAGATCTGGAAATCAGCATACAGTACTTTTCTGTCTCACTCTCATCTAATACAGTGTGTGTGTGTGTGCTGCAGAATGAGGATGGACCTTGCAGGGACTCATCAGAGCCAGTGGTGAGGCTTGAAAGTTAAAAGATGAGTCCCATCAGCACAGGCACACTTGATGACTCTTGCTTCCGCTTTTAATTGATGAACACCATGCTCTCATCCTGGGCTTACAGGCAATTACACTGGTGTCTCAGGCTTGAAACTCTCTCTAATGAGAACAGCGTGTTTTTGACTCCATATGGCAGTGACAGACAAAAATTACAGAGAAACCTGCAAAAAAAAGTCCATTAACCTTCATAGGTCTCCAGATTGCACTGTCCTGAGAAATGGCTTTTGCTTTTGGAGCTACTTGTTTGCCCGCTGAAGACTGCTGAAGGCAAAGCAATCCCTGGGACTCTGCTAAAGCAGTGTTACAGCTGCTGACCCGCAGTGTTACGTCTATGCCCTGCTTGGACTCCTTTGCGTTTTAATTCATCTGACGTGCTCTCACTGGCCACATGTTGCTAGTTGAATCATAAAATGTAACTCTTCCTGCAGGAGAAGGTTGATACTAAAAACATGATCAAAGAGAAACAATTACATGATGAGTTTTTATATCTTGTACAAACAATAAAAGCCATAAATCCTTTACATCGATTGTGCATCGTATCACTTTCCAGAATATGCAGACAACTGGATTTGGAACAGTGTCAGCTGTCTTAGTCATGAGATATGAGATAGTTATGAGCCAGCTACAAACCCCCTGCTATAAAGTGAGCTTTGGCACCTATTCAGAAGCTTTTCTGTAGTTCAAATGACAGAGAACCTAACTCCATCAAATTTCGTCAGCACTGCTGTGAATGGAAGTCTTTGATTCTTGACAACTTCCACAACCAAGATTTCTTCTGAGAGTGAGGGAACTTAAGGCTCTTGAAAATTCAGACCTATTTAGCTAGCAAGGAATTTTTTTTCCAGTTTAAGCTTATTTTCCTCAATCCAAAGATCAGGAGGGCAGACACTGAATGAAGCCACTGCCAAAAGACAAGTGAGGATAAAAGATGGCAAGACACAGAGCTGCAGAAGCCACAGATCTTACCTTTCCTCTGAGGCCAGAGCTCTACAGTCAGCATGCTGAAAGAAGAAAGTCATCAGGCAGCCATCACAGAAAGCTGTTAGGAAAAATTACCTTCAGTAAATCTATGTCGGTTGTTCCAAACCATCTTTATCCACTTCAGGTGCTCAGAAATGGCTTCCAGGAGGCTTTGCTCCCTTTTCTTTGCAGGACCTTAGCTTAGGCTGCCTGACCTGCAGGCTTAAGCAATTCCTTCCATCCTGAGGAGGGGTTTGGGGTCCCCTTGCACCCCTGCTGTTATTTAATGACATCATTTAATGCACTCCCAGGGATGCTCCTCCACCACTCCAGGAGTCAATTGAAGACAAAAGCTGCTGGCAGTCCCTAATCGGGAAACTGCCAGCAGAAGGTGTTAGACACTGTCAGAAGCAAAAGCCTCCAGATGCCAACTCTCGCTGCAGGAGTCCTCAGGGAAAGCATGTGGCCAGGCCTGGAAGCAGGTGCGCAGGACTGTTGTCAGTGTGTGTTTTCTGCATGACTGAGGCCAGGAGAGTCAGTTCATTACTCTCCCTCAGTCTCAGTCACGCCCCACAGCTCCTGCAGACTGGAAATTGCAACCGTGGGAGAATACTCACAGGGACAGCAGCTGTATGTGGTGCGTTTTGGATCCCTTACTTACCAGCAGTGCATACAAAGGCCTGAACAGCAAGACATCATACTTCTTCAACTGCTGATAAACTCACGTGAATGTGAGCTGTATGTTATCCCTGCCCCAAATATCCGGTGGGGTGCAGAGTCAATGAGCAAACTGGTAGTAGCACTAGTTCAGAAAGATTTAGACTTCTTATTTTGAGCTCCACCAACAGATCACATGCTTCTCTCTATGAGAGAAAAAAGTCTCCAACATAACTTTTAAAACATTGCTACAAAGCGTGAGTTCCTCCCTTCTGCCTTCTTTGTCAGAGGATGCAGTGAATGTGCTGCCAAAGATGAAGATTGCAATTCAGAATTTTTAGATGCACTGATATAATCCAGGTGGCCTCAGCACCTGCGCAGTGTGGACTCAGGTCACCAGGAACAGCATAATTTGTAATTTCCTTTTCTGTTCTAACCTCTGTTATTTAAATACTGATCCAGATGAACGAAGTGCTTAGCTGCAAGCACGCATGCAACAAAATGTGCAAGTAATCCCCATGGATGAAATGACTCTGCTGACCTGCTTGAGGATGGCGTGCTTAAATGGTTTGATGGAGAAAACCTACCAGATGCGATTCAGCAAGAGAAAGCACCTCCTGGCTTCATTCACAGCAGCAGGGAACACCCACCATCCCTCGAGCCCAGACCTACTGCTGCTCCTCACTGTCTAACATATACCAAATAAGTGTGATCCCATTATTTCTCCTTGCAGGGGAAAAAGCTTGATGTCAACTCACCAACTGCTGCTGGTACAGCCTCGCCCTGAGATCTTCTGCACATCACAGGTACTGAAAATGGAAGTCTGCCGGAGGATGTAAGGTCATGGCAAGGCTCTTGCCCTGGGTGATATCATCAGTTTGAGTCCCATGTGGGGTTGATCTGTAAGGTTTAATCCAGGCAGTGAATTAGAAAGGCCAGGAAAGGCTCGGAACCCCACTTTTATCGGCTCCCCTGTAGAGGGCGGTCCCTCCTCGCCTAAGACAGCTCACAGCTCCCAGAGCTGCACAACTCTGAAGGCAGACTTTTAACCACAAAACAATTCTCCCTGCTTGCCCAGCGGCAGGCAAAGAGCTGACAACCCTGGCTTGTTCTTGGGGTTGTCTTGGGGACACCGTCCCGGTTGTTCTTGGGGACATCGTCCCGAAGAAGACCTTTGTCTGGCTGCAGTTCTGCACCCCAGGCACCCTAGATGCGAATTGGCCTCCAGTACCTGGTGGGAGTCCCTGAATCCACCACTCAGCTCCACTTCTCCCACCTGCCCGCTCAGCTCCCTGCCGATGGTTTCCTGTCTCCCACGGTTTCTCCCTCCAGCCTCTCTTCTCTGTTCGTCTCCTCAGAGAGCAGATCCTGGCTCTTTTAGGGCTGCTGCTGAGCAAACTGCTCAGCAGGTCCAGCAGGAACTTCAGCCAGAAATAGAGTCGCAGTAGCTGGCATGTGTGGGCTCAGCATCTGCCCTTCCCCTGTTTGAACTGGTGCAGGAGGTGGGCTCCCTGCAAGCTGCCACTCAGCCCATCTGTGGTAACTTCACTGCCCTCAACTAGATGATCCTTAAAGGTCCCTTCCAACACAGGCCATTCTATGATTCTATAAAAGGTTAATGACTGGAGAAGAAAACCAGAGGATACCTCACTCTTTTCATCAACAAGTCTCTGCATTTTTGCATCTCCCCATTTTACAGATGGGGCTAAGGGCACATAGGGCTGGAGTGATTTTGCCCCTGGGAATTCAGTAAAACAGGGAGGAGCAGCCTGCAGAGCAGTCCCAGAGCAGTGCTCTGACTTACTCCTCACCACCGAGTTGGGAAATAAGGGCTGGCTAATGGAAACTGAGTATGTGCACAATGATGCTCATTTGAAGGCAAAGCAGCACAGGACAGCAGAGCTCCTGGGGAAGCAACCTGAAGTGGCAGACAAGAGGATGGAAGATCTTAGCATTTGCTGGCAGCTACTGTATTGGAGGATTTGAGGAACAACATTTAGAGCAACAAAGTACTGGCTGCAGGAACAGACCCTAGCCCAGTGGAATGACAGACAGGTCTTGCCTATGTCTGGTTTTTAATAAGCCAGTTCAGTTGGTGCAAAATGTCGGTTGGTGTCTCTGGAGACAGAGAAGTCACGGCCAAAGGAAGAAACTAAGGCTCCTGCTGTTCAGCCCCTCCATAAATAGCTCTGTGATTAAATATTTCAGTTTGTTGCTCAGCAGGCTGACATTTTTGCTGCCATTGCCTGTAGCTTTCTGTTTGTTTTTCCATCACAGACCGAGCAAAGGCACAGCCTGGCTGAGGATTAAGGGGTGACACACAAATAAACTGCTACTGCCAGCTCTCTGCAGACACACAACTCCACATGCCAGCACCATCTCTGTTCCCAGCCAAGCCTGTCCCTCTGCTGTGAGAGGATGGAGAAGCTCACCCAGATCAGGCAAAACCTGTCCGATTCCAGCGGCACTTGGACAGTGGTGAGGTGCAGCTCCAGAAGCAGACAGTGGGATGAGATGTACAGCAGCTATGGCCAAAAGATGGCAAGAGCCATGCATGTGTGATGTGAGCCCTTGATATGCTGCTAATTTTGGCCAGAAAACCTGATTTCTCTGCATCCTTTTGTAGGAAGAAAATAATGAGCTATCTTGGTTGGTGGGGCCACAGTGGGCTCCAGCTGCTCAGCATGTTGAATTAGTGGCAGAAGCACTCAAATATAAGGCCTTGTTTTGCTGCAGTGACAGCCTTTTCAGCCTGTGATGAACAACCATCATATACCATCTTCTCTGGAGAGAGGCTTTTCTTCTTCCTTCCTTTCACAGCTGACAGTTGCATGGGATTACACAAGGAAAATCTGGAGGCCCATCCAAATAATTTTTAACTGTTTCCAGGAGGGTTGTCTCTTGTTTCTAGACCTCCCTGGGGACTGTTTATCTACATTGAACAGATGGCAGCTGTCCACATGTCCATTTTGCCTTGCCTAGCCTTCCTCACACCTTGCTGTGCCAAATGATTGACTCTTGAGCCCGAGGAGACCTTCTCAGTTGAAGATCCCCAACAGCCACTGCTTTAGGGACTGATGAGTCATCCTTGGTAGAATGCAAATGCTGCCCATCCACAAACACAATTAGGCTCATCAAACTCCTAAAAATATGAGCTACTTGCTCAGGGATGGAATAACTCAAGTATCAATCACCTCCATCAAGCTGAAAAAGTGGATGATTTCTATGTGGACAGCTTGGATCCTCTGTTCATTTGCTTTGTGATATGCCAGGCTCCTGGTGGTTTTATTCCTACAAGAGTGCCAAAAGGCTTTCATCATGGAGAAGGAATTCACATCTCCAGAGGCAAAGGGGCCTGAAGAGATATGGCTGAGAGGCTTTGTTATGAGAGGGAAAGATGGAACTACAGGGATGGAAACAAACCTTTCCAATCCAGAGGCCTGATGCAGAGTCTCCCTCAGGCACTCAGCACATGAAATGCGCATTTCTGTATGTGCGTACGCGCACAGAGGGTCTGTTGTGCCTGGCTGAGCCCAGTTCATGCACATGGCATGTTTCTTTTCACCTTCCACCTCCTGCAACGCTGTTGACTGTTTTAGAGAAGGACTAACCTGGATGACTGGCGGCTTCCCAGCACCCAGCCACTCATGAGCACAGGTCCCTTGCAGAACAGAGCAAAAATGTTTCAGACTGAAACCATTTCCTTCCCTGACTGCATGTTATTGCTCGGCAGGGGAATTTCATCACCTCTGTATGCTCACATGCTCTCTTCCCCACCCCATCTCCTGTTGGCAGTGTGTTTTCACTGTCCTCACATGGGGAGATACAGCACTGAACTTGTGTAGGGCAAGAAGCTTTTTACTGTGGCTCTGTCTTGGGCACTCCTGCTGGCACTCAAGTGGCTAGCAGTGGCCATCAGGATTTAGGGGCAGACAGCATATATTTCTAAAGGAAATTTTTCTTTATTAAATTGTCATTCCAAAACCTATTTCACCCCATCCATCTGACATCAACTCACCCTATGCTTGCTCCAAGAGTAGTAGGGTGACTGCATGGAAACACAGAGGCGCTGCCTGTCCCATCACCCAGTCCTGTTCACAGCCAGATGGTTACTCATCCTGGAGCTCGACCTCCCTTTATAATCAGACCTGGATGAGTTCAAGTTGTTTCACTGATCTCCACTACCCTCCTGAAGTGCCAGCAGGACTAACAGAAATGTCCCAGGATTTTGCAATAGTTACTGCAATAACCACAGAGAAGCAGCCAGCCTGGCACTGCCTGCTCTGTCCCAGAGCCCCATAGCTCACTGCCAGAGGTACAGTGTTCCCAGGGTGTTTGCTAACCTGGCATTGCCCTGCTTGAGCTGAAATGTTGAATGTGCAGCAGAGGAGAAATGGCAGGGGAAAAGAATGTGAACATGGTCGGCATTGCACCCACATTTCATAGTATCACAGAACTGTTCGGGTTGGAAGGGACCTTAAAGATCATCTAGTTCCAACCCCCTGCCATGGGCAGGGACACCTTCCACTAGCCCATATTTCTCCAAGCCCTGTCCAACTGGCCTTGGACACTGCCAGGGAGGGGGCATCCACAGTTTCTCTGGGCAACCTGTGCCAGCACCTCACTATCTTCACAGTGAACAATTTCTTCCAAATATCCAATCTAAATCTCCCCTCTTCCAGTGTAAAGCCATTCCCTCTTGTCCTATCACTACAGGCCCTGGTACAAAGCCCCTCTCCAGCTTCCCTGTCAGCTCCTTTAGGTACTGGAAGGTGCTATCAGGTCTCCCTGGAGCTTTCTCTTCTCCAGGTTAAACAACCCCAACTCTCCCAGCCTGTCCTCACAGGAGAGATGCTCCAGCCTTTGATCATCTTTGTGGCTTCCTCTGGCCTTCCTCAGCAGGTCCATGTCCTTCCTGTTCTGAGGACCCCAGAGCTGGACACAACACTGCGGTTGAGGTCTCATGAGAGTAGAACAGAGGGGTGGAATCCCCTCCCTTGCCCTGCTGGCCATGCTCCTTTTGATACAGCCCAGGATATGGTTGGCTTTCTGGGCTGTGAGTGCACATTGCTGGTTCAAACTGAGCTTCTTGTCCAATGCAAGACCGTCTCCTCAGAGCTGCTCTCAATGCATTCTCTGCCCAGCCCGCATTGATACTGGGGGTTGCCTCGACCCAGGTGCAGGACCTTGCACTTGGCATTTGTCAAGTCAAAAACCAAACTGGTTTGCGTACAGTTAGAAATGTAGACTGGCTCCTTTTAATTAGTTTTAATAAATGCCCAGCTGGTGCCTTGATGGGTTTTTGTTGACGCAGAAGGCTTGGACACAACTTATATGACCAATGTGATCAAGTTAGTGCCACTTGATTAATAGACTCACACCAATTTATACTCTACAGCTAAAAAAAAGCCACACACGCTTTGTTATGTAAAAGGTGATAGGTTAAAACTACTCGTTCACACACTTCCACCTCCTCTATGATTGGTCCCGGCGTGGTGCCCACACACTGCTCCCCCCTTGTGCAGGTATCCTGTTTTTTCTCATCTTTCCGTCCAACTCCCTTATCTCTCTGTGGATACACAGTTTCTTTGTCTCCCTTGGCCTTGCATATGTCTTTCATAACACCTGCAGCTTGTTAGAGCTGCAGCCTGCTATTACAACCAAGTTGTTCGGTCTGGATTGCTCATAATATGCCTGTTTTCTTCCAGCCACTCCACAGGTTTTGGTGGCAGTTATGGAAGGAATTGCCATAACAGCAGCAGTTGAAATGAAACAGTGGTGATGAAAATAATGTTTGGAGCACATACCAAGAAAAACTGTCACTTGAAAGAAAACATCGATAACTGTTTACTGCACTGAGCTTTCAGTGTTTTCTTGTTTAATATGGAAAATAAACTGTTGCTGCATCAGAGGTCAAATGCAAAAATAACATTTCCAGATTGTTTTACCAACACTTTTTGCAGTATCCTCAAGCCATCCACTAGAACTGGAAGAAAGGATGGAAAGAACTGGCAAGGGATGAAAAAGCACCGGCCATGGCAGTGAGACAGGGCATTGCCACCTGCTCATTTCCTCCTGCTCCCCACGCACCCTGGCCAGAGCTGGCACTTGCTAATGGGTGTCTACAGCACTGCGGATGAGGTGGTAGCAGCTTCAGGTGCCCAAGCAGCCTGTGCCGGTGGGGGATGCAAGACAGGGGTGAAGGCTCTGCAGAATTTGAAGATTTTGCATTTTTAGCAGCTGTTTTGTGACAGTGGTTTTAGCCAAGCTGTGAGGTTCAGGCTGCTTCACTGTGGACTGTTTTCATTAGACTTAGCACTAAACTTAGGCTGTTCAAATCAGTTTTATAAACTGTCCTTCTAGCACAGAGCTGTATAGAAATAGGATATCATGAGAAACTCCTTAATCTTCAAAAATAAACCCCAAATGTATCACAGGTTTTCCCTCTGCTATCCGCCATCACAGAGCCAATCCCCCCCACCAGTTATTCTTACCTGCTCCATTCTGCAGACTGGACTATCAAAGTTTTGTTTAATTACTCCATATTTTGCCCAGATATTTATACCACCAGCAGTATGACCTTAGTAGGGATTCCCATGAACATGAGGATAGAGCTAGTGCCCAAGCATTAAGCAGTCATCAGATATGCCCTGAGTGGTTCTCACGCCTGGACACTGAAGCACAGAGAATAAGCAGAGTTCAAATCACACCTTGAAGCACCTTTACATACATCTGTTGCCATTTTCTGGGAGGCATGTTATATTGCTTAAACTTAAAATAAAATACTGTGTGTACACACAAACATTTCATGCAACAGTGACACATCACAGGGGTTAATTCTAATTTTTAGGTATAGTCTGTCCTGTCAAAGATGTACTTGGGTATCTTCACTGAAAAGCTTCATAAAAATTTATAGACTTCCTAAAACACCTGCTTGTTTTCACTGCAGCATCTATCAAAGCAACCCTTTTATCCTTTTGTTGCAATCTATTCTGCTGCAACCCAAGAGCCAGCAGAATTAAGACCCCATGAGAAAAGCTTGCCTTTTTAAGACAGATTCTCCTTTTTTTGATAAATAAAATCATACTCTTTGAATTTATCAACATGATTGTTATAAACCAGCTCCAACAGCAGCCAGATGGCAGTTCAAAACACTGTGGTGAGCATGGACTTGGAAAACGAAGATGCACTTTGAGAGAACTACATTCACTCGAGTATTGTACTACTTCAAAATCAAACTCTGCCTTTGAAAATGTCAAAGGCAACTATTCACGAGCAAACACCATATGGTATATTTGTCCTCTTCAGTTCCTCTTACAATCAATAGGAAAAGAAAAGAACATTTCAGACATGAAATGATTGCATGCCACACTATACAGCGTTCACACAGCAAGCTCTCCAAGGTAGATGGTGACATGAAATTGCTCAAATACATGTTTTCTGGATTTAAAGGGACAGAAATAATCATTAGCAGTCCAGTCTCCAATAGAGGGATTTTGTATGTGGTTTTGGGTTTTTAGTTTCTAACTTTAATTAAAGTTTTAGATTAATGGAAGATCACATATGGCACCAGCCGGTATTTCATGGGAATGGCTGTGCTTTGCCTCTGGGCTATCACTGCTACCTAGGCTTCACTGAAAACTTTGTTCCTGGTTGTGCTGGTACTTCACATTTTGCTTCTACAGTTGATTTAATAAAAGGAGTGGAACAAGTTTTGTTTGCCCAACAAAGCTATCTTGGAGGCTTTGCAGAGATTATGCTGTCAAATGTGTTACCCAGGGTAATTTCCAGACAGGGTGCAGGTTTTTCTCCCCTTCTTTGCTCCATCCCAAATTTCCCCCCCAGTCACCTGCTATTTACTTGGATTCATCAAGAACATCAGAGCTGGAAAATAAAGGTATCTGCACTGTCGGCTGTACTCCCACCAAATCGGTGCTGTTCCCTATCAGGCTTTGGGGTGGCTAAAGGAAATATATGATGAAGGGAGGGTTTCGCTGCCCAAGGGATGAGGAGCAGATGGTGAGATGCCACCTGTGATGACTTTAAAGAAAGGCTGTGTGTGCCCTGCGGGCGGCACAGCCCAAAACCACAGGAAGGATCCCCCCTTAAGGAGTGAATAACTATGGCAGAGAATAAGCCACAGTCTTCAGGATTATGATTCTTTCTGCACAGTCTTTAAGGAACTCAGACATTTTTTGCTTTAGGGCTGGCTTCATTTCATGCTTTGCTATAGCCTTAAGGTGATCCCATGATGCTTTGCACCGTCTTTCCATCTGACATAGAAAAGACATTTTTCTCCAGAAGTGATTTCAGTTTTAGGGAGAAAAAAGTTGATTATTTTTACTGTGCCATGAGTCATGTTTTATGCCTTAGTTAATATGCAGAATACCTTGAATGATAATAAATAGTAATAGTGATTAATAAGGAATACCTTGTAATTTGCATCATCCTTCTTGGGCTCAAAAAGCGCTGTATAAACATGACTTGAAGCACATGGTGGTGACATGGAGTGAGGCAGCGTGGCCACAGACTGACAGGCTGGCGACAATTTTTGGCTGTTTTTGCTGAAGAAACCATCCCAGCCATTGGTGTAGGGTGGAGTGCCTGACACACAAGCAGCACCCAAGAGCACAGTGTTGGTGGGGGAACCCAAACCCACCTCCTGGAAGGAGATGAGAGAGAACACCACATCCCTGGTGCATCGCCAACGGGCTCCCGTGGGCAACGCTGCCAGTCCCAGGCACAGGCGTGCCCTGGCAAAGGGCACCCGTTACAGCCGCTCCTGGCACCCCATACACGGGTGATCCCCAGGCAGGGCCTCAGACCAGCGAGGGGCACCTGCCTCGGGCTTAATTACTCTTCTTGCACGGGAAAGGATGAAAAATAGAAAAATAAAAGGGAAAAAACCCTACTGAAGACCAAATATGGTGTGTTTCAGCAGCTCTGGTGAAGGGAGCAAGGCTGGGAGGGCCCTGCCCGGAGCCTGGTGGGGTCCTGAGGATCCCCCACCGAGAAAAGGAAGGAGAGATAAGTATAAAAAAAGGCTTTAAAAAAATATAACAAAAGCTTACACAAGCCATGAAGAAAAGTGCTGGTCCCGCCGCCCGAGCCCGGTGAGAAGCTGCGCCCGCAGGCACCCAGCAGCGCGGAGCGGGAGGGCCGAAGCGGGCCCGAACCGAGCCGAGCCCTGCCCGAACCGAAAGGAGCCGAGCCGAGCCGAGCCCTGCCCGAACCGAAAGGAGCCGAGCCGAGCCGAGCCCTGCCCGAACCGAAAGGAGCCGAGCCCGAGCCGAGCCGAGCCGCCCCATACCTGAGCGGGGCGCGGCAGAGGCGGAGCCGCGCTGCCTCCTCCTCCCGCTTCTCCCGCCGCGCCGCTCACTCCCGTGCCCCGGCCGGCGGCGGCGAGTGTAAAGGTCGGTCGGTCGGTCCGGCGGCGCCGCTGTCTGCCTGCTGATCCCATGCCCTGCACCTAGCCCGCCCGCCCCGGCCATGTCCGCCGTGCAGCTCTACACCGAGGTGAGCGAAGCGTGTGTGTGTGTGTGTGTGGGGGCTCCTTGTATTTTCGGGCGGTTGTTTCCCAGTCCTGGAGGGACCCACAACTTTCCCCGCACCCCCCGGAACGGCGCTCGTGGAGCGGAAGGGACCCCCCCGGCCGCCCATCGCCTCACGGCGGGCACCGGCCCGCCCTGGCAGCCGGGACGGGTGTGGTGTTGTCGTCGTCGTCCCCTGGGGTGAGCGATCTCTCCCGGGGTTTCACCCGCCCGGGTGGGCGGTGTGGCGGGGGTTCTTCAGGGAAGGGTGAACTTCGCCCCTGGGCTGCGGCTGTGGCAGCGTTGGCTTCTCCTTTGCGGGGTCTGTCACCTCAGGGGGCGAACGCGCAGCTAGAACACGCTCAGCTCCCCCAGATCCTCACAGAAAAATTTCCCCCCCTCATATTATTAAAGCCTTGGTGCGGAGAGAGAGGTGAAAACAGCCCGTACAAGTGCTGTAACTAGCCGAAATGCTCTCAAGGCGCCCGGTTTTGAGAGTCCAGCGTTCTGAACGCGATCCCCGGGTGGGGGCGGGAGCGAGGCGGCCGCGGGCGGTGGCGGGGCAGGTGACATGGCTGGTGGCCTCGCAGGGTGCCGCGCCGCCGGGCCGGGGCGCCCTGTGCCGGCCGGGGGGCAGCCGCCCGCCCTCCCCGTTGCTTCCCGGAGAGAAACCCAGATTTGCTTCTGAAAAGTGTTCCTTGTGGTAATGGGAGGCTCGGGTGGTGATTTTTAAGCAGAGCCTGGGATCTAGGCAAGATACCACTTTTTCAAATTATTTTTTTAAATCATTTTGTGGCTGTGGGATACTGAGGGAGCAGCGGCATTCCTGGCGCTGTTCGGGCTTTTCACCCCTTTCCCAGTGGGAGGTTTGTGTCCGGAGAGATCTTTGCTGGTTGACTTGGCCTGATGAAGGAGCTCCTCGCAGGCACCCGGAGGCCACCCGGTGCGGGCTGGTGCGGAGGGAGCCCTCTCCCCGCGCTCCGCGGCTTCCCGAGGCTACTGGGAGTGCTGCGGGCAGCCGGGATCCAGGGAATGTGCTTAGTAAAAGCCATCAATAACGCTAGGCAGGGGCTCATCGAGAAAAGTGCTTGGCTTCAGAACACTTTTTGCTGAAAGACTGTAAAGTGCCAGCATCATCTACTGTCATAATGAGAATTTTAGTGTTTTAAATTCTTCCTTTGACCATGGTCAGTGTAGAGATGCTGCCAGATTGGCACCAGCCCTCTCAGGAAACTGCTTTTTGTCTCCGTGCCAGTCTTCTGGGCTTAACTTTGCTGCAGATGTCTGCTTCTGTAACTCGTTTCACGGACAGCTTTTATGTAAAATTGGGGGGTGCCACTTTTTTTTTTTGCCATCGAAATCAAACAGATGAAGGATGAATTGTGAATCTGGTAGCCCCTCCTTTGAACCTGTGGGAATTTAAGAAGCCCTGTTGGATTGAGTTGGGCTGTCTGTGAGTGAGCTAACCCTTGTCCTTCTCAGGAGCTCTTCAAAAGCAAAGTGTCAGGTTTGGAAAACGTTTTTCCATGGGATAAGTCTGAAGTGGAGCACGTACAAGCCATGGTTAAACTGCTTAGATGTGCTGACCACAGTGTCTCATTGGATGAATGCGTGGATGCAATGGCAAGTATCCCTGGGGAGGAGGAAGGCTGGCTGCAAGTGCTGTATTACCCCTGTCTGTGGGCTGGTTCTAACAACCAGGTTAATTGATTCTTAACTCAAGAATCAGGTAATTAACCTATGTTGTATTTTTATGCTAACTTGGTTAGGTTTATGTTCCCATTCATCTGTTGAATGGGTATAAGGTGGCTGCTGGGGCACTGCTTGTGATCCTGGCTGCTGTACAGGGACTTTTTGATGAGGCACTTGAGAAGCGATGGGCATTTGGTGACAATCTGTGCATGCTGTTAATTTTTAATTTATTTTGAATAATAAAAAAGACCTTTTGATGAGAGCTGATGTTTCAGTGCTGGCCCTTCTGCTGGTGTCTGTCTGTCATGTGATGACACTTTAGAGACACAGCTGTGGTGGGGCCGTGGATGGTGCCTTAAACCCATATGAGTCTGTCATCTGTGGGGCTGAGTGGTGGTGTTGCGGTGAAATTTAGGGCTGTCGTGCTGGGCTTAGAAGCAGCAGGAAAGTGTTCTCTGTGACTTTGAGTATATAAGAAAAAGAGCACAGAAGGCTTTAAAAAACCCCAACAAACCCAACAGCCTGAAGATGCCGAGTCTGATGATGCCAGTTGCTGACGAAGGTCCTGAAGATGAAGCAGGTAAGTTGCTCTGTAGCCTGCTCTTAGCATTAAGGAAGGTCCCAGTGCTGGCTTGCACGTCACCTCTGTGTGCATGGAGGTGTTTGGCCCTGTGGCCTGTAGCTCTGCTGGGTGCTTACAGCTTGTATATGGTAGAGGCTTCCAAGAGTGTGGTGTGGAGAAGACAACCTGCTGTGGTGGGCTGCCCTGCCCTGATCAGTCGGGTGCTGGTGCACCCTCTGCACATGGCTGCTGGAAGATGCTTTCACGGAGTAGCTGGGCAAGGGAATGAACAGAGGAAAGGAGCGGGGAGGAGCAGGAGAGCTTCAGTGGGGTGTTACCATGCAGGAGATGGCTTTCCGAGTGCAGAGGTAGGGCCTCCTGGATCACCTTGTTGGCAGGATGAGGATAAGTTTTTTTGAGGGAAGGCGGACAATCCGGCTTGCTGGAATCAATACAGCTGTTTTGCCAAAAGCCTATTGATCAGATGTGCAGTGTTGCGTTAGCACAGCCACAGTGGTACCTCCCTTGGAATCCTTCCTTCTCCTGCTTGAACCAGGAGGAGAGAAACTGTTGGGGAGCCACTTCAGAGTGGCTGAGTGAGGTCCTCGCCCCTCTCCTTCCTGCTGGGCTGTTATGTGTTGTGTAGAGAGCCCTTAACTTCCACTTGATGCTTACAGAAGATCTCCAGGGACATGTTGTATTTTCTTGGTGCTTAAGTTCATGTTTGTTAAACCATGCTGATAAATTTGCTGTGTTAGACTCAACGCTGCCCTGAGGAGCACTTAAACTGGAGAGGAACCCATCCTGGAAACACCAGCAGCTGTGAATTGCTGGTGGAAGCCCTTCCCATGTGATGTCCCATCTATGCCCCTTTAAGGGCAGGGATGACTGGTGTTTAATAGCCCCCATCAAATGAGGTAATTAGCAGCTGTACCTAATTACAGGCATGAGAGTAGTTCCAAAACTGCATCAACCTTCAAGCATGTAGGACTCCACTTGGGTAAATAGTTATGGGGAGACCATTGTAATACTCTTCTCACTCCTGATGCAGTACCTGGGGACTTCTGGATTACCTGGCTGTGGATTTCATTCTGTTGCAGAAACAAACAGGAATTTAATGTGACTTGTGTCCCAGCAGAAGAGGAGCTGTATGCTACAGGGTGCAAACCTGGTCCTGGAAGCTGCCAGCACCAGTGCGTGCAAGAGGAGCAGGGGAGGTAGTGGCATTGAGGACTCCTGCTTACAAAATCCTGTTCCAGATAGAGAATTGGTGGAGTTTTGCATAACCTCTGTATCACCTGGTTACCCTGAGCAACCATCTTTCTAAGGCTGTCCTGCTGCTGCCACCATGTTCCCAGGGTTCCTGCTGGAGCATGGTAGCGGTGGAACTTGCCCAGCTGCAGCACTGCCCAGCCAAAGTGGTTGTAGCTGGGCAGGGGAATTTCTCAAACCCTATTTAGCTGAGCCAGGAGGCAGAGGCAGCTCCCTGTGTGCAACGATCTTTCTTTCCTCTCCAGCCGGAGAGCCCTCTAAAGAAACTTGTTGCTGATGCAGCTAAACTACAGTCAAGGTAACTGCAGTCCAATCCCTGTAAGCCTGTGCAGATGCCAGCGTTACTCTGTAATGAGATAACAGGGATGCTCTGCTCCTGTGAGCTGAGTTTTGGGTGGGATGGAGGGAGGACATTGCCCCTGGAAGATGCAGCCTGCAGCAATGGCTTGATTTGCAGCATTAAACTGGAGATTAGACTAGTTTGTGTAGCTAGCCTTCGTTACTATAAGGTGAGGCTCTTCATGTTACTAAAACAAATACAATTGCTTTTGCTTCTGGATGTTCTGCTCTCTTAAAGGCACTTCTTAAAATATGTTAATTGTTAATTTAAGTGTAGCCTCTGAACTTCATGCAAAATAGTGCTTCTGCCAGGCTAGGGAATCACCAGTGCCTTTCTGCTCCTGGGGTGTTATGCAGCTCAAGATATGCTCTTGAGAGCGTTTGCAAGCTCTGGATGAGTAAGAGACCAGGGTATTTTTTTTTTTTTTATTTATTTTGTTTCCTCCTGTTGTGCTAAGTGACTGTTATTTGCCAAGTATTTTTTAATAGATGATAGAACTGAATGCATTAAAAAAATCCTAATGGCTAGTGTTGGGTATAGAAAACGCTCTGGTTTTTACTTAAAGTTGTTGTATTAAATAAAGTAGCTGGAATGACTTGGTGGCTTCTTTCCCTGGGAAGAAAATTTTCAAAAGCGAACAAATATTGCCAGTGTGATCACACACTGATTGAGTCAATGAATTGGCATAAACCTTCTGGCATAAAACCTTTCTGAAAATGATTTATTATTCAAGGCTCGGGGAGGATTCATCCTTAGTGAATGCCTATGTGCTGTTTTGGGGTTGAGGGGCAGCTGGGAAGAAGAGAGAAGATTTTGTGTGTTTTGTGTAGAGAAAAATTTCCAGGAATAAGTATGGGGCAAAGGGGAAGTTTGGGGTTCAGTCCCAGGACATCATGGGACCTTTGGTGCAGAGCTCCTGAACTCCTGCCTCTGCCATTTGCAGCTGCTGGTAGGAAAAGCAGGTTATACTTGAAGGGGATTGGTGGTTTTTTTTCTGTCTTTATTTTAGATTATGAGAACACGTCTCGGTTGTGCCACAAAGGACAAGGACGACTCGGAGACCGTGCTGGGATTTTTATTTAAAGATGGGGCTGTCTTGCTGAAGGAGCCAGATCCATCGGCATCCCTGGGCTCCTCCTGATCATGCCTTATTACTAGCTGCAGTAGCAGAGAGAAAATAATTGAAATGTACAGCAAGATTGCTCCAGCCAGCTCTCTGCACCTGCAGAGCATGCCAAGGGCATGGCCACCTCCACAGCACCTTGGGGACTACCTTCACTTCCCTGGGGACAGCATGGAGGAGAGAAAAGCAGAGCCAAACTTGGGGGGTTAGATGCCATTCAGTCCACCCATTATAACAGCCTTGAGTAGATGCAAGGGAGGTGTGAGATGTGTGTTGGTGTCTTTGTGGGTGTTTCACTCTTCTGAATGCGCAGGAGATGTCCGGAGGTCACCCCATGGTTTCCTGGTGCTGTGCAGATACATACCCTGCTGCAGGGAACGGCGTACCCGTGGCTTTGTGCTGCAAAAATAACTGGTTTTTGTTATTGCAATTGTTCATCTCAGTTGTGCATTTAATAGCGCCTGTGTTGAGGTTAGATTAGAGCCACTGAGCTATAAGAAACATGGAGCTCAGTGCAGGTGCTGGGGCACAGCCCCAGCAATGACTCTGGCAGGCTTAATCAGCTTGATTCCTGCTATATGCCCTCTTGCTGGTAGGGTTTAGGTAACTGCCTTTTAAAAAAATGATCAGGGGAGGAATTCTTAAAAATACTGTTTAAGGGTGTGAAATCGAGGGAGGAGGCTGCAAATCCCAATACACACAAGCCCAAGTTGCAGCAATTTGCTAGTTTAGTTCCTAGGTGAAGGGTGGAAACCTGGGGACTGGTAGGTCCAGAGCCTGAGGTAGTGCATGGCTTGTGCTGGTTCTTATGGGATGAGTTGGTCCTACCCTTTTCTGCCCTGTGGAAAGAGTGTGTTTGTCACAGGCAGCCTGGCTGCTGCTGAGGAGTGCATTTACAAGGTAGGATTTTTGCTCACTTATTCTCTGCTGCCAATACCCAGGTGTAGAAAATGGTGACCCTGAACATGAATGTGCACGTACCTTCTGATGACCATGAAAGAAGGCTATATATGTTTGTATCTATATTTTTTTATATATATACATGTTTGAAGCTGGTTTCAGTTTGCTGTAGGTGCAGTGCAGTTCTAGGCATGTTGGGCTTTTAATTTACACATCAATTGGTTTGTAGCTCTGGCCAAAAAAGGAGTAGTGTACCCTTACTGTGATAGCTGTCTGGCAAGGAAGCCACAGCAGTAGTCTAACTTCAGTGTGAAGGTGGACTTTGCACCTTCTGAGTTAGTCAGCGCTGTAATAAATAGCAGGTAGCGTAGGTGAAGCCCTGGGTTGTTTTTTTGTTTTGTGGTTGGTTTTTTTTTTTTTTTTTAAGGTGGTGTTATTTTCTGCTCTTTGACCTGTTCTGCAAACAGAGGCATTTTGTGGCAGTTAAAGGAATACCAGTATGAACTACAATTCAAGTCAGGAAAATGACTGCTTTTACAGCAGCGAAATCTCAAGCTTTGGCAGGCACTGAAATGTTTGCAAAACATTTTAGTGAAGAATTTGCTATTTAGCGAAACTGAAAAAAATTGCTGTGAATTTTCCGTGTCTTGTATTGGTTGTGTAAAGCAGTTGCCCTTGTATGCCTCTGGCCCACTGAAAGACACATCTCGTGGGGTTGGGTTGGGTTTTGGCTTAGCCTGGTCCTCCAGAAATGAGCAGAGACCTGTCCAGAGATGATGGTGGGACTGGTGAGTAGTGGGCTTCACGTAGCCTTTCTCGTTTGAACAACTCGAGTCATGGTAAACTCATCGGTTTTACTAATGACGCTGTTAAGGATTTGGTACTTCTGCTCTTTGCCTTTCCTGGAGTATTCAGAGGATTTGGAGAGGAACATCCCTGCAGGGAAGAGCTTGCACCTTGGAAATGTGACTTTTCAGCTGTGCTCTCCTCTTGTCCTTGATTTGTCTGTGTCCAAAGTCTTCTCCAGCCAACTGAAACCTGTGAGCCATGGGAATGGGTTAAATGTGTCCAAGGCTGAACTATAGGACTACAAGAACTATAAGCAACGCTGGTCTATAAACTCTTACTATAAGGAATATAAGCCCTTAATTGCAGGGTATGGCCCCGAACCCGCAGCTTGGTGCAGGTCCTCCAGAAGCATGGGCTCCTGCTCCTGACCTGCTGTGCCACCATCCTTCACCGTTGTTGATGAAATCCCATTTGATTTTTTTTAAAAAAATAGATTTATTTTCTCCTCCATGAGAATTTTTTTTTTATACTGGCATTTAGTCCCCTGTACTCGTCCATCTGAAGCTGGTGGTGCTGTTAGGACATTCAGACCCTGCTCTGGCAATTACAGCAGGTCACCAACGATACTGTGTAACGCATCTTGCTGCCCTCCCCAATACTATTTAAGGTGTAGGGCAGGCTGTAGGGGATACCCTGGCCATGTCCTCCTTAATGCATGGCCATCACCACCTCCTTCGGTCCATGTTTCGTGTTCCCATATGGGCATTGGTGGTGGTACCAGTGGGGTGGTTTTGTGTTGGTGTGCTCCGGGTGTTTGGTGCTAATGTGGCTTGGCTCCGCAGGAGGAGGTTTGTGCTGTGTCCACCTGTCCATCCTGATTTTTGGATCTTCCCATTGGCTGTCATGTGTCCTTCTGCCCATGTGTCCCTGTTTACCACATGCTTCCAGCTTAGCTCTCCCTTGAGAATTTCTCTGTGCCTGAGATTGACCTTTCCACCCATGACTGCTTCCCATCCTGCTGAACCTCAGGCAGCCCTGTGGGGCTGGTGGGCTCCATGAGGTGGTAAGTTTCACTTGGTGATTCCACTGAGGTGTGGAGCTGGTGCTTAAACCCAGATAATCCTTACTCTCACCCTTCCCATGAGTCATTGCCCCAGCTGCCTTACAATAGTCTCACCGAGGTGTGAGGTGCTGGTAGGATGTGCTAACCACCATTTACAGGGCTGTTGGAGCAGGTTGTGTTCTGAATGAATCACAGCCACTACTTATCAAAATGACATGTTGCATCTTGGAGATGCATTCTGGAAAGTTACCACTCTTCAAAGTAAAAAGACCCTTAATATATTTAAAGATGGGTTTTTAAAATCATGGGGAATGGTGATGGGAATGTCCGTTTTCTTCTGAAAGCCCTGCAGGGATGATTTTAGGTGGCTCAGGCAAACCTCCAGCTGCCAAATCCCTGAACAGGCTGGACATGGGCAGGCAGCTGGGGCTGCCAACGTGTGTGGTAGCAAATGAGTGTTGAAAACTGTTTTAAAAAAAATAAAATAAAATTTGAATCCCTGTGCATGCTGAGAAGCCGGTCCTTGGTGCTATGCCCCACGTGAGCAGAAAGTCAGCGTAAGCATATCTCAAGGCAGCGAGTGGATGCAGAGATGCAGAGATGATGGAAGCTATAATTTTCAATCTAATTAAGCTGAGTAACTCCCTTGTGTATTTGTGCTTCTTAATTACTTTGAGCTCTAATAACATGGGTGCTGTGGGTATTGCTGTTTCTTGAGCAGTGAGTGTGATGTCCAGCTGGAGTGGAGGAGCAGTACCCACTGAGTGCTTTGGGGATGGCGTGGGTCTCGGTCAAGGACAGTTAATCTCCTGGTGGGGTAGGGATGGGGAGCTGAAGGTGGCTTTCACGTGGCTGTGCTGGCTTACTGTGGTCTTGGATTGGTCCCACATCTCCTGATAGGACTGTGTGTCCTGTTTCAGGGACAAAGTGGAGGTGTAGGAGAAGAAGGTCCTGCCCCAGACCCACACAGACCTCAGCAGGAGGTGGATGTGTGAAATAACAGTGTGGTTCTTGCCAGCCTTTCCCATGGTTGTGGAGAGCCTGTTTCTGGCTCAGCTGATGCCTGGTTTCACCACTACATTCAGTGGCAAGAAATAAAATAACAAAGGAGGTGAAAGACCAGGTGGTCCTCATCCAGTGCTTGGTCAGTGTCTCCTGTCACCGTGCTGTCCCCTTCTTTCCTGTCTCCACCTGCCCTTGTAAGAAATGACTTCTCTGCTGGATAGACCATGAGCACCTACCTGCACTGCCATCTTGTAGCACCAACAAGGCATGTTTTGGCTGAAACAAGAACTTTAATGCTGCTAAAAAGTTGTGGAAGCCACATCTACACAGGGTGTCAGCATTTCACTTTGGGGCTGGTGGAGAGCTGCCCTCAGGGGTGTCTGCCATGTCTTCCCTACTCTTGAGTACTGGGGTTTTCTCCCCCAGGTTCTGGTGTTGCAAGGAAGGAGAAAGAAGGGGTAAAATTTGGATGTCTTAAGCATACAAATCTGAATTCTAGAAAATACTTGTGCTCAATTTTAAAGGGCTGATGCTTTGGGTGCAGCTTGTGGCAGAAACAGCAGTGGATTTCAGCCTCACAGTGCTGCTGCTGCCCTGGGGGTGATTTCTGCTGCCCGGCCCCTCGCCTGCTCACCAGGAGCTGCTTTGAAGCCTTGTGTGCTCTTGCTGTGCCAAAATAAACTCAAAGAGTCGAGGCTGTCGGAGCTAATCTTCATCCTTTTGTGCTTTGCCCTCCCTGGTGCTGTTTTGGTGAGCAGTGGCTGTGCTCACGCCTGCTTGTTTTAGGGAAATCCCTCCCCAGCATGGGAGCATGGGGGCTATCCTTGTGGCAGTAGATGGACGTGAGCAGTGCTGCCCAGCTTTGAAACACCTGAAATATCCACCTGCTTGACCATCACGGTAGGCCTAAATCATCTTTAGTAACAAAACTTGCTTGAATTTGCCTTTCGGCACCTGACACTCCATGCTGGAGAAGATGAGATGGCTGAGGCTGCTTCAGGCTGGGAAACTCCTTGCAGCCCCAAAGAGCAAGCTGTGAGCAGGCTTTTCCTCCCCAAGCACTGCTGCACTGATGGTTACATCCCAGAATTCAGCATCAGGCAGAAAAACTGCTGATGTTACCCAAATGCGGCCTCCTTGAGGCCCCTCTTTTTGTCCAAGGAATAGTGTGGTGCAGAAGGCTGTATTTTTAAATAAAAAAAGTCAATTCTGTTTCTGAGAACATCCTATTTGGCAATGCCAAAAAGTCTGTAGACTCTCCAAGATTTCACTGGGGTTTTTTTGGTTTGGTTTTTTTTTTTTCAATTTTTGGCTGAAAAGGGTGCTGTCTCCTAGCAGTCTTTGCTCTGGTACAAAGTTTCAGCACTGGAAGGCAATGTGAAGTAAATCAGCGGAACGCAGACCCTGCTGTTGCTTGCTAAAGTTTGCCCGGATCTAGTCTAATTGCCAACCTGGTAAGTACTTAGAAACTCCAGCTCTTTTCCTGCAGGGAAGGAGCTCAGCCCAATATCCAATCCCTCTGGCAGTGCTTGTCCCAGCTGAGCATCCTGCTCAGGTCCTGGCATCCTTCTGCTCCAAAAGATGATATTTTTGAATCCTTTGGATATAAATTGTGCCTGAGCAATTTACTTGCTGTTGTATCCCAATTTTAAATGGTATTTTCTTTTTTAAGTAGCAGGTTTATTGTTTTTTTTTTTCCTTCTTTTTCCTTTTAGTCTCAGATGACTCTGCTTTAATATTCATTCATTTGTGAGGTATTACCCAGATTTAGACTGTCATTAATTTACAGCACAATAGTTTTTGGTGTCCCTGCTTGAAGAGCAGACTGGATGCTGTGGCTTACAGAACATCCCTGGGACTTTAGTGTGCAGAATCCTGTGTATCAGACAACACATAAGTTAGCTAGGTTTTAGCCTTTTAGCAACTCTGAAGGCAGTTTCTTGTCTCTCCATATTCAGTACTAAAGGCTGAATGTTTCTAAAGGAAGAACCTTGCAACAAAACAATCTTAATTTTCCTCAGTAATATTTTGGGGACAATCTGTTGGTGACTATTTTATCCAGCATGCCATCTCTTGGCTTATAACCCTTTTTGATGTGGCTCATTCAGGGGAAAAATGGCATTACACACTACCTCAATCACTCAGATGTCAGAGAGGATATCGCGTTTGACTAATCAGGGGAAATTTGGGAAGATTTAGTAATGCCAGGAGACATGACCCACTTTCAGATAAACGCTTTTCAGACAATAGAGGTTGTGCTACATGGTGGGGGAGGGAGAAAAAGTCACAGAGTAGAAATAATTAGTAATTATAATTTTGAAATTTTTATTTTCTTGTGCTGACTCTTTCCCAGGCTTGGGATGCATGTTTGCTTTCTTGTTATGTTGTTCCTCAACCCCCCCTCCACCCCCCCCCCCTTTGGTTATTTTGGGGGGTGTGTGTTGTGTGTGTTTTTTGTTGGTGTTTTGTTGGTGGTTTTTTTGGGAGTGTGTGTGTTGGTGTGTGGTTTTTTTGTTTGTTAGAAAAAGAAAATATTGGTACTAACTGGTTGTCAACAAATATGTGTTATCTGGAGATGGCCGTCTCTGGGCTGCAGATGCCAGTCACCTTTGGGATGCCCCTTTGGGCACAGGAGGTGGCTGATGGCTGTCATGATGGAGGGTGTTGGGAACTGTGGTCTAGCATGATGTGGCTCTGGTCTAGCTGTTGGTGACCAGCATTGACTAGGGATGGGGAACCTGGTGTGGGAGTTTGCCTTGAGTGTCCCAGCTCAGGAGGGTGACCACCCTATAAAGTGTGCCTTAAGTACATAAAGAGAGAAGAATATTAATTTGTAAAGCCAGGTTTCTGTGTTTTCTTCACACCACAAACCTTCTATGTGGTTCATCCCTATACCTGTGTTATTGGGGACTTCTGACCAAAACAGCAACAGAAATTGCAGAGGTGTAGTACTATGATGCCTGTGAGAAAGCCATACCTGATGCTTGAAGTTGTAGTATATAAACTTTTTCTTCAAAGACAATGAGAGAGCATTCTTTAAGTAGTAGCTGCATGATTTTCAGCACTGCAAGTTCTGTCAAGCAGCTTGTTGTGGCTGTTCCTTTGTTCAGGGTTTTATCTTTGCAGCTGTATGAGCTGAACAAAAACAACAAAAAGTCTGCCTAAAACTTACTATAACCTCTTATTAAACATAGTTTTGTAATCCTTCCAGAGTACAGCAACAACACTTCTGTCTTAACTTCATATTGTAGGTAAACTCTGGCAATTTCTTGAAATTTGCCTTGCTGGTGTGAATATCTAACACAAGGGAGCAATGTCAGAGCCCACCTGAAAATGGGAAGATGAGTTGTGCTGCATGGGCAGTGGTTTTTTTGGGGGAAACTCCACCTTAAGGCTGTGCTGGAACTTCTGCTGGCTTCTGGAAGGGGATCCAAGTATTTAAAACTTCTATTGTTATTTTTGAAAACAATCTTTTGTATGATCGTTCAGCTGTGGCTGGTTTTTAATTTTTATTTTTGATTTTATTTTTGCCTGTAGCCGTGACTCTGTTGCTGCTCTTCTACAGTAAAAAAGGTGCTCATTTTCTAAGTGTTGCCCAGATTCTCTTGTTTTGAGAGCCATGCTACAACAAGCTTTAAGCATCTTTACCAAGCAAGTTAGTGCCTTCCTGAAGTTAAAGTCTTGCTTCTTCTGCCTTTAAGCTTCAAAGCTAGTAGACTTAACAGTTTTTTGGGTGCATCTCTGTTGGTAAATGCTGATTTTGTGTGCTGTTGCTGTGATAGCTGCAAGGTGTGTAGCCCTGGTTCTTTTCTAGATAAATCCATTTCCTTTGCACATATCTCTGGGTTGTTTGGTGAATTGATCACTGGGTATTCATGGGGGCTCTGAACTTCAAATTATCGTTGTGTCCCTTGAAATACTTAAGTGCAATTCTGAAGCATTAGCAGCGGATGTTGAAGCCTGGATTGAAGTCATGCGTGATGCTGAGAGCTTGTGTGATCTTTGGATGACTCAGGAGCGATGGTACGTAGTCAGGCAGGAAGGTGGTCTTGCTGCTTCTGTAAGCACCGGTGTTGCTGGTGCCTGCCTGCTCACTCTCATGTGCCTACGAAGCAGATGGAAGGTTGAGAAGAGCTAAAATACATCTGGGATCTGGACAAACCTGTCCTGCAGTCAGGCTAAACTTCAATATAGTTAATTTGTCTGGGAGGGAAGAGCCCGTTTTGGAAGGACTTGGCTCCACTCCTCCTGCTCACACAAAACGTATGTAATTTAGCAAGTCAGGACAGAGCAAAGTGTGGTGGTCAAGGCTTGAAAGAGCCAGCCCAGCAGCTGGATGTGCTGGAAACAAATGCAGGTTTGAACCATGGCTCGTGACTTGAGAGCTGCATAGCTTTTGAAACGCTCCAAGAGACGGAAGGGCCCTGGCTGCATTTGCCTTACCTGCTTTAACCCCATAAACAGCACTGACCCTTGCCTCTTACAGGTTTTTTGTCTGATTTATGTCTGCTTTAAAGCTGACTGCTGTGTTAACACAGTTGTCCAGTGCCCATGATTGAGGCTTGGAGGAGTTTCTTGGGAGTCACAGCACTCATCAAAAGGATTCATGTTAGATGGTTGAGCTGGGTTGTGTTAAGGATGTTTTAAGTTGTTTTATGGAAGCAGGCCAGTTAAAAATGGAGACTTAGCTTTGTTCACCCTTTATTTTCAGGTAGAGCTGAAGAAAAACTAAGCCACCAGAAAGCCATGTGTAGGTCTTGTGCTCTGGTAATACACCTGCAGCGAGGGGGTGGGTGGAGCTTCCTTCATCCCATCAACACTTGATTGCACTGAATGTGGGCAGTCAAGGCAGGTGTGAAAGTATGGTAGTGTCATTTAGCCACTAAATCAGCCTTGAACATTTGTGGGGCTGAAGTGGCATGTGAAATCTCGATCCGTCTCTTCAGGGTTTAGGTGTCTCTTCAGTAACCAAATGCTACTTGTGCTGGTGGCAATGTCTTGCAGCTGCATGCTGGAACAGCATCCTTTTCACCAGCATGAGTCTCACTGAGAGCTTCTCTGGTCCATGAGGATGCTGTGAGCCTGTGGAATTAGAGAGCCCTGAGCTCCCCTGTGTGTGTTTAGAGATTGCTGATCTCTCTACTTATATTGCATGTCCCTTCCACATGCTCAGAGAACTTCCCACTTCAGGAGATTTAAACAGTTTCTGGGGATGTCTCTTGCGGATTGAGCATATGATGCTGGGGATAAATTTGCTGTAGCAATTAAACATGTGTTAGGACCGTTGATAACATTGAACTGCAGCAGTCTGGCTACTGGAGCAGCCCCTACCCTTTCATATCTTGTGATAGGGAGAGACTTGTAACTTGTTTTCCCCTGTGTCGGTGCAAAATGGGATTTGGGCTTTCTTCTGTGCTTGTAAATCCTGAAGGGAGTTCAAAAGTGTAGGAAGAACAAGGAAATCCCAGCTTGTGAGCTTTCCCAGCCAGCATTTCTGGCTGGAAACAGGCAGTGGGAATGCTGAGGTGTGCTGGTTTACTTTCAAACAAAGCCTAGCCTTCTGACAGTGCTTTGCTGGTAGCTGATGGAGAGAAAACCTCTGAGAACAGGCTAAAATATCCTTTAAACAGGTTAAACTGCTTTCCTATGAAAAGAGCTCTTGTGAAAACCACTCCATTGGGTTTCTCAGTGGAATATCAGTGCTGGCAGCCAAAATGAGCTTGGTTCGTGGCTGTGCTGTTCCCATTGGTGATGGCCACTTTGTCCCCTGCTCCTGCATTGCTGTGGCCATTGGTGTCGTCTTTGCAGACATTGCAAAGACTTGGGCAGTGTTGTGTTTTGACTGAGGTGGCTTCTCCAAAACGCGTTAGGCTGGCACTTCGATCCACATTGCTGTGGCTAGAAATGCCAGAAAGAGAGGGAGCATGGAAATGTAGGGATTCTGCACCACCTTTGTAGGGGAATGATTGAAATCATCAAGGAAGATCCAACAGGAGGTGACCAGCAGGTCCCCTGGGCACTGGGTCAGGCTGGTTTTGGTCCGCAGGGCTGCTTGACAGGGGGCTTTCCAGTGTGGTGCAGTTACTGCTGGGAACATCCTTTAGCTTTGCATCTGGAAGTGACCCTGTCTTGCAAATACAATGCAGGGAGGAAAAGGAGGACAATGCAGGAGAGGAGGGGAAAGCAAATATTTGCATTTCTGCTGTTTAATCAATCTTGCTGATGCTTTGGTAGGACCTGTTCCTCTCTCATTCAAGTCTCTGCTCTTACTCAAGTATTTCTGAATGTACTGTTTATTTACAGAAAGTGGGTCTTATCTCCACCGTAGCTGGGAATAAGGAGGCTGTGCTCCAATAGTAGCTTTAATAATGCTCTGATAAGGGCTCAGCACTGGCTTATCGGGGAGCAGCAGGGTGAGAGGTGCCGTGGGGAGAAGGAAAACTGAAATGGTGGCAAAGGCTGGTTGGTATTTGGTAGACAGCTTGGCTGGTGCATGAAGGAGGTGAAGAGTTTGGTCCTAAGTTTGGAAAGCACCTATGCACTGCTTATCTCAATATACTGGGAGGAGCAGAGGCAAGGGCATGATTTCTTTGATAAAAACTGAATCTCAATGACTTTTATGTTTATCAAGTCAGTGGTTTGAGGTTATTTTATTCCTTAAACATCCCATACCCCAATTTGTTATGCCTTACTTTCATGAATTATAGCCCAGTAATTAAGGTAACTTGGGGCTTGCATCTGATGTTCTGAAATTTCTGGGGAAATGGGTATTGATGATACCTCTGTGGCTTTAAGGGGAAAAGGGAGTTGATTCAAGTGGAGAAGTCTGGGATGTGATGGAAACGTACTTTCAGCTGCTAGCTGAGCTTTGGGTAATTCTGCAGTTGGGTTCCTGGTGCTGCCTCAGTGAGGCCACTGTCCCTGTGATAGTCACTGAGCTCTGCCTACCCTCCTGAGGTGGCCTGAAAAGCAGAAAGCTTGAAATTACAGCTCTTCCGACAGGATAAGTTGATGAGAAATTAACTCCAAATTCTGATTCCTACTCTTGTGGCTTCATTTTATAAATATATATTTTTATATATATAAATAACCTTTTTCTTAGAATTTCTACTTAAAACTGCTCTGAGTTCAGCTGAAATTCAACATTTAATACCTTTTGCTTGAGTAAAGGCTTATAATTGTGCTCAAAGCACAGTAATACTTCAGTTACTTCTGATGTCACTTAGGAGAGCTTTCGTGGGATGCGAGTAGTGGAAAAGTGACTCTTATCTGCGCAGCTGTGTCCAGCTGGGGTGGGGGAACCCTTTTCAGTTCCTCTAGGCAGTTTTGACATGGATGGAGAATAACTAAAGTTCAGATCACGACTTTCAGCTTAATCCTGCAGTCAGGCTTGATGCTTGTGTGTATTCTCAGTAGGCTGGGTGATGGGATCACAGCACAGGATGCTTCTACAGGCAAGAGGTGTCTGTGTTGTATGCCTGAAAAACTGTCTTGATTTGGGGCAAGAAGTCAAAAAGTGCCTTTAACTGTCCAAGTTGAAGGTTAAAATACCTTGGACCTTTGCAGCCATGGTGTGAAGCAGGGCTAAGGTTGCTCTGGGAGTTTTAACTCTGTGTTTCTTAAGCTCTGGGAGTTCAGCTATGTGGGTCATGTTTGGCTTGGGGATAACAGCATCATCATCCCTTTCATCTAAATTATTCATTGACTGTAATTGTCTGTGAATGGAGGAGTCATTTATACTCTGCATATATGGAAGACGCTGTCTGCTGGTCCCTCCAAAAAGGACCTGTATTTCATTTATTTATGGACACCAAAAATATACCATGCCTTGGTGATGTCTCTCCTGAGCTGCTTCCCAGTGCCGGCTGTGCTGCTGAAGCCTGTGGAGATGTGGTCCCTTGTCTGGTGCCATTGTGTGCTTGTGCCCTTGGCTTTCAGACAACGCCGAGGCCCCTGCAAAGGGGAGGTCCTGCAAGGGCATCTCCTGCACTGGCATTTGCTTAATGCTTCAGAGCTTGCGTGGCACTTAGCACTAGGTATGTGGGGGAATGGATCTTCAGACAAGATCTAGATCAAGTTCTAGACAGTTGAAGAAAGCTCCTACTAAAAACATACATGAGACATTTCATAGACAGGAAAGAAGCATTACAGCCTACTGCATCACGTTGCATGCCTGAATGTTGCTTGAGGTTTTAGTTATGTTGATACGACTGCTTCTGACTAAACTGTTTAACATCCACGCTTATGCTGAGGCCCTTATGGGATGAGGAACCTTCATCCAGCAAATCCAAAATTGAGAGAAGTGAAAGGCTGGACATGGCATCCACTTGAAGATGCTGGTGGGTGCCTTACCAGCAATGGCTTAACAAGAAATGCCTATGAACAACATAACATAGAGTATTTCTCTAAATTGGATGTTCCTATTGAGGAGGAGGCGGACGAGTGTGATTTCTTTTCTTGCAACCTGTTGAGCTGACAGCCATTGGCTTGCAGCAGCTGGTTTTCCCGTTAGTTGCTGGGAGGGAGCTGGTGTGGATGCATCTCTCTGGGAAAGGCAATAGTATTTCAAAGGCTGACTGCTGTGGAACTTGAAATGCATGTCATTAAGGGGCTATTGGCAAGGCGGGGGTGCTAAAGGCTTTGGAAATTGTTCCTAAAATACACATTTGGACTCATTGCATGCTTACTATTAGGCAGAAAAGTCTTTGCTGATCTGCATATGAGGTTTGAAAAGGCTGGAGCGGTTTGGGCACCATGGTGATGGTGAGGATTGTGCCTTGCCCCCCGTGCCCGCCTGGCTTCCCACCAGGTGTGGGCAGCCCCAACACACTGTGCACCTGGGTTTTTCCCAGGACCAACGTGCTGATATGTGCTTCACAGGTTGGGCGGCTATAAATGATGGCCAGATGCAGTGATCCAAACAGGGATATTTTTTTTTTTTCTTAAGACAGCACTTAAAAATACCTTTTTGAAAATTTACAGCAGACTACAATTTCTCTGTGGTGTTGGACAGGGGAAAACACCTTCTAGCCCAAGGGGGAGATAAAGGGTGGCCAACTGGAAGAAGGAGCAGCTATGAAGGGACATGCATTGCTTCAGCATCTCTCTGCTTTTTGCCCCGTTGTGAGCAGGGTCCTAAATCACTGCTGCCTGCATGGATGTGCAAGACCACTCCTCTTCTGATGCGTTTGGAGGTCCTGTGGGACAAACCCATAATGTGAGTGATGCTGTGGGTTATCTGGGGCCTCATGTGTGCCAGTTTGCCCATGGCAGTGGCTGAAGGTAGCTGCACAAGTTCAGGTGTCCCCATCCAGCCTCTGGCCCATGGGAGTTGCAGGTCTTGGATGGAGTATTTTGTCAGAAAAGGCAGAAGATAGTGGGCATGTATGTTATGAGCCGGGAGCTAGCAGCAGAGTTTGAAAAAGCTTTGCTTTCACAGAAAAGTAAACTGGGTAGCATAATGTTTCTTCAATTCAGTTTAGTTTTTTTCCCCTTGTTTTATTCAGCTGCCTAGCAAAACATGAAGTCATTCCCTAGAGGAGATGTTAACTAGTGCTGCTTGAAACAAGTTGTAGTTCTTAAACTGTGCTGGTGGTACCCGGTGGCTTCAAGGCAAGTGGCACTGGCCAAAGTGTGACCATAAATGCATGTCTTTCCCAAAAGGAAACACATTCCTTGAGTGGGAACTGGGTTTTCCAGTCTTGGAGCAAAACCCTCATAAGCTGGGTGATGTGTAGTGGGATAGAAATCCTGTAGCTGGGATGTCCCTGGGGTGATGTGATGCTGGTGGTGATGATGGGAAGAGCGAGAGCTGGGACTTACCTGCATTGAAACTCTGCACCTGCTGTCCGCTCAGTGCTGCCTGTGCCCAGAGGTAGCGTGTAACTGCTTGGGAGGAATAAAAAAAAAGCTCCTGTAAGACAGGGAGGAATATATAAATGAGTAAATACATCTGCTGGGTTACAGATGTTGTCCCGTGTGTCGATCCAAGAGACACACAACAGAGAGGTTTTGTTGTGGGAATGGGGAAGGAAGAGACAGCACCTGGTGACTGTGATAGCTTTTTTTAACATTTATTTTCTCCTTCGATTTTCGGTGCTTTGCTGTGTGGACACTTTGATGTTTTGTGATAGCTGTGTTTGATCTGCATAGGAGTGTGTGTTTGTGTGCTGCTGTGGGTCATCTGCCCTTGCGAGGGGAAGAGATAACATAACCTTGGATGCGCCTAACACACAGAGGAAGTTTCCAAGTCAGGGGAGAAATTCAAACCAGAAGGTGAAGGCTAGAAAAGACGCATTTAGATTTTAGATTTTATTTTATTTTTTTCATTTTATGTGGGTGCAGTTGCTCTTCTTGCAACCCTCCCTCTACTTAGGCAGTCTTCTGCATTTTGATCTCGAGCCCTTCCTGCAGAACACAAATGCTGTTTTGTTAGCGGCATCACCCCTCAGATCTCCTCCTGCAATTCAGAATTTAGGGGTTGGTGGAGGTGTTTTTTCCTGCATCCTTCCTTATCTCCACTAAATTTGTTAGAGAAAACTGTATGGGATTTAGGGGATTTTTTCCAGGGAGCTGCTGTGTGGTATAAATAAAAGGCTGCAGGGTATCAGTGCTGGAAGTTCTGGAAAGCCAAAATGTCAGTATTGTGGCTGGACAGCTGAAGTTATTAGAAGGAATAGAGAGGAAAACAGGTGACTGTCTAGCCATCCTGTACTTTCTATTTTATTTATTAAAAAGGAAATCACCTTTTGTTTGATTTTTCTTGGAGATGTGATTTGAACCAATTTCAGCTTATGTCTCACTGGGGAGAAGAGGCAAAGTTCATATGCTAATATAGAGTAGCTCATTGCACAGCTGCGCACCTGAGGGTTGGACATGCAGACATCCTGGAAAAAGCAGGGCTGGGTGCAAATAATGTTCCCAAAGACCTGGAAATTACTGCAATGAAATGAAAATGCAAGAGAGTCCTTCGCTCCAGGAGACATTTTCTGTGCCACCGCCATTCCTAAGCAAGTGGGAGTGTGTGTTTGATCACCCCTTCAAATAATTTGATGAAACTTACTTATATCAGCTTCGTGTCTTGATCCCTGGTGCTGTTCTCCAGGTGTCTAATGTGTCCTTGCTAACAAGCCTTATTGCTGGAATTTCTTAATTATAACCAGTAAAATGTTGCTTACTTAAATCCCCAGTAATCAGTTTGTTTTCCTTCAGCTGCTCAGCAATGAAAAGGATGTAGAAAACGGCCTGGGGGTCTTGCAGCACACCCCTCTGGTTAGAAAGTACTGAAGAAATGCCCCATAAATAAAACTATAGGTCAAAACTCCTTTGAATTAAGCATGCATGGAGTGATGCTCCAAGAGGGTTTTTTAACACATGAGTTCTAGAGAGGTGAGGGATAACTATATAGGTTGATTAATCCAATTACTTCTTTCTAATAAGCTTGAAAATCCGGTCTGATGGAGAGGTTGCCTTGCAATTAAATGTAGATTTTGGTGGTGCTGTTTGGGCATAGCAGTGCTTGGTAGGGAGGATAGCTGAGCACTCAAGTGAGGGCTGAGGTGACTTGTACCCTGAGTTTTGGAAGATGCTTGTGACACCGTAAATGCCATGTGTGTTACTGCAATTACAGCCTAGAGTCGGCCACGTTTTTTAACGTTTCCAGTGGAAAATGTGTCCCCTGACTGCATCTTGTGGCCAGGGCTGCCCTGTGCCACTGAGCCAGGCTCTTCACAGAACTGTTTTCATATAAAATCATATAATGGAGGGTGGTCACTGCACTGGGGAATGAACATGCTTATGAGTTTCCCTAAAGCATCATGAGGCTATGTTATAGATGGAAGACTGTGAAAACCCGGAGTGAAAGGCCATTTTTAACTACTTAATTGAAACCCAGAGGCCGTTTTAAAACTACTTTATTAGTGGTCAAATGTATATGGTGTATATCGAGCATGTTTTGGATCCAGTATATGTTCATCAGGGTGCTTAGGTGGAGTTCAGATGGAAAAGGGAGCTGGGAAGACAAGATTATACCACAGCACTACTCAAAGTTTTGATTAATTGAGAATTATATGAGAGAAGGGTAATTAATGCCAATCAACAGGGATTTGCACAAAGTAGCCTGGAAGGATTTAACTTTTGCAATATGACAAGCTGTTTGGTAGAAGTCATGCTAGGGAGACGCTTGACCCCTGTGTGGGGTTTTTAATTAAAAAAGCAAAAAAAGAGAAAGTCTGTAAACCCCCAGTAACCCTTAATGGAATAAAGAAACCTGGCTTGCACAGCTGAGTTAGGACCACAGGTCTCATCCTGATTCCCCTTGGACACTGGGTCAAGGATTTTTTTCTTGATCCTTCATGGTGTGCCAAGTTCTTAATCAGTGGCTTGGAAGAAGAGGTAAGGAGCACTGGAGGAGCAGGGTTGGGTGGGTGGTGCTGGAGCGTGGCTGTGAGTGCCCCGTGGGTGCCAGACCCAGGGGAGGTGCTTGGGAAAGGGGTGTTGAGCCGCCTGCTCCAAACTGCTGCTGCCCTGATGCCTGCAGCTCTTTCACAATGAGCTGCAAGTCAAGTGCATGATTATTTGGAGTGGCTTTATCGCCAGACCTTTTGTGCTTCCCCAGCGACTCTGTAGTGATTTAGGGGGGTTGCAGAGCATTCCTCTTTCTGGCAGTGGGGCAGAGGTGATGGTCAGCGTCTTGTAGAGCAAGTGGTGAGTGTCTCGCAGGGCTGCACTGGGCCTGATAGAAGAGAACCTTGGTGCTTTCTGTGGCTCACTGGGGTGGTGATCCCCTCTCCTGGCGCTACTCCTGGGACATGACCTGGGGTGAAGTCTCCCACCCAGCAGACCAGTTGCTGGCATCTCTTGGTGCAGCTCTCTAATGCTAGTGAATATTAAGTTTTGTGGGGGCTTTGCCAGGCTTTGTAGCAAATTTTCCTGTGCAGCATGTGCTTTAAATCCAGGCTTAGACATCCAGAGGGGCAGCCCTGCCTCGTACCCCATGTTTTCATCAGGCTCCTGGCTGCGTCCTTGCAGCCAGGCAGCAGCCTACCTGTCCTGCTGGCAGCTCTCAGCCTTTGCTATGCTAATGCTGCTTCAGAGCAACCAAAGATGAAGGGCTCCTGTGCTCAACCTGATGCAAGGCTGGAAAGGCAGTGCTGCAGAAGGAGATGGACAGCGAGACCCCAAGTGCTGCCAGCTCCAGCTAAACAGGCACAGTGCTCCTCCTGTAGCATCTCAAGCTGCTGTGAGATGGTTCGTTAGCGGCAATGCAGGTGATAATGCACATCCCCTGTGGGTGAAGTCTTGTTGACCCTGGCAGAGAGGTTTGGTTTTGTTGTTTCTTAAAGAGTAGAGGAGCAAAGTAAAAATACAAGAGTTGTTGCAGTGCCTGGAGCAAATCCTGGTCTTGCAGCCTACAAGGGGATCACTTCCCAGCCCAGGAAAGGGACTGCTTTTCCCCCAAAATTAAAACAGAATGGTTTGTTTGCACTGTCCCAAAGCACCTAGGGATCTCTCTGGTTTTGCAGCATCTAATGACTTAATGCACGAGGGGTCTTACGTTTCAGCCCATTGCTGCAGTGAGAGCAGGGCTGTGTGTGTGCCTGAGACCTTGGCTCTGAACTTGTCAGTCTTAATTAAGCCTGAAGTAATGAGCACCGCTGAGACACTGTGGAGGAAATGGTAGGGGAAAGGATGGGAAGACTGTTGGTTACATGAGACACTTGCTTAGCCCTGGAAATTGTCCTGGAAATCATGTATTAAGTAAAGCAAAGCCTTCAAGGGTACCCCCAGTATTTCTATCCTGGTGTCAGGGCTTGCCTGCAGCCCTGCTCTGCTCAGTGCCAGTTTTACCTCTGCTGGTGGTGAGGTGAAGGCAGTGCAGTGATGAACTGAGGACTTTTAAATGCCCCTTTATTGGAAATGCTGCTAACGAGCCAGTGGATAAATGCTGCAGAGGCTGCTTGTCCGAGCAGCTGAGTACTGCTCAGCTGCTGTGACACTTCATGCAAATCATCATCTTGAGTTAATTTGGGCAGGGGAATAAAATTCAGCAAAGAGAAATAGAGCAGATTTAGTGCTGGTGGGAGACGTGGAGCCATCCATCAGTGTGACAGCTCTTTGGGGGAAGGAAAATAGCCCTGTACCTAGGAGACATCAGCGAAGTGTGTGCATTGCTAGCTCAAATCCAGCGACCCCTACAGTGCTGTGGGATGAACAGAGATGCTTCCCAAAATTCAGGAGCCCTGCCTTGATGTGGCCATGGTCTGGGTGTGCATTTACGTGCTTTCCCTGGGTCCGTCTCTGCACTGATAGCACAAGTAGGATGGGGAGTTTGAGGCAAGATGTACATATGCTTATCGGCCTTGGCTTGACTGTTTGGATTTGTGCATTTTTATCAGTCCTGGAAATACACAAATTGCCTGTTCTCACGCTGAGGAACCAGAGATGTTTCTGCAGCGTGCTGTTGCCTTCCCTTTGCATTTGACACTCTCAGCAAGTTAGTGTTTGCATTCTGTAGCTCAAAATGAGGTGTTTTTTGTTTTTAACAAGTAAACCACTATTATTTTTTTTCCCTGCTCCTTGAGCATGATGTTGGGGTAGTGTGTGTTCCTTGCTGTGTGTTGAAATGCTGATTTGGTAGTCATGACCTCTCCTTTCAGCCTTTTTGGGTTCTTATGGTGAGGAAGAAGTGGGTCTTTTCCTGTTAGAGGTCTTTGTTATGAGCAGATGCCCTCTGACTGTGCTGGGGGTGCTGGGCTCATGTGTGGTGTCCCACCATTATGTACTGGTGTAGAAATGGCAGTGGAGAGGAGTACAACATGAGTGTCCCTGCCTGCTCTGTACCAAACGGTGAAACTCTCTGCCATCCCCTCCTGACCCTTGTGAGGGTTTGCCGGCCAGTGGTACCTGACAGCAAATGAAGAAGCCAGCCTGGGGTGAGATGCAGGGGTCAGTGGGTCCTCGAGTCGTGGTGCAGCTTGGGGAGCTCTGACCTAAATATGGGCTTTGCTTGTCTGTCGGGCAGGGGAGAAATCACTCCTGGGATGAAAAGTCTTGTTCGGAGGATTGGAAAGGGAGGATTATGGTTTGCCATCTGCCCTGATGTTCAATATTGTGAATAATAATAAAAAAGTTAATGATCCACAAGTCCCTTACCAGAGAGGTTTTTGCTCTGCTGCTGAAGAACTTGCCTGTGCCTTGCTGTGTCACAGGCAAAGCAGATTTTTCTCCTGAGGATCTGCCAAGTGGGGTAGAATGGATTTTTAAGGCTGCAAGGCACCCAGGAGAGCCCTGGAGCTGATGCCTTTCCATGCCCTCCTGCTGACAGCACCCATCGAGCGGCTTTTCCTAGCACCAGCAAGCATGGTGGTTTGCACAAGCACATTTAGCACAACTAAACAACTCCATAACCACCTGTTAATCACAAGGGATGTGGGATCCCGCTGCAGTAGGCATAATGCCAGTGGATGGACAAAAACACATGTGGCGGTGACCCCAATTCAGCCCAGGACTGCACACCCAGTGCAAATTAATGAAGAGAAGTTTGTTTGCTTTAGTGCAGAGCTAGAAGCAGGTCTGTTAGCATCCATGTACAGTGGCTGCAAGGAGAGTCCTGTTTTTTTGCTGCAAGAGTCTCTTAAAGATAACTCCACAGAGATCATTTAAATAGTGGTTTAAAAACAAATAGGGAAAAGAAAAATTATATCCAAACCCTGAGTTGTGCTGCTTGATATGATCACTTTGAGGTAGAGTGTGTATTTTGCTTTTTTACTTGGGAAAAGCAAAGTTGGGGAAAACTTTTAATTTTAAGTAATAGGTGGCTTGTAAGAGCTGCAGGGTGATGGTTGGACTGTTTCAAAGCAAGCTGCTTAACCATTCACATGCTGTATGTATAAATGCCAGTATTCTGGGGAAACCAGGACTGAAGCTCATGCTGGTTTTTCTTTCGTATGTTTTTGTCCTCTTCAGGAGCATACAGTAATACTGGACCATGTTATTTCTTTTAAGAGTGTAAAATAAGGTTGACAATAAGCCTGAGCAAAGGGGAAAAAGTAGGAGTGTGCTTGCTTTATGAAGAAAAATATCTAGGTAATTTTCCTAATCTTCACATCTTTCTTAGTTCACATTTGTGTGTTCACCTTTGATTTTTCTAAGGTGCACATCACTGTCTCTGGTTGCTACTGAAGTCCTTTTGTAAGTTTTCCTTAACCTATGTGGAAGAACCTTAGTCATGAGACACTGTATCTTAATCTTTGTTACTGAATTCCTAATAGCACAGGAGGTTGGTGTTGTTGTATTGACAGTATTGTGGGTTTTCTGTCGTGCCCTCCCTCTTGCTGCAGTCCTGTTGGAAGGATGCTCCTGGAAAAGTGCCCTTGACCCAGGAGCAGTGAAAACTTCTCAGGGTCAGCTGTGAGTATTGCCATTCCTGAAATAACTCAGGGGATTAAAATCCAATAATAATAAAGACGGATTTGCTGACTTCCAACTTGCCACGAAGACTTGCAGCCACCAAACAGGCTAAACTGAGATAGCTAATTTTTAAGCATTTTTCTTTTCTTAATTTAATGGAAGGTTATACTCTTTCAGTTTAATGGAAGATTATACTCGGTTCATACAGACGTGTCTCCTTCCATGCACACCAGCATCCCTTCCTGATGTGGTGGAGCATCCACCAAACACATCACCCAGAGTTTGTTGGGAGTGCCTTTGGCTAGCACCAATGGCTTTTGAACAGCAAAACAAAACCTGCCTCTTCTAATTTAATGTTTGTTTTAATCTGCATCCACAGCAGCATCCTGCTAAAATCTAAATCAAATCAGAAGGTGGGGACTGAATTTATTAAGCTTCTGCTTAAGCTGGGTGGAATAATGCAAGAGGCTTCAAGAGCACCAAATCACTTTGGTTTTATTTGGAATCTGGTTTAAAAAAAAAACAAAAACAAATGCAGATTTTATTTTTTTCTTGAGAGGCTGGACATGCTGAACTGTTTCTGGTTAATGCTAACACATCATTCAAACATGTCCTGCAGGATTAAAGAAATGCTTTTCTTTCTGTCCTCCTGGATGGAGACACTGGAGTATCGGGAGGTTAAGTGGTCTAGCCAGGGTTGTGTCTCCTGAGCCCGAAGTCCAGCTAATTCTCTGGTCCAAGGACTTCCAGATAGACCCACTTGCCCTTTCCCTTTATAACAAGCTCCTCCAGAAGTTAAATGGTTAAAGCTAATGAAGCCAGGACATGGCATATAAAGTGGAGTAATTACTCTAGAGGTGATATTATGGAAGTGGAGGTTCACAGAGATTCTCTGTTCCTGCCTGGATGGGTACCTGCCTGGGGACATGGTTTTGGTGGCCTGGTGGCTTTCATCCATGTGAATTTAATTGGCTAATGTATGGTGAGTGAAGTCGCTTTGGAGGGAGCAGGTTACAGAAGTCAAGAGTCAGGGAAGGCAGGCAATGATAGCATGGGGCTCCAGCATGCCCCCAACATGGGCTGCCTCCAAGGCCTGTCGGGTTTTAATTAAAGCTTGCCTTGTAAAGATCTACGAATGACAAAGTGCTCTTATTTCAGCGGTCTATGGTTTAATATATGTGGGATTTATGGAGGAAAGGGAAGGGTTGGGTGCGGGTTTGTGTAGCCACCTGCCCTGCCTGCAGGGCTGAGCACTTGTATCTCTGCTGGAGCTCTCTCAGCAAGGAGGGGAGGATGGTGAAAACACAGGCCAAAAAAAAAAGGGCTCCTTGTTTTGGATGTATGTGTGCATGCACGCACGAGATGACAGCATTATAGCTGCTTGGGGAAATGCATTCATAACAGCCTGTTCTAACAGCCTGCAGCTACTTAGGAGGATGGGAAGTGCTCGGTGCGGGGAGTGTTTTTGCTGGAGCTGCAATTGCATTTGGGATCTCCCAGCTGGGGAACAATTTACCCCAGGGCTCCTGAGACCTGACAAACACTTCGGTCTTACTGCCTTCTGTACTGTGTGGTCCTCTGCCCCTGTGTGTGTGTACAGAGAGTTTTGAAAAATCAGTTTTATCATTAAAATTCTGTAGTTTTCTGGTCGGGGCGGCTGATGGGATGTGAAATCTTCCACACCACGTTGTAAGTCCATCCCTGGGCAGTGAGTGCTGAGAGCTACTACCCTCCACCAGCAGTGGCAGAGCCTTGCATCTCACCCGGGTGTTAGGTGGCTCTTGGCCATGGTTGGTGATGAGTTGCCGAGAGGGGCCGATGTGACCTCTTACTGCTGCTGGAGGTCAACCCAGATTTTATCCACCAAAGTGTGCGCAGGCATCATCATGGCGTTTGGGTTGCTTTGGCGTCAGCGTGCTGCACTCTGCATCCCTCTGTCCAGGCAGGTCCATGGCTCAGCCCAGCCCTGCGCACAGGTGGTGAATTTGCATGACTCCAGTCAAGACCAGCAACATCTTGTTTTTGAAGCTGCCTTGGGCCAGGTACATCCTGTTCCTTGGCTATTTTGGGCAGTTCTAGAACGTGTTTGATAGCTCTTCTGCCAGGAGAGAACTGGCACTGGATGAAACCATAGGGATGGGGATGAAAAGGCAAGCAAGGCACTTTGCAGGAGGGATGAGAGCTGCAGCAGTGGTCTGTGAAGCCCTTCCCGTTGGAGCCTGGAGAAACTGGGGTGAGGAAAGCTGAGTGATGCATTGCCATCTTGCCAGCTGCACCTGCTCCTTTTATGGTCCAGCCAAAGATGGGGCTTCTGGCTATGCTGCAGGGATGTTTTGTTTCTTGCAACACTGCTTGCTGGAGGGGGCAGGGGCGATTGGGCTGGGGGTCTCAAACTGGCCCCTTCCTTGTGGCAGGGAAAACACTGAAGGCTCATGGGGTGAGAGGTGATATGCTAAGAAAAATCTATTTATTTATTTATTTATTTATTTTCCCTTCTATGATAAAACTGCTGTTGTAGCAATGCATCTGTGGAGCTCCATTAACATCTAAAGGTTCCTGCTGCTGTAGCTATTGAGCAGCTCTAAAAATAATCACATGCGATACATATAAAAATCTATTGCTCTTCAGCTGCAGAGCGGGCTGCTGCTTCTGCTTTAACTCTTGGGTTGCTATGAGAGTTATTTGGCTGTAGTGTGCTGGGGTTTTGGTTTTAAGATGAGGGCCAAACCCATCTTTGGTGCTATGGTACTGGTGTTGCTTGGATTTGCTAGGATTTCCCCCAATGCTTTGTGTTTTGTGTAACAGTAAGTTTATATAGTTCTTGCTGCAATCAGCAGGACGAGTTGGGAGGAGACATGCCACCCCAAATACCAATAAATAAGTGATTGTTGAAGGGTTCCTGTTGACTGTGTTGGCTGGCTGAGTCCAGCATCAGGCTGGCTTTTATGGGTCCATGTCTAGCAACAAAAGCCTGGCTTAAGGTGACTCCCTGCAGAGATGGAGCAGTTTTGCCTTCCTTGTTGGTCAGGATCTTGCCCTGGCAGCCTCATGAGCAGGGAATCTGGTGCCTGCTCTGGCAAAAAGAAAGGTAGAGGGTGAGGGAAACACATGGATGGAGGTTGCAGGGTTACTGCTGGGTCTGCAGTGCATTTGTCCCAGCTCCTGAGGGTTGTACTGGAGGTCTTGGCACAGCAACAGTTCCTTGCTCTGCATGGGGGGGGGGGGACGCTTTTATGCAGTCTGGGCAGAGTATTTATCTCTGCATCATAAAAGCAATTAAATCTCATTAGCAGGAAGTGTTGCGGCTCTTGAGTAACGCCATAATCTTGTTACATGTGAGTGGTGCTACTTGCTTTTGGATTTTGTCCCTTCATGGACAGTTTGGCTGGGCTGTACAGGTCTGCCTTTGGGATTTCTCCTTGAAGGCATAACGGTGGCCCTAACTTCGGAGATGCTAAAAAGGTTGAACATTGCACCTAAACATTTTCCTGGAACCTTGAAGCCTGTTTGCAGCTTTGCCTCCAACTGAAGAAATTGGCTTTAGTGTTGTCTTTTGCCTGCTTAGCTCCACAGCAGTAGGATTGGGTTAGGGCTTGCTGTGCGGAGAGCAACCTGTTGTTGTTTTGTGCAAAAGAAATACGCTTTGGTGTACGGTCTGCTGGGGGTGAATTGTGTAACTTCATAAAGGCCTCTGGAAGGCTGTTCTGTTTAATTTTTTTCCCAGGGAAATTAAATTCCACATTTACCTTGAGACTCTATGTTACTTTGTTAGATCGATTAGAAGCCAGTGTACCCCTTGTCCGGGAGAAGCCTGATTGAATATCAGACTTCTGGTCTATAATTTGCCCCCAAACCTAAAATGAGAATATTTTTTTTTTGGCCTGAAATAAATGGTTTAGCTGCGCTGACATTACAATGAGTGTGAAATTGTATCCGTGGTGAATTATTTATTTCTGATTTAATTTCTTGAGGTTTTCTTGTGTTTAAGTTTTTTTTTCTTTCTTTCTCTGCCCCCCCTCCTCCCTATCCCCAGAACACTAAGGTTTGGATTCCCGACCCTGATGAAGTTTGGAGATCGGCAGAAATTATCAAGGATTACAAAGAAGGAGATAAAAGCCTCCATCTGAAACTTGAAGATGAAACTGTAAGCTTTTGAACATCATTATTCTTTTCAGTAATTTAAAGCTTTGAATTGATGTGTGAAGAAGACTGAGCCATCTCATATTTTTTAGGAAGTATTTTAAAATATGTTTTATTGCCTTAGCACTTCCAGCTTTTCCTTGCCTGCTGCCTCCCCAGACGCTTGTGTTATAGTAGGTTATGAGAAAAGCCCTTGACCTCCCTCATCTGTCTTCATCCCCTGGCAAAGCTGTAATAGTCTGTGATATCAGAATGAATTATTTTTTTTTTTTAATAGCAGCGGTATGTTAGAAATATCAGTTTGTGCTTTTTACTGCTGAACAAATTGGAAAGAGCAGGGCTGGTAGCATCTACTCAAACTTGGGTACCAATGGAAAAAAATCACATAGAGCGCAGAAGTGACTGCTGTGCAACAGCTTTCTCTACACCTTAGTTTTTCCTCTTTAAGTATAATCTTATTTAAACCCCTTTTTTCTCTATTTTTTAAAAAATTAAAAACTCTAAAAGACAGATATGAGAAAACTCATTTAAATGTAGATGTTTTTTAGCAAGTGCTGCTTTCAAATGCACCAGCAGCCACGGCTCATGGCATGTGTGCAGCCAGTGATAAATCATTTCCAAAGCATGACGGAGGCTGGGGAAGAGCAGTTGCTTTCTGTCCTGCACAAAAACCTCACGTGGTGGGATGTTAGGTTAACGGTGGGGGATTGCAGATGTAGTTAACCATGGCATTTGCATTGGCTGCAAAATTTGGGTGGCTTATGGGTGGGGAGCAGCCGTGCTGCATACCCACCACGAGGTGCATTTCCCATGTGTGGTGCCTGGTGTAGCGAAGAATAAATATATTTTTCACGAAGAATTCCACCTAAGCCAGCTCTCTTCACTGAGCAGGTACGGCTTTCTTTATTATCTAGAGCGTGGTCTGGTCTGTTGCTTGGAAGAGTTAGTAGAAGCCACTTTCTCCAATTTGAAAAGACTCTGAGGAGAGTGAGTAATTCACATCCCCTGCCAGCCAACCATTTTGATGCTGTGGGGAGTATTTTCACCATATTACTTAATGAGAAGATGGAGAACAGGAATGAGAGATGCTTGATTAGACTGTTCATCAAAAGAATTCTTTCAGAGCAGCAAAGCATGGGCTGTATGCAATATGTGAATGTGCCAGGTTTGCAAAGAAAGTCATTCGTGTTGAAATCTGCACCCAGTGCACGGTGCTGTTGGCTATTCCCAGGTCAGCCTCGACTGGATTTGATGTCCTCCTCAGTTTGTCCTTCCAGCACAGGGCAGCTTTCCGAGGAGGGTGTAGAGTGTGGATGGTGCTGCTCTTGAAGATGCTCTTTTCCCCTCCATGGTAATAAATCTAGATGAGGAGATTCACAGATACCACCTCACTGTCCCTTGGAAACAGCAGGCAGTTCTTGTAGGACCATGAGTCACTGCCCCTTGGTTCTTGGTGGGCTCCCTGTCCAGTAGCCCTGTGGCTGGACCTCGTGGACCATCCTGTGTCTGTTACTTCCTGTTCGAAGTCATATCAATCATCATTTGACCATATCTTTTTCTTCAGTGACATGATGCTTATGATGGGCATGCTTCCATCATTCCAGTCAATGCACACAGCAGCTTGTTTCTGCCTTCCAGTGGCATCAGATACCACAGGGATTACCCTTGTGGCAGGTTTTTACATATTTTTTTCTTGGCCTTGAGGCAAGAAGATAGAACCCTTGGAGAAACCAAGCACAAATGCTTAAGGCTTTGCAAGAAACTTATGAAGGGTGTGAAAAGCACTACGGGCTTTGACTCTGAGGCAGGTTTCATGAGCAGCCCTAATGGGTGCCCAGCAGAGATGGGTGCCTGGGTGCAGGTGGGTGCCCATCTCATCCGCAGCAGCTCTTACCTACCACTTGCTGTGCTCAGGCTGCCAAAGTACATCTGCATGTATTGCTGAGTACTGCACCCTCCATCCTTCTTTTCTGGTTGAGATGTTTAGCAGTTCTAGTACTTGAGAGGCAGGATAGGTCTTTACCTTTTTTCCTCTTTAATCTGGATATCTCCCCAGAAACCAAAGGGGCTAAGAAGTCCTGCAAGATCTGGCCTTTTTGTACAGCAGAGTTTAGGGTCAGCAACATGAAAGAACAAGTTGATTAAAGGATTACTAGGTGTTGTAGATAGTAGCTTAATAAGCATGTCGCTGTCATGGTGAAACACGGGAATGGCTCATTTTGAGGTTGTGCAAGAGAGCACGGCTTAGTGTGGGTGCTCCCAGAGACTTGTGTGATGCTTTTCAGTATTAAACCCTGCCTGAACCCAAATCATGTTGGGCTGAAAATATTTAGCAAAGAGGAATGGCGCACATGTGCATCAGATGGAGATACTGAGCATATGTATCTTCGGGGGATTTGAAGCTGTTGAAAGCCTTTTATTCCTGACAGCCAACGTGCATTACCCAACTGTTTAGTGCTTCTCCTTTGTCCTTGTGCTTTAAGTGAATTTTCATGGTTTTTGTCATTTCTGACTGTACCCTGTATGCAAGAGTACTCTCTCTGAATGAAGAGCTGATTTTTAAATACCACAAGGGATCCCTGGTGTGTTTTCCATTAAGATGCGAGACTGAGTGCAGACTCTTGAAAATTGGCATGGGCAACATGGAATTGGAGTATAAAAGAAGCCTGAGGTTGTCAGAAGCTCTTGAGCCTGTTCTTGTGGACTTGGGTGGGTTTTTCTTGGTCTGTTTGCATGGGCAGCGATCCAGTGCAAGTGCAATGGTAGTGATGCCCTTTTGCTTGCACACTGGGATTCCTCCCTTCTTCTGGGAGCTGAGCATTGGGATCCCTTCCTGAGACACCCTGTGGGAAGCAGTATTATAGGCCATTTCTGTTTTCCTTTACTGTAAAGGAAGAAAATTACGCTTTTTCTTTAGCTTTTGGGTCTGCTGTTCATTTGGGGATGAGTCAAAAATTGTTAGCATATGGGCAGCCATATGTTTCAAGAGCATAACCTGGCTCTTCAGATATTGAAGCAGCAGGGGCTCTGTGCTTCTCCATGTCCTCTGCCTGAAGGGGTGTAGGATTTTGAGTATAAAAGTAACTTGAATTAAAAATGAGTTGAGAAATTGCTCTGATGGGAAGAATATGGTGTAGTTTGAAATGAAGCTGCTTTTCAAAGAGTGTGAAGATGCTTAGGTCAGATGAAACTGTGATTTTCTATATGGTACCTATTACTGCTCAGAGCTGGCTAAAGGCTATTTGCCCCAAGGCTGACCTGAAAACAACTCGGGTATGCTCAGGTTGATGCTTGCGGACCATCAGTGTCCACCAGGACTGTCTGTTGGCCAGCTCAAAGCCTAGGGTAAATACCAAGGGGATGATCTGTTACCTGGTAGCATGTCAGCCAGGTCCCTATAGCATTTAGCTCAAAGGGGCTTTCATTCCATTTAGAGTGGGAGGTGTAAGTATTTTATAGTATCAGGATGGAGTTATGCTTGGATAAGTTAAGTTATGAATAGGTTGTAAGACATTGAAGGGGCTGTTACTTTTTGTGTTCTCATGTTCCTCGCGTGTGTCTTTTCAGCTCTATGAATATCCTATTGACCAAGGAAATGAGCTGCCTTTCCTGCGCAATCCAGATATCCTGGTGGGAGAGAATGACCTAACGGCCCTGAGCTACCTGCACGAGCCTGCAGTCCTCCACAACCTCAAAGTCAGGTTCCTTGAGTCCAACCACATCTACACATACTGTGGTGAGTGTCCAGGCCACACGTTCAGCTCCTGGGAAGCAGTAGGTTAGAGCATGTCCACAAAGAAACCCCTTGAGACCACAAGCCAGGGGCTGTGAGTTTGGGGCATGTGGGACAACATGAGTGTGTGCCAATAAGCTTTAGGTTGGAAAACCAGAGGTGGGTTTTGAGGGTGGGTGCATTGTGAACTTCCTGAGCCTTATGATCCATGTATGTAACTCTTGGTGGTAACGTGTTGTCAGATGAGTTTGAGGCCAACTTTGTGTGTGCTTGCCAGCCTGGGGGGGGGAAAAAGTTGGACCTAGCAAACCACAGGAGAACAGCAGTGTGCCAGAAAGGTGTGATCAGACTGAAGAATGTCCACAGCAGGTTTTCTTTCTGAAAGGCTGCAAAAAAAGCCCCTTGCTGCGCTGCTGTTTCTTTCTTTTTCATGATGACTTTGGGCGTCATCTAACAAATTCAAAGCAGGAGGGCAGGCAGCTGTGAACTTGGGTTTGTCATTGTCATTCCCCAGGAAAGGTGGCCTGCCAAAGCCAGTCAAGACAGCAGTTACCTGTAAAGGGATGAAAATAAATTGCAACCTGGAAAAAAAAAAAAAAAAAAAAGAAAGAGGAAAAAAGGTGATTCAGCCACTTTTATTCAGTTACATTGAAGAATATTGAACCCTCTTGCTGGCACTCCAGATGACCTTGTTAGCAGTGGTATAGACTTAATGATTCTCTAAGTGATGAGTTGCAAGATTTCAGCAAAACGCATGGGACTATTTGCGTAGCAGGGTTAAGGCTGGTGTGTGCAGCTATGATTAAGTGTTGCAATTTAGGGTTGTTGAAGAAAAGCTTGGCGGGATCTGACTTCTTAAAGTAGTGCCCTTGAAATACGTGGCCTCAGTGGCTGGTAAGCGGTGACTTTGCTTTTCATATTTAATGATACGTAATGTTAGACTATGGGCATGACTTGCAGCCTTTTGCAGGTACATGTGTGCTCCCAGTGAGCTGCCAGCCTGCCCTCACCCAAAATCAGTGAGGTTTCTTTAGTGCAGCTTTTTGTGAAGGTTTATGATAATCTTGAGCACAGCATTGAGCTAATGAAGATACATGAGTTTAGGCTTAGCTGTTTGGGCTTAGCTAGTGTAGATTTAGCTACAAAACTCTGTGTTGGTGCAGCATACCTTGTGCTTTGGTTATAAAGTAGTTGAGAAAAGGCGAAAAGTGCTTATCAGGCAGCCAGTGCTGAGGCAACTACAGCCCTTCAGCTTGACTTGCGTTGTGGCTGCAGGTGTGTTTTTGGTTACTAAGGGAAAGTGATGCATGACCCTAAAAGAACCGAGCAGCAAACAGGAGCAGGGCACAGTGAGGTGAAGCTGTTGGGTTAATATCCCACAGAGGCAGGTAATGTGACTTAGCTGAACTTTGCCTTTCGTTGCGCTTTAACTCATGTATCCTGTGATTTGCTGTAACTTCAACGTGGCTGTGCTGGGAACGCAGCACCCACTCCCACCGGCCACGTGCTTTCCAGAGCTCCTTACAGTAACATTTTAAACTAGCAAAACCTGAAGGTACTTTGGAGGTGGAACTTGTAGTGCCTCAGTTTTTCAGGGTGCAGACCAGCTCTCTTGAGCGTACAGGTAGCACCACGAGTGGCTTTGCCCCTCAGTAAGTCCTGGGCTCACTGCCTCTTCTGGGCGGGCATGGCATTCCCAGAGCTGAAGAGGAAGACATTAAAGCTTTAATGCAGGCTCTGGCATTCCTTTCCTGTGATTTATGCATTTCATTTTGATTTGAGTACCTCCTTTGTTATGAGCTTTTTCTCAGAATTTAAGCTGAGGAAAATCCAGGATATCTGTTTGGGTCTAGCAGAGCTTTGGTTGCATAGGTACTGCTTTTCTGAAGTGGTGGCTCAGGCACTGTTAGCTCTTCTCACTCCCCTGCAAAGTCTGGTTCCACACAATGTAGGTTATATATTTGCTCTTTTCAACAGTTTTGTATGCCGCCTCTGTAGCTGTACGGGAGCTGATTGCCTTGCTATCGAAGCATAGCACTTTGAAGGAAATGCTGAGATGAGAATTGGGAGTCTATCCCCATTCCTTTGTCCTCCTTATTTTTTTCTTCTTTGTTTCCTCCAGTCATCATGTTTAAGAAAACGACAAATATTGATCAAAAAAACTAACGCAGTTCCTGAAAAGCCTGAAGTAGTAACTCTGTGCTTGGTTTGTAACATGTCTATTTATCTCTTTGAAGGTATTGTACTAGTTGCCATCAATCCATATGAACAGATGCCAATCTATGAACAAGATGTCATCTATGCGTACAGAGACCAAAACACGGGGGATATGGATCCTCACATCTTTGCGGTGGCAGAGGAAGCCTATAAGCAGATGTCAAGGTGAGTGGGTGCACAGGCATTGGGATCGGATCGAACTGTTGGATCAAAAGCAGGTAAATATGCAGTTAAATACTGCAAATATGCAGTTAAAGTGAAGTTGTGGAGAGGAGTATGAAACTTCCAGATTTTCATCTCTGCTGAGAACAGGGAGTCTGCTATCATGCTTTTATATCCCTAGATTGGTATGACATCTCCCCATCATGGTGGCTGTCTTCACCCATGGGTGCTGTAGCTCACTCCCTTTTCTGTGAGATGCAAGACTTGGTTCTTGCAGCAGCCTTGCTTGCATGGTGCAGAACTGCTTTACACTGAAATCTTTTTGAGGTCAGGTATTTCTAATTAATTCTGTTTAATGGGCTGCTGAGACTGCTCGGGATCTCTGTGGTCCTTGGTAGCTCATGGGCTTGGTGCAACTGTGATTCAGATAGGGAATCTTCTGTTCCTGCTTGGATAAGTTTCCTGGAAGAAATTCAAACCACTCTGCAAATGTCATATTTAATATCTTGGAGGAAACCACATTTCAGATAATTTGGCGAGATAATCAGACTAAACCCAGGAGCTTAATGTTAGTCATTTTTATGGGGACGCTGTGATTTTGAGTTAGGAGGTGACTGGCAGATATTTGTAGATACTTAAATCCTTTGTAGATACTTGGATCCTTCAAAGCAGTGTCTTCACCAGATGAATTAGTATGACTTGACTTTATTTCTGTCTGTGGTGTTGCTGAGGACAGATGCAGGATTTTGTTCTTACTAGGTAAGCCACGATCTAAAAGAGAATTTGAGAGGAAGCTGAAAGTTGTTGCATCAGGGATCGTTTTATTACAGTTTTCTGGACTTGCACACTGTTTAGATTTGCTTGTGGGTTAGCTGTGATTTTTATACGGCCCTGGCTTTTAATAGCAAGAGTCAGCACTGAACTGTTTACCAAGGGCTGCAGCCTGTTTTCTGCTGTGTCTTGGCTTTAAGTAGTGAGTTAGGATGCATTTCTACTCAAGTATGAGCCAGAGTTCAATCCAGAGGTGACCTGGAGGAGCACTGCCATGGGTGGAGATCAGATGGATTGTACCCAAACGGACTCTGGCTTGCGGTTCAGACCACCTGCAAGTGTTTGCGCTTTCAGCAAAACCGCTTGAGAAGAATTTAGAAATGTGGTGAGCTGTCTGTAGAAGAGAAGGACTTAGGACTGTGTCCTTTTTACGTGGCTCAGCAGCAAGCTGCATAGTTGTTTTTAGAAGATGTCAAGGTTTTGCTGACCGGCGTGGACAGGACCCATGGATTTTCCTGGGCATGTTTCTTAAATACAAGGCAATTACTTGCTTTTCTGCTGAAGTCTGTGCTGGGGAAGACTTGGTGGTTTCTGGCATTCCTGTGTAATTTTGCAGGCAGTCTGCTAACAGACAGCTCTAGCCAGAGATGCTCATGTCTGCTCTCCTCCTTATCAGAGTAAATCTACTCTTGACAGCCACCTGTAATTGGTAACTGCTGTCTCTGAATGGTTAGGACGCCTCTCTTTGCAGGGGGATGTGGAAATAACCACCTTCAAAGCTCTTAAACAAGATGCTTGCTGTTCACTGCTGCTCTTGTGCTTTTTGTCTTGGGATGATACTATGGTAATTGCAGGCTCGGGTACAAAAGAGGGATTCAAATGGGGTTGAGAGGAGATTGGAATGTGGATTATAGGAATCTGCCTGGTTATTTGTAAAGTGCCTTAAAATGTAGCACACTATTTTCAATCTGAAAGCTTCTGGGTGGACATTGTGTTCTCCGGAGTTTGATTTGGGCTTTTCCCTCTACAGTGCCACAGTGAGGGTGGTGGAGCTGCTCAGGCAGGGTGTGTGGACGGCCTGTCCCATGAGTGATGGATGTAGTGCATTGGAAAGTACTTTTTTCTTTTTCATTTTCACTGAATTACTGACTCTGTGGGGTGTGTTGTCTGATCTCTGCTTTAGGCAGTTGTGGTGCACGTGAGCATGGTGGGGCATGGGTACTTGGGCAGTTCAGCCATCAGGATGGAGGTCTGTGAGCATGTTAAACCTAAACTGGTGCAAAAACATCACTTGTTTTGCATTGTCTTGGCTTTTAAAAAATTGTATTATGTCTGGTGCATCCGATAGACCAGGAATAAAACTCAAACCTTCAATCTCAGAAGGTCAAACTTGCAATGTGACTGAGTGCAGGCAAGCAGGTCTCTAGCTAGCCTTCTGTTTTGCTTTCTTTATGCAAGTGTGTACTTGTGTATGTATATGCACATATAGGCTTATATTTTTTTTTAAATGGAATTATTCTAATATTAAATGCAAATCACATCATAGAAGAAAGATTAATAATGTAGATGTGCATTGTTTGAATTTCTCTGGTTTTCTTTGAATGATAGTGTCTTCAGTGTAAGTAAGAAAATCAAACAAGTGAAACAAGCTTTCTTCATGGAAGGCTGCTTGGAAAGAGCTGATGTTATTTGCAGCATCACTGAGCAAAAAAGGTGCTGAGTAAATACCTTGCTGGAGCCATCAAGCAGTTGTTGCCGTGTGAGCTTGTCTGGTCTTTGGAGTGTCATCTCCAAGTTTTGTAATGAGTGGCTTCTTCATTTTCATATATGTCCGTAGGATAATACTCGTGTGGTTTGAGTGGCAAAGCAGAATTTCATTAGTTGACTCTCAGTGAACTGCTTCCTTCCTATCAAACACTGCACTGGGCTAATAAACGCTTCAAAAAAAAAATATTGCTGAAATCACGCTCAAGACTTCTTTTGGGGCCACAGGCAAATAGTGTGAACTTGGAGCAAGTGCCTGTGAGTGGGCTGATGGTGCCGTCTTCTCCCGTGCTGTGGGGAAGTTGCAGTGGTAAGGGTAAACTCCAAGGGTAAACTCTTTGTCCTTTTCATGAAGACCTGGATAAGGAAGGCTGCAAGGTGTGACATGTTTTTATAGAACAAACAGGGCAAGGACATAATCAGGAACCATGCAGGCACCTTGAAGAGCTCTTTTCCAGTACAGAAGGCAAGGTCATATATATAAAAAATAAATAATAAACATACATATATAATTACATAAAATGCATAATAGATATATGTATATTTTAGCTTTATTAGTGGCCTAGAGCACACTGGGAAGATGTAACGGAGATGACTGAATGGCATTGCATAGATGGCAAGGAAAAGGGGCACAAAGTCCAAGATTAATTGTTAAATGAGGGAAGTTGGAGACAATTAGATTTTTACTTCTCTGGGCTTCTGGTGTACCGTTGCTATGTAGGTACAGGGTGTCAGGGCAGAGTTTAAGACATTTGCTGGTGTACAAGTGTTAGTGAAGTTGTCCTGTGCTTTCTTACCTCCCGCAAGCCAACAGTATCCAGAAGATTGGACTGGAGGAATCTTCACAGGTGGCTGTAAAGCTCTGCTGGGTCCTATGTCTGGTGTTGTCCTGTCATCAGGAAAAGCCAATTTAAAAGGAGGAGGGGGGGGGGGGGGGGGGGAGGGGGGGGAAGGATAAAAAGCCATGGGTGGGCTGGACAAGTGGCTGCAGAGAATGTATAACAACATCTGATCCCTTTTTTGGGACAAAATAGTTCACAAAGCATCTGAACACCTACTATGATTTGGGCATGTGTTAAAACTCTCCTCTAAATGAAGGATTTTCCCAAAGAGGGTGCTTTGCAGAGAGTTGCTTTGCAGTACTTGATGTAAAACAGCTTGAAAAAAGGCAAGTGCTTAAAATTCATATGTGACAGCCTCTAATTTTTGCAGTGACCAGCTCTTTAGATAAACTCCCTGCGTATTCGGTAGGAGACTGAGCATGCTTGGGTCATTGAAACAATACCGGTTTAGGCAAAATACACAGCATAGAGTTAATTTGCTCCATGTGCTGCTACCAGAGGTGGCAGAGTCAGGTGTTGGGGTGGTGGAAGGATGGATTACTTAGTGATTGCTAATAGCTGGCGGTGTGGGGTTTGAAGTAATTTGTGCTTTGGGACACACATTTTCTGCAGGGCAATGCAACTGTCTCCTCCTGTGGTCTTTGTCTCTGTCCTCCTAATGCTACCTGGTGAGGTGTGTTGGGTGTTAGTGCCTTTTACACCTTTGGGTGCTGTGGAAGGCATTTGTGCTCCGGAAAGCATACTGTTTGGGGGAACATCCAGGACTGCTTGGAGAGCCAGAACAGCCGCCAGTGCCCTGGCTGATTGCTTCTTGCTGTTTTTACAGAAGAACAAAAGAACCCTTGTGTGCCTAAATCCCAGCAAGCGGCTCTAATTCCTTGTGTATCATTGCTGTGGGCAGAACCCTGGAGTTCAGCAAGAATTACGCTTGAAACTTTATTTCTGCTGAAGTCAGCCTGACCAGCAGCTTTCCGTGCACGAGCAGGGATTGTTCCTCACTTCTTGCCCTGACCTACGTTCCTCTTGATGATACATCCCATTAGTTAGTGCCAGCTCCATGGAGGCACCTGAATTTTGCATGGTGACAGTGTAACACCAGCTTCCTATTCCCAGCCTTTGGGGGCTTTAGTTAGATATTCCCCTTTGTGTCTGCAGCCCCATTTTCCTTCTCCCCAGCTATCCTCAGCCAGCTTGGCTTGTCAGTGCAGACACAGCGTTGTCTCCTGGTGCTGAGCTGAGTCTGTTGGGAAGATCTCTGCAGTGTGCCATAGTAGTGATTATATTTGTGTGGCTTTTCTGTCTTTGGCCCCTGTCTCTCCCTTTTGTACCATAGGGTTCACTTTGGACACGGGCCAGGACTTGCTAGTCCAAGTGAGGGTTTTAGTGTCTTTTTTTTAAAGTCACACGTTATAGTTAATAAAATGCAAAATTGAACAGCACTAGGGGATAAAGATACGTGATTGTGAATAATAATGCTATGGGTGATAGGGCAGGAGAAAGGCAGGAGAACCTTCCTAAGGCTGTCAAATACCTTTCAAAAGCAGGGAGCAGGTAGTGAAGGTGGCTTTTGCTCAAATCATAAATCAAATGTCAAAAGCATCCTAACCCCCTTGCTTGTATATTCTATGTGTTTTCCAGTTATCATGGCAAGATCCAGATGTGCTATCAACATTATATCCCATATGTGGGCCTGTTAACTGACATGACGTGGCAGCAGTCCATGTCAGCTGATAAATACAAAACAAGTGCAATGTTCAGATCGTACAGTGAAAAAGATCTTGGGTAATAAAGGACTTGCAAAAGCCTCTGAAGAAGTGCATGGACTCTGTGAAGTGCCACGCTCTTTATTCACTTGTGTATCCATCAGGCTGATGCTTTCACAGATGCATGATGTGTGCAAAGCTGTTTCATGTGGTCAGACAAAAATATCTTGATCTGATCCATGTATAACTGCTAAATTGGAAATGTGGACCATTTCAGCATTCTGCCAGGAACGTGAAAGGGCTCTGCAGACCTTAAATGACCCTTGCAACACTGGTGGGCGAGCAAGTATTCTGGTAAACTGTTGGTTAGACTGGAGTTTCCTTCTTCTCAGCGTGAGGTTCTCATCACAGTGTTGTTGATAGCTCTTGCAGAAGAAATAAAATAAGAAATGCAAGAGTGATTTGGTGGAATTGTTCAGCTTCTGTGTATCTGGACTGCTGGTCTCACCTGCAGCTCAGTGGGTACTGGATAACCCCTGGTGTGTGCAATTCAAACCAGGGTCAGAAGCTACTGTGTGATACCTAAATTATAAGTTACATGGAAATAGCATGTCTTCCCTTTTCAGCCCTGCTGCTGGCATGCTGTTTCTGGCACAAAATGCTCAAACACCTGGAGTGCAGATGGGTAACTACTTAGTAGTGGCTTTCCATTTTTGTGGGAAGTCAGTGCGCCCAAGTCTTGCATTGCACTGGCAAAAGCATATGTCAAAGTGTAAAAATCACTGCTTGGCTACATCAGCATGCGACACAGATGGTCTGTGTCTTGCAGAAATACAGGTGCTGGTGGAGCTGTGCATGGCCATGACTGCTGCCTTTTCTGCTGTGGGGTGTGATGCTGGAGCTGGAAAAGAGCAAAAATTGCAGCATTGACCCTGCCCATAACCTAATAGAGGCGGGGAGAGGTATGGGCGTGGTTGGGGGTGTCCTTTGATAGCAATTCAAATGTAAAGCTTTACAAGAGGATTTAAAACCATACAATGAGAGAGCGGGTAGGAGTTAAAAGAGAGATTAACCCCCGACAGAGATGCAAGAGGAATCAGACTGGCTCAATAAATAAGGCTGAATGCTGTGCTATATTAATGGCAGGGAAGGGTTTAGGTCTCCTGGTGAATGAGGCTGGGTCGGGGGTTTGCACCGAGCTGCAGGGCTGATCTGTGCTGAAGCTCAGCAGGGCTTTACAGCAGGTACCGTCTCAAAACTGGAGCCCTAGCCTAAAGAAAGGGTCAGGAGGAGAAACAGTGAACCTCAATAACCTGAATTTAGGAAGGGGAGAAACTTGAGGGGCATCTCTTCTGTTTAGTTAGAAGTGGGAAGGGGAGGAGGAGAGGTGGTTTTGGAAGTGCAGTGCCGTAAACATGCTGATGGTAGACCAAAAGCAGCTGGATGCAACTTCTCCAGAGGTGGCATAAAGAAAATAGGAGAGATTCCCAAGGACTGGAGGAGAGACCCTCTTGTCTTACTAGCCCTGCTATGGGAGGGGACAGAGATGCTCTGAGGTTAAGTGGTAAGTGGCCAACTAAATGATCTCCCCCCCCCCCTTTTTTTTTTTAAGTTTCTTGGTTTTTTCTTTTTGGCAATTTGGAATGAGAATGATGCTAATTCCTAGCAGCTTTAATCATAAATGAGACATCTCTTACAGGAAAATCATAAATACTTACAATGGGACAGCACTAGCATAGGAGAGCCTAAGATACAGAAAGGTCAGTACTTGACTAAGAGTAATGATTGTGCGTGTGAAGTATCACCAGCTTGGATGGAGTTGTAATAGGCTACATCAGACACGTAATTACTGCCGTGATGCAGGAGAACTGTTCAAGCTCTGAGGTGTGAAAGCTGTGACGCTATCGTTAAACATTCAAAAAAAGTGTTTACAAGCTTCATAATTGCATCAGAGCACAAAGACTTAGGATTGCCCTTGCCCACCTTGTGTTCAGTGATTGCTGTCCCACATACTTGGTGGAAGTGTTGGAGACTTCAGGATGGAGAACCTAGAGCGTGCACTCAAAAGTCAATGGTCCTGCTGGTTTCTGAAAATCTTTTTGCGGTTTTCTTGATGTGTATAAACTGTAATTAATTAGATGGTAGTGTAAGAGTTCTACAAGCATCAGTGGTTGATGATGGTTGAAGTGATGAGGTCTGTAGGAAGGACTTTCTTTCTGGGACTGCCATGGGGTGGAAGAACAACTGACTTGTGCTGGTGCCAGCGGAGCTGAACTTCCAGGCGTAGCATCTCACAAGCTTGGTGGGAAGAAAGTCTGCTTGAATCATGCCCCTGTGTGATGCCTTTTGGGAGGGGACAGTACAAAACCTCCTCCATCTGCAGTGCTCTACGGGGGCCAGCTGCTTGCAGGTGGTTTGGGCCAGAGCCAGTGACACTCTGTAGTGTGATCCCAGTGCAGAAAAGAGCATCAGGGTGCCAGAGAGCTAATAAAATTGGCTGGGTGCATGTTTTGCTCTCGTTAGAAACAGAGCACAAAAGAATTGCTGACCTCGTTTTAGCGTAGCTGAGGAGCTTGTATTTTTCCCCAATGGGGTATGCAAAGCATAAATCCTGGGAGAAGGTCGTCCTTCCTGCCTGCCCTCAGGAATAGGTGGAAGGACTGGAGACAGCACAGCGTTTTCCAGAAGCTTTGAGTATGCAGGATTTTCCTTGCTATTGAAGGGGCATTTCCAGCTGGATGCACAAAGCAGTCTGGGGAGAAAGTACCTTAATGAGCCGAGTCCAGTGGGACTCCCACCTCTCTCACAGGAGGAGTAACTGGTTTGCAGGAGCATCGCATAAAAGGTGTCTGACCTCTGCAAAGACATCTTAATTTGCACCGTGGTATTTGATCTCAGCTTAGAAACGTAGATTGATAGGCATGTTAACTAATGGTGTATGGAGGGAAGGTAATGCTTTGTGCTGCTGGTGAGTGCCACAAAAGATAAGGTTGATTTGCATATTCCTTGTTCTTTGAGCATCATGCCACATGCTCATCCTTTCCTGTTCAGGGCCAAACTGGTACTTTTAGGCTTTTCCACAGCACTGGGAGATTCAAGCCTGTATTTTCTCTCTGGCTTCTTGCTGAAACCCAGGGGTGTGTGAACAAATTGTCTCCAAAGCTGCACAGGATGGATGCTGAGGAGTACATCATCCCTGATGCATCTTCTCGACGAAGACCCTGGGTGGGCTGTGCATGATCTAACATCCTCAGGGACACCTGCAACAACTGAGTGAGGTTACACCAGGCTTTGGCGTTGCTGAAATCGGATATTGCTGTTTTCTTTCTCTAGTTCGTTGCATTAAGGTGCAGCATTACCTTTACAGTTGCAATGGTACCAGGATGGAGAAGGGTTACAGCAGCTCTGGAGTGGTTCTGGCCAAAACGTGGTTTTGAGCTGTGATGTAGTCCATGTGGGTGTAGGTTGCTGGTGAGAAAACTCACTCTCACCCATTCAGTATAAGCTACTGTATAAAACGTATCATAGAATCATTTAGGTTGGAAAAGACCTTTAAGATCAAGTCCAACTGTTAACGCAGCACTGCCAAGCCTACCACCAGACTGTGTCCCTAAGCACTACTTCTACACATCTTATAAATACCTCCAAAGATGGTGAGTTATCTCCAAAAGAAAAAAAAAGAAAAAGCAGTTTATAGGGTAATCCATGCTATTTATGAAACATACAGTGCAAAAAAACCACCCGGATGAATATATAGCCCTTGAAAAGCTGTCCTTATGTCGCTGCTGACTTCAGCAGCTGCAGCATAAAACAAGCATTTGCAGCCGAAGTTTGATAATGCAAACAGAAAGTATGCCCTTAAACAGTCTTGTTTGCCTGGATGATGAATTAATATCTTCAGGTTCCCTGAGGGGAAAGTCTGACTACCCCAAAGTTCTGTCCTCATATTTGCATTGAGTGACAATGCCAGGCGTGGTATTCAGAAAAACCCAAGTTAAAACCAACAAGAATACCTGCTGCCACTCTCAGTAGTGATGCTGCTCCAAATTCCAGTTATCCTGCTGAAATGGGATCAATTCCTGGTGTCAGAGGGTGTTTCAGTGGCAGCTCTTCCCGTTGTTACAGTGCTACAACACTCTGATTTTTATCTTCACAGTGTACAACTTCTGTTTATTCCTTTCAAGGCTGTGTTAGACAGCCCCAATTTTTCATCACTGTAATTACCGTTGGATTGCATCCCTCCAAGTGCTAATGAAATTATTGCATTTTTATGTTTCGCTAACAATGCAGTACAATAGCCATGTTCGTTTTTAGCTTGCCCAGCTCTGTCAATACAGAAGTGTATTAGAGCCTGCTGTGCTTTGGGGCTTTGTGGGTGTTCTTGTTGTGGTCAGGCTAAATTCAAACTATGGTACTTAAAGCATTTTTAATCTTCAGATTGCTTTATGGACACTAATCCTCCAAGCATCCTGAAAGAAGTAGGTTAAATATGATTTCCATGGTGGAGGGACTTGTTCCACGGTGTGGAGAATTAGTGTCAGACCCGAGATTAGAGCTGGCGTGACCCCTGGTAATTATTCACAGGGTCTGGCTCAGCCTTCTTTTGCTTCGGGTATTTTTCGGATATTTTTCTCTCAGTTGAGCCATGTTTTCAGTGCAATTGGTTTTGCTCTCACCATTGGGATGAAGATGAAATTGCACCATGGTTTGCTTAAGCTGCTGGTGATGTTTTTGGAAGAGATGACTATGAAAACAAGTCCTATAAGTTCTGGGTCCCTTCTTGTGCTTTAGATTACTGCTTTAAAGAAAGCTGACTTTGGAAAAACTCTGAATTAGGTCTGGAGAACATTTGGGGTATGTTTGTCTTCAAATTCTCTTGCTTTCAGGCAGTGTTAGTGAAGGCTAGGGATCTTGGATGTATACGTGTGTGCTATGTCCCCTATCTCTTCCTGATAGATGGAGGTGGTGGGAACTGGTGGTGGGAACCATCGCTGTCCTTGTGTTCAACGCCTTTGCTGTTGCTGTGGCTTGACCATCCATTTTCCTGCGTTGAGGGCTTCCAGGGATGTTCAGCCCTGACTAATCAGGTAAATGAATGGGAAATCATGTATTACAGTGACTAGTGACGTTTCCAGGCTGAGAACCACGTATTGAAATACGGAGCAGTGTCTCATCTCTGATTGCTCTGATGCAACCAGAAAGGGGGCAGCTTTTAGTACAGTTGGAGAGCTATGTCCAGCTGGGCGGGCTTGAAGTTTGGACTTTTATACACACCTTTCCCAGGCTGTTTGGAGGCACCTCCAAGGGTAGCAGTATTCTTTGCATTGCTGCAGATGAAGGACTGACTGCTTAAACAAGCAGGGAAATCCATTTCCTCCATGTAAAGGCTGGTAATTAGCAGCTAGTCCTAATCAGCACAGGTATCTGTTTGAAGTGTCCTTCCTCTTCATAGACAGCTGATTTTATTGCCCCAGGCAATTAATAAAAAAACCTGGTATCTACTAGACTTTCGTACTAAATAGAAGGAAGAAATGTTTTACGCTGAGGGTGGTGAGACACTGGCACAGGCGGCCCAGAGAGGTGCCCGACGGCCCATCCCTGGGAACATCCAAGGCCAGGCTGGACGGGCTCTGAGCAACCTGATCCAGCTGAAGGTGTCCCTGCCCATGGCAGGGGGCTGGGCTGGAGGGACTTTGAAGACAGGTTACAAAATACTATCTTGTAGCAATGCTGACTGCATGCCAGGTAATGCGTAGTTCCTCTTTTTTGAGCTCTGTTGGCTTCATTGGGGCTGTCTAACACAGCCTTGAAAGGAATAAACAGAAGTTGTACACTGTGAAGATAAAAATCAGACTGTTGTAGCACTGTAATGCTGGCTTCATTCAACTGGACAGTCTCTCCCAGGCTGGTGTAGTTTTCATTTTCTGGCTTAAAGAAAAAAGTGGTAGCGAAATGTATTCTGAAATGTGCCACTTTGACAGTACCTGTCATGCTGAGAAGGGTAAGAAGCAATAATTCTCAAGTAACTTTTAGGCAAGTGTAGCTCTAAGCCAAGCCACCTTTTGCAGAGTTCCATTTGCTGGGCCAGCGCTTGCTGGCAGAGGTCTTGGTTGTCACATCTTCCTTCTGCATTTCCCTCACATCTGATGAAGGATAATCTGTTTATCTGCGCTTGCAGCCCATGCCAAAGCCTCTGTCTGCCCCTTTCTTTTAGCCAACATGAGTTTTATGTGTTGTATGCTACTGATGACCAGCATGGGATGTTCCTGCTCGAGCTCGGCAAGTGGTTGTCCATGAAGATGATCAAAGTGGAGGTGAAGCTTCTCAGCCTCAGAGCTGGAGAGGTTGGAGGTTCCTGTTTCCTTCCGGCTGGTTCATGCCCAGGAGAGCGGTGGAGCTGTCTTGGGGATGTACTTTGTCAGTAGGTGCCTGAAAAATATAAACAGAACTGGAAATCAGCTTGCCAGTCCTTTCCTGCTGGAAGTGTTGCAAAATTGTGGTCTGCACCATAATGTTACATGTTTAACTTGACTGAGTTTTTTTCCCCTAAACCAATTATCTTGAGCCTAGAAAGAATTAAGAAGTGTATGCCTGACGGCGGAGGAAAGTAATGGTGTGATGTTGCAGCACATTTGTATTTTTGTTGAAAATGTGAAGTTGGTATATGGCAATTATTTAGTCTTTGTTTTCATCTCTTGCTGGTATAAACTTGAAGTGAGTATCTTAAATTGAAATGCATTTTTATGGTCTTTCTTGATGTCAAGAAAAATGCAAGGTGTAAATTTATTGTTGCACTCGTATATAGGATTTTGTGTGCTTGCATTCAGCTGTAATTCATGAAAGCCAGGCAGAGTCTGGGCAGTTTAATTTGATCTTATTTAAAAACACACTCAATAATGTACTTACAGCTTACCCCAATAGCTCTGGTATTTTGGGAGCTTATATGAAGTCCTGTAGTGAAAACTCTCTCCTTCCCAAAGCCCATGGTCAAATTGCTGAGGTGCTGGGTTTGCCATGTGCCAGTGATGCTCTGGGGAATGCATCCCACTGCAGCAGAGGTACTTGCTCCCACTGCTGGCAGATCTTTGCCTAGAGAGGTGTAGCTCTCCTGGAAATGAGCTCCTCTTACTGCCTTGGCCCTTCATCTGCCTTGTGGCTCAAGCATGTTAAGCTGGTTAACTGTTGGGATGTATTTAGTGGGTACCATCTTGTACACCTGTGATGGGAAGGGCTGGGTATTTAATATAGCCACGATGACTTGTGCAATGTTTTTTTGTGTTTAAATGATTAATTTTGCAAGTAGGAAAAGGTATTTGAATGAGTCTTGTGCTCTGTGCAAGGCTCAAAAGCTACGTGAGGTGGCACACCCTCAACTTTTCCATGCAAAGTCCTGTGCCCTGGAGCTATCGGGTGGTCTTCTCTGGCTCTGATGGCATGAGCAGCCCGGAGAGGCAGAGCTGCTCCCGTGACCCAGCACCAGCCCAGGGATGGGGCAGTGGCATCTGCTTCCATCACAGCCAGAGAAGGGTTTGCACCAGCCCCTCGGTGCTGGGATAATGCTTCCTACTCCTGCAAAGCATTTTCATATGTGCAGATAAAACTGGTGTGTATTTGCTTGGATTTTGTTACCCTGGTGCTGGCACACCTCTGTCTATCTGTCTGTAAGCAAATTTGGTGTGTGCTTGGAGAGGGCAAGGCTGCCTGATCCCTCTGTTAATAAATGAGTCCCTCTTAGAAACTACTTTGTTTTGCAGGGCTTCAGGAGCTGAACAAACTTGACCTAGTGCAGTCTACCAGGAATTGCTTTTAAACTCTTTATTCTCTTTTTCTTACCCCTTGGTCCCAGACGTACCTCTGTGTTTTGGAGCAGTGACTCAAGGTTCAGGGGTGAATAGACGGTGCGAGTCTGATGTCGGAGAATGCTTTGTATTATTGTTGTCAAAGTTTTAACCAGATGTTGGGTTCATTTAATTGCATAGGGAATCAAATGACTTCTGCTATTTCCTAATTTCAGGGTGCTTGATTTCACAACTTCAATATTTTTAACATATTTTGAGCATTAGAGGAACCTTTCTGGGTATCTATGTTTTAATAGCTCAGCAATACTCTACTTAAGTGAATTTCACAACTAGTTGCCCTTTTTGTTGAGCAAAGTTTCAAATGCCTGAGTGAAGACCTTGGAGGGGAAAATTAAGTATATAATATTAGAAGCTGATATTCAGCCAATGCCTGTTAATAGTTGTCCAGACAAATGTCAAGCAGCAGAGGTTTTGTTATTGCAGCATGTAAGCAGTGGACTTCCTAACGCTGGGCTATGTGCTCCAGGGGTGAAGAAAGCACCAGTGCTTCATGCAGGGGTTCATCTCCCGCTGCCTTGGCAAGCCCTTGGAGATGTTCAGTGTCCTTTATGTTTTAGCTGAGATGTGTCACGATAGTGTGTTATTCACTGTTAACCTGGTAGAGTCCAGAATAAATCCACCATCCATAATGTAGGTGGCAACAAGGCAAGGGAGGCAGACATATGAAGATGGAAGATTGTTACATGATGCAAATGAACTGTTAACAAGAGAACAAATTAATTTACAGAAGCTTTTCTTCTGTGTCATGACAGGGATGAGAAGAACCAGTCCATCATCGTGAGTGGAGAGTCGGGTGCTGGAAAGACAGTCTCTGCCAAATATGCCATGCGCTTCTTTGCAACTGTTGGTGGTTCTGCCAGCGAGACCAACATTGAAGCCAAAGTCCTTGCATCAAACCCAATTATGGAGGTAAAAGCTGCATAATTTCCTTTGTCCTGCTTGCAATGATCACTGTTTCTCTCCAGAAGTCACAAAAACAGTGAGAGCCATAGGGGCTTGTGAGCCAGACCCGATTTGCAGCCTCACAGCAGCCCTGAGCTGGAATGAAAATGCAGAAATACGTTGGTAGCCTCCATTTAGCCCACCCCAATTGCTCCTCTATTTGATGGTCTTAAAGCTGAGCCTGTCCATCCCCAGCATGGCTCCAGGAGCCAGGCTTTGAGCGGGCTTCAGAGTCGAGAGCCTGAGCAGTGCTGCCGGACGATTAGTATTTTATAGTCTTCCTTGTTCTTTTGCCACCACGTGGTACCTTCTAATCTTCTTTAATTATACAGATCTGAAATAGAAAAGAAAGGGATTAATCTGAGATATTTCAACAGTTTTATTTTTGTTAATTTTTTGTTGCTATCCATCATGTAGGAGAATAACAAGTCCCGTTAGAGGGAAATCCCTGCTCTGATGGAAAAAAATTCCTTTTATAAATATAAAAGAAAGGGAGAAAGCAGCTTTGTTTCATTGCACTGTGATCAGATGGTGAAAACAAATTTTTGAGTGCCTAAACCCCATTTTTCCAAACAGATTTTGGAGTCTGAGTGCCTTCATTTGCAAAATATCCAAGTCAGCATGAAGACAAGATTTGGGCTTTTCCAAAGTCCATTAAACACTTCAGACCTGTATGACTAGCAGTGCTGCTGTAGCAGAGCGTAACATTGTCCTGTGCTTAATCTTAGGCTTGGCTTAACCTCCAGGGAGGCTTCCTCAGTGCCTTGTGGCCAAATTGTCTGATAGACATGGAGGTAGTGGCTGATCCAGGACAAAAACCCAGCCCAAGAGGCAGCACGCACGGTCTAGCGCTGTGCTGCCTGATGTGGAGTACAAGCTGGAAGGATAAAACAAGTGATGGTGCAGATGAGCAGTAAGAAAAGCCACACAGGTGTATGGCTGGCAGAGAACAAGGATACTTGATCTGCTGCAGTGCGGGCTTCACGCTGTTTTACTCCTTTCCTTGCTCATCTCCTGTGCCTCTGTGAAATGGCTGCAATACCTGGGAACACTTAAAAGCATCCTAGGAAAAATTCATAGTGCATGCTATTTTTCTGTATGACCCCATAATTTTATTGCTCTAGTTTTTTTGCCTGTGTTCAGTTCTGGATGTAATTTCCAAGTGCTGGGGACAGGGAACCTGTTTGTCTTTATTGGAAATAGATGAGAATGTTGCCCACACAAAAACAATGAAAAAGAACTGCCTGGTTTGCAAAACCCCCTGAAGTTACCACGTGAAGATGGAGTAGAGCAGGTGTGTGTCATGAAGGAGTTCTTACTACTGAGGTGCACTGTGTTTGTGTGGGGTGCATGTCCCTGCTGAGAGATGGGGCAGGTATCTCTGCTTTATAGACACGGAATTGAAGCACACAAGATGATGATGATATTCTGGATGCTCAATTCAGCATGGAAAATATCTATTGCAGTGTTTGTTGTAGCAGTTTGTGAACCCCTTTATTTCTGGGGAATCAGCACTGGGCTCTAGGCAGAAATGCAGTGTGTGTGCTCTGCCTTGCTGTTTTTATGTATGGTCTGGGATGCGTGCTGGAGGGTTGGAGGTGGGAACTGGGGGCTGTGAGTCTGGAAGCACTAAACGATGGGAAGGGTGAGCTGCGGTAAAAGGGTACATAAGTGGGCTTTGGGGAAAGGAGGTGCATTGGCTAGTGGAGGAGTTGGGCTGGTGGTGGATGGATAGGGCAGGGAGCAGGCAGGGCTCGCTCTAGGTGTGATGCTTTAATGGAGAGGTGGAGTGGCCAAAGGGGCAGGCAGCAAACAGCAGCTTTGCGTGTGCAGCAGCCTTGGTGTAGACAGCACCGTGCTGCACAGAGTCATTCCCTGGGGGTGGGGTGTCCACTACATGCAACTTGAGGTATCAGGTCCTACAATCAAAAGTTTCGGGTGATGTCAACGTGATGCTGTAGGTAATACTGTGATTCTTGCTAAGTGTGCATGCTTGACATGTTCCCCAAGAGCTGTGCTGTAGGTAGAGGTGGTCTGCAAGGAGAGTCTGGGAAATGCAGCCAGCCTTCAAGAGGTGCCCGAGGGCTTTTTCTTGTACATGTCCATTCCCTTCCATCACTTCTCCTGTGCCTGCTTGAGGCTCATCATCTCAGGACAGGGGAATGGTGGTAGAAAATAAGGCTAGTGTAGCTATGAAGTAGAACATTGTCTTTCTCTGGCCTTCTTGCATCACCACGAGTTGCTCCTTTGGCTGCTTGATGGTTTCCCATGTTTGCAGTGCTGCACCCCTGATGTTTGCATGTCGCCTGGTTTCTTTCTGCTTCCTTCTGCCACTGTGTGTGTCAGCATTACATGACCATGAGGTGACAGGTAGGTGCTGGAGAGCCACAGAGGGACTCTGGCCCCATCACCAAATCCATGGACCAAAGCCCAAGCATCTGGTGACATATTGCAACTGGTTCCCTCCCTCTCGCAGGGCTTCATTGCCCATGTCCCCTCGAGGAAACCTGCCAGTGTTGACTGTGAACAAAGGTGGGGGCATCCTAAAAAAGAAAACAGGAGTACTGTGGCTATTGGTGTGTAGATGGTCTAATTGCTGCACAGATTCTCATTGCTGTTTATATGGGTTTTTCTTCCATAAAAATCCTGGAGACACCATGTTTTCAGTGAAGAGTCCTCCCCAAAGTCACATTGTTGCTCTGCCTTCTGCACCTGGGAAGGGGTTTCCCTCAAATTCTCCCATGACTGTTTACATAAAACTGATTACAGACTTAAATATTTAAAAACTTTTAAAAATTAAATTTAAAATTAATGTTTAATTTTGTTTTATGCAGGCAATCGGAAATGCTAAAACAACGAGGAATAACAACAGCAGTCGCTTTGGGAAATACATTCAGATCGGCTTTGATAAGAGAAGCCACATCACTGGTGCCAACATGAGGACATATCTGTTGGAAAAATCACGAGTTGTATTCCAGGTGAGGAGTTGTGCTTTTTTCCTTCTTTTCTTTCTTTTGGGTGCTGTACTCCAGGAATTTCATAGTCAAGGTCTTCTCCATAGATAAATTACTTCAAAAGTAGCTTTCCTGGTGGACATGGCTTCCAGAGATCTTTCAGGCTTAGTTTTTTGCAGTTGTTCTTGATGATCCCAACCTGATGACCTCATTCTGGAGGAATATGTATCTGAGAGACTTGTTAGTTGGCCTCTGGTTGTTCCCTACATCTGCCGGAAGCTGGAGCCCTGATGAGGGACTGTTGCTTCTGGCCTGGATGCTCAGCCCAGATGGAAAGCTTTTCTGTGGGCAGCTGCTGAGATCTCTACTGCACCTTGTAAAAACCCAGGAAGAATAAATTGCAGGCAACAGTCTTCAGGTTTGAAGACAGAGGAGAGGCAGGAAAAAGGCTGAGGAGGCTGATGTATCTGCTGCAGCATATCCCATGGATTTTTTTATGCTTAGAGTCCATAGGGCTCAGCTCAGGCTCTGCTGGTTTGTGCTTGAGATACAGCTCAAAAGGACCTGCAAACATTTTGTCCTTGCACAGAAAAAAGCAAACAACCCAACTACAAAAATCCTAAAAACGAACAACGCTGGGAAGCCGCAAGTATAGGCCACTTCTTTTTACATTACTGTCGGTTTGCAGTGCCGTGCTTGCTAGCTAACTTAAGGCATGGAAGGTAGTAAAGCTGTATATTACATTTGCAAGATGGACAATGTACATTGATCAGGGCAAAGCTTAGCACCTCTGTTCTCCTAGGTGGATAGAGGTCCCAGTCTTTTTGCTGGCACTGAGGGAGTCTTGATGGTGGGACGCAGGGGATGGGGTCAGGGTGGCCCTGGGCTCATCTGGCACTGGGCTGAGGGTGGGAGCACTGCTGTAACCTCTTTGTGCCTCTGGTAACGGTGCTTTCCCCGTAGGCAGAGGCTGAGCGCAACTACCACATCTTCTATCAACTTTGTGCCTCGGCAAGTCTTCCAGAATTCAAAGACCTTGGACTAAGTAAGTACTTCAACCTCCCTGTGCTCCTAGTTGTGATGGCAACAGGAAATTGTGGTGGGGTTGGAAATGCAGGTCAGTGATGGGGTCGTGTGTGCCTGTTCAGTGGGAGGAGGTAAAAGGAGATGTGTTTGAAGGGCTGCTTCTCCCCTGTGGTGCCAAGGTTTGCTTGTGCCGTCTTTGGGGATGTGACACCTTGGATGAGACACCAGTGCTTATCACCTCTGTTGTGCAGCAGCATGCTGCATAAAGTGCATGATGTTTGTGTTGCACTGGTCAGCACTGTTAGGCTACTCCAAGTGCTGCTGGTAGGCAGGAGCTGTTGCTGGAGGTTAACCGTGGTGGGAGAAGGGAGTAAACCTGTGTGTTTTCTAGAAGCTACCTGCAGAGCCACGGTGCAACCACGTGTGATAGATGCCAGATGATGCAGGGAGAGCATGTGTTAATATTGTACGAAACTTACCTAAAGATGTGTATTTTATATCAAGTGTGAGTGTGGGTTGATCTGGCCAGAGTCTTGGCAGGAGCAGTTGTGTCCTTTGAATCAGTTACGTTTTTTCAGTGGTTAACTCCTGGGTTGTATCCAGAGTTGTGTTTTTTTTCCCCAGACTTGGCAGCAAAATCTCTGTAAGACATCTGATTAAGAGGGTTTGCACTTGCAGCAGGGGGTGCAGAGATGTTTTGTAATTTATTTATCTTCAATATCTGCTGTTGCTTAAAAGAAGTAAGGCTTAAAACATGCTTTTAAGCATTTAAAATGGTGAGCAAGGCAGGTTGTGATCCCAATGCAGAGCATCTTGCTGCTACAGTCTCACGGAGACTATGTGGCTATAGAGGAGTGGCTGGTCAGCTGGTCAAGAGAGAGGCTTTCAGTTTCTGGGTAATTCTGGGTTTGTCTTTGACTTTTGGGTTGCCATAGGCACGTTGGTCACAATTACTGAGTATCGGTGCTGAAATGGAAGCGTTCCTGTTGTCATCCTGTTGTCACCGGTAAACCTCAGCATATTACCAAACTGCAGTCCATACTCTTCCCCAGTGACACCAGACCAGATAACCACATCCAGGAGTTTGCTAAGGCATAACATAACTTCTGAGACTGTCTAGATGTAAACCTTAATGTCTGTCCCAGGACACCTGGGTGGGATGTGAAGGTTTTGTGTGATTCACTGGGCACTAGCCATAGTATAAAACCTGGCTTGTGATGGACCTGAGGCTCCTTTCAGTCTGTAGGGGTCCCAAAACGAAGTTCTGACAGTGGCTTCCCAGCTACAGTCAAAGAGCCTGTGTTTGGTCCTCTTGCATGCTTGTATGACCCCAGAGCACATCTTTTGGCCACTTCCAAAAGTTTCTGCTGTGGGCTTACATGCTTCATTTTTGCAAAGATACTTTGAGTATTGATGATGTTGTCTGCTGGCATCTTAAAATTCAGGCACAAATTATTTCAACCCAGTCTGGCAGATGAGCTGATGTGGCAGAGCTCTAGCTGTGAAACCACCTTTCTCTTCTTGGGAACATGTGGATCAGAGGAAATACCAGTCTTGTTCAACATGGCTCTCTAAAAGCATCATCTGTATTTGAGGTGACTGTAATAGTGAAGGTTGAGAGCTCTGCGCTCCTGGTGCATCACCCAGGACATCTTTGTGCTGTTGTGATTGTGGTTCTCAACTTCAGTGTCTCAAGCTGGCGGTGTAGGAGGTGGTGGGTACCAGTGTCGTTAGCCCACAAAGAAGTCCTCTTAGGTAATTTCTAATCAAAATTTGATGTGTTGGTGCATGTCAGTCTGCAGCTGCACTTTTCTGTAGTGCCTGTGCATTTCCTGTGTCGCGGCGTGTACATGTATCCACTCAACCCACTGCTTGTGCATTCAGGTGAAATGCAACAAGGGAAAAAGAAGTCATGCTCTCCAAAATGAAAGCTGTGTGTCTTTGGTGTTTCCTGCACTGTCACCTTGCAAAAGCTTAAAACTCCCTGAAGTGTTTTCGTAGCTGGCAGATGCAGTGTTGCTCACATTGCTCAGTGGGGATGGCTTCTGGGGCATGTGGATGCCATGAGCTGCTTTTGTTGGACTGAACAAGGCTCTGCTTTGACCTGTTGAGTTACTAGTGCTGTGAGTGCAGAAGTGCATAATTCACTTACTTTCCTTTCTTTTGAGGGATCTTTTTCATTGCCACCTTCACTTCAGATTTACTAGCCTGTATCTTGAGATGGTTAGTCAAAACTCAAACTTACTTTGTCATGTAAGCTGTATCTTATCTGTCAACCTTGTCTTCCCAAGGCTTATACAGAACAAGAGGTGCCTTGATGTGGAAATCCACTTTTTATTAGACAGAGGAGGGTGTCTATTTTTCCATATCAAAAGTAGGAGCTGTTGCTTCTCCCTTGGGTGTTGTGCATAGAAAGAATTGTTGTTACTTTCTTTTGTATTGCAAAATGCTGGAAAATAGAGTCTCTAAAATTATGTGAGCCAGCAGAGCAAACCAGTAAATGTTGGCTCCTCAGTCAGAGTGATCCAAAAGGGTTGATTTTAAACGAGAAAGTAAATATTTGACTTAAGATGTGGGAGCCTGTGTGTAACACAGTGCCTTTTGAAGTGTGGTGTCTAACTTAACGATGCCTGGGCAGCAGCGCAAAGCAGGAATACATTTTATTTGCTTGCAGTGAATCAAAGGGTTTCTGTGGTTGTTAAAATTATTGCACACATATTGAAATATAAATATTGGAGTCAGTTATATTGGCGTCAGGGATGACTTGAGGCAGAAACGGATCCCATTGTGGATGATTAAAATTGGAGGCTGATGTCTTGGTCCTATCAACCACTGCCAGACCTGGATGCACCTTGCAGGGCAACATGCAGCAACATCAAGCTGTTAATGCCACACGCTCTGTTGTGAGCTGCTGTTGTGCTAGCAGGACCAGGATGGACGTTGGCTCTCTGATCCCAGTCAGAATTTTCTGCCCCTTATTCCTGATGCTCCAGCAATGAGCAGAGTTGCTGAAACCTCTGGGTCCCAGGGCTTTGTATGCCAAAAAGAATTAAATGTTTTTCTTAGAGCCTGAAAGTACAGCTAATGCAAAAGCCTGTGAGAGGGCTGGGAAGGGTTGGGGACTTTCTGGTAGCACTGTGAGTCAAAAAAAGTGCAGATTGTAGTGATTTTAAAGATTACCAGCAGGCTGATGTGGAACACACAGTAGGCTGTTTTTCTCATTATTTTTGTGATACTTGGGAAATGTGTTTCTGAGTGTTAACAGTCTTTCTGAGTTTTTCTTGGCAAGTCACTCCTACCCATTTTGAAATGAGCTAAAGCTGGTGCTGAGAACGGATTCTGGGTGGGATGGGGCAGCTGTCCACTCCTCGGCTACCCCAGCCATCCCTGGGACCAAGCCTTAACATATCTTAATGGTTTTGGCCTCAAGTAAGCACTTGTTTGAAGGGGAGGCAATTGTACGTGCAGCTTTAAGTGGATATAAATCCTGCGACCTCTTCTTGTATCTGTGTTTGCATGCCTCTTGGTTTCCGTAGGTTTTAGCTTTGTGTCATCCTGAAATAACTTTGCTAAAGCACGGACGCTTAAATGGAGCTATGCTTCATTCACTTTGCTCCCTGGGTTTAAAGTGGTAGGTGAGAAAGGTGTTAAAGTGTCTGCACTGGTCATGGGTATGTAAAACAGGATAAAATCCCCTAAAAGTAGTAACCTCAGTATTTGAAATAGCCTGCACCCATACAATGAAGCAGTTATTTGAATCCCAAATATACTATAGCTCTGGGGAAGGGTTTCATCACTACAAGAAGTAGTTAAACGGTCACTTACCAAGGTTATACTTCATTTCTAAGTAAACTATCGTTCAAAGGAAACAGGTGCCCTTTGAGGTTGGGCAGGATGGGGGACGGGGAGCACCCCAGTGCATGCCTCAGGGAGTGGCTGCAGCAGGTGAGTGCTGCTTGCTGATGTATTTCTTCTCTCTTTTCTCTCCTAGCATGTGCTGAAGACTTTTTCTACACTTCTCAGGGAGACTACACATCTATTGGTGGTGTGGACGATGCTGATGACTTTGAGAAAACCAGACATGCCTTCACTCTGCTTGGTAAGGGGTTGCTCTTCTTGGAACCTTCCCAGCAGAAGTCTCTTGCAAATGCTTTCAGAATTCTGTCTGAATTACATGGCTCTCCTGTAACACTAAGAGGTATAAATCCATGTTCCTATTGACTGGGTTGACTTTACCTTGTTCTTTCATATGAGCTGCAGAAGTGTTTTTTACAGCTGTCTGCAAAGCAGCAGTGAAATGGAGGACACTGAATTCAAGAGACACCTAAACAAACCATTCTGGAGTCAAAGCTGTGCTGCAGCTTTGACTTGTTATTTTTTACCCTATTTACAAGCAGGAAAAGAGCTATTTTTCTGCAATTCAGTCTGTATTTTGGTTGAGGGTGACATCACTTCTCAGACCATCACAGTATTGTATTGAGTAGCTGATTCCTGGGAATAATGAGTCCGAGTAGATCCCTGCTGTGCAGAGTCTGCATTTGCATGGCCAGCTGCAAAATCTATTGCTGCAACAACCATCTGTGCATGCTGCAGTTGAGCAGTGCCATAGCCTGCCTGCAGCAGCAAATGTTTGAAAAGAAAAACAATTTTTGCAGGGAAAAGCTTTCCCAGTTTATTAGTATTCATCTGAAACCAGTTTTTAAAATCCTGGTAAGTCTTGGTGTCTCTGCTGCATTTTATATGTTGGGAGAGGAGCTCATGGTGTTCACAGCCAGTTGTGAAATCCCCCCGAACGCTGTATCGCATCCACTGTACTGTGCCAGCAGCAAGCGTGGGGAATCATTTCAAGTTTTGTAACTGCAGGTGTTTCCCCCAGATTTATCCTCTTTGTGTTTTAGATGGGCTTGATCTCTTTTTTGAGGGGGTGATAGTGGGGTCTTGTGTTTATCCTTCTCTAGTCTGGCTTGTGTGACTTCTAACTGTTAACTACTCAAAGAGAGACTCCACTGGTTGCTCCAGACTTGCCTACAGGTCTGTAATCACCCAGGAACACTCTCCTTATCTTCTTGCCAGGGTCAAGTCTTTCTTTGTCCCCTTCTCTGCCTCCCCAAGCAGACTCCTTGTCTCCTTTCCCTGTGAAGCACTGTGTGAGCATCTTTGCTGCCAATTTGATGACGTTTTTCTGCTCTTCACATGCTTCCTCTGGCTCTGCCTTTCCCTGTTTTCCTTCAATGTTTCCCAGCTTTGTCTGCTTCTGTTCAGGGCCTGGTGAAATTGCTGCTACACTTTCTAGTCTTGCCTTTATGTGTAACAAGGAGAAATCAGATGTGTTTTTAAATCTCCACCCTAGCCAGGCTTAACTCTAATTAGGAGAGCCAAGTAACAGCAGAGCATTGCTCCTTTTAGTAACCTTGAAACGTTTTTCACTGTGCTGATAACAGAAAAGTCTGGAGAGAGAAGAGGAAGCTCTTGGTAATCAAAAAGCCAGCAGGTGATGCCTCAGACTTTGGGTGGATAATTAGGGCACCAGTACTGAACACAAAAGGGACACACAAACCCAAATGGGATGTAAAAATGCAAGGTATGGCAAGAAAGCCCTGTGCGGGCTGCTGCTGAGCAAAGCTTCTGCTGGGAAGGCCTGCAAAAGTCTGCCAGAAAAAATATGTAAAGAAATAACATCTCACACCCCCAGCAAAGACCCACAACTTGTGGCTCCTGTTGAGACACTGGGGGGACAGTAAGGCAGAGCTCCACATCACCTCCCTGGTGACTGGCTGCACCCAGCTGTAGCACTGGTCTGGAGGCGTTGTGCATCACCTGCATGGCTTTAATTTTCTCTCCTGTTTGTGGGGCACTGGGAATAAGTTGTGATTTTTGTGCTTCAGTTGTCAGCTAGATCTCACTGTTGGACTATGATTGTAGAGAAGCAACTCCTTGTTCTAAAGAAGCTGCAGAGTCCTTATAGCTCTAATCCTGTTTGATCATTACGGAGTAGCATCCTTGGTTTCATGCATGTTCGCAATAGTACTAAACCTGTCTGTGATAAAATGGCAAGCAACAGGGGTAAAGAAATTACATGAGCTCCTCTCACAGTCTCTGCTGTCATTTTTTACTTTACTGAGAGTTTATGATGTGTTTACTAGCAGAGGTCTCTCTACCTACAGCCTGGGAAGGAAATCGAACACTGCAAGCATTTTCAGTGAAGACTGTTTGTGTTCTGTTGTGACAGTCAGCTCTCAATTGTTCTCATAGGAGTGAAGGAGTCTCATCAGACAACCATTTTTAGGATAATTGCTGCCATTCTGCACCTAGGGAACGTGGAAATCCAAGTGGAACAAGATGGCGATGCCTGTAGCATATCGGTATGTCACCAGCAAGAGTGGGGCATGTGGGGAGCTTTGTATGCTCATAAATTAAGCCACATTGGGTGTGCTGGGCTTCACAGCAGTGTCCTTTGATGGAAAGCCCTTTTTTCCCCCTGGTTTTCTTTTCTTTTTTTGAAAACACAGTGTAATTTCCTGGTTGCTTGGTTTTTCCTGGAAGATAGTGTATTATTTCTCTGCTCTAGCCATTCGATAAGCGAGATGATTCAAAGGTTGCTTGCCACCTTTCATCCCAACCCATCTTTTAACTTTTCCCGCTTTCTTGAAAGACTTGATACACATTGGGGGACCTTGGGGGAACAGTGACTCCCCCAGGAGAAGGTGAGATGCCCTACAACCACTTTCCTATAGGCAAAGCCATGTAGCTGCTGCTTTTAATCTGGCCATGCAGTATGCAAAGAAGGACTGCACAGTTAATTAGCCGGAATAAATAAGACCAAAGATGCCTTAGTGGTGTTTTTTCTCTTTCTGTGTTTGTTCAGGGAGGGCAAAAATAAAGGCAGTTATATGGAAAATACTGTCTGTCCTATCAATTATCACCGCAACCTAGACTGGGTCGTTTGTTCCTAATTAAAGTATTTAAATGAGTTCTGCACACACTTTTAGTGTTGCCCTTGACATAATGGAGTGCTCAATTAGTTAGATGCTGGGGGTAATTTACTTGATATTTGGAAACACAGATATGTGAAAGTCGCGTGCTCCGACAATGTTGAGTTCTGTAATGGTGTTCACGTTGTTTAATTACTTTCAGATGTAATTGCAAGGTATTAAATCAATCCTGTTATGACTTTGAATCCGTGGTCAAAAAGATGTCATAGTAATAAAGCATCCTAGAGGTCTTCTAAAAGGCATTTTTCTCTCCATCCCCAAACCCATGCAGCTTCTGTGCATGCTCGTATCTAACTGGAAACAATTTACTTCCTTTAGACATGTATTATTACACTGAGAAAAGGGAAATTGATTTCTCATTGTCCAAGAGGCAGTGCCTGCTATCTTAGCATAATAGAGACTCAGAACTGCCTTGTCTGTCTTTGAGGGGGGAAAAATACAATGCACTAGAAAAAATGAAGTTCATTTTATTGATTATGCAAAACACGAGCCCTTCTGGTAATGCACATTTTGCAACTTTGTGATTCGAATTAAGTTGGTTTGTAAAAGGCATGATGTAATGGCATGCCCTAAGCTTTAACTTAAGGCTTATTCAAGGTTGCTCTGAAGGAATGTGTAGTTGCAGCTCAAGGAGGGGTAGAGTGCTTTCTCCTGTTGCCAGTCATTGTGGAAATCTGCTCTTTCTGAAAATCAAAACCTTAAGAACAGCCGGAGCAAAGCCATATGTGTACCACTGTTCAGAGCTCTCTGTAAGCAGTGTTACCCATGTCCATGAAAAGTAGTGCAACTGGATGAGTGCTCATTGCTTTTTTTGTTTCTTACCAACCAGAGGAACAGAGTATTTCCCTAGATAGTTAAGAAATACTGCTAACTTCTTGTGCTGATCTGGGAACTCAGTATTTAAACTGCAGTTTTGGAGTGTCACCAACTTGCTGACTTTGCTTCTTGTTACCCCTAGAGCGAGGATGAACACTTGAACAAATTCTGCAGCTTGCTGGGTGTGGAGTGCAGCCAGATGCAGCACTGGCTTTGCCATTACAAGCTCGTCACCATGGCAGAGACCTACATAAAGAGCATGTCTGTGCAGCAAGTGGTGAATGCCAGGAATGCCCTGGCCAAACACATCTATGCTCAACTCTTCAGTTGGATTGTGCAGCATGTCAACAAGGCCATGCACACCACCGTCAAGCAGCACTCCTTCATTGGTGTGCTCGATATATATGGGTATGCATATTTTTTGCTTTTAAGGCTGTTTAATTAGTCCTTTCTGATTTGTCTCACCCTTGTGGCAACACATGCTTGACCTTGGCTTGCAGCAGGTGATGGGAATAATAGAAAGGAGTGCAAAACAGTGCAGTTGTGTGTGTTTTTCAGTTTTGATCCTCCTTTAGGTTGCACAACCCTGACCTTGAAACAGCGCGTACAGATCTGTTTGATGTTTGCTTTTGGGATTTAGTTCCTGTGCCATCACCATTCAGGATTTGTATTCTCCATGCTGTTGAAAGCATCGAGCTTAAAGATAAGCAAGGAGTAAAGGTGCTGATGTGGAGACCAAAGACTGTGCTAGGCTCTGCTTGGGGTTGCTGTGGGATTTGAGGAAACTATTTTGCTTCTTCAGCTGTGAAACTGTTGCTGCAGGGCCCTTGTGCACCAAGAGCTTTCAGAGCACTTTGGGAGCCTGTGGCAGGGAGTAAGGTGCAGAAGGCTCTGCCATAACTGAAGGCAAGGCTTGCAGCCTGCAATCTCTTTAAATTCAGACTGGGTACCAGTTACCGTCCAGTCTTTCATCCTGGCACCTGAGCATTGGTAGAAGAGGGATGCAAGAGTTGGCTGTGAAGAATTCATTTTAACTGAAGAAGAATTCATTTTAACTGAAGAAGCAGAAGATGTAGTAGAAAGGAAGGGATTCTGTCAGTGGGAATGGAAAGAGGTTTTCTGGGTTTGGATTTTCACCTCCCCTCTTTCAACACCATCCCTTTTCTGTCTCTCTGGGGAGCAAGGACAAGAGAGAAGTCACAGGCTGCACAGAGAGGTGCCCGATGCCCCATCCCTGGCAACATCCAAGGTCAGATGGGACGGGGCTCTGAGCAACCTGATCCAGCTGAGGATGTCCCTGCTGGTGGCAGGGCGTTGTACCTGATGGTCTTTAAAGGTCCCTTCCAATCCAAACCATTCTGTGAGTCTAAGTGGGACAGCAGTGACCTGCTGTGCTCCCTTAATACATTAAGATTCTCAGTTGCTCCTGTTTCGGAGGTGGGATGGATCAGTTGTAGATGTACCAGGAACCAGCCCCTGACCCAGTGCAGTTGCTGTCCTTGCTGAATCCCAAATCCCGTGTAATGGCAGACTCCTTGTAAGGTGTGTCAGATCTAGATGGACCTGAAACTCAGCATGAGATCCTGCCGAAGCAGCTCTGGGTCAGCTGCAGAAAGCTTTGATATCTATAATACTTACACGGTTGCTGGAATTGGATCTTGTGTATAAAACCTCCCAGGGAAGGTTCTACAGCTCCTGGTGTTTGGGATGTTGATTTTAACATCCACTGGACAGCCATGACAGCAGAAAGGATACCAGAAATTGCTGGAGCATCAGCATAGCCCACTGCCTGCTCATCTCCATCAGTGATTGCTGCCTATGGCAGGGTTTACAGGAACACTTGTGTCAAGTATGGTAAGAATACAGTCCTCTGGTTTTGGGGTTTCAGTGGGAGGGGTTGAGATGGTGAGATGGCCCTCAGAGGTTTGCAAGTGTCTGGGCTTGGTAGATAGCATGGGACCTGGAATATCTTAAATAACCAGATGGTATTGGCACAGTCTGGTTTGAAGACTGTATGACATGGAAAAGCTGTTTCCCATCAGTGTCCCTACAAATAGAGATTTCTGCAGGCTGGGATATGATAACTAAAGCTTTGAGATGGAGCCATGTGAGTGATGGTGGGTCAGCACAGAAAATTGGATGTCTGAGTTAAAAAATCAGATGTGGCCTTGCAGAAACCTGAATAAAAGGAGACTTGAGGATAACAGTCATGAAAGATTAAGCTGGACTTGAAAACCTGTTAGAGTGGAAGAAAATCCTCCCTTAGCTGCAGGTCTCCTACATCACATCCAGTGTGTGAGCTAGCAGGTGCTTTTACAGCACCAGTGTCACCGTGGGGTACAGCAGGGGTTTTTCACAGGTACTGGCAGGTCCTGTAGAAATAGGCAGGTTTGCAGGGGAAGGGTTTCTGCTCTGTGGGCTGTAATACTTGTGTGAGAGTCCGGCCTCCTCAAGAGACCATAAATCCCTTTCAGAAGGGGGTTTTGCTGTGTAAATGCCAAGTAACTAACAATACAGGGACTTTGGGGACTGACAACCTGACTCTCTGCAGTCCTGGACAGTGGTTTGTTCCCCAGGCTCGGGTTATTTGGGAGTTTCAACGCATTCTGCCGAATACTGGAAATTAGTTTGGTTTTTTTCCCTAAATGCTTGTTGGTTTTCCTCTAGGAGAGGAATTAAGCTAGAAAGGCAGGGAGCCTGCAAGCAGCCTTCACCACACATCCCTAACATCCTGAGAGCACCTCTGTCCTGGTGCTCCTGGGGGAGGACTGTCCCCATGGGTGGGATTTCTAGGGACAAAGTCCAAATGGAGATGGTCTAGAGGCTGTGGAGTTTCTTTCCGAATTCTCTAATACTTAACTCCACATCCTTAATTCTCTGTTAACACTGAGGTGAGAGGGTGCCACACTAAAAGCCTTTATGCTTTTATTGAAATCATGTCATTTACTATACTAGCAATACCCCAGTCCATCTGAAGAGTGCGTTCACGTGGCATTCCTGGACTTGGTGGGGATGGCTTGTTTTTCCTCTGTTTGCCATGTGAAGAGAAGTGTGAACATCCAGGCATCCAGCTGTATGCTGGACTTATTTATGAAGTTTAAATATTTTAGTATAAACCCTGGTGCTGCAGCAGATTTAGGAGATACCAGTCGCACAGCAGAAAAGGGAACAGAAGAAAAACCAAAATGCAACATTTGCTCCCAACATCTGCTCACAGGAGCTGTCCCCAAGCCTTCCCGGGAGTCATGATGGTGGGTTGGAGCAGTGAATATGCTTATTTTTTGCACCAAAATATAGTGCCCTAAAATGAATAGAAACCAAAATGGCCATTGGTTTCCTTTTCCCAATAGGATGTCATTTTAGTGCAGTCACTGTGTGCAGGTAGGACCTCCTGGTGAATGTGCATGAGGAACTGGTGATCAAACTGCTCTGTCAATGAGCAAATTGCACTGGCAGAGTCCCGTAATCAAAAACTTCACAAAATCTCCCTTGGAGTTGATATTGTACAGCTGCTCTGCCCCCGGCTGGCCCGCACTGAAGAGGGTTCGTAAATCACATCTGGTGTTTCTCAAGTGGAAAAAGTTTCCACTCTGATATCTTTTCCTCTTGTACCCTCGCTCTCATTGCGTTTTCCCACCTAGCTCATTGTGCCTCTCCATCTCTGTTTTAATTAAGTCTTTCCTTGCCCTGTGGCTCTAATCATGAACCTGCAGGACTGGGATTTCTGAGGAGTACTGGGAAAGTAGAGTCCCTTTAATTGCAAGAGCTGAAGGCAGGGATCTGCTCGGTGTGATGGCTGTTGCAACCAAGATCCAAGCGCAGCAGCAGCTCTTCAAGGACACATTCATCATGGAGGCTCTGGCGACGTGTTTAATATAAACATTTGTGTGTCCCAGCCACCAGATTTTGCTGCATTAAAGATTGTAAAGCTTGGTTCCTGGCATGGGGATGGATTGAGAATCCTCTGCTCAGCATGGGCTGCAGTGGCTCTGGGAGCAATGCCAACCTTGGGTCAGGCAGAGGGGGAACAGTCCTGGCTTTCCTGGAGAGCTGTGGGGCTGATAAAAGCACCAAAATGACACCTTTTTCCTATGCCCCCTTTTCCTTTAGCTTTTTTGTATTGCCTTTCCTCAAGGGCTGAGGCATTTTGTATCGTGAGGGCTTTACTGCATGGCACTACCTGGGGAATAACTGCATCGTGTAGATAACAGCCAGGTAGTCCTCAGAAAGTACAAGAAATGCTGATTTTAATTTATTTTTTCTTTTGAGGGAAGGGGGAAAAGGCTTCACTTGTTTAGCGCTTTGAGACTGTACGGCCAGCTCGTACAGCACCTATTACCTGAGTAAATATTTTGCCACGCATTTATCATTACAGCAGCCCTTGCCGCTTTTTCCCTTAGTTTAATCCTTACAGTCATGTGTCAAAGACTTTTTTTCCCCCTCTCCCTTCCAACTGTGCCTTAAAAATAGAAATCACATAATTCCCTGTGGTAGCTGAATTTTTTTTTTTTCTCTTTTAAGAGTAAGCCCAGCTCCCTGTGCCTGTTCCTGGACATTGCGTGCTTCAGCCCTGACCACCTCTGGGGCTGTGCTGGCTCTCTGCTGCTTGCCTGTAGTTTGTGTTATTAAAACTGCATTTTTAAAATTTTTTTTTTTCCTAATTGTGACTAGGAAGCCAGTATTGAGCTCAGTTTGGAGTTGGCCTGCAGAGGGGTGGGATAATATTTTGGCGAGGGGAGCTTTGGAAGCCCTAGTGAAGAGGGGGAATCACAGAGACTAACACCAACCTCCCTCTAAGGAATGTGTTGGAATCAGAGCTGAAAGCACCATTTCTCTCTCTGCCTCCAGAAGTCACTTGCTTGCATGTATCTAATTTTTGTGCTATCAGGGATGCAATACAGAGACTATAATTATGAATTTAATACCTTCTTTTTCTGCTCTATTGAATTGCTTTAAAAATACCACGTTGGGTCTTTTAAGACAGCAGTTAACTGTTTCTCCATCACCTTTGCAGTGAATGTATTTGGACTTGGTATTTCATAATATTTTTCCCCAAGAGAGGCTGTTACATTTCGTGCCTTAGACAGCACTTCTGCCTGATGGGCAGGAAGCTACAGTCACGCTGAATATCTCATCTGTGTAGCAGAGAGACCTCTTGAATCCCTTGAGTTGTTGCGAGGAAAGATACCTGTTTTGGGGAATGAGGAATAAAGTGTAGATCTAGGATAGGAGGAATGCGAAGACACCGTGTAATAAGTGGTGTTATCCATCACACAGATGACGTGGTTGCAAACAGAAGTTGATTTTGAGACTAAGCAAGGCTTAATGCTATTTTATTCATTGCTTTGCAGGTTTGAAACTTTCGAAGTGAATAGCTTTGAACAGTTTTGTATCAACTATGCCAACGAAAAGCTCCAGCAGCAGTTCAACTTGGTAAGGTCAGCTTGGAAATGTTCTATAAAACATAGCAGAAAATGTGTCAAAGTGGGATTATTTTATGTTTGGTGCCATTTACCTGCAGCCTGGCCAGATCATGTGGCCAGCATGAATGGGATACAGTCTCTCCCAGGTAACGATTATGCATTGCAATTGTGCTAAATATTCATATGAAGTTGAAAATGTTGCTTAGTTGACTTATAAGGTCAATACTGGAAGCAGGTTTGCAAATGGTTTATGCAAAGGTTCACTGGTGATTTTGAGTAAGTAGATAGTTTGCCAATATATTTTTTTTTTCATAGTTTCAAACTGAAACCTGGATGATCTTGTGCAGAGTCCTGATTTCCAGTGTGAGAGAAAGCCTGGGTAGAAACCTGCCTATTAAGTGTGGCTTAAGCCTCTGCAACAAAAACTGTGTTATAAATAGCAGGATTGGACACGCTCCCCATTTTTCACTTGGATGTGCCCCTCAAAAACCTGGGATTCTTGTATTTTATTAGATATAAGTGCTTGCCTGCGTTGGAAGTGTAACCAGTAAGGGGCCGTTTCCTGCTTTTGTGGTAAGCAGGGGAAAAATTACTGTTAGTTTCAGGATACAAGAGAAAACTTGTTAAATTTGATCAGCTAAGTACTGCAGAGTAGTTTGGCACTTTGAAACAGTTTTATATGCATAGACGTGAACATTTGCAGTATATCTAATATATCAGATCACTGCTACTAAAAATGAAAAGTAAATTATGGATGGTATTTGCACTATTCATATCTTACTTAGTATGTCCAACTATCACTTCTGAAGCTTATAAATTCAAACTCTGAGATGATGTGTTTGAAGAGATTTTAAAAAGCTATCTTTGAAGAAAAAAGTGCATTTGAAAAATCATTTTTTAATATGCTTAGAGTATCTCAGAAATAGTCAGAGACAATTTATCTGCTTGGGCAGAGGTCTGAAATACATAAGCCATGCAAAGATTTTTTTTTTTTCTTTTTTAATAGGATGTTTAGTTTTTTTTTAAAATAGTAATTTGCAATAGAAGTGTTCCTGAGTCAGTCAGATACTACTGCTGATATCCCTTCTAGGATGATGGGTGCTCTTTGTGAAGCACAGATGGGGGCACCTGCACTCAGCTTCCAGCGTATGAACCTGCTACAGGTCACTAGTTTAATCAGCAGAGTGCTAAAGGAGAAGAGGGATTTTTGTCAGCCCAAGAGATAAGTGCCATTTCAGTGTATGGCTTCCACCAAGGTGTAGTGACAGTTTCAGTCATTTTCCAGTGAAAGTAATTTAAAGCCTTTTTTTCTTTTCCCATGGTGTCCTACTGTAATACTTTAATTTTCCTTGCCAGAAGTTAGATTGTATAAGTGGTAGAGGCTGTACAAAACTGCACGTGAGGGCATCTAAAGCTTCTATGGCTTCTGGATGTGCTGATGGAATACTCTGCTCCAGCAGGGACAAGTGGGTGAATGGGGAAGGGGCTGGTTAAGGTCACAGTCAGTAACTGCTGTTTTTCCACTCTCAGCATGTGTTTAAGCTGGAACAAGAAGAGTACATGAAGGAGGGAATCCCTTGGACTCTCATAGACTTCTGCGATAACCAACCCTGCATAGACCTTATAGAGATGAAACTTGGTATCTTGGACCTACTGGATGAAGAATGCAAGGTAAAGAGGATGACCCACCTTTTCACTGGTATTTTTATTTTCATAAAAGATTAAAAGAGCCGGCTTTGACCTGTGGTAGCTTGCAAGAGGGTAAACATCTCCTTTCACATGCATTGCTGGGCTGCTCATGGCTAGGGTAGGCTTTTGACATTTGCTTTGCTCTAGGATGATTGAGAACCTCCTTGGCAGATGTTGGCTGCCAGCCTGGGTACCTGATCTCACCATGTGTTACTGGACATCATGTTTCTGACCTGGGTGTACTTAGGAACAGCTGTTGCTTGTGACTCTTGATTTCTTCAGTGTTACCCAGGAGCTGGAATTCCTCCCTGTCTCAAGCTTTATTTTGTCTTGAGGGAAACCTGTGTCGTCTTGTGGTAGCTATTTGGTGTAAAGTCGATTGCATTTAGTGTACAGACTTCAGGTGCTTGTAATGTTGGGAGAGTAGTTTGCTGTCTTGTACCCTCTCTCTCTCATACCAGCCTAAATTTAAATCTTGCTTAAAAGTTGAGAAGAAAGGCCAGAACCACAGACCTTTATGAGAGTCCATAAGAAAGGCTGGACTCCCAGTTCAGTCATGAATTAAGAGCATCTAGGAACAGGAAATTTAAGATGGGAGATTTTTCTTGAGAAGTTGGGATGCCTGTTTTGAAGGTCTTTGGTGCAAAGAGTACGTGGAAGGTCTAGGGTCTTCAGGTATGGTCATCTTGACAGCAGAGCTCGGTGTGATGCTGTGGTGAAAAAGCCTCTTAGGCTGGGCAGAGCAGCTCGTATCTCTTGATTTCTGGTGTCTGCACCGCAATGATGACAAGGAAATACTTGAGAGAGTGTTACCAGAAGAGGGCTATAAAACATTATGATACTGAGGATAAAGAAACTTGAGTGATACACAGGAGCGATTGTAAGTCATAGTGAATGGGAGGGTGTTCAGACCCTTCAGTACAAAAAAGCCTCTAGTGTGTAACAGCTAAAAGTTGGACAGATTCAACCATGAAATAAGCCTTTTTAATACAGAGAACAGCCTAGTGGAAGAGCATGGTGACTGCCTTCCTGCTGGATGAGGCTGCCATGTGGAGCCTCAGACTGGTTTTGCTATGGTGTGATCAACAAGTTGTCCTTGGGAAGAGCTTCCATCAAGATCTGGATGTGTTCTGTGTCAGGAAATGTCTTACTGATTGTGGAAGGGCTTTTGAGTGTTTTTGAACGAGGGCAGGGAAGGATGAGGCAAGGGGATGGTGGGAGAGCTGAAGCCGGGAAGAGTCCCCCCCACCAGGATAGCCAAGGTGATACAGAAGGACACAACAGATTCTTGTTGGCTCTGTGGAATCCATGGGCATGGAGTGCAGATGCCGTGGCCCAAGGGCAGGAGTGTCCTGTTGCATTAGAGGGAAAAGTTTGGACCCATTATTTAGACTAGTGTCCCTGTTGGGATTTAAGGAGATGTGTGACCTGTCCGTGTCTGGGAGAGAGGTGACCTGTCAAGTGACTGCTCTCTTCCTGACAGGGCTCCCTTCCCAGGCATGACGGCACTGCCCCAGCTTGCATGTCTCACGAGCTCAAACCTTGTCTGGGGTACAGGCACTCTGACTATCCCTTTGTGATGAGCTGGAGTCGGGGTTTTGTCCTTCTTCAATCTGGTTTCAGGAAGACTTCTTAAAAATGAGAACAAATGAAACTTAACTTGATTCCCTTAAGAACAGCATCATAGCCAGTGCTGGCTCATAAGGAGGTCAGATTATTTCTTTGATATTCAGTACCATTTAATTTGGTCTCTGCGCTATTAAGCCTGTTAAATTCTTTAGGCTCGAGCTGGCTCCTAGGTGTTGAGGACCGTTGTGGGAAGTTTCCTTCATGCCATATTGACTGTAATGCTCTTTGCTTCTCCCTGAAACACCTGGTACTGGTTGCTGCTGGTGACTTTGCATTAGACAGTGACTCATGCACCAGCAGTAATTTGGGCTACTTTTTTCATTCATGCTTTTTTTTTTTTTTTTTACCACAAAAATGAAATGCAGGATCTGTTCCCCCCACCACATCAAATGCCAATTATCTGGGTATTTACCTGTCAGTGGGGAATGCTGTCATTAGTCACAGGCCCTTATTATGGGCCCTGTAATTGACTCTTTTATAATAAAGCCGGAGAATGTTTCCAGTTTATGAAAATTTCAGCAGAGCCTGTCAACTGAAAGCATCGGTTTATGGGTGAAAACCTTTACCCCTGCAGCAGCATTTCAGCTCTCAGGGGGAGCTGGCCATGATGGGCGCAGGACCACGATAGGGTAATTGCAAGCCATCTCATTAGCACGTACAACAGCAGATAAATATACTCTGGGACTTGAAGTGTCATCGAGGGGGTCCTGCCAACGTAATGGAACAACAATGCAAATGCAGAGGGTTTGTCGCTAATGTTCTTGCTTCACAGTATGGATTTTATTTTTGTTAAATCTTTAATGTGAGGTTGAGGAGGGGGTGTCTGGGTATGTGCTGAAGCAGTTCAGCTAAAAAAGGTCATATGAGAGTCTTGCTGCCGTTTAGAGAAGGAGGGGGAGCAGACAGGGTTGAAATAGGAATTGACAATTAAAAAGAGGGCTCTTGAATTGAGTTCAGAATTTTAAGGACTAAACCTGTCTCATGGAAGCAAATAATAAAACCCCTAGCTCTGAAAAAAGAGGGCTTTATGATATGTTTGGGTCTGGAGTTTCTTAAACAGCTTTGAGGTCTTAGGAATTGGAAGCTGTTGTAGAATTAAGTTGGAAGCAGGCTTCTGGAGGTCATCTGGTCCAACCTCCAGGTATGTCCCTGGTCTGCCTAGAGGAAGCCTTCTAATTTCCATGGGACTGTGACCTGATGTTCTCTTCTAAGTGACCTTGGAGTCCTCTAGGTGCCTTTTCCCTGCTTCCTGCACTAGAGTGTCATTTGCCCAGATTGGGAGCTTTTAGGACCTCTTGATTTTTGTTTTGACCTAAAAAGATGCCAGAGGGACAGCAAGAGTTTGTCACACAGACAGAAATGGCCTTGGCTAGAAACCATGGCCATGTCAAGGCTACCATGGTGTGCACAACATTGAAGTCCTGTAGCACAAACTGATAAGCCTGAAGAGAATTGGAGAAGGGCATCCAGGAGAACCTCCCTGCTGGTGAGCTGTGACGTGTGCATGGAGTGACTGTAAGGCCAGCGGTGGTAGGAAATAATCTGGGATAAGGGCGGAGTCCTTGAGGAGAGCAAGAAGACAAATGTAGAGCCTATGAGAAGAGACGGGTGTTAAAGAGGGAGGCTGTCCCCTGCAAATGCAGTTGTGGAAAGTTGGGAGGACATGTGGAAGATTGCTTGGATGTCTGGGATGGCTTTAGGGTGTGGTTGGCCTTCTTGTGGAGGGAATTACTTTGGTGGAAGGGACAGCGGACTTTCTAGGAAGATTTTAAAGGCTTTGAGGGAACGTGAAGAGTGACTTCTGCACTCTGAAGAGGAGCAGCCATTCAGGATTGATGTTTCAAGAGACTTAAATAATGTTCAAAGAAAGGTGAAAACTCCTAGAAATGTTGTCAAGTCTCTGTGTCAAAGCTGGATCAAGTGTCCTGCTTTTCAGGCTGAAACTACTTGCTCTGCTTGTCTTCCATATGCTTCCCAAGTGCCATTTGGGAGGACAGTCAGAAGTTTCTATGGATGTCCAGGATTCTCTGTAAGGTATCCTGCTGCCTGGCTGCTTTCTTGCTTTTGCCTATGCCATTGGAATGGGAGCAGGAACGGAAAAATTAATGACAATTTTTTTTGCCATTAGCATGAAGTGCATCTAAAAGGGTTTGACCCAGAATGGGCTGGTTGGAAGAGTTGATGTATCAATCTCGGCATTGTTGTCCAAGATTTATTAGGGATCTTAGTGAAGTTCTTTCTGCTGAGGAGGAAAGTGACCCCAAGGCTGCCAAAGGGGGGAAGTGTCCAGCCAAACCCACAAACTCCCTCATGTTCTCGAACTCTCTCGTGGCTCAGTTTTGTGTTTTATGGCACGTTGCCATCATGTTAGGCTGTTACTGTGCCAAACGCATTTTCTAACGCTGTTCAAAAGATGCTCTTTAACCTTTCCTGTGTCTTTCTGTCAAGTGCTAGAAATGTTGAAGTCGGCTTCTAGCAGACCTGTTTTCAGTCCTGCTTGTCCCTGTGCATCACTGTGAACTTGGGTATCTGAACAAATGTGTGTTCCTTGTCTGGACTTGTTAGTTTTTTGAACATTAGAAATTAACATGCTGCCTTCCTGTGCCGCCTTGTCCTGTCGAGGGGGCTTTCAGCTCCACGAGCAGATACATGGAGGTTGGACCGCTGGGCTTTCCTTTCGGGCAGACCACCTGATTTGATGGCAGAATAACCTTGCCTACATCATGGTTTCAGCTTTTATGACTTTTAAAGTCAGGCAGATCACTTGTAGTGGAATGTGTCTCTGCAGCGTGGAGGAGGCCCAGGCTCTTCTCAGGCTTTAGTATGTGTTGGAGTGATAAGGACAAAGGAAATAAAATGTAAATAGCTCCCACTGTGTTTTCAGAGGGTTGACATTTGGGTCATTACATTTTAATGGACCTTTGTTGCTTTTATCCATTTAACTGTCCTTCTGCTGGAGGTGATGGTGGTGGGAATCTCACCCTTTAGTCCAAGCAGCTCTTAACATTTCCTCAGCTGTCTGGTGGTTCTTGAAGAACAGGGTGGGTTCTTGGCCATGGGATGCTTCTGATACAAAAGTAGCAGACTGGAGCCTGGGGGCTGACCCTGGCTGAGCTGGGTGGGTTTGATTCCAGTTGCAGTAGTTCCTGGCAGCTCAGAGGGCAGTGTATGAAAATGGGAGATGACACTGGCCAGAATTACACTGCCTGACCGATTTTATCCAGAGTGATGGGCAGAGGGATGGTGAGGGCAGACAAGCAGAAGCAATGACTTTGTGTAATTAGTGGATGAAGGTTTTTCCTGTTAAGAGACTTCCAAGCAATACTTGCATCGGTTTTCTTCTTCCCCATCCCCTAAAGAACATCTTGCACTGATGAGTGAGTCTCAAATAACTTCCTCAGTGGCTCTGAAGGCCTTAAGCTGCCAAGCCAATACCAAAAGCTGTTACAATAGTACAGATAATGGCCCTGTTAGTTTAGTTTTTATCTCTGAGACTTGGTCCCTATCAGGTGCTTCTCAGGCAGCTAAAAATACCCAGGCTGCAAAACGGTGAGCAGGGAGCAGCGCGGGTACAGTGAAACCCTCTTTCTGGGAGGCAGGAGTGATACCTTTGAAGTTCAGCTCTGAGATAAGCAGGTTTTTCAGAAAAGTGAATCGCCTAAAAGAGCGCTGGTGCAGGACAAATCTGCTCTCTGCAGCACCTGGCAGTTCAGGTTTCTGCAGTGCTCCTGCTCTGTACCCACAGCTCAGTCCTGAGCAGGAAATGCCTAATGGTACCTCCAGAAAGGATGTTGTTTTGCATATAAATATTAAATATAACTGATGAAAAGAAACCCATCTGCATTTATATAACTCCATAGCTGGAACATGCATGTCTGTCTTGCATAATAAAATATATCTATAATTGCATAAATAAATGACTTCTAATATTTATATATAATCTGTTATTTCTATGTGTATCCATAATTGACTACACTTGCACCTGTAATATTACAGCTGTAAATATAATTTATAAATATAAAACATCTGACGTAGCATGGCTTGCATGAGTGGCTGCTGTGTTTAGTTAATCCACATTTTCCAGTTAATGGGGGTGGGCAGGAGATGCTTGTCCCAGTGTCCAGAACCCTTCTGGCATGTTTTGGCTTGCTGTCATGAAATCAAAGGCTGTTTCAGAGGAGTGTAAAGAAATACTGCTCTTCTGTCTCAAGTTTTCCTTCTTACTGTTTGCTGTTCCTATTCCGCTGTCACCTTTCTTATAAAGGTCTATGAAAAGACCTGATGGATTACCCAGAGTTTTCCCTGATGCTGCACAATTGTTCCGTGATTTCTCGGCTTTCAGCCACCTGATTTTAAATATTGCCTAACACTTTTCTCCTGACTCCTCTTTTTCTAACCCAAATAATCCGATCAGCCATTTTTTGTTTAGAAATTATTTATGTGTATATATGTGCAACCATTGGTGTTCTGTTGGGAGTGATGGAGAGTCCACCATCCCCTGCCTTTTCCATCCCCGGCAGGCAGGCAGGAGGGATGAGGACGAGTCCCATTTACTGTGGGGCTCACAGCTCTCAAGTGTAACTACTTCACTCCTTGTTTCGTTTGGTTTTCAAGAATTTTGCTTTATGGCAAACTTGTGCTGGAAAAGTACAAAATAAAAGATATTTACAACCATGGTGCTTTCCTCAAATGCCCTTATGTTTTTTGGAAAGGTTTGGGGGTTTGGCTGGTTAGCCTTAGAGGGACCTAAACATACCCTAAAAAAAAAAAAAAAAAAAAAAAAAAGAATCTTTACGGGAAGTGTAATCATGAGAGCATTGAGCATTGGAATTTACAATATATTGTTACATACTGCTATACAGCTATACGCTTGCAAAATAATCAAAACCAGAATTATTTTTTTCTCTCTAATCTTGGCAGTGTATTGCTTTAAGTGAAGAAATTTATGATTATTTAGTGGGTAAAAACTGCAGGTGCTGGGTGGGAAAGCAAGCTCAAGCCCTCCTTATAACTGCTGATTTGTGAGAGGTAGCCCGTTCCCTTGCTGCACAGGTGGTGTTGTGAGGTATTTTTACTCATGGCAGTTGTTTAGGATTTCTTCATTCTCTGCCCCATCCTACCAAAACAATGTCTTGGGCAACACCTGATATCTTGGTGTACTGTGGTCAAATTCTTTCAACGGCAGGTCTGCATAGGACTTGGACCCTGATTTTTGTGTAAATAGGGTGCAGGAGGAGGGCTTGGCATCCAGGAGGTTTGTGGTCCAGGAGGCTGGGTGTGTGGGAGGGGGATGTGGGAATCATTCAGCTGCGGTTGGACAGGTGTGTGGGGCTGAAGTCCCAACTCTGTGTGCAAATGGACTTAATCATCCTGTGTTTGGGATCCAAGTGACCCCACCCCAAGCCTACTGAGAGGCAGAAGTTTCTTAAGAATTACCGGTTTTATTATTAACGTTATTTATTATAATATTACTTTTTAATATTTTAATATACTATTGTATTATCATTATTATTTTAAATTAGTCTCCCACATGTTATGTTGGATGGCAGTTCGTGAAATTATTTGGTCACCAAAAGTTGCTTTAAGAAAGTAATGTTGGTGTCTCAGCAATTACTGTAACTTAAATGCAAAAATACTTCTTTAAATTTTTTTTTTCCTGCAAGAGTTGTTCTGGCTGTTGGAGCAGAACCAGCATCTGGGTGTTTTTCACTGGAAATGAAATTCTAGCATATCTGTCAAGTATATACATGAAAATAAAATAACACATGCTCCTAGAACTAGAGGGTGGACTGCTTTTTCTCAAATATTCCTGTAGCTCATGTGGACTACAGAAGGCCCGTAAGGAGGGTTTCTCCAATACCTCTGCACACCCCCTTTGCATGCCTGACCTTGACTTTTTCTGGTCCATTTTCTCCCCATCCAGGTTCCCAAAGGCACTGACCAGAACTGGATGCAGAAGCTGTACGAGCAGCACGCTGGCAGCCAGCACTTCCAGAAGCCCCGCATGTCCAACTCCTCCTTCATCATCCTGCATTTCGCTGATAAGGTAACCAGGCGTGTGTTGCATGCGCTGGGACTTGAATGCAGAAATGGGAAATGTATGGAGAGGAAAAAAGAACTTCACAAAGGAAAACTAGTTTATAGCACCGCTGAGATGCTTTTTTGGTGATAGGGATGCTTGGTTGGCAGTAATCTTGGTTCATGCTGCAATCTAGATCAGCTTGGAGGACTTCAGCCTCCAAACTATCGTGCTAAGCTTTAAATAGTTATGTTTTCTAGAGGAGAGAAAATCCTTTTTCTCAAAGCTGCAGCAAAATGAATTTCTGTAAAGGGCAGTTTGACTGAAAATGAAAAATTTTCCAGTAAAGGGAATTATTTTTCAAGAGCAGGAGCTGTGAGCATCAGCAAGGTACAGTGGGGAGGAGCATGTGAGAGGTGACCCTGGGCTGATCTCACCCTTCCAAGGGAGAAGATGCCAACTGTGGGACTCTGAATCCCACTGTCTGGTGCTGTAGGGTCTTGTCCATGGGCTCCAGCTTCACTGAAACCCTGATGTGACAGGTGTTACTCACAGCAAATAAGAATCTTAAGAGCTTGCAGTTATCCAAAACACATGTTTGTTAGAAAGAAAAATGTAAAACCAGCCTGGAGATGTGTCTGCAGAGCCAGATGACTGCAGGTGCTGTGATCCCACACAGGTGCTTCTTCTAACCAGGTTTGCCTTGGATGCGAGTGACACTTTTCATGGCAAAGGATGATGCTTCCCTTTCCTCAGGCCTGTGATTCTGCACATGCATACTTCGCAAATGATGTCTCTTTGCGAGTTTTCCTTTTTTTTTGGTGTGTATATGGTCAGTTATTTTAGCCAACTTCAAATGTAAAACATAACATAAAATTTTCTCCCCTCTGAATTCTTCCTTTGCATCCCAACCCTCCGCAATTTGAAAAACAAGAGACATACAGGGGATGTAGCCAGGGTGTCTTTTGAGATTTGTTGATTACCTTACAAGTTATTCAGGAGTGGACAAAAGAGCATATAGAGGTACTGATGATTGTTGCATTTTTACCCCTGTTTCCGTGGAAGTGTGGTTGGGTCCCATACAGAGCAATTTAAGGACTAAGAAGCAATCTGTGTTTGCAGTAAGGATTTTTGCTTTAATTTAATTAACTTTCTTTGATAAAAAGTGACCTTTAAATTCCAGTTGTTCCCCCATCCTCCTCCCTCTCAGATTTTTCAGGTGAACTCCTGACACTGGGGGAGTGGTGGGACACAGCACCTTGTCCCTGTGTGGTTGTGCTTTACCCTCTGGGCTCTTCCTTTGTCTCCTGTTAGGTGGAATACCAGAGTGAGGGATTTCTGGAGAAGAACAGGGATACCGTGTATGAGGAACAGATCCACATCCTGAAAGCCAGCAAGGTAAAAGCTAAATTGGCGCTGCCACTCTCCAAAACGTGGGCTCTGTACATGCATCCCTGTGCCGTGACACAGCATACTGTGTATGTGAGCATGCAGGTGCCTCCAACAGCTAACAGCAGTGAAAGAGGCAAATAAACAGTGTGTGGAGGAGGGAGTAAAGGGGCAGAGGAGGGTGCTGGGGGTTATGGTTGCACCCAAGTGTGGATGTGCATGGTCCTCTGCTCTCCTCCACCCTGGTGCTGGTATCCTGTCAAGATGCATCACAAAAATCCTCTCCAAACCTGCTGATGGTCTTCTTTCTTGGTCACAGCAAAAATTTGGAACAGCCAGTTATGGGGCATTGTAAATCCCATTTAACTCTTGTTCAGAGCTCCCCGCCCATCACCTGGGCACTGAAGGTGTTCTTAAAGACATGTGGAGCCACAGGGAATCCTGGGGTTAAAAGCCATGATCAGCAGTGTAGTTTGTGGTGCTCTGTATTTGTATATTGTATATGCTGACCCTACCACCCTTCTGTATAAAATCGGCTGTTACCCTTACTGTAGTCCATCATACTTGGCCCTGCAACTTTTAATTACTTTAATAATTAGTATGCAAAAAAAATAGAGTCAATATATGATTCTGGAAATGTAACATGAACTCTGAGACATTCTCACTGCTGTAGAGGTATTTTACACTACTGCCAGTATGTAATATTAACAAATTAACACATATTGATGGCCATGCTCACTGTCATTTCTGTATTACAAGATTTTGTGCCATGTACCTTTGCTCTCCTGAGTATTGTGCAACCGATTTGTTGACTTGTCATTGCATCAAGTGCCAGCGGAGACGTATTGACTGATCTCAAATACCAAGTCTCCTGGTAAAGAGCTTTTTGGCACCTGGGGTTTAAAGTCTCTGTTAGTCCTGAGGGCTGTGAACTCAGTGGGCTGTTGGAAGCAGAAAAGGAGTGGCTGCGGGGCTCTGCAGGCTTTGGCATGGGTCGTGCCTGCAGTAAGTGAAGTGAGCACTTGGCAAGTGGGCTTCGCGTTGGAGACCTTACAGTTGCTTGTATGACCTGAGCAGATTTTACATTGACTTCCTTACATGGCACTCTTCTCCATGAGCACTTGGGTGCTCCATCTGCGCTTGAGGTTGGGTTAAAAGTGTCAGTAACACAGACATCTAAGGAATTTAAAGTCCTTGTTGTTTAAAAGCAGACCAAAAGTTCCTCCCTGCAACCTTGAGTCTTTCATTGTCAATTAATGAGTTGAGACTTCAAACAACATTAACCCTTCCGGGGGCAGCTCTCTAACTTTTTAGGAAGTTAATATGAAAATCCAGCCCCGTGGAGTCCAGCACACCATCCAGCAGCCAGAATCAATACTGCATGACTTTGGGGCACCCTTGTTTCCACCAGACCTTGTCTGTGTTGTAGGGAAGGAATATATCTGCTTTTCTCCAAACCATTTCAAAGCCTCACCCAGCATGGGCCAGCTTGTTAACTTGCATTGATTATTTTTTAATTATTTTTTTTTTGCAGTACAAATTTTGAATCCCCTCTGCATGTTGCAAGCAGATGTCTTGTGTATCCAGATTTCTTCTCTTCTTGTCACTCTCCCTTGAGTTTACTGCTGGCTGTGACCTTCCACATGCCATCCTAAACAAGGAGCGTGATGAGGGGAGATGGAAGTACTACTTTTAGGAGCATTTTAAATGGGAGTTTGTTCCTGTCAAAGTTATGAGAGATGAGAATCGGAAATTAATTGAGTATTGTCAGTGGCTTTCCCTTGTCTCAGCAGTGAATTCATATGAAGATGGCAAGATATGCAGTTTTCTCATCTCTGGGGGTAGTTGGGAGTCTAATAACTGTGGAGCTGGGCTTTCATAACACCCAAATCAAGATCTCTGTGCATTTGGGAAGCTCACAGCTTTCCTAGGGTAAAAACTGGGCATGATTAGAGCTTATTAGAAATGCCAGGTAACCTGCAGGAATAATTGATGCTGTACAATTAATTATTTAGCCAGTGCTGAACATGCTGTTGGGGGTAGTGCTGCAGAACTGGCGGTGCCTGGTAGGGATTTCAGTTTGACTTCTCTGCAGGGGTGCAGAGGGGAGCTGTAGCTCACTGGAGTGGTGTGTTGTAGAGTGGTAGGGACGGTGCTATTCCTTAAAAAAAGAAATGGAAAAAAAAAATACTGACATGGGTATCTCACTTAGGGACCATAATATAATATCACAGCAGGCTGGGTTTCAGTTTAATTAAAAAAAAAAACAACAAAACCCAAACCCAGCTCCTTGCAACTGGCTTGCCTGACCTAGAGAGCCATTAACGCGTGTGCCTCAGGATCAAAGATCTGGGTTTACGTGGCCTACAAACTAAGCTAGTGCTCCTTGGGACCAGGCGTTAGGACCTTCTGGATTCACAGTGGTGGCTCTGTAGGTGACACCAACATCTGCATATGTGATCCAGCTTAAAAAACTCTCAAATGCACTTGGTTTGAGAGTTTTTGGTTTTTGTTTGATGAACTTCTGCCTTTGAACCATTTCCTTAATGATGTGGAAGCGGTGGCTGTTGTCAGCCTGTGGCAATGCTGTGCTGTCCTGGAGGGAAGGGCAGTGCTTCCCTTGCCAGTAGCATCCTCATCCTCTTCATCTTCCTGCAAAACTTCCAAAACCTGATCCTCTGCTCTTGCTTTCCCTAGCCCCGTTGGCCAGTAGATTGAGTTAGTGTGGGGTTTTTTTTTCTCTCATCTATCATGTGCCCTCCAGGTGATAAAGAAATAAGAGATTTTTTTATTTTGCTGTAAAAAGCAACCTGGTTTCTCTGAACCAAAAAAAGTGGCAGTGCCAGTGCTGAGTCTGCTGCTCAGATGTGCTAATTTGACTAAAACTTAAACATCTGCTGCAAAAGGCTGTGCCACAAGGACTTTGTCCTGTACTCAGGATCAGGCCTGCATACAGTATTCACTGCCACCTTCTTTATATTCCCATTAAAACAGTACACAGAGGAAGGGGAACACTCCGTTTAACATGGCAAGGACTTAAAGTGCATTGCTGATGAAGTGTTCTTCCACCAAGGCAGAATTGCTTTCTGCTAATTAGAATGCAATTACTGCCATTAACAAGATTGTGAAAGAGACTTTATAAAAATAGCAAATTAGTTTTGTTAGGGCTGGTCAGCTAAAAGAGTTGAGAGTTGATGTTCTTTGAATTAAGAAAACTGATTTGAATACTGATCAAAACTACACAGGCATGCTGTCAAGATAACATATTCCAGTTCTCTATAATGCGAATAATGCACCAATGGTTTCAACTCCGAGTTGGGAAGGAGGGATCCATCCTTCTTGCTTGTCCCCCTGCATCTGTGGAATAGATCCTGGGCTGCTAAAGATGCAAAACTGGTGTAACTGGGATCATTACACAAGGTGAAAGCTCACCTCTGCCAATCTTGTGGAGCGTTTGCCTGGAGGCAAGCACTGCTATTATTAATAGCAAGTGGATGGAGGGGTCGATGGCACTTCCAGCTATGTGCTGAGAAGATATTTTGAAACCTGAAATTACAGCTGGGATTTTGCTGCGTTATCAAGTGTGAGATAGTAGCGTGTGGAGGCTGTTGGATGACTTCCAGCATCAAGCATGTGCCCCCCAAACATCCCATGTTTGCAGGAGTCAAAGCACCCAAGACAGTGACATGTCATTGAAATACAGCAGCTGTCAGAATGTTTTTTTTGGAGGGGGTGTAGAGGGTTAAGCAAAGAATGCACAAGCCTTTATTCTGGTGGGAGTTGAGTGAGCTGCAGAGATAAAAATAAAAGCTGTGAGTTTGAAGGAGATCTTTAGTAGGTGCTGTCCTAGAGTCTGCAAGCAATTTGCTAATGCAATGCAAACAGTTTCCTTCCCACAGTGTTATTTAGGCTGCTGTTCTAGGGAGCTGTGTGAACAGCCTGCAGGGCTGGGGCTGGAAGCATTCCTGTCGTAGGCCAGGGATGTGGCAGAGCGCCAGGCAGCTCTTCACAGCAGGCTGTCTGTTAATGTCTACAAAACATTAAAACACTACAAAAAACCTGCAAGCCATTAATGGAAATACAATCAAGTCTGGCTTTTGTAAAAGCCTGGGACGGAGGCAAGAGCACTGTGCAGCACACTGCTGCGTCATGTCAGTGGTTTTGCATGGAAGTTTTGGGCATAGCATGCCATGGACAAGGGAAAGGTGATGCTGATGCCCTCTCCTACAGATGCTCCAGAGTGTGTGTTGCTGGTGGTGCATGTGCCACTGGTGTGGCACTGGGCTGGAGCCCTGCTCAGCTTGGTAAGAAATGAAGTTCTACCTGGTGAGAGTGGTTTTTCTTACATTTCACAGAACCATAGAATGGTTTGGGTTGGAAGGGACCTTAAAGGCTAGCTAGTTCCGAGCCCCTGCCCTGGGCAGGGGTGCCTTCCACCAGCCCAGGTTGCTCCAAGCCCTGTCCAACCTGGCCTTGAAGGCTTCCAGGGATGGGGCTTCTCTGTGTAACCTGTGCCAGCACCTCGCCACCCTCACAGTAAGGAATTTCTTCCTAATATGTAATCTAAATCTACCCTTTTTAAAGTTTAAAACCATTAGCCCTGATCCTATCACTACAGGCCTTACTAAGAAGTTTGTTCCCTACTTTCTTCTAAGCCCCCGTTAGGTACCGAAAGGCTGCAGTAAGGTCTCCTCAGAGCTTTCACTTCTCCAGGCTGGACAACCCCAGTTCTTTCAGCCTTTCTTCACAGCAGAGGTGCCCCAGCCTCTGATCATCTTTGTGGCCTCCTCTGGCCCCGCTCCAACAGGCCCATGAATTAAGAATTTAAGAATTTACTGTTTGTATGTTAGCGCAGCTGTGGCGGGAGCCAGTGTGGGTGCATAGATGGATTAGAGATGTGAAAATTTAACAGCCTTGCTGAACAGATCAGGTTTATTGTGACTTAGTATTTATGTTCCCCATGCTAGTGCAAAATTGAATATCTTATCCTTTACAAAACAAAACAACAAAAAAAAAAGCATCACTGCATTTGCCAGCTCACCTGTTCTCCCATTTATGAAGTGGAAATGCTGTTGCTGGCTTGCCAGAAATCCCAGACTTCAGGGATCTGAGGCGCTAAATGTAGTGTTTCCAGGGCTGCAGAATGGTGGTCCTGCTGTCACCTTGCTCATTCATGCTGAAATGCAGGTAATTAGTGTGGAAGTGCTGGTGTCTCTTAACTGGAAAAGCAAGGGTGCCTCTGGGGTCCGTGGTGGGAGTGGGTGCTGCCTGTCCTCACGTGGAGACCCCTGTTCCTGGGGCGTGCACTGTGCTGGCAGCATCCTTGCTGTGGTCAGGACTGGATCAGTACTTTGAAACGAAACCTGGGAGCAAGAGTCACCTTGCGTTCATGAGGTTTTGTGTCTTGGACAACACCTCATCCTCTTTTTACTTTTTTTTTCTTGTTTGAACTACAAAACAGAATGTCCAGTGGTCCTGCTGATGTGGTTTATATAGGCAACGCTTCTTCCTTTCGCTTTTATTTTCTTTTTCCCCTTCCTGGTTGAAGATGGGCAAAAAATGACCGGAGCAATGTGACTTGGGTGGGTTCATTCAGCAAAGCACAGGGCCAGAGGTGCTCAGGCATTGTCTTTTGTTTTAGGATCAGATGGTAGCAGACTTATTTCAAGATGAGAAGGATGCTGCACCCACCACTTCCATGGGAACGGGAACATCCAAAATCAGTGTCCGTTCTGCCAGACCAGTGATCAAAGCTGCCAGTAAGAAGCACAAGAAAACGGTGGGGCACCAGGTAACGTATGACTTCAGTGGGGTCAGTTAACAGCAGGAGAGCTGGGCAGGGGATCCAGATAGATTTTTACAGTTAAGATCTCATTTCTTCAGTGTGAAACAGATAAATAAAAAGTTGTTTGGGGGTGGGGAGCAAGGAGGCTTTCCTGTGACCTGTCTTGTAGGGTAGGGACAATTTGGCTGTGGCATTTTGGGCACCTTCTAGCAGTGCCTCTGGAAGAGCAAGCTTGAGTAGTCTTGACTGGAAGCAATTGAAACTAAGGAGGGTGGAAGCCACTTTGGGATTCACCGGACGGTATCCCAGTGCACTATGGTGCTCATAAATCAAAACAATTTGAGAAAAAGAGCGTTTTTCCCCCTGTGTGGAGAGTCAAGCAGTGTAACAGAGACCCAGATAGGTTGTGCAGTCTCCACCCTTGGAGATTTTTTAGGACCCAACTGGGTAAAGTCCCAAGCAAATGCTTATTGCTTGTACCTCATTGAGCTGGAAGCCCTCAACCCGCCAGGGTCTTCTCTGAATTGTTCCTGTATATGCTGGGCTGATGGGGAGGTTCACGCTGTGTCACGTCCAGAGGCTTGCACCGCAGGTGGCTTGCAGCGCCTGCCAACTTGGGTTGCATGGTACGGCACCTTCATGCCTCCTCAAAACGAGTGGTTTTGTCTTTCAGTTCCGCAACTCCCTGCATTTGCTCATGGAGACTCTGAATGCGACCACGCCGCACTATGTGCGCTGCATCAAGCCGAATGATGAGAAGCTCCCCTTTAAGTGAGTGGGCTTTCAGATAAGCAAATGTGTTCAGCCTTGTAGCAAGAGTGTGCTTTGGACCTTTCCTCTTGCCAGAGTTTTCCCGCTTGTAAAGTTGTTCCCGTAACTGGAAGGTCCCTGTAGTTTGCTGGAGTTAGTTCTCTTGGGTTTCATTCATTTTATCATTATATCATTATTATATATTTATTTATATATTTAATTTATGCAATAAGAACTAATGCAGGTCCTAGTAATTCATAGATACACTCTGCTAATTCTGAGCATCCTTGCTTTGCAGTAATAGGGTCTTTGTACAATTTCATCATAGAATCACTTTGATTTAAATAGTTAGAGTACTAAACCGTGAAAAGTAGTAGAGAAAGGTGTGAAAGAGTGGAGATAAGTAGTGTGCTTGCAAAATGGCTTGTAAAATTTATTAAAAATGTCTTGGTGCTTCCAAAATAAATGTGGGAAAAGTAAAGATGTGACTTGTATCAACTTCAGGCAGGTTTCCAGATGAGTGAACAGCTGAAGCAAAAAGCTAGTCTTGATCTTCCTCTGTAGTTCAGAGCTGTATTGCAAGCTGCAAACACTGTGGTCAAGTAGCTGTTAGCCTTTTTTGACTTCTTGGCAATGTATTTTTACCCAGTTTTGTGCCCTGTAACTCCAAAAAAGCTTGGCCATTAGTATGCAGGGACCTCAAAGATCTCATTGTGATGTCTTCTAAAGACCCTGGCATAAACTGCAGGTGGTGACATTTAAGAAAGTGTTATGATTGTAACTTGTAAGCAGTGAGGCATTGCCCTCCAGCTGATCCAATGCAACCTGAGTGCTCCCAGTGAGCATGATGCCACCTCAGAGTGAAGAGACGGCTCCAGCATTGTCCTGCAAAGCAGGACTAAGCATCCCTGAACAGGCTTACCCTTGGCCATGACATGCTGGTGGGTATGTATCCTCCAGGAAGCTTCCCTGGCTCCATGCTTCTCCTGCTGCAAACAGCAAAGCAGAGGGTATTAATAGTTAGAAGAGATTCAGGAACTGGCTTGCAATTAACTGATTCATTAGATGATTAGTTAACAGCTCTGGAGAAGGCTGGCAGTGCTGGGATGGTGGTTTCTGTGGTCTGTTGTATCAGTTTCATGTACCATTTTGTAGATATTGGAGAAGCTTAGGGCCTTAGTCTCATGTTGCCTATTGCAGAGGTTGTCCACTTAAATGAAATTCAGCATTACACTTTTTGTTTGATTGCTTTCTTTAGATAAAGCACAAAAGTATTTTCTAACTTTCTGTAGTGGGAAGTGTGGTAGATGCTCTGCATGGTGAAATGGCTTCACCTTTCCAAAGGGTGTTTCCAAGACTCCGTGTCCCAAACTCAGTTCTACCTTCAGCCCATCCTTCTTCACTTCTTTGCCTTTAACTTTGCAGTTCAGTTTTTCATGTGATGCTCAGGATACAGTGAACATAATTTTATAAATTTGCAACCTCCTGCTTGTCAAGGTGCAGTAATTACCTAAATTAACAAAGTTGTACTTCTAAGATGTTATGGGTAGCAAATACCAGGAGGGTAATTCTGCTTGCGTCTGCTCGCAGTCTGTGGTAACTTGGTCCAGTGCGATGCTCCCCACTGGCAAATGTCAGGATTTGGGGAACAAATAGCAAACAAAAATAGACCTAAGAATGGTCTGGAGGTGCAGTATGTAGGTGCCTAGCCAGCAGCATTGCAGGAGTCACTGTGGTCTGGAAACTACGCAAGAGTGCTTTGGGTTGGGGTGGTGGTGTCACATCCCCATCTACAAGCCAGAAAGCACTGGTTTAGGTGTCTTGTACTGGGGGCATTTCTGCAAGAGGTTATCTCCCTCCTCACTCATCATGGACTGCTTAATTGAAATTATGATATAGAAATCTTGCTCAATGTTGATCTTGCTGCCACCAGCTTTGAGGAATTTGTATCCTTAGCATGGTGTAGAATTGTACGGCACAGGGACAGTGGGTTTTGACATTGATGATGTGCAGTTTTGGCCTTGCTTCGGCAATGTGCAGCTGAGATCCTGCAGCAAAGAGTTAAATAACTTTGAGGGAGTACAAGAAGAAACTAGGATGAGACAGAAACAAAGCAGGAATGTGATCTCGCCTCTAGAAGATAAGGAAGCAGCATGAGCAGTAGAGAGTAGCCTATAGTGAACAGCGCTAAGGGAAGCATTGTGTGAATTTGACTGATTACTCAAACTCTATTCATAAGCAGCTTGCTGAGTTGAGAAAAAATGTACAGGCCATAAAGACTGAGAACGGGTTAACGGACTGGCTTTTAAGCCTTGGGTTAGGGGTCTGGTTACAAACCATAATCGAAGGAACATTGATGGTATTGACAGTATTGTTAGTATTATTTGTTCCTTGTTTGTTTCAATGTTTACAACAAGTGATGAGTAACTTGATCAAACGCATGTTTAAAACAAACAGGATTTGGATTGCTCAAAAACAAGAAGGGGGAGATGCAGGAGGGGGTCTGGGAAGCAGGACCACAAGTAACAATCAGTTAGTTGAAAGGAATGTGCTTGAGCTTGTGGGCCGCAAGCCCTGGTGATAAGGGACGTGAGAAATTACTGAAGGGTATAGAAACAGGGACTAAGTATCAAGTTGAGACTATACAAGGAATAAGGCGGTTGGTTTGTCAGCTCGCTCAAGGACGTGGCGCAAGAACAGCAGAATTGTTGTCTTTAACTATTGCTGAATTGCTAAATACCTAGCGTGAGATCCTTGCGGGAGTTGCCACACAGTTATAGAATAAGCAAGTTTTTGAACCGATCAAAATAAGATGTAACAATTGCTTGTGTGTATATGATCATGATATTAAGCTAATTAAAGTGACATTTGCTTGCATCAAGCTGTGTCCTGTCTCTCAATCACGGCAGCGTGGCTCCAGTAAAGTCTATTTGTTTATATGTACAATTCAGAGAATATGGGGCTGGCTGTGAATGAGTCTGCATTTCAGAGGCACTTGTGCTGAAAAATACACGATGCTAGGAGGCATTAGTGAAGAAACATCAGTGGCACTGCTCTAGGTTAGCACTGAAGTATCTTGTAGCATGCAGAACAGTTGGTATTATGTTCACTGTTCAGTAAAAAAAAACAAATACCTTTTTCTTTTTCTAAAACATAACATTTTTCAGCTCACAAGAGCATTAAGGTTTTGCTAAAATGAGATTTAGCCCAAGAAGAGATGGGACCTAACAGCAGCCTTCTGGTACCTACAGGAGCTACCAAGAGGATGAAACCATGCCCTTCACTGTGGTCTGTGGTGGGAGGACGGGAATGGATAGCTACAAATTGACATGAGAGGTTCAGATGGAGATAGGGAAACTTTTTTTTTTTTTGCCTCCGTGAGGACAGTCTATCAGTGGAGCAGGCTGCCTGGAGAGGTTGTGCAGCCTCCATCTTGGGAGGTTTTCAGTCTTTGACTGGATAAAGCCCTGAGCTATAGGTCTGCCTCTTAACTGCCCCAGCTTTTGAATATAGGAGGTTGGACTAGAGACCTCCTAAGGTCCCTTGCACCCTGTATTACTCTCATTCCAACTTTAAATCTTGGTGCAAATGTAAGCTTTGTTTTGTAGGAAGGTGAGGGCTATCAGAACTCCAGCCTGGAGGAAGGATTAGCACCACACAGTGGCATTTGCTGCATCTCACTGCAGGCTGGCTGCGTCTGAGGTTGATCCCTTGTGGAGGGAGAAGACTTCAAAGAGAGAGGTGCAAGGGGAATGCCTGACTTCAGCTTGTACCTTTGACAATTTTCCTCCCAAATTCTGTTTCAGGCAGGGTTTATGATCTCTTACTTGGGTTTCCAGGCCAAAAGCAACTTGTCACGTGCTTCTGTCTGCCATGGCAAGGAAAAGGCGTTCATAATAATGTGTATTGTCCTTTTAAACTCTTTTTTCAGCTTTAGTCTGTAGCTGGAGTTGTGGCTAGAGAAGGTCTTGGCTTTCTGTGCTGATAAATGACTGCAGCCGCTCTGGTTACTGCATTTCACCCCACTGAGCAGGGCTTGGCTGTGTTGCGGAGAGCTCCCCTTGTGTACAGTACAGATTGCCCTGGGATCTTCCAGGACTGAAGCTTCTCCATCCATCTACCAGTCCTGTTTCTTATTTATTGTTATGGAAACTGTACCCTTGTGGGTTCTTCCTTGAAGTGAGTGACAGCCAAAACTGATTTTCCACTCTGTGTCACGTTTGTGGTGTTGTAGTGAATAACTTACTGTAGACTTGACAGATCCAGGGAATTTGGAAATGCACGAAGTAGCAGGGGACTGTTTCTTATGCTGCTTTTGCACAGCAGAGGCTGGGCAGAACTATTCATTCAGGTTGGGCTTTCAGGAAAGGACAAGCAGGTACCCAAGATGCTTTTGTTCCTCACCTTTGTTCTGGAAATCTGACACAGTTACGGACATCTGCATCATATGAATCTAAGCTTGATCCATCAACCTCTTCCAGGGTCCAACATCTCGAGCTGAAGAGCTGGGACCTCTTTGTGCCTTCGATGTCAGGGGTGGAAGGGCGGATAAGTGATGGGGGATGCTGGTACTTGGACTCACTCACTCTCTGCAAAGATAGGCTGATCTGAAAGTGGGTTCATGCCAGGAACCAGAGAGAGCACAGCTCAAGTACTCAGCTGGAAGTTGGCACAAAGTTTGTTGGCACAAATTGCTGATGGAAATGAGATGCCAGTGGTAAGGGGTTGTGCCAGCTAAAAAGAGGAGGGCAGGCAGCTGGGAGCAGAAATACCTTGAATTTCCACATGATGTCTACTGAAACATTTAGTCTGGAACATGAATGCTGCTGTTCTTGGTAAACTTAAAGATTGCAAATCTGTGGGATCTGTTAATTACTCTGTTTTGGTGGAAATGTAATAGGTCAGATTTATTTTGCTGTTGAATGTGATTTTATTCTGGAAATATATTGTTGCCCTTATAGCTGCAAAAGTAATACTGTCTTGCTCGTCAAGCAGCTTGTGGTGGGGTAACCTCTTCCCTCCTTAATCATAATTGTGTTGCTGTACACAGCTGGGTAGATTATGGCTGTAGAGACTTAATTGTAACAAACTGTTCTCTCATCCCAAGAGTACCACTTGGCATTGATAATAGGGCAATAGCGAGGTCTGTTGCACTTGAAAAGCACAATGTCTTGTGACATGGAGTGAAAATGTGTGACATCTGTGCAGCCTGTACCCAAAGCAAGGCATGGGGTTTGTGGTTATGCTGAGGTTTGCAAGGGAATGGCTGTGGACAAAAGCTATCCATGGATGTGTGGTTTCTGCAGCCCCTGTACTAATGGTGAGGACAGAGCTCTCTACCACAAATCAGAAAACAGTTCCTGTCCCCAGAAGAATCATTATCAGCTTGGTGGTTGACGTGGTTCCTTCTCACTGTGTTAACCTCTATCCTAAATATAATTGCAGGTTTGATCCGGTGAGAGTGGTACAGCAGCTGAGAGCTTGTGGAGTGCTGGAGACCATCCACATCAGCGCAGCTGGCTTCCCGTCCAGGTACTGTGCTGGGATTTGGTGAGGCGTGCTACTGGTGTGCTTTACTCGGCAGGTTCACTCGTTATCTGGGGAGAGGGAGGGAAAAGAAAACACTAGTGTTTTCAGGACAAACAGGTTTTATTTACATTGGTTTATATCCAGTATAGATTTTTCCCTTTTTAGTATTTTTTCTCGTTTTGCAAGACCCCCATTAAGTCCTGGGTTCCTCAAGTCAAAGAGATTTGTTATCAAGTGATGAGCTGCAGAGTGAGGCTGCTGGAGGGTTTGTTGTGTTGTGTCCAGCGCTTCAGCTGGTGCTTTCAGTTTGGTCCTCAGAAGTAATTTGCTGTGGTGAAATCTCTGAAAACACTGGTGCATGGCAGATAAAGGAATCCAGCCGTGATCCCATATGGAGGGGGACAGCAAGAAGCAAAATAACAGCTCTATATCCTCTGCACTCATCTTCCCTGGAAGCAAATATTGCCCTAGAAGACTTCTTCACTGCTTGCCTGAAGCTCCCCATACATAAGCTCTTTGCAGTGTACAGTTTGCTTTCCTTTCTGTGGTTTGGTTTTGGTTTTTTTTCCCTGGCTTTGGACACCTGCTGCAATAATCATTTCAGCCAAAAAAAATTTCATTATATTTGCAGAGAAGGAAAATAAGGGTTGTAAATTATTATTGGAGACTTTCACTCTGCACATCCAAAATACATCAGGTTTCAGACTCTTGCATCTCAAATGGAAAGGTTATAGGTGGTGTGGCTCTTGCTGATCGCGATACAAAATTCAAAAGAGGTTTTTAGGGCCTAATAAATCAGAAAACAAACTATAAATAAGCCCTGAAGATGACAGGGACAAATAATTCTAAAAAAAAATAATGCATCAATTGCATTTTAGTGCAGGCAGCTTTGTGTTAATGTCAGCATAGCCATCGGCCTTTTTATAAGGAACAAAGGAGTTATAAATATGCTCAGTAAAGAGTTGGCTAAGTGTGATGCTGAACCTCATGAGAAACTCCCTGCCCTGGTTTTTGGGCAGGTGTGTGCTGCCTTACCAGTTACTCTCATCTCCAGCGCAGCTGCAAAGATCCTCTGACAATTGATGGCAGCTTCTGCGCATTGACATGAGGTGGCTTTGCTGCACCAAACCTCTGTTGGCCAGTGACCTCCATGGATGGGCAAAAACTGGTGATGGGGATCTCCTTAGCCAGCTGAGCTCAATGCCTGAAAAAGAAAAAAAGGGGGAAACAAAAAATAAAAAGTTTAATGGAAACCAATTTCTTTCTCTCCTCTGCCAGCGTGGGAGGGTGGCAGAGGTGCGTGGAGATTTGCATCCTCATGTTGGAGGTCTGGCCCTGTTAGAGGACCCAGCACCGCCTTTGGCTCCCACCTCTGCAGTCTTCAGGGCATTTGCGGAAGTAACAAAGAAAAAGATGCTCTTAAGTTCCACGGCAAAGTAGTAAAAACCAGCCCATGGGCTGGGTCTTCTGTTATCTCTATTGGAGTAGCTGCAGGGCCGGATCTGTTTGCCTACTTGCAGTAAAAGCCCTAAAGCAGTGCAACAGCTGTGGTTTCATTTGGAAGAGGCCACAGAAAGGCAGTTTTGTGCTCACTAAGCCAAGTGGTCATGTTCCCCTGGTGCAGTCTGCACTCCTGGCTCTGTGGCGGTGGGTCCTGGGGAGATAGGGGGAGCTCCGGCTTGAGGGTTGTCTCTAGGTTTTGCTGCTGGTTTTAGCATACCTGCAGGGATACCCTCTGTTCCTCTCCATTCATTGTTTTCCTACAGACTTGCAGCATTTTCCCGTATCTGCTCACCTAACTGTATTTTAGACCCTACAGTACTAAAATCGACATGTAATTAGTAACTGGGGAGGGGGAGCAGAGAGGAGGAACCACTGCAGCACCTGGAGACCAGACAAGATCTATTTATGGCAAATAATTGACTGGTACAAAGACTGCTTCATCCTGAAAAATGCAAAAGTGATGCTTTCAGCTCTGCTTGCACATGCTTTTGGTTATGAGATCTTTTTCCCAGGACACTAAGAATAACAGAACTCTTCCATCACCGCAACTTGTCAGCTTTCTTCCTCCAGGGCTAAAAAAAAAAAGGGTGCAAACAGCTATTTGAGCCTTTGAGAGTGACCTTCTCCAATTCAGTGTTTGGGATGCTTCAAGGAGAGGTTTGGGTTTTTTTTCGTGGGTTTGTTTTTTGGGTTTTTTTGTTTGTTTTTAGTTTTAGTGTTCCTAGAAGATAATTTTATTCAGGAACAATTCTGCACTAAATAAGATACTCACTTTGGGTTCAGGTATTCTTTTACCCTCTTGGTCATAGAATTCCAGTCTTGAAAATCCAGACCTAGGAGATGGACAACTTCATTGAAAGATTCTGAATACTTGGTATATTTGAATTTGCTTTATAAACCAGCTTGGGAAAACCTGCTTCCACAGGATCTTATTTAGTGGGAAATGTAATAGATGTTTTAGTTCCTTCTGCATTTTTACATCCATGCAATCTGTCTCAGTTTTCGTCACAGTGAGCATTGATTATTCCTCTGTATTTCCTTATATTTTACAGATAAGTCAGATTATCATGATTGATTAAGGATAAAACCAAAAAGGAGGGTCACTGCTTTAAATTTTAACCATGCATGAAGGCTGTAAATTTAAACCACTTCAAATAATAATGGGAAACTTAACCTTTGTGAGTTTTGTTTCACTTCAGTGTAAGCAATTCACCTGTAGAGAAACGAGGATTTTTCAAAATGTTTTATCTCAAGAGGAGGTTTTTTTTTTACGGAAATAGGAGAAAATGTTCACTTTCATCCTGTAGTATTTACATCTAAATATTTTCCAGCATACTGTCACTCTGAGTTACTCTTCTCAGATGTGGCCTTGGGTCAGACATGTCTGGGTAAAGCCACCTTCTGCTGTTACTTCATGCTTCTCCATCACAGTTACTTTATGACTTGAGGAACTGAGTGTTTTGAGGCTTTGGTAATTTTTATCTTTTTTTACCTGGTTCCTTTAAGAAAAAAAAAAGTTTTAATATAATTTTTAGTGTCCTTCAACCCATGTAAGTCATGATGTATTCCCACTGAAAGATGAAGCCTCACACTCTGCACTTCGGGTATGCCTGGCTTTATTTTATCATTTCCATGGTATGCTGTGCTTTGCCGCTATCTCAAGTAAATGGGAATGAAAACGTATCATTTGGTTTGAAATGTATTTGTTCGCGTGTACGTAAATGACTGTGATGAATGGACTGTCTCAGATGTGTAGATAGTAAATCTGTCAGCTTGCATGGGTAAAGTATGGAAGATGTCTCTGTACTATAAAACCATTCATCTTCTTTATAGAAACTGGCTACGTAAGGATTAGTCTATAGAGAATTGACTGGTGTAGATTGCCATTAGTAACAAAATATTCTTTAAAACAAGGTTTTAACTTGCATTTTGTCAAAACTCTCTGGTTCTGATGGTTTCCAGTCAATGGTACCACATCACTAGACTCCCACTGTGCTGTCACTCTCAGTAATGTGGTCTTTGCAGTCTTGCTGAAACACTCTTATTGTAGTTGTTATGTATGAAATTTATTGTTGAAGTATTCTTGGCCTTTGGCTGCTTCCTGTGGTTGCTGGAGCTGACTGTCAGATGCAGCATCTTTGTATCAATTCCATATAAAATCACAGCTGTTAAACTCTATAAACATTAAACATTCGTAATTGAGATGTATCGTGGGCATCCTTGGATATAAATTTATTTTTTGATAATGTGTGTTTAGCTGTTGTGCAATTATTTCAGGGAAATACAAACTATAAATGACTGGCTACTAGCAGTTCTGTTTACCCACTCCCCCCACTCGCAACAAAGGTGTAATATGTAAATAGCAGGTTTTTCCCCCCTCATTCAGCTCTTTGAATATATTCCAGCTAATTTCAAGCCATGCCAGTGTGCATGTTTCAGAGCTAATTGAAAGGCAAATCTGTTCTGCTGCAGTAAACAAGGCAAGAGACATTTTCTCTATGAACCACAGATTCTAAAATAATTTAATGTCAAATCTTGGCTCAGATATTCAACCTGTGTGCCCCCAAATAGGCCTTGGCTCCTATAGAATGACCCATAAAGCCCAGCTCCTTACGGAGATTACTAAAATATTGATCCCTTCAGAGGAAAGTACCACGTGATGCTGGTGGGATTTCTTAACGAAGCCAGGTTTGCTCAGCACACAGTTGCTAAGATGATCTTGGGTGATGGGGGGCAATGGATTTATTTTCCCTTAATGGGAAAATTCTGCATTCAGTTATTTTAGGCCAACGAAAAAAGCCATATTATGGTGAAGTCATAAAAGTGTCAGACTCTTACTATATTCCTTTCAGCTCTTCATTCAGTGCCGCTGAAATAATGTTACTGTAATCACCCTAAAACAATAGGTTGGAGATGTTTTGGGCAGTTTCTGACTGCTTGGAGAGGTGCTTTTCAGAGGCTTCCTTGGGAGTCAGAATTTCACCCTGTTTCTTACTCAAGCCCTCCCTTTAATTGCATGGTTGTATTAAATCCAGCTGGCTCTACAGCACGAGAGCTGCTCTTGGGTTCGTAGCCCTGTGATTTTGGGCAGGAGCAGCTTGTTTGCTTTGTACCCGGTTGTGGCTTTGTGTAAAGCATCCAAATCTTGTTTTTCAAACTGCAGATAAAAGGCTTAATCTGTGGGATGTGTTACGGTTTATTCCCTCTGTCTAATTCCTAGAGATGACACAGAAGTAGGTGAGCTGACCAAGTCTGCTGCTCCTGCCCAAGCCCTCAAGCATCCTGCTTGCTGCTCAAGCCCAGGGAGGTGGTTTTTTCCACAGGCATAAGTTATTTTCCTGTGTCCTTCCATTCCTTATATTGCCTTTTCCCTTTAGTGACCTGTGCTGACTTCAAAGCAAACAGTGTTTGAGTTTGACAGTGCTTGACCTTAGCTCTGAGATTATTATTATTTTTTTTTTCCTCTTGGGAAAGTTGAGTAGTATCTGTCTCATCTTTCGTGCGTCTTTCTTCCTCTTAGTTGCACAGGTACGAAAATTCTCCTGTTTACAGCCCTTTGCCTACCTGTCTGGATCTTATAACTTGATAATTACAAGGTATTGTATTTATTTAGTGGTCCTTGGTGGTTTCTGGCCTCCCAGTACCTAAAGGGGGCTTAGGAGAAAGATGGGGACAGATTTTTTTAGTAAGGCCTGTAGCAATAGGACAAGGGGGATGGTTTTAAACTCAAAGAGGGGAGATTTAGATTAGCTATTAGGAACAAATTCTTCATTGTGAGAGCGGCAAGGCACTGGCAGAGGCTGCCCGGGGCAGCTGTGGGTGCCCTGTCCCCGGCAGTGCCCACGGCCAGGCTGGGGCTGGGACCCACCTGGGCTGGGGGGAGGTGCAGGGGGTGGCCGGGGGGGCTTTAGGGTCCCTCCAACACAAACCATGCTGTGATTCCAACTCCTAGCAATGAGAGGTGCCCATGCTGTGTGTTTTGTGGCAGCATCCTGAAAACCTAGTTTCTGCTTTTAATTTAATACCTGTCATCGAGTTGAACCAAGGTGTAACCTTCCTGTAATCTCTCCTGACCTGCTAAGTGCTAGGGTAATGTGGCACATCTTCTGTCTCATGCTAGGAATCACTTTGTGAACAAGCAGGAGGGAAATATATTTTCTTCTTTTTTCCTTTTTTTTGTTGTTGAAGATGTGGATGTTGAACCTTTAAAAAAAAAAAAAAAGTCATGTATGCAGAAGAATGGGGGGGGGGGGGGGGGGAAAGCGTGTGTACCAAAGCATTCAGCTTTGGTATTTCTGCATTAGAGAGATCTCCTGTGTAGGGTTGGGGGATCATGTTTGTTTTTCTCAAAGCACGTAGTTGTAAGGTAATTTTATACTGCTTTGAACCTGAAGTTGTTTAACCAGGCATGTTATATTAAACCTGAGTGCTTTAATTGTTCCTTTCTCTGGGAGGGATCCTGTAACAGCACCTATGAACCCATGCAGTTTTCTTTTGCTTGTGAACTGGGACTGCAAATATTCAGTGAAACTCCTGAGCCCCCATGTAGCAGAGCTTTTGTCTTGATGTTCTGTGGACAGTAATACAAGCAATGTGATCTATCTCAGGACTGTCTTCTGCTAAATCAGTGAGAATGGTGAGAGCAGCAAAACAGCCTGACAGCAATCAGTGAGCTTATTCCCTGCCACTTCCAATGTCTTGTGTGAGACCTAATCCTAATAAGTGAGTTATTTATATTAAAGATGGACTCAGATAGAAACAAGTAGAAAATCAGTTTTTACCACCTTGTGAAATGAGAACAGGCTCCGAAGAAAGGCCCTCTGTGTAGTGACTTATGATCTGTTTTTAAGGAACTTCTGCAGGTGTCTGATTCTTGTTTGAAGCAGCTGCAGGATTTTGCCACCTCTGTCTTGGGGCAGGAAGGTGATGGATTTCGATGCTTTCTGCCCAGCTTGGACCTGTGTCCTCAGTTACATGTTGCCTACCCACCATCTGCTCTTTGCTGGAGGAGCCTGGGTGGCACTGCAGGATGGTTTCTTCCTCTGAATAGCATCAGTTAGGAATATCAGTCCCTAAACTGACTCTTGCAGGTTAATGGGAATACCCCTTCCTGGCGTTTTTTTCCTCCCTGCCTGAAGCTCTCCCTGGCCTGAGTAATACCTAAGCCAGGCAGGAGGTCTCCAGCATCGCGTGCTTGGCTGCGTGCCTCGGGAACTGTGTGGTTCGCTTCTCCCATTTCATTTGGGTTTGACTTGGAGCTGCGTAAGCCTCAGATGTGCTTAAAATGAACGTGGGTTTTATTTGCACAGTGCGAAAGGATGAGGTTGCAGGTACAAAATGGGAAATGTAATTACAAATCCAAGGCACCTAGAAGCAAAGAGAAAGCACATTAAAGCTTAAACCCTACATGCCACAAGCCTGTAGTCTTGCATGTAATCTTTGTGCTTAGTTTTTCTGTACCTCTCCCCAGAGAGAGCTCCCCCTTGCAGGTTTTTGTTGGGTTTTTCAGGGTGATAATCCAGTACTTTTAGTTATTTGAAGGGTGGGTAGCCTTGGCTGTCCAGCCCCAGGGCTAGCCCATGTAGACAGGGGTGAAATCATCACTAAATCTGGCTACTTGGGAGCTACTCTGACCATGGGAAGTCCTCTGATTACAGTTTTGTCCTTGCTCCTGTCTCCAGGAGCCCTCCACCTTACCTTGCATTGCTTCAAGTGCAATGCTAAGGACTCTTTCTAGTCTTTGCCATTCCCATATATCTTTGCAAGTGGTGTCCTGGGTGCTGTGTGTCCATGCAGGAATTGTGTGGTACTTCCCAATTCTTAGCAGTTGGGGTTTTTTATTTTTTTCTTTGTTCGGGTGGTGTGACATCTCACCCAGCCCCACCACTGCAAACTAGGCAAGTGTAAGGACCCATTACAAGCATCACTGTGGCCCATTGCAATTTGTTTTGTCTTTCTTTACCCTCTCTGTCTCTGGAAGTGGAAGAATTGGTTTAATAACACAAAAATAAAGGCATGTGTGGGGCTGCTGGGCAGAGGATGACATGTTTCTATGGCTCCTTTTCATACAGTTTTGGCTGCCAGAACATCCATGTGGGTGAGGATCAGGCTCACAGATGGTTTAGTTGAGTGAAGGCAGAAGTAAAAATATTTGTAATCTTCTTCTGTCTTCCTCTGACATTTGTTCTGTGTGTTTTTTTGAAATAACAGTGGCCGTACTTGACATTGCTGGACATGGCTAGTGTTTTAATTAAAAACTCAGGGTTTTGAGGGGTTCATAACTCACTGTGTTCATTTGGAGGAGGTTGAAACTTGGCAGATGCTGAACCAATTTCAGGATCTGGTCTGCAGGCTCCACATCTAACAGTAGCAGCAGGAGATGATATTTCCTAGCAATACTCCAATTCCTGCAAGTACTGTTGTGTGTTTGGAAGCTTGACTACTGGTGATGGTGAGGCATCTTCCAGGTAGCTGCTTTGTCTTTTCGGAGTCTTGGTTTTTAAGGGTGTCAGCGACAGACCTCAGCATGGAGTGATTAGTGAATTAATTGATTCAGATTAATATTCAGCAGAGTTTGGAAAAGCAAAACAAGGAAGAGTTTCTATTTGATCCATTCTCTATCATCTTATCAAAATTTCTTTTAAAATTTTATTTGCCATCTCAGGAGATCCGTGATATCTTCAATTTAGCATATCCTTTCTGAAGGGAACAGCGTTGTTGCATTTGACTGGTAAAATGCAGCAGCCTGGGAAGGACATCAGGAGTGAAAACAAGGTGGTCTGTGGCCTTTCTGTTCCAGGCTAGAAATGCACTGATAAGGTCACTTGGTGGCAGGGGAGGGCTGAGACTGGGGGCAGCTTTTGGGTGACCAGACTTCTTTCAGGTGGCTTTGTTCCATACTGAGGGTGGTGGTGAGAGATCCCTCAGTATATGAGTTTCATATTTTGAGTCCTCTGTGACTCCAAATGCTTTATTTTAAGGAAATAATGCCCAGCATGCAGACTAATCCTGTGTATTCTTTGCTTTCAGATGGTCCTACCATGACTTTTTCAATAGGTACCGTGTTCTGATGAAAGAGAGAGACCTCTCTAAGAATGACAAGAAGCAGATCTGCCAGACCCTGTTGGAAGACCTCATTACGGTGAGCTGGGACCAGATCTTTGGCAATGATTCTTACAGCATGGAAGCTTGTGGCATTGATGTGATCTGAATTGCTCTTCCTGCTCCTGCTTTACCTGCTACTTGTGCAGGTGTTTCTTCAGTGTAGGCAGCTTGGGGCTTTTTCCAAAGTGAGATAGTCTTGTAAGGGTGTAGCCGAGAGGAAGCATGACATGGGTTCTCTTGATTGCAGTCAAGCTGAGTGTGCCATTTCAGTGCTGGAGAAGTCCAGAACTATCACTGACTGTATGTGAACAACGGGCCACATTTAGAAAATACATCCCCCCAACCCCTCCTTCTGGTTTTGGCTAGCTGGAGCTGGAGCACATTTTAGAGGTCCAGCTTTGGACAAAACCAGGAACCTTAGTCAGTCATTAAATGGCTCTTTGCACAAATGAGTAAGAGAAAAAAGCAATAAATGCCCTATCTTGATATGTGGGAGACTTTTAATAGCTATTAATGTGCAGAAAAAGCATCCCATAGATTGGGACTTTTTTTCCCTTAAGCAAATAAGGAGTCTTTGCCACCTCTCCTCAGCAAAACCTTACTGCTCAGACTTGTGCATTATTTTAAAATTGCAAATATGCATACAAAAGTTTCTCGCTGTTGACCAGCCCAGAATGCGCACAGCACTTTAGCCAGGTTGTAATTTTTGATTTCTTGTTCTCCTTGTGGGATTTTGAGGAATTTACTCAATTGAGTTCCTCTGCAAAAGTCGTTCTCTGTATGCACCAAGTGTTTCCCTTAGCTACAGAGCCAGAGTGCTTGTATGATTTTGGAGATGTAAGCCTTAATCTTTTTGAGAAAGAACTATCTGGCATCACATTGCTCTATTTAACTAAAAAAAAACAACCCAACAAAAAATCCCAAACCCCCAAAAACATTCAAAATTTGTCTAAGTGTATCAAACTTAAGACTGAATCCTAGTGCTGCATTCCTCAGTTGGTATATAGAAGCTTAAGTTGTTTGGAATCTAATAATATCTTCATCACCTAATTAAGAAGAGATGTGAGCTGAGCTGATAAATTTGGTTCAAAGTGTTTTTTTTTAATATGTGTCTACTGAGCAGCATAGACTGAAAAAAAAATAAATGTTTGCCTTAATTAAATTTAGTTTCCTTTATGTTTTTGAAAAGGATCCAGACAAGTTCCAGTTTGGACGTACCAAGATCTTTTTCCGTGCAGGCCAGGTGGCATATCTGGAGAAACTTCGAGCAGTTAAGTTCAGGGCTGCCACAATCATGATTCAGAAGACGGTGAGGGGCTGGCTGCAGAGGGTCAAGTACAAAAGGCTGAGACAAGCTGCAATCGTCATCCAGTGCTACACGCGTGGGCACCTGGCACGGAGGTGGGTCCTGGGAAGCCCTCTGAGGAAGAGCTAGCTCGGAGGTCAAGTGGAAAAATGCTTTTGGGTACTTTGTGTTTTCAATCTGTTCCATCTCATAGACTTTAAACTTAAGGTTTCATGTGAGAAGCATTGAAAATGCTCTGCATGGGGTGTTGCCTTTCAGCCCTGTGAAAACAAGACCCATATTGTGCATGTAGGTACTACTGTGGTGGAAGTTTCTGTGCTGAAGTCGGGACTCGTTCCTGACCACTCTCTCCAGCTTTATTTGGGGGCAAAAGATGAAATTTCTTTGCCTCAAACTGATTTCATATTGGTATTAATTTAATTTCTAGGTGCTGGGCCAGGGTTATAACATAGGCAACTAGGTTATAATCAGATGACTAAAGTACTCTGAGGAGTTTAGGTGAAAGAGTTTCACAGAACTGATATTTTTCTGGGACTTCCTTTGGCAAAGGGTGTTTGGATCAGCCAGGGAGCAGTTTGCCTAGTTGGTATGTGTTCCTCTTCTGCAAGGACCAAGTTTGTGCCTCCTTGGTATCCCAGGGGAGTTCTCAGAACTGATTTACTGTATTCTTTGTAACGAGAAAAATCAGTCCAAATTGCTGGCGATGGGGCTATTTACAGTACAGAGTAATAGAGCTCGATGTTTAACTCTCTGTGTGCAGGAACCTGAAGCTACCTTGTGTCAGTGGCTCATTGGGATTTCTGTAGAGAGTGCTGTACTGGAGAGTGCTACTGCTAGTAGGAGATGTGGGGTTGGTGTAATGTAATAGCATCCCAACACACAGCTCACCTTGCATCTTGTGCCCCATATTGGTGTCAAACACTGCCGTTCTCTTGCATCTAGCCAGGCTGGCTTTGGGCAATTCACAGGTAGGAGTAGATGTGGGTCCTTTCAGATTTGTTTCCCTTCTTGTTTTCTGCTCAAAGAAGCTGTGGTGTGTGAGCTATGTTGTTTGGTTTTGAACAGCAATGTTCTCCCTTGCTCTGAGTCAGCATCTGCCCATCAGAAGTACTTCTGCCTGATCTGCAAGCCCAATTAACTCTGCTTGCACGTGGGCAATAACAGGTGCTGCCACTATGCTACAAGGCTCCTGCACAGTCACTTCTTCACTCCTGATTGCTGAATGAATATCTATTTCTATCAATTATTGAAGCGACTAAAGGTGAAGAACTTCCATGTTCTTCCAAAATACAGTACGATTTAGAGGAAATCCTTGGAATGAACATCAGAGATGCTAGCTGGATTTTTGGTGTTGTGCTTGTGAAGGAATTCAGGGATGTGAAGATCTCAAATAAGCAAAGCTTATTTGACACAAATAAGCACAGGGTTTTCTTGTCCTTGGAAGTTTAGGTACTTCTCTAGGCTGGTGGCTGCAGGTCCCTCTCGCAGTCTTATAGCTGACTTGAAGATAAGGCAGGTGATACCTAAGCCGTGAGAGGATGGTTAAGAAAAAGGGAGAGTCGGTGATTAACTGCCCCTCCCGTGGGCTCTCCACGCATACTTACAGGCTTGGACTCTATATTTGACTTCGCATCAGCCATCCATCCTTCTAAGGAGGGGAGGAGGAATCCCTGGTGATGCTGAAGTGATGGTGTACGAGCTAAAAGAGTGGTTGGAAACAGATGTGCCAAAACCACGTGCTGCAGTGTTTCTTCAGTGTGATTTTTTTCAGTTCTCATCTTTGTGCGGGTTTTGTAGGGATGGATGTCATCTAAATAACTGCTTTCTCCTCTTTTTGGAAACAGACCATCGCTTGTCCTCTTCTGTAAGCTCTAGTTCAGTGGGTTCTAATGAGAAACCATTAGCCTTGACAATAAGAATATATAAACCAATCCTATATGGCTCTTTAGTTTTGATCGAGGTGGATCAAGTATCTATATGATGCCTCATGCTGAGAGCAGTAAATGAATCATAAATTCAGCAAAATGAGCTAATTACCAAATCAAATGGAGGTTTTATGGACATATATTAACTAGTGTAACAGCAAATTGAACATGAATTCAGTTGGAGAATGGGGAGCAACATGGCATGGAATTGACCACATCCCTTATTATTTACTCTGTCGAGTTGCTTCAGGCTCTGCTCATGAATGTTGCCAAACCAGTGCACACTGGTTTAAATGTCAAATCAATTTGCTGCCGTTTTCACTGAGTTGGTAGATACCCTGCGTGATGCTTGCTTTTTATAGTTAGGGAAGTGATGGAGCCAACCTGGACACTGTTTGGCTGAAGCATGTAAGGCAGAGAGATCAAACCAAGAGAAAAGTGGGGAAATATTTGGGTTTAATGCTGTTTAGGAGTCATGAGGTGTGTTGATTTCTGATCCCAGTGCTCCTGGGTGCCATGGACGCTGATTGCATGCGTGTTCCCATAATTCTGGCAGACATGCTATCAGCTGCTCTTTTCTCAACCCTGTTGCTGGGATGGTCTGTTTTGAATACTGTCAAGCTACTTCTGGGCAAAAGGTTTTTCTTTCTGCCCAGTTTAAAACTTACTACAACGGAAAGAAGGGGAGTTTAGTTTTACCCCTAATCTCTTTTCTGTGCTTTGCAGACTGGCTGAGCACCTGAGAAGGACGAGAGCTGCCATCATTTTCCAGAAGCAGTACCGAATGCTGCAGATCCTCCGAGCTTTCCAGAGGGTCCGCACTGCAACCATCACCATTCAGGCTTTTGCTCGGGGCATGTTTGTCAGGAGGATTTATCACAAGGTACAACTCCATGGAGCATCTTTGCGTTAGAGAAGGGTAGGAAGAGCCTTTATATTTACCTCCACTGGCATAGCACGGTGGTGTATTTATTGCGGCTGTTTTGATGTTTTACAAAGCCGACAGCCCTCTGGTGTTTCTGGAGAGCACGTGGTGACGGCAAGCATTGCCATTTAAAGCAGTGCAAGAAAAAAAGATTTTGGCAGCAGCACCTCAGTGGAGCAGCTAAATTAAATTAGTCATTCGGCTGCCAGGAGGCACTGTGCAAATCTGGAAATGTCATTTGATCTAACTCATACTCAGCAAAAACCTCCTTGGTAACCCCAATTTGTGTCTGAGCTGTGCTGCCAGTGCTGTTTCTAGTATGGTGGGAAGACCAGTAGGGCCTGTCATGGAAGGTATCAAGTTATTTATTGATATAAATCCCTTTTTAATTAGTTCTAACCACTTAGTATTCTGTGTTGGACCAGGAGCTGAAAGCAAGGAATTAAAGGTTGATGACAGCAAGTGATACAGTGAGAAACTGCCTGTCAGGAAAATGAAAACAGCTTTGGGGAACCTTCTGTCTACTCCTCAGGTCCAGCCTTGTTTTGGTAGTTACCTGAATTTCTGCCTAGATGTAGTCACGAGAATACTCAGAGAATATCAGAGGCACAATGAGCCGAGAGCCTGTTCCTGGAGATGATGGAGGTTACCTGGACTCCATGTAACCCATCAGAGAGAACAAGGTTGTCCTCTGAAACAGTGCATCTGGATACTGCTGATCAGGAATTAGTGCTGCTGCTGCTTTTTCAGCATCTGTTTTTCAAATCGGAAGCCTCTGCAGGGGAGACAGCCGGTCCAGCATTTAAACTGTCTAAGGCAATGCAAAATCTTAACGAGGTGTAGAAGTTGGCTGAAGTTCAGGCCTCTCAAATCTGAACATCCTTAATCTCCGGAGCACCCAGATACAGGTGTTGGACATTGGTGTTGGTTCACGTGCATGCTCAGCAACAGATGCAGGGCTGCAGGTGATGCTCCGTGGGGTCAGGGCATGCCTTGTGCCCACCAAGACTTTGCTGTAAGGCTGCAGTCGGCCTCAAGGCAATTCAGTAGGGTTTCTTCTAGCTCTTTGGGTACCCCCAGTGTTTTCCATCTAAGACTGCCAGGGCTGGAGACATATGAAGCTCGTTACAGAGTAACTCCTAGTGCATCCTGAGTTCACAAAATCCCTTTATTCTGAACTAAAATTTGTAAGTGCAAAGAAAACCTTAGGGTGAAACAAAGGATTTGTAAGAGAAGCTGATATGTTATCTTTTTTGAGACAACTTATTCCAAACTTACAACAGCAAAGTGTCTGGTAATCCGTAAATTCTCCTGCGATTTCTTTCCTCACAATACTGCAGCATAAATCAACTTAAAATTATTAGCAGCATGCTGGTTGTATCTCTTAATATTCAGCCTTCAGTTTTAGAGGAAGGAATTAAACCACCACCTACTGAAAAGATTGCTGTAAATTTTTGGGGAGAAATTGAATGCAAAAGTACCAGCCTTTTCACAAAACCAGATAAAAGTCTGTAGAAATTGAATCATGCAAGAGAACTGGCTGCAGACTGTAGTGAAAGGACAGGACTTGAGGATTTTATTTGGAGGTTATTTGCATGGTAAGAAATCCCACTGGGGCAGTGTTTATCTGCAGTACAAATTATCATAATACAGGGGTGCGACACAGGGGAAAAAAATCTACAAACCTGTTCTGGTTTGAGTTATATCTGATGCTGAAGGGACAGTAAACTTATTGCTAAGTGTTGGTGCATCTGTTAATGGCTATTTATTCTGCTAGCTGTGGATCTCATGGGTCTGAGTACTGGTCCCACTTGAGCCAAGATGTCCCCCATCCCCATTGAGTCTTCTGCTTGCCAGCCAGGCTCATATCCCCCATTTCTCTGGCCTGACTCTAAAAAGAGCAGCATGGCTCCTAAGGGAGGACTGGATGTGTCTTGCCTGCATCAGTTGAGCACAGTGACTAGAGAAACCCCCCAGGAGTGGGGTTTGAAGCAGTTCTTCCCATCTATGAAAGAGGATGTGAAAGAACAGTCTCTATCTCCCGCCGTCGCCCCCTGTACCTACCAGGACATTCCTTCTTGGAGGAGAAGCCCTTTCAAAGGCAGATTGGGAAGTGCTGAGTGCCACGTCGCAACCAAGCTAGGGCTGCTGCTACCTTTACAGGTGACTTTTTCCTTTGATTGTCCCGTTTCTACCTGTGTTTTGTAGATCCTCGCAGAGCACAAAGCCACCATCCTCCAGAAGTACACCCGTGGCTGGCTGGCCCGCACTCGCTTCCGCCGGGTCAGGGATGCTACCATTGTTCTGCAGTGCTACTACCGGCGCATGAAGGCCAGGCGGGAGCTAAAGGCGCTGAAGATTGAGGCCCGATCAGCCCAGCACCTGAAGAAGCTCAACATTGGCATGGAGAACAAGGTGGTCCAGCTTCAAAGGAAGATCGAAGAGCAGGTACGTCCTGAGCTGTGCTGGGACAAGCATGCTCCTGCTTCAGCTTTGCCTCTCTTCTGTTGTCCTTCTCAGGAAGGATTTTATCTTCCTATGATGTCTAGGAAGGATGTCATGGTAGCCTTCTGCTACTGCTGGCCAGCCATTTGTAAGGGACACTGCCGTGGAAGTGCAGATGCACTTGGATCTTGGGTCTCCACCTTGTCTGAAGAGCTTGCTCAGTAAGCTGCAAGCGCTGCATTGTAATTGTTGTGAGAACTGCCCAGAAGAACTCAGAAGAGGAAGGTAAAATGGCAGTTTTGAAAGGTGTTGCTTCAAAACCCAGGCCAGCTCCATGTGAGATCCCAATGTCAAACAAGCTTTGGGCTGGATTGTTCCATTGTGCTTTCTGCTTTGCAAGCACTGAGGATGCAGTGTCTGCCACAGTTTTTTTCTTTTACTGAACTGTATGTCTTAGGAGTCATGTTACTTAGAAGGTCAGCAGTAAATTGGGGGAATACTCGCTTTGCAAAGTAGTTTGAGCATATTTGTGTTACTAGACATAACAACTGTGCAGAAGTAAGCCTTGATCAGGGGTGAGATGGTACCATGGAAGCGACAGATGCCTGTGCGAGTGACTTGATGGTCTTACTGTGACTACTTGACCACAGAGAGGTCTTCATCAATTGCTGCTTGTCATTAATGAGCTGCAGAATAATAGTTTGATTACACATGTAGGAGGGTTTTCCCACCTACTAACGTGTACAAGTTACTCTGATAAATACCCTCTATATTCCTTCCCAGTGCTGTACAAAGATTTCAGGGATGAGTATAAGAAAAGCTGAATAGGGCCCCATTGTATCCACCAGTATCAGTGGGGAAATTCATATCCACCTGTATCCTTAAACAGCCTTTTTACGGGCAAGAGAAACGTTCTCTGTAAGTCAGGAGACCTAGTTATCTGTAATACCAGTTATTGGCAATCGTAGTTTACCAGTCTATATGGGATGTTGACAGGGATGCTTATATATCACACTTGGTTTCCTTGCTGCCTTAAATCTCTCCCATCCCTATGTGTATGTATGACACAAGAGTTCCTGCCGTGAAAATGATGAGAAATGACTCTGCGTTGGCTCAGATACTGCAGAGTCAAGACACCCAGGGATTTGCATTACTGCTGGCTGCTTTCATTGCTGTATTAATTGGCTGCAAAGTGTGTACCGCAGTAGAGTCTGACTTTGAAACCGCAGTGTTTCAATTTAAAATGCCTGATTGCATCCTTAGATTTTGCAGACAAGCCATAGCTTAGGAATGGAAAATGTTGAGCGTAAGGTTTTCTTTATATATTAGAAACCTGTTTGATATGACCCTTCATCTGGAGGGTATTCGGTTGGATTAATTGGGATGAGTCATTTCAGGTCCAGGTATTTGAGCTGAAGTCATGCAATGAGCGTGAGCATCAGTGTTAGGTCTGCTGTCTGCTGGAATTGGCAGTGGAGCAGCAGTATTAATTTTTTTGATCGCCCCCCCCCCCCCCCCCCCCCCCCCCAATTCCTTGCCATTTACTGATTTACTGCTAGGAAAAGTGCAGGGGTGGAACAATAAAGAAAAAACAATCTTTGGTTAATGTTGGCTTTCCTGTTGGGACTTACGAAAGCAGCAGAAAGCTCTACTTTAGGGAAGGAGGCATCAAGAGCTTTTAAGTAGGCAGAAATAATGGGCTGGAGCTTGTCTTGATCTCTGCACAGACCATTTTAAAGGAGTTTGCTGCTTTGTGTGTAACTTCTGCAGGAAAGAATTACTGCTCTGTATTACTCGCTGTAGTCTGTCCAGTGAGATAATTTCAACCCTTGTTTCAAGACTGACAGGTTTCCCTGGGATGCTTTGGAAGTGCTAATAAGAAGTGCTGTTCTAGTGGAATTTCCTTTCAGTACACTGAGTTTTTTTCTGGCAGCAGTGAATTTGTTGCACCGTCATTTCCCAGAAATATCTTTATTTCAGTCCTCACTAATCCATAAACACAACCTTTCAAAATGCCAGTGAAATTTGTAAGAAAAAAAAATCTGCAGGTAACCTGGAGAGCAGCAGTTGTATCGTTTTCTGACTAGCCATGAAAGAAATGCTTCCATTGCAGCTGCTTTAACTCATGCGTGAGTAGAGAGATGCGATACTCCCTGTGCCCCTGGGGAAGAGAAGATCTTTCTTTAAAAAGATTAAAACCTATTATTGTATGTCAGCTTCATGCACTCTAGTATCCGTAACTGGGCCTATTTAATGCAGTTTCTGAATCAGGTGATGTATTTTTTGCACACACGAGAAAGGTTTAAATCTGTTTTGCTGCAAAATATCCATACTGGACCACTTTTATCTATCCATGTTGGGCCACTTTTTTCTTTTTTCCTCTTTTCAGTTAAGTGAGTTTCTGTGAATGTGTGTGTTGTAGCTGTGTGAGACGCTTTTAAGGCTGTTACCTAATTTAGTGTTGTGTTCACGCAGCCAATAATTAGACTCACAGTGAGCTCCCCACACTGTCTCTGCAAGCGGCAGTATCTCTGGGAGTGTTTATTGTGACTAAAGCTAGTTTGGGTACCAGCAGTGATGAAGTTGTTGTCTCTGCAAAATAAACTCTAGATTGCTTCGCAGAGCCTGGGTTGGAACCGGGACTGTCATAGCTGTGCTAGGCTGGATAATGATTTAAGATAAAGCAAGTTCAGGTTTAGTGGAGTCTGTGGAGCAACCTCCAGCTGCAATGGAGACCAGCCATTTTGGTATGAGACACTAAATGCTCTCTCCTGTCTCTAGCAGCCTATAACAAGAAAAAATATTCCTGTGCATTTGTCTTGTATCTGGGTTGAAATCTCAGTTGGCTGATGCTTAAAATTATATACATAAACCTTGGGACACAAAGCCATGAAACGTTGTGTGTCGGAAAATGAGCAGAGACTGGGGGAAGCAGCAGAGTTTCATGAACCAGAATGATTATTGCCATTCTCTATAAAGCTTTTCTCTCTGAATGGTTCTCTTTGGAAATGTCTTCAGTCATGCAGAAATACTAAGTCCTTAATACTGTATGAATGCTGAATTTTTATGTTCACTAATAATTCTTTACAAGGAGCAAAGGAAAAGATGTTAATATCCCTTATTTACTTGTTTTTCCATTTGAGATGTCTTTATCTTGCTTCAGAGTGCTGAGACTGCAGGGAGAGTGGTGTGCTTCGGGAGGTCACCTGTAGAGGGGCCACAAGGATGGTCAGTGTGGTAGTAGAAGAAATAGTCCTGTGAGCCACATTAGGAATCTAAGAGACTAATCCAGAGTATGGGTGGGGATTTTGGTATTTGCCCACTCACCATGCATTTGTACAGGGGCCTGTCTGGTCTGGAAGAAGCTGTGTAGACCTAGAAGATAAAATTATCTACTTTCATGGGGTTTTTTTCTTTTTTTTTTCTAGGCTATAAAATTCTTTGAAAACTAACTCTGTTGTACAGGAGCTATTGGGAGCCTTTGACCCTATCACAGAGATAGATCATACCTTTTTTTTTTTTTTTTCATTGAAACTTTCTCTTGCTTACTTGACTCCGGTGAACGTCTTGGAGGAAGAAGCTGCATCTCAGGATGTGTGACTTTGCACCTTTTCTGCTCATCCTGACCAGTCAAAAGCTATAAATGAGGACTTCCCTAGTCCATTGACTTTTTAAAATGATACATTTGTGTCTTAAGACTTTTGACTTCTGGCTTATTCACTTCAGCTTATCTTGGCCTCCACATCAGCTAAAAACTTCAGGACGGAAGGAGCATTTTCACATGAGCTGGTGTAACAATGCTGGTTACTAGAGCTCTGAGAAACAGTGAAAGGCTGAGTTCATAGACTCACCGAATGGTTTGGGTTGGAAGGGACCTTAAAGCCCACCCAGTCCCACCCCCTGCCCCGGGCAGGGCCACCTCCCCCCAGCCCAGGTGGGTCCCAGCCCCAGCCTGGCCGTGGGCACTGCCGGGGACGGGGCACCCACAGCTGCCCCGGGCAGCCTCTGCCGGCGCCTCCCACCCTCACAGGGAGCAATTCCTTCCCAGTACCCAGGATAAATCTTCCTTTTTTCAGTTGAAAACCATTCCCCCTTGTCTTATTGCTACATGCCCTTGTAAAAAGTCACTTGTTAAAAAAAAAAAAAAAAAAAAAAAAAAGTTAACAGACTACTGTGACACTTACCTGGTCTGAACAATGAACTCTTGTCAAATGTTTTCCAGCAAGACCAAGAAAGGCCCAAACTGGTATCTGTGATACATAAGTAAAGTATCTACCAAAGCCCCATTCAAGAAAGGAAAGCCTTTTGAATCTGTTGTACAGTGAGTGATAGGAGCCCCGATCTTTAAAGCTGTATTAAAAGCTTTCAGAAAGGGAACTCTAAAAACCAGACTATACGTTGCAAAACACTTCATTTGCTCTCATGATTGTCTCCCTAAAGTTATCAAAGCTATGTCGTAGGCTCTTTACTGAAGCTCTTGGTCTGTTGTGAATGTCGTTTCTGGGGCTGGTTAATAATGATGCTGTTTTATTAGTCACTGTGTAGTCCCCATTGACTTTGATTTGAACCACAGAAAAATCAAATGAGGCTGCTGAATTTTAAGGTCTCAAACCTTGGGAGCAAATCCTTGCTAAGTGCTTTAAAAGGGAAAATCTGAGCAAATAAAGAGGTGATTGAGCTGGCACATGGCTTAAAGCTGGGATTTAGGGAGCTTTTTGTGCTCGAGGCTGCAATTATGCTACAACTCATTGTCACCCCAGGTTCCTGCAGGCCTAGGAGACAGGAATAAAAGGATAAGCTGCAAACCTGACGTTACAGACAAAAAAAAATTGCAAACCAATTGCATTAAGCAACATTGTGTGGAAGCTGTAATATAAGTAGGATTTTTGGTTTGGTTGCCAGCCGCTACCAAGCATTGTTTGCCTTTGCTTCAAGGTTTATTTAAAATTTAAATTAACATCAATTTAACAAATGCTTGTATAATTGTTACCAAAATATTATTGAGCTTTTGTCACAGTTTGGAATTGTCTTGAGCTTTTAGCATTTTCCTGGAAATGTTTGTTATTGGAAGTTTATTACCCACCATGTTCAAGGATTTTTAACAGTTACTTTTGTAGTGCATCAGGTGCATGCATTGATCTTGCTTATGGTATGTCTTTCTTCTTTTGGGGATGTTGGCTGCAGAACAAGGAATACAAACTTCTGAATGAACAGCTCTCTACGCTTATGTCATCCTACTCCTCTGAGGTGGAAAAGCTGAAGAAGGAACTGGCACAATATCAGCAGAGCCAGTGGGGTGACAGCAGCCAGCTTGTGAGCTTGCAAGAAGAGGTGGGGCACCTCCGGCTGAAGCTTGAGAAAGCCAACAGTGAGAGGATGGTTATGGAAGACAGCTACATTAAGGAGCAAGACCTATTGAGAAGGGTATGTCTGTTTGTCACATCTCATGTTGTGTAGGACTCCTGCAGGTGGTCATACTGGTGAAAGTACATGAAAAAAATAGGTCTGAAGGGGAAAGAATTACTACTCTTTAATTCAGATTTTTTTTTTTCCTTTTTGTTAATGAATGCCCCTAAATTTTGCCTTTGTAGCTAGGTCACAGGGCAGGAAGGGCAGGTGGATATCCCTGCAGGAGCAGCGACTGCCTCATGTCAGGAGGATGCCCCATCTTGATGCCTTTTGTACTGCCAGCCATGAAGAAACTCCACAATTCCAGTCCCATCTGGAAATAAGGGTGGTTAATAAATGTGGATATGCAAGAGCGTTGTGTATGTAGTGATTCCTCACAGTATATAGTACAAAACACTGGAGAAGGCTGTTGCCGATGCTGTAAATATTAGGAAGATGTCATTCCTCAGCCCAGCCTGGTATGGGACGTGAGGGCTTGGTCTCTGTGGTGCAGTCCGTGGCTGTTGCAGCTGGTTGTAGTGGTTGGTGTTGTAGGCGTATGCAGAGTATGACCTGTGTGGGGACCAGCTTGTCCCACCCAAGCAGAGGCACTGCTCGAACACAAGTTAGGCTGGTTGTTGTGAGCCTTTGTAGGGTTTGGAGATGTGATGCAGACTGAAAACTTTTACTTTTTTTTTTCCTCCTTCATGCAAACTTCTATGCTTTCTGGACCTCTTGAGGTGGAGGTGGTCCAGCATTGCCACTGTTGTATGAGAAAGTGCTCTAGTGGAAGAAGCAGGCTTCAGAGTGTGGAGTTTTTTTGCAAGTAGTAAAAATGGACCTTTTACCCTGAACTTCTTTGCTGATCAGGTTCATTCTGAATAACCTTCATGTCCGTTCTCATAACCTAAAGCACTAAGGTATGGGTTTAGTTTTCTGCTGCAAGTGCATGTGACTGCTCAGGTTAAATCTGTGATCTTTCTTGTGCATCAGCAATTGAAATGGTTTCTTTAATCTGCTGTTGGAAAGAATTTAGGGCTTTTCTACTTGATACGTTGCAGAGAAAAAGCTGGTTTGCAGCTGTTACTCTAGAATACGCTTTTTGTGTGACAACCTGAAGATGAGTCACTTCTGGAGATTAGGGAAGAAAAGGTCTTGGATTAGCCATGTTTTTATTATGATGGAAGAATGCCCAGATGGGGCTCTTCTGTGGCACTTCACTCAGCAGCACCTGCCCTGGCCAAGCTCCTCTTGGGATAAGCCACCAGATGGTGGGTTTGGGTGCAAACCTGTGGGAACTGTGTGGTCACGATAACTTAATCTGAATAATTTAGTGCAGCTGAAGTGCATTTTTGTATGTGCTTCTCAAAAGGGCGTTCAGCCTGTACCCATGTTGTCTTCTGGCTGGACCAAGAGCTGTCAGAATAGCAGTTACTCTGCTCTTTGCACCTGTATCGTACCCACACAGAGATGTATGAAATCAGTGATTTTCTTTTCTCCAGCACCAAATTAGAAGATCCTTTTTGGCACAGGGCTCAGTTTATCAGCTGGCTGCAGCACAAGCTTTTAGAGCCTGAAAAGATGCTTTATTTTGAAGGTGATGCAGCTGGGGAAAAACCGCTTCGCTTTGTTCTTGATTGCAAATCCCCTTCGAGCACTCAAAAGAAAGGTTGGCTTAATGACCAAAAAAATGCTTTCAAAAAGCATGAAAATAAAGCAAGAGCTTTCCCTTGTTGTAGAGGTGCCTACAGCAGAGCAAATACTGTGCACTTTACCGTGACAATAAATGGTTTAATTATAAAACATTTCTACTGAGCAGTGGGAGCTCCCGTTGCTGACAGCAACTTTCAGTAGCTCCCTTCAGTTCCTTGTCAGTGGGAAGATGGAGAAGACCTGTTCCCTTCCTTCCTTCCTGTTTAGCCAAAACACTTTCTGAGAAAATTCTGGTAGAGATTTTTGAGGAGTTCTAATAACCACCAAAATCATGGGAAGTGTCACAAAACTGTATTCAAGTGAGAAGCCCTTTTTGCTTTCAATATCAAGATGGCAGTGGCTGTGGTGGGGATGCATTCGCTCTAGAGATGATACCCAAAGTCGTCAGACACTTCTGAGTGAGACAAATGACAGCCTTAAATTTTATCAGCTTCAGCTGGGGCTGCAGCTTCTGCAAATTTGTATTAGTTATGATTTTGTTACTGGAAAAAGTCCTTTAATCTCTTCCTTAAAGCTTTTCTCTCTGACTCCTTAATTTTAGAATAACTCTTCTTATTTTAAAATGTCAGATCTGGGTGAGTACAAGCAGCTCTTCTTAGGGCTTTTAGTAGCACCTAATCTTTTCACTTGGTGAGCTAAGGTGATTCAAAGCCTGGCCAGGAGTTTTATTTGGAAAATCTTAAATGCCGTCATCTTTCCTCACAAGGTTAGGGGGACAACTGGAGCCAAATCTCATAAACAGGTAATTCCAGTGTAACATTTCAAAGGGTTAAAGCCGTCATGAGTGCTCACTCAACACTTTCCATAGAAATCCTTCAAACCAGGTGCTGTTGCATTTGAAGCATCTTCAAAGATCTGTTTCTATGGCAAGGTGAGCAAGGGGTACAGAAGGTACCAGTGTAGGTACCAGAGATGGAGTTTGTGCTGCTTGACTGTTGTGGAACCTGCTCGGCTTGCCTCTACCTGTGTTTAAGGGACTGTTTTCATTTTCATTAGGTTTCTGTTAAACACAAATTTGAATTGCAGCTTGTTTCTGTTTCACTGGAAAGGAATGCGATAAACAAGCTCAACCACTTACAATCACATCTTAAAAACATCTATACCCAATGTGGATTAGAAATTTTTAAAACCTGGGAATAATTGCAGATTCTACCGAGTCTTTCAGTTCTGAAATACCCCCCAACACAGTTGAAAATACTCCAAATTTTTGTCTAGTTTTGTTTTCCAGCCATCATAGCTTTGTCCTTTGGGCTGAAGGGTTCATTATCAGCACCCATTAAAGAGAAGTGGTAAAATAATCCCATTACCTTAACTCATTCCATCAGGGAAAAGATTTGAATTCCTTGCTGTCCCATTGCAGTGCAGGTTTTCCTTCCCTTCTACCACTCTTGTAGCTTTTCACCTATTTTTTAAGAATTCTTCCGAACTCGAAGACACTAGTGCTGATTTAATGGCTGCATATCTACTGCGGTATTTATTTCAGTGATGTACAAATGAGGGAATGTGATTGGTTTTGGTACAGAATATTAAAATCGTAGTTCAGTTCAGAGCATTTAAAAATACCAGTAGCTCTGTATACCTTAAATTGTGTTTTCTTCACTCTAATTGTTATCTCCAGCCTCCAACTTTCCTATTATATATATGAGATGCAGGAGATTATAGTCTTGTGGAGACAGCTGAAGCAAATGAGCAGATCAGAGAGCAAGGGGTAGTGGGGTCTTCCAGTTTCTGTGTGTGGGATATGGCTGCTTCGGTCTTGACTTACAGTAAAATACTTGTTCTGCTTTTATCTTCACCATTTGTATGTATCTGGTACTTGATAAAATTCCTTGATTTGAACACGTTGGTGTGGAAGACTGAAGTCTGTGCTAGGAATGCATGCCAGATGGGCTCCCTCTAAATTTTGTGTAGTGGTGACAGCAAAATTATTACTCTTGAGCACTGAAAACTTTTATTATGGTGTGTACAGTGGTGTTTATCTTTGGCATCTTGAGATTCTTCTGTTGTGTGTACCTGTTTTCTAAGCCATGCCTAGAGGATGTGATGCAGCAGCCGTAGAGATGACATTGTGCTGGGGTGATGTGTCAGTTTGTTCTCCTGTCTGACAGCAGCAGAATCATCCTGCTTCACCGTAGCACCATATTTCACTTGATAATGTGATGTTTTTGTGTTCTGAGATAACACTGTGGAAAACATCAAAATTCCTGAGGATGAACAAAATTATAGGATTGGTTGCTGTCAGCATCAGTCCAGCCTTATAGCTGTAGCAAGTGGCCTTGCTTCCCTTCATCTTTAATAAAGAGGTAGTTAAAAGAGAATAATAGTATTTTGCAGGGTGTAGTTTCTGTTCTCACTAATTTTTGCTAGGCAACTGTTGGTGTTAATTATTACATACGCTCCTGTTTTATTACCAAAGGCCCCAGTACATGCCATGCATCACCATGCTAGAGGTTCTGCAGTAGTGTGAAGCATTACAGTGACAAATCATATTACATTAATTGGGTACAATACACATGAACCTGGAAAAGCCTGAACTATTTAGTGTTGTTGCTGGCATTTGTAGTGTCCACCTTAACTGCTAAGTGCTACGTTGCTCGAAACGATTAGCAGATTGGGTTTTTTCCCCTCCCAACAGCAGTCAGTGCTGTGGTTAAGATAATGATGAAGCCTGTTGAGGTGCGGAAATAAACCTCTGATTTGATGACCTGATCACTTGTAAGAGTTTCATTCCTGCAGATTGTGGTCACCATATCCAGCTGCTCAGTGTTTTACGAGATTCTGTTGAAAACATGAATTTAAGGGAGAAATGCACCCAGGGAAGAGTTAGGCTCTGTTGTTTCAGCACAGTTCTCCTGCTCTTCAGCTCCTGATGTACAAAGAAGAACTGGCAAAGCACAAGGGGATAGATCTTTTAAATGGCAAAGAAAGCCCGAACAAAGCTCCCTGGCTCCAGCCAGGTGAAATGTAATCCCTCTGCAGAGGCTCTGACCTGCAGCAAGCAGTAATTCTTTGTCTTGTTTTGTAGCTCATATCCGACTTGGAAGAAGAAAATGCTCTCCTGAAGCAGGAAAAAGAGGAGCTTGACAGCAGTATCCTGTGTCAATCTGAAAGTAAGAAAAAATGCTTATAGCATCATTATGCCTCCACTGAGCGAGGAGCTTAACTGTTCTCCCTTGAAGGTTGTTTTTCCTGTGTGCTTTTCCTACCTTGAAAAGTGCTAATCTTCCTGCAACCCTTTTCTGGTGGTTTTTGTCACTGTTTTGTTGTGCAGGTAGCTCTGTTCATGCTGTCCTGCTGGTGGATGTTCAGACAGAGGCTGGTTTAATTGGTGAAATATGGAATAAAGTACCTAAAAGGGCTTTTTAGTTTAGCTGTGTTGCAGCACTTGCTGCAGGCGATGTGGGAGGCAGAGGGGGCTGCTGGGAGTGGAGGGTAGAGAATGACAGTGTCCCAAGACTGAATAAAGGATCCAAGGAACTGCACAGTTAACAACACTGAGCTGTGACAAAGGATTTCTGTAACGTGACAGGAGTCTGGGAGTGTTTTTTAAAGCAGACACTTAGATGGTGAGGCGTCTGTAGAGAAAAGCAGTCTGGGAAAATCCCAAGCCACAAAAGAAACTCTCATGCGTGTATTGAGCTTTTGTATTTTTTATCATCCGTTTTGGCTTTGATTTGGTTACAGGATTTACGAAGAACATCATGCATCATTCTGTATTGTGTATCTATCAGTGCTCCGTGGTACTCGTGAAGTACCTCTTGCTCTCAGCCCAATGTAAAGGAATGAAAATAACATGTTAAAAAGAAAATCGCTGCAAATGTTTCTTTGTCTCTTACAGGATGCATTCAGAGCATTGAAGCTTGGGGGAAGCAAGTGGAAGGGTTTGTTTGGTGCTCACCCATTTAAAAGGACGCATGGACTATATTCTCGTGGTTCCTTAGAAAGAGGAGGGACCAGATTTGCTTCCAAAAGGAAGTCTGTAACAAAAAAATTAATTTATTTGGTTGTGAAATATTTCGAACCCCCACTGTCTTAACATGGCAAGTGTTGATGATGACATGAGAAAAAGATGCTGCTGTTGATGGGCTCCTATGCCAGATCTGGTGGTGGGAAGCAGGCAGAGAAGTCTTTAGCTGCAGCAAGTACCACTTCTTACACATGAATGTATTTCCATACTGTGCTGGTCTTTTCTGAAGTGGGTTTATGGCAGGCCCATGGGAGCTGGAGTTGGCACAGCTGAGTTAAGCATAATATGTCTGATGGTCTATAGGTGCTGGAGACCTTTCATTAACTCAAAAGGCAGAGCAGTGTGCTTTCCAGGCAGAACAGCTCAAGCTGTTCCAAGTGGCAAGGAGACAGATCTAGATTATAATAGTCTCTAAATATTAGAGAATGCTTACATGTATTCTAAAGGTTCCTGGCAGAGAGCATTTTGTTAATTACTTGTTGTTATTGCACATATTTACAAAAGTTAATTTTGGCGATGTTGATCACAATTTTTTTTTCTTTTTCATATTTTAAAGATGAATATGCACGAAATACAGTTGAGGAAAATATCCAGATGAGGAAAGAGCTGGAAGAAGAGAGATCTCGTTATCAGAACCTGGTAAAAGAGTATTCAGTGCTGGAGCAGAGATACGACCGCTTGTGGGATGAAATTATTATTATACAGGTAATAAAACTGGAATTACCCCTATTCTGTTGTGTCCTAGACCTGGTGATGATGGCTGGAACACCAGAACACTTAACAGAAGTGATGTTATTGTGCCATTTGTGCTTGATATTTCTAAGACTGAACTTCTGTGCTGAAGCCAAACCATATGTGTGCTTTTAAAAAGAGGCCTGATCTTTCACACTTCTCTGTTAACTACTTAGAGATCTCTGTGAATCTCAGCAAAAGCTGGTTCATGCTTCTTGTTTTGCTTTTTGTTTCAGCAATGTTCTAGTGTGTTTGGTTAAAGAAAATAAAAACAAAAAACCCAACAAACAAAACCATCAACGTGACTTCAGGATTTCAGAAGCTGAAGTTTTTAGGTTCAGCTTTGCTACAGTGGTAGAACTGTTGAAAATTAGATAATTGCTAAAGGGCTACCAGATTAGGTGGAAGGTTGAGCGTTTAGAGGGAGGCCCACAGGGTTCTGTGAACCGTGAGCGTAATTTTGAGCTCAGATTTGCATGTTTGCACTTAACAGGCATCTGGTGTCATGAAGAAACATTTAATTAATGGAGAATTTTTAAACTGAGATTCTGTATCACGTCATGTTTTAAAGTATTCCCTTGTGTTAATGTGAATGTTACACTAGGGCATAAGAACTAGAAACTGGAATTCACTACAAAGTGACAGTCAGGCCTTTCATAAAGGTAACCTTACTATATAGACAAATATTTGCTCTAAGAAACTAATGCTTTGTGAAGGATCCTTCCTTAAACCCTGAATGCTCTACATATCTGCACCGCTCCTTGGCAGGAAGTACCAGGGCACAGAAGAAACTCATCCAACCAGAGCAGCTTGGAGTCAGATTCCAATTATCCATCCATATCAACCTCTGAGATAGAAGACACCGAGGATGGAATACAGCAAGTGGAGGTACAGTACATGGGGCACGCTCAGGGGGAGGTGGAGAGCCCTGCTCTGCAGGGGTGATTGAAGTGGGCCTTGGAGCACATGGGAGGAATGCAGGTGGGATGGTAGGGTGTGATGGATGAAATTGATTTCGTGCTACAGAAATACATTGTTAATTGCATGAGAGGGATTGCAGAGTTGTGGTGCTATGGCAAATGCTTACTTGTTCGTGGTATCAGGCTTAAACAGGGCACTGAAAATAATGAAGCTCCCAGACAGACCCTGAGGGGCTGGAGCGTGCCCAGAGCCGGGCAGGGGGCTGGGGAAGGGGCTGGGGCACAAGTGCTGTGGGGAGCGGCTGGGGGAGCTGGGGGGTCAGCCTGGAGAGGGGGGGCTGAGGGGAGACCTTCTGGCTCCCTGCAACCCCCTGAGAGGGGCTGGAGCCAGGGGGGTCGGGCTCTTCTCCCAGGGAACAGGCGACAGGACGAGAGGGAACGGCCTCACCTTGTGCCGGGGGAGGGTTAGGTTGGGAATGAGGGAAAATCCCGTCACGGAAAGGGTGGCCAAGGCTGGCACAGGCTGCCCGGGGGGCTGGCGGCACCCGCCCTGGGGGGATTTATAACACCTGTAGCTGTGGCGCTCGGGGCCAGGGGTTAGTGGTAGCCCTGGCAGTGCTGGGTTAGCGGTTGGACTTGGTGATCTGGAAGGTCTTTTCCAGTTAAATGATTTTAGGATTCTGTGATTCTGTTTGGAGGATTGCACATGGACATGATGCTGCAGCCTTATGGACACACAGATACCGCCTTTTGGCTGGATCAAACCTAGAGCCATGTCAGTGCTTGGGAGCTGTGTAGGCAAAGGCCCCAGTACCCCACATCTCCAGCAGTCCTTTATTTTGGTTGGTTCAGGTTATTCAAGCATTTCTTTGCAGTCCTGGCTTCCCCTCCATCCATCAATGTGCGGCATGAACTGTTAAATACTTCACAGGCATGTCATGCTTGCATCCTCAGTTTGGTGGTGTTACAATCTGTGTGGTGGGGTTTTTTTCACCCAATAACAATCATATAGGAATGTAGCTTAAAAAACAGTATAATAAATCAAAAATAGCACTATAGCTGTTAGAAGAATGGCTTCTTCTTTTCTTTTGCAGGACAGGGATATTGCTTTGATATATTCTTTATTATTTATGATTATTATTTGATATGTACTACAGTTTGAGTAATTTGCTTGGAAGCAAGTGAAAAAAAAAAAATACTTGAAAAATTCAAGACTACTAACAGCCCAGGTCTGCAGCTAGTCTGGAAATACAGCTCTCTAGCTGCCAGTGAGCTGGTGTTTGGCATGGGGAGCTTTTAGTAGCAGATCTCCTGTATACATTTTAGTCTGCCTTCTGTAACTGAGGCTTTGTGGCTTGTTCAGAGTCCAGAGTGTGGGAGATGATGCATGCCATGAAACAGCAGTGCTGTGTGCATGATGTCATGAAGCAGTAAAGATGCTTTTGTATGAAATGCTGAGCAAATGGCATCACTCTTGGATTTATATTTGAAATTTCTGGGGCTTCTGTTGCTTTGTCTGGGAATTGTTTCATTACTTTCCAGTGTGAGATCTATACATCTTTTGATGAACACAATAAGAGGTTCAACAAAATCATCAACAGTAACTATTTACTTGCTTCACTAGATATTCTTATGAATTGTCTCTAGCAATTTGCGGGAAGCACATGAAGTAGAAATACTCCCCAGGCTCTCCTCCTTGCTGCAGAAGCAGATGGAAAACCTGGTCTCCAACTGCTGTGTTGAGGATTGTTACCCTGATGACTGTCATTGTTTGAAAGCTGCAGCAAGCCACAGTTGTCAAGATACTAATGAGAGATTAAACCATTTTCTCCTTAAGTGACCCCCACCCCACTATGTGTTGCTGGGACTCTGTCTAATGGCAATTAATAACATTATTTCAGTTGAGCTGGCTGGCAGCGCTACAGTGGGGCTGGCTGTAGATGGAGGCATGCCTAGCTATCCTGTGCCATGTGCCTGTTCCTCTGGTTGCTTTTAAATATAAATTTATCTCTTTAATCCATGCAGGAAATCGATGTGAAGACTGAAGTTTCTTCAGACTATGAGGATTTTGCATACAACAGTCTGAAGGTGAGTTCGTACTTGGTCCTGTAACATGCTGCATGGCTCCAAGAGCCCAAAGAATTTGTCTAAATGTGGTAATAACCGCAAGTCTCCTGTAATGTCTCTATTAGAAATGGCAGCTGGAAAGCTGTAGCTCTCCATTGGCTTCTGGGCCTGAGGTGGGCTCACAGGTGTTTCTCTCTGAGTAACATCTGTTCTCTAGTGGGCTACCAGTTTGAGTCATTCGTGGTGGTAACAAGCCCCCTTATGGTGAAGTGTGCTTTTTCCACTGGAACTTTTCTTGGGTTTCCTTTGACATGTGACACTTGGAGGCCTCAGCAGTTTGCTCTGCAGTAGATGTGAATTCTCATGGCTGAAGCCCTTAACGTGTTTCTTATTCCAGGCTCCAATTCTGCCTCTTGTCTGCTTTCCTTACGTTCCCAAAAGTAAAAGTGCCACTCAGGTCAAAACCAAATAAATCTGCATGAGTTGCAGTAACAGCCTCCATCTCCCTGCAGAAGTTCTGACTCACCATAGTCATCTTGTGTCTTCCCAGCTATTGTCCTACCCTACAATTCTTCTTGTCCCTAAGCTCCAGATCCTTACACTTACGCCTCTGTGATTTTCTCCCCATGACATACAGTGTGACTGAAGCCTGCTAGGCTCCTGTTGTGGCTTGTGTGTGTTGTGTCCTCCAGCTCTAACTAGACCCAAATACTTCTGGGCTTGACTTTTAGGCTAATTCTTCTGTCCTGCTCATCCTCAGAAAACCAGTTTCTAGGATGGGCTTTGTAAAGGATTTTTTTTTTATTTATTTGTTTATTTTCAGTGCACAACTACATTTCAGATGTTCATTCTCTCCCTGTTCCCTTAACAAATATGGCAATACAACTGAGAAATCCAGAGGAACCTGCATTACCCAGAATAATATCATACCAAACCATCTGACAGTAGTAATACCAATTTTTGCTGTCATCTCCTCTGAAGGATGCAAAAAAGCAGAAATTAGAGATGGAAAGGAGGTATGTTCAACCCCCACTGAAAGCATACCTCCAGCAAAAGCTTTTTCTGGCACTTAGTCCATGCAATTTTTAGTCTCAAAGCACAGTATTTGTGTTGCATTTGCTAGATGTGCTGTTTGTGATTGAGAGAAACCCTGCTGAGTTTTGTTAGTATCTCTGCACAGCCTGCCGGAGTAGAAGCGTGGCACAAGAAATTTAAGATCATTGCCCAAGTGTCTTCCAGCTGGTTAAATGTGGCTGTGGAAGTTTTAAGTTTCTTGATCTTGTAAAGCAAAGTGAAGTTGCAGTTTGGAATGGGAAGACTCAGCAGATAAGAACTGCCACCTTCTTAGATGGCTTCTGGAGTTCCGACTTCTGTGTGAGTTCACAAATTGTGTTTTCTTTGAGTTTCAACCCAGGAAGTTCAGAATGGAAATACTCATTTTGGATTTTCCTACTTTCTGGTTTCCTAACATAACACACATAGTCCTAAATATCTAACAACCTTAATAATTTCCTACCACTACCATTTCATAACAATAGGTAGCATCTGTTACAAAAAGAGCAGGGTTCATTAACCTTTAGCCTAAAACTAATCTAATTTAACAATTTAAATTAAGTTCATTTAACCTTTAGCATAAAACTTAATTTCATTATCCTAAGGTGGAAAATGAACTTGCAAGGAGACACATCTCAGAGTTAGTTTTTAGTGGCATTGCACCGTAAGGGTTTCTCTTTAAGGATTTTCCAGCACAAGGATCTGGCTGGAACTTCAGGAAAGTGAGCTGAGAGTTGCAACAAGGAACAACGAGGTCTATGAGCTGCTCGGACCAGCTGTAGCATGTGGTGTTTTGGGTACTGGCATGTTGTGTGACTGTCAGTCTAGGAAGAGCTGAGGACCCTGTGAAAAGCAAGGAGCACTTGCTTCCATTGCCAGAGTGAGAGGCAACCCCTAGCCCTAAAGGAAAGGATTTTGCCTTCCTCATAGGTAGGTTGGCCTTAGGAACCACTGAAAAAGAGAGAAATACAACTCACTGATGTTTTCCCCACTTCTGAATATAGGGCACTGCCTGAAGCCTCCCTCTGCAATGAAAGTGACTCACTGCCGATTCTGAGCACTGCTTTTCCCTCCTTCCCCCATGACAGCTGCTTCTGTGACTATAACAAAGCTCTTTCTTCTCTCTATTTATTCTGCAAACTTCTCTCTCAAATATTTGTATGATCTCTGGCTCCTTCAAGAGTCTTGTGCAATTAAATTATTATTTATTTCTTTTTGCCAGCTTAAAAAGTCTTTTATCTTGGGGAACTAGGCTGAGGTGTCTGAAAGCTTACACGTGGCAAACTCTTCCTTTGGATGCTCTTGAATGGTTTATGAGATACTGACAGAGGAGGAAGGAATGTTGGTTTTGATGAACCACTGATACACTATATTTTGGAAACTGAGAATCTTTAGCCAGGTTGGAAGGTCAGAAGGTTTTAGAAAAGGTGGCTGCAGTGTCTTTTCAGAAACCAGTATATTTCCCTGAAATTAACCTGAATTTTGACCTAGGTGAGGTGTGAAGACTGTTGCTGATGCAGCCAAACAGCTCCTCGTGGTGTAGGAGTCTTGCACTGGATGGGGAAAGAGATATTTGGATAAGGTCATGAACAACCCAGAGTTTAGTTTGGTTAAATATGAGTAAAAATATATAAATACAATAAAAATGTAAATGTATTTGTAAGTACATGCATTATTTTAAAATAATGCATACGAACAGCAGTTTAGGTAAATGTAATGAATGTGGTTATTGCTGAAGAGCAGGTTTTATTGGGGGTTAAGGGTGTTTCTGGGTCTTGTTCAGTACTCTGTGTCGTGAGTCTTCACTGCCTTCTGTTTGCTTTTGGGTCCCATTCAAGATCTTTTTGACATGCACAGCCCCTCGGGCAGGATGATACAAGGTGTGATTGTTAGTGGATGGCCATATAGGCTTGTTTTTTTGCAAACAGCACATGATGTGCCACTTCATATTTGTCTGCTGTCATCCAGCTTTGTGTCTCAGTGTAATTGTCCTGTACCATCACAGCACCCACGATGGCAGGGGTTTTGGGATCAGTTTTTGGTGGGGAGCCTGTTCTTGGAGCAGCTTTTGATTGAGATGCGAGTGAGGCACAACCTTTCCTTAGAGAGGCTCATTTGGATAAGGGTGGGTTGTTTGTTCTTCTGACACTGCAAAGAAATGTGAGAAACTTGGGCTAACACTGATATATTTACAGTAGGTATGAATTATGCATCCTTTGTGATGGATACATTGAGTTTGCAGTAGATGCTGTCCCAAAATATGCCCAGCCAGGTGTTTGGTTAGCCGTGATGCAGGGCTGGAAGGGTGTAAAACATCTCCCTGGGAGGACATAAGTCCCCATGTCATGCCTGTATGACAAAGTTCCCCAGTGAAACATTATTTTCCAGCTTGTTTCTTCAGGCTGGGGAAGTGGGAGCAGGAATGAAGGCAGGAAGGAGTCCTTGCCCTGACTCTATGTTCCTTAGCAGGAGCACAATGCAAAATTCAGTTCCTCACTTTTCACGTAGCTGGGATGTTTGTTTCGTCCCTTGGACTTGGAAGCTTACAGGAAATGAGCTTCTAGAGGATTTTATTGTCTTTTCCTATCAAGTACTAGAAATGGAAGAGATGGCAAATTCCCAGCATGGCAGTGCTAACCTCTGATTTACACAGGCTCATACTTTACCCAGTGCTGCTATATAAGCCCCTTCCCAAAGAATGAGGCTATTTCCATCACGGTTAGTGCTTGGGTACCCCTTTCACACCTCCGTAATGCTGTACATGTTGGGGACAAGTGCGAGTTCAAGTTCAGGATGCCCTGACTGGATAATTTGTCAAATAAATAACCGCTATTCGACTATGGCTGAAGAGTGAGCATTTCTTGCAGCACAAGTAGAAATCTCCCTTTCCACATTCAAAGCATTTTATTTAGGCTTCTGTTCTGCCATCGCTGATGCTGGTGCAAAAAGGGCATATGGGCAGGGGACAGTAAATATCTGGCCCATATCTATAGGTATTTTAACATTGCTCCACGAAATGCACCAAGAAAGGAATAGGGAATGGATTTATGTGTGTAAACTCTGAAAAGAGGCAAGGGCATGGGCTCTTGGGATAGGGTTGTTGGTTATTGCTTTTTTCCTGATCTTCCCAACTTTGTTTCTAATCAGAGCACAGCCTGAGGTGACCCGTCCCTGGATTTAGCAGTGTGGCTGACCCTTTCATAAAAACAAAGGAGGAGGAGGAGGAAGGGGAGGGAAAGAAGAGGAAAAGGAGGGAGGGAAAGAAGAGGAAAAGGAGGGAGGGAAAGAAGAGGAAAAGGAGGGAGGGAAAGAAGAGGAAAAGGAGGGAGGGAAAGAAGAGGAAAAGGAGGGAGGGAAAGAAGAGGAAAAGGAGGGAGGGAAAGAAGAGGAAAAGGAGGGAGGGAAAGAAGAGGAAAAGGAGGGAGGGAAAGAAGAGGAAAAGGAGGGAGGGAAAGAAGAGGAAAAGGAGGGAGGGAAAGAAGAGGAAAAGGAGGGAGGGAAAGAAGAGGAAAAGGAGGGAGGGAAAGAAGAGGAAAAGGAGGGAGGGAAAGAAGAGGAAAAGGAGGGAGGGAAAGAAGAGGAAAAGGAGGCAGAAGGAGGGGAAAATAAAAGCAGATGTCTTACCCAGAAATAACAAAAATCACGGTGTCATTGTGTAGAAAAGCTTTCATCTTACCCTTCAGCAGTCTCAGCATGATTAGAGAAAAGTGGAAAGCAAGTCGATGCTCTGGGCACATAGCAAGAAGAGTTAAACCCAGTTTGGTATCTGTTTGACACCATGTGCATGCTTTTCAAACTCTTGTTTTAAAAAACAAATAAAATTAAAAAATAAATAAAAAGGGTTGTCTCTTACAAACTTCCTGTGCTGAGCTGTGATTAGTGTGGATGTGGAGGAATTACTGGGTCTAATGCATTTATTATACTTTTTTTCTCTTAAATGACAGATGGTATAAAGTACCTGAATATGCTCCGTTACTGATGGTGTTTGTTCAGCTAGAAGTATGCTGGCTGTCCACATGCCAGATCAGCTATTCTGTTCACACCTCTGCTGTGATAAGACATGCTATTTATAATTTTTAAGGATTTATAATTATAACACCCATTTCCTATGGAAGCGAGGTTTACACAGCTGTGCTAGCTACACACTGTATAAATTGTGCAAATTGCCCATCCCCCCCGGCCATTTTTAGATTCATTAGCTCACCTCAGCTAAACTGATAATGAAGCAGATCTCCCATAGATGAGAGAGATTGTGCAAGAAAGCTGTGGAAAGGCTCAAAAGGCAGTGGGGGAGAGGGGGAAGCACCTGGATCTCAGTGGGGAAAGAGCTTGTGCTATTTTAGACACTAGAGAATCCACATGGATGGGGGTTGTTCCCTAAGAAAGAGCTTGGCCCCAAGTCAGCCAGGCACCAGACATTGTCAGCTCACTTACAGATGTCTTGTTTTTCCCATGCAGTAGTTGGATATGGATCCTGTTGGGTTTTGGCGTTGTTGGAGAGGTCTAGGTGTGTGGGGACAGGAGGGAGCAGTCCTGGGTGCTACCATGGATGGCACCTGGTGATGGAGGATCTCGTGCAAAGAGAAGGTGGGTTGTTGGGATTCAGGCTGTGAGCAGAACCCCGGGGGTCTGGCTCCCCCCTTGTCCATGACCCAGAGCAAGGACTGCACCATCTGCAGGAGCGAAGCTGCTCTTGATCCAGCTGGGATGCTCCAGGCAGGTTTTGGGTGCTGGTAAAGAGCTGCCTAATGTTCTGTTACCACCTGCAAACAAAGCTTCCTGGTAGAATACTGAAATAAAGGCTGTTGCTGCTGCCAGATTTTTATTCTTCTGTCTTCTACTGTCATACCAAAGCAAATAAGCCCTTCAGTTGTCTTGGCAAACACAGCGATGCTCATGCATCGTTATTCAGGAGAAGCAGTTGCCGTCAAACTTGTACGGTGTTGCCCCTGCCTGTCAAATGCCAGCAGCTGATGAGACATCGGGTGAGAAAATCCTCCAACTGCAAACATAGCACAGGGGTGGGAGAATTATACAATGTATGAGAAAAGAAGCTGTAGTGGGAGTTCACACAGCTGTAGCTCACCTAATGGGATGCCTGCCATGATGAAGGGTAATGCAAATTGGCATCTTTCAGCTTATCTAATGAATATGAAAGTTAAGCTAAACATCATGGGGTTTGTGGTGACTTCTTGATTTAGAAGGAAAAGGGAGGGAGAAAAAACAAACGTGTTTGGCTTCTCTAATGACTTGCTTTTGTGTTTAAAAACAGTGTCACTGAATAAAAAAATCTCCCTGTGTCACCTTGTATTTTGTTACTAAGTAGCAGTAGGCTACTGATTACAGCAAAAATCTCTGAACCACTCATGGCTGGCCTGGCAGCGAAATCCAGATCCTGCAATGAATTGATTGTTCAGCTGTGATCATCAGTAATTGAGTTACCTTACAGGCCTCTCAGAAGAGGATGAGGCTCTGCAAGACAGTTTATCTAAATTGGTTAATGGCTTGGTGTTTTCCAGAGGCAGGAGCTGGAATCAGAGAACAAGAAGCTGAAAAACGAACTCAATGAGCTGAGGAAGGCTATCGCAGACCAAGCAACCCAGAACGACTCATCCAGCGATATTCAGGACAGTTATAACCTCTTACTGAATCAGCTGAAATCGGCCAACGAGGAGTTGGAAGTACGGAAGGAGGAGGTGCTGATCCTGAGGGCACAGATTATGAAGACAGCCCAGCAAAAAGAGATGGCGACAAACTTGGTAACTGAGAGGGTAATGGATTTTGTTTTCCTTTTCCCACTCTTGTTGCTGGGAATTCACAGACTGCCTGAGTGATGCTGTTTCTGCTTTGGTAGGCTCTGGGCAGCAGGATGGCACGGAGAGGTTATAGAAAGTTCTGCCTATGGATGAGTTGTAGTCCATGACATCATTTCAGACAGCTCAGGGCTGTATGTCCCAGGGTGATTTTTACTGCTGTAGGGTGCTGGAGCCCATACCTGATGAGGTCTAGCGAGCCCATGGTAAGGAGCGACTTCTTCAGCCCTGCACCAAGATACGATGGTCTGAGATGTTCCCGGTGATGTTTTGTGACAACTAGCTTATTCTGCAAAGAAATGGGATGGGGGGAGAAGAGCCTCTGGACCAGATTTTGCTCACTTGATGCTGGAGCAACTGTGATATGTTTCTACTGACATGTAGGCAAGAAGAGAGCCTGTCTTACCAGTCATTCAAGGGCCTTTTGCTTAGATTCGTTCAGATGGAAGAGTATGTTTTCTGGAAACTCTCACTTGGGCTTTTTAACTTACTGCCTTGTCATTCCTCGAGGTTTTGGTATGTTTTGTACTTCAGACCACACACCCACTTGATCTCCTTCCCAGGTTCACTGCATCCTCCTTCCATCGCCTAATCTCTGCTACTGTCTGTTTTCATGTGTGTGAATTCATAGAAACTCTCTAGTCAGATGGATGCTCCGAGAAAGCTCTGCTCAGGATTGCTGGGATTTGTTCAGTATCAGGGACTTCGAAAGGCAGGAAGAGATGTGCAGGATGTCACGCTGCTGTGTTTTGCATGTTGAATTTAGGAAAGCATCACTACCAGTGCCAGCTCGCCGAAGAGTGACGGGCACACTGATCAGGAGGATGTGACTGAAGCCTACCAGTGCATGCGCGAGACGAACCGGTAAGCATGGCCCAAGTATTTCCAGCAGCAGGAGGGGCTGACAAAAGTGTGAGGGATGGGATCCAAACTAGAATTAACGACGTGTTTTAGAGAGTTACCAGCTTCTGGATTGTGTTCTGGGCCTGGGGTCAAGAATGGGCCATAAAGATGAGACTGAAGGCGCATGTCTTGTAATGGGTGAGGAGCCCTGCTGGGGGCGGTGTGTCCCCAAAGGGAGGGGAGATACTGGGCAGGTAGAAGAGACACCATGGAGGTGAGCAACACTGGATTTTGACTTTGCTTCCAGTACATATATAGTAGTAGGACTAGGATTTGGGATATATTTAAGAGTTACTTATTTCAATTGAGTCCTTATACTGTGCTGGGAATACAGCTCGGTTCCCTCTTGTTTTCCTGGAGAAAAAGACCGTGGTGGCAAACCAAGCTGATGAACACACACTGTATTCTCTGGCAACACCCACATTCTTGATTTTTCTTGCATCTAAACAGAGAGTTGGGAACATCTGTTTGGTTACAGGTTTACCATAGCGAGGTTTAATATTGTGAACATGTGTCTGTCCTTACAGTAACAATGGGCTAGAGCAATCCCTGCAGCTATCCAGGAGGACATTAAAAAAAAAAATTAGTATCGTGCAAGAAGACAAAATGATATGGCTTAAACCGCAAGATGATATATAAAGCAAATATTTATTTTACCGCAAGGAAATCGAATGTTCATCATCTTTTGTTTTGACAAATACGATGTTTGAGGCTTTTTTCCAAAATAATTTGCATTCAGCAAGGTACTCGGAAGACCTAGCTGTTGTGGATTAAGGGCTTTTGATAATACAGTATACTTTGCCACTTTGGAAACTGGTTGCAGAAGGCTGTTAGCAGACCAGGCTGGGAAAGACCATGACTTAATTAGGATTTTGTTCATGCCAGTACGAATATGAGCAAAGGCATGCATGCGCTCTTTGAATGCAATATGAAAAAACATGAAGAGTTGATTAACCCTTTCAGAACTGGATGGCCAAAAAGGTGCAATGGGAAATCCGCGTGCCTGGATTGATGTGCAAAAATACAACATATATAGCTGTACAGTCAGCTTTGGTCATTGTGCCTGTGCTATATGTCCCCCAAATTCCTGCCATAGTATGGGCTAGATTTTTCTGAATTTTCATCTATTTTACTTCTTGTAAAAGCTCTAGGAAAACCTTGGAGAACTCCTGGTGTATGTGTACAGAGACAGGCTTCCTGGAAGGGCTGGGTTCCACATGCATTGCATTTAAAGATACTTTAAAACCCTGATGGCTGGACTGAGGTGCTGCCCACACTAGTTCCGCCAGCTTTCACTTCTGCCCGGGGACCTGGAGGGGTGGGGATTGTTAGGGTCCAGGGCTCTTGTGGCACTGGGTTCTCACCTGGGCATCATGTCTAGCTGGGTCAGGACTAGTGTTTATTTTTTTTCGACTTGTTGCCATTGAATATTTGCTTTTCTGAAGTGAACTTGCTGATGAAATTTCTGCCCTTCCTGCAGTAGAGGTGATGAGATTGATTTAAACATCACCTTTTTGTCAGTAAACCGATGGAGCTCAGTGTGCTTTGTACTGCAAGGTGTGGGGTTTGGTCACTTAATGAATTCTGTGGATTTCTCCTGTTTCCTTCCAACTTCCTCCTGGAGCTGTGGGCACTGGTATGGGGTGTGAAATCCCACTGTTGGGCACAGCTATAATTACTCCCTTAACTTCATTTTCCAGTGTGCACATCTAGGGATGGTTAGTTTGTGTTCAGGTGTTGGTAAAGGAGCTGGAGTCAAAGTAAGAGTTGCTGCTTCCATAGGGCATGTGTCTGCCCAGGCTGTATCACCAGTCCCCAATAGTAATTGATATTTGGTCATCCTGGAGTACATGTTGTCCACTTTCTCCGAGCCTGCCAGGAGACTCTGGTCCTTCTTCAGGTGTTCTGGTTTCCAGACTTAACAATTACTGCAGGGAGAATTGAATCAAACACAGGAATCATCAAAAACAATCAATCATAAAAAATGTTACAATGATCTAATTTTCCTCAAGAGTACAGCTGTCTCCCTTGCGATTGCGCAGGTGAGTTGCGATTTAAGAAGTTCATGTGATCAGGTCTTGGTGGTTTGTGGCCTCTTGAGATCTGAGAGGGGCAATTTGCGGTTTCCAGGCTGTTCCCTATTAGCTCTCTCATCTGCCTCATATGAAGCTTGGCTGGAGCTTGGCTCCTGTAACACAGTGGCTCTGTGTACTATCAGCCTGATTTTCTGCAGTGATTTATCCAGTGGCTCATTAATCACCACCTGCTTCCCAGTTATATGGTTCCCTGTGCATTTGTTTGTATATTGGATTGGTTTATAAACTGTAGGCTTGAGTTGATGGCAATAAAACAGATGAAAACAAACGCTCAGGGAGCATGGATTATTGTATTTGTGGCTATAAATTAATATGTCCTCCCCCCAGTGCAAGTTTGCATTCATTCTTATGCAGTGCTATACCCAAGTGTGTCAGCATGAGAAATAAAACTGCTTTGTCTTTATAATCTTGATCAATAAATATTTTAATGGAAAGCTTTTCTGGTGGGATTGCAGTTCTGAATTGGGATTAATAAGCAAGAGCCACTTTTTCTCCCACCTGCGCTGCAGGAAGTGCTCTCATCCCTCTTTACCCCGATAGCTCTCATTCCGCGGGCTGTTTCTAACTGAGGTGGATGCTCTTCCACTGGTCCAGTCTGATCAATGCAGTAAAACCATGGTCCACCCATGGGTCACTCCTAACTTGAAGTCATCATGTCTTAGCTATTTAGGCTGGGGAGAAAGCATGGCTTTATTTTGGTGGGAGACAGACCTTTTATTCACTCTTTGTCTAGATATATATATAAAAAGCCAGGACTTTTAATTACAGCAGGAGGAAATCAGGAAAACTGCCAGGTGCCACTAACGCTGCCCACATTGAGATTCTCTTTCTCCACGCTGCTCTCAGAGGAAAGCCCTTCGATGCCAGGTCAAGAGGGAGTTTGAATTAAAAGCAGCCCCTTATAAATGCAGCGAACTCAGCTTGTTTTCTTTTGGTTTTTTTTTTTGTTTGTTTGTTTGTTTTTCCCTGCCGACTTTCAACTGCTAAAGGGAAAAACATGAAGTTTCCAGCTAATTTTCTGCTTCAGTAACTGAATGTAAAGCTCAGTGGGCTTTTTGTTCCCTGTTTCGGTTCTTGGGATCTTTCTTTCAAGCCTGTTTGATCTTGATGGAAACGTAGAGCCAACAAAAGAGCAGGTGGTGATGTTAGAGATAATAACCTGGCAGCTCAAAGCAGATCAGGCTTAGTCTTTGAAATTAATTTCTGTGCTGACTTCCAGGTGATGTCGGTAGAGTGCACGGGGATTTTTGTGCTGCTGGGTAAGTCCCACCTGCAGTGCAAAGTGAAGGGCTGATGCTGGTTTCCCATGGAGGATGCTTTTGCAGCTGGAAGAGGCCATAGCATGGAAAGGGTTCATATCTCTGCTTCCCACTCTCCAATGTGTCTCTTACCGCTGCTTCCCACTCTGTCTTATATCTAATCTGTGGTGTGCATTAGTTTTCCATTTAGTTAAAATAAAAAAAAGCATATCTGTGTTTGAAAATGAAATGCCCCTTCTTTATTAAGAGATGATGATTATCTGAAGATGTTAAAATTAGCATCTCTGGGGTTTGGTGTATGTGCATGTCCTTTAAGCTACTTGCATCAGGCTGCTGGGGGAGGGGAGGGAGGTGTTTGGGCAGGAATTTCTCTTCGATCATGGAGGCACTTTGCCAACGGCAGGTCGCCAGCTGCTCCCCCAGACCTGTACCTCCAAGATAAGGATAAAGGAGAAATGAGGCTTTGCAAGTCATGCCCTTTCAACTCCTTTCAGCCTTATTTGAGAGAAGGTTTTACTCAGCATTTTAGGAAATTATTTTGGCGCATACTAATTAATCTAATTAGCTTGAAAGGACCCCGATTGACTTTTAATGTCTTGGTCAATATGGGCTTCTGGGAGAAGGGGATCTCTGATTTCTGAGGCACTGCTGTGTTGACGGACATGGACCAAATGCTTATTTCCCAGGGCAGTTTTCCCTTAGTATAATGGCACCCCCTTGAGCGGATTTCCTCATTTACCGCAACGCATACAATTAAAAAAGGAAAGAAGGCTATTTTTCAAAGGAGGCTATCCAGGAAAATGCATCTCTCAAAAATCCTGCTCATTGTGTTACTTCCCAGGTCACTGACTTGTAATAAATAGCAAAGGATCCTTCCTGCTTTCTTTCATGGTTCTCAGTACATCTTCTGTTAAGGTTATCTGAACAAACAAACAAAAAAACCCCTTACTAATAAACCGATCCAAATCAGACCAATAAACCCTGTATCTGTCAGCCTACAGACCCTTTTGGAAATGTGCTGCGCATGGGGTAAACCCCAAGGTTTTAATTTAAATTTGTATATACAGCTTTAACAGCTGAATTTTCCAAATGTTAATGCATGAAACTTTTGCTAGTTTTGAGAAATGCTGTGCTCCTACACCAGGATGGAAGGGATGTACAAGCTGTCTGCGGTGGTGAGACATCTCTTGAGCCCTTTGGTGGGAGTGCTGCAGCACCGCACCTCTCACGGCTTTCCTTGTGTGAAGATTTGCTGTAGGAAGTTTGTGTCTTGTGCTTTTCCACTTAAATATGCGGAGCTTTCACTGCCAGTGAATGGCATCTGCTACATCTCTTTACAAAATAGGAGATGTATATTGGCTTGGTGGTTCTTTTTTTTTTTTGTCTGAAAGTTTAATGATCTATTAAGTGATTATTTTTTTTGTGGTTATTTGATTTTTCTATTATTTTTTCCAAAAAAACCCCTATTTTCTAACTGACATCGAAGCCAAGTGAAATCTTACTGTAGCAAGTGTTCCTAGTTAGGCTGACCGCTCATTTTTAATGTGTTCAGCACCTCATTAAAGAAGATAAATAAGCTTCCTGCCTTTTATAACATTTTTTTTTTAAAAAAAAAAAACCAACCTATCAAAAGGAAACTTTTAATATTAAAGTGAGATGAGGCTTTTCTGGGCATTTTTCTGCCTGGATGCATACGGCGGAGATTTGATCTCATATGGATGGAAGGAAACAAACATCCAAGGGGTGTTGGGACCGAAGGTTGCCCTGAGGAAAGGCTCATGTGTTTGACTTAATGGCTGAGGAGAACCTTAACTGAAATAGAAGAAATTTATTTTAAACTGGTGGAAGTTGCTGCAGAAGAAAGAAAATGGAGAAACTGGTCTTTAAAATGTCTTACTGGTGGAATATGCCAGAGCACAGAAGGTCTGGGACGGAACTGTGCCAGGCTATCGGTGTACAACAAAATACGGGGTTGGGTTGTGTTTGCACTGTGAGTTGGAAGTGTCTGGGTGCTGTTCCAGCTCAAAAATAGTTCCTTTTTTTTTTTTTTTTTTTCGGGGCGGGTGGGGAGAGGCAAGAAGACTTTTTTGGAGCTGCTAAGGATCACTCTGTACTTTTCATTTCACACCATCTGTGTTTGGACAGCTTTTCCTTACCCCTCATGCAAACTTCTGCTCTCCTATTTATCCCCCATGGTCCTTGTTTCTCCTCCCTGGGTTTAAGCATAAGGTTTTAATGAGGATCTGAGCTAGCTCGTGTTGCCTGGGCTCACCAGCTTTTCCTTGCTATCATATGGGAAACAGTTTAACCATACAGAATCAAAAACTCGGGCCTTGGCCTCCAGGAGTTGGGCTTTTTGGTAAAACCAGTAACCACTCAGGAATGATGTTAACCTGCCAGGAGGTTGGATTGGGTGATCTGGAATGATCCCTTCTGACCTGCATGATTTGGGGTTCCTATGTTGGCTGCAGTGGGTTGGGGAGGAGAGGGCTGTACGAGGACACATTTCACAGCTGGCAAGGGAGGAGAAGCTCCACTAGCCAGGGGTGTCAGATGGGGCATGACCAGGGCATGGTTCTCCTTCACTGTGGTGGAAAAGTAAATGCATAGTAATGAAAGTGTGCTTTAAAAAATAAAACCGAATTAATAAGGGTTCTGTACCTTCTCCTCTTCCATTGCAATTGACCTTTTGTCTTTCTCTGTCCTCTTTGTTTCCTTTTTCTGTCCTTTATTTCTAGCAAGACTGAGGACTGGGGGTATCTCAATGAAGATGGAGAGCTCGGCTTGGCTTATCAAGGTTTAAAGCAAGTTGCCAGGTCAAACACTTTCTTTTTTTCCCCTGCTGCTTCTCCCTTCTCTTCCTTTCACTTGTCCTTCTTGTTTCTTTCTCTTCCTCTGCTGTTGTTCTCTATAAGACCTGTTGTCCTCTATAGGAGCAGCCAGAGGTAGGATATCCAAACTGGAGGAATTTACATCATAGTGTGGTTTGGGTTGGAAGGGACCATAAAGACCATCTAGTTCCAACCCCTCGCCATGGGCAGGGACACCTTCCACCCGACCAGGTGGCTCCAAGCCCCATCCAGCCTGGCCTTGGGCACTGCCAGGGACGGGGCACCCACAACTCAATAGTTGTGGATGGAATTGAGACCTTCCTCTTAAAATTAGGGAAGTCACTGCAATTCTAATTGGGCATTGCCTGGTGGTAGCTGTTGTGACTAACGTCAGAGCTGTGATTCAGTAAGAATTATGTTAGGTTAATGGGAAATTGTATGATAAAGGTGGCAGGAAGCTGTACTCTCCAGGAAGGCACACACACACACACACACACACCCCCCTTTTTAGATGTGGGGTTTTTTTCCTGAATTACGCTAAGATACGGTACCTCCCTGAACTGTTTTCTCCCAGTCCTTGACATGTCAGAATTGGAGTCCCCATGCTTGTGTTGTGATGCTGTCTTCTTTGCATGCTTCTGGGGATTGTGTGCTCCCATCCATGCATTGTCTATAGGTATAAGGAGGAAGGTGCATGGTGGATGCCACAGTGCCATCCTTCCAAGGCTTTCCCTGTGTCCTGGTCTGGTGGGAAAATATCCCAGCGGGACACACCGGGGCAGTACCTGCAGCCGCTGTACGTCCTGAGGAAGCTGGTGATTCTGTAATGATCTCTCATCTCCAAGCTAATGAACATCTAGAAACACAGCTAGGCAGAAGGACTGCTGGGTTCTTCCCCTGGTTCAGCCTGGTGCTTGGAAGAGCAGATAATTAAATGTTAATCAGCCTGTGTTCTCCTTGCAGGGTGGTTATGAGGTGCCGATGTATATGGTTTTTATAGAGGATGAAATGAGCTGATTAAGGATGCTATGGAGAGGAAAGTTTAAAATATTTTTTATAGTCTAAAGTGGTTGCATCTCAAGATACCAGAGTAAAACCAGACAATAACAGGAAAAATATCAGCGATGATTCATGTGGTTTTTCAAAGCAATGTAGGAACTCCAGTTCATAGAAGGAGCATGTTTTTCTGAGGCTGGCTCATGGCTAATCTGAACTTATATGAAGAAATAAAATGAAAATTAAGTACTTGATGCTTACTTCATGGTAGGCAGGTACTTCCCAAGCCTATTAAGAATATAACTCCTGACATGATTATGAGGCTGTGTGCATTATTTCCCGTGTTTCTGTAGTTGGAAAACATGCTTTTCTGTCTTGCTGGAATGTAGGAGTAGAGATAAAACAACAACAACAAAAACAAAAAACCCCAAAATAAAACAACCCTGGAGAATGATTAATACTATGATTAATACTTTTCATCCTGAAATTTTTCATAGAAGGCATGTGTTCTTTTATGCAAGCCCTGGAAAAAAAAAACAAACCAAAAAAACGACAAAAAAAACCCACAACAGCAACAACAAAAAAATGCTTAATTGTTCCTGCAGGGAGACAGTTCACAGGCATGAATCTCCACGAGTTTCCCAGTGGACCCAAAAGAGTTGTAGCTTTCTCCTCACTGGCACAGCTCTGTGTCTGTGCTTGTCCTGGGTGTCCTGCCAAGCTGTTGACACCAGAGTCTTCCTCGTCTTTAAGGATTGCTGTTTGCATCCGATACTAGAAGAGATGAAGCCCCTGAGCCAGGTGTGTGGCTGCCCGTAGCTCTGCTGAGGAGAGCACATCCATGAGCTACAGCAAGGACATGGGCTTGGTTATCCCCCTGGATCATTCCTCCTCCTTGCCACCATTGCCCAGTGTAATCTGGGAGTAATACTTTGCAGTTTCTGGCTTGATGGCCCTTCCTCTGCGTGTCATACCTTCTGGAGTCACTTATTTTGGTCTTCTTGAAAGAGCAGGTGGAGATTTCTGTTAAGCAGAGGGTAGGAGTTACCCTTAAAAAATTAATTACTGTGTCACTTGCCAGGTTTATCAGCATGCCCATCAGCATGAGTGTGTGCAGGAAAGCAGTTAGCATCTCAGTGATGAATTATTCTTCTGCTGGATTAACAAAGGCATGCTGGTTTAGCAAATGCCTGGGTAATACATTAACTAAATGTCCTAACCCTTTAGGCCAGCGTTTCCCACTCCCCCACCCCCCCAGGGGTTGACCTTGTGCACAGGCTCAGGGCAGGGATGGAGGGAGAGCTGCTGTAGGGGAAAGATGGGTGGGAGAGGATGGTAGGGCAAATTTTTAGAGAAAAAATTGGCTACTCACTGAAAAGTGGGAGAAGGGCTAGTTTTGGTGACTTCTGTCAGCTGTGTATCATGGCATTTGTGTTTGTATATCATGGAGTACAAGGAGAGAAGTCTTCTTTCCTTCTGGTGAAGCCAGCAGCAACAATGAGAGCAGGAACTGATCAAGATGATGGAAAACTGCCCTGTGCATTGTTTTCTGCGGGTAGTTTATGAATGAAAATTGAGAAATACATGAATATACTTCTTTTTAAGCAAAGATAAGTAGCAGCTCTACAAACGACTAGAAGGAATGATGGGTTTCGCCTTCTACCTTTCTTGAAACTCCTAGCAGTAGCAAATGAAGCCTGTGGCAGTCCAATTGAACAGAGTCATTTGCAAGACATACAGTTCAGTTTTCAAGAGTAAGAACTGATGTTTGAAAGGGGGTGAGCACAAGAATAAATGCCCTTCAAGCTGAGCTTTCAAAAAAAAGCCTGTAAGTGTTGATCTGTACCGCTCTCTTGCCATGTATTTGCTTTTTGCTAACGGGAAGAGTAAAGGAACCCAAATTTGTGATACAGTTACAGAAAAAAGGGAGTTCCTGATTTTTTTTTCTCCCTTTTATTTAAAAAAAAAACAACCCCAAAACAAAACCCACAAAATTTTGATCTCATGTCTCTAATTTCAAAACTATTTAATCTGCAGCATAGCAAATGACAGATTAATGTGGCAATAATAGCTGTAGCACCACTTTGTGTCAGTTTTATAGGGAGGTTGACCAGGAGCATCTCCTGAGTTAGCCGACTTAGAAGGATCTAAACCCAAACAACGGTTACTATCATGATGCTGAAATCACAGTCTGATCAATGTGGTCCTTTTCTCAGGTTGCTGGAAATGCAGCTCCAGGATCAGAGAAGAGAGCATGAGCAGGAGGTAGAAGCTCTGAAAAACCAGGTGGATGTAATGAAAGAAGAGCAGGAGAAACAGCAGCAGGCTTTCCTGCAGACCTTGCAGCTGTTACCAGAGGCCCAGGTGGAGTTTGGACTTCAGCAAGAAACTACACGTCTCACCAGTGAAAATCTGGTAAGAGGCTGAACTGAGTGCACAGCCTAAGGAAGAGGGGAAAAAAACCAGGGTGAGAGAAAGGAGATGGGAAGCATGAAGGGAAAGGGGAAGTGCTGGGGTCTCCCCCATCCCTCATAAACTCTCCGCAGAATCCTTCAGCATCTCCCACTGGTGCACTTGGGAGCGCTGGTACTTGGCCTTGAACCATTGTTCAATGGCTGTATGACTCTTCTGACTCCCTAGGTACTTCATTTTTTAAATTTTTTTTTTAAGCCTGTCTACTTTGTGGCATTGCCTACCAAATGAGATTGCTGAGGACCCCCGTACTCTTAATTATGCACAAAAAGACAACATGATCCTTTTTTCTTACTGGGATTTATTGGGAATGTGGAGGGGCGGTTGCCACTCCAAAAAGTTGGCCTGGATGATGATAAATTTTCCCTTTCTCACTCCTGTACCTGTGTGCAAGGTCTGGAATGACTGTTGTTCCCTCCTGAGTTCAGGTTAGGGCTTTTTGCCTTTCTCAACAACTCCGGTCTCTAAATAGTGTTGGAACTGTTTTAAACATCATTAACAGCCAGGAGTAAAATGGATTGGGTGGTGTTTTGTATTGCCTGCTGTAGCCTGCTTCTGGAAAAAGCAGGCAGACGACATCCACAGTCTTTGTGGTTTCGGTGAAGGTCTCTCTGAGTGATCCAGGGCCAACATGGCTTTTCTACCAGGATGCTCACACTGTGCAGTAGCAGTGCATAGACCAGACTGCCAAGTGACCCCAGCCTCAAACTCACCCCAGATGAGTTGGTTTTGGGTTTAGTTATTATTTTTTCTTAACCCAATGCATCTTCTGTTTTTCAGGCTCTTAAAGAATTGCTAGAGAAGTTGGAAAAGAATGAAAAGAAGCTGAGGAAGCAGCTGAAGATTTACCTGAAGAAGGTCCGGGATTTTGAAGGTGACTTGGCTGTGGGTAGACATTGGGGTGGGGGAACAGCACTCTGGTTTTGCTTTGTCAGCCAGCTTTGGAGAGCTGCAGGATTTTTCTTTTTCTTTCTATTAAAGTAAGATTTTTGCTCATTCTGGCACTTAACTTGCACTAAGCTCTGAGCTCATTGTTGGCACGACAGCAGGGACCTGAGAGTCCAGATGAAGCTCCTAGGTCATGCTTCGGCTGCCTTTGAGCAAGTACAGCTGTGCTGCAGTAGCTTTAGCTTGTTGATGGCGTTAAACAAAACATTGGAAGAGGGTCCATGAAGTGATGCAGGGTGAGCGCTTGCTGGAGGTGTTGATCTGATGATTGGCGTACCAGGGTTTGGAGGGTAATTAAAGAAACCTTTTTGCTGTCATTGCTGTTACTGCTTTGACCCAAGCATGCATGTATATGTATGTCATATAGAGAAGGAGACCAGTGGCTAGCAGGCAACTGTTCTGATCTGGCAATTTTTGAGGGGGAATTAAAACCACTTAGGATTAAAATACATATGTATATTCTGCTTGATCAGAAAAAAAATCTTAAATGTCACATCTGTGTTGTATAGAAGGAGCTTCCCATTCACTGGAGATGCCATGATTAATCAGAGAATCCCATTCTCAGGAGCTAATTTTGGAAATCTAGGCATTAAGTGAAATCAAGCTGAATAACTGGAGGATTTCCATGGCTAGCACAGCTGGTCTCTGTCAGCATAATTTGCATGCAAGCAGCCTGCTGCTTACTGCAGTATTTGCATGCTGGTCTCTTCTGTTTTATTAAACTTTTATGGAAGCGCAACGTTTGACGGTGTGTCACCGCAGTTTTTGAGCTTTACAACCAGGCAGAAGATGTGATGCTTAGGTATTTTTTCATTGCCTGGCTACCTTTTTTCTCCTCTGTGAAAATCATACACTAAAAAAGCTTCCTGTAAGGTTACTATCTTCTAGCCTGTGGTTCCTTGGAAAATAAACGACAACTTCATCTTTTCCTCGTTAGGTCCACTTTTTGCATTCTGTCATTCATTCAGAGTCAGAACTACTGCTGACTGGTAATTCAGGACCTGGTTCTTTATATTTTTGTAAGTCTGTCAAAGCTGATAATGTTATTAGGAATTTAATATATAACGCTTTGACCTGGTGTCTGCTCTAAGGCCAATGAAGGGCCTGAATAGTCCTTGATTGCCAGGTGCCACCTTTTGTGCTCTTTTCTTTTCGCAGCAACCCAAGCCATTGTACCGATGAGGGGGAGGTGGCATGAGCATAACATACAAGTTGCTGTCCAGAGAAAGGAGAAAGATTTTCAGGGCATGTTGGAATATCACAAAGAAGATGAGCCACTCCTCATCCAAAACCTTGTTACAGGTGAGGAACTTGCTCTGCTCCTGTTCCTGGCTCCTCCTCCTCTTGCCTGAGAGAGTTTGTAAACTTGAGAGCGCAAGACAGGCAAATAGATTGTGTCAAATTAATCCCTTTGGGGGCTGCCTGTTTTCATTGGAAGTGATTTTGGTATGTAAAGCAGCGCAGCACTAAGCAGATAGACCAGCATGGATATTATCCTTAGGAATAGCAAAAAAATGGAAAATGCAAAAAGGAGGTTGCAGTTTTTACAGCAGGCAGTAACTTGCTGAGCTTGATACAACGTGGTAATAGATGGGGAGGGCACAGCAAGGGATAGACCACAGGGATTTTGCACAGCAATGAAACAAAGGTAGTTGGTTTATGAGATAATAACAGATAATAAACTTGTGAGCTCTTTCACGCTGAAAGTTCTGATCAGAATTGCTGCAGCATTCCCTTACTCAGCGCTATTAGAGAAGTCAGGCTTCCCTGGCTGAGTGTTGGTATTTGCCATCACTCCATAACTGCAGCAGAATCTAGTGAGGATCTAAAAAGTGCTCAAAGAGCAGTGTTAGCCCACTGATGTGGTCTTTGATGTTCCCCTCATCAGACAGGCTTTTTCTTTAGGGGCTGCAAATTCCCACATCAGCCATTAGGATTCAGTAGCTTGAGGGAAAGAGTGATTTTACTATGTTGTGAATTTGGAGGTGGGGGTTTATGACCTGTGAGAGGTATTCCTGAAAGCTTCCTGGAGCTTTTTTCTAAGGTTATTTGTGTGCTGCTTGGGTAGGCTTTTACATGGTAGAGAAGATCTAATGCTACCTGCGCATCCGTAAGGTGTAACAGGACAGTGTCACAAACTTCAGTGCAGACGATGCTACCCTCCTGAGCCTTAGTCCTGCGGCTCTGCTGCTTTGGCTGGCTCCAGCAGGTCCGTCTGTCCTGCAGTTGGGCTTCTGGTTATGTGTCTGTGCTGCAGGGAGGGATGCAAGCTGCAGAGATGAAATCTCATCTTCCACAGGGCTGGGGGGAGAGGGGTTTGCCTGGGTACATCTCCAGCTCTGGTGTTCCCTGCTTCACGTGGCAGTTGGTGAATTTTAAGATACTTTAAAAAAACTTCTAGATCTCAAGCCTGAGGCAGTGTCTGCTACTGTTCCCTGCCTTCCTGCCTACATCCTTTACATGTGCATCAGACACGCAGATTACATCAACGATGACCAGAAAGTGCACTCCTTGCTCACTTCCACTATGAATGGCATTAAGAAGGTGCTGAAGGTAGGTGTCCATCTGTTCTCTCTTGTCTTGGGGTTGAGAATGGTGCAAGATGGTAATAACCATGTCAGAGTATGTGATGTTCAGCTCTTATAGCGATTCCCAAATCAAGTCAGTCTTACGGCTTCACTTTATGTAAGGAGAACTACGATCTCAGCAAGAACATTTTGCATTCACAGATTTTTAAAAAATATTTGCAGGGAACAAATGGCTAATACTGCACATTCTCAGAGAGAGAGCTTCCTGATTCTGGGTGGGGAAACTCAAAAGCACTTTGTCTTGCTATGTCAGCAGCACCTGCTGAAGGGGGGGTGGTCTCACATGTTTTAATTTTGTTCCTCCAGAAAAACAGCAATGATTTTCAGATGACGTCGTTTTGGCTGGCGAATACGTGTCGCCTCCTGCACTGTTTAAAGCAGTACAGTGGAGATGCGGTAAGAAACTCGTTGTTGATCTTGAGTATGTTGGCATTCCTCCAGGAAGGGTCTTCAGGTCTTCTGGGTCTAGTGACTTCCCTCTGGTAACGACATGGGGTCATCTCTGCCTTTTCTCTTTTCGTTAATTTGGATATAACGTGAGGCAGTTCCTAGAATTGTGGTATCACCGAATGGTTTGTGTGGGAAGGGACCTTCAAAGTCCCTCCAGCCCAGCCCCCTGCCATGGGCAGGGACACCTTCAGCTGGATCAGGTTGCTCAGAGCCCGTCCAGCCTGGCCTTGGATGTTCCCAGGGATGGGCCATTGGGCACCTCTCTGGGCCGCCTGTGCCAGTGTCTCACCATCCCTAGCGTAAAACATTTCTTCCTTCTGTCTAGTCTGAGCTAGACTAGAGGTTCATGGGCCATTGCACTGAGACAAGACATTTGAGAGCTGAAACCAAGACCCTTCCAACAGAACATGTACCAGAGTATTTTGAATTTCATAGCCAACCATGCGCCTTGATTTGCCTGAGCAGGGGATTTCCTTCTGGTAGGCTGTTTTGAAGGCTGTTCCCCTGGCTTTAGTAGGTCCCGCAGCTTTTCATTACCCAAGATTTTTAGACAGGTGAAAACTGTTCCAAATTTTGTGATTTTTATTCTGATTGTTTCTACTTGACTTTTTTTTTTCTGTTCAGTTCAACTAGATCAAAATAACCCTTCAAGAGAGCAAAAATGCATAACCACAATGTGTGATTTCAGAAGGAAATACTCTCATTTCTTGCTGCTTCAGTAATATTTCATAAACTGAAATACATTTTGTTACAACTGATCCCTTCCGACAAAATCAGATTATCGTAGTCCTCTTAGTATGTTACGCGCTGTCATCCTTACAGTCATATGTTCTGGGTATCAAAATTTTCAGCAGAGCCAAATTATGTCATTTCTCATTTAGTCTTGATTTGTGTTAGATATAGTAAGCAATCAAGCTTTAAGAATAAGTAAAAAAAATTTCATGGAATCAGTTTAACTACTCAGGTCATTCACAAGATGATGGCTTGTGTGTAAAACCTCAGTGCAGGACCTGAAAAGTTAAATTAAAAAGAAAAGTTATTTAGACAATTCTTACTAATATATATGCTCCTGTTTGCCCTCTTCTGCCTGAGTGACAACATTACATTTAAAGAAAATTACTTACGGAAAACGACAGGGTAAAAAAACCAAAACAACCCAAACTTAAATTTCACATTCTTTGCCATTATTTACTGTGTTAAATGAAGCAGCTATTTACAAATTCAGTTGATAATTTGGTGCAAAAAACCGGGGGTGTGTGTGTGTGTGAATCTTTCTGAGAAGTTTCCAAAATAGTGTTACATTTAGTTTGAAATCCAACCAATTTTTAAGAAAACAGGTTAAAAAGAAAATCCCAAGTCTTGCAGTGCAAAAAGCACTTTTTCATTGGTGAGGTAAATATAGAAATTCTGAAGTCAACTCAAATTATTCATGTTGTATTTTTGCATTTTACTGGTTGGCAAACAACGAAGACGGTTGCAGAGTTCTCATTTTGACACCAAACTGATAACACTGTATGAATAGGCAATTAAAGCGTCTGTGTTAATTACAAAATTAAATCATTGCAACTCACAGGGATAAATAAATAGCTAGAAAAAGTTTTTCAGGGACTGAAATTTTCTAGTTCATATATATATATATTTTGCAGTTAATACAAAGGTTGATCCTTGTGGAAGTTAAAATGAAAAACTTACCGCTTAATGATGCTTTTCTTCAAAAAGCATCCCTCTAATAAAAATTTGTGAACAAATGGCTGAGTAAATCAAAAGTGATTTATGAGTCTTGATCTTTTCCATAATAGAGTAAAAATGTCCTTTGGTAACATACCTGGATATATTGTATATTTTAAGTTGTTTTTTTTTAACTAATACAGTGACTTCACTGGACTAGAAGTGGAGTAATGAAACCGGGTGTTTTAATCTCCTCCTGTTCAGGGTTTCATGACACAAAACACACCGAAGCAGAATGAGCACTGTCTGAAGAACTTTGACCTGACCGAGTACTGCCAGGTGCTGAGCCACCTCTCCGTCCAGATCTACCAGCAGCTCATTAAGATATTAGAGGGCATGCTCCAACCCATGATCGGTAAGTTTGTAGCACATTAGCTTTTAGGAAGGTGTTTTTTTTTAATTACCTACTCAGAGTGTTCTTCAGACCTTTGTAAGGTGCTGGCATGACTTCTCGCTGAAGGAAAAGCCCGCAGCTGCTAGAGAGAAATATGCTACACTAAAAAAAAAAATTTAAAAAAAAATCTTGGTTTGAAGCAGGTCCTGGTGTAAGCAGTGACCTGGAGTTAGGGAAGCAAACCTGGATGAGTTTTTATTTTCCCCCATGATATGCAACTAATAGGGATGAGGCTTATTTCCCCCATGATAGAAAATACCTCCTTCCTTTCTGTGAGGGAAGTGAGGTGGTGCTGGTGGTGTCTCTAGGAACAGTGTTCCCCTCCAGACCAGGTTCATGGTTAAGTTCTTTATGTGGAAGTGTGCATTATGAGGGAGGAGAGAAATGGGAGGAAGAAAAAGCTTAGCAAAGACCTTGTTTTGCAAGGGTGAGTCAGTATAACAAGAGTTACCTCCCCAGCTACATCTGTCCTCCTCCTTGCTAAGCTAATTGAGGGTCTGTCCTCAGTGCTTTGTATTTTCTAACTACTGGTGTTTCCCTTGAGCTCCCAGCCTGGACTCCTGTCTGGGACTGTTTCCCTTTACCCTCCAAATGTCATTGCGCAAATTCTGGCTGCATCTGGTGGCATCACTGCGTGTACCTCCTGCTCCTTGTAGAAAGTTGTCCCATTCCTCTATCAGTCAGGCTGTAAGAATTTTATTACTTTTAATCTATCTTTATTTCTCCCAATCCTTTGAGCTAGTTAATCACTTTGACTGCAGAATTTAAGGCTCTGTGGTGGGTATAGAGGGAGAATTGATTACAACTCAAAGGAGAGCTGTTCCCTGTTTCTGCAGCATGGTAAGTGATTTCTGTGTAGTAACACCAAGGGGCAGGGGGGGAGGCAAGGCATGATCTTACAGATATTTTTGTGTGCTTCAACTGTTTCATATTTTCATAGTAAACTAGTAATCTGTGGATCAGTTCTGCTTTCAGATCTCCCAGTGTCCATCGTGGTGCATCACTGAGGCTGCTGCATGTTTATGACTGCCCACGAAGGGACCAATTCTTACCTCTAGTGACTGTTAGGTGGATGCAGGCTTTTTTAGCTCATTTCCCCCCCCCTCCCCCCTTTTCAGTGTCTGCGGTGCTGGAAAATGAGAGTATCCAGGGGCTTTCGGGTATCAAACCGATGGGCTACAGGAATCGTTCCTCCAGCATGCCAGATGGTGACAGCTCCTACAGCTTAGACGAAATCATTCACCAGCTGAACACATTCCACAGTGTCATGTGTGACCAGGGTCTGGACCCAGAGGTTGTGCAGCAGGTCTTCAAGCAGCTTTTCTACATGATCAATGCTGTCGCCCTGAACAACCTCCTGCTGAGGAAGGATGTCTGCTCGTGGAGCACGGGCATGCAGCTAAGGTGGGACGGGGATGTACCTGCTTAACGAAGTTTTGTTGATTTTATAAGGTAGTGGAAAATAGGAAAATAAAATGCAATAGTGTAAGTGAGGGGAGAAACTGGATTCAGCAGGAGACCGATGCAGTGCCCGTTAAAGCTAACGCCCATTGTGTAATGTCTGTGCAATGCAGTTTGCTGTGCCACTTGTGAGTTAAATGCATGTTACAGTAATTATCTCTGGGGTGGGCTTTCCCCACCCTTGCCTGAGCGGGAAGGCTGCACAAAGACTACACCAGGTGAGGTAGGATGGATTGCACGTGGGATGGAGAAGTCTGTGGTGTTCTCCCACTGCCATGTCCGCGAGTTTCAGGTAACAAGTGCTGTGGTGCCGAAGGCTCCGATTCCGCAAGTGGATCTTAAACAGAAACCCCTGTTGCTGTGCGCCTCTGGCCTCCTGTGAGCTGCCCGCAAGCGGCAGCACAGGCATCTGCTGGGCTGAGATTAGGGGCCTGCCTGCCCCGTCACTGTCTTAGTGTAGTGTTGTAATAAGGATTAAAAATTGAAAGGACAGCTAGCGCAAACCTGCCAGAAAGGGGCAATGAGTATTTGTCAGCCCTGGCATAAATCTATCAACTTACTTCTCGGAGCAAATTATTTAAACCTTCCTTCTGTTGTCCTCTGCCCACAGTGGATCTTTACATGTTCCCCTTGAGCCTGAGAGTGGGCACAGGCAAAGACATGTTTTGTGTAGATGTTTTCAGAGGTCCTTGGGTACCTTGTAGGATTTTGTTAGCATTTAAAAGATTTTTAAAAGTGTAATTTTAGTTGACTTTGGAAATTTGAATGAATCTGAACGCTGTAGAGAAGCGCATCCCTTGTCCTGTTAGCTGTTACATGGCTTGTCTATTTCTAAGGTACACAGAGTATGAATTTTGCCAAGTTGTTGAGTATTAAGCTTTGGTCTGGTTGTCTCTTGCCATGGGTATTGCAAACGTGCATCACAAAAAGCCACGTATACCAGCACTGCTACATACCTTAAGTCTCAGAGAGGATTTTTGAAATGCTACATCTTATTTCTTGACTTTCAGCTCACATCTTGTCTTGTTTTTTCACCCAGGTTTAACATAAGCCAGCTGGAGGAATGGTTGCATGGGAAGAATCTGCAGCAGAGTGGAGCAGCACAAACTTTGGAGCCCTTGATTCAGGCAGCGCAGCTTCTGCAGCTGAAAAAGAAAACCTCAGAAGATGCCGAGGCCATCTGCTCCTTGTGCACATCGCTCACGACCCAGCAGGTAGGGAGCAGGGCAGAGATTTACACCAGAGGGTACTGCTAATTAAAGGAGAGGGAAAGGGTGGTCTCCTGGAGCCAGCTCTTCACTGCCCCAACTCAGTGTGCCATTCGCACAGTGGGGACAGCTTGTCCTTTTCAGGACAGATGTTAGGTACTGAACCCTGTCAGAGATGGTCACCATGGTGGCTCCTCTCTGGCAGCGCCTCTGATGGTGCTGGAGCTCCAGAAGTCGGCAAAGATGAAACCCAGCCCTGAGGAGGTCATGGTATAACTCAGAACTTTGGGATTTTAAACCCACCTGTTGTTTTTTGCCAGGGTCTAACCTGGCTAGGTCTGCAGGATGCCCACCAAGGATTCACATTCGGGGCAGGAGACTGAGAACTGCCCACCTAGGCTGGCTGGCTGGGACCTCAAACTTTGAGACTCTGTTCCAGGAGGATATAAACTCAGGGGTTTTTGCTGCTGGATTGCCTGGCCTTAATTTGATGATGTTGTAGGAAGGGAGAAGTGAGAGGTGTGAGCTGATCTCCAGTGGTTCGTGGAGATCCTTTCTCCTGTATCTCTCATCGCCCTGTCTTGAACATGTGTTCTTGAGAGAAGCCAAGGGGTGGTAGGGGAGGAGCAGGAGTGAGGGAGCATCAGGAGAAGTGTTGTAGAGGTGACATCAGAAGTACTGGGAAGTGGTCAGCTGTGTCACCGTGTGCCAGCCAAGTGGAGTTCCTGTATAAAGCTGTTGTTCAAGTCTATTCCCAATTTACAAACGTTGCTGTAAGAAGTGGCTTTGACAGGTCCACGGAGGCTTACAGCAGGCAAAGGAACACCAGGGTGATACTTGTGCTGCTTCTGCTTCCCAGTAGTGTCATGGGACGCTTGTTATGGCCGTATCAAGACAAAGGGTTGGTGGTGCTTTGTATTCTGAAATAGTTTGGCTTCTCATGACTGTGTGTAATCCTATTTTGTTTTCAACAGATTGTAAAGATACTTAATCTCTACACTCCTGTGAATGAGTTTGAAGAACGTGTGACAGTAGCTTTCATACGAGACATACAGGTAAGTTAAAGGGCTGTAACGTGGAGGAGGTAGTGCTAATGACATCTGTATTAAAATCACTACTAACTCAGGTGTTTTGTAATAAGCATGCTGCTGCATGTTGTCCTGAATTTAGTTCTCTGTATGTGCACACACTTACTTGCAACATAGAGCTGCAGGGATAACCAGGCTGTTAATCACAAAGAGCAATAAGCACCTACGCTCCCAGCTCAGCTAACCAGCTCTTTGGTAGCAAGGTGACTCAGAAGTAAGGTTGCAGCAGTCAGTGAAGCATTGGTGAAATGGAGCTGCTTCTCTGATACAATCAGCTACTAAAGGAAAAATAAATAAATTAAAACATTTTTTAATGCTCTCAAGGAGGAGGCAGGAAAAGGAAACAGAAATGTGTTCAGCTACTCCTGGAATGTGTCCCCATCGCTGAGCGGCTGAATCAAAAGTGGTCTGCGGGTATCATGTTGGTTAATGGTTGGACTTCACGATCTTAAAGGTCTTTTCCAACCTAAACAATTCTATGCTTCTGTGCAGTGCTGCTGCTGCTGTGCAAGGGGATCATGTCATTTCCAAGTCCTGTATCTTGCTTTGTGGTCATGTAGAAAACATAGCCAGGTTCTTCTGAAACAGTTTCTTACCACCTGTGTAGAAGTTGCTGTAAATATTTGCTCAGAGGTAGGCTGCTGCACCAGAGAACAAAATAGTTCTGTTTTTTGCAGTATCTCTAAAATTGTGTACACTTCTCAAACCTTTGATGACATTAAACATGACAAATGCAAAGGCAATAACTGATACTAACTTTTTCTTCTCCCACACCTCATAGAAGCACTTGCAAGAGCGCAATGACCCTCCACAGCTGCTGTTAGACTTCAAGCACATATTCCCAGTTTTGTTCCCGTTCAACCCATCCTCCATAACCATGGACTCTATTCATATCCCTGCTTCCCTCCACTTGGAATTTCTCAAGAAAGTTTAATTAAGCCCATCTGTCATACCCAGAGACCTCCAGCAACAAAAGAAAAGTCATGAAAGGAATTTAAGGAGCTCTTTAAATGTGGACCAAACAGGCTTGCGGAAGAACCAATAAATGGATGTGAAACTGTACAGTAAAAAAAGAGACTGATCTCTATGTGATTTTTTTTTTTTTTTTTTGCTAATTTGCAGCTCAGAAATAAGGATACTTGAAATGTAGATTTATTTTTTACTGCTTGATTTTACATTGACATAGTTCAAAGCCCATAATCACTAACAAAAAAGAATGGTGAGTGGGAGACAGCTTTGATCTTTGCAGGTGTCTATGAAGAAATGAGTTAAATCTAAAATGAAATCTGAAACACCTATGCTGCCTTGAAGGATGTAGTTTGTCTAATAGCTGGGTGGGTTTGGATGTATTAATAATGGGACATGCAATTCTGCCTCCTGTTCTTGCTAGTAACTGCATCATGCTAGTGAGTGGAGAAAGTGAACTGCAGAAGGTGCAAATATGTATTTATCGTGCCATTTAACGTAACGGGCTTGGACGCTGCTTGTTTCCACAGTGTCAAATTTGTCACCAATTCTATGTTTGAGAAATGCTGTTGCTCCTCCTAACTACACTAAGTACATCTGCTTCATAAGAATTTGATTAGATTGGCAGTTCAGACTTTCTTCCTTTACCAGATTTGCATTAGTGACTTGTGAAGGTTTTGTCCTAGTGAAATAGTATGGAGACAAAGGGACTGCCTTAGGCCTCCTGCTTCTAGTGTAGGTGAGTGTCATCCTGATCCCTACTGTTGGCTTTCCCTCTGCTTTCAAAAGTGAAAAACTTTCCTCCAGTGTCTGTCAAGGTTCCTAGACCTCCTGTGTGGCCTGTATCAGAATGTCAGGTGTAGATAAGATGTGCTAAAGCAGCCCAGTTTAATTGTCAGGTCCCTAGTCCTACTTACATTGAGTGGGTTAGTCTTAGCTTATAGCAGTCCATGGAAAAATTCGATTCAGTTCAAAAGCCACCCAAAATTTTACCAGTTGTGAAAATACAGGGCTTATAAGTGAAGAATACTTTAAAAAAGAAAATTTTAAACCAAAAAGAGAATGGATAAGCAACAAAATCTTTTAACAAAGAATGATCTTTTAACAAAATCTTTTAACAAAAGAATGATAATGTGTTAGTAATGTAATCCATTTCTTTAAGTGTGAACACGAACTCCTTGTCTACAACAACCTTCAATGAATAATTGCAAGCAATTCAAATTCTGTTAGGATTTCTTTTTATCTGACTTACAAATAAAAACAAGCCAACCCTTTGACCTTGCTATGCAGCCATGGAAAGGGGGCAGCTACTCACAAGTGCAGTTGCTGATTTTTCTTGGTACTTGCTATGGCATGTTGAATTCTCCATTACAGCAGCACCACTCTCCCTGCCGAGAAGGGGAAAAGGTGGCTTCCCGAGGCTGAGGGATGCTCTACAAGGACCCCAGTGCAGATGCGGCGATGCTGCTGCCGTAGCTCAGCATGCCAAAATGCAGCTAAGATGTTTGTCAGCAGCAAAAGTGCCTCTCGTCTCAGCACTTTGTGATGAGCTTCCTGCCCTTTTGGCTTGCATAACAGTTGTTTCTAAGTAGATCTTAACTCACCTGCTTTTGTGGTTCCTGAAGTCTCAGCAATACCACAGTGATGAAGGAGCATTCAAAAACACCTCTCTGCATCTGACTACTTTTAGTTGTTGTAAAACATATCCAAACAGCAAATTCATGACCAGGTACCCTATCTGGTCTGGGGATTAAAATAGAATGTGGAGTCTTTTAAAAAATAAACTAAATCCCGCCATGCTGCAATCACCTTTTTAGATCAAGGAGTGTGTTTTGATTTAAGCATCATGTATATAATCTATGTATATACCAACTGTAATAGTCCTGTATGTACTATATATGTATATTACTATCCAAAAAGCACATTTTTTTAAGAAAAAGTCAAGTGTTGTGAAGAATTAGATTGGTCTACACCAGTGGGTAAACACCTTGTTTCAGATGGCCCATGGTTTAGCACAGCTGTTACTACTGAAAGACAGACTTGAGGCCGTTCCCTAGGGAAAAGTTCTCTTTTCCTCTAATTGTAGAAGATAAGATTCCCCAGCTAATTATAGAAGATTTATTGCTTGTATAGTACCTGCGCTACCTCCAAGCTAAAGTCCTTGAGTATTTGCATGTACTGCGCATATTCAGTAGTGCCTTCATCTCCTCTTCATGCACAAGAAGGATAACGCCACCGTTTTGCTGTCTGTGCCCAGCGAGCCCACGCTCTTTGGTCACTTGCTCACCTACAATATTTTTATTTATTGTTTCTACCTCTTTTCATGTTTTGCAAATGAATGTTTTTGCAGTGCTCTGAATTTCATCTTTTAGTTGTATCCTATCACTTTTATCCCATGCTACAGTAGTTAATGACAGTTTAAAAATGTAAAAAAAAAAAAATTCCACGCAGAATTCAGTCTTTCGTTTTAACACATAGCTAGTTCTCACAATTCACCTTAGGCCAGCAGTTTCCTCTCAGGCTCTTCATGTCTCTACCTCTTTCTGATGTAAATTATTCAGAGTACAATTCCCAACAGATTGATTAAACCAATGCTTATTGTTCAGACTAATGACAGTTGCTGCTGAATCCTATTCTATGACAGTTTTGTTGCTGATCACAATTACAGAATGTGGTTAACGGTCTTCTAGGGGATAACAGTCTTTCACTGGCTTTTTAAGGATCATCATTTATATATACAACAAAGAGACTTTCTTAAAAACTCTTGATATGTATTAGATGGAAATGGGGATTTAATGTCTTGATCTGTGACAATGCAGTTCCTCCATAAAAATCCATCTGGAAGAGGACTCTGTATGAAATATCTTTAATATATATATTATTTTTTCTGTTAGCAATTTTCTAGATTTGTTTTTAAATGTTAGTTTTGTTAAATTGCTATGCTCAAGCATGCCTTTTTTCCTCAGATCGGCACTTCTTTATCGAAAGAGCCAATTTAACACAAAGCATGGCTTTGAGAAAGCTGGCCGTTTTCCAGATCTGTCATTATTTTTAAATATTGTTTATTAAGTTGAGCATTTTCCCACTGTGTGCCTTTAGCTGTTACTAAGGTAACTGACTTCTCAACCGCTGTTTCTCTGAAACAAGCATTAAAATGTGGGAATATTTTTATTGTTCTCATAAGAAGTTGGCTGTAGATTTATACACCTGCTTATAAAATCTCACTCTGAGGAGGTCTTGCAAAAACACTTTGAAGTTGCTAGAAAGAAAACAAGACTGACCTATACCGATTTTTGTATGTATAATGTATCTCAGAGAGCACTATTGAGAATATTGGAGATAAAAACCACCAATGAAAACCTCCAAAAATGAACTCCCAAAAAACCCAAATCACACAAACCACCACCACTACGCGACCAATGCTTCCAAGTGTGAGTTCAGTCATGTGCTCTCTGACCTATGAGAACATCCACAACAACCTCTATGATTCATTTTACCAGAAACTTGGTTTGATTTTTTTTCCTTCTTTTATTGTTTATTGGTATTTTGTAGCTGAGGTTGCCTGTCTTTGGGCTAGTAAAGCTGTTGTGTAGGAGTTGACTAGAAAAGAACATTAGACCTCAAGACTGAATTTATGCAATCCTATATAATGACTGTATTTTGCTTATGCAATTTATTCCACTATCTGAGAGGACCTCTTCATACAAGCAAGAGTAACAAAACAAGGGCATGTTTCAGAGTTCAAGCCTAGTGGTTATTTTTCCTGATACTGCAACTTAAACACTGAAATCACACCACCACCTAAAGTCTTTGCAAGATATGACCCTCCATTTGTGTGATGTGCAAAAGCCGCACCTGAAACAACACATCATTTTCCTCCATTTTCAATAGTAAATGAGCAAAACTGCAAACTTATTCTTTCAGACCATATTTAACTGAAAAATTAGCATTTTTCCATTGTATATAAATATAATCTAATTAAAATGAATTGCCTAAACAGCCATGAACCTTTTTTACTCCAACTTTATTCATTCACATCTATATTACAGTCATAAATCTTTTTTTTTTTTCTTCTTCTTCTTCTTCTGAAAGAAGTTCTAGCACTGTCGATGTTAGGTAAAACGATCTGGAGGGCATATTCCCCAATGAGTATACAAATTATTTTAAAATGTAAATGCCACTGGGCAAAGACTTTCAAATTAATTTGAAATTAGAAGGAAAAAAATTATCAAAAAATGTGCTACTACAGTGCAATGTCTATTTTGTTTGTTTGGGGGTTTTGGGGGGCTTGTGAGGTCTCATTACCTGAACAAGCAGAAGGTATAGCTGCTGTCAGAGAAGCTGAATGATAATGGGAGTGAATAATGTAGGTGAAATACTACTGCTTATATAAGATTTTTCCATTTTGAACAAATCTGTAAACTACACCTTTGTTTGTAGAAAATGCTTGTAATGGTCACTGTAATATTCAGCTGGGGATAAAAAAAATTGTGAAATAAACACTTCTAAATAAATTGTGACATAAACACTTCTAAATAAATTGTGACTTTTGGTCAAAAATGGGAATGTGGAAAATACATCTTTCAATATTTGCTTCTATATATTGGAAACATCTATTTTCAAATTGCCAAGTACTTTGCAAACACAAATGAACAGTCCCAAAGCTTGTACGGGAAGGTTTGAAAGGTTTAGAAGTTACAATAATTTCAGAGGTACTGAAGTACTGCGAGCTAATTAGAAACCAACTGAGTGTGGAATCCTACGGCCTCGAAGGCCATTGTAAATTGATGGGGAAGAGGGCATGCAGTGCCAGCCCTTCTGCGTGTGCTTAAACGAAGTCAATGGCAGAAAGAGAAAATACAGTGAAACCCTCTGCTTACTTTTAAAGACAAAGTTGCATCTTGCTGTACGTTCACCGACCTATAGATCCAAGAAATCACTAGAATTAATGTGGGAGAAGCAGTTGAAAGTTGTGAGTTTTTTAATAAAAAAAGGGAGTCTTCACAGGAGAACATTCTTCTTCCAGAAAATTTATAAAACTTAAATTGCATTAATGAAAACATATGGCAAATTTTATTTGTACGTGAAATGTTTTTAATGATCCTCTCAGTTTCTGCCAGACAGTGAACGGTTCCACTGAAGTTTTTATACACATAAGTCATGCCTTGAGAGGCGTTTACAACCACCAGAACTTTGAAAGGTTCCTGTTGTGTAGAGCATTCTGTGGATTGGTTTCTGCAGCTAGGGCTGTGCTCCCACTTGGTTTTCAATCAGCTGCAAGATACCACCTACCCTGGCAGGCTCTTGGACATTTTTTTTTTTTTTTTCACCTGGTAGATAGCATACAACACGGTTCCACAGTTCACAGAGCTGTGTTTTGCCAAGTTTAACACACTTACTATGGCTTAATGAGACCACATCCACCTCCAGCTCTACAGAGGAGGATCCTGCACGAGTTGGATCCACTTGCACTCACTCTGTGTTCAGATTTACATGGCATCATATTAGTTGGTTTTGCTCCCACCCTTCATTAGGATAAAAAGCTTCCCCAGTCCGCAGTAGTGCAGCTGAGGCCTCCACCCCCCCTTTCCTGTGTATCATCCGTACAGTGCAAATTATATCGCGTTTCAGGATGATAACAAGCTGCTGGAGTCGTGCCAGTCGCAAACCAACCAGAGCAGCTTTTAATCTCTGCGTAAATAAGAAGAAAACCCGTCTCTGTGCGCGGGGTCCCCTGCCGGCCTCATGGGACCCGCTAACACAAACTGCTGCAAAAGATCCCTGGCACCGAGCCCAGCGTGCAAAACCTGCTGGCTTAGAGCACAGCACCTGCTAGAAAACCTACGGCTGATTAAAAAAAAAATATAAAAATTAGAAATAATCAATGCCAGCCTACAGCGGGGAGGTTTCAGTGCCCGGGGAGACCCGGAGGCAAGCCCCACTCCCCACCCAAGCCACCAACGGCGGCCCCGGCCTCCGGGGGCCCGGCCCTGCCGGGGAGCGCGGCTGCCCCCGGGGCCGCCTGCCGCCGGCCTGCGGTGCCTTCCCCAGCCCAGGCCCCGCTCCCGCGGAGCTGCGCTTGGGCACCGGGGGCTCCGCACGGCCGGGCCGGGGCTGGGCCGGGGCCTGCCCTCCGCCGTTACCAGGGCAACGCGGCGGCGCCATTTCCCCCACCGCCGATTCGCCAAACCCCCGTCGTCCTTTCCAGGCACGGGGCGGGGGATACGGTAAGCAGAAAGAAAATAGGCGCCAAGTGAAACAACAACGTAAAACTCCACAAGCAAACAAAGAAAAAAAAATTTTAAATAGATCCGCCCCCAGCGTGGCGAATGTGCGGCGGCGCAGGCGCGGCGGAGCGGTGTGGTGCGGGATGGCGCTGCTGCGGGGTGAGGCTCCTGGCTGCGCGGGGCTAGCGGGGCCCGTGTCCCCCTGAGGGAGCGGGGTGGCGGTGTCCCGGTGTCCCCCTGAGGGAGCTAGGGAGCGGGGCCTGGGGTCCCCGGCCCGTGTCCCACGGAGGGAGCCGGGTGGCGGGTCTGAGGCGGCGGTGAGGGGCAGGCCCGGCTGCAGGGGCTCGCAGCCCGCCGGCAGCTCCGCTTCTCCATCGAGAATCCGGAGTGGAGCCGGGGAAGCCGTGCCTGTCCCGCCGGGGGGATTTTCCTCAGCTGGAAATAAACGGCGTTAGGTGCAGAGGGGTAGGGAAGGGGCGCGGTGTCGGCCCGTTTTACACAACGGAACGGCCTGTGTGTGGCTCTCTGCGGTGCTTAAGCCGGGTCGGGTGCACGCAGACCCGTAGCAAAGGGTATGCCTGCCCGTCCAGTTCGCCTGCAGTGACCCGGAGTCGCTGGAGGTGCTGCCTGAAGCACCAGCGACTGAAAATTTCTTTTCTCACATCCAACCCCTGCCTGTGTCGGCACTGGCAGTGCAGGCTAAAAAGTCCACAAGCACCGGTGGCTCCCGGAGGTGTTCTGTGTGAAGGGGTGCTTCATGCTCAATGTGGTTTAAATTTTCTCTTAAAAAGGAGATAAACATGCCCTTTGATACCTGTTCTTGTTTAAAAAAAAAATTGAAATTGATTGAAATAGGGCTTTTATCTGTTTGACGGTGCTTTGCTGCTTGACAGACTGTGCCTGTCTTGTGTTGTGGTTTGGGATTTCGGTGCCAAAGCCTGTCTAATCAGTGTCGCAGTAATATTGCATTGCTCTGCCGAGCTGGGTGATACAGAAAGCGGCTTTGCCCATACTCCTTTGTTAGTTTTCTGTGCCTGTTTCAGGATCATCTTTAATCCTTTGCTGCAGTGGTTTTCATACATTGTTGTTGCTCCTTAACTTTTTTGGGGTTAACGATTGTTTTTTAGGTCTTCAAAGTAGGATCTGACTAAGAAATAGTTTCATACAAAGTACATTTGAGAAATGTTGGAGGGTTAGGGTGTATTTCAAACCTATAATAGCAGGTTAACAAAACCAGATTAAAAGCTGTCTTGAGTTGAGTGTTTGATAAGGATTCAGAGTGATCTTTTGCTTTCTAGCCCCAAAAGTTTCCAGATACCTATGCGTTTGGTAGCTCTCATGCAGTGTTTATCACCTTGGAAAACTGCAGAGTCTCTGGAAGTCTTGCCATGGTAATGTTGCACAGTACTAATTAATGGTGACTTGGGAAGAGCTGTCAGAGGCCGTAGAGTTCTTTCTGGCTCAGGGCTCCAGCCATCCCTTGTTGCCCCTCTTGAAATTCTGTGGAGAGAGTAGCACTTGTAGATGTCTCTCCAGTTAGGCAGGCTCTGAAGTAATATCCCTTTAGGGGAATGGCTCTGTGGTCAGATTAACACAGCATAACTCAACAGAGGTTGCACTGCTGCTTCTTTTCCTGGTTCAGTCCAGCCTTCTCTGTTAGTCTTGAATTACTGTGCAGGTTTTTTGAGCAACCAGAAGGTGAGCTCAGGTACAGAACTGATCCAAATGAAAATTAGCCCCTTGTTTTCTGCTGACTCTGGGTTGGTCTTCAGCTGCCTCCCTTACATGGTCTGCTCTGGTTTATGCTTTGGCCCTGCTGTTGGGAAGGAGCGGGAAGCAGTGAGCAGCCCCAGTGAAAGCAAGAGAGGTGTCGTTATTGTGAAAGGAAGGTTTAAGGGCAAAGTTCCATCCTCGCCCCTAGAGTGTTTGTTTGTAAGGCAACCTGGTGTATGTGATTCAGCAAATAACATGAATAACCAGCAACTTGGCCAAAAGGGAGGAGAACGAGTTTTTTTAGCTTGGTCAGGTCCCTGAGCTGATCTGCAGCAAAGCCTTTTCATCAGCGGTTGCGGCACAGTTTTGGAAGGGGCAGAAATCGGTGAGCAGGAGGAGTGGTGGAAGGCAGAGTGTCCAGTCCTGCTTTGCTGAAGGGAAGATAAGCTTAGGAATATGAGATAATCCTTAAAAGAGCTAAGGGTCGTTTTTTTGCAGGTGTTGTTAACATTAAATGAAGACTCAAACTTAACATTCCATAAATTATTGTTAATACAATATATCTTGGCTAGTTAGATGAAAAACTACTGGTCTAAACTTAAATCTGTTACCTGAATACTTAGATCAGGGGTCCTCAAACTACGGCCCCCCAGGGTCCTCAATCCGGCCCCCGGTATTTACAGAACCCCCTGCCCCCCCCTCCCCCGCCGGGACTTGGGGGGGGGAACCAAGCAGCCGCAGATGAATTCCTGCCACTTCATCTGCGCGCCGGTCCCTGTTTAAAAAGTTTGACGACCCCTGGCTTAGAGAGTCCAGGGGCTAATTCTGCAGTAACTCTGTTGAGCACATCTGTTTTCCATAAACATTAATAAGTTAAAATATCCTCACCTTTGTAAAAACAAAACTCGTAGGCGTTCACACCTGGTGTCTGTTAGCAGTTTTCAGCTTTTTTTTTTAAAAAAAAAATGTGTACAACCGATGTAAAAAACATTCAGTCAATGGATTAAGAATTGTTTCAGGTTAAATTGAACTACTTGCTGGTATCAGTTCAGTGGTGGTTAAATCAAGAGTGAAAACCGATGATGGATATGGCGTACACTGTGTGTACAAGGGGTCAGTTCTGAGCATTTGTAACAAACCTGGGCACAAGACCTGTACTGCAGGACCAGCCTTGTTACTTTTCAGACCGCTGGATATACGGAGGCCTCTTGAGATAGGTATTTGTAATGGCTGTGATGTTCCCTCTACACGTGAAGACCTGAAGAGCAGGCTTTTTGGATGTATAATAGTTAGCAGCTGTTTATTCCTTTTGAGGAAATCAGAACTGTGAGAAGCAGAATTTAATAGTTACTGTGTCAGCAGTACATTTTAAGGGAGCAGGAGCAGCAGTAGCATGCTTAGCAAAGACTTCTTTCTAAGGTCTTCTGGGTACCCAGAAAGAAGCCCATGGGTGGCATCCTGCTGCGAGGGTGTTACTCTGTTTTGCTATGAATGTTTTTCACATTCATAGAATCACAGAATGGGTTAGGTTGGAAAAGACCTTTAAGGTCAAGTCCAACTGCTAACCCCTGGCCCCGAGCGCCACAGCTACAGGTGTTATAAATCCCCCCAGGGCGGGTGCCGCCAGCCCCCCGGGCAGCCTGTGCCAGCCTTGGCCACCCTTTCCGTGACGGGATTTTCCCTCATTCCCAACCTAACCCTCCCCCGGCACAAGGTGAGGCCGTTCCCTCTCGTCCTGTCGCCTGTTCCCTGGGAGAAGAGCCCGACCCCCCTGGCTCCAGCCCCTCTCAGGGGGTTGCAGGGAGCCAGAAGGTCTCCCCTCAGCCCCCCCTCTCCAGGCTGACCCCCCAGCTCCCTCAGCTTCTCCTTATCAGATCTGACCCTGTCCTTCAGGCTGCAATTTTTGCTTAGTCTGCTTCAGGGTATTTTGCAGGTGATCTTCTGAGCACATTCATTGCCCAGCCCTGTGTTCAAGGCTCTTGCCAGTGGGGTGAGCCTTGACCTTTGCCACTTTGGAAGGTCCTTTTCTGTGATCACGTAGCTTGGGATCCAAATACATGAGGGGCAGAGGAGCACCTTCTCTCTGACAACCCAGCCAGAGAATACGGCTCTCACTGCCTTGACAGAAAAGTCTGAATGCAGCTTTTGTGAGCAGCTTCATGAAGAGGCATTTTCATTTGCCTTCATCATTGTATCTGTATGTATCATTGCAGTGTTACTTAAAATAAGGGTGGGTGCTGCATGGCAGCTGTAGGAGAGAGGTATGCAAGCTCTGTTGTTCAACTGGAGGAAAGTTCACAGGCTGCCTCCCGCGTGTTCCTGCACACAGAAGCAGAGGCGGCTGTGACAGGCAGTCAGTACGTGTTTGTTTTCGTTCGGACATGGCTTCTCCCAAGCTGGAATTCCTGTATAGACTGCTGCTGGCCAGTGCATGTGTACGTGGACGCTTGCATGCTATCTCCTGTCAGTTGAAAACGGAGTTTGCTTTAGCATCAGTCTACCAGTTTCTGAGAAGTTTAGATGACTTGTAAAATTCTGGAAATAGCATGAAGTTTTTGATTAGGGAGTGGTTTTCCTCTTAAGTTAAAGGAATGAAGATTAAAATGCATATTAAAAGTTTTTTTGTTTTGCTTTATTTTTTTTTCCCTTTGTATAGACTGTTTCAGAGCATAAACCAAAGATCTGCTCACTTTTCTAGGATGAGGGGCTGGCTTCTTTGGTTTTGTTTTTTTGAAGAGCTGTTCCTCATCTGATTATTTCACAGGTATCCACTATGGGATTTCAGGGATGTTGCTTCCATGCTTTTAGTACACCAGCACTGGTGTCTGATGTGGTGTGGCAGCCTCCTTTGCTCGCTATCCAAACTGTTTTTCTCCAGACTTGTTTGTGGAAAGGAAGTATTTCTGAAACATTCCCAGCTTTTCTTTCTGACTGTTAATTCTGCGTGCCTTCCCTGTCTAAAGCATTGCTCCATCCTACATCTCCTTTATCTTGGAACTACGTAGCTTCATACTGCCTATGTTTACAAAGCTTGTGAATTTAGGATGTTACCCAGTTGAGGCTGACTCAGTGGCTTTCTGCCTGTTAGGTTCTGTGCATCTGGATAATTCTTGCTTCTGTTGCAGGTGTATTCATCGTCGCAGCGAAGCGAACTCCTTTCGGGAGCTATGGAGGTTTGCTGAAGGACTTCACAGCCACTGATCTGACCGAACATGCTGCTCGAGCGGCCTTGGCTGCTGGCAAGGTCTCTCCTGAGATCATTGACAGTGTTGTTGTCGGCAGCGTCATGCAGGTTGGTAGCATGGAAAACTTGCTGGTCAGTGATATGATTTCAGTGTGGTCCTATAGATAGTTACCTCTGTTTTGCAGCCAAGAATAAACCAAAGGGGTGGAAACAAAATGGGTAAGTAGCATCTATAGTGTAGTGTTTCCTGTTGGTGTTCAAGGGACATGCCCTGCGTGATTTTGGTATTGTTGGGAGCAAGGCTTAGCTTGCTTTTTTTTTAGTACCAAAGGCAGTTTAAACTAGGACAAGCTGATTTTCCAAAACATGTGGATTCATTAAATGGTTCGTTGCTCATCCCTGGTACATTTTTCGTATTTTAATGACTTGAGCTGCACTCAGTGATTAGTAGGTTTTCACTGGATTGTGTAAATCCCTTTCTTTCTGGAGACTGTAACTGACTTGAGTCCATTTCCCTTGAGTATTTCTGTTCTATTTTCTATGGAACTTTTTCAAGTGGATATGAGTTTACCCTGAGCTGGAAGGATACAAGCCTTGATTGGCAGAGACGTTTGGACAATCGTATCTTTTCCAAAGACCTTGTGATGCAGATGCTATTGTATGTGGGGCACCAGCACTGGAAAACTGGAGTTATCCACATATGTAGATGAAGGTCTTTGTTTTAGGCAAGACAGCAAACGGCATTTCTGGTTTGGTTTTGTTGTGTATTCTGACTTCACTGTTACTAAGGGTAGGCACTCTAATTTTGTACTGAGTGTTTCAAGGGTGCGAAAGAAACAAATAACTGAGAACTTTTGTGATAAGTTAACAAAGGTGCAGTATTCCTTCTTAAGGATTTTTGGCCAAAAGAGTAGCTTTTGATTATTCTGTCTCCTACAGCTACCATCTCAGCTTCTTCTAATAAATATTTTAGGTTTTGTAAGAACTGTTTGCGGCCTAGAAAACAAAAAATTGCTGCATCCAAATCTCTTGTAATGCTTTTGCATAAAAAATAGTATTCTCCTAATAAAATGTCTTTTCATGTTGAAATTACATTTGTTTTCCTTTGCATCATACTCCCCCACTCCAATAGATCTTCTGGGTTTTTGTCCTGGATCTCTTTTAAGTATTACTTGATCAAGTTTAGATAACTATGAATGTATGACCATTTTAAACTCCCCTTCTTCAGCAGAAGTTGCTTGATGAATTTATTTATTTTTTCTGAACTTGCATTGGCACATAGCATTGCGCACATGACTTTGTGTTTGTAATACGTACTGGCTTAGGGCATGATCCCCAGGAGCATAAGTGTTCTCTCTGTTTGGAAAAGATCCATTACAAACTTATAGCAGTGCGCAATTTTTTTTCCTGTACCTGTGTCCATCATCATCTGTTGACTCAGCAGTTGAAACGCAGAAGCTGAATTGTTTTTGTTTCATCTCCTGTTGGACCCGGTTTATTGAAGGAGTGGGTTCTGAAGGGTGTGGCACTTTGCTTTGAAATAGAAATGTGACAGAACTGTCTTTGAAAAGCTTTGGAGGAATGAGATTGCTTTGTTAGAACAGGCCAGTGTCCAATTAGAACGTCACAGTGATGAAATTTCACAAAGTGGATATGAAGCAGCAAAGCAGTCTCATTTTCCACACTGTCTGGTTTTTGGGGGCCCTTCCCCTGGATGTCTGAGCAATTTTAATCTACCTTGAAATAATTGCTGCTTGCCAGTCAGGATGTGGTCTTACAACAGTCTGTTGCCTGTGTGCTGCTTTGAAAATAAGGGATAAGGGAAAATGTAAGACTAGTAAGTTGCCAACTTCAGCTTTAACATCTGTAGTCCTGTTTTTTGCCTAATATCGAGCTTTTATGACACACAGTTTCTTTAAAGTGCACGTTAAAACATTGGCCCTTTTTGGTCATATGGGATGGTGTCATTTTAAAGAGAATCAAAGTGCTCCTTATGACTAGCAGGATTTCTGCTGAATATACACTAACTTTTTTCAGTGATGAGATTACACCATTTCATCAAGACTTTTGCTCTCCAAAGAAAATAAAGTGTAACAAAACCTCCTATTTGTTCTGTCTGCAGAGCTCCGCAGATGCGATTTATATTGCAAGACATGTCGGTTTACGTGTGGGAGTCCCTGTCCCAGTTCCAGCCCTCACTGTCAACAGACTTTGTGGCTCTGGTTTCCAATCCATTGCCAGCGGATGTCAGGTACAAAGCTCTGTATTTCTGGATTAGTCGTAACTTTTATCAGACTGCTAATGTGAGAGATGTGTGTGGAAATGTGTACTTCATGTTTGGGATGAGTCTGAACATGGATTTTTAGCTAGCACTGGTAGAGTCTTCCTGTTGTCCTGCATGGTTTTGTGCAGGAGTTCAGCCTCCACAGTGCCGTATTTTGTGGTTGGTTTTAAAAATCATAATTTTAGCTATTTTTTTATTTAATGTAAGTTTTTAATAAACTTAAAAGTAAGCAGACTTACATTTATTTAATGTAAAAGTTTAATGTAAGGAATGCAACAAGTGTTAGCCAGTGAATAGAGCTCAGCTGTGAATGTGGTTGCATTCTTGTGATCCTGTTTGCATGGATTGGAATTACTGGCCATCCGAATCACTACAGCAGGCTTTCATCTTCTGATTGTTGTTTATATTCTCTATGTAAGCAGCAACCTGTGCTTTTAAGTGTGTTTTTGTTCAAAGATCGAAACCCTTTCATGGGTAAGATAATTTATAGCATCACTTCTTTTAAATTAGAAGAAAATCAACTTCTTTTTGAGCGGCTGGCCAAACCCACTGATTAAAATGGTACAATGAATTTTATTTCATTTGCTCATATGGACCAGTGGTCTACAACTAGCAGTGGTCTAGACTTAACAAAATTAAAGGTTATTTTATGAATAACCTTATTTATGAGCAACCGTGTAATTGGGGTTTGTTTGGTTGGGGTTTTTTGGGGATTGTTGTTTGGGTTTTTTTAGAGTTCCCCTTGACCAGAGAATTGCTTTAGGTCTGATTCCTTAGAAGAAAAGCATGTGGGAGACAATGTAGAGTTAAGGTTACGTGTTTACAATAATACCAATCTGACTGTTTTCTAGCTCTTTCTGCAAAGGCTGTAAGATGTGTTGGTCTACGCAGAAAAAATCTGTTGGAGAATTTGACCACCTGTATCAAAAGTATGGTTGTGAGACCTTTTCCAAAGACAGCATTTCATCAATGCAGTTAATGTTTCTGTATTATTCTGGCACACAACAAAGCTGCAGCTTCTATTCTGAGCTGCTTAAATGTGCACAAAGTTTTTGGTAACTGTAGGAAGCATCTCAGCACATATTACTACAGATCATTCATACTAATTATTAACGAGTTGTCTCAAAGGCATATCATTTCATCTGCTTCCATTCCATTACACAAATAACGTTATCTGTCCAACTGAGTGATTCATTTTAAGGAAGCAGAATTTTTTGAGTGGTCTGATGGCACATTTAGGAATTGGGGCTTTTAGGTTCTGTGTGCTTTGCCAATGATGAATTAGTGTGTTTCGGGGATTTCTTTTGTCAGCTTACCTGGCTAATGTTTTCTGAGATGATGCCTGGTTTTTTTAGAATTGTAAGGTCTAGTTTCAGGCTTTGAAGTTTAATTTGTGTTCCTTTTGAGAAGATTGGGAGCTCAAAACAAAAAAAATAAATAATCTAAACCATCTGTGAACCTAACCACACAAGCATGCAGATGTTTAATGGCTTTGTTCCTCTGTCCTGTCACATGTGTGCACTCTTACTCTCTTCCTCCCTCATTGATATAATCATTCCTGGCTGAAAGAAGGAAGAAGGAACACCTAATGAAAGAGACGGACCCCAATCTTAATAGAAGGCTAAACCCTTCGTAAATGTACACATGGCTGAGCTTGAACTCATTCGGTGTGTGTGGCTTTGTAGGTGATGAAATCTTTTTCTAAAACAGTTGTTATTGCCTTACAAAACCAGCAAACTAAATCCTAGACCTGTTTTATTTTTTCTGTTAACAGGAGATTTGCCTTAATGAATCAGAAGTTGTTCTGTGTGGTGGAGCTGAAAGTATGAGCCAAGCTCCTTATGCAGTTCGAAACATTAGATTTGGAACCAGATTAGGAGCAGAACTCAAGGTCTGGTACTTTTTTTACTTTCCTCTCTGAACAAAGTCACATTTACAGAACAACATAAAGTATCAGGTCTGTAGACGCTGTATCCTTGCAAACGAAATTATTGGAGATCAGATCCAGATTTAGTTGTTCAAAGCATTTATTCAGTATTCAGACATTATCAGAACAGTAGCTTCAGGCAATTTTGTTAGGCATGCTGGTTTTCTAGGTTTTCCAAAACCATGTTTGAATTCTTGTTCCATGTGACACGTTATCAACAAACTCTTAGACACAAAACTTTGTTTGCTTGGTACATTCCATCAGAGCCTGTATATAACATAAAAACTTGTCAGAGGCTGTGAAATAGAGCCTTTTTTTTTTAATGGAAGGCTGGCTGGTAAAGAACATGTATACCTCCAAGTTACAAGCATCTCTCACTTAAAAGTAGGAACATGAAGTTAAATCCATTGACAGACAAGTTATTTTTAAATTTCTGATGATAAATCCTCGGTGAAGTGTGGGAAACCTGCAGCAGGATGCAGTTCAGCCCTGATAATTACAGTTTACTCAGTGGGTCATAACCAACATAAGAATGCTAAATTAGGCTATTTTAGTGCTTCAGTCCTTTGGTTTTTCTATGCTATATTGGACTGACTGATCTTGCCTTTTATCTGGTTAAGTGAAGTTAGATTTGAGTGTTTTCTCACCTGAAATGTTTTACCTACAGAAACCTTTGACTCTAGACACTAGAGTACAATTCTTGATTAAATAAAATAACACATAAGAACTTGCATACTCTTTTGCAGTCTGTTTGTTCTAATTTAAATAAATTATCTGTAGGTAACCTGAGTTAATTTTGACAAAAAGGCATTAGTTTCCAAGAGGTTGCAGAATAATTAGAAGTAGTAAATGTTAATGATGCTGTGCTTCATAATTTTCTTTTCATAATGTTTCTTGCAGTTGGAAGACACATTGTGGGCAGCTCTGACAGATACATATGTTAAAATACCTATGGCAATTACAGCTGAAAATCTGGCTGCAAAATACAATATCACTCGAGAGGACTGTGACCGATACGCATTCAAAACACAACAGAGATGTAAAGCTGGTTAGTAAATTTAGGAATGGAAGTGTTTATATGATACTAGTTTCAAATCTAGTCAGTTTTTAGCATAGAGTCAAAGTATTTTTAAGTTTTGTGTAGCTCTTGGTGTGATTTGCCTTTTGATTTGCAGATACTATAGTTCATGGTTTTGCTTGCCCTGTGATACAAGTAGCCCGTTCCTGGGGGGTTTGGCTTTGAATATACGGAGTCAGGTGTTGTGTTTATCAGCAGGTTAAGTGATGAGCCCCTTTCCACTGGCTTGCTGTGTCTTCCTAGTGGACGTTCAGCAGTCATCCAGGCAGCAAGTGCCATTGGCCTGTCACATGTAACCTCCTGCCTGAACAGCATTCATGTTTATGGATTACTGGAGAGGGGCCAGTGATGGCTACCAAGATGATGAGGGGACTGGAGCATCCCCCTGATGAGGAAGGGCTGAGGGAGCTGGGGCTGTTCAGCCTGGAGAAAAGAAGATTGAGAGGGGAGCTTATCAGTGCATACAAGTACCTTCAGGGCGGGTGCCAGGAGGACGGGGCCAGGGTCTTTCCAGTGGTGGCCAGAGACAGGACAAGGGGCAACGGGCACAAACTGCAGCACAGGCAGTTCCGTCTGAGTATGAGGGAAAACTTCCTCGAGGGTGGCAGAGCCCTGGGACAGGCTGCCCAGAGGGGCTGTGGGGTCTCCTTCTCTGGAGATACTCAAAACCTGTGTGGACACGACTGAGCAACCTGCTGTAGGTGAACCTGCTCTAGCGGGGGGTTGGACTAGATGGTCTCCAGAGGGCCCTTCCCACCCTGACCATTCTCAGATTCTACGAACATGGCTTGTTGGTGCCCCTTTGGTGGGATGCCTTGCCCTTGTCTTGCCTGCGACAGAGCAATGTTGTCCCCAGCGTGCCTCACTCCCCCTATTTCTTTCCTCTCAGCTGCAGAACGGTCCTGTCCCACAGCAACCCCAATCCTTCTTGCATACAAGCATGTGCTATAATTGATCTAAATTATTTTTCTTTTGGAAATCATATGCTATTTGACAACTCTTAAACGATTAGAGCAGATGGAATCTGAAGAGGGGTTATTTGTTGAGGACCTGTGTTTAAACTGTTCTCTGGGTGGTTTAGTGGCCAGAGCCATCAGTGGGAGGCATTGGGTTGCTGTGAAGTTGATGAATAGTGTAAACAGGATGGTACTTCAAAAGACCAGTAGAATGCGTAGGGATCATCCTGGGAGTTCAGCCTCTGCTATAACCCAAAAGTGAACATAAGAGGCAAAAATATAAACATGCTTTTAGATTCTAATGATGGTGCTATTTAACACCTGCTACTCTTGAAGGAAAACTTTATATTTTCTTCTATGGATGAAGCAGTGCTTTTTCTAACTTCTTTTAGTCATGTGTTATCTTCCCTGCTGATCTTGTTAGCTAACTCCTGCAATTCCTGAAGCCTTTGCTAGAAACTGTGCCCCTGAAGAGGCTTTTGCTTCTTTCTTGTTTTCTAGAATTTTTGCCTTGCTGTTTTTATTTCTGCTTGTTATGACCAGGTCATCTTATTCTCAACTAAAGGGAGTCCTGTGGCTAGCAAGGAAAGAAAAACATTTTGTAGAATTTATTGAGAAGTTCAGAGGTAGCTAAACAACATCAGATATGGAAGTTTCAGTGCCTTAGTTTTAAATCCCTTGGAGCTGCATTTGTGGAATGATTTGAAGTGGCTGAGAGTCTTGGTTCAGTTATGTGAGATAGGATACATCTGTGTGTTCACAATAAAACATGGTGGATACAAAAAGTAGCATTTAATTACCTGAATATTGGTGTCTAAGGTTATGGTAGGTGATGTGGCCAGATGCTCTTATGGGCATCTTAAATACCTACAATGTTTTGAATTGTCTCTGGTTATTTAGGCAGCTGAATCCCATTCTGAGTTTGTAACTTGACTGTGAAATCCTGTGGAGGAGCACCTTGGACAGGATTTTAATTGATACACAATAACTTATGCTCGTTATCAACAGAGAAGAAATGGCTCAGCATTTTTTCCATGTTCCTCTGTAAGTGAGATTTAGTTTCTTGGCCCGTTGATAACTGACAGAGCCGTAGAATAAACCAACAGTATAGGGGGATGTGTACCAAACAGAAATCTAGTGGTTAAAAAAAAATAAAATCAGTTATTTAAAGCTGAAATAACACTTCCTATTAGAGACTTTCTTTGCAGGAGTTTGAGAATGTATATTTGTAGAGTTTTTTGCCCAGTTTCTAAAAAAAACAAACAGTAAACACCAACCAGCCTATTTAAGCAAAATAAAACATAAACAGTACTGTCCCTGGACTCTGGTTAAAATAGAGCAAAAAATGTGTGCACATGAAAATAGCATTATTGGTCATGCTGCGCAATCATCTTGATATTTTTATCAAGTTATTTTGTTTTCCTTTTTGTGGTTACAGCTCATGATGCTGGTTACTTCAATGCTGAGATGTCACCAATTGAAGTGAAAACAAAAAAGGGGAAAGAAAGTATGCAAAAGGACGAGCACCCAAAACCCCAGACCACTCTGGAACAATTGGCAAAACTCCCATCTGTCTTTAAAAAGGATGGAACGGTCACGGCTGGGAATGCTTCAGTGAGTATGTCAAAGCCTTGGGTTGTGCACGTGTCACCTCTAAGGTTCTCCAAATGTATTGTTACTGTATTTATGTCTCACTGAGCTGCCTTTGGCTGTCAGCAGTGCCTCCTGATGAAAATGATCTCTCATTCTGCAACAGAGTGCCCCTGGTTGACTGTTCCAGCCCCAAGATGGCAGGGGATCCTTCCGTCTGCTCCCATGTTCTAAAATTTGGTTTTGTGGACTGGCACTGTTCTTTTAGCGAGGCACTGACACTTCCTCCTCAGCCTGCAATTATTCCCGTAGTGGCCGTGTAGAATTAGCCATTCTGCTTTCTTTTGGAGGGCAATGATTACTGAACACTTGCTTTACAAATCATGTATTGCATTAGCAGGCATACTGCTGCCTCTCATCCTTGTACTGCAATTAGTATCCTCTCTAGTCCAAACCACATTTTGCTCTTGCGCAGAGCAGACTTGGTGCTTAGCAGCATGTCATTATGGACTGTTCCTCTTACACTTACTTTCTTAATCAATTGATCCATGTTCTTTGGGCCAGAAGGACCACTGTGATCGTGTAGTCTGAATTCCTGCCTGAAATAGATTGTAAGCACAGTAAGTATGGGTGTCTGTAAAGTATCTTTTTTTAATTAATAGTACATACATTATCCAATATTAATAGTGGTTTTGCAAGTTTACAGAATGACATTTCCAGTGTAAGGGAGACTTTAAGTTGGCAAAGATGTGGTTTACCCTTCTAAAACACTGAAATAAATTGAACAACTATATTTAACTTTCTTTTGCGGTCCACAGAAAAATGAAAGATTGTGGTTTGTTGTTTTGAATTAACACTAATACAATTGTCTGTTAAATGCTAGTAACAGTGTCTGGGACTCAAGGGGTTTTTTTGAGAGGCATATTTAGTTTGAAGTGTGGGGGTTTTTTGTTTGTATTTTCGTGCACTAAGAATGTGTTTCTCTCTTATTGCAAGGGGGTGTGTGATGGAGCTGGTGCAGTCATCATTGCCAGTGAGTCAGCCCTTAAAAAGCACAGTCTCACTCCTCTGGCAAGAGTAGTAGCATATCACTCATCTGGCTGTGACCCCTCCATAATGGGCATTGGTAAGTTGCAATAAAGCATGTTATTTTATAGCATCAAGCAGCATTAAAATACTCATGTGTTGGGCATTCTAGAGCAAAGAGTCTGCAGTGTGCCGAGTCTGGTAGCTCTGAAGACTGTGTGCCTTACTACAGAGAGACTGTCCATCCCATGGTGTCAGTCCATCCCTCTTTAACCAGAGGGGCTGACTCACCCCTCGGTTCAGCTGAAAAGGGCACGTGCAGTGCCTGACCTGTAGCATGAGCACTGAACTGTAGTCCCACAGACACCTCTTTATTTTCCTTTTTTACTCTGTTAGTAAGTCAAGAAAATTGGCACTCTCAGTGTTTTCTAAAACCGATTTTCTCCTGAAATTCAGTTGTTTCCTGTAAGCTTCAAATCCCGTTATTAAATGTGTAACCGAGTTGTCTTCCTTGCCTCTTGCTGAAGGTGTATTGGCTGTGTGTACACCTTTCAGCAGTTACTTAGTTGCCCAAGCTAAGATTGGATTCCAGAATACACATCTATTCAGGTATTATTTTGGCAAACCAGCTACTTCTCTTTTTTTTGTTAGTCCCTTTCTTTATGCTTTCTAATAAAGTAGCTGTTAACACAGACAAACCCTCCAAGCCAATCCAGACACCCCAGGATTTTTCCCTTCTGTTTAGTTTGTAGACAGCATTGTATCCCAGCATCGCTTTTCCTTTCTGCCATTCTGTTCAGAGAAGTCATTGTTGACTGGTTCCATGTGTCAGTAGAAATGCAAATGAAGCATTGTCAGGTTTGTTTTCTTGATCAGACTATCTGACTAACACAACCTTCAAAGCAAATGTAGAGGGAGGCTTTCTTTCACTAGACTTCATGCTGTCATTGTGCTTTCTAAACTAGCCCATTCTTTCTAGGTCAGGCAACTCTTTTAGCTTGTTTAAAAACTTCATAAATCACATGGAGAAACATTTAGTATCCTAACTCCTTACCACCACAGCTTGTCCCCAGCAACTCAAAAAGACCAGATGAGATTCATTGACTTGACAGCAACAGATCTGAGAACAGGAGCTCAGTCTAAGCAACTGCCCTTTCACATACTGATAGTGATGGGGAGTCCTGCCTCACAATATCTAGTGAGAGAAGTCATTGTTTTTAAAAAAAAAGGAGAGAGAGAAAGAGGGGGAAAAAAGTCTACTTGGCTGTCACTAATGGTCTTTGTGTTGTCCACATGAGACCCTCCCATTACTCTCACGCGTAACAGGCATACTAAAATCCGTCTGTAATGAGATGCATTTAGAGTCTAGCATTAAGCTGCCTGAGGCTTTCTAATAATCCACTGAGCTTTGAACTGGGCCCTTCTTTTAATTTTTCTGTCTCTTCAGTCATTTACTTCTCTTTATGGTTGTTTTTTTTATTCTTTGAGCTATGAGTTTTCAAAACCCATCTTTTGGTACTGAGATAGCATTTAGGATTGGGGTTTTTTTTTGTCAGCTACCATCTAACTTCTCAATATCTTTATCCTACAAGCACATATCTAATTAACTGTTTCAAATTCTCTTTGACTGTATTTTCCCTTAGGTAGCTGTGCTTTGAGATTAATCTCCTCTGTAGTGTATTACATTAGGTCATAGAAGTCCGCTTCCTTCAGAGAACAGTTTTACTGCCAAACTCAAATATTCTCCAAAAATAGTTGTCCTGTCTTCAGTCGGCTGGGACCTGGTCCAAGGGAACAGTTTATTGGTTTTTTTACTAGAAGATTTTCAGATAAAGTATATTAAGAACACCAAAACAATACCCTTAACTAAGCACATGACTGGCAAACTCTAGAACTTTTTCTTTTTTGTATACCTGGAGGCAGCAAGTTGTGAGGAAAGAATACACTGAAGCAAGAGTACTGGGAAGGAGAATGCCTCAAAAAGTGTTGTGACATTTTTTTATTTGGCTGGGGACTGTCAGTTCTCTTGACTTGAAAGCTATGTCTGTGTTTGCCAACATAGTTGTGCAGCAGTACTGACACTCTTAACTTTCCCTGGCAGTGTGTTGAGAAGGCTGCCAAATAGTTTTGAGGTTTACGGGTTCTCTTACCACCTAATAAAGCAGGTGAGTGGCATATCCAGAATTCATTGGCTGCACAGAAGCTTGTGGGAGGGGATTTGATGAGACTTTATGAAGCTATCCTATGTGTAACGTGTTTATAAGCCTCTATTTTTTTAATTTAACTAACTACATAAAATTTCCAAATAGGCCCTGTACCTGCAATTACAGAGGTTCTGAAGAAAGCAGGATTGACTCTGAAGGACATGGATTTGGTAGAGGTAAGGAGTTTTAATATAAGCAGTGAAGTTATTCCTGATCTTCATAGCAGAAACATACCACTCATATGTGTAGCTTGCCCTCATGAGGTAAGTGTTTCTGCGTGTCTGGAGCCCACCTGTCTTAGCTTGCCTGTCTGACCTCTGTCCATCCAGCTTCTAACACACAGTTGCACAGTCATCACAAAAATCCAAGGCACGTGGAAATTGGAAACGGCACGATAGCATTCCATGGAACAAATAATACCCTCATGTGACAAGAAATTTTACTCTGTTGGCTGGACTGTTAATGCTTTAAGTTAGTGATACTTCTCCATTTGTGAACAAGGCCCTTTTTTGTCAGAGCTGTAGGCTCTTCACAAACACACGGCATCAGAATATGCCATGCCTGGTTTTATATAAAACATACTACATTCTTGGTTTGTATCACATGTTCTGGAAGGATTTGAATTTGAATTGGGTTGGCATGACAATTTTTATGTTGTCAGAGTATGCTTTTATAAACATAATGTTTAATACTTTTCGCAATCAAAATGACCTAAAGAAGAAGCGCACCTCATTTAATCTTGTGTGCGCACATGCTGCTGAAAGCTTGTGTGGAAAGTCAGACATGAACAGTGGTATTGTTTCTCTGGTGTTGCAGGTGAATGAGGCATTTGCACCTCAGTATCTAGCTGTTGAAAAAGTTCTGGGCCTTGACCCTGAAAAAACCAATGTCAACGGAGGTGCCATTGCTATGGGTCATCCTTTGGGTGCTTCAGGATCACGGATCACAGCTCATCTGGTCCATGAATTAAGGTATGTATGTGGCCGATAGCCGCTGGTAAGTCGATGCAGTGCTGATGTAGTTACACCTGCAAAAGATTTTTGGTCTGGATGCTGCGTGACAAAAATCTTCCAGTTGACTAGCTTTCAACTCTTCTCACTGCAGTGTAGCAGTTCCTGTATGAATTTGTTAACTTTGTGCTGAGCCCAGGTCCTGCACCTTGCCTCATATTCCAGTCTGCTGTCATTACAGGGTTTTTTGCTTCCTCGAGATCTGATCCAAGCCTGCCATAGTCAGTGGGAAGGTTTCCTGTTTTGAAATGGCCTTTGAGCAAAGCCTGTTCCCTTATTAACAAGGTGTATTTAAAAGGTGTTGTCATCACCTTCTTTCGCTTTTAGTCAGTTTTCAGCAGTTTGAAGTCTTTTGGCTTGCTTGATACGCTTAGCCCCATTTCAGTCTGAATTTTCCTTTTTTTTTTTTTTTTTTCTTTTAATGACCCTCGGGGCACGGATCATTCTACCTTTTCGCTTGGACCTGCAGCACGATGTTAGTGTCCAGCCATAAAGCCACAGTTAATTTGCACCTTGTGGAAAGCTGTAGAAAACTTAGCTTTAAAAAACTACCTAGGCAATAAAATTGTATTTTACTTCTGTCGTTTTTATTATGTGGTGAAACCACAAGTATTTCAAATATGTCATTCTTTGCCATTTTGTGTTCGTAAGAACAATATAACCTACTGTCTTTCAGATGGCAAAAGACTCAGACCTGCAACTCCTATTTTTTCTACAGAAGTATTCCAACATCAGTTCAGGCCTCATGATGTTTTTCTAGAAAAAGAACATACACATTGTAGAACATCGTCTTTAGTAGTACCTAATTGATAGCTAGTTTCAGAAAATCAGGACAACAGCTGCTAGGGTTTCATAAATAGAAATAATTCTCCCTGTTGTTTTTTCTGTACAGGCGTCGTGGTGGGAAATATGCTGTTGGGTCAGCTTGCATTGGTGGTGGACAAGGTATTGCTGTTATCATTGAGAACACAGCCTGAGCAATCCTGGGGACTGCGCTCGTCACCCAAATTACTAATTCCTCGAGAAAATTCTGCCTTTTGTGACAATAAAGCATCACTGCCTGCCTTCCTTTTGTGCCATTCCTGCCAGGTAAAGGAACAGCTGAGGAGTCTGAATTCTGAACAAAAAGATTAATTACTATCTTTCTAACTAAAGGAAGTGTAGCATCAATGTAATTGCACACTGATGAAGTATTTTCTAAAAGCCTCTTTTCAATCAAAGTTAATGTATTTCTGTAGCAAAATTCTTTTCATTTCCTGAGGAAACTGCTTGTCAAACTTTCACCAAACCTGCCTTAAAATAGCAGTCAGAGCAGCTTTTTAAGCAAGTATTGCTTAAACTGTTCTTATTTCAGCTACTGCTGGCACATGTGCCTCTTTTATCATTAGGAAATGTGAAAATTTAATTTGAGACCTTCTGAAGTATATACTGATTTTAGATTGGTGGCTATAACCATCTGTTTTACAAGGGAAAAGAAAATAAGCAAAAGTTGAAATTTTCATTGTGCCCCGTAAAAGAAAAATAAATATAACAGGGGAAATAAAAAGGCTTGCTGTTCGTTTGTTTATTTTAAAGTAAATCACTGTGAGAATTGTTACTTTGGGTAAGCCTGTGTTTGTTTTGGAGAGACTGTTTTTCCTGGCTGAGGGCTTACTGGTGTTTACTAGTTAGTTTCTAGATAACTCTACCAAATCTGCTAGCCTTCCAAGAAGGGGGATTGGTGCATCTAACTGTTGCTGCATGGCAAATGTGTATATACAGCAACTCATTACTTAACTGCCTCTGATAGGATCATCTATGTTTCTCAGGTCGCTTAATGCAGGACTGTTGTTAGCTAATTTGAGAATCTGAGCAAGTTGTCTTGCCTCTCCCAGGCAGTGGAGTTCCAGTTATGAATCATTTGATGTAATGTCCGTGACATTTGGCTGAAGTGAGATCTCCGTTGACTGTGCTCACTGAAGTCATGTAGGCTCACTGTACTGTCAAGAGCAACTTGCAGCTTGCTCTGGCATAGATGTCTACATCAGGTACTCAGTTGGACACATCCCATGTCCGAGACAGCACATGCTTCTTCATAGTCTGTACTATGCTACATAGACTAAAATAGCAGCAGACTTCAGCCTTCACTCTTCCTCATCTTCTACCCACTGTCAAAATATTGCTTATCTACAATTTCTTGCCAATCCACTGGCATGAGGTGTGATGATTGTGAAAGACAGGAGGTTATTCAAAACCTGACTGCCTAGCCTAGCAGGAAATTCAGGTCAAGGCAAGTATTAGTGCAACTAGTGGCGAACAGTTGAAGTACACTCATCACTGTTCCTGGGGTTTTATGGTTGTAGGGTCTTTAATTATTGTAGAAATATTTACCGCTGCTTGTGCGGATTGAAAAAACCCCACCCAGCTGCCATAAGGCAGCAAACCACATGTTCATCTAATACAGTATCTCGTTCCCTCTTTCTACTGTATCTTAGTAAGTTAGGATTACTGAGGTTTTGCTGTTGAAGATGCAGTTGCCACATGGATTTTGTAAAGCAGGATGATTTCTATTCTTAGTTCCTTCCCTAACAACCAGTAACTAATTTCTCTTCCTTCTTGACTGTGGATAATCATTGAACTCTTATTTTCAGAGAACTAGCTGCAGTTTTTCCAAGACCTCATCCCTGAGTGATAGCAGTTCTTTCAGAGCTCGTGACTGTGTATGTAAAGAATAATCCCTTTGTGCACTTTATTTTGCACGTAATGTTTCATTTCCCCTTTTTATCACTCAGTTTTTTGAGATCCATGTGTAATTGTAGCTGTCAGAGTTGAATTCGGTCATCCTGAGTAATGGTGTATTTTCTGCAAAATGCATCGTGATGTCCACCTCGTTTTCGAGGTAGCTTATGAACGTTACCAGCACAGATGATTGTATATCCTGCTCATAACCTTTCTTTGCTCTATGAGCCAAGTGCTTATTATCCTGTTCATTTCCTGTAAGAGCCTCTGGTGAGGGGCTTTGTCATACTGAAGTGGAACAGTGAAATCCTTTTCTGTGAAGTTACTGGGACTTAATGTATTGCACTTCTAAGGCATGCAACTTCTTCCATAACTTCCAGATTTTACAGTTCAGTGTCCACTTTTTCAGAGGTGGTAAGTGACAATGCTCTTGTTTTAGGAGTAAATTTAATCTTTCTCTTTTTGCCTGTCTGTGGTCTCAGGCTGCAGTGCCCGGTGGTCTAAACACTCCTTAAGGATGACAAGGTCAGTTTGGTTAGGGAGAATGCAATCCCTTCTCTAGGTTTAAAACCAACCTAGGTGTTCTGTTTAGGCGAGTTATATGTAGGTTATCCAAACATACTTCTGCTCTCTGTTGCCGATTTGAAACATGGCTGCTTTTTTAGGCTGTTGCCAGAAGAAGTACTTTGTGTCATTTAAACGGTTGAACAGTTGACACCATTGACAATCGCTCTGTGTAGAATAGCCATCATCAACTGAGTTGTCAGTGTCTGGGTATCCAGGGGAAAATGCTTCTTCTGAAAGGTGCATAGATAGTCTGGGTTTTGGGGGAATATGCTTCGTTCCTGTTCTGTAGTTCCTCATTTTACTTTTAGGCCCAGAGCATGGTATTCTGAGAAGTGCAAAACCAGGTCCTGTGCTAGGTTGTGCACAAACACAGTTGGCACAGTACTTTGGATTGTCGACTTTTTCTTACTAAGTTACTATTAAAGCTGAGCACAAGCGCTGAGCCAGTTTCCCACAATACATAGGGGTGCTGAGCCTTGAAGATTTGGTCTGAGCCCGTCTTTACTAGCAAATCAAATCATTTATTACAGAATGACAGCAGTAATATCTGATCCTTGTACATCATTCCAAAGTATGTTCTCCAGTTTCCCAGATATAACAATGGTAGAACTGTGCTTTTGCCTTTGGGAAATGAAGGCATCTCTGCTGAGAGTGACTGGGATTAGCGGAATTTAATAGTGTCCTGGAAGGAACAGAAAATATGGGAGAAATGTGCTGGATTTTAGAGGCATAATTATGTACATTGACTGTATCAAGTGCATACTTTTTCTTTAGGCTCAGTTGTGTTCTTTATTTTTGTGTAAGTAATCTTTGTTATACAGGATAATGAAAATGTTGATTTTTGTCTTTCTTGAAATATGTGAGAAAAGAAAGCATTTGAAAAGTATGCATTGCCTGTGAAAAGCGGTGTGATATTTACTCATACATGTAGATGTAGCTTACTACCACTTGGTGGTGTGTTTTAAACACCCTGGAGACCTCACTGTGTTACAAAGGCATTTCTCCTCCTCGTAGTAGCATGGCTTTTCTCTTAAGTGCAGGCTATGTTAACCGTGAAACTGAATCACCTAAAATTTCAAGTCTCTCCTTTTGTGGATTTTAAACAGGCAGGTGCCATGATACCAACACTTCTTTGCTACTGTAGACCCCAGAGTCTTTGGTGCTGCTTGATTTCAAGTGAATTAGAAAGCATTCATTGTTTTGTGGAGTTGATTCCAACTGCAATTTGAGAGGACTTGTTCAATACGATGATGACTGGAGTACTATATCTGGCAGAAGATGAAGAACTGAATAGATTGTGATTCCTTTGTCCAGAAAAAAAAAGCTATTAACCCTTAATTATAAGCAACTGTATGTGAGAGGGAGAAGCTACAGAGACCTGATGGAGATAGATTTACCTGTTGCACTCCTGGATTATACATAAGCAGTTCTGTTATGCTGCTGGTGGAACTCCAGTAATTAGGACGGGACATTGAGTAGCATTCTGTTAAAAAAAACCAAACCCACAAACCTACATCTTGAAGCTCCTAAAGTGCACAATTTCAGGCAAGTCTCACCTCATTATGAGAGTATTTCTAATAAGCTCTTCCTCCATCTGTAAATCCAGATGTTTTCCATCTGGTGTGATGCTATTGAGCTGGGCAGGCCTCTGTCTTGCCTCTCCACCTAGCGAAGTTGTCCGACTGGGTCAGCTGGATGCTGCACAGGGATGCTGAGAAGGGTCAGATGGGAAACTAATCCTGAGAGTTCACGAGCAAGGGTTTAGTAACAGGGGTGCAGTTTCCCTCTTCTGAAAACAGCTACAGGGAACTGGTGCTAGTGATGTCTTTGCTGACTTAGGTACATTTATGTGAAATATTAAATTGAACCCTGAAATGACTTAGCCTGAGTTAAGTCTGAATTACATGTGTGATTATTGGTTTTAGTTTTATAATGAATAAGTATTTCTTATGGAAGGTGAGTTAAGATAGAAAGTAACATTTTTGAACTTATTTAAGGCTGCTGTTTGATAATAAATCCAGCTGTGTAGCCAGTAGTGCCAGGTCAATATGCTTGAATATTTGAATCTCCAAAAGCCATAGGAATTACAGGGGAGATCAGGTGTGAACTCAGGCTACTAATCCACAGCTATTTGGAGTTGTCAGTATGATAAATTCATCCTGGCAGGCATTAAGCCAAAGCAGCTATTGTTTTTCCTCTGGTGGTCATGCTCTTACTGTTACTGAGCAGAAGCAGGGCTGCATGTTCACACCCTACCTGTGCTGAATCTGTTTTCTGAGAGATTAGGTGTTGCCCAAATGTGGCATTAATGATTGTGAAACCACAGCTTTAATCTCTTCGAAAATCAGTGAGACAGTGAGCTGTTGCACAGAAGCTTAAGGCAGCAAGTTCAGGACAGTTAACGTGCCGGTCCACGGAGAGACTGTGGTACATCACCTAGACACCAAGAGCAGGCAGACTGAATTCCTGCCTGTGCTGCGCTGCTGTCAGGCTGGCTGGTCATCGCTGTCCCAGGTGTCACTGCAGGTTTGCTGCATTAGCCCCAGGCCACTTAGATACTTCAGGTTTTTTTTATTATTTTCTGTTGCTTCTGTGAGCCAAAACCTATGAACTATGAGGGTTAAAGAAGCAGGAAAAGGGGAAAGGTTTTGTGCTTTTGTTTCTGTGTTTCTGCTTGATAACTTATGTGAAATGCTTATCATTCCTGTGTACTAACTAATCAGTTAATGAAGCTTGGAAACACCATCTGACTGCACCTCAAAGGACAACTGACCCGAGTCTTACTCTGAGATTTCAAAACATTGGCAGTAAGCTGGAGCTCAGAATTTTTATGGTGTTAGATTCTTCTGCAAGTTCTTTGCAGTACTGTATCCAAACATGTTTCTTCAGTGTTGAGTTAATGTCTTCTATTTCACATGTTTTCTCTAGCAGTGTATTTTTTGTAGCTGTTGCCAGGGAGAAAGAAAAAACCATATCTTAATCCCTCTTTTTAAACATTTATCTCTAGTATAAGATACACATGATAAAGTCATTGGGCTTTTGGTTTTGCTTGTAAGAATATTTTGCAGTACAATGTTTTTCACCTCTGCTTTGGTTATTTATAGAGATTTTTCAGGCCTTGGGAAGGAATTTGCAAAATCTAGTGTGTGAAGCAGAAGACAACATAATTTAAATACAGAAGGGGAAACTTAATGGATGGCGGAATATTGAGAAGTTGTATTTGCTGGACCTCTAATAATTGACTTGACCATTAAACAACTCACTTGCAGGAGTTTTTTCTTACGCTTAAGGCTGAAGTTTCTCACCTACACAAAAATAAAGGTATGCTCTTTTTCTTAAAAAAGTACACTCACCAGACTCAAACTTCTAAATCATATTTTAAGAGATAATAAAACTGAGATTCAGCAAAGTACATTTGGTAGAAGAGTAAAAATGTGACTAATTTAGAGAAAAGTGTGTAAGATTGTGGTGAACAAAAGACAGAACTCAGCATTTGTGACTACTCCAACAGTGGCAAGTGTCAGTCTTCAAATACTTAAGATTCAAGGGAAGGTAGCAAGGAAGTGGAGTATGGAGTAGAGTATGAACTAGACTGAGTATGGAGAAGGTTGAAGTTGAGGGAAAGGAAGGTGTGGTTATGAACCAAGAACTCACTGTGGCAGGTGCTGAACACAGAGCAAAACTACCCTACACAAACACCGGTATTTCTTCATTACTCTTACTAAAAAATAAGTAAAAAAAAAAAGGTGAGGTTCAGGTGCTGTATGCAGGGACCAAGGGTATCCTGTCTCTGGCCTCTGTCCCTAGAGCATTACATCCTGGAGATGAGGAACCCCAGGTGCTCTGTGTGTCAGTCTCTTTGCTTCAGGGGAAAGCTGTGACCAGCTATGTACCTAAGCATAAGCCTAGTTTCAGTGTGATTAGTCCTGTTGAATTTAGTGCGATGGCTTGCCTGCCTGTAGTTAACACGACTTTAGGTCAGTGAATGCAGGCCGGTGTGACCGCCGAATGAACAGCAGCCCATGTCCTTCACTGCGGTACGTCTTTCAGCCTCCCCCAGGTGCCTTCTACCTTAGCAGCATGCACAGCGGGAGTTCCTCTAGGAACTTCTTCCTGTGGTTGCAGTAACATGGTGACCATGCACTAAAGCTGTCAGAAGTCATATTTCTCAAAGCTGATGCTCTTTTAAAATGGCCTCAGATATCTCAGTGGTGGACCTGTGAGTCTTGTACTTCAAAGCAGGTTTGCTCCCTGCTCAGGACTGTTTGTTTTCCGTGCTGGAGGGTTGGTCTCTTCTTTAGCCAACAGTGGCTGCCTTCCCTTGCTCTGCCCAGTGCTGGAGTAGGAGGCGGGGTGATTGAGTGCCATGGAAAAATGCAATTGCAGGCCTAATAATAGATTGCCCAAGAATCATTTTAGAGCAAATCAAACCCAAAGAATTCATGGTATGATGCTGCCACCTGTGTAATTCCACTGTAAATCCCTGGCTTCTGAGGTGGGAAGGATGTCAGTGTGACTCCTGGGAAGGAAGGGGGAGTGTCAGTGACTCCCATCAGTGCACATCTGATAGAGGAGAAGCGTAGAGTTCTTAGCATATAGGGATGTTGTCTTTTTCTTTTCTTTTTTTCCTTTCCTTCCCAGTTTTCCCCTTGTTCACAGTACCGCTTGCTTAGACAGTTGTGCAGTTAGGTGGTTCAGCTTCTGGAGATAGCTAAGTAGCTAAGGTGACAGATGTGACACCACTGGAATGGACCTCTCGAGTTTGCTATAGGTGCAGTGAAGTTGCTCTCATACCTCAGCCTACCTCTCGAGGACTGCCAGCAGAACCAAGATTTTATGTGTCAGGAGATCCTTTGATTTGGTTTGACGTTGCAGGTGGCCCCCTATCACTCTTTCCCATCTCCCATTCATAGATCTGAAGAACATATCGCATAAGTACAAGGGACACTTGGAAGCAAGATGTAAAACTGCAGAGCACAGCATGGCCACCCAAAGGCTGGATTCCAACCTCCCCCCTTCTCACCCCCCCTCCTTCCCACCACCTTCCTCAACCTATTCCCTTGGGCAAAGCTTGAGCTCGAGTCGGTAGGTTGTCTTTGAGTCAAGCCCTGAATAGAATCCAGGAGCTGTCAGGTCAGCTCTTGGCTGAAAGTTGAACAGTAGAAAATTATTCTTCTGTGAAATGAAGTACATTAAAGATCTGAAGTGGCTCCCTGTGTGAGTTGGCTTGTTAAACTGTTATATACCACTGGTGGTGCCAGGATAGATGCCTGATACGATGCTGTAGCACTTTGCGTGAAATAAGTGTCAGAATCCAGCATATTTTAAATAATTAGTCAAAACCTGACTTTCAAATTCATAGCCCCGATCTTATTTTCCATTCCAGCCCTTCTGCTTATTCTGGCACCAGGCTTGCTAGATGGCTGTTTCCCAATGTGGACCTGAGCAGTTGAGCTCTGCTGTTGACATTGGCCAATAGTAAGTTGCAGGTGGGGAGCTCTGTGGTGTGATCCAACATCTGACATTCAAATCGGTCTCATGCAGCATCACCGGCTGAAGCAGCTCCTGATCTGCTTGTGATAAAGGGTTCCAGGCCACCAGAGGAGGTATTTAATGCCCAGGATCCTCAGCTCTCAAAAGTGGGGATGTGGCTCTGCAGTGCAGGTTTAAGAACACCTGTAGGTCCTGAATGTTTTGTGCTACTGCTTGATTCATCCTGACCTGGCACTTGAGCCCTACTGTACTTTGCATAGCACAGCCGCTGTGTGAGCGCCTAGTCTGAATCCCAGATGAGGTAAAATAAGGTTACGTTGGTGTGTGCCATGTTCACCAAGTCTGATTAAGAAATTAGTGTTCTCGGCAGGTGCTGAACAAATGCATTTGTACGGTCTGTTGTTTGTCCTAGGGGAGGTTTTATTTCTTACATAAATTTATGATTTGTGAGCCCTGTTGAGGCTGGTACAGGGACCGGTTTGGTATGTTTTGAAGTGACTATCAGCTGTTTAAAGCATGTGTTTAATAAAAAAAAAAAATCTTCTAGGTCAACAACCACCATAAATAAACTGAAATTTATCAAGGTATTCATTAAAATGCTAGAAAATTTGCCACTGGAGCTCCCTCTGCTCCTTCCTGGCCATGAAAGTTTGTGGTTGAAAACCAAAGGGAGGACTCTTCCTAGGGAAAACAATGTTCTAATAATGGTGGCTATATTTACAAAAACATTTTTTGTGATACATGGTGCTGCTTGTCATGTGTATATACAGTGCTGATAGTTTGATGGCCATGCAGCGTATGAGCTGAGGCATCGCTGGCTCTTGCAGGCTGCTTGGTAGTGTTCTCCAAGTTCTCCTCATGCCGAGAAGGAGTAAAGAAGATGCCCCTCCTCCCATTTCAGGTCTTGACGCCCAGATGATAGAAGCACAATAATGCACGCAGATGAATGTTGTTGCTAAAGATGGTGGGACCCATCCAGTCGCAACCCAAATGCTACACGATGGGAATACAGTTTAGTGCTAGAGTAAGGAAAGCTGTGTATGTTTTTAAAGGACAGTTTAAACAACTAAGCAACTTGCCTGCTCCCTCCTCTTCCAGGGAGATGTCAGAGATGGTGGTTGTACTTGCGGTGTGCCTTAGGATGCGAGCCCTTCCAGCCTGCTGTTAGGGCTAGGGTTAAACCTGCCCATCTTCCTGTGGGACAGCCAAAAACCCAGAGTGTACCCTTTGTGAGGAGTGGAGAAAGAAGAAAGGCTTACTCCTCTCTTTCCTGTGAGACACAGAGTTACACTCCTGTTATACTCAGAGCTGGATTTGTGGTAGTCCCCTCTCGCCTAAGTGTGAATACTAAAGATGGTTGGCGCCATTAGGTTCTTGAGAAGAAAGACGATTCTGCTATCCATGTTAGACCCTCTGCCGTGGCCTAGGATAGAGCTGGGCTGGTTTTACTAGAAATGGAGTCTCCTGGCATGTATACTTTCCTCTGGATAAGCCATTTTGCCTGTGTAGCGTCTCCTAATCCAGTGTCTGTAATGTGCATAGCTTTGAAAAATTGTAAACACTATTTAAAAAAAATCATACACGAAAAAAACCTCCATCAAATTAAACAAACCCAAAACGAACGAACCCCACCAAAAAGCCAAAACCCCCCACAATGCAAGTATAATATAGCTGATGAAAAATGGTGTGTCAGCGTAACTGTCTGTTTTTAAAACTGTTTGCAGTTACTTCTGCACTGTAATAGAGTGTAGGAGATGCACCTATGAGTCCTCTCTCTGCAAGTCTGCTCGAATCTTATCTGGACAGATTCACCCTTTACTTATTTTCCCCAAGGCTTTACGCATGTCTTTGATCCAAATATGCGATCTATTAATGTGAATGAGTATTGTGTGTATTGTCTTTATCCTGCTATTGAAAAAGGCATTGTTTATGAAAACACATAGTGTTCCATGTTTATAGCTCTCTCTCACGTTACAGATTTGGCATGCATCCGCTTCATTGTCTTGGCAAGACAAGAATTAAACAAGAATGCCTGTGCCCCAATGGGGAAAAGGATACATTAATTATTGTAACTGAATGACATTGATTACAGCAATTAAGCTTCTTTTAAAAAAAGAAGAATAGTTCGAGAGCAGAGCAGGAAAGACTAACATCTTCCATTCTGCGTGATTGTGCTAACCCAGTATTTTCTTTGTTTATCTTGATTATAGTGTGTGTGTGGGACAGCCCTCTTTCATGTTCAAATAACATTATTCTCTCTTCGAATAAGTTGTGTGTATAGTGTGGTGTGAGAAATGATAGTCTTAAAATGCACTCACTTTTTTTCATCCTTTTTCCTCTCTCCTCCCTGTTCTTGATTGTCAAAGGGAAAAAAACTAGGTACCTTTTGGAAACTAATAGCAGTCTACAAGCATTTTCTAGATTTAGAAAACTTTAGGAAACAGTCACATTCAGGTTACTTTGGAATACATTATCTGGGCTTCATTATTGGCTGTGGTTTCTGTGTAAGGTTAAATACTCCTAGCAGTGCTTGGTTTTTACTAACAGGAGCTACATTGTGTTGCTCATGGGGGATTCTATATAAAGGAAACCATGTTTCCGTGATAACCTTTAGAATGTGCAGTTGACTAGGTGACAATTTTTAATGTGCTTTTAATAAACCAATTGTGGAAAGAAATAATTTGCTTTATTGTGAATATTCCCTCTCGTGTGCTTCTTAAAATTGAGTTCTGGATTTAAGAACAAACTTGGGTTAAACAGAGTAACATTGCCATAACCTGGCTATAGTGTTGTGTTTATTGCAAGACACATTTATTTGAAAATACAAAATAAACAGGCATTTGGGTAATCATTGTGCTGCAGTGGTGTAATGTCTATCAGGTAATGCAGAGGGAAAAGCTATGCCTGCTCTTAGGCTGGTCAGCACTATAAACCCCTACACTTCTTTGGGCTGTAGGTTTCTCTTTATACATTTATTTTGAAAGTGGAAAAAATCCTGATGAGCCAAGAGACCTGTCTGCTGGTTTTTTAGTATAATATGACAATGTCAAATGGTTTAATAAGTTTTTTCGTCAGTAAGTCTTGCAAGTCTTCTGTTACAGTTGCTTTTAAAAATTGCAGTACTAGTGTGAAATACCACCTGTTTTATCACTTAGAATAGTTGCATTTTTTAAATAATTTTTGATCATCCCATGCATTTTGTCACATTGTGTGTGAGTAGAGAATCATTTCTGCTCACTTTCATGTGCTTTGGAATGTCATGAATCCTTACTTGTCATTTAAATGTGTAATACCTCTTCAATAAATAAATATGTATTCATGAAAAAATAGTGTGTAGATTTAATTGCTTAAGAGCACCAGTGTTGTGTACAGTAGGCTGCATTCATTTGATAGATCACAGTTTAGAATATTGCTCAGCGTATGTTAGACAAATGAAACTGTTTCCTATCTGTCTCTGCTTATTCTTCAGTTGGGGTTAAAAAAAGGGGTTGGAAACTATGCAGAGTGCAGGGAATTTTGAGAAGAGATGTGTGCCAGTGAGAAGTCCCTTGTGATCAGTTCAACTTTAGTAATAAGGCCATTTAATAGGACCTTAGGTAAGTAGTAAAGTAAGGCTTGATGTACTTAATAGCATATTCCTAGTATACCAACATCTCAATCTGTCTAATTGTTACTAGTTATTTGTTTTATATATAAAAGGATGAGCATCATCATTTCCTCTGGTAATAATCCCAAGTGCTTTGTATTTCGGGAAAGAGTGTCATCTCCTTAAGCAAGTAGAATTTCTCTTCTAGTGTTTGTTCCTTAATTAAAATCATCTGGATCTGTGTGATTAAATCTTTGCTTTCTTTCAGTACTTGAAAATCTGGAAAACTTTTGATATGCTTCTTTTCAGGAACAGAGTGTGAAGATCTCATAGAAGAGTTGCTGTGTTGCCTCATCCAGCTCATTGTTGAAATTCCTCTCTTGTGAGTTGGCTTTTTTCTTTCTTTTTTTTTCCCAGCCTCCTTGTATAAACTGAGCGTTTGAGATAATCTAAAACTTAGAGTGATGAGGTTATAATGCTTAAATACTTGATTTGAATGCTCTGCGTGGTGGTACAGTACTGGTAATGAGAACCTGCTGGCAGTAGCAGCCCTGAATATGCTATTGGAAGAAGTACATGATGAGCATCTCACACCCAGTTCAAACCATCAACAGAAGTTACCCTGTTCTGTTTTGTTTTGGGCAACCTGTGTTGGTATTGCTGAGTTTTGGCTGGAAATGGGTTGTGCTAATTGTACAGGGAAAGGTATGCTGTAGTTGTCATTTCACCTCTGGGGAATGCAGCAAGGTGCAAGCAAAAGTTCCTCTTCTGCAGCTCTCTGGGTTCTTGAACTGCATGTGCATTAAATGAGTCACATGGCTTATTTAATACTAATTTCTTAAATACCAGCAAATTGGTGTCTGAGAGAGAAGAGAAATGAACAAGTGCAATGTTTCTGTCGATCTCCAGATTGGTTTACATGGCTTTTTTCATGCATCTGCTGTATTTGGGATATGTTGATTCTGCATCTCATTAGGATGTGTGTCATGAAACATACTTCAGTATTATTTGAGGAGAACTTAGTTCTTGGGGGAAAAATGTTTTTGCACACCTGTCCTGATAAGTTTTAATTTCTTTTCTCCCAAGGTAAACTTTACCAAAGATAGTATTAGCAGTATCTTTTGTCTTAAATTGCATTGTAGCTTGTGCCCAAAAAGTAGTACCCCAGTTAAAGCATCACAGTTTTAAAAGTTTCAGGTTATCTGTTGTCCTGTAGTAAATAGCTCTGATGATGATTCAGTTTCTGTACTTTGGATTGTTCTTTTCATTGGAAAGCTGACAAAGATGCAGTGTTTTTTGAAACATAGAACTCTGTCAACATTACATGAAGGTTTTGTGTAGGTACAGTGTAATGAATTAATGATATGATTTAGAGTGTCATTCTGCAAAGCTTGTCGGGACTTCCTCAAACAGATACACTTTTTGTTTGGAGCAGGTTAGAGGAAGTACAGAGGGGTGAAAGGACTGCGAGATATGGGCAAGTTCATAAATCCTGCAGGGTTTTATTTTTCTTTCTTGGAAGACCCAATGTGTGTGTGTGGAGTCCAGAATCATTTATTCTGTCTTTCTGGCAGAAAAATTTTTATGGTCATGATTATTTTAACCCTTTTCAACAACTGAACCTGGCAGCATCTCTGTTTCTGTGTGAATGTGGTTGCTGGGAATGGAAGCAGCTGTTGAAAGCACTTGCTTTACTCTGTATTGTATTGATAATAATGGCCTATTAAAAAAGAAGTTAAGGCCTGTCTATAATGTCCAGCTGTATCAAAAACATACTCACTTATCATAAGATAAATGTGAAAGGTTTTGGGTTTTTTGTCAAATAAGTTTTCTTAGCTAATTTTTTCCTGAAATAGAATGTTACTGAATTGTTGGTAAGATAATAACATTAAATGATAGTGTATATTACTGTCATCTTTACCAGTATAAGATGTTTAACAATAATGTGATAATGCCTTAACTAGTGATTTTATCCCCATGCCATTGAAGGGGAAGTAGGGTGTGGGAAAGTAGATACAGAAGAACTTGCTTTCTCTAATACAAAATCCATTTCTGTTCTACATAAAGGTATTATAAGGCAGAGGCATTTTTGCTTACTGCGATAATAGGTGGTTTTTTTTCACGAGAATTAGGTTTGTTTTAGTAGTGAGTTTACTTTTTTACTTCCCTCCCTCTCCCTGGTCAGGCTTACACTATAAATTCTTTCCCTACTTTGTATCAAGGGAGTAGTTAATTTCTGTCTTTATCTGAAATAAACCAAGAAAATTACAAGCCTAATATGTGAATTTTGGGAGTAGATGATACATGAAATATTCAAACTTGTAATGATTTCTGTAGCAGGATTTAGGATTGCTTGCCAGAGGATAGGCAGCTTTGGCAGCTTACAGTGGCATTGCTAGCAGAGTGTCTGTCTGTAAAATGGCTGTTAAAGATGAATTTTTGTTGTGACAGACCATTAAAATCTCCATGCTGAGCCTGTCTTTGCTATTCTGAATGACACTTCGAAGTTTTTGTTAGGAGTGTTTAAGAGCCTTAGCAGAGGATTGTCACAATTAGTGTATCCCTTGGGTTCTGCAGATGCAGTTTCATGAGGGAGTGAATACAGCTGGCAGCTGCTGTCTAAATATATTGCTTCCTTACACCCCAGTTTAAACCTTTTTTTTTTTCTCCTTTGTTGAATACTAAGAATAGTTCTAAAGCTTGGAAAACCATCTGCCATGTCCAAAATGCAGGAGCAGAGGTACCTGTGCAACAGTCCTGCACTCTTTGCTTTTGAAATTGTTCTAAATGTTGCATCAGGTGCTTTTTGATGAAAGCACTATGCTTCAGAAGTATAATTTTTGCACCTTTCTCTCTTAATTTCAGATGTACTGTCTTTAATTTTTTTTCTTTGCAAATGTGTTACTGAAGAGTGGACAATGCAAGAGCATTGCTGGATGTTGCTGTGTAGATACTGCTAAGGGAGTAGTGAGAAATTTGCGATCATAACATAGATCCTATTTTTTTTCTGTTGAGTATCGTGTTGTGAAGATGTACAGGTAATGTAAGATGACAAGTACCTTGTTCCAGGCTGACCAAAAGCAAAGTTAAGAGTTTTGCCTTTGCAGGGGCACTGAATTTACAAAGGCTCAAGTCTTTCTTGAGCACAGGCAGAGCTTGTTCACCTCTGAGCTTGTTCTGCTTGAAGCCTTGGCAGAATGAGCTCATGTCTGCCTACAAAATAACCTATGGACAGGCTTAGAAGATGCAGGTGAGCAGTCTAGCTCAAAATCAATCAGGCTGGTGTGAGATGGGGAAGACTACAAATGGCAAGTCTGTAATCACCTCTCTGTATCTCTTACTATGAAATACAACCGAAGAACTAAAATGTGTTGGCTTTTATTGGGAAAGGCTGCAGAGATGTACAGCAAAGCATATCTAGGAGTGTCTCAGAATTGGCTATGATGAATTTAAGAAAATGATTCTCAAAGTTAGTCTGTATTGGGGAAGGCAAATGTGCTTTAAGGCAGTTACACTCAGCATTGCTGAAACAGGTTGTTTAGTAAGGGTCCATGGGACTCTCTAGAGTTGTGACTCCGTATTGTAGAGTTATTAGTAAGATCTTGAGTTACCCTTTTGGAAAACAGGCTCTGCTGTGTTGTACAAAATGCCAAGGAAAAAGGTTTCATGTTTAATTTTAAGACATTTTATAGAAACTACAGCGTTATTATTTTTCAAGAATTAGACTTGTGTAGTCCCTTAAAACACTTGTGTTATGGTATGTTGGCATTTGATTTATGACTCCCTTGGGTATGTTACGGATACTCTGCTTTTTCTTTGGTTTTGTTAATGTTAGCACTCCAGAGTGTACGTTAATGATTAAAACTACACAGTCAGCAAAAAGATGCAACTTCAATATTTAACTGTATGACTTTTATGTAGAAGCTATTGCTAATGTTTTGTTGCAAGATAGAGCTCCCAAAGCTTTAAATTATAAAGGCTTCTTTCAGCAGCTTGTTAAGAGCTGGTATACATGACTGAACATCTGGTTGTTATCAGTATATTTTCACTTCATTAAAAACTATAAATGCATATGGAGGAAAAATGAAATACTGTGATCTACTTGCATCACTGTTAAGTAGCACCCTGTGGTGCCAGTAGAAGTTGATACTTCTATTACATTCCGTTATTTTCTGTAGTTACAATTGTTTTAGGTTGCAATCTTAGTTCGGCATTCAAATGTTAGCAATGATTTCACTCATTTAAGGACATTTCCTGGGAGCTTAAAAGTCAAACACAGGAGGAAGAATGGCAATATAATTGGTTATAAAGCTCTACAGAATCATTGCAATGTAGGAATGATGCCATGTACAGATGATGAGAAACGTGTAGACTTTTTTCCTTCCTAATTTTGAGCAGTGAAGAGGTTGAGAAATGATCTCTCTCCTATTTCAAGAGTGCCATATTTTAATTTTTTTGGTGCTTTCAAAACAATAGGTCAGGATTAGTGCTTTTGTAAAAAGGACTATTCAAAGAGCTTTTGTCAAGGTTGTAGTAGCTTCACTATTTGTAGAGCTATTTGACTTAAACATTTTTGGCAACTTTGTCTAATCATCAAAGGAAAACTTCCATCTGTTGAAACTTAGGTTGAATGTGGCAGAAAGACCCAAACTGACAGATTTGTAGTGCTTCACTTTGAAGATCCTCAAAATTTAAGACTATTGTGCTCTGTGTAGGAGGAATCTGATGAATATAAAGGGTATTTTATTGTACTACTGCACTTTGTGGTGGTGCATCAGATAGAGAATGTTTATTTGGAAGGTATTCATCATCACTTGTATGTTTTTCTCTTGTCTGATGGCAGATATGTAGCTGCTTAAATGTCTGAAGGCCCTAAGCAGGGGAACCTTTCTCTGTATCACATTCTTCTTTCTGTTCTAATTGTATTCTAATTTGTTTTTTATTTTAGACTTAGATTGGTGTTTCTCTAGGACCTGTCTTTTCACTAGGTGAGCTTTAATTTACATTGAACTTGTGTCATACTTTCCAATCTCGGAGCATAGTATCACAGGTCTGTACAGTTTATCATGGAATCATAGAACAGTTGGGTTGGAAGGGACGTCAAAGGCTGTCCAGTTGCATCCCCCTGCCCTGGGCAGGGCCACCTCCCCCCAGCCCAGGTGGGTCCCAGCCCCAGCCTGGCCGTGGGCACTGCCGGGGACGGGGCACCCACAGCTGCCCTGGGCAGCCTCTGCCGGCGCCTCCCACCCTCACAGGAAAGAATTTCTTCCTAATACCTAATCTAAATCTCCCCTCTTCCAGTGTAAAGCCATTCCTCCTTGTCCTGTCACTACAGGCCCTTGTAAAAAGCCCCTCTCCAGCTTTCTTGTCAGTCCCTTAGGCACTGGAAGGCCACAGAGCTGGATGCAGCACTGCAGGGGGCGGGTCTCACCAGAGCAAAGTAGAGGGGTAGAGTCCCCTCCCTTGACCTGCTGGCCATGCTGCTTTTGTTGCTGTCATATGTTGTGCTGTATCCAAGCTCCTAATAATCTGCTTTCTGTTATGGTTTTGGGCCTGTTTTCACAAAAGATATTTGATGTATCTTGACAAACACCCGCTTGGTAGTATTTGGTCTTGTTCTCTGGTCCAGGCAGCAAAGATACATAGACACTGAAGTTGGGCACATCTCTTTTTGACTCCCTAAGAGTCTGCAGACTGTTTCAAATCAGTGACAGCAGCCATGTTGACAGGCATAAGCCTTTTTTGTCTATTGCTTAGACAACCATGAGACCCAAAGAGATTATTGCAGCCCCTACCTCAAGGTGGCTCTGCCTTGAAACCATTGGCTCACATTTGAAAAACGGTGTTCCAGTGGAGCAGGCCTGCATGGCTGGACCAGAGGACGTGATTCTCATGGTCTGGCTCTGACCAGATGTAGGTTAGTGGATATTGCTAACAAGCCTTGATGGGAAGGTAAATACAGAAGATTATAGATTCTTTGTGCAACACTTAATAGTCCTAGCCTTTTTCTAATGATTTTAGTCTGTGGAGGGAAGAACTGAATGTCAGTGAGGTGAAAAATGTACGCAGCCACGTAGTCTCAGATGGTTTAGGAACAGGTCTGGGACTAAAGGATATTGAATCCAACTGTCATTTTAATCCTTTAGATAACTCCCTTTAGAGTAGTTTCATCTCTTCTGTTATCTCACTCTCATTCTGTCTCCCAGTCAAGAATACCCAGTGAGTGGGAGATGCACTAAGAAACGTCAGAGATGCTCTCAGCTTCCAGTTGGTGTTTCCTAAGTGCCCCTTTGGGACATCTCCCAAATGTTTGGAGTTAGCAGTAATGAGTACGGTGCATTATCGGCTGCCACAGCGCGTATGTGCCATCAGTGGGTGTAAAATTGGGAGTGATTCCAAGAGGAAAGATTATGTTCACTTTGAGTTGTTGTACTTGTATCCTGAGACTGATAACCAGATATTCTACTTGCTTTTCAGTTTTCAAAACTGATCCTATTCTCTGTGGTGACTCCTCTTTCACCTTTCTGGTGGGCCCTCAGGAAGCAGGGAAATGAAACCTGGTTCCTGTATGATTTGAGAGTTTTTGTATGAATCAGCCCTTTTGGCAACTCTCCTAAATTAGAAAATAAGTTACCTTTTAACCTTTTGATACGCGGAGTAGACAGCTCTGGCTGGGTGAAAGTTCAGGAAAATATTTAAACAGGGAGGGGGCTTGGTCTAGTGGTGTGAGTTGGAATTCAAGAGTTTTGTTTCTGACTGTTCAGGCTATTTGCTCTGTAGGTGTGAAATCATTTATGAGCTCTCAGCCTCTGTGTGCTAAGATGTAGAAATAGCTGTGTTTCATTGAGTAATTAAAGTGTTTACAACAGCATGTGCCTTCAGAGTGGTAATTGGAGTTTCTAGGTGAGTTTTTTCATAATATATTACCTCTGTACCTCATCTTGGTTCCTCTTTCACAGACCTCTCGCAAAGGCAGAGGTGATGTGAGCACAGAAAGCAGTTGTGAGCGGTGCTTGGCATTGGAGAGAAGCCAGCAGCAGCAGGATGGTGACACATAGGCAGATTGTTGAAGTTCTTGGTAGATGATGCTGATAGAAGGACATACACATGGTTTTGATTGGAAAAAGTGAGTGCTGGGATACTGGAGAGCTGAGGTTTTAACAGAAGTGTAGTTCTTGTTCTGTGGGGGGCATTTAGAAACAGTAGTTAAGCTGATACTTCTCCCCTTACCAACTTACATACATGAAATGCTGCGAGCATCAGGCTCCTGCAATCTGCTCCTGTTGCTTTTATTTGAGTCTGCAGGAGCAGACAAGTGTATTCTGGGTTTTGTATTTTCCTACAGGCTATGGTTGACAGGTGACCTTGCTGTTGTGATCTCCATGTTTTGCTCTGCTTCAGACTCCAGCATTTTTGTTACAGCTCAGAAGAAATCTGCTTTGAAACCTGGTGGTGTGTTATGGTGTGGCATGTGTTTGCTACATGGTACCATTTAGTGCCTGCACTTGGCTGAGGGTGCAAGCAGGTAATGGCAAGTGTTCAAGCTATTGCAGTGCGGAGAGTTACTGCTCAGGCAGGTTGACTTAACTGGCTTCTTGTGCGTGCTCTTCTTGTGTTCCTACCACAAAGAAGATCTTTCATCTTTGTTAAAGATTACTGTTTTGACCATAGACCTTTTTTCAGACATTTGGAACTTTTCAAGTGCAGTTTCAGCTTTGTGATATATTTGAAATAACTGTCTGTAAAAGGCAAGGTGAAATCTTGGTCCAGTTCAAGGAGACTGATCTGTATGAGGGTGTGATATATAGATAGATGGTCTAGCACTGTTCTCCAGCCCCAAACACATGAAGGTTGATAGCGCTGATGGAATTTACAAGTCTGTCACCACAATTAATAAATAAAAAAAGAATCAATAAAAATGTACATTCTTGATTGAAAGCCAGAGGAGAAGTGGTATCCTTCCCAGTTTGGTAGAGTAACTAATTCTTCCAGGATGCAATTTCTTCTAAAGCAGTACTTCTTTAAATCTAAATGCAGCAGTGTTGCTTTAAAGCAGTACTCCCAGGGCCATAGATCTCTCATAAAGGAGCCAGGATCTCTGCTATGTACCTGACAACTGGGATTAAGATGGAGAGTGTCTCTGACTTCCTAGCATTTTTGTTATTTGATTTTAATGAGTTGTCTGAAGTTACCTATAATACAAATTGTACATGATTGTTTAACTTAAAAGCATTTGTTGAAATGATTTGGTATCATTGCTTTTGACAGGAATTCGTTGATGTGTCAACCGTTTCTCATTGAAGTGTAGATAATAAAAGGTGTGTTAAATATGTGCACGCATTTATGTTATGCTAGCATCTAGGAATCTTGTGTTTTGGAGCTCAAGTCAGCATTCTCTGAAGAATTCATAATTTATGATTATCACAGATATGTATGATATGTCTTTACTGTAGAGGCTAAATGTGTATATATAAAGCTTGTTGCCAGGAATCAGTTTTAACTTGGGTGTCACAGGCAGGAACTTTGACCTATTCCATCTGGTTAGAGAAACAGATTCTTGCTTTGTGTCATCATGCAAGAACTGTGATACCAAGGAGGACACCTACTTATAATAGTGAAAGAACCCAAATGCAGGAGAGGAACAATTGCCATGATTTCTAGAGTTCAGTCTGTGTCAGAGTGTTCCCTCATGAAAGAAGTACATCTTAAGAGGGACAAGAGAGTAGTATCGGTTGGTTTGTCTACTGATATGGGAATATATCCTCCAGAGGGAAGGAGGGAGAGAAAAGGAGGAAAAAAATAAAGCGAGGATAACTATTGAAATTTTCAAAAGAGAAAATCCAGAAGGGGTGGGTTAAAAAACCCCAAAACCCAGTGTATGCTTTGGTATGTTGCTCCATGAGGTCCATTTACTTGTTCTGTGGCTTTTTTGTTTGTTTTATAAGACACTTGGGAAGGAAAACAAAACAAAACCCACAGAAACCCAAACCAACATGCAGTTGTTCTGGTTTTCTGAAATAGCTAAATAATTTTGACGTGTAATTGATACCTGTGTTCATTATTTCTAGTTTCCTCCTCATCTGCAAGCAAACAGTTTTCAGAGGAAGTTGGAGATCGGCATAAATTCCATGTAAAGTCATTCTATATGACGGATAGCTTTGAATAAATAAAAAAAAAAAGTTCAAAACCAAAACCCCCTATTCTGTAGTCTCTCAATATAAATAAACAGTATTTTCTTTGAAGTTAAAAGAGGTTCCTAGTAGTGCTTGTGACCCTTTAGAAATGCTTGAGTTTCTGAAGACTGTAGGTTTCACCCTTGGTGGAGAAAATAATTTTGCTCTGAAGCTTTATCATTGTACTTATAAATTAAGGGTGACTGTAGCTGGGGGGTACCCCAGATATCAGGACTCTGGTTGTGTTTATGCCAGGGCAGATTTAATTTGAACAGATTCTACAGGTTGAGTGGAATGTTTCTGCAGTTAAATGTGCCTAACTGGGTTTTGGATAGAAAGAAAATGAGGATAACTCACTAAGTAGAACTGCATGAATTCAGCATTCTTTCTATTTTTTTCTTTTAGAGTTGTATAAGGGTATTGAAATCAGATTTCCACCCCTCCAACCCCACAGAAGAAAATTACTTAGTACATTACAGTAACCTCTTTGTTTATTTCTTTACACTGAGTCTTAGGAAAAAAAAAAAAGTTTTGTAATGTCTCCTCAAATTTGCTGTTCCACTTGTATTGTTTGTCAGAAAAGTAAATGAATGATTGAAGTGCAGAAAAAGTGTACTAACTTTAAAATTTGTTGCATCTCAGCAAAGTGATGCAGTGTGTGTTGTAGTGTCATGAATTATCCTTCTCATTCATTGACCCAGGCTTAGAGACATTATTCTTGTATTCACAGCCTCGGTACTGGTAAGATTTAATTATTTTTTTTCCTGTAGCTAAAAAGTATTTTTTCCAAGCTGTTGTTTTTATTTTGATAGGAAAAAAAAGTTTTACATTTTTTGCTGATGTCTAGACCTCTAATAATTGCTATGTGTAGATCTTCCTTGCTTTGCTTAAGATGAACATGGGTAGTAGATTGCAAATCATCTCTGTTCTGGAGAGGCAGTGGGAGCCGTTCCTAGCTCAGCCTTGCTTCTGGCTGAGATGGATTTGCAGTGGAACCAGATCACAAGTGTAACCTCTGGCCTGATCTAGTTGTCAGCATTTACACTGGCTAACTTCCTCAGTAGTGGGCAAAAAGTCAGGTAACTCACTGATACTAGAAGTAATTAAAACTGTATGATTTTGAGGAAGAATGTTACTCAAGCAGTACGTCTCTTCCTGACCTGTAACTTAAAATGTTACGGTTTCAAATACTTAGATCATGTGAGAGAAAATGAAAACAGAGTTTGCATAACCTCTGCTTTGGAAAACATTTCTGTATCAGAGGTAGTGTGGTTCTGTGGACTGTGATCCAGGAAATTTTGATTCCAGTTTGCTATTGACTTTGAGCAAATAGCTAGCGCGCACTTTTCTCAGAAACTCTGGCCTAGATCTACTGCAGGCGAGCTTAATTTAAGCTGTCTATAAACCATGATGCATGAAACTCTTCTTATGCTTTACAGTAATGCATGTTACTTACAGTATTTCTAGAAGCACGCTTGAGAAAATTAAAGCATTTGAGTGTGCTAAAAATCAGTGATTTCTGCTAAATGAAATCCTGTTCATTTTGGTAAGGACCACACCAGTTCTGATCCTGACACTATGAAGAGTTTTAGTCAAGTCAATCTTTTTTGTGGTTAATATATTTTATTTCAAGAGAGATTGGACTGTAGTATGAGTCATTATTGTGAAAGAGCACTTAGTTTTATCTTTATACTTGTTTTAACTGTTAAGAGTAAAATTTTTGGAAGAAAATTTTGCATTGCTGCTTAAACACATGTTGATGCTGATATTTTTTAAATTATGTATTTCAAATAGAGATACCATAAAACCTTTGAATTTGAGAAGTATAAATATATTTTGAATTTCCAGTAGGTCCCAGGTCAAAAACCTGTGGTAATTGATGCTGGACACCTGTTGTAACTTAATGTTGTTGGGTTGTGGAAATCATATAGTAACAGTGGAAAAAAACATTAAAAATTCTAAATAACAATCTTTCTAATAGATTACAGGATGGTACTGTTGCACCAAAGGAAGTATATCCTTACTTTTGAAGGAGGTAAAAATGGTCTTTGGTTGAAAGCAAGAATTATACTGGTTCGTTTCCAGGCTACTTCATTGTGTTTTACAAAGTTTCTTGTAGTCTGCAGTTTATTGCTGACTAAGGAGACAAATGCTGTTTTTTCTCCCCTTTTTAAAAATAAGTTATATAACAAAGTAATGATAGGCAGAGGTGGGAACAAAAAGCACAAGATGGCCCAAAGAGCACGTTTTTCTCTCATCCATTGTGCTTGGCAGCCTTTCCTAATTAACCTTAACTTCATGAACATTGCTACACTATCTGGTGTCAGTATTTAATCATTGCAGCGCATTCTGTGGGATTGGCTGTAATATCTTGAAACTTTATACTTCACTGTTACCTCAAAAATACTACTTAAAACTGAAAAATTCTGTGTAGTATCCTGATGTCCTGAGCATTTCTGACACTTAAACTATCATTTGTGTATTATATTCCTTTTTTAGGGGTCCCCTTGTCCTGGCAGATGGAGCTGCGTTTGGCTTCGCTGGACATTTCCCTGACTTATCTTGATGGTTTTGTGACAACTTTATTTAACAGGATGAAGGATAAACTTTTGAGATATATTTATTGTTTTTAAAATGAAGTGTAGTCTGAAAATTGCAGCTGGCATGTTCTGAGCAATACCTCAACGTTTTTAGATTGTTTTCTCTCTTGACATATTGAAAAAAAAATGCTTATGTCTAAGAAAACAATCCATTGTTGGTATGAAGTGATTCTGGGTTTTTTGAATTTGTTGTTTACGTATTCCCAATTGAAACTTACTGTGCTAAACCACGTATAACCTCAGGTGAAGCTACCAAGTGTTCTTGGAAGTCAGCTGGTAAACAAATCCAGTAGATTAATCTTTATAAATTTTTCTTTTTTTTCTGCAGAGATATTACATACAGCATTTCTTTGGAAGCTGTGACAACTCTCATTGTCTTCCTCTCCTGCCAATTATTCCACAAAGAAATTCTACGAGAGAGCATCATTCACAAATACCTGATGCATGGTCGATGGTATGTTGTATTCTGGAGTGGTACCTAATGGTAAAGCAAATGCTTCTGATTACTTGTTTAGACTCTTTGTATTTGAAACCAAAAGGTAGAGAAATAAATTTTGATAGAAAACTTGTGTTGCTCAAAAGAAAAAAGAACATAAAAGCAAACATTAGTAAAGGCTGTTGGAGCGTTTCAGTTTTAAATCTCACAGCCCAGACTTCATTAAAACTATATTGGAAGCCATTTTTATTTGTTGAGGGTAATTTCATTAACTTAAAACAGCTTTTACTTTTCAGGATGGGTTTTGAGGTTTTTTTTCTATTTAGCTATGGTCTTACTCTGTACCACTGCAGTCTAGAGAACCTGCATACCTCAGAAATGCTAAGGAGCCTTCTTGTGATATAAATAGCAGCTCCTTGAAGGACGGTAGATATGTGCTGCGCTGAGTTTTAAGCTGCAGTAGTGGAAATACTTAGATGGTAAACTGGGTTGTGTGAGTAATACCACTTGTACTGGCAAGTCAGGTGTTTTGTTTAAATGCTTTGTCGTAGTTGCTTATATGCATTTTAGTCAGGCTATATGTTCATCCTCTTTCAATTTTAAATTCCATGTGGGTAGATTTTCGGTAAATATATCTATTGTCTGGTTTTCTGAAATCTCTACTGGATATGAGAGAGGTCCTGCATGCGTTATGACATGCAGGGGAATGAGGGGAGGCTCATCTTGGCTGTGGGCAGGAGGAAGACAGGGCAGGCCAGCTTGGAACCGCAGCAAGGTAGAGGCAGAGCCTCAGTATGTGTGGGGTTTGGTGGTACTTAAACCTCTGGACCAAAGGTATTAAGGGTTTGGGGCAAAATGGGGGAGCGTTTGGGAGAAGAGGTAGTATGTGGTCTAAGAGTCTGAGCTGGGAGTAGCTGGTACCTGGCCTTTGGAGACAGGGGTGGGAATTTGGTGGCTGGAAATCTGGGGCAGTGGGAGGAGCTGGAGGGGTAGTGGTGGCAGGGCACTGGAGTTCACCATAACATAGCCCCTCTCTGTTCACCTCTAAAATATACAGGAATGGGAACCAACTGTTTGCTTCTGTGGAAATGATCCTCTGTTTTGGAAATACTGTAACCTTTTATTTAAATCCAACAAATTCTGTGTGCATTTGTGAAAATCACTGATGTGAGGTCACATGTTTCATGGGTCTTTGCAAATTGGCCCCAGCACACACAAAATCCTGGGAGGGGTGGGGAAATTCTATTGTTACCTGTTCTATGTAACCAAAGCATGGAGCAAAACCTAAACAAATAGAATTTTTCTCTCCCTTGCATAAATATTTTCCCAGTTCTGTCTTGAGGTAAAAGAATACAATGATCCCACAAATTAAATGACTGATTTGGAACTAGTATTGAAAAATGAACAAAACATAGTTTCCGTGATCCTGCTGTTGAAGGTGTTCCTGCAGAGCCCTGCTGAAGTCCATGCAGCTTTGCGTGGGCAAGACTTTTGACGTTCTTTCCCTTTCCAGTCTGCTCAGCAGTGGGAGAGTTCCTGTCTGTCTTTAATCTCAAACACCAGCCTTTGCACCCTGCCTGGGCTTTGCTGTGCCGATTTTTGCAAGTTCTGAGTCAACTAAAGTTGTTTTCTTTCTCTTTTCAGTCTCCCATATACCAGCAGACTTGTGAAAACTTTACTATATAATTTCATTAGACAAGAAAGAAGCCCTCCTCCAGGGACCCATGTCTTTCAGCAGCAGACAGACGGAGGAGGACTGCTTTATGGAATTGCGTCTGGGGTGGCAAGTGAGTCTTATTCTCTAAAAACTATACTTCAGACCTTATGAAGTAAGGTTTGCCTGCTGTGTGACCGCTTAGAAACACACCTGTAGCCCACTTCTTTTTCAGCAAGTGATACCAGTGTGCATGCTCAGTATAGAAAAGCTGTCCACTTAAGGCTTGCTTGGGTTGTAATCATATAGGGTCCATCTTGAGATATATTAGAATCTGAAGCAGTTCTATCTGCAGGGATACCTGAAGGACAGCACATGGTAAAAGTAGCACTTAGTCCATACCTTTCTTCTATTGAGACATAAAAACCCCCCAGACAAACGAGTAGCACCCCATTTGATAAATCACATGCTTAGAGTTACTTAAAATGTTGTAAGAAGTACTTTTATGTGCATATTTTCTTCTCTGTAATTTCTTGATGAATACGGTGACGTGCTCTGTGGCTCTGCTTGAGCAGAAGTTGGAGCAGGTGGTCTCATGGGTTCCCTTCCAAGTCTCGAGGATCCTGTGATGTAAGGGAGTGACCTAGGTAGGACTTTTTCGTACCGTACTGTAGCATATGCCTTTCCTGGTAGGCAGACTACTGGCTTTTTCCAGAATGGTATGACTAGATTCTGACCTGTTTGCTAGAGAGAGGTGTTGTGTGAAGAATATAAAAGACTTGATGCTGTTTTTTGTTAAGGAAAAGAGTTCTTGTGTTTGTTGTGCTATACACTATGTTTTGGTTGGTACTTGCTCTCTACCCCGCACCAGGTGTGTTTTATTGGTGTATTGCATATTAAAATTCATCCTGAACGTGTGTGTGTGTTGGTTTTTTTTTTTCTGTAGAATAAAATATAATATATTGCTGATAGTAAAGGTATATGTTATTTTCTTTTTCCCTGATAAACTGAAATGATACTTTGCAAGTAGGTTGCTGTTAAAACTGATACTATTTATTTTGCTCTTTTGTGAAATCCTTTCACTGGCAGCATCCCTAGGGGATGTTAAAGTTCAGGCCACAAATGGTCTGCCAGAAAATATTTCACAGTCTGTGACAGTGTGTGTGGATCTCCTCATGGAGGCAGTAAAAGAGCGTGTCTCTGTAACTTGGTGCAGCGTAGCCTGAATACATCGTTGCTTCTGGGTACCGTGAGGTTATACGCAGCTGAGCGTGCTGCTGGGACACGCATCTCCATTCTGGTTTCTAGTTTACACACTTATGGGTAGACCACTGTGATGTTTGGGTTGTGCCTGTAAGATAAATGTGTCAGAAAACCATTGCTTGGTTGCAGTTTATTTAAACAGAGAAGAAATTAAAATTGTTCCCCACAACGTTTTTATTCAAGAGTCCCAACAGGTACATTCTTTTCCTTCTTTTTCAATTGCTAGAGAAAATTGATCTTACAATGTTTTTCCAAAGCAGTTTTCAGTACGTTGTTTGTGCTTTTGCTTGTGACTGGAGAGCAGTTCTCCCTGCCTATTTTGATACCTCTACTTACCTGATGGTTTTATTCTTCTTGGTTCTAATTGCTTAGTCACGCTTGAGTGTTGTTTTAGTGCTGCCACGGGCAAAATAGCTTTTTTTTTTTTTTTTGTCTTGTCCTTACTTGATTGATCTGTAAAGTCCATCCATATTGCCACCACTCCTGCCTTCCTCTGTAGATCTCTGATACCATATCCCCCCACGACTTTTTACTCCTTGTATTTAGAGTTTGCACTACTTAATGCAGACTTTTAAGGTTTCAGCCTACGTCTGTTCTTGTCTCTTCCTACACTTCCACCCCCTTCACTCCTCTTGAACCATTCTCCTAACAACTCCCTTGGCATACTCCTACGCTTATTTTCTTGCTTCTTTCATGAGTACCTGAAGTGCCATCTCTTCTCCAGTGAATTAAGTGTATTCGTTTAAAGCTTTAAGTAAAAGAGCCTTTATAAAGAGCTTTCTAATGACCTGCCTGGGAAAGGGAAAAAAGTACCACATCCTGTTAGAAAAGTGAAATATTTTTTCTGTTTGTGCCTAAACAGTTGGCTGATGTTTTCTGTGTCTAATTATTTGCCTGTATATGATGTTGGCCTATAGATGAAACTTGGACATGATAGGTTTGGTAGAGTAAATGATATATTTATACAGGTTGCCCCGTCCCTAGCAGTGCCCAAGGCCAGGTTGGATGGGGCTTGAAGCCACCTGGGCTGGTGGGAGGTGTCCCTGTCTGTGGCAGGGGGGTGGAACTAGATGATCTTTCGGGTCCCTTCCAAACTAGACCATTCTATGATGGCCCATCTGTAATTACTTTTGAATTAATCCTTTGCAATCCTTTGTTTTATATAGCATCAGGTACATGGGTAGAGTACAACACAGATTTGAAAACAGCAACACAAAGTGGTAGTTGTTATGGTACAGAAGCAAAGTTTGAGCAATGAACAGATGTGGAAAACTTAGACATGGTTTCTGTATTGTGTTATTTTTGTGTATTTTGAAATCTTTACAGGGTAAGAATTGAAAGAAGAAAGGAGAAATTGAAAATTCACTTTTATATTACTTAGTGTCTTTAAATACCATGTAATGCTTAAAATAAGTTTACTGAAGTAGTCTAAATATAATCTTTTTAGGATGGAAGGATGTATGAATCTGGCTTTAAAAATCATTGATTTTTCATATGAAATTTTGAGCCCTAAAATAATTACTATGCTTGTTAATTTGAAATTATTTAACTTGATACCACAGTCATCTGTTACCATGGATTACATTGTTCATATTTCGTAGTCACTTGCACAGCAGCAGTAGATCAACAAACTGTTACAAGCACATTATTTTACTTCACCCCCCCTTTCCTTCCTTGTGATTCAGCGGGAGTGATAATTATACACGATATGAGCAGAAGTTTGCCCTTTCTCACAGTTAACCTTCTCCTGCTTCTTGTCCTTTGTAGCCTATTTTTTTTCCCTCTCATGAGCCTGCTGAACCCTGAAGCCATACAGCCAACATCCTCACACCGATTACTTCTCCTTGGTTTAGCCTGTGATTGCGTGCAAGTTATCTGTGTGCAAGTACCTTTCTCTATCCTATATATGAAATATCCTGATTAGAATTGTGTTACCAAATATGTTATCCGGCAGTAGTTAAATAAACAGTTGTGGGTTTGGAATGAGGGGGGAGGTAATGATGTTTTGCAACTTCATAAAGGACATTCTTCTATGCTGAGTCTACTTTTCTTTGCTTTTGTAGTCTTTCTGTAGGTGTGCAAAATAATTGTAAAGTACTGCTGTGGTGTTGATGTGGTGTGAAGGCATAAATGACACAAAATGCATGGCACTAGAGAGTAGACCTCATATATTTGAAATTCATTTTTCTTGGGTCACAAGGTCCATTGAATCAACTTAGCTTAAAAAAATATTTTTTTGTTTTTTAAATCCTCTCCTCTCATTTGGGAGTACTATTGGCATTTGCCAGTTCATGGTCCACAGTTAACCAAGTTGAGGGAACTTCTTGTGGGCAAGCAAAATTTTTTAATTAGTCATTTTATTTCATGCAAAATAAAATCCATGTTACAGTGAGGAACTGCCAAACAGATGATATGCTGACAGGAAAATGATAGTGCTACTCAAGACTATTGAAAAACAAGTCAGTTTAAATGGTTTCAGTTGAAATAGTTGATCCAGATAATACTTTTGCTATTAAAAGCACTTTAATGCATCTTGCAGTATATAAGAATTACTGCAAGAGTAAGATATAATTGACTTAGTTTATGCTGTTTAGATGACTATAGATGTAATGGGTACAGTGTTGTAAGAATCTAATGAAAAGGCAGGAGTTGGATTCATCTTCATTGATCACCTAAACAATCATCATAACTAATCTGGCGCACAAATGTACTGTTGTGGCATTAATATAAATTGCAGAATTCAGTGTATAGTGGTCAATGATGACTTGTTTTCTCATGTCTGCACTCTTTGGTTGGAACTAGACAAACATTCCTGACCATTATTGACTTTCTGTCATGTAAGTATGTACTTCACTCTGCATTTTGTCATTCAGCATTAGTGTACTTGAAGGCATCTGATGACCTGTGGTGTACATTGGTGACTTATACTATAGCTTATTCTTTTTTTCTTTTTTCCCCCCAGTGCTATGTTCAGGTTAATAGGAGCACTTGCATGATTAACTTTACAAGAAAACTATTTATTCATATTTAGCATTTCATATTAATACATTTTTGTCTTCAATTTTATGTAGTTTTATTTGTAATATCTAGATTTAAACATGTCAAAGTGGAGAGACACAAAAAGCTATTAACAATGTGTCTGTTATTTCTTATGATTCCATCAAGCTTTTTTTCTACTAACAAATATTTCAGGCTGGTTGTTTCTACCTTCCAGAGCCTTTTCGTGATGTGTCACAGATCTGGTGTATGATCTGCTACATGACTACAGTCTCGTCTGTCTCCCTGGTGCTTAGTCAGTGTTTAATTGCCTGTTCGTACTCACCATAATGAAAATGTAGGTCTGAGACTTCTTTCCCAGTTCTGTCTGTTCATATTCCTTCTTGCTTACAGTCTGTAGCAGTGTCATCCTCTTGCTGCTGTAATCATGGCATGTTGACCTGCCTGAATGTGAGGATTTAGATAGTGTCTAGATCTTCAGCCTTTCTCTTAATTTCTCTAAAGATGTGTCTGAACTGGAGCAAAATGTGTGGCTGCAATTCAAGCACACGTTCTTTGGGACTAAGTGTAGTTGAGGATTAGTAGTGATGTAGCTGTGGCAGGCTCAGTCTGCAAAAGCTGCCCAGCAAACTGGGTTCTAGAGCAGCTTCATCCTGACTGAAGTCTGTGCTTTGGTGCTATGAGGACCGTAGGAGCTGATTTGAAATTTGGTTGAACTAGTGTCAGAGCAGTTCCTGAATGTCCCCTTCGAGAGTCTTCATTGCCTTTTGTCATAAGATAAAATTAATCTTCTGTCTTAATCACAGTAGCACAGAAAAACATTGCCTCTGGCATAAATCTCTGCAGGCCAGCGATGTATTCGCTATCAAGCTCTTACACACTTCCTTTGACATACACTGTGGGTTGGTTGTTGGGGTTTTTTTGTTTGCTTTGTTTTTCTTGAAATCTAATTTATCTCTGTGGTATTGAATGACGTGAGAGTCTAGAACAGTTAAACAGCAGTAGCACTTCTGGTAATGTACCTTGGGCCCAGGTCCGCCAGAAGCCTTGGGGCTTTCAATCACAAGGATCTGAAACCAGAAGAGCTGTAGTATTATAATTATTTAATAAGTTCTTGATCAGTCTTATGTTTCACCAACATATTTGTGATAGTAAATAGCTGTACAGATAGCATAGACTTGCACTGGGACCCCTGTTTTTTTCCTAAGTGCTAATGGCAATGAGAGCAAAGCATCCTTTTCGAGAAGATGAGTTTATACTGTAAGGTCCTGGTTTCCTGATAGCTCTCAGAAGTGTTCCACTGACTCTGGTGAGAGTTAGACCAGGGAGCAAAGGGTGTTAGGGTATTTTTTCTTTCCTTCATAGAGGTTGATGCTCCTGGGTACCCATGGCTACCATCAATCCAGACTTACAGCAGTGACAAAATATATCATCTTACACATTCTGGTTTTAAGTCTTCTGTAAAGCTTCTTTTTATGTCATATCTGCCTGACATTGTCTAGGCTTGTGGTGTACTGGGAGCTCTGCTACCATGATGACTAATAATGCCTCTTCTCCAGCCTCTCTCTGTGCTGATCCATCTTGTCTCTTGCCCTGTCTGTAGATTGGAAGTTGTTCGGGGCAGGGACCATCCATGCGTATGTACAACACATAGCATAGGGAGGCTGTCATTCATGACTAGAGCTTCTGATTTCTGTGGTCATACAAATCATAATTATAACCATATGTTCCAGCTTGTTTACTGAGAGTCCTGCAGCAAGTTTCACGAGGTGTGTTGGTGATTTATCTCCCTGACATTTACCCTGATATTCCAAAACCTGAGCAGCTTCAAATAACCCATTATAAAAGAAAAAAAGAGAACGGATTGGCTCAAAAATGATTTTTCTTCTGTAATTCTTCAGGGGAAATTGCTTGTTTAAAGGAAACCAAGAATCAAGCTGATGTATTGTAACAACACAAGTTTTAAAACTTGATATTTTGCAAGGACTAGGGCTAGAAAAAAGAAATTTTATATGGGTGAAAAGAAGGAGTTTCATGCTTTCCAAACTCTTCTTATCTCTAGAGGTTTACAGAAATTGAAATGGAGATAACGGAAACATCTATGATTATGGAATTTCAATAATCAGTTATTTAAAAAACGAAAAACCCCAAACAAAACTGCTATACTTGGAGTTTTCTTGAAGTCCGATAAATTTCAGCTAGGGGATGGTAAGAAATCCATACCTCTTCAGCTTACAATTCAGCATCTACAAGACTGTTCATCTCCTACGTAGCATTTATTTTAGCAATAGATGTGAAAATCCTTTAAAAAGATTGTAAGCACCATCATTTCCACTTCTTTTTTGAACACAGTGCAAATGACAGAATGCTTGACCACACCACCTAAGGAATAGACCAAAATCTGGGAACTGAAGTCTTCACATTCAGCATCTTCTTCCAGTAGAGCACAGTGCTTCTCAAAGTATTAACAGATCTTTAACTTTTCGATGACCGTCCTTCTGGATGGTAGGTACAGAGTATGTATGTGCCTGAAAAGATGGGTTTTTTGGCGCCAATATGGAATTTTAAAGTAACACCGGTGACTTAAAACTCCATAAAGAATTTTTTCTTATTTTTGAAAATATCTACCACTCAGGATGTGGTGTCTGCTGCACATTTTCTGATGAAAATGCCTCAGTAGTTCAGGAAAAAGGGTGGTCTGATTGGTCTCAGATGTGCTGATACCTTATTACAAATGGGTTTATAGTTGATATCTGATTACTGACACGTCCCTTGAGGGGGTTGGAAAGGGAATGGGCAGGAGAAACAGCACTGCCTTTCAGGCTGGAGTGAGGAACACTAATAAAGCACCACAAAGTCTTTTTTTTTTTTTTTTTTTCTTTCTTCTTCTCTCTCCTTAATGCACTGTCAGAATTTGGTTTTCAGGACTGCTAATGGATAAAATTCATACAAAGCTGCATTTGTTATTAAACTACTCATTAACTCGTTTCCCTTCATTCTCCTGTGAGATGTCTGTACCATCTTTTGGGGTGGAAGTAGGGTTTTTTTTTAGTATGTACAAGGTGAAAGAGAAGTTTATTCACATGATATCTATTATGTTGGCTATAGAACGAACTACTGATGGGAGCAGCACAAGCCAGTTGTGGAAGTATTGTGTCATGATCGAATTGGTTCAAGTTCTGAAACAGTTTTATTTGCCTTAACAATTTTGTCAGGGGAGAGGAGAAACTACTTCAAAGCTTAAAATAAATTGCAACGGCTGTTGCCTTGGAAGGGGAGTGGAATTTTAAAATAAAAACCTAAAGAGTACATTTTCACAGTTACGGATCTAATCATACATGGCTGGGAGATGGAGGCAACGTCTGTCACTTAGGTGGACAAGAGGAGCAGTGAGTTTGCTTACCTATTAATTGCATTAAATCCTTAAATTAAACCCTTAAATGAACACAGCAGAACTTCCCAAGTATACGTCTTGCAGATACAGCAGAGCTTATGATTTTCCAATTAGTACACATTTTGATTTACGTAACAGATCAGATCTAGTTTGTGAATTTGGGGTGAATATAGCCTTAGTCTGTGGTGTCAGTTTACTCAACTGCAAGGTTTAAATATGAAGAGTAGATTACATAAAGAGCTTGCAGATGAACTCTTATTTTGATACTGGTATTTATGAGACAAGAATGTTCCTTGCAGAAGATGGTAGCTGTCTGGCCAGTGTTTAGAACCTGTCCAGAAGGAGGTGGATAATTAACTACTTTGTTAGTTCAGTCATTAATGCAGGCGGAGAGATGTTATTCTGGCTCTATTCATGGTGCAAAGGAATGCTGTGCTTTTAGAATATGAAGACTGTGGTAGGTTTTGCAGGGGCTCTAAGGGAAATGAAGCAAACTCTTTAAGTTTATAACAAATGCAAAACTTTCACTAGTGCCAAAACTCACAATCAGATGAGCACTCAAATCTGATTGATCTGTAATGAAAATATTGTGTGCATTAGGACATCTGTAGTTCAAAATTCATACAGAAATTCTCAGCCTTCACGCTGATAAATCTTTAATTTTTATTTTCCTATGCAACATTGTTTTTAACTGAGTTTTGTAATCCATTTTTCTAACTGTGGTGAGTATGCAAAGAGTACATTGAATTTGCATAATGTGAGACAAAAATATTTTGGAGGATAAGTGGACATGCATGAAAATCTTTGCTGTAAGGAATCTTGTAATTTTGAGGTAGTACAACCTTGCTGGAGCCATGCTCTATCTGGATGTGGCTCTTAAAATGTTTTGTCTTGAGCCTTGTGGGTGTGTACTTCAGAACACCTATTTACAATATTGCCTTTATGGACTGAAGTGTTTGACTCTGATTTTGAGGGTTGATTTCACAAATAATTTCGTTTCAACAGGTATAGTTTCTAATGAACAGTCTTAGTTTGAAAGGGAAAATGTGTCTCTTTACATTTGAGCATAAAAAAAGCTTGGAATTCTTTCCATCTTTCTTTTATTTCTATGGATTATAGTTGTACTTCCTTGTTTTTGTAGACCCATGGAGGAGCTAAGCTCTGCAAAGAGTGATCTAAGATTTAATGAGGCCTTGGACTAAAATCTTTGTCTTAAACCAACAAAGACAAACCCATAATGCGATTATAACAGTTATTTTTTTACCTAATGTTCTAGAAGAGCCAATGGTAATTAAGTATGTTCTGCCAAACTGTAGTTTCCAACACAAGTATGAGATTTTTACATAACCTGATAAATGGCTATTTTTCCTTTTGAACAAGCCATCAAAAACATTTTCCGTCTTTCTGTGAAAGACTTGCCAGCCAAATTAGAGCAAAGCCAAATAGATCATGTGCTTAGCAGTGTATTAGTAGAAACTATTTTAACAGTTGCAGATTGAAATTATATTTCCTTGTCCTGAAGCCAGTTACTATTGTTGAGTAATTTGGAACTTTCCTTTTCTGATTGAAGTTTAAATTATTGGTATGTGGTAGTTGTAGTATAGAGCAGTGAACATTCGTTTTCACAACAGTTGGGTTTGTTTGTCAATTTTTCTCTTTCAAGTGAGTGGCGTTTTCCAGAGTGACTCACTTTGGGGAAAGAAAAATACTATTAACAAGAAAAGAATGTGGCACCTAGGAATAGACATCCTGGTGAGAAGAATGGATTTCCATTATTGAAAAATAAATTTCAGTATTACATGGAAATTCAGTTATTATCCTTATTGGAAAGTGTGAATTTTTATTTGCTTCTCAGTAATTACATTTTTATTTGGATTTTGAATTTGCACCAAGCCCAGAGCTGTGCTGCTGCCAAGCTGTGTCAGTCAGTGTCTGGTTGATGGCTGCAGCTGTCACAAGCTGGGGGACGCGGCTCAGCCCGAAGTGACATGCTGCTTTTGTGCATGCTCGGCTGCTGACTGGGAAGGCGCAGCCACATTAGGACAGGCTTAATGACAGAGATTCACCCTGGTTACTCTGCCTGTCCTGTACTGTGGGTGAAGTGCTGGAGCAAGTGCGAAGGAGTGGCATTTTGTTGCTGTCTGCTGTGCTAAGGATGCTTTACTGTTGACAGTCTAGTATTGTGGCGTTCTAGAAGGCGAAGACCAAAAGAGAAGGTCTTTGAGTCTTAAAAGAACAGTTGTAAAGCTGGCATGGTGCTGTTGTAGTCGCAACGATCTATAAAGGGGAGGTTTGTAGGGAGAGGCAGGATTTTTCGTTACTGCAGTTGGAAGAACACAGTGATGTATGCACAGTGCATATGTGTGCTACCCAAACCATCCTCGGGTGGCACAGCTTCCAAGAATTTAACCTCAGGAGGTGGCTTAAAGACTTCAGCTTTTGCACCCAAGGGAGGATTTCTGTGTAACCATTTTACTGGGAATGGTATTGGGATCCTGCAATACAAATTCTGTTACATAATACACAATGTAAATTGTGTTCCAGCATGATAGCTGGGATACAGCTTAATTAATTTAATCTTTCACCAACTTATATTTGAGTTTATTAATGCTAAGCATTATAAACTCATAGCTCATATCTCACCGTGGAACGTAAGGGAAGGACTAGGTAGATGAGAGGCTTGAGAGGAAAGCACAGAAGCAAATTCTTTATTGCACAGCTTTCCTCATAATATCTTCCGGTCCTTCCCATCTTCTCTTTCTGTAAGAAAATATATCTGTATGATAGAATGGGGATGGCATGGAGCTGGGGAGGCAGAGTAGGGAGGAGGATGACTGATACCTTTAACTCAGGTAAGATTTGGCTGGCTGACATGAAAGCTCTTGCCTATGTGTAGATTACTGTTGTGGCCATAAAACATTCCTCATGTGAATGTATGTACAAAGCAGTTAGTGGTAAACAAGCTTTCTTTGTTGGAGTATCATTAGGGCCTTGCTCATGCAAAATGGAGAGCACATTGGTCTGACAAGCTCTTGCATGTTATTTTTGTTTAGCCTGTTAAACAAATGCTTTCATGTTTAATGTTTCTAGATCTGTCTGTGGATAGAATTTCTTCCTTTGTACCAAGCATTGCCCTGTTTCCCACTCATTTTGGAGCATTTTGTGAGGCTTGAAGGAGTCTCTTCTCAGGGGAACTGCTGCAATTCAATAGACAGATTTTCCTTGGCTGAAATCCAAACCTTGTCTTCCTGTTGTGGATATTAATAATGACAGAGTTGAGACCTTGTCACTCCTCTGCTGAATAGTGTAGGTAATAAATCTGAAACTAGGTTTCATAAGAGAACTGTGGTCAGGAACAGGACAAGGTTTTCTGACTAAATGAAAAATTTCAGAATGAGTCTAACTTTGGAATAATTCCTTGTAATTGTTAAAAGACTAAATTTCTTAGCATTCCTGCTGATACTTTGGATTTTTACTCAGCGTTCTGAGAATCTGTAGCTGGTAAATACACAGACCTGTAGTTTCAGTCTGGCCAAACTGAAAATTATTGCTTTCTCAGTGATCTTAATTCACACAAAACCCTCACATTGTGAAATGATTTTATGCTGCAGCTAATATTCAAAATCAGTTTAGGTCTGTTTATTTCTGCCACACACATACATGAGTGTTCTGTATTAAACAGTTGTTGTAGGACTTAAAAGTTTTAACGTATGTTGGGTTAATGTGCATGTTCAGGGTGCTTGAGGGTGAAGGACTTGTATCAGTAGGCTTTCTCAGGTCAGCTTCAGCTGGCACTTAATAATAAGACTTCAATAAGGTATTTAAGGTTGGCTTCTCAGATTTATTTTGTGCTTCATATCTTGTGAAGAGTGTATTTCAAATGTGCTGACATTGATCAGGAACCCCATTCCAAGAACACATGGTGATTATGACAGGATGCACAGGGCTGTCAAGAGGATGTTCTGCATCAGATCTTTCTTTCTTTCTACCACGACACCTGTACTCGCCATCCTGTGTCATTTCTGTCTATAGCAGGCAGGGTCTACACCCGTGAGATGTGCTGATGGATTCTCATGGCTAGTGATGTGGCTGACTGGTTTTAGGAAGGGGCAGCAGGCACATCTTGCATGGTTTGCTTTTCATTTTCTTTGGGATTTTTGTTTTCTTTTCCTCCTTTCTCTTTTAAAGAATTGGGGAGTGGGAAATTGAAGTCTTGCATTTCCTTTCAAGTAAAAAATGTACTTCTCTTACAATCCTGTGGTAACTCCTCCTCCTGCAAGACGTAGACATGCGTGCACACGCACCCTTCCTCCTGGTGCTGAGGCTGAGGGGAGGCTGCCTGGGAGACTGCCAGCACCCTCTGCTGCTCCATCTGAAGTAACTGAATCTGCTGTGCTCTGCCACTCAGTATATTGTCAGTATGTAAACCCTAGATTTACACTGGAGAATTTTAACCATTAGAAACTCTGAGACGTTTGTGGTATAGCTAGGTCTGAACCCTTGGGAAAAGGTGGATTTATAAATTATTTTGAGCCTTTAGAAGAAACTAGTTTTCAGCAGGTCTGAATTAGAGATTAAATGAACTAGGACTTTGCAGGCAATAAATGGCTCTTTGGCATCTGATTCTTACTGCAGCAGTCATTTAATGTCTGCCTGAATACGTTGCTTTCTGAAGTGAAATTCAGAAAAAGTGGGGAGAAGAAATAGCCTATAGAATTCATGAGAAGTGAATCATTTGTTGAGAACCATCTTAGCTATTTTTTTCCTCTGTGTTCTCAAGGAAAATCCTGTATTATAGTTATCAGGCTTACGGACTTTTTACTTTGGACTGGCAAAGGAACGTGTTGTTTCTTTTAACAGAAATTTAACTAGAGGCTGCATGCCTGAATGCTTGTCGTCTTTCCAACTGCATAAACTGGTCTTACATTACTCTGAATAATTTGCTTTTGAAGTTTTTGTGTAAACATATCAGAAGCTATGTAGGTCTTTCTCAAAAGAGGACAGACCCTGAGGATGGCCATTAAACAGACGACAATGGTGAATCCTAGGATGTGTAGTATAAAAGCCTTCCCATTGCTCTGCGTGGCAAAGGACATGTATTTATAGCTTCAAAACTGGGTACAATGCTGATTCTGGGGTATGCTTATGCACAGAGACATCGTGTGCTCATGCAGCATCCCAGTGGCTTCAGTGGAATTCTTTTAAGATGAGAGCCTAAACTTTCAACCCTTTAGCTTTAGAAAAGGTACTGAATGTCTGTAGGGAAGAGGGGACACTTCTTGATGATGTACTGTAATTTATAGTGATGGAGGAAATACAGGAGCATTTCATTTTTCTTGGTATACCAGGTGGAGTATGTTGTGTTTTTTTATTTTTTAAAGAATTGTGTTGAAAACTATTAGAAAACCACAATTATAATAAATGTAAAGTCACAATCTTCAAGCATTTGAAGAATGAAGGTTGTGTAGCCTTCCAGTTATAAACCAGGTATGGCATGTGATACATCATCTGTGGTGCACCTTGATGTCTGGTGGGAACATTGTGCTGAAATGTCTTCAGCCACTTTGGGTCCTGAGGCTGTACATTACACCTTTCAGATGAAAGAACTTAAAGCTTAAGATGCAATTTCAGAATTTCTTGATCTCTAGATATTTAAATAATCCTGTGAAGAGCTTGTATTTCTATAGTTAACTGCAAACACTTGTATCTTTTGTCTTAAGTGCTGTTTCTGATGGAGAAGTGTGGCAGATGGAACACAATAAGTTTAAAGAGTTTCACTGAGCAGATGACATAATTATTTTCCAAGTACAATATTTGAAACTCCGTCGAATTTCTGTAGTGCAAGGTCAAGCAAGATATGATGGCGTGCACAATAAATTACCTATACAAGAAACTGTTCTTTTAGAATTTCAGAGATTCTAAAAAGTAATAACTGCTATAAAAACATGGCTGGAAAGTAGAATAGTAATAGGCAGGTTTTGAAATGTAATGATTTGAATAACAAATTGCTTGAAGGGTACTTGCTAAGATGTGTTAGTAAACTGTTTATGATCTTGCGGGGAGTGGCAATCGGGCACAGCAGCTGGAATGCATGTGACAGCTGTACCCACCACAATTTGGCATCGCACTTCTCAGACCTAGTGACTACCCCAGAAGTGATTTGTGCAACTGCATGTATCTATCCAGAAACAACACCTGTACGAGGTAACAAAATAAAGATTCCTTTGGGTTGGAAAGTTTCTCTTTGGGGACGAACTAGTTGTAAATCTAAAAGTACAGTGCTAAAAACACATGATTCTCTTCATCCGGAGGATTTCCTAGGAAGCTGTATGTCCTGGTATATATACTAAATCCTGGCAGAAGGGATTGTTCCCAAACATGAATTTCAAGCAGCTGATCAGAGGAAGTGAAGCAGCTGCTTGCAACTCCATCACCTGCAGTCTTCTGGGGGAAAAAGTAAAACTGAAAATTCCTTTTCATAATAACCCGATGAAGAGATCCAGCTAGTTGGCCTGCGTTTACAAAGCCAGATAATTTGACATACCAAGTGTTTTAAACACTGATTTTGAACTTCTTGAAATTAATATTTGGTTGAGGTTGTGTAGGCTTGTCGGACTGGGATGCTTTTCTGGCAATGGGAATGAAAGCAAAACTAGTCCTTATCCTGCTAAAGTGCGTGATGCTTTTCCATTTCACAGTGTGGAGAGCCAAGACCAAGAGAGGCTGCATTTCATCCAGACATGCATGTGGCTCACTTCAGAGCTTCCCAGAGCACTAGTCCAGACTTATCGTAAAGTCATACCTTCACTGAGGAATCTTAATTCGCTTGAAATGATGGATATTGGAAATAAATTCTGTCCTCAAAAGCTAGTAACTTTCTGAGAACAGAAACAGAATGGTTGCTGTTCATGGAGAGTCACTCCAAGTGTTAGTACGTGCACATGAAGGACTTGGTTCAAACATCTGTATCTCCATACAGTAAAATAAGTTATCTGTATGTTTCCTCAATGATCCAGTTGTTTAGTCTCAAGAAAACAAATGAACAGTAACAAATCTAGAGTAGTTTTTTTTTTTTTAATTAAAAAAACCCAACCAAACACCAAAACTCATCAGGCAGATCGATTATGAGAATAACTGCAAGTCTGGGCACTACTCCAAGCAGACACATTCCTATACTTTATAAGGAGGGGACTCTGTTGCTACAAAGCAGGGCCTTTCTTGAGATTATCCATGGGTTTTCCAGTTGCCAAACATTTGGTAGCACGAATCAGATGACTATAATCAGAAAGTTATCGAGATGACTTTTCTTCAGCTTCTGTAAATTATCTTGCCTGTCACCAAGAAGGGAGGGGAGGCAAACTGTTCTTCCCTTGACATTTTCAGAAGCAGCATTGGTCTTCTAAAGGTCTCTCTCAAACAGCACTGGAGCATCTGCTCCCAAAGTCAATCCTAAGATCTGCACAGTGTAACTTTTAGAGGTAGGCTTGCTGTTTCCACTAACCTCAGTAGCTGGTGATCATTGAACAGAACTTGCCAACAGGCTTAAACGTAATCTCACTTTGTTACAGAGAAATCTTTACTGATTGCAGGCATTCCCTTCCCCCCCCCCCCCTTTTGACCTCCTCTTCTGTTTATCAGTTTGGGGATTTTGTATGCTGTCATTGCTCTTAAAAGTCAGATTAGGGATTTGCTGCATAACATAGTCTTCAAGGTGGTGGTTGTTGCTTCTAGGTCGGAGCAGCCTGGAAGACAGACAGAAGCTATAGAAGCTCTGATTTTTGTAACAGTTGTTCTTGGTTAGGAGTTACATGTAATCTAGGTTAGAGAACTGCTTATTATGTAAAGGCTTTATGCAATTCAGAGTGCAGCATTTTACATTTTTGCAATTAAGTCGTCCTGAAATAGTCTCAGCATAGATGGAAAATGTGCTCATTAGCCACATTCCTATTCTTGCCCAATGTTCTGTTTAATTTTTCTGTAAAATTCCAACTTGCAGTGGCTGCTGTCACTACATTTTTTTGTTGTAATTGCTGTATTGGTTAAATTGCTTATTAATGCAGATTTATAAATTTTTTTCCTTTTTTGAGATGTTTACTTTCTCTATCTCGGGTTCTAAAACACTCTGAAGCTTTGCAAAAGGTGTTGTACTGTTTCCCAAAGAAACAATTTTTAGCTGCTGTCTCAGTCACAAAACAACGAAATCTCGGTGACAGCACTTGGTGGAACTGAGTGATTTAATTGCAGCATTAAAATGAAAAAATGCAGGGAGGACTATTGAGTGTGGCTGGTCTGCATTTGCCATTTATGCTAATGCTGCTTCATGAATTGAAAATACATTAAGTTTAATATGGGCTCTCCTGGGACTATATGCGTTTACTAAATAAGTGCATCAAGTGATACGAGAAAACAAATAGGAGACTGTAAGAGTCTTGTCTCTTCCTACACTGTTTTTCTGTTCCTTTGGTGCACCCTGTCTACTTGTAGAAGTCTCTCAGAAATGCAGGTTTAGGTAAACTTACTTTAAAGAGTATATAGAGAATCGGTCAACTAAAATGTTTTAAACCTAGTCCCGTGTAGCTTGTCTAGTCAGGTTAATGACTTGTCAGGTAATTTGTAGCTAGTTGTGGGATTTTTGTTCTTACTAAATAGAAATTGTTTATCTTTGCCATTTGTCCTCTTAGCTTTTTCACTGAAAGAAGAAAAAAAACCCTTGTGCGCTTTTGCTGTTTATATATTGGAAAATAATGTGCTCTCAATCACTGTTACACTGTTTCTCATCCTGTCTTTTTAATAGCATCATTTTTCCCCTTCTGTGTTTTGCACTGCCTCACCCCACCACAACCACCACCAGTCTCTTAAAATTCATGGCATGCTCTGATATTTGAAGTAATTTTTTAAGTCATTTCAACATCTTATTGGTATGTCAAGAACTGGCATATTTGCAAGTTGCAGTAGTCAATTCGTCAAGCATACAAACTGTGCAAAAGTTTGCTTCATCGTATATTTAGAGCTCTCCAGTTAATTAATTTTAAATTAAATCTTCACTGTGGTTTGGCACATGTTTGAAATGAGCAGAAGGGAACTACTAAAGATGGAAACCTGAAATACTTGTAATTATTGCACCTTATGTACAAATTAATCCCTTTGTTGTGTAGAGCTGACATTTTCCCTGTCACTTTTTCCTCCTTAGGAGGCAGACTTTGAAAAGAAATGATGATTGTATAAATTAAAATTTATAGTTCTGTCTGGTTAGTGTGGGTGTCATGCTAGACATAATTCCTTATGAAGTGTGGTGTCAGTTATGGAAATCGGCATTGTATCCTTTCTCAAGCGTAGGAAGGGGTTTTATAATCTGCTAGAATGCCAAACGCTTTTAACTAGAATTGAATGTGGTCCACTATCCGTAAATTATAATCATGCATGTGTGTGGGTGTCTTATCATTAAACTCTTATGTCTGTGTGAGAAGTGTGGGAGGTAATAAAAGCTGGGTGCATAATAGTTGATAGATTGTACATTTTCTTTTCAAAATTAGTTGTGAATGTATTTTGGAGGCCTTAAATTCACATCTTCCTTAAAGAAATTAATGCTGTGTTTGCTTAAAGGGATGTTAATTAAGCAGCACAGTGTTCTGTGGTTTTTTGTTGGTTTTCTTTTTCTTTCTTTTGGGTTTGTACCAGATGGTGATTAAAAACTAGTTAATGAGGTCCACAGCCCTGCTTGAGTATGTAAGGCATGTTTATGCAACTTTATACTGATTTTAGGTATTTCGAGTTAGAGCTGAGGCTTTTACTGCAATAGCTACATCAGGGCATTCCTTATTGTGGAGGCAGGTGTGTCTGTCACTGCTTATGCTTTCCTTAGTCGCATAAACTGAAGCAAGAGAAGCTTGACTTAGCTGTAATTTTATCTATGGTGAGGATTCCTAGGTGTGAAATTAGTAGGAACAGTACCAAGTGAAGGTGTGCATCACTTTAGTTATACAGGTGAAGCTGCCTAGTCCAGATAGACAGCTGCTGACAGTCAGGACTTGATGTGGATATTGAGTCTTGTGGGACAACCTAAAAATGTCGCATCTCTTAAAAATAAATGATACAGTTTTGAATCTTTGTCTGGTGTGCTGTTGCAGCAGTGCTAGCCAGCTGTAGAAATGGTGCTGGTTTAGCCACAGCAGTCAGATGGCTGGAGCAAAAGTACATTGTGCTTGACCAGCTGCATTGTCTTGCAGCAATAAAATGGCAACGCTTGTGGATGAGGGTAGAATGATTGATGTTGTCTACCTGGCTTTGCTAAGGCTTTACTAAAGGTGTTATGATTTAGGTGGGTGGACTGCTGTGTGGGTGAGACATTGATTTAAAGAGTTGTACCCCCTCCATTGCTCTCAGTGATGTTTCTGTTTCCCACTGTCAGAGTATCCGAGTGTCTTCCAGTGTTTTTTCTGTGACCAGCTTTAAATCAGAGGCATGGGGGAAAGCATGCTTGTACTCAAGAGATCTGAAGATTGGTCATTTTGTCTTTTGTGTGACTGTAAGGTTTGAGCTGACACTTTCAGGAGACTGTCCATAATGGTTCTGAGATTTCTTTCTTGAGTGGGAATACTGAATTAAGAATTTGCTATGGTGTGTAGTTTAGGCTTCTTAGCCCACCATGTGTATATATGTCCTATCTTGCATTTATCACGTTAGTAGTTAGCAGGCTTTCCATCAGGAGGTTATGCTGTGACTCTTAGTCACTTCAGATTTGATGATCTGCATTAGATTTTTGTATCTTCAGATTTAAACCCCAGAGTACTCTGTTGATTTCCAAGACACGTATGGAAAATCAGAGGTGTTAGTACTCAGCTGTATGGTAACCTACAGATAATAGTCCTTCATTACTAAAACTGACCATTTCTTCCTTTATTTAGTCCTTGTTAAATCATGTGAATGCTTTTTTTTTATTTTTACAGAAGTTCAATTTTTTTTTTATTTATTGCTTTTAAATAAAGACAAAGACTTAGAAATCCAGTTGTAGTGGGTGCAGTTCTACACTTGCTTTCAATCCAGCAGAAGTATGAGTATGTTGAAAGAAGTTCAAACCACATGCTACCACTTTTGCCTGCATGTCTTTGCCTCTGTTTTTTGCTCATATTTGCATTTGTGTGACCACATGATAAGCTGTCGCAGAGAATTGAGCTAGCTGAAAATTGCCCTTCCCCTCAGCTTGGCTAACAAATTTTCCTGTGTGGCTACACAAATACTGGTTGATTGTGGTGTGTGTGGGGGTTTTTTTTTTTTTTTTCAAAGGGGAACAGAAAGTGGGAAGAAATGTGCAGAGGAAGGGGGCTGCTGGGTTTGGTGGAAGCCATATTAAAAACTCCTGTTACTCCTCTTTCTTAACTCTTTCAAAAAATTTCGAAAGGTCTGTGAGATAAATGTGCAGATAAACGTTAAACAAGTAAGAAGGCTCAATACAACTTTTGTAATAGATGTGGCTTACCTATCTAAGAGCGTGATTTCAATCTTCTGCAAAAATCACAGTTTATCCATTTGTCTGCTGCTTGTAGTCACTGCTCTGTTTATACATTGCCTACAGTGGTGGTACAGAGCTGTCGTGTCCTGCATGCGAAGGAGCTCTTCAGACTGATGTTGCAGTTACCAGCTTATGCTTCTCTATTAACAGACTCACTATATTTGAGGACTTCATAGTAGAGTTGCTTTAGCACTACCAAGTGACCACTCTGGTCTGGCTGTTCTGAATTGCTTCCTAAATCTTCCCTTGACCCTTCATTTGGAGGCTCTTTCTCCAGAGGCAGCCTCCTGTTGAGCCTTAATATGATTTAAGATGACCCATTGCCGAAAGAGGCTGAATAGGGACACGACAGCAGTTGCTCCTTCCACTGGTCTTGTATCAGATCTGCTGATGGTATATCCAGTATGTGCTGGAAAATGCACACCACATACTTAATTTAGCTCATTTGCTAGAGCCTGACCTTCTCGTAGTGCTCCTGTAACACCTCCATCACTTTTTGGTTTCTCCGAGGAGCTGTCTACTTCACATTGTTTGAAAAAGCTTTTGATGTTAATTTTTATACCTTTAGTAGGCTGTTCCTAAGTTCTTTTTGGCTTGACTCAATATGGTTTAGCATTGAACTTGCCAAAGCTTATGTACCTTTTCCTTTCCTGATTTGGGAAAGACTTAATCTCTTTACATTTAATAGCCTCCTTCCTCTGCAGTTGAGTCATGGTGTGTTTCTGTTCTGCTCGGGACCTCTAATATCTGATATATATCCTCTCTGAGCCCTTAATGCGGTGACTAAGTTGTCTTACTGCCATCTACAAGTAATTCATAAGCTGAACCTGTTTTCTTACCTGTTTCTTAATCTTTTGGATAAGTGCTATGTCAACACTGAACTTGCTAACTCAGAAAATTAATTCCGCTTTGATAAGATACTTGGAAACTGGAAGAATCCTCTGAATGTTTTATGGTTAACGGACTTCAGTTAAGAATAGTTGTGGAAATACCTATGAGGGATGTTGGTGGGGGTTTTGGTTTTTAGAAAGAAAATCAGATCATGACCTTGAGCAAAGATCTTTTTACTATTATTATTTTTTTCCTCCCTCTTGTCTGCAAGAGAAGGGAAAGTAAAAATATGGGAGGTTTCAGCAGAGTTTACTCTCAGCTGGAAGGAAAATCTGGGTCAAATTAATTCTGGTGAGAATGGGATAAGATTTTAAGCACCACAGCAGTTGACAGTTACTTGATACCCACTAGTTCTATGTGTATGTGTATAGTAGAAAAACTATATAATGGAAATAAAATATGGTGACTGTATAAAATGTATAAATGTAAATACAGCTTTATAATATAAATATATATGACCTCATATACTGTATCAATATATATTTAGTCGATATAAATATATACCTTGCAGATATCAGAATACCTAGAGCTATAAAAATTAAAATGGGTGTAAATTTTATGTAAGGATAATTTTTGCATAATTATAAACAAAGACACTTAAGTTATATAAATATAAAATATATGTAAACATTTAAATATAGATGAAATGTAGCTAATATAAAAATATTGCTGGGAAAAAACCTTTTTGGCTTGCATAATTTCAAGTTTGGCTTCAGGTTTATCCACATAACGCTGCTGACTTCTGACGTAAGCCTCAGTAGTTTGTATTTATGGAACTGCTTCTCTCAGCAATTGGCGTTCTCAGAATGTCTGTCAATAGAAGATTTGTCTTTATTTATGTATTTTTACATGATATCTATGTATTTGTATAATTGCATATACGTGTGTGCATATATGTACACACACAACGTGTATATAATCTATTGCAATGTATATATAATCTATTCTGACTCTTCAATGAGTCTGAGATCTTTTAGGTGATTGGGACATTAACTCAGGATTTGTCGCCGCAGCCATTGGTGCCATCTCTGACTTGCACCAGTCTGGCATTGGTTTTATTTCCCAAAGCAGTAATTGGGAAGCTGGGTAGTTTACTACTTGTTGATAATTGTTCTTTGGTCCAGGTTCAGGAATCTCTTATAAAACTAAAGGATTGTTTCCAGAAATATTATTTCACTCCCTGCCTCTATGGGAAACTGTAATTCTGAGAGTAGTTTTGGTGAAGCCAGTGAAATTGCTTTTGTGCTCAAGTACCTTGCTGAGCTGTGACGTTGGAGGAGATGAGAAATGGGATATTGGCCAGCACCTTAACCAGACCAAACAGGGCATGCTCGGGCCAAGGGCATTCAGAGGTAAATACCCTTATTAAGTAGAAAATTCTCATTTTTACAGATAGGGGAAATAGAGGAAGTAACATGGTTGCAGCTTGACAAAAATTATACAATGAGTTGACATTACAACTAGGAATAAAATTCCAGTGTCCTGATCTTTATCCTCATGATTTAATAGCTAGGCCTTGCTTCAAGGTTAATAAAACATGCTGTTTATATGTGATAACTTGTGTAAGATTTGCACTAAACTAACAATTTCAGGTGATTTTATAAGATGTTTATACAGCATATATGTGTCTGGTTTTGTCTGGTCTTGCTAATTATAATTCTTTGTTTTGTTAAATGGAGCTTAGGACATAGGCAATCAATATCCATTTTTCCATTCTGAGGAAGCATGTTGTCAATGTTCCTGAAGAACCCATAATAGGGTAATTAATGTGAAACACAATCAGTTCAATTGTAATTTTAATAATTACAAATACCATTGAATATTTTAGTGTATGATCATTTAAGTTCACAGAGCTTGAAATAAGTGCTTAAAAATGAAAGTATCATCAACCAGCCTCAATAAGGGTCCTTATGGGAGGTAAGAGGGTGGCTGAGCAGGAGAAGAGCAGGAAGGGGAGCTCGGCTGGGTGTCCAGGCAGTTGGGACACGGCCATGCCCAGGCTCCAGGGCAGCCCAGAGGCCAGCCTTGTTGGTGTCAGCCCTGTGCAGGAATCGTTGACGAGGTCCTGCTGTCAGCTCTCTGTGCTGTGGCTTGCAAGACAGCATACGTACCGAACACCTTGGCAGCATTTGTGATTTTGCATAAGGTTAGCTGAGTAATGGTTGTATGAATATGGAGTGAATGCTGGGGATAGTGGAAGCGTTTTCATGAAATATATTAACAATATTCAAATTACCTACTTAAAACCAGGTAGCCTAAAAAGGATTACTCTGTGCAAGTGGCAGCTGCTGATGCTGAAGGCCTACAATGCTTGTGTACAGTGTAGGACTGGCCTGGTTAGGTAGGGCTTGCCAAGTAGTTTCTGTGGAAGAGATCTTTGTGAATATCTGGAGCACTTGTCAAAAGTGAGTGTAGTAGCCCTGGAGGCAGTGGCGCTGTGTCACCCTCAAGGGCAGTCAGTCTGCCCACATTGGCTTTTTTAACAGCTATGATGGTCTTGTACAGAACAAGAATTCATTGTAGGTTATATTAAAAAGTTAAGTTAACTTCTCTTTCTCAAGAGTGGCCATAGACCTATTACGGATGATAGCAGAGAAGGCAGTGTTCTCAGTATGTCCTAATTGCGCTCCCAGAGAGCAAGCGTTTTACTCTTCATGGCTTGGCACTGTTGCAAAATCCTTATGAACAGGAAAAAACTAAAGGAATCCCTTGCCCTGTGGTAAAACATTTTTGGGTACTGAAGATGAAACATTTTGGAACTGAACATGCACGCTAGAGACAAAATAAAGTGCCTTTAAATGTAGCTTCTCATATTGGGATACATGGAAATCTATGTTATTCATGCCATAAGGTAGATTAATAACAACTGGCAAATCAGTATTTGGAACCACAACTTCCTTAATATGTTAAATGCCATTTTAGTCTTTCATAGTAGAATTGTTGAGTGTTAGCACATGTTTCTATATGATTTCAATGTTAACTATAAATTTTTGTTGGAAGAAAAAAAAATCTCTTTATAAAAACCCTCTGTGTGTACAGGCAGTGTCAGCAATACCTTTTCTTCCCAGCCTTTTTCTTCCCCCATAGTGCTGAATTTTTGTAGTCAGCAAACTTGATACAGCAAAACTTTTCCCAGTGCCATTCCCTCCACACTGGCCATCTAACCTAAAGACAAGCAACTTAACAGGTATCAGATGCGTAAGTGGACTTCAAATAGGATATGGTGTATTGCAGCTCCATTTTGTTGATTTGAATCCAACCATGGTGTCCAGTGACAGAGTCTTGTTACTATCTGATGCCTCTGGAGTTGATTGCAGTTCAGAAACTGAAGCCAAAGGGCAGGTGCTAACATAAAACAGCTCGTCAACATTGGTGGTAATTTATGTCCTGCTCTGAAGAGTGAGCAGAGAGACCATATTCTTTCAGCTGAGGAGGCATTTTCTGCTGGTCAAGGTAATGAAAAATTTTGCCCTGATTTGCCTGTAGTATGTTTGTTCTGGTGACAGGACTTGATTCTTCAGGACTGCCATTTTTCATAATGCTTTATCATTAAAAGTACCATTTTAATAATGCTCATATGGCTGTAGCTGGTATTGATGCCTGTAGATAAGCTTATATAGCACTTTCTGTAGGGAAATCCATTTTTCAATTGCTCATTTTTTAAAAAAAAACAACTTCAGTTGTTTGTGATAAAACTTTTCATGCTGAGTATCTTCCTTAGGCTGATTTTTTTTTTTTTTTAAATATTTCTCTTTTTTGGCTCTGCTTTAATTGAAAACAGTTCTTCTGTTTCTGAGAACGAGGTTAGGGAAAAATGTTACTTAACCAATACTGAATTCTTCATCTGTTTTATTGAGGAGTTTTAGAGCCTTCATGCCTTGGAACAGGCTCTTGAGATTTGGAAAGGGGGGCTTAGGGGAGTGAGACTGCAGACAGAGATGTGCCATTTGCAATCCTTCTTAAAGTTTACTAAATTTGGCCAAGTTACAAGGTCTTGAAACTTGCTGTTTTCAACAAGTTTCTGCTAATGTATGCAGAACTTGCAGCAAAGTTAAATGTTGAGTTTTCACGAAGTGCATTCCACAGAGCATCATGCCAGTGAGCCTGGGGATGCGATACCCCTTGTGAAGTCTGTGAGCCCATTCCGGGATGCGAGGGGGACTTTCCTGCAATACCTTCACCCACTTGCTGATGGATGCAAGGTTTCAAGCAAGAGAACTAACACTCGGGGACTTTCTCTTCTTTGGTACAGCAGGTACTGTGGAGGAGGAGGTTAACTCACTGCATTACAAAATGTTACAGCTTAGAGCCAAAAGAGGGACAGGCTGGGGTGGATTTAAAGCCAGCATGCCCGTTGCATGTGTGCGTCAGGGAGAGGTGGCAAGGTCCAAGGAGCAGAAGCAAATCTCAGAAAACATGGGTGGCAGCCAGAGCACTCCCAAACTGTGTAGCTGAGTTTTCCAGCTGTACTTATATTTGGAGTTTTGTTTAGTTGCTTTTAAAGTTGCTCTCCTCAAGGCACTGGCTGAGAAGCTGGTTGGAAGTGCTGCAGGTACCCATGCTCAGGTGCTTCACAAGTTTGGAGGAGTGAAAGTTAGGCTCAGCATGGAAGCAGCAGATCTGTGATGGCTTTGCTGTGCTGGCTATTCTTTCTTAGATTCGTTTGGGACAAGCAACAGGAGATTGGGATCTTTATCTGGCATTTATTGCTGGGGAAAGGAGCAAGGCGGCATTTATTTCAGTAGAAGGAAGGGCGTGAAGAAGCTGGGGAAGATGCTGAGGCTCAGCTGTCGAGATGTAGTTCAGTGATGGGGTGGAGGGAATAACGAAAACTGGGACCAGGAGGAGAGGTGGATCCTCACAGAGCCAGGTCCAGCACCTCTGCTAATCAGTCCGCTTGTGATTCAGGCTGTGAATTCACCCCTTACCTCATTGTGCTCCATTGCAATTGCTTTGTTCTTCCCTGGTTAAACACAAATACAGAGAAACTGAGTTTTGCCGTGGGAAAGCTGACCCTTGTTTCCTGAGTACTGGACTTAAATGTAAGTCTGGATTTGACCCCTTGAGTTATGTCAAGAATGGGCTCTGAAGTCCTCCGACAAGGGATGTGTCTTGTCATGGAATTGGGATATGTCTTGTGATACTTGCCATGGAAACTGAGTTGCGTACGTTCAACAAGTACAGGAACAGAAAGATGAAAATTACCTTGTATTTTAGGGAACTGAGTCCAGAAAAATATTAGCTCTCCATTGCCTCTTTGCATGTTGTTTATTTTTACTTTTTATTTGGGAAGTTAGGCAGATCATTTTAAAGGAAGACTTTCCCAGGAGCCACTCGCTTGTGTTCCTCATGTTCTTGTCTCACTTAAATGGGTTCATTTAAAATTTAGTGCCTGCAATCGCCACAAGTCAACAGGAGCAGTGTGTTAAACTTGGTAAGGGATACAAATTTGTAACTGCTCTGGAAAAGTCTGTTGTTGGATGCCTTGATCCGTCTAGCAACATTAGAGGTCACTCCTGCCAATGGCAGTCTGAATTTCTTCTTCCCCCTCTTACATAGGGATGAAGTTCTTCTGAGGGTACTGCTTCAAAAGCATTAATTAATATCGATACGCTAATTAGCACTACTTAAAAATAATGCTGGAATCTAAGAAACAAAGATTGGTGGTAAAAAGGAAAATTTGAGCACGCTCATTTATGGTAGGATCATTTAAGGCATAGAAAATGTGGACAGTGCCCTTGAGTAAATGTTTTGGTATCATCTGCATGAACAAGAGAAGGGAACTGAGGCACAGCATGGCCAACTGATTTTAACAGTTGTCTGAAATTGTGACAGTCTGTGTTGCTTGTGTATCTCATGGTTCGTGATTGGAACAGGTTGACATTACATTAGGGGAAGAATGATTGTGTTACGAAGTTTTATTGCAGATTGTTTCGGTAACTGAAGACCACATTTTTAAGTTTGGGCTTATGTTGTGTTTAAAGTGCAGCAGAGCCTGTTTGCATGGAACACCAGCAAATTGCCCACAGGAGAAGCCCTTGTAGTTGGAGGAAATTTGCACTTGACGCATGCGTTACAAATGTTTTTATAAATGATGAGTAGTTCATGATTCTTATTTATATCTTTATAGTTGATATAACAATATATATTTGGTAATTTATGTAAATAAGTTATGTTTAATTCATAGAAAATGTTATTATGTAAGAATCATTTGTACGTATATATAAAAGCCTCAAATGTATCTATTTACATTAAAAAAAAAATAAAGTAATATTTGCCTTTTTCCTATGGAAGAGGAATTTGTGCTGGCAGCCCTGTTCTTTAAATACGCTTTAAAAGGATTTTCTTCCCTCTTTCTGAAAGGGAGGTTGTTCAAGGTGTGCATAAATTTGTGATGGCAAATGCTTGCAATTCTCTGGTTGCACAGTAAAGCAAAAACAATTTGAGGACAAGGTTACCAGGATAAATGCAGAGAGTATTCTGCAGTATGCTGGGAGCTATTTGAAAACTTTTGGCTGCAACTGTGCAGTAGATAGCAACCAGACTTTCAGAAATGTCTGGCAGTCAGCAGCTCCAGTTGTTCTTATGGTTCATACTTTATGTTCTACCAGGATCATTACTTGAGGATCTAAAACTTCTGCGGTGCATAAATGGGAGATGGTTTCTCCTGGAGATGTCTGTGTGTGGTGTATGGAGCACTTTTGGACACCCAACCCTTGAAAGACTTCTCACTTTTAATTTTCCAGAGTTTTGTTGAATTTAGAATACTGTCTTACCATTACACCATCTCCAGACTTAAAACACTGATCACTTCTAGTAAATTGTTTCTGCCCACCATTGACATGGCTGCATAGGCGTTAATGGTCTATGGTGTTGTGTGTGTGATTGTTGTTGGACTTCTTTCCAAGAAGAATCACATTTTACTCTGACAGCTCTCTCTGTCAAAATATTCAAGCTGTTTATAGCTAGACCAATACATCAATTCACCTTGATGGATTACACTGTACAGTCTTTAATAATTAACTGTTTTATAGTATACTACATGTAATTGCTGCCTTCATCTGTTTTGTTCTCTATACCTTTCTTTCAGGGTTTATACTTACTCTTCTATTCTCTATTATAAACTCTTAAAACAGCTAACGTGTTTCCTTCTATGCATATTACAATGCCTTGTGCAGAGGTAGGTGTAGCTCAGATTGTGGATAAGTACCTAGCAACTTCATTGCCAAAGAAATAATGACAGGCAAGTACAGCTGATGACTGTTTGCTGGTTTTGTGTTAGTAAAAGTAACTTTGATACTGATAAGTAAAGCTAGTGGTTTTAAATGTGTAGGATTGGAAGGGGATTTTTGTTTTCCATGTTATAAATTAAGAATTAGTTTGAAAATAAGAGATTCTGGAATCCTTTGGAAATATTTGTGTGTGAAGACCATGTGGACAGTCAAGAAGTGGAGCAGACTGCCCAGGAAGGTTGTGCCATCTCCATCCTTGGAAGTTTCCATGATTCAGTTGGATGAAGCCCTGAGCAACCTAGTGTGACCCCATAGCTGCCCCTGCTTGGAGCAGAAGGCTGGGCCAAAGTCCTCCTGAGGTCCTGTCCAGCCTGAATCATCCTGTGATACTATGCTCTGAAAAATCCTTTCTTCCTTTCTACTCAACTTTTAAAGCTTCTTTGTCTTTTCAGTTGTCTTCATCTGGTTTCTTTGAACCATTGGTTTGATCTTGATAGTGTTTTTCTTCAGTGGACTAGCTTGACCATTTTGTTGTAAAAATCAATGCTGCAAGTAAAGGTTTCTCTCATATAGCCAAGATATTTTTTGAATGTGTTTCCATGTTTGTTTCTGTCCCCAATTTTTTCTGATTGTGTTGACAAAAAGATGGTACTGAAAATCCCACTCTTGGTGGAATTACACACATTCCCTATGCCCCCTCCCATTCTGACCACAACAATAAAGTACCAGGACAGTGCCCTGGGCAAAAGCCAGAGGAGTCTTCTATTAAAGTAAATCCCCCAAACAAAAAAAAAGACCAAAAAACAGCTACTCCGCCCCTCCCCCCCCCCCCCCCCCCCCCCGAAACATCAAGAAAAACCAATCCAAAAAAGCCCAGAAAACCTAACATGATGCACCAACTCCTTTTTCATGCCTCAGTATGCTAGTTTGTTCTTGGCTTGAGGTTTGCTGTTCCAAGGCTGATAGTTGAGTCAGACAGTTGTTGTAAAATTGAATCCAACACTAGGTGGATTTTCAGTTTTTCCCACATTTCTCATACGTTTTCCTCTCTCAGGCTCTTCTTTTCTAGCTTGCACTTAGTTTCCCGGGTTTCAAATAGTCATAATACTGTAGTATCGTGTTCTTATATAATACCATAAAACTTTTATTTTATTTTTTTTTATATTGTGGTCACATTTGCAGCTTCAGTTCTACTGGACAGTCTTCAAATGCGCAGCAGAAATATTGTTCCATCTCAGAAATGGTATTGCTTGTGTCCAAAGGAGTTGCAATAGGTGTTTCCAGCAGTGGTTCAGGAGTGGAGCTAATAAAAATGTGAAGTTTTCCTTCCTTGTTTAAGATGTTCCTTTTCTATGGTTTTTTTTTTAAATTTATTTCTTGACGTGAATTAATAGTATATTAGAGTTATTTCCAACTTTACTTGGCAACTTTATAGGCTTTTGATTCAGGAATGTGGTATGTAATTTGCTTTACTTAATTCTTCAAGGTGCCTGTCACTAGGTCTGTCCGTTACTTAGATTTGTGTTACAGATACTAAAAATGTCCTCAGAGATTTCCAAGTAACAAAACTATCCCATTCTTCAGCATCTCTGTGCAAGTAAGAGAAGTAGGCCCCATCTGGAAATGTTAAATGTGTAACTTCAGTGAGACAGTGTAAAGATGTTAGCTTTGTTTATAAATATTTCTGTAGTTTTTCAGGTGAAATAATTTTTTGAGGGAGTGGTCTTTGTGCATTTCTGATACAGCTGTGGTGTTGAAAGCTTTGACAGGAGTGCAAGTCTCCCACTGAGCTTCACACTTTTGGGAGAAGGTGATGTCCTTGCTTTGAAGTTTAAAACAAAAGAAAGTTAGGAGACCTAATGGAATAGATGGGGGGGGCTCCTGCTCTGAAAAAAGCCTGTATCATTTCGGGTATCACAGTAAAGAACTCCTGAGATCTAGTGATAAAGAGGGTAAATAGTTTAAAATTAAATAAATGCTAATTTTGCACTGAATTGAAGAATATGCTTGTTTATTGTATTAAATCTATGCAGTTTAGTATTTGTAATCTTTTTCAGTGCAGTGATGATTGAGAGGTCATGCAAAGTGTTGGAGCTGGGATTAATCACAGGAAGCAAAGTGGAAAAGACTTCAAAGAAGGAAAAAAATCTGTGTATATAATTTGGCTAGGCAACAAAGGAGACATGGCTGTGCCTTGTATTTAAAGGCTGTAAACCGTGAACTAGAGAAGAAATGTTTTATGGTATTACATAGAACCACTTACAGAAATAAGTACATGAAGTTGAACAAAGTAATGCTTAGACTGAATATTAGGAAAGAAATCTTAATACTGAGGTTTATTAGGTTATGGAACACTCTTCCCAAAGGATGTGCTTCAAACTCCATTACTAGTCCCTTAAAATTAGACTGGATAGAGTAACAGAATGTACTGGAGGGAACACTCTTGCATGGGTAGGGGATGAACACGGTTACCTAATATGTCTTTGCATTGCACTTGCTTCCATGATTCATTTCCTGAAAAACTGCTTCCAGAGTGTGTTAATGACATCACGGCCCCGACCTCCTCAGACACGTTGGTGCTTCTCGGTGCTACAGCTTTCAGAGGGCTTATTTGCAGATTTGCTGGGCTCTTTTTTTCCAGTGGCTCCTATAGCTCAGCTGTTCTTCGCAGCTTTCCCGTTCTGCTGCAGCATCGCCAGGAGCAATGGGGATGGGCAAAAATCAGGTGCCTGGGGTGCATTTTAAAAATACAAAAAATACAGATACACACACATATATGAACTGGGCTGTTCTGGAGAGCCTGTGATCAGGAGTGGGCAGGCAGCAGAACTTGTATTGCAGAGCTTGGCTTCACAGAAGTAACTATCTTCTGTTGTTCTTGGCAAGTAGGATGAAATACTCGTCTCCTTTAGAATAGTAGTATTAGGTGTGAAAAACCTCTAACAGGTAAATTGTACATGGTCATATGTATTTCAGTGAGCCAATCTTAATGGTTCTGTTGCGCTGATTTGATGAGAAGAATATAACTTGGTTTTAAAGTGTCTACCACAATTTTTTTTAACATTTTAAGACCTCAACTAAAACATGCTTTTAAGCTTTCTATAGCATTGCAGTCACTTTTCTGTAGTAATTAGGAATTAAATACTGAAAATAAAGTATAACAATAATAGTAATAAAGCACCTGAAGTGAAGCCCATGGCAATCTACTACGTACATTTTTGAGATCTGTTGTGTAAATTGCACGTCACTTTGCACCAAAGACTAAGTGGTGGCTTGGTAGGATTTTAAGCCTAGATATCTGTTTCACACATTTACTCTTAAACGTATCCTTTACTGTTCCTATATTCCAAACAATAAATAGAGTCAAGATGGACTGGTACAGAGCTGTTGTCTCGAAATGCTTACAGCACTGCATGTAAGCTTTTAAATTTAGTATCTCTCTGTGTGAATTCTTGCTGCAGCCTGCTGATGACTTAGAAACCAGCTAGCCTACCGGTATTTAAAATGTGAATTTATCTTGCTAGACTGTGTGTTGCCCATAAACTATTCATTTATAGTTGTTTTAAAATGTCTTTCCTTCTATGTCTCAAGCTAGCTTGGGTTAATTCTGTTAGTCTAGTGCCAGAGGGTGGAGACCATGAAAAATATGGCTGAAAATTAAAAATTGTTACTTTTGTCATGTGTATTACCATGCAGACATAAAGTTGCATTTAGGGGAACTTGTGGCAGCTGAAAAAGTTACTGCAATGAAAAAGTTAGTGCAAACAAAAAGTTACTGCCGTATTTAGGGCAGCCATTTTTATGCTTCTAAGTTTTATAATTTCCCTACCTAAAAAATTGGCACTAATCAGACCCACTTTTTCAATCAGAGGTTGTAGTTTGTGTATCCATCAGTGTGGTTTTATGCTCCTTAGAAGTTTAATATTTCTTCAGGGTGGAATACTTAACATGCAAGTTCATTAACCACATAAAAATTATTCTGTATTTTCTATACTTCAGCTTTGCTAGTTTCTTGCTGTAATTAATCTTCCAAAAACTTGCAGTGGGACTTCCCTAAAATTAGTGTAGCTGATGGTTTTATAGTCTTCTAATCAAGTATACCCAGTGCTCCTCACAATTAGCAATTTTAAGTCGCTTAAATGAAGACCTGAAGTGTTAAGGACATGCTTATAAAGTGTAAAATGACTTTAACTTGAAATATTGTGAACTGCATCTTGATATAGCAATTGCCTCACTGATCCAGCCTCTCCTATTTATGATTCCATGGACCACTTTTTCCTCTCCCATTCATTATCACATAACATCCCTGTGGCAACTTGAGAAATTGCTTACATGGAAAAGTAATCGTAGGAAAGTATTTATGTATTTTTAGCTTTCTTCTAACACAATGTAGCAGCTGGAAACAAGGACAAGAGCCAGCGCAACATGAACTGCCAGCTCTCCATAGGCCACCAGAAAAGTGTTCATCAGACCACGATGTGAGAACCATTGAATTGACTTAAGAAATGTGACACACATAATAAGCATTAAATAAAAAAAAACCAACCCTCAAGTTCCCAAAGATGCTGCTTGAATCTAATAAGAATGGAATAGTAATTGTGATGTTTTTGAATAATGTTAGTCACTGGTTTTGGTGGAGGAAGTACACGATGGTATCAATTAGATGCAAGGAAAATCACTTTTGCTTTAGGTCTTTGTAATCTTTATTTACTGCTGTCTTAGATGTTGTTGCAGTATTGAGCAGTCTTCTGGATACTGACAGTTTGATAAATAGGAAAGCAGGCTGTAGAGCTAGGACTTGATTTGAACAGATTACCAAAACATAAGTTAAGTCTGTTCAGTTGTGTGTTTAGGGTTTTTTTTTTGTGGTTGTGTGGGTTTTTTTTTTATATTTAACACTTTTTTTTTAGGGACTTCTCCAGCCTCATCTACTTGTGTTCTTTCCATTTTTGCAACAAGGGAGCAGGACTGTAATTTTTGAAATGTTAAAATGACAGGAAGAGATCAAGAAGATCTTTTGAAGGTTTTCATGTCTAATGAAACTCTTATGATTTCCTTTTCAGTCTCGAAAGCAGCCTGGGGCTGCACATCAATCTGGTGCACTTTGCAAAATAGTTTGAAAAGCAATAAAACTCACTGGCAGGATGCTAGGGATGTATGATAGAACTGAATTGGTGCGTATGGGGCAATGAGAAGAGGATCCGCTCTGTTACCAAGCCCCAGTGAGGAGAGAAATGAGCGTACTTCAAAAAGGCTATGCCAGCATCAATTGAAATTTAATGCCTATGTTTAAACTTAATGAAGGCTAGGTGGTTCAAAGGAAATCTTGATTAAGTTCGATTATTAATATGACTGCATTTGCAACTGCTATTAAATAAAAAAAAATATTCTACTTTTCTCAGAAAGATACTTTGAAATAGGTAACACCAGTTTTCTCTCTATTAGTTTAATGCTCATTCCAGGGAGAGAGCTCAGAGGGTTTATTTTCCAATCTTTACACTGAAGATGGTAAAGATGTGTTTTGTGGAAGAATTACAGCTAGTTTATTAAATACCCCAAGGAAGCTCACAAATCAATAATAGCTCACTGTTTGTTGATGCACTAACTTGAAATAATGGTATGCAGTGCTAGAAGTTCAGTTGTATATAAATGTCAATGTTTTGTAATGAATACATTTTTAAAGTACCCTCTGTGCTTCTACCGGTCTTTTGGTTTTAAAATATCTTTAAAATCAAGCTCTTAAAACTTTGCTTCATCACATGGAGCTATAAATAAGTGCATTTAAACTTTTCTCCGAGTAGTACAAACAGGAACCTTATTTGTATCTTCTTGTTGTGTAACAGAGACCAGACCGTTAGGCTGAGAATTCTACAGAATTGTGCTTAAATAAGTCTGGTGAAAGTTCATTTTCGGTGAATGTGTCATAATTTCATTTTTCCATTAAGTGTAGTTCCAAACTATCAAACCAGATTAAAGTCTGGAGTTTGTTTTGATGGCTATGAACAGTGTTTCTAGCCATCTTACAGAAGACCTCAGATTCTCTATAGAAAAAAGCCATTCCTTGCTCTTAAGCAAGACCTTGCTGTGCCTTCTGTAGCACTGTATGACCAGGGGGGAAAAGAAGCTGTGATGGGTAGGTTTTTGAAAAAGAAGGGAAAAATGGATCTGCTCATTACGTTTGAAAGGTACAAGTAGTCTGTTCCTTCTGAAAGGATCTGTGTTTTTTTCAAATAATTGGCAAAATTTTAATATTTTTCGAACTGACAAAAATTCTGGTGATGTGGTTGCATGTGGAACTGAGTCAAGAAATAAAGTTATATCGGAGAATTATAACTAAAAATAGATTACAAATATTTTGCAGAAAACAGTAAATTGTATAGATGAAATAAGTGATCCAAATACCTAAATGTTTGTCCTGGTTTTGGCTGCAATAGTATTAATTTTCTTTGTAGTAGCTGGTACAGTGCTGTATTTTGGATTTAAAATGAGAATAATGTTGATAACACGCTGGTGTTTTATTTGTTGCTGAGCAACGCTTACGCTAAGTCAAGGGCTTTTCAGCTTCTCATGCTCAGCCAGCAAAGAGGCCGGCAGAGGACACAGCCAGGACAGCTGACCCAGACTGGCCACAGGGATATCCCAGTCCATACGACATCATGCTGAACAATCAAACTGTAGCAAGCTAGCCCGGGGGGTCGTGGCCCACTGCTCACAGTCTGGCTGGGCATCGGTCAACAGGTGGTGAGCAGTTGCACTGTGCATCACTTGTTTTTTATATTATCGCTATTATTTTTATTTTCCCTTCCTTTCCCACTAAACTATTGTTATATCAACCCGTAAGTTTTACTTTTTTTTTCCAGTTCTCTCTCCCATCCTGCTGGTGGGGGAGTGGGTGAACAGCTGTGTGGTGTTTAGCTGCCTCAATGATGTCAGAGACTCTTTTAGGATTATGGATTATTAACTTCATCAGGCTTTAGATTAGAATTAGCAAGAAATTCTTTACCCTGAGGGCGGCGAGGCGCCGGCAGAGGCTGCCCGGGGCAGCTGTGGGTGCCCCGTCCCCGGCAGTGCCCACGGCCAGGCTGGGGCTGGGACCCACCTGGGCTGGGGGGAGGTGCAGGGGGTGGCCAGGGGGCTTTGAGGTCCCTCCTGACCCAAACCATTCTATGATAATTGGCACCAGAAAGGTGGTGTTTGGAACGTTTTCAAGAGTTTATCGAGCTTCAGAAGCACTTTGTCATGATGCTATTACAGGTAGTCAACCTCCTTCATCCTTATCACAGTGCAGTGGTTTAGTTTTGTGAGCTCATCTTTGCCACTGCCCAGAGATACAGAAAACTTTAAGGAAACTTCAGTAATTTGCATTTCCTTTGAGATGTATACTAAAATGGCAAGAGAATAGGAGTAAATGAAATTTAAAGTGAAATTCAAATGTGAAAGAAATCTGAGCACTGTATGTTAAAAGTGTCTAGGCAAACTTCATTCCGTGCTTTTAACGATGCCAGGCAGCACTAGTGCAGTTACAGCTACCTACGGCTATCCTATGGACTTAAACAGGAATTTTAAATGTGGGATTTTCTTCCTTTTATTCCGTGGGGTCTTTTTCTGTGATGTTCTGAAGAAGATTAATCTGAAATATGATTCTGGCTACTCTTTCTGTATCAGTGTATATTCTTTGTATGTTTTCTGTTAACTATTAACTTCAGATCTGAAAGGAATGTAGTGAGGAGAGCTTCTCAGGGGTTGCAGCATAAATTGTTCTGGTTTTGCTTGCTAAAAAAGTATAGCTAATACTTTTGAAATACACATAAATGTAAAACCAGCTGTAGTGAAGTGATATTTCAGATATTCATAGAACCATAGAATGGCTTGGTTTGGAAGGGCCCGTAAAGACCATCTAGTCCCAACCCCCTGCCACCTGGCCTTGAGCAGTGCCAGGGATGGGGCATCCTCAGCCGTTCTGGGCAACCCATTCCAGTGTCTCACCACCCTCACAGGAAAGGATTTGTTCCTAATATCCAATCTAAATCTCCCCTCTCTCAGTGCAAAGCCTTTCCCCCTTGTCCTATCACTACAGGCCCTGGTACAAAGACCCTCTCCAGCTTCCCTGTCGGCCCCTTGAGGTGCTGGAAGGTGCTCAAACGTGTTCCCAAAGCCTTCTCCTCTCCAGGCTGAACCACCCCAGCTCTCCCAGCTGGTCCTTCCAGCAGAGGTGCTCCAGCCCCTGGTCATCTCCATGGCCTCCGCTGGACTCGGCCAACAGGTCCATGCCCCATGTTGTGGGCCCCAGAGCCCCATACACTGGGAACATACAGAATACAACTACAAGCATTGCCTGCTTGTCTCTCTGTGCTCCCAAGCTGTTTATCTATTTAGAACTTTAATCTGCTGTTAATGATTAGAAAAGATATTTTCCTTAGAAATGTCCCTTTAACTTGGCTACGTTGATAGCACCGACCAGTATTTAGCACCTAATGTGACGTGGCATTTTGGAATGGAAAGGAATATTATGAACCAATTAGCGTGGGATTGCTTTTCTGGAGTAATGCGCTTGATAACAAGAGAGAAAACTTCAGGAGGTTACTTGGGTCATAGATCAAGATGCAGATTTCTCTTGGATGTAGTTGCTTCATTCTTCCCGGTGGAAGATTCAACTTACTCGCCAGTATTTTAGTCATATCCCTCTTTTCCCAACTATTGAGGAAAGGTGTAGTAATAGCAGGTGCCAGACACAAGAAGGCTGGGGTGGTAGAAAATGAAAAGTGAGAACTACACTAAACGTCAAGAATGGGAATGTGCCAGATTTGTATTTATTTAATGTACGATGATAAATATATGTTTGGTTTTTTTTTTAAAGAAAATAATTTCTTTCATGTTACCAATCTGGGTAACTCATGTGAGTTTAGAAGCTAAGTTCATGGTCAGCATTTTTATTCAGCTTCATTCTGATTTAAGGACAGTGGATCAAAAATACAGTGATAAAGTATTATTAAGATAAAGGATTATTAATGTAACATGAAATTTTTGCTAAGAAGGCTGTAATTATTGTGCTTTTTATTACAAGAACTCCTTCAAGCTGCTTAACATTGAATGGCATTGGTTCCCTTGCCCTTGACATGGCAGTAATTGCCTTGCAATTGTGTTGATGAAGGGAGAGCTGGGTTATTACAAAATCTAACTATATAATTATGTTTGAAGAAAAATACTCTTCAGCTGGCTTGAAATTTTGTAGGGCTAAGAGTACTTTACATTCTTTTAATTGGTTGTGCTATACTTAATTTTACATTCAAATGGCTTACAGGTTTTTATCCTTTGCACCTTGAATCTCTCTGGCTAGAAGAGTGAAAATTAAAGTTTCTCATTTTTTTTCTGTCGTCTTCAAGAAAGTGTGTTATAATTAATTTTTACTTTAGGCGTTAATAAAAAAAAAGAGTTTTTAAAAGTTTAGATTATTTCTTTTTGTGCTGTATAATTCAAGACTTTGACCTATTAAATGAATAATTGGATTAAATGCTCACTCTCTGACATAAAATTTTAAGGCACACTGAAAAATAGCTGCTAAGAGGCATCTGGGGGCAAATATAATCCAGTGTGGTTGGGGGGGGGCTGCTTCTTACCCCCTGGAATGTATCAGGAGTGATAAATGTGATAAAGGTAGAGGCCCAGTGACACTGAAGAAGTCATATGCCACCATAGTCATGGAGGGGGCAAGTTTTATTCTTTCCCCAACTTTTTGCCCAGTAATGCTGACCCTGCAGCATCTCTGCTTCAGTTTTGGTGGTAGATTTTTTTGTTTGGTTTTTTTTCCTTCCCCGCTGTGTATTATAGTCTCATGAGTAGGGACAAGGAAATAAGGACTTACGGACTTGCTGGAGAGGGCTGAGGGGACTTCTCTAATCCTCCCCTGCTGCTCCTTCTCCCTTCCAGTCTCCTTTAATCGGTATTTGGGCACATAGCTGGTCAGCTTGGTTCACAAACACTGCTGTAATTAGGAACAGGAATTTCAAATACAGTAGTTAAGTTTTGGAGGTAATTTTTGTAATGCTTTAAGGATTAAATATGAAAATGACTCTGCATCTCAGGCTCAAACATCAAAGTTTAAACAGTATTATAATGAGAGTTTTAACGAGCAGCCTTCAGGTGCTTTATACTGGCTTTATACTTTATGCCTTAATACTGGAGCTGTATATGAACCATAAATATACACCTAGATAAAGTGTAAGGTATGCTAACACGCATTCTTATTGTAGTTCACGAGCAAAGAACTGAGATCCGGTGTGGAATGATGAGCTGTTTACATTTTTGTACCTAATAATTTTCTGTGGGTGTAAAATGAATGAAGTTTTGGTGCTTTTGTTACATGTGTAGTTTCGAGGCAGTTGTGAGACAGCAAAAACTTGCTTACCCAAGAGGAATCGATCAGACTGTTTTTGACAGCATCAATAGTGATCTGTCACTTCAAACTTTTTATTTCTTTTTAACTAGATTTTTAACTTCAAATTATTGTAAACAGTTTGCACTTTATACCTTTATATCTTACCTGAAACCTCTTAAAAAGGTGTTTCAGAGTAGGGTAAGTACTTCCAGCTGGAGTGCTTTTTCAAATTGTTTCGTCTTTTTTAGGAATGCAAAAATATGAGGCTGAGTTTAATAATACCTTAAAATTTAAATTTAAATTGCTGTTGATCCTGTCTTTTTTTCCCAAGAGGTTTATTATTTACTATTATGTTGTATACCTACAATAATGAGCAATGATGATGATTTCTACAGGACTCCCAATTTGGATGTTCTAGTTTTGCAATATTAGTTTTTGTTACTGTGTTTTGTCTAAATTTTGCTGAGTTTATGAAAAATAGAATATATCAGAAAAATGATGCATGATGGACCAGGCTGGTTTTATTAAGAAGGTAACATAAAAGCTCATTTTCCTCTATTAATAAGTTAGCATTATCAGGATTGCAGTGTGAATCCTTCAGCTGGTATCTGCTCTGTGTTTAAGGTTTTCCCCCTCACACATATGCTTGTGTTTCACTTCTCCTAATTTCCTTTTCATATATTCCTGTGACTTAATTTTCTCCATTTCCAGTAATCTTTCAATTCCTACCTCTCTGTGTCCACTGCTGTGTTACTCCTGATATTTTCATATGGAGAAATCAAGTACCCAGACCCATCATCTCATTGTACAGGGGCGATTTGTTTTTCCCTCTTCTTTCTACCTGTGTGTCAGATGCTCTTTTCCTTTCAAGGAGCTTTGTTCATTAAAACGGGACCAAACACGGTATTCTTTATCTTTTCTTTCTAGCTGGCCTGTGGACAGTCTTTACGCTAGGTGGGGTTGGGAGTAAACCAGCGCCGCACCTGGAGCAGTGCTCCCCTCTAGCGAACCAGAGTCTGCTGCTTCTGCTGGTCTTGGCTAATCTGACCGATGCTCCAGATACACCGAACCCCTACAGGCAAGCCATTATGTCCTTCAAGAACACGCAAGGTTTGTATTCCTTCTTATTTCTAAGCATGAACTGATGAAAGTGAAGTGTTAATTTGCTGCAACTACTTAGAGGTTCTCTTTCCAAAATCTGGTTTCCCTTCAGCCAGCCCATGGAAGAGCTGCAATAGTATGTTTTCTTCTGGGAGTTTTGAGGTGGAGTTCCTCAGCTGCTGGAATTTAATGGAAGGGGCAGAGGGAGAAGCATGCTCTTTCCTTCAGACTTGAAAAATTTTAGAAAGCATAATTTCATAGAATATAAATTATACTGACCTCTAAGTAGGTTGGTTATGTAAGAATCTGCAGGAGTCCCCTCAAACTTTATAGCACTTGGGGAAATTCTGTTTATCTGGAGTCATGTTCCTGAGAGCCAAGATAAGCAATTGAATTGCAAACTGGACTGATTTGCTAACTGCATTCTTGTATTGCAAATGTGTGGAGAAACTGGTTAATGTAAACACTTTGATGAGACTTGAGTACAGGGAAAGTTTCAGAGCTGTTTCAGTGCTTGCCTGGTTTTTGAGAAGGCTGGTTGCAGTCTGTGTATCAGGTAACTGCAGATGTGATGCTGGACTCAGTCCCCTGCTGCAGAGAGTCTTGCTTGCGATGCAGTAATGCCCTAACACAGCTTGGACTACTTAGCTCAGCTTTCAGGCAGCGTGCTTCTTTTCATATGTATTTTATCCATACACTTAAATCTCTCTGAGTTTTAGCCATGGGGTTTTACCTTTCCTTGGCTTTACAGGGTTTGACAGTATGCACAGAGCTACTTGGCACAGCTCAAGTGCTACATGGTAACCTGTGAAGCCACATCAGTGCCTCTGAATTACTCACTTTATTTGTATGCCTTTAACCATTAAGTTTTTAGAAGGTTGAGCTCTAAATTCATTCACGTTTACCTAGGAAGTTTCTTTGGGTTTTGAGGATGGAGGATTGTTCTTTTAAAGAAGAAGTCTTAGTTCTGAAATGCCCCTTTGATTTATTGGATGCTGTTAACAGGCAGTGGAGTTCAAATTCTTCATACAGTTTTTGTTTTGTTCTTTTTTTAAACTGCAAACGTCTATGAATGTTTTATTTTGGTTGAGTTTGTTTTGTGGCATCAGTAATGAGTAATGTATTTCATTGAAAACTGTTACACATGTACCATTATAAAATTTTAAAAGAACTTATGCTATGTCATAGTAGCATGAAAAGCCATATTTACTCTATGTGTACGTTTATAGAATGACTTACTGTTTCCCATAAACCTGTTTTCGCTAGCAATACTCATATAACTGAGCTTAAATCTGATTCCTGTGGACGTTCTGAGGGGCTGTGGTAAGAGGAGAATTACATGAAAAAGAAAGGCTGGTTGCTGTCCTAATGATCTATAGTATGTGACTATAAAATGAAAACTGGCTTTTTTGTTGAAGTAATGCATATAATTTGAGACAAAGCTAATACAATTCAGGATAGTTTCTTCATTCTGCATGGTCTAGAATAGTTTAATTTTTATGTTGGTCAGTTCAACATTCTGCAGAATACTACAGGATATATTGCAATTGCTGAGAAGTTTCTTTAATACTGTTTAGGTGTTTGTTTTTTACAGTTTTTAAAATATGCTTTAATAAAAAAGATAGTGAAGTGCTATAAATATGTGGCACAAGTTAAATATCCACAGAAGCAAAAACTGAAAGTGAGTGGATGCTCCTCAGCTAATGAACCATGGCATCAAGTTGCTGCTTAATAGAGCACGTTGAATTGATGCGATGTTGCTGTCTACATCCAGGTTTTCCCTATTAAAGAGAAATACTCACCTAAAGTGGGATGGCTTTAAACCAGTTGGTCCATAATCAGGATCAGTGATTGTAGGGGTCTTGGGGCAGCAAGGGTAGTTCAGAAAAGACAGGTTTGGGGCACTCCTCTGCCTGTTGGTATGTCGTTGTAGGGAGAGGCAAGGTTTCCATCGCTGATGGGCTGCATCTTGCCTCTGTGTGTGTGGCAGTGCCTCCCGACTCCTGCAGAAAGGAGAAGTGTTTGCTTCAGTGCCTCCCACTGAGTTCAGCTAAATGGCTGGAGCTGTCATCCCTCGCCCAGGCCAAGAGAAGCAGCCAGCTCCCTGGCACGTCGTCTCTGCTGGGCCCCCAGGAACCCAGTGGGAGCCAGGGCTCCTGTGGGGCTCCCACAGGTCTTCCAAGTACTTTTTCCTTCCAGAGAGGGTGGAGATGTTCTTCAAAATAAGTGACAACTACCACATTCTTCCATGCTGAAAGTTATTTAGAAACTTTGCTAAGAATACAAACTACAAAGAAAGGGGAAGGACAGACGCCCACATCTCAGTGGGTGCAGTGAGCTTTTGTGTGATCAGTCCCTACCAGTATAGAGATTTGTCCAGAAGAGTGGAAAAGTTTGGTCAGAAACCATGGGAGTATTCATTTACACAGCCAAATCTGTGTTGACTCATGAATGCTGGCCATGGGCACCTGGCGTGGTGACACTGTTTTCTCAGCATTTTCTGTGGTGATGCAGTCTATAACATCTGAGAAATCTTTCAGGATTTGAGGAAGAAGAAAGATTTGGATGAAATGCAGTAGCTGCTGCCTATTATGCTGGCTATCGAAATATAGTTGGCTGCAAAATGGCTTGTTAAAAGGCAGGTTTTGAAATTTGCATTGTATTTCTCCCCTGCCCTTTATTCTCCTGAGTCTTTTCTTCCTTTCCTTAAAATGCCATCTGTCCACAAATCACTGTGCAGGAGGAGTAGTAGTACTGTCATGCTGTTTGATACAGCAGAGCTTTCCTAAGTTAATGCGTTTTTAATAAATGATAATTCAGAAATCTCTAGTGTGGTGTTGTGGGAACTGATGAATTGTAATTGAGTTCTTCAACTTTGGACATCCTGCTTATAGTAATATGGAAATTTTTAAGTCCAAACCTTTAGTATATTGGAGTATCCAAACTACTGTTGTTCCCAGAATATCATCTTGCCATGAAATTGCTGTAATTTTTCCATATGCATAGCTTGTTTGTGTGCTCAGAAAAGATAGCTTTTGTATTCAGTTGCCCAGATGCTGAAATAAATCAACGCAAAAAGGCAGACTCGTCCTACTTCATGTATCATCACAGAAGATGCATGTTTTGGTTGGATGTTTTTGAACAGAGCTGGACAGGAAAATACTACATACATATTCCTGTGAAGCTTTTTGAGAGCTGAGAAATGTACCTGCTCTGCGCTGGAACGAAACCTTGTACTCTCAAAGGTTTTTGTGGAGAAGGCAGAGGCAAAATCTCTGACTTGGGGAGATTGGGAGGCTGAATAAGGACATGAATCTGCCTTTCTGACATGAGTGCATCATTTGTCACACTAGCTTTTTCCACTGGAAATTCCTGACTGTTAGAGATCTGTGCTGATGGAGGTTTTTGTTGAAACTGGTAAAGCTTCTTGTGTAAAGGTTCTGTGAACAGAAATCTGGTTTATTCTCACTAACAGCTCTGGCACAGATTGTATTGTGCCATGTGAACATGAATAAACTGCTGTTGCTTTGAGGGATCTTAGACTGTACAGTGTGGTCTTTTAGACTACTTAACCCACTGAACTCCCCACCACACTTGCATCTTTAGGGTCCTGACAACACCTATGTTTCACTGAAAATGTACTGATAGCCTTGACCTATGTGTATCTGCCCTTCATGCCGAGAAATGGATAGGAGATAACACCTTGATGCTAAACCTGAAAGTTTGGGGTGCAGGGTTTGGAAACATGAATCATCAATACATGGGGTCCAGAGAAGAGGCTGTAGCTGCCCTCCTTGCAGCAGCTCCTGGGACTGCCTTCTTTTCTAACAGTGGAAGCCATTTGGGTGAACAGAATAGCTTTTTGAAAAAAATGAGTGTCTGTGCAGAGGCAGCGGTCTTACTGTTGCTTCTGTGGGTGGACAGCCTCAGGTTTTTGGCATGACAGAAGCTTCATGAGATCCTATTAAGGCTTATGACTATCAGTGGTAAGAGTCATGGATGATTTTTATTTCCTCCTTACTGTGATGTCTGTATGAAATATTTCACCAAGAGATTTTTATAAAGTTAACAAGTAGCTGGGTGGTAAATGTATTTGTTCATGATTTTTTTTTAAATTATTATTATTTCTTTATTTCAGATAGCACTGCTTTTTCATCATCAAATCCACACACCTTCCAGATTAATTTTAACAGTTTGTACACAGCTTTGTGTGAGCAGCAGAAATCTGATCAAGCAACTCTTCTTTTATACATGCTTCTGCATCAAAATGGCAATGTACGGACGTATGTGTTGGCACGAACGGACATAGAAAGTCTTGTAAGTATTGCTCTGCTTGCCTTACACTCATCATGAGGGGTTGGTCCTGGAAACCTGAGTGTCACCAGCTGCCACAGTCCCCTGTTCTGTGGTAGGGGCAGTGGGTTCTGGCTCACTTATTCACCATTTCTAGCTCATTTATTATGTCATCTCAGGTGTATGATGCTAAACCTGTCACTGCAGTAAAAGACAGTACTGATAAAGCTACCAGGCTGTCTTTGATTCTGTGCTTCTCGGTGTCACTCTTAGTCTGATCCAGGTCAAACCTGCTGACCTCTGGGCATGGTGTGAAGAAACCGGTAGCAGATACCATTCTGTTCGTTATTTTATTTTTCTTTTTTAGGTATTCAGGCCGAAAACTTACACAAGCTTACTGAGTGCGTACAGGGATAATAGTTAACGAAATGAGCTGTAACTTGACTAGCTTGCCAGATGTCTTACAGGGTTGACCTGCAGCTGAAACTCCTCAAGGAGCAGCTGACAGATTTTATAGAAATGCAACTGTAGTGACTTTTTAGCTGCTTTAAATAGCATTGTGGTTAATGGCCAATGTAACAGACACCTGGTACAGTTTTTGTAGGTTATTAGCTTATGCTCCCCACTTCAGTAATGTCACAAACCACTTAAACAAATCTTACTTATTAAAAAGCATTCCTTTAATAAGATAATGGCTGTCTAGGGGAGTTGGTAACGGAATAAAGAACCCTTTCCATTTTAATATTTGAAGTCTTGCCAGATAATTAGATCCCTTGCCTATTTGATGGCAGATATGGAATGAGCTTGGTCTCAGTCCAAGTTCTAACAGATGTAATGCTAAAATCAGAGTTGATAGACGCCACTGTTGGCAAACTAGGGTGAGATGGCTGGATATTGAATTGATTCAAGACTGAACTTTCGTGTAGTCCACTGCAGATTATCTAGGTGAGGGCTGAGTCATTTTGCATGAATTCTGCAAACAAATGGTCATGTTTAATTTCCTGGGCTGTTGGTATGTGATATGACAAGTTTCAAAGCTGCTAGCCATATCGATTTACTTCACCTTTAGAGAAATAAAGGTTAGGTGTGTGCATTGTTTTATAATTATGATGTCTGATATATTGTAAAACTTACAGAAAAAGCATGAGGCATGTGTGTCAAAACAACTCCAGATGCAGGTACTCAGACGCTCTGCAGTGTGGGAGATTTTCATATATTATCACCTATCTTTCCTCCTCCTCAAAAAAAAAAAAAAAAAAGCCAGAAAATAACAGCAGTAATCAGCAACACTAAATGCTTTGTGAGAAAAGCTGAGAAAATCGAGAAAAGCATCACTGAAAACTCAACAGTATGTTTGATTTATTTTTTAATACCAAAATTTGAAACTTTGTGCTCTTATTTTGCTCTTCATGCATACTGTTAACTTTTTGTGATCACTGCTGACACATTACTTACAGTTTTCTAATCATCTTGTTTTTAGCCAGCTAGTAGGTAAGGAAGAGCAGCAGTCAACTGAGAAGAGCAGTTTTAATTGCTTAGTAATGCACGCTGAGCCAGACACAAAAAGGATTTGGGTTGGGAGGGTTACTGGACAAAGAAATCATGATCTCTCAATTACAGCCCTGCTGTGAAAAAGGCTAATTCAGTCTTGGGCTTGTAACGAGGCGAAGGGATAGGAGTAATGGAGTTGGTTATTTCCTTCCCTATATGGCAACTGCAAGAGTGGTGCTAACATGTTGCATACTATTCTGGTGGTGTACTGCCATACTTTGTAAAATATTTACAGGCTATTGAAAAATGAAGAGAGTGTAGAGAAAGATTTTTTTTTTTTTTCTTGCTTTAAAATTAACAATAAAACTGTGAGAGGCTTAGAAAGTGGGTCAGGAAAGAGTTTAGGAAGCATCAGGATGTGTACATGCGTTCACAAGGGGAAAGCCTTGAACAGAAAGGACTCTCCACTTCCAGAGAGGAGTGGTAAGAAGTAAAGACTGGATGTTGAATCCCACAACTTAAGAGATATAGGAGCAGAAGAGTTAAGGTAATTAATCCAGAGGCAAAACAGTGTTCTCTTTGGGTATCTTTGAAGGAGAGTGAGTGTCTTTTTTGAGGAATATGGCATAAGTCAGTGGCCTCTTCATGCAGAGGCAGCCAGGTGAAATATAAGGGTGCTGTATGAGAGGTCATGTCAGCAGTCAGCCGAGTGCTCATCTTAAACTTTTAGGGGTTTTGCAGGTTGTTCCTGTTTCACTGCCCTCAGTGCATCACATTTGTTGTGTTTTCCCCTATTTTAATTCTTCTCGGTTTTGGTGCCCAGGAAGTATTGCTAGCAGATGCTATGTGACATTTCCTAGAGGTTTTTGAAATGTGCCTTTGCTCTTTTGTAACTTTATTTTAATTTGTAAATTGATTCATTATGTTTTTCTTAACTGTTATAATAGACCATGTCTCAGCTTGCTTCCTAATTTTTATATGAATTTACCTGTGTCTGTTATAGATAAATACCTTTATCTTCTTTTGGGCTTTATAATGCTTTACCATTAGTAAGGCAGTGCATCCTTTTTGCTCTTGTAATAAGTCTGCTTGGTAGAATTAATGTTTGTGTGTCTTCCATAACTTATGTCACTTTGTATACTTTTATAAAATAATTGGGTTAAAGATCTGATGCCATTAGGGATGTTCAGATTCTGGAATTTGGCTATCTTATTGAAAGTACCAGCAAGGATTCTCCAGGAATGGTGGGACTGGTGAAACAGGGAGCCATCAGCAATTTTTTTCATAAGCATAGAGTCATGGTCTGTAGGTGGGAGAATGTTGAGCCTTTTTCTGTTTGGAAGATCAGCCATCACCCATATTGCAGGTAAAAATACTGATGAGATATCTGCTTATAAGAAATAAGCTATTTCTTTGGAATATGTTTATTTTGGATGCTAAGTTGACATTGCATTGCTGCTCAACATGACTGGACTGAAATAAGGTATATGATGATGTATTTATATCAATTGATGGTGCAGCAGTATTTTTTCCTGTGGTATAAATGTGGCTTAAGCATGTTACTTGTGTGGCTATGCGGTCTTGTGTTTTGTTGTATACTAAAGACAAGCTATTTTAAAACTCTTTGCTGGGGAAACTGTTCCTGACCTTGGACTGAATATAGCACCTGCAATTTTCAGTGTCTGTTTTTACCTGCCCCTTATTTTGGGGATTAAAAGTAACTTTTTACTGGTGGCTGTGTCTTGCCAGTTAAAAGCTGCTCCTGATGGAGCAGCGTTAGTCATAGTGCAGTAATGACAGTTTAATGATGATGAATAAAAGGGCCAGCAATACGAAAGGAAGTGGTTATTGTCTTCTCAGTGTGTAGCTGGACAAAGCCATCATGTAAGAAGGTAGATGTATAAGCTTTAGTATGTGTGTACAACATAAAAGTGTATAAAAAAATTTTTGGTTACAATTCTGGGTACGTTTAAATATAATTAATATATTTTATATTATAATACATATATAATATTTAATTAAAATTAAAAAATAGTCAGAATATAAAAATAAATTAAATTTTGATTATATTAAATTAAGTAGTGGCTTGCCAGATAGTTTTTGTTCTGAGAACAGTAATACTTGTCCTAAAGGGGTGTGTGCCTCAGTGATCAGTATACAAGGAAAGAGTGTTTGAAGGAGGAAGGGCTATAGCAACTGTATGAATTGTTTCAGTTTTCATCTGGAAATGGCACGTAGAGAGGTTAAGTTGCTATTTGCACCCTTAAGTTTTGCCTGGTATGTAGATGGAGAGAAGTCTGAAAGAGGAGTGGGAAGGAAAGCATGGCTGGGGAGCGGAGGTGGGAGGAAGAGGTTTGGAAAGCTCTCAGGGTGTGTTTGGGGCAGGAAGACTGAGTGCAGTGATCTGGAGAGCCGAATCGGTCTTCAGAGTGAGGGTGATTTCAGTAGCTAGTATACAGTTTTAGTGAGAGTACTTCCCTGTGTCGGCCCTTACGGAAATGTCTGTAATGTCTCAATGTCAGAACCAAGGTACCCGTTTTTAACGCAGCTTGTAGCAGCACACTTTTAGGACTTGGAGTGCTTAAGGAACACAAACTCACTTTTTCAGCTGTAGTTTGACCTGATAGTGGTGTGCCTAGACAGAGGAGATATGTTGGGCCATTCTGAAGGAATACATTTCGGCAGAGTGCTTTGTATGGTGGAGTTTAGCATTAACCAGACTGGATCACAGTTACACTGAAGGAGCGCAAGGCATGTACTTTATAACGCAGTATATTCAATTTTGAGTAGCTGTAAAAATTAACAGACACGGCTATTTGGGAGCTGTCTTAAAAATACAAAGCTCTTCCACTGGTTACTTTCGGAAAGGATTTTGTTGGTCTCCCTGCAAAGTCAAGTTGTAAATGCAGTTCTTGGTAGTTTTATATTGCTTCCTGCTGTATGAAGCTTATCGTAATGCTTGGACTTGGAAATGACTTTGACCTAACACAGTGCAAAGCTACATGCAATATAAATATTGGAGATGGAAATGATTTGAACAATGGCCTAATGCAGTGATGTTTGTTTCCCTTTTCCCCCATCCAAGGGAAAGGACTAGTGTTTTTTGCTATATGCCAAGTAGGTACTCTGGGGAAAACCTGGTCTTCACTCAAGACCTATATTCACAAAACACAAAGACATGGACTCTGGTTTCAACTAGAGAGAGAAGTTTGTGGAGGATCCTTTGAAATGGTAAAGCAAGGATGGTTGCAATGTGTAAATATTTTTTTTCTTTTTCTTTTGTTGTGGTATTGTCTTGACCCTGGCCAAAGCATCTGTCAGAAGGTTTTGTGGTTTCCAGCATGTAGGTCAATCTCACTGGTTTTAATAGAAACTGTTGTGTGTTTTAATATGTTCCAACTGCTTTGGGACTGGTAGACTGTAACAGAACATTCTGGTAACTTCAGAACCTTGTGGAGCACTCGGTGTCCTGGCCACTCACCAGAATAGGTTTCACATGATTCATCTTGCTGTACTCAGCCTGTTTTGAAAAACAGCAAGTCTTTAGGTGTTGAGAAGCTTCTTGGAACAAATTCTGCATCTCATCTGCTATCTTGGAATTGAGAGTTTTCTCCAGTTCCTTTTTCCAGGCTATTTTGTGATTTAGGCCTATTTCTGCAGCTCAGAGAAGCCATGTTGTACTGAGCCAGTGGAAAGCTCATTTTCAGTTGGTAGAGAGACGTTTGCATCTGGATTAACTTTAGACTAGCATCCAGGTATGCTTGCTGTTGCAATGAAATCTCATTTTCATTATTATTGCAAGACTTTGGCTTAAGCTGTTTATCCTGGTGGAAATGTTGCAAGACCTTGGGCTGAACTCTCATCATAATGTCAGTTCTCTTTGGCTGCATATTGTCTAGAATTGGAAAAACAGGCCTTTTCTAGTCTTAACCCAACCCAGACTGGTTCTTTTCTGGGATTAGCTCCACACACCAAAATGAGATTTGAGTTTCAGGTCTCAGAATGCCTCTGTGCACCTCAGCTCCAGTATGCTTGGCTATGTTTGATGAGGAAAGTCCTTTCAGACCAGGCTTGTGGTAGAACAAATGGTTAGAAACAATTTTTTTCCTCCTTGAAATGGTGAAAATCTTTTAACGCTTTTATTTTCCCCATAGTCTAGAGGGGAGCTAAAGCTTTCAGAGCCTATGGTAACTGGTATGGCTGGAAATCTCATTTATTAGGAATTGAAATTCCATGTCTGACCACAAGAAAGAATTTGTTTAGACTCTCTTGTGGAGGCAGAATGAAACAGATGGAAGGTGTTTGAACACTATACGTCACTATTTAGGGGTGGTTATTTCAAGAGGGAGGAATTGCTATGGTATTGTTAAGGGCAGGGTGATACACAGGAGGTTTAGAGACTCCTCTGGTTATTGTCTGAGGTATCTGAAGAGTAAACTGATGCACACGTTTTTCTTCCCCTACAGGTTCTGCCAATTCTTGAAATTCTGTATCACGTTGAAGAAAGGAATTCACACCATGTTTACATGGCTCTTATTGTTTTGCTGATCCTTACAGAGGATGATGGCTTCAACCGATCCATTCATGAAGTGGTGAGTTATAGTTTCAGTAAATAATTCTTGAGCTTTAAAAATTGTTTAAATATTTATTTTTATAAAGACATATCTGTATATCTGTTTCCTTAGCAGAGGCTGTATGTGTTCATCCAAATTTGGTGGCATATTCATATACGTATTTCTTTCATAAGGACTAGTAACATGAAGGGGGAAGAGTAATTTCAAAACTTTCCTGAGTGAAGTGAACAAACATGCTCCCTCTTGTAGAAGAGATGCTGCATATACCTCTATTTCTGTGTCTTTTTGTGTGTGTGTGTGTGTGTGTGTGTATGTGTTTCCTGTTAAAAATTAATGTAATAATAGCCAGGCAGGCTGCCTCAAAGATGCTGAGTGTTTGCCATAGAAGTGGAGGGGCTAGAAGAGAGGAAAAAAACGGAAAACCTTTTTTTTCTCCTGAAAAACTTTACTTAACCAGTTTGATACAGTTAAGAGGAACTTTTAGTTGGAGTTTTATTTTCCAGACTGAATGTTACTTCCTTATTTGGCATTTCTTCTGTCTTTCTGCTAGATTAATATCTACTATATGTTGTCCATATAGTATGATCCAGATTTTGACTAGCTTTGATGGGCCTTGACCATCTGTGCTGCAGAATACGTTGGACAATTATGTTCTCGTTTCCAAGCTTCTAAAGGCTATGATAATGCGGAAGGTGTCTGCATTGGTGTTACGTACTTTTTTGACTGGGACACGGAAACTCTCTTTTGGGGTTATGTGAAATGCAAAAAGCTGGAAACAAAGTTCAAGGTATCTAACCAGAACCCTTCTCCCAGGTAAATTTCCAGCCTGTTTTGGAAGAAACTGGTGGTTTTTGCTGGTGCCAAGCAGTAGAGACTTACAGTATTTACTCTCTAAAATTTCAGATTTCCTATAGCTTTTATGTAGAAAGCAAGAAGAGATGGTGTTTATATGCAGTTTGCTGGTAGTAACTTCTAGGAAGCAGCTTTTAGGAGGAGCACCTGTAGTAACCATGCAGATGACTGAAACATTTTCCTGAAGCTTTCTTCTGTCTCACCTTCATGTGCCTTGAAACCTGCACGTACGCACCATATGTGTGTGTGGTATACATTTTTGGGTTCAATATCACTAAGTCATTTAAATTCTCTCATAAATCGAGCTTGTTGAGGCTTAGAATGCAGCAGACAAAATTTCACTCCTGCCTCGCATTCATTTTAAAGGCTTTACACGTGGTCTTTCAATACGTTCCTTACTGAATAAGTGAAAGTGGAAGATTTCCCTAAAATTTGTTAATGAGGATCCAACTGTGGAATGAAAATATAAATCAAGTTTTCTTGTCCAGTTTATTCTTGCCTTTGCAGCTAACCCTGCCAATATAGCAGTAGTGTTTTCTGTGTAATGTGGTTATTAGTTTACTACTTCCATTTTAATAAAAACAAAATAAACCTAGAAGTTCCTTTTACCCTGAACTGATTATTTTTTTTTCCAATCCTGCCTTTGCTTCTTCCATTTTCTTCTCAATTTAATCTTTGATTTTACTTCAGATTTTCATGTAACAGCTGCTTTCTTTTACTTTGTGGTTGTCTTTTCCTACTCCATAGTTCCTGGTGAGAAGCATCCGTTCATTGACAGCATTGTGCAGCCAGAGTTTTGCTGGGTTTGCTTCTTAGCTAGGTAATGAGAGGTGGCTGTACAGTGCCTGAGCCTGCAGGCTCGTCTATGTGAACTTCTCCCATCAGCCCTACTGCAGAAAAAGCTGTGAAATAGAATCTTTTACCATGGAAAGCCAGTGGAGTGCTATGACACTGCAGACGGTAGATGTGGAATGACCTTAATTCTTCCTCCTCTGTTCCTTTGTTCTTTCTCTCACCCTTTTCTCCATTCTCTGATGGATGGGGCATGTTTCATGCCAAAGGAGAGGGCAAATTTGGAGGCAAAAGCAGAATGCTTTTCTACCCTTGCAGTGCTTTTCTTACTGAACTTGTAGGCTTTTTCTTGCCCCATGCTCTTAATCTTGGTGACATGTGGATGGATTGGATGCAGTGAAGGAGAAAGAGGACATCTTCCCTGTTCGAATCTTAAACTGCGCACTCTGAAAGTTACCTAAATAAACTACAATATAGATGAGTCGATGACTGTGATACTAATTCTTAAGTATTCCTTATAGGAAGGATTCCTTACTTGTAAAAAAATCACGTTATGTTCACATTATGTTAAACTTCAGAAAAATAAAGTTCCCTTCTTGATCTATATGATCTATGCCATTGCTGAACTTTACAGAGTGATGTGGATATCAAAATAACAAAGATGTGAGCATCGCATCTTTGCTTGTGAACTGTTGGGGAATGTATGGGTAGTGGATTCCTGCAGATCCCATGATGGAGACAAAGTGTAGTTAGTTCCCCACTTTGTGGAAAAAAGATCCAAATCATACAGATAAATCACTTCCCCATGCCCATCTTTTTGAGTTATTTAAATGAAAGTTTCCAGGTATGACATGGCCAAGTTAACTATTAAAAAACGACAGTATAATGTAAGAAATTAGTCTCATACTTTCTTATCTCCACATCTCCTAAAGGCTGAGAGGGTATTATAGGGCAGCAAAATGAAGGGAGTCAGGAGAGAGGAAAGTTGTATTGGGATTTCTGCAAAATGTGAACATCTAGTGTCATTACATAACTGGAATGAAACTCTTAATCACTGTGAATATTTATCAAATTCTAGCAATTACAGCAGGATTTTATTTTTTTCCCCCCATCACTTGAATAAAGCATGAAGAAAAAAAAAATTGATGTATTTTAGATCAACCTGTTTTTCTCTCTGCTGCTGTGTATCCTGTGTATGGTTCTTAAAAGAAGCATGACTGTACAGTCCATTTAAGGGCTATTTTCCTTTGTGGTATTTAACCCACATTTATTTATTGATTTTTAAGATTAATTTTAGTAAGCACAGTTTTATAAATCTTGTGATTATACCAACTGGTAAAGAGCTCAGGAAACCACAGAAAGTTTTTGACTGCTGAAGCATTTTTTTGTTTAAAATGAATGTGGTTTTAAGAGCCTGGAAAATATGATTAAAACCATAGGTCCTGTTCCTGCAATTGGCTTAATGCAGTTAGATCCCTGTAACCACGTAGAGCTCAATTTTGTTTGCTAATACTAATAAAAACAGAGTAAAAGAGTAAACTCAAGAATTCCCTAAAGGGGACAAGTATTGGTGATTTTTCTTCTCTGATTTATGAAACTATATACAATGACATCAGATGTCAAAATAACATCATATAATACTTAATGTAGCAGTAATATATACTATAGTACTACTACAGTACTGTATGCTGTTTATGCTGTGTGTATGTTTATGCTGTAGTAAACAGCAAGAGACTGTAAATCACAATTTAACTGTATTTTTATTGTGTTAAGAAGTTATCTCACAAACAGAGTTATGAGAAACTGGGAATATCAGTGTTCCCTATATATATAGAACTGAGTTCCTGTTCTTTGCATCTGAAGTTCTTGCACCTTGAGTTGTAGGTGTCCAGGAACCCAGTGGTAGAACAGTAATTAATCAAAGCCTTTTAATTTATTTTTTTTAAATTGTTCTTGCAAGACCACCCCAGGTCTGAGCTTCTGTTTTTTCACTTTTCTCTTTATAATACTCTCCATAAACGAATGAGATTGTTCAAATTGTGGCACTGATTTCTGGTAGATGATTCTGAAATTTAAGAAATTTTCATGTTTCATGCTTCTGAAACGCAAAACCATGTGAGACACGGTGGTGGTTGCTGCTGGTTTTGTTTTTTTTTAAATAAGCATTTAATTGCTTACTTGCTATGGTTGTGTTCTTCAGTATGGGGGAGAGGAGAGTGCAGGTGACAGGGACTGGTATGTATATGTAACTTTTTAACTTTTTTAGAGTAGTGGACTATTCCAAGGCATAGTTATCTCAGTGAATGTAATTTTCCAGGGCTAGTGCTTTTTAAAGTTTTGTGGAGAACCATTGACCATTTCTGGAGTGGAACTAGGGCACGAACATGTCCATGGTTACAACTGCCAATGTGTTCTTTAACAAGCTCTGGTAACTTCAAGTTTTGCATTGAGAATTTGAAGTTTGGCAGGTGGCCTTTGTGCTAGGGCTCCACTGCTGATAATCTGACTATATTTGACCAAATTACAAATCTCCAGGGGAAGGGGAGCAGGTTTTTTTCCATCTGCACAGCAGATAGGTAGCCAGAGGTGGCCTGATGTCCATGGTGACTGAATATCCTCATTTTGCTGCTTCCAGAGCCACAGCTGCGCTGTTTGCATCCTCCCCTGACCAGGGATAATGTATCAGATGTGCAGGGACAAGCTGAAGCTTGCATAAGTGCTGCTTCCAGCTCCTGTGGGGTGTGACTGGCCTCCCAGTGATGCTTCTGTGGCTGCTTGGCAATGGTTGAAGCCACGTAGAATCATTCAGGTTGGAAAAGACCTTTAAAATCATTGAGTCCGACTGTTAACCTCATACTGCCAAGTCCATCACTAAACTGTGTCCCTGAGCACCATGTCTCCATGTCTGAAGACAGCGCATAGGAACAGGAGTCTGAGGTAACGACAATTAGGAGAAATTGGAAAGAGGTTGTGGCTGGCTGCACGAGGAGTGTGAGATGGGTGCAGTGAGGGAGAAAGATATGAATTAAACAAGAAATGGGCCTAAGAATGGCAAGACTGAGCTTGAAGTTAACACTTCAGTAACCTTTGGGGATGGGTGGAAGATAAGGGGCTGTCAGGCACTGGCACAGGCTGCCCAGGGCAGTGGTGGAGTCACCAGCCCTGGAGGGATCTAAGAGGGATCTTGGGGACACAATTTAGTGGTGGGATTGGCAATCCTGGGTTAACAGTTGGAATCGATGATCTCAAAGGTCTTTTCCAACTTAAACAATTCTGTGATTCTGTTCTATGATTCAGGTAAGATTTGGGGTTGCTGAGCAAAGAAATTAGAGAAGAGGCAGGACAGGAGTGGCAAAACGCTGGAGAAGGTGAAGTCAGGCTTCTTTTTGATGAGGGACTGGAATGGGCAAGGTGTGGGGTGAGGGGAGTGGTAGCTGGGAAGAGAAAGATCTGAGAAGGAACGGGGTCCGGGAGGGCAAGGAGCCGGGCATGAGCTACAGGGAGGGAAAATGGGAAGGATGATGGCTTGTGCATAGCACAGGGAGCCGTGGGTGGATGAGGAAGATGTGACTGGAGATGCTGGAGGGCTCAAGGTCTTACTTGAGGTTATCTCACTTGTTCCAGTCCCATTCCTCCTGTCCCATGGGGACACCCTTTGTTAGAGAGAGCACATGATGGGACCTGAGACTCCTGAGTTCCATCATAGTGTGAATCAAGGAACTTCCACTTTGGCTGATTTAAGTAGAGGGATGTGCTCCACAAAATAGCACCAAAGGGAGTGGAGGGAAACAGGGGCCTCGCTTTATTTGTGGGAGGAGGTTGCTTTGCTATTTCAGTTATATATGAGAGACTGTAAGAAATAGCTTATTAGAGATGTAATCAGGAAGCTGATCTTTTTTGTTGGGGTAAGCCTATTTTGTCTCAGAGGGGATAAAAAAAACCCCAACCCTTGGGTATAGTTTTAGAACAAACTGAATTAAGTGCTTTCTTTCCAATAAGCATGTGGAATTACATCTCTTTATGTATTATTGGTTTGGATTTATATTGTGCATTATGTCAAAACAAATACCATTTTACACTACTCATTTTCACAGTTGTATTTTGTTTTAAAAATATGTTAAATTTTCAGTAATCTTAAGCATTCAGAAGTCAGGAAATTAAACATGCAACCACAACATATCCCTGCTATGTTTATGTATTACAGGGTGTAACCATTACTTAATGATCATATATGATTCTTCAAATAACAGTATGTTTTTCTTCTGGAAGGTTCAAGTGCTCCAGTTGAGATATTTCTCTTTGCCAAAGTGGTTCATTTATTTCTTTGTATAAAATCTTCTCTTGAAAACAGATACATTCACATAGTCATAACAATTCACATAATGGGTTTCTAAGAAATCACAAACAATTGTAACCAAAGTGACTCCCTACACTTATTTTAGCATTTTGCAGCTGTGAAATAACCCACTAACTTGCTCTATCTGATCATGGGTTTATGCTTAGCAACCTTAGGATGATCAAGTTTTCATCTAGCAGAATATCTTCCTACAGTGAAGTTTCATTTGTGTAATCCATTAATTACACAACCAATAGCTTTGTAACTTTTCAGTTGCCTGTTTTGTGAAAATACATGTGGATTTTTCTTTGCCTTTCAGGCCGTCCCTGTTAATCATCTATGTTGTCTGTCCTGACTAGTTGTCCTTGTTTACTGAAACTCCTTGGATGACTTGCTTTCATTCATGCCATCACCACTAAGTCTTAAAATAGTATTAGTGACTTCTTATAACCAGAAATTATACCTGTTTCTGCATCCACTCACCGCCTGCTATATGCGGAAACCTTTCTTATAGTGATTTCATGTTTCCTATTTGTTCCTCAGCCTTGACTGTTCTTCACTTAAATAGCTCTCAAGTCTTTCCCTCATATTCTGATTTTTCTGTCCTTTTAGCAAAAGGTGTTTACCAGAAATTGTCACACTTGAGCCTGTTGCTGGGGATGTTTGTCATCTTAGCCAGCGCTGCACTACTGTTACTGCGGTTTACCCATCTATAGGTTACAGTCATTGGTTTCACTCACATTTAGCTCCCTTGTGGGAAATAGGCGGCTGCTGACAGAAAGTCAGATGCTAGATAGCATGTGATAATGGCGATATTATTGTCATTATTACTTTTATTTTGTCTCTTCATAAGTGGTACAGAAATGGCTTCTGTATCTCAAGCTGGATCAGCTTGCCTACTAACATGAATTTTCTGAGCCTACCAAGTATGTCTTCAGTGGCTGTATCTTCTTTTTTCACCTTAGAATATCTAGTCTGTAATGATATTTGGGATGTACCTCTTGTTGTGCAGGCCTTTGTGTGCATGATTTTCAAAGCATAAATAGGTAAGAATCCTTTTAGGAGAGGTTCTTTCTTTCTAGGAGGTTCATCAAAGAAAAACACCAAGATCTTTCAGCATAGGCAAATGCAGTCTTCCCTGAAATACTTAATGAAAAAAAAATCTTTGAGGTATGCTAGGAATAAAGTGAGGGAGGAGGGAGTCTGATGAATCATATTTAGGATGCTATTTCAGATGTCTCTTGTACTGTGAAAGAGCTTCAAGAGACACAGAGTTAAGGTGAGAATAAGACTGGGAGGTAAATGAAAGAAATACATGTGCACGTAGAGTTTGCAGAGCCTGGAAGGTTAAAAATTATTTAAAACCCACACACGCACCTAAAATCTAAGAAAAAAGGCATTTTAAAGATACTAACAAAGTATTACCCTTGTCTATGTTGCAGAATGGCTGTGTGATCATGGCCATGACTCCCTTGAAAATCTTTGTCAAACAAAGGTAGTGTAAGTTAGCTGAAGCAGGCCTTGCGGCTGTGCTGAGGCATGCTGATAAGGAAGCTGAGAAACACACTGACCTTGTGCCTAATGTTGTAAATAACTTTGAGGAATTCACGTAGACAAGAGAGAAAAAAAAAAATGTAGCTAGCTAACCACAGAAACCGCAAGTAGGAGGACGTATGAAAATATAACCCTTTAGAGCTTAACCAATCAGCAGATGACTAGTAGGCATAATTAACTGGAACTGTATATAAGACATAATCGCGCCGTAATAAATCGAAGATTGCTTTATCACTCATATTGAGTTTGCTTGCTTGACTTCCCTCGCCGTCAGCATGTCTAGAATAGGCTTCAGAGGTTTCTTTTTCTTCCAGTTGGGTTTTGCTTTAGAATCTGTTGACTAAGAGTTTTGATAAAATGTACGTGTAATCATGTCTTGGGTATGAGGTATTATCTATGGTAGCATCCTACACAATACTAAGGGAAATATAATATCCCCCAGTGCCTTGTGTTAAATAATACCCTGGTTTTTGCCAGCAATACTCCTATCACAAATGCTGGGAAGAGCCACAGTACCCATTGCAGAGCTCGCCTTGGGGTGCTCTGCGGTGGAGTAATTGAAAAGCAAGTGCCTGGATGGGTGGGCAGGCACATACTGGGGAGCATCAGGCTTGGGGGTAGCTGAGAAAATGTTATGTGAAGGTGGTGGCTGCTCTTCTGCCCCGAAGGAGGAGTCCTGTGAGAAAAATTATTTTTTCCTTTTAATTCTGCTGGTTTGAATGTTTCTGATTAATCGGATATATTTCTGTCATGAGTGCAAAGTTTGCTGAGAGAGGAACTTTTGGGTGCATTGCTTAAAGGTCTTTGTTGTCATTGTGCTGTGTGTCTGACTTTGATTGGATATGTCTTTGTGTTTAGAGCTGGTGAAAACACTTTTAAATGCATCAGTGGGAGTATGGTGTGGAAGGGAAGGGAGGACTTGATCCCAGCTGATAATGAACAGGAACTCTTAAAGCGCATGTACATGTTTGGGATTTAAGGGCAAAAGTTGATGGAAAAAACAAAGTGGAATTATATATTACAGGGCTTTTGGAGTATGTATTCAGAGTAGGTGGGATGAAACAATTATAATCTAACCTCTCTATTCTCAACACTAATACAGTTTGCGTTACGGTGACACTGAGTGCCTGTTGGGTCCTCAGAACAGCAGAGTACTTACCATCTTTGATGTTTTACAGATTATGATATAAATCCTTCGCTTCGTGTGTGGGGCTTTGTGGGAGGTGTGTGCTCTGTGCATGTGTCTTAAACTTATTGCAAAAATCAAGCTAGGCAGGGGGCTGGGGAAGGGGCTGGGGCACAAGTGCTGTGGGGAGCGGCTGGGGGAGCTGGGGGGTCAGCCTGGAGAGGGGGGGCTGAGGGGAGACCTTCTGGCTCCCTGCAACCCCCTGAGAGGGGCTGGAGCCAGGGGGGTCGGGCTCTTCTCCCAGGGAACAGGCGACAGGACGAGAGGGAACGGCCTCACCTTGTGCCGGGGGAGGGTTGGGTTGGGAATGAGGGAAAATCCCGTCACGGAAAGGGTGGCCAAGGCTGGCACAGGCTGCCCGGGGGGCTGGCGGCACCCGCCCTGGGGGGATTTATAACACCTGTAGCTGTGGCGCTCGGGGCCAGGGGTTAGCGGTGGCCTTGGCCGTGCAGGTTAACGGTTGGACTTGTTCTTAAAGGTCTTTTCCAACCTGAGTGATTCCATGATTCTGTAATTCAGAGAGGTTTGCACAGATCCGGGCTCTGGGCTGAGTGGAAGAAGCTGTTAGTAGCTTGCTCTTGCTCTCCTGTTTCCTAATCAAATGGAGGCAAAGAGGATTGCTTAACATACTGTCTTTGATGAGTTGAACAGTGTGTGTGACCATAATCACTGATCCCCTTAAATAGATAAAATACAGAATTTCAAAAGACAAATTTAATATTATGGAAACTACAAAGATGTGGTGACCTTTTTGGATTCCAGTTCTGTGCTCTTTTAGTGATTAGCAAGCGACTACATAATTTAAAAATATGACATACAGTCGTTGTACACACCTGGTTATCAAAGAAATGAAGTAACCCTTTGTCATTATCATTAATGAGATAAAACAGTTTTGCATCTTTAACAAATAATTAAGGAGAACTAAACACTAATTTGTTGACTGTCCATTTCTCCAGGTCACCTGAATATGTGAATATAACCAATGTTCTTACTTTCAGATGTGCTGTCATTTCTCTGTGACAATGTCAAGTTGTAGTCTAAGATGATGCTATGGTGTAACACTTCTTGATGAGAGATACCTGCCTAATCTTTGAGCCTGGATTCTGCCACAGATTTTACAGAATTTAGTATTGTATTCCTTCAGAAGCCTGTGTAGATATCTTTGTTTAGATTATTTTTTATTTTATTTTTTTTAGGTAGCTGTATGACACTTTACGTTCTGAAAGTGCTATGTTTTTAAATATTTCAGAATTTTACTAAATTAGTACATATTGTTTTAATTTTGATTTCCACATACCCCTTATTTTTCACGAATAAAATTATGTTTCTTCCATCAGAGTTTATATGAATGTGTATGTCTTAGGAGTAAATTAAAATCATCAGAAGCTTGATGTAGCTCCCAGCATTCTCTTTCTCTGTCTTCTGCAAGTCATTTTGTGGCCAGCTCGCTCTTTGTATCTCCTCGCAGGAAGTCAGTTGCTACTTTTCTATCCTCTCTTGTAAAGAAAGAAGGAGTTTTGCTGAGCTAGCTCGTCAGTGGGAGGAAGAGAGAGTTCTAAAAGCAGAAATGTTGTAGAACGAAGGGAGACAATTCACCTATGCAAAGGAGAGGTGGGAAGAAGGGATATAGTCATAAGTGTTGTCAACTTTTTAAGAGAAGTTAAGTTGATTGTTGAAGTTGATGGGGTTTGTTTTTTTAAGACATCAGTATTCTTTTCATTGAGCATAAAGTTTCAATGAATCACACTTAATATATCAAAGATGGGGTTATACAGGGTCATAGCTTTGTGTGCAATAGTCAGCATTAAGCACATTTTTGTTTTGACCCAGAGTAACCCTGAATTTGCAGAGGATCTTCCCCATGTTTTTAGGGCACTTCCCATTGACTCTTTTTTACCAGTCCTTAAAAGCAGGGTTTTCTTGTGCATGTGTTTGCTCTATCCTTCCAGGTTGGTCAGCTGAGTAATAGGGAAGAGTGGGTTGATTCTCCTGTGATAAACTCCGAAGTGGTGGTGAACTTTATCTACCCTGACAGTGGAGACCACTGAAAGATAGGAAGCTCTTAATTTAGCTGATGACTTTCTCTAACCTATTAAGGGAAGAGACCTCACGTCAGGCAAGAGAAAAGCTTGAATGTGAAGTCAACAGTTAACCTGTTGATCTGCCCCACGACCTTTGGCATGTGTGCTCTTGCTCATCAGTCAGAGCTCATACATGCTGCCTCGTGCCCAACTTGTAACGAGGGAAAATGGGAAGGAATTGGCAGCATTATTCAGGTGTCTAGGCTGGAACTGGAGACTTTGTAAAGTGTAAGATCAAAAAGAACATAGGAGTGTGGTGGCACAGGGCATAGAAATTAGGGAATTGCCCAATTTAATCATCTTTCTACACTGAGTGTGTTCCCACATGACTTAGAATAAAGTTGATGAGATCGACTAGGTGGTAATACTGCAGAAGTCTTGTCTTTTATATTTTTTTCTTTTTTTTTTTTTTTTTTTTTTTTTTAATTCATGCCTTAGAGTACAGTAGGTTTTGTCAGCATTTGAGGCTGGTAGCTAATTCACCTACCTTAAGGAATAAAAGAGTCCAGACAGCTTTCTATGTTATTCAGGCCTAGGTACTGAAGAGCTTTGTTCTTTTTTTTCCTTTTTTTTTTTTTTTTTTTCCAGATATTGAAAAATATCACTTGGTATGCTGAGCGTGTCTTAACAGAGATCTCACTTGGGAGTCTCCTGATACTAGTCGTGATAAGAACCATCCAGTACAACATGACACGGACCAGGGTAAGAGTTACATGTAGTGCTTACGCACATTGTGTGGGTTTCAAACTTCAACAGTATGAATTCAGTTTTAAACAGGGTGTGGGATTTTCTTCATTCCGTTGCAACCAATTGGCAACTGAATGTGCAGGAGGGAAGGAAACGGATAGATCTGCCATATTAACTAAGCGCAGTTTTAAGTGGTCTGAACTTGTAGCATGATTTCTGTACCTAGTTCATTAAGTAGGATTTTCAAGAGGCCATAATTTAGGCACTAAACTCATCTTCATATGGGAAGAAAAAAGTTCCTTTGTTTCACAAGAAGAAATTATTCTTCATAGGTTGTTTGTGTGTTGTATTACACAGAAGTGGAAATTTCAGCTCTGTTAGTGGTTTTATAAAGCAGGACAGTGACTGGGCCGTAAAACCTTCTTGAGCTCTAGCAAAGCAAAACTGCTTCAACTTAATAGCCTTGTATCAGATTGCATTTGTATGTTTTTTTGACCATTCGATTCTGTACCTTGTCTCAAACATAGAAGCATGGTATCAAGGCTTCTTTTGAATATTTTCAACAACTAAAAGCACAGAAGTTTTTACATGAAAAAGTAGCAAAAGTTTTAAAATCTATTTTAAATTGGAAAACTTAAGTGTTTCACTTCTATGATCAAAAGAATTGGAAGAAACAAGAACATTCTTTACATTTATTTGTAGGATTTGGAATCTGTCATGTTACATAAATGCATATTTTACACTTGAATAGGGAAATAAATCCCTGTTAGATTGGATAAGTGGCTAAGCTTGGTTCTCTGAAAACCCTTTACTTTGATAGGGCTGTCATTTAAATGCTTACCTGGTCAAATGGTTTCGAGGATGCTAACAAGGAGACCAGACCTCTGAAGTATTGTATGGTTGTGGTTGTGGGATATATAGAACGCTTTAAAAGAGTTAGTAAGGAGATGAGTTTTGAAGAAGAAAATTTTAGGATGAGACTAGAAAAGGGAGAGAGAGGAAAGGAGAGGAGGGGAACATCTTTCAGTATTTATTGCATCTCTGTGATGTTACTGTAAAACAACATTGCTAAGGGTATGAAGGCATTGCACATCTGTATATGTGTGTATACATAGAGCCGTATACTCTCTGAAATCTGTATGAAACAATCACTCTTTTATAAGCCTTGTATTTTAAGAAAACATATTTAAAACACCACCAATATATAAATTTTCTGCCATATGCTTTTGACCATGTCCTTCAAAGCAACATATATTACCTAGTGTTTTGAATGATTCCTGCAAATAGGGGTCAGTGTATAGCAAAAAAACACTTTGATGTGTGTTTTTTTTTCTTTCCTCTTCTTTCTGACAGGACAAATACCTTCATACAAATTGTCTGGCAGCCTTAGCAAATATGTCAGCACAGTTCCGCTCACTTCATCAGTATGCTGCTCAGAGGATCATCAGGTAAATATAAAGACTTCTCTTGAAACTCATCTTTGCTGAAATTCAGGAGGAAAGAAACTTGAATTTTGTCTGTCTGAATAAATACTGATGAACTAAATAGCTGGAATGATAACTGAATAACTAAATAATCCCAGAATAAATCTGATTCGTCTTATACTTGAATCTGTTCTGAATGCACAAAAATATCAGTTTCTCTAAGAAACTTCTGACTTGTGATTCCCGTAACAGAACAGCTTAGTAGCTGCTTTGAAACCAGAAGGTGTTCAGGGATTTGTGAATTATGTTTTTTTAGTCATGTATCACATATTATAAAAAGGCACTAAGTGGTGATTCTCAAATGCTATGCAGACTGGATTTTCAGCTTGCTTTACTTCTTCCTGCATATTTGGCAAAAGATCTATTTGTTAAATCAGACATAACGCAATGATCGTTCTGTGATGAGGCTGGGCAATAAGACCTACACCTGCTTTGAGTACAGACAGTGTGCCAAAAACAAGTAAATTGCGATTGTGTGCCTGTACACTTTGTAAAGGACAAGAGATACATTTTGTTCTTAAACCACTGCTTTTTAGGGTTTAATTCCCTCCGAGCCCCTCCTCTTTTGGAAATGCTTGGCTTTAAAAGTATGGATGAGTAACCAGGATGAATGTATTCTGCCATTCCTTTTTCCTTGTTTGATACTTGCCCTCTTTTCATACCCTTGGCAGTGACGTTGAGCATCCAAAATTTGAATTGGAGGTATTTTTCCATTATGTGTCGCAGGCATTGTCTTAAAAGCCTGCTCTCTTAATTTCTCAAATTGTAGACATGGAGCCTATGAGTCTTCCAAGCATTTGCACATGTTGGCCTCTGAAATCATAGATCCTGGTGTGGTGTGAGATATGCTACCTTGATGCTTAGGAACTTGATCTAGTTTTTAGTGTGATACTTCATTTGCGGCTTCGGAGCTTTTTCCTATGGTCCTGGTTTCTGTTTTTGTTCCATGTTATTGTACTGCTGTTTCTGCAGACCAAAGCGAGATGTGTTCCTCTTGTTATATTTTTGTCAGGAGGAGGTTATCTTACTGGTATTGTTGCAGTCAACTGTTACCACCACTCAGTAGTCTTGTCTTCTAGCATAACTGCATGTGTATTTCTGAGAGGCTTGGCTTTTGTCAAAATGCTCTGAGGTTATGGACATCTACTGTTCAAATTTTAAATCATGGTTCAAAGTAAGCTCATCTGGATTATTTTGATTTAATTGGGTTATGAAATGGCCAAGCATGTGGTCTGCTGGCTCATCAGAAGAGGCGGCAGCCGTCTGTAGAGAAGACACGCATGTCTCATCTCGACCTTTAAACTCAGAATTATAAAAGGAGCCTTTTGTGTTGTGAGGATCTTCCCTACACCAGCCTTTTCCAGCCATCTCACATGGGGGTTTTCACCATGTGTAGTGGCATCTTTGAAGCAGATTGACTCACTGGTGTGTAGGACCCATCTCAAGATCCAAGGAAGGACATGCAACACCCAGAAATTCTCTTGCACTCCTTGTACGCAATGTTTCAACAACCTGCAGTGATGGTTGGGTGCCTTATCGTCATGTCTCTAGACATGCATAGTTACAAAGAGACCTTAGAGCAAACACATAGTACTGGCATATTCAAAAGTCTTAGTTCTTCCAAAGATGTAAGCTCTTACTACTGTTGGTTGGTTACTCTATGGCTTTTAGAAGAGAGTTCACATGGGGTCTGAGCTGGGCAGTATTACAAATAATAGCCAACCAAGGTTTGAATGCGTACAGAACTGTGCTGTCTAGTGCTCAAAAATCTGAGTTGAGAATTTTGTCTGCATAAGATCAGCAAGACTGTGCTTGAAGTTCAGTAGTCTGTTGGGGTGGATGGAAGATAAAGGGCTTTCACACACTGGCACAGGCTGCCCAGGGAGGTGGTGAAGTCCCCATCCCTGGAGGGATTTAAAAGACTGGCAGATATGTTGCTTAGGGCCATGGTTTAGTGGTGGGCTTGGCAGTGCTGGGTTAATGGTTGGCCTTGATGATCTTAAATTTTTTTTCCAACCTAAGTGATTCTACAATTCTGTTCTCTGATTCTATAATCTAATCTGAGGCCTCAGTGCATTTAGAGAATTGTAGAGGTGGTAGTCCGGTAGGACAGCAGTCTGAGGAGGATGCTGGTTGTCCCAGCCATTGGGTGCTGGCAGGGTTGGAGCTGTGTTTTTCTGGTTGGAAGTAATGGAAGGTTGTGTGGAGAATATGGACATAGTCATCACCTGAAGAAGGAAAACAAAAAAGCAACATGATATCTATTACATGATATTCTTATATATCATATATATAATATAATATGATCTCTTGTATTATATATCTTATATGATATTATATATCATATCTTACATGATACTATATGATGTTCTTACATAGTCCAAAGATATTCCATGCTGTTATTTCTAAGCTTCTGCCTCCTTGTAGCCAGACACTCCATATTATTATATGGTAGAAATTGTGATGAAGAAGGTGACTTCAGATTTGAAACAGAACCAGAAAAAACAAGACAAGGGTTAGGGAGAGAAGATCTTACACTGCAGTTAGAAAACTAGGCATCTGTACAATAGCCAAAAATGGCCACCATGATTGGGATTTGATTTGTCACTATGATTATGATTGCTTATAAATCAAAAGGTCCCACTATAAAAATGTATTAAAATCTGTTGTAAAATGTGCTGTGGGGCTAGGACATGAGCAGGCTGGAAAGAAGAGTCTGTTGCCAGGGCAGCCTGTCTCCTGTAAGACTTTACTGCTGGTATGGTAGCTTTTTCTTCTCAGGAGCTTTACAACCTTGGCTTCCCTGGCAGGCTTAAGCACCATGAAGGAAGTATTTTAACCTGATTTCCTCTAAAAAACCCTGAAACTTTGTAACAAATCTTGTAATCAAGAAAAGCGACTGGAATACGTGTATTTTATAAGAGATAGAAGTTTTGAGGCATAAATTGTCCTTCCTTTTCCTACCTTATGCATTCTGTTAGCCACTATTAGATTTAGCCAGAGCTGATGGATCCAGCTCGGTCCATGATGCCAAAGCAGAATATTTATATTTAAATTCCTATGCTGGAGCCACTAAGGATGCTTTATTGGTTGCACTTCTCCCTGTTGGATGACTTAAGGAATTTCAGTATCAAAAGATGGTATATGATTATATCGGTCTCATATTTTGTTGATTTATTTGCCTGTTGTAGAGAGTTCAGTGGGATTCAGGGGATGACATGAAGAGGTTTCTGTCACATCTTGATGCTGATAGGAGTCAGGTGGAATTAGGAAAAAAGGTCTGCTTAAAAGGGATACAGGTCAGAGACTTTTAACTTGTGCATGCTATAGGATGCAGTATGTTGTCCTTGCGTGTCATCATAGCCCTGCTATACCTGAGAGCAAAATGTGAGACGTACAGCCAGCTGTACTGATCTGTTGCTGGCTGGAAGAAGCAGAGATAGTAACCCCACTTCTCACTGGTGAGCCAGCCTTGAAGCTGATGGTGATGAGTACTGTAAGATATCTGAGCACGATGCTGGGCACCAGAGTAGCTCAGTGTTGGGGGTTTCTTTTTTGCTTTTAAATACAGTTGTAAGTGTTGTGTTTAAATATCCATGCTTGTGGTCCCTCAAATCTGCCTTCTCTCATCTGAGAGGAGGCTGAAGCCCTTCTTTCCCTTTGAACTCTTCAAGAAAGTCTTGATTGTTTTGTAGAGTTAGTTAGGTTTTGTAAGCTACCGAGAAAAATTCCCATCCATTCTGATATGTAGTGCTGGATTTGAGAAGTTTCACCTCCCCAGCTAAACCATTTATTTTATGGTTTCCTATGTTAGGAATTCAATTTTTCTGCTGCAGTTGCCTTTTATAGGAGTGTGCTGGGATTTTCTGGAGTGACAATATTTACAATTCTTTAAGAATAAGAGTACAGGATGTTGTTTTAAACTATACTTTTTAAGCTCAGTTTAAGATCATGCTGGATTCAAAATTGTGTTTAAATTGTAATGTGTGAGTTTCTGTAGAAATGTGGTATTGCTACTGCAATGTATTTATTAATACTTAAGTACTTACCAGCTGCAAGTGGATTTGACAAGCAAATTTCATGCTGGATGAGAAAAAAATTGTTATTCTAGTTACTGCTACAATGAGTGCAGAATACCTATGGCATGAGAAGATGCATTTTTCTCTTAACTGGTCTTTGAACTTGACTTTTCCCTAGGGAAGTCTCGGATTTTTTACAACAGATACACGTAGCTGTGTATTTTGTATTACTGTATGTGAAACCATGTAGCTAGTTTTTTAAAATATAGAGTAATGTGCATCCAGAGTCTAGGGATTTAAAGTTTATCAGCTGTTTTTTCAGTGATGGCCCTAATTGCTCTAAGTAAAATTGTCAGAGTACTGTAAAACTTTTGTCATTAAAACAGTAACTCTGGGTTAAAAAGTGAATTAGAAAAAAAATTTGCCATTATTTTTTTTTTCTATTTTACCACACAGTTTTTAATAATTTAAATGCCCGCCTTGTTCTTGGGCACTGGTATAATTCTTGAGTGCTTAGTTTTGCAGAAGTGAAAACTAGCTTGTCTGCAGAACAGAGGTCACTGCTTATCCAAGAATGAGTTTTGCTTATGTAAGTATCTGTTGGGTTTGTGAATTTGAATTTTGGTTAGTTCACAGCATCCCTTAATGAAGTGGTTAAATTTTTCTTGCAATATTTTTCTTTTTGAGTCATCTTTATAGAATTGAACATCTTTGTAATATCCCCCATGTTATTTGAAGGAGTGTTGTGACATAGTACTTTTCCTGCCTACCTTTTTATAGGCTGTAAGTAATCAGATTAATTGTTATTATTGTCAGTTTTCATATTTAGTATTGTCCTTAAAAGAAGGCGGAAACTATAGGTACAGAAGGAAGAATTGGGATTTAACAACTTTAATGTGCATTCAGGTCTTTGTAACTGTTGAATGACTCAACCTGTTTAATGGTAATTGCCTTCAGCAAGTTTAGGAAAGAACACGCTTTTAGGGGAAGTAAAACCACTTAGTTCTTCAATGAATAAATACATTTGCTGTGAAGTTGTGTAGACATGTTTCTGTAACTCATTAATTGTGCTGTTGGGTCCACAAGTAGATCTTTCTCCAAATACCACAATTTACACGGGCTCAGATGGGATGAATCCTGCTGCGTAACAGGGTGAGAGCTCAGGGGAGTGCTGCCGACTGGTCGTGGTGCCCTCTGTCGTGGTGCTGTAGTTTTGTCTCCCAACAGAGGACTTCAGGTTCGTGCAGATTGAGATGCAAATGTCCACATTAATGTGGGTGTCGCAGGCATTCCCTGTAATCCCTGCAGAGCCTGTGAATTAACACAATTGTCTAGCCAAAGGGTAAAAACGAAGGAGGTTTCAAAAGCAGCACTCCCACGGAAGTATCTCTTAAGCTGCAAGGGATACATGCCTTCCAAGTAACTGGTGTATCTGGATGTTTAAAGCCTTCTCTTTTTGTCTGAAACATCAGTACTGAATAGACACTTCCTCTGAGCTCTTCCATATCTTTTTTTTTTTTTTTTTTTGCCTTACAGGTCATCAGTTGCTTGTGTCTGCTTCTAATAGACAAATCCTTTTGTTCTTTTTCGTAGAACTTCATCTGTATGGAGGTGATTTGGCCTTTCTGTAGAAGAATCTCATGTATTCATGATTTTATTTTCAGTCTATCAAACATCTCCAGAACTTGTTTGGTTTTCATTTCCTTGCCCTCCCTTCTCTATAAATACTTTCATGTGTAAAGAGAATATTCGTCTCATAAGCATGTCATGTACATTTGGCCAGTACTGTGACAGAGCGCTGCTTTGGGGCATGGGAACTTACGTCTGTGACACATTATCACAAATAATCACTTCTTAAGCATTTAAATAATTTTCATGTTTCTCTGTTCTGTGTTGTTATGGCCTCTTTAACCCTATAGTGACCCCTCGCCCCTAAACTGCTGTTTTGCAATAATGATATTTAAAGTCCTGTCATCACCTCATGCTATAAGTTATGAATTTAGTGATACTTGTATCTGAAAAGTAGGCCTGCAAGAATGAATTATTTTTAGAAAGCTAAGATAAGTCACCGTATTACTTAGATTAGGAATTTAGGTGGCGATCAAGGAGGAAGGAAAATACCAGTGGTGAAAAAGGGTCATGTCAGGGAATACGTGAGAACTGACACATACACGTCCGTGGGACTTGGTGAGATGCCTCTGAGAGTGCTGTGAGTTGTTGAACTGGAGCAAGTTCAGTGGAGGGATGCCATGATGCTTGGAAGCTGTGGGACTTGGTCTAGGAAGGTGGGCTGAAGGAACTGGGCTTGTTTAGCCTGGAGAAGAGAAGGCTTTGGGGCAAGGCTATGGCAGGAGTTTCAGAGAAATGGTTAGTAGCCTTCCCACGTATAGAACGAGCTTACTGAGAAGATGGAGCCAGGCTCTTTACAGAAGTGTGTGCAGAGAGAATGGTCATGTACTGGAGTTGGACGGTTCCAGCCTGATGGAAGAAGACAACTTTTCATGGTCAGGGAAGCAGTGGCACAGCAGCCCAGAGAAGTTGTTGCGTCACTGTCCCTGGAGGCTTTCAAGACCCAACTGGACAAAATCCCAGTCTGCTCTGGAATCATTGTTAACCCTTCTTTGAGCAAGAGGTTGGACTGGAGACCTCCTAAGGTCCCTTTCGAACATGAATTGTGACTCTTAAGGTAATAATAATGATGATAATAATAGTAATAGTAATAATACTGAGACTGGCTGAAAAAGGAGGAGTTGCTTTAAGTGTTCTAAGTGTGGTAGAGGCCAATGTGATCTCCTGTGTCCCTGGTACCGACTTTTATTGTGCCTTAAGCAGCTCAACTGTGTTAACACCACAGTAGCAGAAGCCCACCCCAAAGAAGCCCAGACCACCCTTCTGTGGACATATGCATGTCAGTCTTTCATAACAGTCTCAGCACAGAAAAAACAAATACATAGTATTCTTTCTACTGTGGTTCATTAGTACCACAGTTCATCATGTCATCAGTGGTGGCGTACTTAACAGAAATGAAAACTTTAATCCAAAATTCTAATTTTGGATGATGTACATGACATGTTTTACTGTTGGCAAGAAGACACATAAGCTTTTGATGGTTTGCCTTTCTTCTGTTTATATTGTTTGAAATAGCATAAATAGGTGGTATTTTAGGCAGAGTAATTTTAACCGTTCTCATGGAGTGGATGATCTAATAAGTTGTTGTCATCTGTGTAGTATTTGAGTATAGAATGTATTTTGGTTTGGTTTGACTTTGGGAACATTAAGAGTAAGAACCAAGAGGAGTTCCTAGCACACAAGTTACCTAACATGAGCAGTAGTAAAATGTCCATAGCATGTCACGACATTCTCCCTGCATGTATACAGATAGTCTGGGGTGCTGACTAACATGTGCTGGTTTAATTAGCTTATACTTTCATTGTTTGGCTTTTTTTTAAAAAAAAAAAAAAAAAGAAGAAAGGCTTTTGTATTGGCATTCCCATAAAGTCATGTTGTAGCATAACTGCCTTTTTAAAGTATAGCGATTAAGTCTTCAAACTCAATGAAAGATGTTATTCACTGTGCATTTTTCAAATTCTGCTACAGAAACAATATGACCTAAATATTTAATCAGGCTTAGCAGAATTGGCTTTTTTTTTTATTGCTGCAGATGAATCTAGTTTCTCTGAGCTAATACATGTGGCACGTATGTCTTCAAGACCTTACTTTTTCTCAATAATGTTAAAGATTTATAGCCTTCATAAAATCTTGCATGCACCAAGAGGAAGATTATGAATTACAATTACTTAAACATTAGCATTGGGAATTTTTCTTTTGAATCCTGTATATGCTGTTTCAGACTAGGCTGTATTTACAGAGGGGTTAGTGAATAATGTTTTTATACTGCTTTTCTATATCCTGTTCAGTTTTCTTCATTTCTGTGTTAAAAACATGTTTATGTTTTTGTCTTTGATATATTTGTTTTAAAATTGCAGCTGACTTCACTAGAGAAAATACCGGCTTTCTGGTTTAAATAAATAAGGATGTAAGTGGCTTTGCATGTTTTGCTTAGTGCTGTTGTCTTGTTCAAGTCTGTCCTTAAAACTTTGGATGAAAAAATTTATGTGAGCATACCATGAACTTCAGCACTTCTTATTTTTTAACTCTTATTTTTGCTAAGCGTTTAGTCTGTGGCTGTAGTCTTGTGTACGCTTCTTGAATTATGTGGAGTTTGAGTTAAAAATTGGAAGCTGTATGAGCACCTACACCAAAACAATTGCAATGGTCATTTAGGATGTTGAATTTTCTTCAAACACAAGAAACTGCAGATTTAGAAGAATCTTTAGAAAAGTCTCATCTGTTTATTGGTTTTGATTACATGCGTGTTTCAGACAAGGTCCTCAGAGGGCTTTCAGACAATCAGGGAGGGTTAGTAAAACTGCAGGAAGCCACAGCATCTGTTCATGCCCTGGCAGCCAAGAGGGCAAACCGCATTCTGGGGTGCATCAAACACAGTACAAGCAGCTGGTCAAAGGAGGTGATCATGCCACTGTATCCAGCGTTGGTGAGGCCTCACCTTGAATACTGAGTGTGGTTCTGGGCCCCACAGTTCAAGAAGGATTGTGAAGGTCATTGAATGCATCCAGAGGAGCTCAACAAAGGTAGTGAAAGGGCTGGAAGAAATGTCCTATGAGTAGCTGAGGACTTTGGGCTTGCCCAGTTTTGAGAGAAGGAGGCAGGGGAGCAACCTTATTGCTGTCTACAGCTTCCTGAGGAGATGTGGAGGGTGGTTCTGAGCTCATCTTCCTGGGATTCAGTGATAGGGTGCGTGGGGATGGCTTAAAGCTGCATCAGGGAAGGTTTAGACTGGGCATTAGGAAGCATTTTGTTACTGAGAGGATGGTCAAACCCTGGAACAGGCTTCCTGGAGAGGCGATCAATGTCTGAAGCCTGTTTTGAGAGGCATTTGGACAGCACCCTTAACAACATGCTTTAACTCGGTCAGCCCTGAATTGATCAGGCAGTTGGACTAGATGATCGCTATAGGTCCCTTCCAACTAAAAATATCCCATTCTGTTTGTTCCCATGGGATGTGACGCTGCAGTTCAGCTTCCGGCTAACCTCCACCTTTCCAGTGGCTCTTGACATCAAACTCCATTGGTTTTAAAGTGGAGTTTTTATGACCTTGTTTAACTGCTGTCATCAGAATACCATTACTGATTGAGATTGTCCAAGATTCTATGGAAACGTTTCTTTACCATCATCAAATCTGCACTAAATTACAAACAAATATAGATATATTGGGTTGATTTTTATATGTATATAAAAAAAGGTTCCCCTCCATGTGTATGAGTGGCAGGCAGTGATAAGTATGTACAGGGAAAGTCTCCGCCCTCTCTGAGGTCAGAGTGATGATGAGAGCATTCATTTTAACTCCTGCTGGTTCAGACAAATCTAAGAAGCTCTCAGGAAGAGGACCAGTGCTCCAGGATTACAGGAGATCGGTATAAGCGGGTGAGAGTATCCTCACAGCAGCCGAATGTAGGCGTTCACCTCTCTGAAGATTTATGAGAACAAGCTGTCCTTGCAGGGTGGTGGTGGGAAGGAGAACTCCAGAAGCTGGGGAGAGTTATAAGGAAGAGCAGTTTTCCCCTTGAGCAAACTTACTTTTTTTTTCTTTCTCTGAGTGATGTAGCTGACTGATGTGTTTTGTTAGGGCTTGGGTTTTTTTTCCTGGTTTGGTGATGGTTTTTTTTTCTTTTCCTTTTTTCTTGTCTCATTTGCCCAGCCAATGCTGAAGCTTCCTCCCTGCCTTTGTAAGGACATGTAGTGATAGGACCAAGGGGTAATGACTTTAAACTGAAAGAAGGTAGATTTAGGTTAGGTATTAGGAAGAAATTCTTTACTGTGAGGGTGGTGAGACACTGGAATGGGTTGCCCAGAGAAGCTGTGGGTGCCACATCCCTGGAAGTGTTGCAGGCCAGGGGCTTGTGTTGTTGGACAGGACTTACAGCAACCTGGTCTAGTGGACGGTGTCTGCAGGGATGTTGGAGCAGGATGGTTAAGGTCCCTTCTAATCCAAACCATTCTATGGTTCTGTGCCTTCTCATTTTATACCAGCCGCTAGGCAGCATTAGGTAGTGCCAGGATCAGGGAAGAAACATAGTCACAGAATCACACAGAATCCCAGAATGGTCAGGGTGGGAAGGGCCCTCTGGAGACCATCTAGTCCAACCCCCCGCTAGAGCAGGTTCACCTACAGCAGGTTGCTCAGTCGTGTCCACACAGGTTTTGAGTATCTCCAGAGCAGGAGACCCCACAGCCTCTCTGGGCAGCTGTGCCAGTGCTCTGTCACCCTCGAGGTGAAGAAGTTTTCCCTCACGTTCAGACGGAACTGCCTGTGCTGCAGTTTGTGCCCGTTGCCCCTTGTCCTGTCGCTGGGCACCACTGGAAAGAGCCTGGCCCCGTCGTCCTGGCACCCGCCCCGAAGGTGTTTGTAGACGTTGATAAGCTCCCTTCTCAGTCCTCTCCTCTGCAGGCTAAAGAGGGCCAGCTCTCTCAGCCCTTGCTCATAAGGGAGATGCTCCATGTGATATATGGTATGATATATCTCAGGTATGAAAAGCCATCACTCTTGGATGCCAGAAACATGAGTACAAAAAATTCTCAAGTAGCAGGTAGTTTACAGGCCTCTTCACAGGTGTTGTGTTCTCTGTGCTGTCTTTTACAGTATCAAATTATTTTAGATGTATTTTTATTCAAAAATTTGCTTCTTTCATGGTTAGCAAATAAACCTTTTCTGTGGTTGGTTTTGGTGTTTGTTCAATTTTTGTCTCTTTCTTTCAATTCCCCATCTGCTTGGTGTAGTAGAGAAAGTGAAAATCAAGAAGCCCACAAAAAAACCCTATGGGAGTAAACCCTTGGGGACTTCTGAATGCCACTTTCTGGCTTCATAAGGCTTGAGTTTAAGTGCTTTGATTTGATGCCTGTCCATTTTGAGCATCTTCACTTAGCTTAAAGATGTCTTTGGGTTTCCATGTTCTTTTCCATCCAGTTTGTATTCTGGAATCATAAGGAATTGCAGCTGACCTGATGTGAGACATGGCTGACTACCAGGCAGAAATGATCCTGTCGCTTCAGTCTCCAAAATGCTGATGCTAACCTCTGTTGGTCTGGGTCTGAAATTTTTGGGGTTCTGTGGCTTTAATGGCTATGGCTACTAAAGGCAAAAAATGTTGATAACGAAGTTTAATGGAGCATATGGAATTCCTTTAATAGATTTAAATATCTAGAGACTAGCTATGGTAATATTTTTGTAGTGAAAAGGCATTAGAGGAGTTTTATTTTCATTACCTAAAAAAAAAGTTTATTGTTGTGTAAGAGTATGTGTGTGTATATATATATATTTATTTACTTTTCCAGTTGGGATAACTCAAGTCCCCCCAGTTTACCAGACTTACGTAACCAGACAGTCTACTTACTTTTCAGGTATTGGAAGTTGACACTGCATTGTTTTATAATCAGAAGTCAACATGTTAATCAGTTGGCTTTTACTTTTTATGAGGGAATATAATCTTCTTCTGGAGTGGGATCTTATTACAGCATGAGCTACAGTTTTGTCCTCGGGGTAAACAGAATACATGAATAATAGATGCACACATGCCATCAATCAAGTATAATGTTCTTTATTTTTTGCAATATTGCTTTTTCAATTTTTTAGTACTGTATTGTAGTTGAAGGTTGCCCTTTGCTGTAAAGTAAAAGTAATATGCCCCATAAAACATAGAGAAAACAAAAATTTTGGTAACGTGACTGTAGATCTAGCAGCTGTTGGAAAACTGATTTCTGGTGGATCAAGTAAGTCTGATTTCTACCTTTATATCCATGAGTACTCAGTGAAAGTTGGATGTAAGTTTTTCTTAATGCACATATCTGTTGAAGGATCTACGCTTTGACTTTATTCAGGTTTAGCTTAAAGGATTTCATAATGAGGATGCTTAGTCTTTGGTATGATGCAGGCTACACTGGTCACAGTGGCTGAATGCAAGTTAGAAAATGCAGGCTTATGGGATTGCATTGCTCTTGGTATGGGTTTAAAAACCACACCTCTCAGTAAACAAGTTGAACTTCAAAAAAAGGAATGACCTTGCCCTTATTGCCTGAACTGATGAAAAGGAGGATTACAGAATTGCACTGGCCATACTGTATAAATACCCAAGAGTATTGGTGACACTGGAAGGTTTTGTTTCTGAAGTGTGACTCTTGGAGCCAATAGCTCCAGTGACACCCAGAGCTGGCTCAGAAAATTCTCTGCCTGAATAAGCGGTCCCTCCTGTGCTCGGTCCCATCTGTGCTGTGACAGGATGAGGTGACGGCACTGACACTAGCAGCAGTGGGAGGGCAGTGCTGCTGGCACTGTCTCTCTCAACAGGGCACGAAACCTCTGAGTGTAGTTTTTTAGAAGTTTCTCCTCCTCCCATTGCATGCTGCGTTCTCGTCCAGTTTGTCAGTTAAGCCTGGTCATTGTGCTTTAGGGGATCAAGTCTTGTTCTTACCTATGGAGAGACTGGCAGGGGTCAAAAATAACCGATAGTAGAAGGCACTTTATATTACCTGACAGAAGTCTAACAGGATCGAATGACTGGAATGAGACCTACACAGGCTTGAAATAAGGTACAATTTTCTAATAACAAGGCTGGTAAAACATAGTAAATGGCAATAGCAGATTCTTGACCATTTTAACTAAGAAGCATAATTCTAAAATATGCTCTTTCGTCTGGTTTTGGAAAAAATTCTGTGGGTAGCTGGAATGACACGCTCGTGTGTTGAGGGTTCCCTTTGGTATGGGATCCTGTAAATACCATTCTTGTCCATCCCCGGCCTGTGGAGTGAGGAGAATAGCCTCTGTTGCTCAAAGCATGCAGTGGTCAAAAAAAAAGGCATGATGGCTTAAAGAAATTGCCTCCTTGCAGCTGCTTCCTCTCCTGAAAACTAATATATCTGCAAATGAAGGGCCAAAAGGGATTGTGTGTTCCTCAACTTCCAAAGCAAAGGTAGGTCACTGACTGTAGCCCAGTACTGAATGCTATTTAAACTGAACATTGAGTTTAATGAAGTCTTAGGCTTAGAGCCCCACAGTTTGCATTCAAGGATTAGCTGTCGGTGGCACTCTTTTTCTGTCCTGTTCTTTGCCCAAGGTCCATGAATAGTTTGGTCACCTGAAAGAGTGTTAGGCCCACGTGACTATGCCTAGTAGAGGGATTATAGAGAGATGCTATCCTGTGAAATGCAGGTGGTTGGGTAGGTAACCCATTGGCCAAGTTTCAACCTATGAAGCTATAAAACGATGGCTTTTTGATTTGGTGGGGGCATTGTAGTTTAGAGCTCAGGTGTTTGCTGATTCAGTTTCATAAATCACTTGGTCTTCATTCTCTGCACTGGAAACTTATCCAGTTTAGCACTCGGAGGGTATGTCTGTACTGGAGAGATACCTGGGCTGCAATGGAGACAGCAAACATCCTGGTAGGAGCATCCTGATATTATCTCAACTATGTTTTAGGCTGCTTAAGGTGCTTTCTGGAGGACTTGCCATACTCTATACCCTGAGCTGTATACCATTATGCAGTGAACTATTTTCTACACAAAACCTATAGTAATAGATGTTTGAGGTCATGTGATATACGTGCTTCATAGATTACCAGTTTGTTGCAGGTGAACTACTCTTAATTTATTTTCCTTTCCATTATGAGTGGGAGGATATCTTGGAAATAGGCATAGGCAATATATCTCTTAATTAAGAGCATTCAGAGTTTGTTAGTGTGAATATGAAATATTTTATTGATTGCTCTGTGGTTATTTCATGGAAGTGATTGTATTTTTTCCTGAAAAAGCTGAGCAGGTCTTAAGTGTGTAAGTCAGTTATGATAAAGCCCCATGTTTGAGGAACTAGAATTCAATACAGGAATACTCAATACAATTCAATACTGGAATACCAGGCTGCAAGAGCAGTTTGCATTGTTCAGTGTGTGACTTTTTTTCCCCTGAAGTCAGATGCCAATTTCCATGAAAATTAGTTAAATTTTGTGAATAAACTCAGGTTTTCTTAATGATGGACTTTATAAACTGGGTTCAGACTCGTGCATTTATATTTGCAGGGCAAATTGAGAGAGGCAAAAACCATGGTATCAGCTGGGGAAAGAAGAGGTGGGGGGGTGGGGGGGGAAGAGAAAAAAAGCCCAAATTCTTGTGTGTCGAACGCGTGAGACTTGTCAAGTTCCCTTTACAGTAGTGACAGAACCAGCGTATGGGCACAGGCTAACAGATCTGTCTGTCTCTTGAAACTGTTGTTTTATGTCAAACTGCTCCATTGCTTACTTGGCATCTTCCATTGACTCTTGGCACGAAACCCAAGGGCGTTAAACCATGAATTAGCTTTCTTAAAGGAAAATACCTCTTTTTTCTGTTTTTTCTCCCTTTACCCTTGTCTTTCAGTTATACCTGCCGCCACTTGCGGAGATATGTGTATGTCTTGGACAAACTGTATTTCCCCCACTCTCACTGCTCTACGCTGCAGCATTGCTTCTCGACCCTCAGTGACAATGGAGAGGAACTCTTGTCTTTAACTTGTTCTCACATTCTCAGATCCTATGCTTCCAGGTTATTAACCTCTGCTCTCCATTTACTGCATGCTGCATGTTCTGTGACTGATCTGTGCATGTTTTCAGTAAACTGATGAATAACGTTAATTTCTAAGGGGATGGTTTGTGTCTTTATGGCATCCTTGATTGTATATCCTAAAAAGTGTGGTAGAAATGGGAATCTAATGATAGTTTGGTTTGCTGTTTTGTTTTTTTTTATTTAGAATACAACTTCTGGAATTAATGTGTGGCCTTGGGAAGTTTTAAATGCTTTTTATGTGAAAGTGTTTTAATCCTTTTCCAAAGCTCTGACATAAGAACATAAGCTGCCATTCACAAAGCATCCACACAGTTATGTAGTTCATCTGGAATTAGTGCAGAGATAGAAGTTGTCTTACATGTAAATGTCCAATACTTCCTTGACATCCATTGTTTCAGTAGCATTGGCTATAGAAATTTTCCAGAATGGGAAAGGTAGAACTTCTCCCTCAAGTTCAGTAAATTGGCATGGCACTTAATGATAAGATAGATCTGCCTTTTTTGATACGCCTAATCAGTTTTGACTATACAGAATAAGAATGGTGAGAATCCATCAGACCAAACTGACAACATAAAATCCTTGTTCATGATACAGAATTATAGATACTTTAGAGAAACTGTGAAATAGTGGGAATTTAAAAATAAATTCTACTTCAGATACCTAAATGCTTCATCTGAGCTGTTTAGTCCAAGTAAAAATTTCAGTTTTACTATTTCACTGTTGATGCTGTGGCTAATTAAATATATTAATCATGACCCTCGAAGCTTTAGAAAAACAAGGAAAAAATTGCATGGCAAAATTGATCTGAACATGGAAAGCATCCAGGGTGGAAATGCAGCTTCCCAGCTAAGCCAGCATACAATAGCAATAGACCACACAGTAAACATAAGTAAAACCAGCTTGTTTGTCAAGGGAAGAAAATATGGCATGTGAGCTGAAATAGCTTTTTTTGTACAAAAGATATTTTATGGTAGTACATAATGATGGAGAGTTAGACTGAAGGGTCTCAACAGGAGATGAAAATCTAGCTGTCCCAGGGGCATTCTCCAGATTAATTTGGAACAGGCGTACAGTATTAAAGTAGACAAAACCTTAAGATTTCAAAGGTATTGTTTAAAAATAAATAATAATTATAATAATGACAGTCCACACCAAAATCTTGTTTAAGATGGAATGTTTTACATGTAGGAATGATATGCTGAAGATGTAAAAGAAATAGCTTAATTATTCCAGCTTGTTTCAGTGAAATTTTGGTAGTTCTGTACAGTGCGACACTGTTAAGTTGCCAAAATCATCCTTGGGAGACTGAGTACTGCTCCATGGATGTTACATCTTTCAGGTGGCTTTGTGGATGAAAATGAGCACTGGTAACACTGCCTGCATCTTCATATAAGAAGCTTGTGATATTTTAGAGCAAAATGTTCGTCTGGTTGGTCCCCATACTGAAAGAGTTGGAGAAGTAGTTTACTGGTACCACTCTGAAATGGGACTGATGCATCAGCTGAGTTATATTAGAATATATCAGCCTGGGAGCTTGTAAAATCTCCAGTTTTCATTACAGGCTATCCTTTTGTTGGATAGGGGGAGGACAGAGTATTTGACATAGAAATTGCTGTTAAAAAAATAGAGGTAGCAGTTTTCAGTGGCGAATTCTCGGGCGTTGATCTGGTAATATATGGTTAGAAAAGTGTGTGCTCAGGAAATGTGCTTGCATAAGTCTGGAAATAGCATTGCATACAGTGGCATAAGTGGTAGTGTCAGAAAAAAAAAGTGGTTTTTGTGTGAATCCATGCATCCATCTTATATTAAGTATGGCAGTATTTTATCCTGGGAGCAGCCCTCTTAGAGAAGAGATGGAATGCATAAATTACAAAAGGCAGAGGATAATTAATTATGGCGATTTATAAATCTTGACCCTCCCATCCAGGCCTCTTTGCAGTGCTCCTGGTAAAGAATATAAAACTTGTCCCTGGGTAATGACTGGTCTCTAACGCTGTCCTGATACCCCTAGATGATGATGCTTGTCTTTAGACATCCCATAGAATTAAATTTTGTTGCTATTTTGGTATGTTTCGGGTGCAAACACAAATATGTACATTAACAGTTGTACCTTTAATTTGAAGGTGGGGAGAGGTAATTAATACAAGTAAAACAAAGGGGAAAAGATGGAGGTGGCTTCGGAATAATGGCACTGACTAATTAGTAGTAGTTAATAATCACTGTTTTCCATTAAAGGACTTTAAAAAAAAGGGGGGGGTTGTGCTGCTGACTGATTAATGCTGTTCACATTTTCAAGCTGCCATGGATTTGTGTAAGATGCTGGTGGTGAGCTAGCAAATCTATAGACACACCAGTTCCACACTTACTGAACAGCTAGTGCTGGTTAAAGCTGGGGAGAGGGGGAGGAAAATAGTCTATAGTCTGCTGTCCTGCAGGGAGTAAGCCTGCAGCACCGGGTCTCCAGGCAGCTTTAATTGGGATTTGGTGCCAATGTTGCTTTTGGTGGCTTTTCCAAATCATAAAAACAGATGAGGCACAATACCTGTTTTATTATGCGATGCATTAGCATAGCATAAACATTGAGCCTGGGATTGTAATCTGCCATTCCTACTGTCTAATAATTCTGTTGTGGCTGTGCTATTTATTGATTATTGCAGTAACTGTGCTTTGTGATGTGAAATGTATTCTCCCACTCTTACCATTATGGTTTCCTTTTGAATTGCATGTTCATCGTGTGATGTTCTAATGCTCGTGTGTGTTCCATTTTTGTTTTAAACCTCTTTGTGGTGCAGTCAATCTCAGGAAAATTGCTTTTGAAAATGAAACTTGTTTAGTGCATGTACTAGCAAAAGGCAGCCAACAAGCAATGATTTGTTTTAGGATGCTGAACAAATTAAGGACAGTTTTATTTTCATAGCTAGCTTGACATGGTGTGTGTGAAAGCAGGAAATATGGTTTTGCTGAACCTTGTAAATTGAGTAAACATGTTAGTGAAGCAGTAGAGCACAAGGAAAAATTGTATGGATTCATTTGAATTTAAGGGGGTTTTTGCCAGATAAAGGCAAAGAAATACAATGTCAAATTCACACAGTTTACCCGTTTTGCATATCTTTTATTACTTAATGCTAGGTTTGTTTAAACAGCAAAATGTATCTAATAAGTTTTTAATACTCCCTTTCAGAAGTGTTCTGGCACATTTGTGTGAAGCCTGTAGAGGATAAGCTTTGCAACCATACTCCTCCCATGCCATTGGAGTCGATGGGATTATGCAATTACATTAATTTAAGAATGTGCAGTCTTTGTGGGATCAGGGCCTTGGAGGTTAGCTTTGAAAAATACTGCTGATTACCAGAAATGTTTCTGTTGCTGCAACATGATGGCAAAGTACTGCATAAAGCCAACTTGTATTCATTATCCAGTTGTCAGCTCCTTTTTCTGTTGGAGTGTGAGCTGTGCTGGGATGTCAGGGCTGGATCCCAGGAATGTATAGACTGTCCTTTGCCCTCATGAGGATTACTGGCCCGTCCTACAGTACATACAGGAATGGTGTCAGAGTATCATCCTCAGTACCAGTTAAAACGTTTTCAAGTCTGTCATTTCCTTTGGCTTTTGTCTGTGAAGGGAAGGTGGGGAGAAACATGAGGCAGGTATGTTTGGTTTTGCATGATACCATGTTCTTTTGCAATACGGAGAAGTACATCCATTAGTGTGCTTTCAAGTGGCTTTTGACAGGTGAGAGTTCTTTTTCTCTGATTCTGTAGATGGTCTTGAGCATTTGCTTATTCAGTTCTTAAGCAGTTAAAAAACTGAAAATCTTACCCTAAGTTAGTGCAGGTAAAATAGTACATCAGCCTTGCACAGGTGCTAGCTGGATAACAGAAGATCTGGGTGTTGTCTTCCAGAGCCCTTCTGAAGACTGGTCCTTTTCCATATTCCTGTTATTTCCAGTTAAAGCACTCTATTATAATTAACCTGTGAAAACAGTTTGTATCTCTTCTGATACTTGCTCCAAGTGATATTTTCAATATGAAGCACCAAATACTGACACTTAGGTCACTGGGAGCTTAACCTGTGAGAGGTGATATTGAAAGTGTTCACCATGGAAAGACAATCAAAGCAATACTGAGAAATAGTAACAGCTATAGGATAAATATCTAGTAGGTGGGACAACGTATAAACACAGAAATAAACAAGATGAGCAATATTATTTTGATTTTAGTGAGCATTTAAATGGCAGGGTCTCTATTTGGTATCACAAGTTGTCCGTACAGAGGGAGGTCAGTGCAGGTGGGCTTCCATCCAGAGTGGTGTGTGAAAACAAAAATGTTGTTGTAAATTGGTGTAGGCAGATGAAATTGGTTGAGAATGAGACAATTTCCAAAGGTGACAAAAATCTTACTTCTGTAGGAAAATTTTGCTTGAGTCTTATCTTATAAGGGGTGCCAGCCACATGAACTATTGAAAACCTTTTTGGTGAATGATAAAAGTCCATGAGAGAAGGAAAATAATTTGTGGTGTAGGAATTGGACCTTATGGAAAAGGCTTTTCAGTCTTTATAACATTTGAACAGTGGCTTGCTTTTTTTCACATTTTACAAATAACCCAGTATGTCATAGGATTAGAAGTAGAATACTGAAAATGGCAGAATCTAGACCCGTCACCGGCAAGAAGTAGCTTCACTTCATTTCTCACTAAAGCACACTGGTTTTAGAAAGGTAGATAACTTAGTTTAAAATTGGTTGTTTTTTTCCCAAAAAACCTTACTTCTCCAATTAAAATGTCTAAAAACCTTGATAGATTTAAAGACTTTTAAAGAATAAACTAACTTGGTACTCTTTTTTTGGTAATACTAATTTAAAATCTTTTTCTTCAGGATATTTTAATAAGATGCACCTTGCCTCCAAAACTGGCGCCTGGCTGTTGGTCTATGGGTCCTTCTCCTTTTCCTTTTCTTTTTCCTTTCTGCTCCCACAAGCACAAATTTGTGTGTGCTCCGCTCAACCTCCTGCCAAGCCAGGAGGAGAACAGAACTGGTACCCATTCAGGCATTACAATATCAGTGCATTATCATAGGGTATAATTATGGGTTGGTTGGGAAATGTTTGTTGTTACTGAGAGAGCATTATTCATCCAGCTTCTAATGTCAGAGTTGGAGATTGTGCATTTTTGTGACAGTTAACAAAATTATTCTCTTAATGTGTTCACCTGTACATTGACAAATTCCAGCTGTTGCCATTACCAGTGTTTAACCTAGAGACTCAAAGATGGTCTGTTTCCTAATGGGTTTAATATTCATTGTTTTACTTTTTATTTTCAATGCAAACCCAGTGCTGTGGGTTGATGTAATAATAATTGATTTCAGGGGTTATGGTAGATGCATTTGAAATTTCAGTCTTAGGTAGACTATGGAACAGCTGACAGAATTTAATCAACTCAAGTAAGTAAAAGTAAGAACTAGTGAAAATGGACAAATGGAATAAAAAGAGACAATCAAGCTACATTAATATTTCTCAGAGGGTTCAGGCTGCTTTGTTAATACCAATATGCTGAGACTTCTATAGAGCAGTCTTTAAGTTTTAATGGAAACTCTGTTCTCTGAGCTTCCATGCAAAATATTTTGGGTGGACTCTTACTGATCTGGGATCAGGTCAGGAGTTGAGGCTTTTTCTTTGGCTACTGCGATGTGTGGAACATTTCCCTGAAATCCAGCTCATTTAATAATTTTCCTTTGGGGAAAAAAAAAAATAGAACTAAAAAAAAAAAAGAGGTCAGATGTTGGTTGAATTAACGTAATTTAATGTTTTATTGCTTTTTGATCGTGATTTTTAGTCAGCTGCTGATAATTTTATTGAAGGGTTGGTCTTTTTTATTATGGAAGGATCACTCAATGCTCAACATTGAGTGACTTGGCAGAGAGGAATTGTTTATAAATAATTCTATTACAAATTATTTGTCTTGTACTGCACAACATATCGATCAAGAAAACAGTGAGATATAAAATCAATGCTGTGGGTATTTGGTGGGTGAGAAATTGCTTAACTTGTAGGTCTCAAAATGCTCTTTAACTGGATACTCATCAAGTGGGTGCACATCTAGTGGAAACCCTCGTGTGCTGGTTCGTTAACTCCTATGCTATTTTAAATAATGTGTTGAGAATAGTTTTCAGGGAAGCAGTGATCAATGAAGGGGAAAATTGCTGATATCAAAAAATAACCATCTAAGTGTGATGCAAGCAAGATGTATTTTCATAGAGCCAGTGGCATTTCACGCACATGGGTCACACTGTTGTGATAATAGAGCCAGGTAGCACTGACTTTGAAAAGACTTGGAAGTCCACTAGGGCAGTTTTAGGAGTTTACTCTGAAATTATCTGGGAGATTGAGAGGAAATAAACCCTTTAAAACAGGATCCTTTAGTATGCAAAAATATAATGCACTCCAGTAGCTGGAAATTGAAGCAAAAACAGGTGAGGCTGGTTCATGGTTTTTTACATGGTGGATGATTCACTGGAATAGTTTAGCAAGGGCTCTGAATTTCCCAAGATTGGGATTTTTAAATGAGATTGGAAACTTTCCTAAAAGGTATGTCCAAGTCCGGCCACAGTTATTGGACTTGAAGGAGGAAGTAGCTGAAGGAATTCCTATGGCTTGTGTCAGACAAGCTGATCAAAGTGGCTCTTCTGGCATTAAAAATTGGAGTTACAGGCAGATTGCCATGCAGGATTTTGTTGTTCTGTTTGTCTTACAGAATTTCTTTAAAAGGCTGTGTTTTGATTCAGAATTTTCCCATTATAATTACAATTCAGAAATTTCCCATTACAAATGTTATTTTCTGAGGTACTATCCCCCAGGTGATCTGACCCAAATAGTACAAAACAGCGCAGTTTGCCTAAACCCTGCATTCTTGTGCACACACAAAAAAATCAAATTGAAATGGAAAAATTGCAGGAATTATGTTCTTTCTATAGAATAATCTTTATTCCGCCCACCCTAGTAAAAATTTATCACAGACATGATCTAGACGCATTCTGCCACATTAGTACGTGAAACTAAAACACATCTCGATCAGATGGAATTATTTTTAATTGAATGCTTATGAGCCCATGTTCCCATGAGATGAAACTGGAACAAAATTACTTTCACACATTTCCATTGTAGCAGTATATTCAGAGTCCGGGGGTTTTGTGTTCATACGTAATGTCTGGCAATTAATCAGGATTGGGGAGGTGTTTTATTCTTTTATAAATATGTAAATAAGCTATTGTTTCGAGACTAAAAAGAGAAATATTCTATAGCTTGCCTGAAGAGTTCAAGAGAATGCTAATAAAATGCATGTCTTACTGAATATAGTTTAATAGTTTATAGCTGAAAGCAGGAAGGATTTAAGCTCATGTTAGCTAGCCTTCTGTTTAGACCAAGAAGCCTTAGTGAGGTTCAGCTCCTCTGTAGTATCTGCTGACTTTTCTAGGGTGCAGAACATCACCTCTGCAGCAGCTTCAGTAAGTCATCTTCACTGGCAGCATGGAGTGCAGCATAGGTATTCCTTGTTTTGTCCATCTAGGTGATGCACTGTTATCTATTTTGGTTTCCTAGGCAGCATTGCATGAACTTTGGCTAGCGAAGGCAATTTAGTAAAATGTAATTATTGCCCAAATATAGAAAATTATTCACTTAGAAAATAACAAACATATGTTACTTATTCGAAACATCTTCCAGTTTGTCAAATTAAAGCACAGATTCTCACCAAAGCTACATTTTGGCTTGTGCAGAAGTCCTTTATGAGCTCTCGTTGCGAATCAGCCAGCTGTAGCTGTGAGTCCATCACTCCTTATGTTTGGATAAAATGAGTGGAAAGTACTGACTGCAGCTGGAATTATCACAATTGATAATTGTGATTAAGATGTTGCCACCAGAATGCCTGAAGTTAAGCATCAAAATGTGTACTTTTTTTTTTCCTTTTAAACAGTGAGGAGCATCTACCCCTTGCAATGAATTGAGAACTAAATGTTTAATCCATACACATGGATGCCTAGAGAGAGAAATGTGTGTGTCTGCCTGGAGCTGGGTAGTGCCTTAAGTACTGAAATATTTGAGAGACCTTTGCAAACCTTGAGTAACAAATGGTTCACAAATACCCTGGAAGAATGATGGAGCAAATAACTTTGCAGATATCTCTTGGAAACAGAGATAGAGGTGATTAAGGGATGCAAATCGTACACGTGACTGGTGGGATGAATGAAATTTTGGCAAAGGACTAGGAAGAACAGAAGCAAGAAGATATTTATGTTGTTAGTGTAGGAGATAAGACCATTGGCTTTTCAGGTTGTATGCAAAGTATCCTGCTCCATAAGATATATAAAATTCTAGCTCAGCGGTAATTTTTAATCAATAAACCGAACAATCAATAGTGCAGTTACAAAAGAAAAAAAAAAAAACCTCACAACACACTCCTAACATTGTAGGTGGCTTTCACTTGAAATGTAATTTTGTTAGTGGGATGTTGTGTGTAAGATGTGTGGCTAAGTAGTCAGCTGATTTTGGGCTGATTGTACAAGCACATGGAGTTGTTCTACATACTGGCTAACTTCAGGATACTTAATGGTATGTTTGTTTAAAAGTGAGGAGTCCGAGGGTTAAACTTTGTAGTAAAATCAAGAATATTTTTTCTTCCAGTAAGCCCAGACTGTCTCAAAGCAGATACTGTGATATGTGCTGCAGAGATGTTCTGTGCAGGAGCTACAGAGTAGAACTGCTTAGTGAAAATACCTGAGAGTTTTAATTTTCCTAATTAATTGCAGATCTGAGTAACGTGAGTGTTGAAAACTAAAAAAAACCCCAAACAACAAATACAACAAAAATACCTCAAACGCACCAAAAAAAAGTAATACCCAAACAAAAACCCCCAGACTTTTTCATTTTATATTTGATTAACAGTGTAAGTGATCAGAAGCATCATCCTTATGGTTCTCTTTCTGGAGTAGTTTTGGGAGGTCTCCCAGCTGTCCAGCCGTTCCATTTAAACTTGATTCTCCAGCAGAGAGGCAGTGCCACCGGTGGGGTGTCATAAGCCCATTGCAATGAAGCCAAAGCCCCTGAGCTGCTGGGTCCCGTGGACCTGGCCTGGCTCCCTGGGGGACATGGGGGCTGCACAACTCCCAGGTGGCCAGGGCAGGATGGTGAGGAAAGGAACTGGCAGGGGGGAACAGGGACCATTGTCAGCTTGCTTAACAGAGGCGTAAATGCTAACGACTTGAAAACTGGCATCCAGATCCCTTCATACTGATCTAAATGACCCAAAATGTTCCAGATTTGCAGAATTAAGAACACTGTAAGAACTCTTCCTTCTGTTCTTTTCATTTCCAGTTTCTAATGAAGCATCCAACTACAAGAACTGTCATTTCTTCTCACATGTTGGTATCGCTATTCCTCACCACAACCTATTTGACCAAGAAATGCAGAGTTGTGGGGGAAAATTAGTCAACTTTTTGTTTTAATCCTCCAGAGGATTGATTTAAGTTGTGTAAGGAGGTTTTGGATCCCCACTGTACAGCAGGATGTAGGGGTTGAGAGCTGTGAACTATTCTTAAGTGTTTTTGTTCTTTCGTGTTTGTAAGCTGAATTTGTGAGAAAACATCGATGAGAATGCTCCCACTGCACCAGCCACAGATCAGAAGAAGCAGTGGGAGAGGAAAATAAGAACAACCACAACTGGTTTCCAAAGATGACTAATCCTGCAGCCCCAGTGTAACCTCCAGGACAGTGATTAGCATTTGGCTTTTCTTCTAAATGCTGGAAAAGTTTTCTGGGGCGTCAGCCTAGCTGAAAACTAGTTCAATACGTGTACATTAATGAAAGAAGATTTTAAAGTTTCCATTTCATGTTCCTGCCTCACATACTTGGTTACTTTAAAGACTTCTAGGTGCATAATGTGTGGTATCACATCTCCTCTATGTTCCTTATTAGGTATCAGAACATTCTGTGGAAGGGGAAAATTCAATTTTGTAGGTACAGTAAAATTGGTACCTTAAGGGAAGTCACCTATCAGGAATAGTGTGATAGGGTTTTTGACTTCCAGTGGGTGAAAATTCAACTCTCACATTTTGTAAGCCTGCATAGGTTGAAGTGTGGTCCAGCTTAGTCATCTTCCAACGAGAAGTGAGCCTGAGGATCCTCCACCCTACTGAAGGTGAACCTCAACCCTACTGACTGTTAGATACCACTAAAGTTCTTTTTATGCGTTTAGTAGTGCACGGTCCTACAAGAGCTGTGCTTTCTTAAATTAGAATTTTACTGTGAATTCTGCTGTGATTGCGCCTCAGTTTTGCAGAAGAGTTTTAAGAGACTTCAACATAGATGGTTTCCTTTTCTCCACAGTGCAAAAGGGTGCAAAGCCTTGCTTTCAATGTAGTGCTAACCCAACAGAAATTAAAAACTGGTGATTATTTAAAAAAAAAACCAACAAAAAACTACACAACTAAAAATAAATCAGTAAAATCAGATCTTTCTGATGCTGCATTCTGCTAATTAATCACCAAGCCATCCTCTTGCTACTGCAGGATTTTACCCTAACATATATTTCCTGTATTTCCCAAGGTGTTTTGTAGTGAAATTTTGGCTTTCCTGATTTCTACATTGACTTGGTGCTCATTTCCAGCAGGCAGTATTCCTTGCATTTTGTTGTTTGTTGCAGCTGTGTTAAATGTTTAACCATGTTCATGGTGATTTCAGGGAGTCACCAAGTTGCTGAGGCTGGGAGGCATCTCTGGAGATTGTCACGTCCAAGCTCCTGCCAAAGGCAGGGTCACCTAGAGACAGTTGCCCAGGGCTATGTCCAATTGATTTTTAATACCTCCAAGGACAGTGACTCCACAAATTCTCTGGGTAACATTTTTTCCAATGTTTAAATGCAGTTTCTTGTATTTCAGTTTCTCTCATTTCCTCTTGTCCTTTCTTTGGGCACCACTGTGTCTGGCTTCATCATCTTTATACCTTCCCATCAGATATGCACACTGAGATCCTATCAAGCCTTTTCTTGCTCTCTCAGCCTCTCTTTGCATGTCAGATGCTACAGTCACTTAATCATCCTGTGGATCTTTGCTGGACTCACTCCAGTACGTGCATGTGTCTACTACTGGGGAGCCCAGGGCCCCAGGTAAGGCTTTTCCAGTGATCAGCAGAGAGCATCGCCTCCCTTGATGGGCTGGCAGCGTTCTGCCTAATGCAACCCATGGTGCTGTTGCCTTTCTTTGCTGTGAGGGTTCACTGCTGACATACGTTCAACTTGGTGTCCACCTGGACCCTTAGGTCCTTTTCTGCAAAACTGCTTTTGAGTTGGTCAGCCCTCAACATGCAGGATCTTGTATTTCCCTCTGTTGAGCTTCATGAGTTGTCTGTTGGCCCATTTCTTCAGCCTGTCCAGGTCCCCCTGAACAGCAGCACAACCATCTGGGTGCATCAGCCTCTCCTCCCAGGTCTTTGTCACCTGTAAACTTGCTGAGGGTGCAGTCTGCCCCACCAGGCAGGTCATTAATGAAGATGTTAAACCCCCAGAATCTGCACATGGGGTACACCACTCGTGACTGGCCTCCAGCTGGACTTCGAGCCGCTGAGCCCATCCATTCAGCCAGTTTTCTGTCTGTTTATCTGACCTCAGCTTTGTCAGTTCATCACAACTTGGCTTCATTTGAAAATACTATTATTATCTTGATTGTACTTCTGAGAGCCTTTATACTGATTGTATAGTTGATCCCATTTACGCATTGCTCTAGTATCCACAGAATCACAGAAGGGTCAGGGTTGGAAGGGACCTCTGGGGATGGTCTAGTCCAGCAGTCCTTAGTAATCCAGATTACACCACCAGGATTGTGAAAGCTCATTTTTCCATGCCTTTGGTTGTCACCTGGGTAGATTGAAATTCAGGAAGATACTTGTATGTGCCTAGAAGACCATGTTGTCTCTCTTCTAAATATCCCACTGAAATGCAGTTTGTATTTGGTCCCACGCTCTGCCTTCGTTTGTTTCCTGAGGTGGAGGGGAATTACATCCCAACCCATAAGGCTTGTACTTGCTTTTTGTACGGTGTAGAATAGGAAACAGTCGGTGTTTGCTTTATCATCATGGTAATTAAGTTCTTTGAACTGTTTTCTTTGCTTTGGGAAAAACAGAGACTGACCTGGAACATCACAGAAATCTGTCTTTTTAAAAAGTACATTTTGGGGAGGGCATTTTTTTAGGAATTCGGGAAGATTTTTGAGTTGCTAGTCAGAAAGAATTACACAAGGGAATAAGATGTATAAAACTGAGTGGGAGGTAAAGCACAAAAGGACAACCACTTTTCTCTGTGGGAATGAGGTTAATTTCCAAATAAATTGAAGACAATGTAAATTTAATTACTGTGAAGCTTGAGGGTCTGGGACTTAAAAGAAAATAATATATCATGTTGGTTTTTAAGATGGAAAAACATTGCACAACTGCAAGTATGCTGAAATGAATCATTAAATCCAATCTGTATCAGTTTTCCCACCAATCCAGAGACTTGAGTATGTTTGTCTGAACACAATAAAATAACCTCTCTTTAGAACGACAAGTTCAGTAGTGATAAGTTAATTTTGGATGACAGTGTATGTGGGAAATAATGACCTTTTTGCTACTGAAAAAGTAATGAACAGTAGCTTTGAAGCATTACCTAAAATACAATCTGCTTGCTCTTACATAAGGGCTCTTCCTGCCCATGTTGTGTTTCTAAATCCTCCCAGTAACGTCTAACACCTTTTTAACTGAAGAACAAAATTAAAAGCCCTGACAGGCAGACTACCCTGAAGAATTACATTTTAGAAGTGGTTACATTTTAGCTCTGTTAAGGTTGGATTACAAAACACGGGTAAGACATGATTTTGCTGAATAGGGAAAGTATTTTTATAAAAGATGAAGGGATGGTCAAAGATGTAGCTCCTTCAGGATGCTGACAAGCCTTTTCCTGCTGCAAGCCGTGGCGATTTTGATTCCACGTGTTGGTCATTTGGGAGAGCAGTACTGGTGATGGAGAGAAAAGCTGGGGGAATTCAGTACTCCAAACACTTTTCCTTCCTTAAAGGCTTCCAGATGATTAGTTCTGAAACTGTCATCTTCCTGCAGTGATGAGTAGTTTAGAGCATTTCAAACTGTCTGTAATAGATTTCTAAAAATGTTTGGTAGATGCTGAAGGCTACGCTATGTTCTTGATACGTATATGCTGTTCTCGGGAGTTGCATTTGTAACCATTACAGGTCTTCACTATATATCTGCACAGGTTGTTTTTCCTTTTTATGTTCTTTTTTTTTTTTGAGAGAGAGAGCTGTAGAGCAAGGGAGAGAAAATCACTGAACTGTCCAAATTTAAGACACAGTGTTAGGAAGGTTAGCTTTACTGTTTGTAATAAAGATGCATGGAAAATGACCAGATGAAAGGCCCTCGCGTTAGTTCTGACACATACATTGGAAAGGGCACGGGTGCTGTTGGGAGGCTGTAGCTACTAAGAAGAAAGGAATAAAGAAAAACGTTGAATAACAGGAATTAAGAAAATGCTGTGGGCTGGCTTCCCAGGACCTTGGCGCAGTACTTGTACTTAACTGGGCAAGGGCAGGCTGGGGCTTCCTAAAGCCAAATTAACCTCCATGTGGATCATTAACTGTAGCTTTTTCCATAGCGAATTGAACTCTTACGAAATACTTCATTATCCCTTGTTTTGTTCAGCATCCGCTGCTGTTGGATTCTGATGGATATTAACATCCCATACCAAAAAAAAATATTTATATAAATTAGTGTTTTTGATAAATGTTTTCTTTCAATGACACAAATATTTTTCAGGTTTAAAAGACCTATCTTTTATTTCCTATCTATTTTGACACGAATTTGCTTTGGAAAGAGATTTATTTATGACTAGCTACATTTTGGAGGTTTCTATCGTTTATATCTAGGTACATAAATCCACAGAAATTCAGCAAAGAGAACATCATTGACATTACAAGGAAGGATGTAGACAATTTTTACCTGTGATGTTTATTTTTAAAGTACAACGTTGTTACGTTTTTTACAGGAAAGGTTTAGTAACAGAGATGAAACTTAATTTTGGTCTTGGTGTTGAAAAATATTTACTGTATTACATAATATTTGACATTTTCCTACATTTTTCCTTTTTCCAAGAAGCTGTACCTTCATGTGCCTGCGAATGTTTTTAAGCACTTCCGTCTCTTTCAAAGTATGTGTACATGCATGCCAGTGCTATTTGCACACAGAAGTAGTCTTTCCAACAAATACCCCTCTTGGAAGAAGTTGTGTGTATCTGTATGTATGTGCCTACATTTATGCTACACCAAACACTGTACTATGCATTTTGAATTTATTATAAATTGCCATACACTTCTAATAGAAAGCTCTCTTCTCTATTCCTTCAAATGTATTTCATGTCAAACATGATTTATTCAGAACAGAATGCAGTAAATTTCAGAGTAAAATTTAAAAATTGTACAGAAATTCTGTATTTGCTGGTTTGAATACACATGCAGTTTGTGTACCCAGAAGGAACATTCTTCTGAATGACTACCTGGTGAAATTGTGGGGGAATGAACAAACTGCTGCTCAGATGTTAGATTTTTAGTGCGGCTCAAACTATACATTTTTTTCCTGCCTGGAAATACACTTAAAACTGATTTTTTGATCCAATATCACTAAGATGGCATGGATGGAAGTACTCTGCTGAAGAAGGTTGCAATACACACAAATCAATATGTTGTTTTAGACACTGCATTAAAAAAAAAAAAAAAGCTTTGATCAATATTGAAATTTCACTCGAAGTTTAGGAATTAATAGATTAAGGTTGTCTGTGAAGTTTTAATTCAGCATCTTTATTTCAAAAGCAAAAACACAATCTTTAACTAAGTGATTATGCATTGGATTTTGTTTTGAATGTAGCATTATTCACTGCTTTGGGTTTTTTTTATTGTCTTTATTCCCTGTGTGGCCTCAGGGCACACTGAACACATGCAATCTAAACTCTGTCTAGAAGACAAAAAAATACTCATTTCCTTAATTACTGTTAATTTTTTTGGGGGGGATCCCGTGGTGCTCATGATAGTTTCTCAGTGGTTCACAAATACTCAGAGAATATGAAGTATTTATGGATTTGGATTTGAAAAAAATGACTACCCATTATGAGCAGTTATGGAACTTATCTACAGATACAAGTGCATTATTTTTCTAATTTTCTTTCCTTATGGGGTTTTAGAAGTCTAGGAATTACCTCATTGTTATGCAAGAGGCAGTCCTTGCATCCAGGGTTATGTTTGGAAGCAGCGAGACCTATGTCTGGTTTGAATTTCTGGCCATTTTGGTAAGGTCCTTAGTGATAGCTTTACTGTAGAGTCCTGGTAGGTCCAACTGATATTCTTCATTTCCTTCAATAAATGTTTCCAGTTTGATAGAATTTCAGAGGTTTTATGTCAATAGGGTAATTAAACTGTAGTGATTAGGGAGAGGCATGTGGAGGCTTTCCATTACCGTTAGCAGGGCATTGCGAGGGTCACCGTGGAGAGATGGTGACATGATCAGGAAGGACACCTGGCCGAACAGAAGATTAGTCCATGAGGAAAATAATAAAACTCATTCCTGTGAAGCAAGAATGGCAGAGAGACCTTTAGGAGAGGGCTTTGGAGAAAGGCGAGGGGAAAAGAAATGGAGGTGTAAGACAAAACTAGTGATATCTGTTGACAGCCCGATAATGTGTCTTCCTAGCTTGTTTCTTGTTGTATTGCTTCAATATCGAAACTCCATTTTATGAGGTTAGGTCAAAGCCATGATGTTATTTCCAGGGTTCAAAGAAGAATGCACTGAACAATTCACCTAAACCATGGCAGGGCCTGGACAGCCGAAGGCCCACTGAGCGGGGCTGCTGTACGGATGGGGTGCGGGTGACATGCCATGTCGGCAGCGAGGACTTTCAGTGACAGAAGCACGGTTCAAGTCTGGTGTTTTGCTTAAGTCTTAGCCTAAAGAGGGCTGTTAGAAGCACACGTACCCTGTCCTGTGCATGTGGAATGACTCTGTTAACTCCTAACGTGGATCCAGGTTCTTTCCTGCCAGAGCGAGTACAGAGAGGCGCAGCTGCTTTCTTTGTAAGTGTAGCAATGACCCAAATACGTATAAATACGTATGTACACGCACACTCAGTGTGTTTGAGGAAAGCCGTGCCAAACAAAAGCTGCTCAAAAGAACATGGATTTGGACCTTAGGTTTGCATGGCAACGATGGCTTTTTAATTTTCTTGTTGTTGTTTCATTGTTCCAGAGTCTGTTTTTGGGTTTTTTGGGTGGGAGTTTTGCTCAGGCTGCTTTCTCCAGCAATTTCCTCTGATTCTCACCCACAGAGTTTTGTCCTAATTCAAGACAAATGTCTTCTCTCAGCAGCTATGAAACACTTACCCTATTGAATTAAGAGCAAGTGGATGAAATGGAAATATTGTGGACTCTGCCCATTCAATATTCTTAAAAAATGTTAACAGGATGAACAAAGAGAACATTGAAAGGAATTACATTCACGTCTTGAGACACCTAAGGCACATTCAGGGATATTTAGCTCAGAATAAACCTTATAATTAGTCTGAGCTTTACAAACATGTATTCTGTTTATACTGGACTGTTCACGTTTTTCCCCCCACAGCTTCCAGCCTTCCTGAATTTAGTTTGCCACTTGCTACTCTCTCAGTTACAGAAAAATACAGCAGACATATGGTGCTCAGCTAAGTACCCTGTCAAAATCTGCATCTTCTATAGGATTTACATGGGGGATTTCAGTCAATGGTTATTGAGTTTATATTTTAATACAACGTGGTGTTAGGAAGTTGTCGTTTCTAGGTGGTGCTCCTTATCCTCACCTGATTATGTTCTTTAAGTGGAATTGCAAGGACGTTATTTGGCATGCTAGGCAAAAAGGGAATGAAATTATCTGTACCAAGATACAGGGGAAGGATTTTACTGCTTTTTGTTCCTTTTAATTTTCTAGTGGTAGGAGCATCAATTTCCCAACATTGGTTGGAAAGTGGCCATGAGCTGCCTAACAATTTATGCCTTCAGTTGAAAAATACATTTCCTGGTCTCTACAAATTAAATTCTTGGCTTACTTTTGTAAATATTTACTTTTGCCTCACTACATCTAATTCCTTGCTTTCATATTTTTCCTAGTCCCTTTGTCTTTTTGATTCTGTTTTAGCAGGAAATCCTGTTTGTTAATGCAAAGCCTCCATCAGTTGCTCTAAGTTGCTTCTGAATTTGCTTATATACTTTTGCCACAAGTATATGGTGACTGCATGTTTTTCTACTTCTTATTAGTAAGAAAATTTCTTTAGGAGACAGAATTTGGAATGTCTTTATACCATATGAATTATAGATCTCTGATCACATGTAAGCAGTGGCAGATAAGAGGGTACTCTTTAAAATTAATGAGACACTTTTGTTGTGACCTGAAGGTACCTTGAAGTACTTCATTTATTATGATCAAGTTTAGGACTGTAGAATTAAAAGAATGGTCTTTATTGCTTGCTGTTTAACAGGATGATGTGATAGAAACTTGTTTACCGAGGCCACATTAAAATAATTTGTGATGCTTTGGGATTTGCCCTGAAATAGCAGCCACCTGAGGTGCTCAGCCTGTTTCCAAGGGGACACAAACATATTTTTGAGAAGGCACTAGACAAGAAAAGTCAAAAAAAAAAGTCTGATCACTGACCAGCAAAGTCGGGACATAACAATACCAGCCTCATGTAGACCTTTTACTACCTGGGAGAAGCCCTTTCCATTCCCTGATCCTTCAAACATGCTTTGATAAGTCCATCATTGAAGCCCACACAAACCATTTTATTTGCATAGGTGGCCTTTGTGGAGACAGCACAGCATAAGTCTTTTGGTTGCACATCATCTCCCCAAGCCAGATGGACCTAATAGTAAATATAGCAAAGCTTTATTCAGCAGAACTTAATCGTGCTTCACTTTACAAGATTAGAAAGAAAGATATAAAGTACGTTCTTATTTTCTGTTTAACAATTTGGTGTCTTAATTGGTTAGCTTCTCTTTTCTGGGATCCCAGATGTTTCCCAGGCATTAGAGTTGGGCTCAAGTAAGTAAGAGCAGCGTCCCCGCATGGAGTATGCTGCCCCGCATAGCCCTTGGAGTTCTCCATGGCTGTTCTCTCTCATTATTTCTATTTATGTGCCATTACAGCTTGGATAATTCAAATGCAGAATGCCTCTGGGGCTCTTCAGTAGACATGGGCATTTGGGGACTTAGTGATTTTTCTGCACTTACTCATGCTAAATGGATTTCTCCCAGGGCCTGGTTCCTTAAGTGCTTACAGAGCACTAACATTGCCTGCAGAAAGGTGTTCAGCTGCCCCTACTGCACTCGCTCGCAGCCAGTTCCCCCATACAGGACTGCAGGACAAAGCATTTATTCCATTTCCTATGAAACAGCATGGTGCATTTGTTTTGATGTGACCTCTTGTGTGGCCATACATGAACTCTTATTCAAGGGGATGAGCAATTCTGATCCTCTGCTTGGAAATGTCTGTGCAGGCATCTTAACCAGTACATGGGTAGGGTTCTTGTCCCATAGTGCACTCTTCTTTGCTGTAATCCATTATAAAAAGTAGGTCAAACCCAAGAAGTGTTCCTTACATCTACAGGAATTAAGGTACGGTTTCAACTTTTAGATGTCAGGTTTCAAAACGGAGATATTTTTAGAGCTTGCTGTATAAAGGAGTTTTTTTCTAATATGATTGTGGTGTTAATGTAGGCATTGTAAAATCCTATTGTTTAAGGAGTATTTGCATAACATGGTTTCGGTGTTTAGGGCTTATATTTAATTCTTTAAAATTGAGAACAGTAGTACACTTGGCGTGTATATGAGAGCGGAGAGAAGGAACAGCACAGAATATTGCTAAATTGTTTAAGAACATGCATCATTAGTTTTTTTGATCTGTGGGACTCTGGATTTTTTTTTTTTCCATCACCAGATAGTGTTTTGTGTTTCTCTGCTGTTCAGTTCATTTGCACTATACTTCTGCACTAGGGGAGTGAGGAGAAAAGATTCAGAATGTCTCAGTTTCCAAGCTTCGAATAAATTATGTTGAGCAGCACTTTAGTCCTCGAGTAATTGTCTACTCAGTGCATATAGAATATTTCTAAGTATTAATTGGGACTTTTTTCTCCTTGAGAAGCTTGTTAGTGATTTAGATTGGGTGAAGTCAAATCCTTATTCCTTTTTTCTGTCATATAACTCAATGTGACCTTCCTCTGCTAATGTGCTTGGTTAGTTTCCCACTCTCTGACAGGGCTCCCCTTCTTTCAGGCTTCCATCTCTTTCTTTGTATCATAACATCAGTCTAAGCTCAGCTCATGCACTTGGTATGGAGTCTCTTCTTTCCTCCCAGATGATTCTCTCCTCTCTGCCATTGCTTGGACAGTGTGAATAGGAATTTATTGCACCTCAAGACTGGTTTCAGCCACCTCTGTAAGAGAGCTGTGCCCGCGCAACTGGTACTTCAGTTTCTGTTTGAATTTCATCTGATAGCATGAAGGATCCTCTGCAAACGAGTTCCTTTTCTCCATGTGCTTATTTTTGTATTTTGGTCAAATCATCCTTTCATCTTTTCTCAAATCTATCAAATAATTAACTTCCTTAAGCATTTCATGGAGAGGTATATTTTCTGATTTAGTTACCTTGATTCTTCTCTGAACCTTTGCGTTTTCAGACCACTGTTGTGAGATCCGCACACAGGATGGCAGCAGCAGGTGCTGTAGGACACAGCTTTGCTGGATATAGAGTCATTTAGGGTGGAAAAGACCTTTAAAATCACCAAGACCAACCGTTTAACCCGCACTGCCAAGGCCACCGCTAACCCCTGGCCCCGAGCGCCACAGCTACAGGTGTTATAAATCCCCCCAGGGCGGGTGCCGCCAGCCCCCCGGGCAGCCTGTGCCAGCCTTGGCCACCCTTTCCGTGACGGGATTTTCCCTCATTCCCAACCCAACCCTCCCCCGGCACAAGGTGAGGCCGTTCCCTCTCGTCCTGTCGCCTGTTCCCTGGGAGAAGAGCCCGACCCCCCTGGCTCCAGCCCCTCTCAGGGGGTTGCAGGGAGCCAGAAGGTCTCCCCTCAGCCCCCCCTCTCCAGGCTGACCCCCCAGCTCCCCCAGCCGCTCCCCACAGCACTTGTGCCCCAGCCCCTTCCCCAGCCCCCTGCCCGGCTCTGGGCACGCTCCAGCCCCTCAGGGTCTGTCTGGGAGCGAGGGGCCATCTTTCTGTTAGTACCAAAGACAGTTTCTCCTCCATCAGCTTTCTTGCATTGGGGCAGCTCTTTGTTGATCTGTCGGTCTTTAGGCGCTGCTCCCAAGGTAAGATCCTTCACACTTCGGGAGCAACTTGGTTTCTTGGTGCTAAATTTATGCCTTCAAATTTGGCTGTTTAAAATCTCAGCAAGTTTACTTTGCATCCAACTTCTTGAAAGATAAAGAAAAATTTAATAAACATGCTCTTTTCTTTTTATTTCACAACCCTGTGATGACTGTGCCATTTGCAAAGTTTAACCATAGTATTTCCTTATCGTTGATGTATACATCATCTCTGTATCGCCGAAAGTATTTTGATAGCTTTAACAAATGTTAAATAGCTATTAGTATTTAGAAGGGCCAAGAATATATTCCTGTTTGTCCCTATTAAGAAAACAAGATTAAAGAGTTTTCAAACTTGTGAGTTGTTTCCTTTTGAGTTCATACAACACATGCCTTTTCAGCATTCGAGTTTTCTTAATAAAAATCCCATGTGGAACAAAGTCATATAAATAGTGTGTAGAAGACTGTTAGAACAGGGATAGCATCATGCTTTATTTCTAGTCTCATTGGAAAAAAAAAAAATGAGTGTGCTTGGTAAGGTCTGTGTTTCAATGCCAGTGATACCCTCCTCTGAATGAGTCTCGTGATTGCTGCTCCATGTCACACTCAGGATTAGCTGGCACGTCTTTGCCTTGGCCAGCCTGTTTACTTTCTTAAAATACTGTGTGGTTGCGGGGTTGCGGGTACCTTTCCTTGTCTCTGTCCAAAGCTTTCAGAAGGCTCCAGGTTTTGGCAAATCCTATCTTTGGATTTACTTTCAACTTCTCATTTTAACTCCCTTGTTGGTTTTTTTTGTAATTTTTTTTTAGCTATAAAAGTTCTAGTTTATACATTCATTTTGTCTATGTGAGAAGTATCCTTTATGAGCTGTTTCAATCTGCTGTAAATCAGACTTTCTGCAGAACTTGCAGAAGCTTTTTTTTTTTGTCATTGTCAGTGTGTGACTTTGCTAGACTAAGAAGAAAGTTGTGAAATGAGGTCCCCTTATTGGCTTTTTTCTCTCCACGGGCTTTGTGGAATTGGCTTTTTGAAAGCATTAAGTTCATATATTACTAGTTTGAATGTCATTGTGTGTGCAAATAACACATAATCAAATCACTTGTATTTAAGTAACCATTACTGTTTGGTCTGGAAGTATTTTTTTATTGATCAAAGTTCAGCCTTGTGTTAAATTAAAAACTTCATCTGTGTAGAGGGAGTTAAGAAACCAGTGATTTCTTAATTCCTAAAAATCAGAAACACAAGACTTTGAGATTGGTGTTCACCCTTGAGTCTTCCTCACTGGCTGAGCTTATCCATGGTGTGATTTGATGATCTGTAATAGGTGCTAGCTGTTACTTCATCTTGCTATTATTCCAGCTTATTATTTTGCGTGCTAAACATTGGTCCATAAGTACTTCTGTGAGGGAGAGATGAGTTGAGGTTGAGGTACCAAGACATTTTGTTGTTCTGGACATAATTTGTTAGTATTATAAAATGCCCATAATGGGTGAGACAAAAGGGCTGTGGCGCTCCATAGCCTGACAGTTGATGGAGAAGAACAGAAGGAAGAGAAGTATTCTGGTAAAAAGTCCATATTCTTGTCAACCTGTGCAGACTGCCCTCTGTTACCACATAGTGTATCTATTTTTCAATTTGATCTCAACTTGATTTTTAGCAGGGCAAAGCCAGAAGTGTGACTAAGACATGAGGGGAATCTGGGAGATGGTCTTTATTTCCACCTCTGCATGAATTGGCACTTGTGTCTTGTACCTTGTTGTGTGGAAGGGAAACAACCTTGTAGTAAAACATTCTTGCCTTTTTAAAATGTCATTATTCATGCCTTAAAAATCAAAATAAAGCCCCAAACCATACAGACACTGAAGATGTGGCTGCTGCAAAATCAGGCATCTCCTTTAGAAGGCAGCATTTGTTGATAAAAGATATGTATGAGCTAAATTTCTTGCAAATGCCTTTTGAGGATTGTAGCTAAATGTATTCTGATACTTTAAAAATGAAGTTGATGTTTATTAAAGTGGTTTTCAGAGTAGAGATAGAGGCATAATAACAAGTGAATTACTTGGTGGTGAAAGCTTTACGCCATTTCAGGAGGCAGCAGTACTTTGAAGCTGCAAATTCATCAGTTGGTCACAGTATCTGGCCTTATTTTTTCTGTTTAGTTGTAGTGTTTCTGTGAAGCTCTTTAAGTTTGCTCTGGGTGCAATCCTATATATTTCTATTCTTAGTATGCAAAATTCCTGCCTACGTGTCCCAGCCCTCATGCTCCTCTAAGGGAGGGTTCTTTGAGAAGAATAACAAATTTCTGAAGAAGAGAATTGTGTTGAGGTTTTTTTAACCTGAATATTGGTGTTTTGGGCGGTGGTCCCACAAAGAAGTGTCTCAGCACAGGTGTGAAGGTGATGAGCTTGTGGCAGGAGAGCAAAACTTTTCAAAGGGAAGCTCTGGTCCCAAAGGCAATGTATAATAGACCTTACCCCCACGTGGCTCCTTTGGAAATAGGAATCAGCTACCAAGGGCTTGCTTCTGCCATAAACAAGCACTCCAGTCTATTTACATTACACTTAAATATTTTCCTTTTTTTTTTTTTAAGAAAGCAAATGCAAGTTATAAAGAAATAGTTTTCCTTTCTTTTTCTTTCTCCTTCTTTTTCCAGTTCTCTAAATTTCTGTCAGAGAACATAAATTTGCTCTTTGCTATTCCACTTCCATGTGGAATACTAATGATGTGCATTTCCCTTCACATGTATTGCGTAGATGCACTTTTCAAAATCCTGATCCCAATTCTTTGTTTATGTTTAGATTTCCTTTCTAGCCAAAATGCATTATGTGTTTTCGAGAAGAACTGACTCCTTGGAAATCCTTTTTATTCCAAATTCTTCCTTTTTGTGAAATTATCTGTATCTTCTGAAGCAGGCAGACACCAGATTTAGCCTGTACTTGCTGCACAGCCCCCCGTAAGCATCACCAGGTTGGTTTTAGCCGATTATTCTGTCTCTGCAGCACTAGATGGTGCTGATGACAGTATCTCTGAAATCTGAGCCTTAAAAAATAGCCGTGATTTGAAAAAAAGTAGTGCTGTTGTTTCAGTCCAAGGACCAGTTTCCAGGTCCAGATTTTCATTGGAATAAAAAAATCAGTTTGTGACTACAACAGCAGATTATGGGAGGGAGAAGAGTGGAAAACCTACTAATGTATCTTATTTCTGTGTTGCTACTTCCCTTTTTAACAGGGAAAGTTCTAGTGGTTTTGACTAATAGCTGTGAATTAGTGGGAGGTTGGTATTTGATCCCAAGAATGACACGTCTTGTCAAGGCTGTGCTGGATAGCATGAAGGAAAAAATAAGATTCCAGTTTTCCTCATGTCAAATATATTGTGCTGCTCTGAAAACACCAACTGTTCTTGACCCTCGTGACCACCACAGAGGTCTTGCAATCTCGTGTGATGTTCTCGCCATATCAGTCCAGTTGCAACTATCACCGCCCCAGCGATAATGTCCTGGTGGGACCGAGAGCTGGGCAGCTGCAGTGCCCACCCTGGTTTCTGCTATGCCGTCTCGAGCCCGTTCCTCGTGCTGGCAGACTCTGGCTGAACCTTGAGGATGGTACAACCTACTCAAGGGCTCACATTCTCTAATTAGATGTCTTAAGTGCAGCAAAAGTTGCCCTTAAAAGGAAGCTGTTAATCTGTTCTAAGAAATACCTAACTCAAGTCAAGAGGTGTTGGGAAATGGTGGAACTTACTGAGTTAGCTCTCAAGAGGTAAGGTTTGGGCTTGAGAAGTGTAACTAATTCCTTGTGACAGTGAGAACTGTTGGAGAAGCCTTTCCCTGAGGCTCTTGAGTAGCAACGAGGGGACAAGCACTGATACTCCAGGGAGTCTACTCCTGCCATCTGTAAATGATACAATATCATTGATATATTTTAAGTAAAAAAAATTAACAGGACTTCTTCAAATGCTGAGCATCATTTCTTGAGGCAGAAAAGCTTTCCAAGCACATGTCTCTTGAGTGCTGAAGCTGTCCTCTGATTCCAAGAAACAGAGGCTATTTAGAATATAACACTGAGGTAGTATTTTGCCACTTACTTTTTTAATTATTAAACTGGCTTTAGTATTTTGTAACTGAATCTGGTGAACAAGAAGTCTGCCACTGTTCCTTGTCCCATCAAGTGTACCCAGCTCCAAGAGCGGCATGCTCAGACATTGGTGGATTTTGTTGGGGCTTATTTGTCAAGGCAGCCTTTTTACCCTCTTAAGGACTGACACAGTCATAGAATCACAGAATAATTTGGGTTGGAAAGAGCCTTAAAGATAACATAATTCCAGCCCCTAGGAAAGCTTGGTAAGAGTCCTGTAATGCTCCAAAAAGAAGCCAGAATAATGTTTTAAAACACAAAAAGCCTTAAAACATATGACTGATATCAAGATGGGGGGGGGGGGAAAAGTGGGTTATCTATGAAATGAAAACCATGTTTGAGGTTTCCAGTGGCTTCACAGAAGTATCCGACTCCTTGAAGCTGCTGACCACTAGCTGGTGGCCTTTGTCCACCACTTTGGGTTACTACTTCTCTCTCTTCACACCATTGCAGTCAAGTTACATTATCAGTTACATATATCATATGTATTTATCTATAAATATACATACATATTATTAAGTTACATACATCAGATTATACCTCTATGAGTGTCATTGCCATACTTTTCCCCAAAATGCATAAAAACCCCCATTTATTTTGCTGTTTGTATATGGACCATTGATGTCACAGATTATTTTTAAAGCTAAGGTAATGCTTCATTCTTTGATTTAAGCAAAAAGATATTTGAAAAGAATTCATACTAGTAAAATGCAAAAACTACTCCAAATACCCAAAGCTTCTGTCATATACTTTGATTCTTCCTGTGCTAAGCAAATAGGTTATGGAAATGAATAATGCACAAGATGCTCTAAGGATATATTGCAATATATTGAACGAGGTGTTGCACTTAAAAATTGCGTTTCAGTGAGCGTGTAACTAGTTAGGAGCTGAAATGGCATGTCTACCGTATGATGTTCTTCACATTATTTTATTGTATAGAATATTTCTAATTCAAATTCTGCTATTGCTTAGCCTAGATATTAAATAAATAAATTCTGCAACAAGTGTGCATTGCATTCTAAAAATCTTGTGTATTTAATAAAACATGTCTTCTGACTAGTTTAACTATTTCAGGACATTATTGTGAAGTTAATTTTTTTTTTCCTTTTTCCCTTCCTTCAGTTTATTTTCTTTGTTATCTAAAAAACACAACAAAGTGCTGGAGCAAGCCACACAGTCCTTAAGAGGTTCCCTTGGCTCAAATGACTCTCCGCTTCCTGATTATGTGAGTATCAAACTTATGTTTTAGTAGATGCTTCAAAATAAAGTGGTACATCCCTAAATCTGTAAAGATTTATCAAAATGTGTGACAGCTAAGCAACCACCAACATCAAAATACAGGAACCTGTATAAATGATGTCATGTCTGAAATGTCTCTACCAAAAAAAAAAAAAATTACACTTACAAATGGCAAAACAAACCCACAACTATTAATAGCTAAGAGACTTACTGTACCCTGTCAACTTGCAATTTTCAAGCCATTTGTATTTCAGGATGTTTAAATCATACAGTTAAAACATTATTTTTAATAACAGGCCTTTGGCATCCACAGTTTCTTAAAATGCCTAAAAATGATTGAAAACAATTCCCAGTGAGCCTTCAGGGGAGTACTGTAGTCATGGGGCAAATTAGTATGTTCTGAACACACGGATACATACAGTGCTCTTCAGTTTGCTGAGCCAATACCCACAAACAGGCAACAATTTTGTAATTTAATTGCACAGCTTGCTGGAAAATCTTTAGTTTCGGTACAAGAAGGAGATGTCTTCCAAGGACTTGAATGATATCTTTGTACAACTGAAGCATCTTTCATTTGTACTCATTTGAGCTCTTGCTGCAATACTCTGTAAAAAAGAAAAAAAGGGAAAAAAAAAAAAAGAAAAAAAAATTGATTTTATCAGTTGTTCTAGATTTTTGAGGATGAAAATGTAACAACTGGTTTATTTGCAATGTTAATACATGTTCCAGGACATGCCTGAGACATTACATATCATATAACTCTAGCATTAAGTATAAAAATGCTGAAAAAAGATAATTTGATGTAATAGTTTAATGACTTTAATCTAATTCAGCTAACCGGGTTTCTTCACCTGCATATTTAAGTTGTTATTGCTGACACATACCATACAAACTAAAGTCACTTCGTTATTCAGAGACAGGCGGCTTTATAAAGCATATGAACCACTTGCAGTTTTTTCCTGTGCATTCCAGCTGCCTTACCTTGCCCTAATTCACGTGAAGCTCTTAACAATAACTTGGGATTTCAGGGCTTCTGATTTCGCTCCCAGAACTTGCCATCTAACCTTGAATTTTTGGAACTTTAAACATTTCAGCCAGAACCCCTTCAAGTTAGTTTGTGGTTAAAGAGGAGGAGATCCCACTTCTGTTTGCCTGATGAGATGATACACGAGCTGCATAAAGCTCTTCTGTCTGCATGGGCAGTTGAAAGCTCTCAGGACTTTGAAACCTCGGGGAGGGTTTGGTGGCCCTTTCCCATGGTTTTGCTTCTCATGGGCTCGTGATGTAGGGGCTTCTGTACTGCAGTAGTGAGAACTGCAGTACTCTGGATATATTGAGTGTTTCTGAGTGTTGTGGTTGATAAGGCTCTTGGGGACATATTTCTCAGAGGTGATTAATCCCGTGTCATGCCAGATTACAGTTTAAGCAGTTACACAGCTGTATGTTCAGATTCCTGTTGTGGTCTCACAGCCATTTATTGAGCTGTCCTGGAGAGCCATGGTGCTTCACTTGGCTTCCAGGGCAAAGGGAGGCTGCTTTGGTGGCGGTGGTGGCTTTTCATACCTAGGATATATCATACGATGTATCATGTGGAGCATCTCCCTTATGAGCAAGGGCTGAGAGAGCTGGCCCTCTTTAGCCTGCAGAGGAGAGGACTGAGAAGGGAGCTTATCAATGTCTACAAATATCTTAAGGATGGGTATGAGGAGGACGGGGCCAGGCTCTTTCCAGTGGTGCCCAGCAGCAGGACAAGGGGCAACGGGCACAAACTGCAGCACAGGCGGTTCCGTCTGAGTATGAGGGAAAACTTCCCTGAGGGTGGCAGAGCCCTGGGACAGGCTGCCCAGAGGGGCTGTGGGGTCTCCTGCTCTGGAGATATTCAAACCCACCTGGACGTGACTCTGTGCAGCCTGCTTGAGGAGAACCAGCTTCAACAGGGGGTGGGACTAAATGATCTCTAGAGGGCCCTTCCCACCCTGACCATCCTGTAATTCTGTGATATCATGAGCTAGTTGTGCCGGACATGCAGTATCACAGCCCAGAGGGGCTGCAGTGTGTGCTTGGGACTGGGTTTATGGACCCAGGGGCTCAGTGAGCTGGAACTGCTGCTAAGGCTGTCTGTTTTGCAACTGGCCTCTGAGACGCTGTGGGGTCTGCGTTAAATATTTTCAAGCATCTTCAGGTGGCTAGAGGAGAGGGCTGAAACTTTTAACATTAATTTGTCTCCCTGATGCAGGGACTGCAGATACATGTGGCCTGTTGTCAGAAGGAGGATATTGATTTTATGGAGAGAGACCCATATGTTTTCTTCCCTAGACAAACAAATTGCCATCCCCGCTGTTCAGAGGAAAGAAGATAGCATGGTACACAGTTGTGTTTGTAAAAGAGCACATATATGTATGTGTATGCACACATAGGTATTTCTTTACCTACATGTTAAGATTTATGTTTGGAGGTGTGTAAGTATTTGGTGCTTGAAAAATATTTTGTAGGTTTTGGATAGCTTTTTAACTTCCTGGATGTGAACAATATCACAGTTAAGAAAAGACCCACGGTGCTCTCTGTACAACGTTATCCCCTCACAGGTGGAGGCAGCTGAGAATTGCAGTTTATGGAGCAGTGCTGGGGAATGTGGGGGAATGTGGTGGTGGTGTGATGTAGGGAGAAGGAGATCAGTTGGAAAGACTGGTGTAGGAGAGGGTAAAATCAGTGAAGTTCAATGGCCTTCATTTTGAAAAAGGAATGTATGCATTTATTCATGGCTTTTTTTTTCCCCCTCCAAATTGCTCATGTTCCAGCTCAATCTGAGGCACAGCCAGTTGACTAAATAGAAATTGAGGCCAGATTTTATTACTTCAGCATATTCTGCTTCTGAAAGCCCATGTTTGTTATCTGTAAGAATAGCAAAGAATCTAGGAACTGAGGTAACTTAAGTATCTGAAGTCTGTTCTACCGCTGTATCCCATCATGGAGCTAAAGAAAGGGATGATTCTGGGATTGCCTGCTCTGCCCAGGTTTATATCTAGAGAGGAGGAGGACTGCTGAGTAAGCTATTCTCTTCACAGGTTTCATTCAGACTAGTCGGAATATTTTTTTAAAAAATTATTTCTCATTATTTTTTAACTCACTTTTAATGTAGAAATTCTTTTTTTCTTACTCAGTTCTGTAATCCAAAAGTTAATTTGCATGGGACCTGGGTCACAAGGCTTAAATTGTACATAAACTTATTCTAAGTCTTGCTTCAGGTCTTGTCTTGAACCTTTCTACACATTTCTAAGTATTAGACATCGAAAAAAAATTTATGGTAAATATTGTGTGTTGCTCCTTAGGACCAGGAAGGGTATGCAAGGAAAAAGGCAACATCAGTGATCTTGAGTTGAGCCCTGTCCACTGTGAGCACCATATGATGGAGAGGTGCTAGGCTCTGAGTGCAGCGGCACAGCGTGCCCATGTCCTAGTACACACACACACACAAAGGCAACAAATGGAGATGGGATGAGATCAGCATCTCTTAATTTCTGAGTGCTCAAGCAGTGGTACTGTTCCTACTTTTAAGTTCCTACTCTTAAGTTTTTGACCTAATACACAGTCCTTAAGCTGCTGATTATTGTTGGTGGTAAAAATATACTGGGATCTTCCTTTACCATATTCCTTACAGTCGTCTTGTGGGTATCTGCTGTGGACTACCATCAGGTCTGTGGTATGCCAACAAAGCTGCGGGTATCTTCCTGTGAACTAGAACAAGGAACTGACCTAGTTGGCTTTTATATTGTTTTTATTGAGGTTTTCTGAGCTTTAAAAAAGAGAAGTGCAGGTTGTTTCATTTATTAAATTGCCCTGGTCCTTCCCTGATAAACTTGCTAATGTGATGGGATTCAGGAGCAGGGTGGAGAAGCCAGCAAGGAAGAGGGAAGAACCCCCTGTCATCAAACCATCGCCTCGGAGACAGGATCCTTGGTTAGACCAGTTCTCATGCTACCTCATTTGCTAGTTTGTTTAATAAGCTTTGTTATGAAGGATTATATTCATAGTAGCAATGACCTGGTTTGAAATACCACAGTTGGGTCAAGTTGTCCTTGCCCATGAGTATCTCCAAGCTTGAAGAAGTGGGAAAAATCAGTTGGGTTTTTTATTGCTGTCTTGCATTCAATGAAAGCGCATTTTCCAAAACTTTTAACAAACAAGAAAACTGGTAATAAAATAACAGAGAATTTTTCTTAATTCAATTCAAATCAAGACAAATTACTTAAGTAAACATATCACTTATTTTCTTGTAATTTTATTACAGCCTAATGTAATTTGTTAAATCATAGATACCTAATAGCGCAACTGGAGGCACGCTATTTCCCTCGGAAAGTAGCACGTCAGACCGCTTGCTGGAGCTAGCATCTACCCGAACAGTTGCTTTTTAGGGATTTCGTAGTATGTGTATGATTTTCAAGCACTTTAGTGCTTGTTCTACTGCAGCTGGTAACGAGAGATTCTCCTTAACTATTTCTAGGAAGGGAGAGGATGAAGTAGGAGTAAGTTTTTAATTTTGGCAAGCTTACGTCAGAGCTTCAGAATTCACTTGCTAATGTAAGAAAAAAACCCCAACAAACTTGCTTAATGCAAAAACTGAGGAAAATAAAAATCAAATGTAGACATAGTTTTAGATTCAACGAGTTTGACATGCGTCATCACTTGAGTCTGTATTCAGATACGTAGCTTTTGGTTGGGTTTCTAAATTTATTTCAGCATTATCTACTGCAACACAGGGACAAGGGATTTTATGTCAGTGGGAGCCCAAACTCTTGTTTACTGGTGGTGGGTGTGAAGGCTTAGTAGTTAAATGAAAACTCCCTGGAGCAGATTTTGAGAATCACTCAACACCCAGGGTAGAGGTCACAGTTCTGAGCACCCCACGCTGCTGTCTGCTGGGGGTTCTCTCTACCATCCGTGGGAATTTTACCGACAGCCTTCAGTTGCTTTAATGGAATAATAGTCACAGAAAATAGTATAGGTAAATGATGCTAGCCACATAGGAAATCTAAAATTCACTTCAGTTTAACTATTATTTTTTTTTACCTTCTAAATGTTGGCTATGAAAAACTGCATTGTTCTATCCAGATGAAGCTTAAATGTGTTAGGGAAAATTCTAAAAATAATCCCACTTAGTGCCAATATCTTCAGTTATTTCATATGTAGGACTGTCACTTCAACAGCACTTCGATGTTTCTATCACTGACAGAATCCCCCCAGCAAGGCAGTCTAGTGTTAAGACTTTTCATATTTACAGGTGTACTCCTGTGAATGTAAGAACAGTCTCCTTTAACCCCCTCTGCAACATCTGCTGGGTTTGTGTTAGTTAAGGTATAGAAATGAATGTGTGTTGGCAATCCAAAGGGAAAAATGTAAAGAATATTAATGTAGTGAGCTATGTATGTGTGTATATATGTGTGTGTGTGTATATACATAGATATATACACAATATCTACATAGATATATACATACACACAAATAGTCTGCAGTAGCAAAGCCTGGTGGTACTGGGAGAATTCCCCATCAGAGCCGACCCTTTTCCTGGCCATTTACCAACCCAGTTGAATGTACCTGCTGTGTGGAGCTGGTGTTACACGGAGGCTTGGAATTCTGTGAATGTCAGTGAGTTTTCTTCCCGTCTGAATAATAAGAATTAAATTTTGCATTTGGGTAATGAGATTTCTCTGTTTCTTTTTTCTTTTCCTTCTCAGTTTGTGCTCCATAATGGGCTAAATGAAGTCCAATATTTAGATTCTTCTTTGATTTATCCTTGATTTATATGGTAAATAGAAAGCAGCTGTCTATTTAAGCATCTAATTCTTGAAACTCCTAGGCCCCTCCAGCGTCATCTGGAAATAATGTAGCTTGTAAAACAAAGCTAAGAAGAAAAAGCAATGTTTGTTTTATGTGGGATGAATGACTTCAGTTGGGGTCCTTCTAATTCGGCCATGATGAGGGTTATTAAAAAGCAGTATTACAAAAGTAGTTTCAACAAAAAGAAGGTTTTTTGTAACTTGTATCTTGTTATTATAGTTGATTATATTCAAAGCTGCAAGTCATAAATAGTCCTTCCTTTTAGTTTCTCCAACTGAGAACCAAGCTAACCTCCCTCCTGTACATGGGTAGATGTTAAAAGGTTCCCCTGATTCATTTACTCCCTAGAAAGAAATTGCCTTTTGTAAGTAAAGGCTCCATATTTATCTTGGAAATTTGGAATTGCTCAAGAGTAGGTAAAATCGGGTCTATGAACTGCAGTGTTAGCTGTCTTTTAAACGTAATGAAACAGATCTAAAATCTATAAATTTTCTGGGTTCAGTTACATTACAGTGGATGAAAGATGATAGTACCATAGATTCGAAACTCTGAATTCAGCCTTATTTTCCGTATAAGCAGTTTAGTTGTGGCTTTACTGAACAACTAAAGCAAAACTGACGTTCTAGAAATGTGTAATATTAGCCACTGTAGACTAAAATATTTTGTCCATGATATTTGTTTACCATTACATTGTCATATAATTCCTATGGTGTCCCTTTGATGGCACTGCCAGAGTGTTCTCGTCTAATAGTGTGGTATTTCATTGAGGGTTATGGGGTCTTGTGGTAGTCATATTTTTATGAAGGATGCTGTGCAATGAAGTTAATTTTTTTAGCCTATCCAGCGTGTAGCAAACAAGTATTTCATTCACTATTGATGTGAACAATGTTTGAACTGTGTAGATAAATGTTTGATGTTTTGGGGTCCTATAATATGTTCTGTACTTACATAGCTAGTATTGCATTAGAAACGCTGCAGCCCTCTGATTTTTTTAATTGATCTGAAGAACTGGTTTAATGCAGAACTCTGCCACCAGACATAAGCATTTTCCTATAAATGCATGCTATCATGAATAAATAGGAAGTCTTCCCTGCGATCATCTGATGACTCTAGTAATGATGCAGAAATGAAATTAAACCCACTTCCAAATAAACTGGTCAGCCATAATAGAGTTAGCATGATGCAATTAACGTTTAGCTGGTAGTCTGTAAAAATACTGCTTAGTGGTAACTGCTGTGAGTGTACAAAATGTGTATTACTTGTTTATCTGTAGAATTGAAGACACTGTTGGCAGAATGAGAAGTTTTTACGACATTAAATTAAGACTCCTAACTGAGATATGTCCATATTTGTCAAATACTTGGAGGAGGGGAAGGCTAAGGTAGTTTATTTTGTCATAACGTTTCTTCAAAACTCCGAAGCCACCCGCTTTTCACCAAAAGCACTGCTGAAGTCTCTTCAGTATTCTTTCTGTCTATTTTCTTCCATTTTTATATGTCACTAAGTAACTCAGTAAGATTTTTTTGATTGCATTAGACAAGCATTGTTAATAGTCTAAAAATTCATTTTTGTGTGTGAATTTTCAGGTCCTGTTGTCTGCTGTAAAAAATTGAAAATACGGTTATACAAGAAATTTTTTTTTCCAGTTTTTTTCTGAAGTTAATATATAGTAAACGAGTATAATATTGTAATGTTTTTTTATAGTGAGTGGATTCTAGCAATTTAAGTTGCATTTATTAGGAGAGTCACCTTCTTTTGCACTGAAGTTCCTTTTTGATTACTCTGAGTTGATGGCTCATGAGCAGAAGTAACATTTTCAATATTGGGTTATTCTTGGGCATGCCTGTCTCCACTGCAGTCTTGAGCCAAAGGCCTATAAATACATTTTCTAAATATTAGTCATACCCTCCTTCAGATGAATTGTATTTTAGCTTAAAGAATACTACTCCTACCTTATCCCCCTATTTTTATATCATCAAACACCTAGAAATTTCAGAATAGACTGAAATAGCCAACCTAACCCAAATCTAAAGCAAGCTTTTGTATTGAATAATAACCAAATTCTGCAGTTCTGTCTGAATTCTTAATCAGTTCTTTCCTTGAAGTGACTTGGAAACTTTCCTGAGAAAATGCTGCATAAATTATCCTTAAACGGAAAGAACTGTCCTAGAATCCTGTGATAAAGATGACTGTGAAGTTCAGCCTATTTAAACTTCTCGGTATCAGTATGAAGGACTAATAGTGATTTGCGGTTGGTCCTTGCATTATTGCATCTTTAAAAATATGCTTGTGGTTGAAGGATTTTTGTACAAATATGTTGAAGAGCATTAAAATGATGTTCTTCAAAAAGATGATCTGCTTTCATCGTTTAGGGTTCCACAAAAGTCTCATTTGTGTCTGGTTATTCATGTTTTGTATAGATGGCCTTAAGCCTTATTTCACTAAAAAATTGTCAGTATTTTGGAAGAGAAGAGCAAGTACTATCTTTTTTTAAAAAAACAGATCTTTTAATATGGTGGCAGCATCTTATGATCATCTCATTGAGAATGTTTCATTCTCCAGATCTTTGAGACATGAGAACAAATTGGAAGAGCTGAACAGAACTTACAATAGAGCAATACAAACACCTACTAGCCTTTCTTTAAAAGTGTTATTTTGATCATTACACACATTAGAAGAAAGCCAAGCATGAAGATCATAATTTTTTACTTATTTTCCTCCTTTAATAGTTACATAGGTTTAGGGCACTGTCATTACTCTGCAGGAAAGGTTATAAATGATGGCATTTGTTTGCATTTTTTTACTTGAAAGATGTGTTTTGGTAAGACCAGTTAAACATGTATCCTTAAATGAGATGATTAAAGAAGTTGTGAGAGCTTGTTTCAGAAATGGATGAACACTATCTTAAGGGTCCCAAAGTAAGCGGTAAAATGTCATACGCTGATTTTTGTACTGATTTTTGTACTGTGCGTCTGCTTGTGTTGCATTTGAGAGCGCTGGAAGCCTGATGCAATACTGGGATTTTAGAAGGGCCTGAGGTGTGATACAGCATAAGCTGTAGATGGAATATGTGATATGTTTTTAAGAGAAAGCCTGTGCAAGCCTCTCTGTAAATACTGTTTATTACTGCCTTGTAAGCCAACATTTGCTCAGTTCAGACTAAATGACAAATTGTGAAGTGCTTGGATGAAAAAAGTAATAGTACTGGTTTTCCAAAGCATCTTTCTTTGCTGCTTTGGTCTTCAGATGCTTTTCCTGCTGCTTTCTTCATAAAAGTGAGTTGTTCAGGGCTTTTTGGGAGATGACAACTACTCTGGATGGTTCATCTCTGTCAAACCTGCATAGATGAACAGAAAACCCCAGTGCAGTAGCTCTCCAAAGAGCAGGATTTATTTTTGTAACTGCTATGTATTTCAACAATGTAGTAAAAGAAACTTCTAGTGTTCCTAAAGTAAGGTTTTGATTGAAAAATGTAATGCTTAAAAACCAGAAGTATGTTACCATATGTTATAAACATCTCAGTAATTCAGAAAGCTGGTAGTCATATTCTACACCTGTTTTCTGCCAGTGAAATAGCAAACATAAAGCCATTTCAGGGAAGTAGCTTTTAAAACATTCATGAGGCAAAATGACTCTAGTATATTGCTGTTATTTAATCCTCCTATATTCCTTACACACAACACTGTTGGAAGATGTCTGTGATTGCCTACACTGCTCTGAAACAAAGCTGAGACGAGTAAGATGTTTTTTGGGGTTTTTTTTTGTTCCTCTTCAGACATGTAACTGCAATGTGGTGGAGGTTTTCCAGAAGTGCTCTTGTACATATTTAGGCTTGAGCCCAAGCTGAGTGAGCTGTGCCCTGCTACTGAAGTATGTGACACCTTTTTCAAAGACAGTGTTCCGCTGCATTTTTCTTGCTGTCAGGCTGGTACAGCGTGTACAGAGGCTGTTCCACTCCCGCATTTGTGTGCGTGCTAACCCAAACTCTTGACCTTGAAGAAACTGTTTACTAATAACACACCTATCCTGTTCCAGAGAAAAGAAGATGGGTAATAACATTATAGATTAGATGTAATGTTTTCATTACAATAGCAATCAGAATCTGAAGTGTATCTTTTCCCTCCATATAAATTGAAAAGAGAATGGATGTTGCAGTTCTTTAAGAAGGCAGCTCTTTAAGCTACTCTCTGGCAACTTATCCCTGGCACTTGCGAACAGATCAGATGTTTACTCAATGCAGAGGGGAAAAAAAATCAGCTGAACAAATCAGGATAAATTTTCCCATTCCCACACTAATCTTTTAGATTTTGATAAATCGAGATGATAGGAAGAGTCCTGTCACATTCACATGGGGGAAAAAATCTTCATTGACTTTTCCTGAAATATAAAATTATTTTTCTTCAATACATTAGTTATCTTACCTCGTGGTAGACTCTTAATTAGAATTCATTAGAAAACTTAGCATAATTTATAGGTAACCAGCTAATAACTGTTGACCGGATTTTGGTGAGGAACAGTTGACTGACTCCAGGATAGGTGCACGGCATAAGTGCTTCTCTGTCTTTCAAACGTGGTGATCTCTCATCTTGTCGGTGTCTGTCATTGCTGCACTTTATGACAAAGGCTACACAAAATTGAGCTTTGTCCCAAAATAGATAAGACTTCATAAATATTTCAGGAAATTTTATTTAGTTGGATAAGGCAGATTTTACATATTTCTATCAAGAGTGTTTTGCTTCAGTATTTGGCAAAATGTCATTTGTTGCTTATAGTTCATTTTGGAACAGGTGCCTGCATACATAGGCTTCTAGAATTACTCTCTGTGAGTTTTGGGTTTTCCAAATCTCAGCTAAAGGTTCTTCTTCTGGCACTGGGGCTACAGCTGCTGTGTGCTTCCAGACCATTCAGCAGGAAGCGGAGCAGTGGTCATCAGCTTCTGTGTTTGTCAGCATTCATGCAATGTCCAGGGGAATGCACTTGAAAAATAAGATGGAATATAGTAAAAACAACATTTAATCTAAAAGTTACTCCATTTTATTTGGTTTGCTTGCTGTCAGCTCTCAGAAGGCTGTTTCTCATCTGCTTCCTATTTGCATTTTATTCAACCAGAGAGAGCAGTTCTTGAAATTTGGTTATGGAGGCTTTTCAGGCCCATCTTAATAGAATAAATGAAACTACTACTGGTAGTGACTATTTTGAAGAGGTGGTGAGAGGAAAACAAATAAAGACACTTTATTATACTTCAGTATATTTTGAAAGGGCTTACCCATAGATCCTTTAGACTGCAGTTTCAAAGATCAATAATGCAGTTTTTCCTTTTAATATGATAGGCTTCTCACATCTTTGTTTATCTATCCACTTCAATTTTCAAAATCTTAACACCACTGAAATAATTAGTATAGTATGTATGCCAAGCGGCCTTATAAGAAGTTGTATTGCTGAATTGCTTTTCTAACCATGCTGCTGCATTTTTAACATCTCAGAAGAAATCAGCGCACTCTCCGTGACTTCTCTTCAGCTCTGGGGTAAAATGATGGCTGCAAAGCAGCATATTCCCGCTTACAACAGTTTGGGAATCTTTTACCATCATGTGTCTGTTACCTGGGACTTGCCGGTTTTTATCATGCACTGCTAGTATTTAAGGAGCTACAACATGCAAAGAATACTTCACCATCACAAAAGTTCTCTGTGTGCACGCTGTCACCTTCTGTAGGAACAGCAACAGGTTAAATCAACGTTTTTATTATTACTATTATTTTAAAACATGGCTAATGTTGTCAGGAGGAAGTTTAAATGTTTTGGGTTGTTTTTATTTTGTGATGATTTTTATATTAACATCTTACTCAACTCACTACCTTTGCAGTGATTTTTCTCGTTTGAGCAAAGCAGGAGCCTCACACTGCCGAGGCACGGGAGGAGTGCTGGGTGGCCTCAGCATTAACACCGCTTCGCTTGCCTCCTTGACATTCCCTAAATTGTAATGATGGAGATGTCTGCTCTGGAAACTCCTTCTGACTTTCTTATGCGTCCCACAGAAATTTCAATAGCAATTTTACCCTAAGGGCAAGAATACAGAGTCTTTTGGCTGCTGAGTGTGTGGCGAGTAGCTCCGACTTCTCCCACTGACATCCTGTGCGTCATCAGGACGAGAAGATCTTCTGCTTGGAGAGGATTGGAATTATGGAAATTTGATGCAGTCCATGTTTATTATTGAGGACTTGAATTCCACAGGCTTGCTTGTAATGTTTCTTAAGTAGGGTCAAAATTATTCAGCGTGGTACTTTCAGTGGGAGACAACTGCCGTAGTTCCAGGGCAATGATGGTTTTGAAATGTCATGGCAAAGATGCTGAACCACAGGATCTAATCAGCGAAGAACCAATGGAGAACTTCTGAATTCAGCTTCTGTGCACCTGGCAGCTTTAATGAGGGATTGGTATTTACTCAGTTAGGTTTACTACTTGCTCAATTAAAATTGCTTAGGCACTGAAGATAGGTCTGCAGGATCTGTAGCAGTGAGTGATTTTCTTGAATGACAGCAGGGGTGCATTGGAAATACTGTCTTAGATGTGTATATATTTTGCAGTGATGTTGGTTGTTGCTACCATACATAGTACCAAGGCTGAAGAAAACAGCTGATAATATAGTCAAAAATGATGCTGGGGCTATAAGGAACTGGTGGTTAAATTACATTCTTTAACGGTGGTGTACTGTATGGAGGGAGGTTTGGGAGGTGTGAAGGGAAAATGTGAAGAAAACTGTTTGGTTTAAATTGCTAACTGGTCTTTATTCTGTCTGTTTGCAAGATGTAATGTTTTCCCATCTTATTCTTCTTTGTGCTAGAAATAAGGGGTTATATACTTCAGTTAAACATCACATAGGATAAAAAGGATGAGAACCCATTTCAAACAAGCATTAAAGATATGATAAAGATAAATCTGGACTTCAGTGCATGCTAAAACACAAACATCAGTGTGTATGTTAGCAACAGTACCCTTCTGAAAAATTGTGAGGCTTGTTCCTTTTTGGAGAACTGCTTACTTCAAAGAGGTTCAGCAGAAGTCGTCTTTATGGAATAGACTTTTAGGTCTAGAGATTTCGTTAAATAGTATTTACATATTTAATGCAAGAATGTGAAACTTTCTGTGAGTGTTACATAAGACCTGCCATGCAATTAAAAAGAAAAGAAAAATAATTGGGAAGTGTCAAGGTTTCAGTTGACGTAGCAGTAATTACTGCATAACACCTCCAAACAGTTTTGCTGGTGACATCTTCCAGCAAAGCTGCATGTGGAATCAGAAGCTTTTTCACTTGAGTAACGTCTTTAAAGTCCTTGAACTCTACTCAGGGTAGATGGGTTCTGTTAATTAAAGGCTGTATCATGATAATCTATTTACCTTTGTATGGTGGAGTGTGGGGTTGCATATGGAATTTGTCCTTTCCTGTTCTACCAGTCAAACTAAACAAAATCTTCCCATGCCTCTAGGGAATGGTGCTTTGTTTCAAGGAGAAATGGAGAATTCTCTGTTTCCTTTCAATAGCAAGAAAACCACATCATTTCAGGCGTGATTTGACAAAAATATAAATTCACAGTTTTAACTGTAATTTTTTTAAAGTTAAGATGAACATAGTCATTTCCCTAGCTTCAGTTGCTTCCTAGCTTTTGTGGGACCTCAGAAAATGATTGGGTTTAATTCTACTAAATATTGTTTGCATTTTGCTGTTATGGTTGCATTTGGCTTGGAAGTACTGTGTTGTGCAGACCGTGTTGAAAATAACACGTTCTTGCATGGGCAGTGTTGGGGCCCCTAGCTGGTGGCCATCAGGTACTTTGGGCACCGTGGTGGATCCCCTTATGACGGAGCTTCTTGGTGGGCTTAGACCAGCCTCTGAGGCTTGACCTTGAGTAGATGCCTTCTGTAGTCATTTACTTTTTCTAAGCTAGTTGGGGTGAAATTAATTTTAGGTGATCTGTCATTTTGCCATCTTAAGAAATTACTGGAGGAGACTTGTCACCCCTTTGCTTTCCAGGGTGGAATTCAGCACTTGAATTAGATGGGAAGTTCCAAGAATGGAGTTTGGAAGCACCGAGATGCTGGGATGAAATGCCAAAGAGGAGGACTATCTTAAGTCCTGTTCTCTGGAACTGACACTTTCTGCTCTTGTGATCCTGAATCCCAGTCTCACAGAAATGCCCAAGTCTGCATCTCTCCTGCATTTAGGTGCTTCTCCATCCTTTTGGGTCCGGATGGCTGCTCGCTCTTTCCTTTTAAAGCCCTACTGATAGAACAGATTAGTCATAGCATCCCCCTGGGAAGTGAAACACCTTTAGCTCACAGCTGCCTAATAATCTGACCGTAGGTTCTGCAAGCAGAGTCAACATCTGTCCTTCCTACTGAAGTGTTGCCACACTGCCAGCAGAGATCCTCTCTAAAAAGAGAATATATTTCACTGTTTGTGTAGTGAGGGCGTTACTCTGCTAAAACTGTTTGCCAGTTAACTTCCCATGCCACTATTCATTTCAAACAGGGATATGCCATGCAAGAATTAAATAAAGCTGAAGTTTTCCCAGTTGTGAAAACCCTCAGTAAATGGGTAAATGGGTGCAGGCCTGTGAGAGTGAAGCATCACCAAGAACCAGTGAAGCACCGAGGGAATTTAGGCCAATGTCTAGACATTTTTGATTGATTTAGGAGCCTGACTTTGTAATGAGATAGAGGGTAGGTTAAAGTGTTTCAGCATGAAGTGGTTTAGGATTGGAATTTCAAAGAAAGCAAGGGTGTGGGTGGAAGAAGAGATGCAGGTGAAGGTGTGACCAGGAGGTGAGTTGTGGATTAGCTGTAGGTTGGCTGAGTAATAAGCACAGTGCACTGAAATCACGTGAGAAGTACCAGCAAAGTATCTGCACCTTCACTGGATATATGTATGTCCTCGGAATAGTAGAATCACAGAATGGTCTGGGTTGGAAGGGACCTTAAAGCCCATCCAGTTCCAAACCCCTGCCATGGGCAGGGACACCCTCCACTAGACGAGGTTGCTCCAAGCCCCATCCAAAACACAGAAACAACCTTATATTTTCTTGGTCAGTGGCTATTGAAGTCAAACCCTGTGACAAACAGGGCTTTAGAGCATTGAAGCAGTTGGGTTTGCTACCTTGGTAGGTGGTGTTTGGTGTGTTTTCCCTTGGAGCAGACAGGTCCCAGGCTGTTTGCTCTGGGACAGGACACACCACCACAGCATTTCCTCTAGCATAGCCTTGTGGCAGGCTCTCCTAGAGATGTGCGATGTGATACGGGCTGAAAGCCTTGTGTTTCTCTTGGGAAATGTTGCATTACTACATGAGCTGGCTTGACAAAATGGTGAGACATTGCTGAAAACCTGCACTTTCAGCTTCCTCGGTTATTCGGGAAGGCAATGATAGCGAGTGTCAGGATGATCGGTTTATTTAGTAAAGTGTTTGGCAACAAACTTCACGCTGGTGTGACAGCTCTACTTTCATTTCTAAGCAGTAACCAAAGATGCCAAGGTTAGTTTGGGAGGTTATATTCACTATAACTCCTGGAATTTTTCTCATAATACCTTTTTTCCCACAATTCAACATTATGGCCAAAAGTTATCTGGGTTTGACATAGAACAGGCAAAGAATATATGTCAGTAAAATAGATGAAGATAAGATTTCTGTCACCAAAGGCTTGGCTTTGAAGTTCCTTTGCGCATTGAGTGGAAGAGCAGTGTTCTTGTGCAATTCCTTCTTTCCCCTCCACTCTTCCACTCCTTTGGCAGAGTGAGTTTATTTTGTTGAAGGTTTTATTTTCTGCTGAAAATGCAGGAAATTCAGACAGCTCTCTTGGAAGCTCCCCAAAGCTAATACAAACAAGATACATATGCTTCTCTTAAAGTAACTAAAAATAAAGTAAATTATTTGAAACTATTTAACTGTAGAAATTCCCCTGTAAAGAGGAAAGGGAAGTTTACATCATTATAATTGTGGATGCTGTTAACGTTATCAAGGTGAAATTCCCTGGAGTGTAGAATTGTCCGTTCCATGCGAAAGAGTCCATCACCCTGGAGTTTATAATAGCTGCGTTACAGGCAGGCATGGAAGAGCTAACTACTGAGTGTCCATAAAACATAATTATTTGAAATATTCCTAAGCATGTATGAAGCTAGCTGAAAAAAAATGCAGTGGAAAATGAACTGAAGCTCCCTATCCATCTAGACTTTTTGTGGGTTCAGCTGATGGGCCTGGAACAGTTTCCAGATTTCTTCTCCTTGTTTCTCTGTGGTAAAAAGAAGAATGGCAGGAGCTGTCTGTGTGTGGTTAATTTGGCATTTTTAGTCTTTTTGGTATGTATATGTATATGGGGTGTGCATCCTTTTGTTTTCCATTGCTGACAAAATTGCCTTTAAAGTCCTGTCTGTGTCATGAGGAACATAGTTGTTTATGATTACAACTTTTTATGGCTTATGGCTGCAAATTATATTTGGGGTGGGAGAATTTCATGGAAAATATTAAATGTGAAGAATTCTAATGAGGCATCATGGATAGGGGCTTGGAATGAAGAAAAGCCGTAATCAAGGTTGCTTGTGCAACCTTCACACTCACCTTTCCTCTCTCTATTCCCTCACCCATATGGTAGCCTTCAGCCTCAGATCTGAAGGTGGGTGGTCCCCACTGCATGGATGCAGGAACACAAATGTGATGCAGCCCTGCCTGGTGCGCAGAATGCCGTACCCACTGCTTGCTGCACCTTCCTCTGGCTCTTCTTCCTCCATGTTACCTGGCTGGGAGAAGAAGACTGGACATGCAAAGGGAGACACTGGAACAGGTTGCCCGGAGAGGCTGTGGATGCCCCATCCCTGGCAGTGCCCAAGGCCAGGCTGGGACTTGGAGCCACCTGGGCTGGGGGGAGGTGGCCCTGCCCAGGGCAGGGGTTGGAACTGGGTGGGCTTTGAAGGTCCCCTCCAACCCAAACCATTCGGTGAGTCTATGAAATGACCCAGAGGGGGCAGTCAGAGCTAGCTCGGACGGTGGAAAGTCAGAGATGGTTTTGCTGCTTTGAATTGTGGAGTGGCTAGGAAGGAAACCATTAAAGCATCTCAATCTAAAGCTCCTTTAAGTAGCTTCTTTACAGCTTTTGCATGCTGTATGTACTCCTCACTCCACTGGAGAGGGGCCTGTAGTGTCGGTAATTGTGAACCAAAGCCACCAAGCTTCAACATAAAGAAACTTGCACTTTTGAAAATTCAAATGTCAAGGCATTCCATTAGTGGCAGCAGATGCCACTCGCTAAAAGCCATTCATTGTCATAAGCAATAAGTTCAGAATTCTGTTTGAGCATGGTTTTATGCAGCCTGTGTTTCTGTCAAGTATTTCTTTTGCTATTATAGGTGACACTTCCACTTTATTTCATCAGATTTCTTTTAATCAAGACTTCAGTACAGCGTGCCTTTCCTGGTTTTTGGTTTTGGTTTGGTTTTGGTTTTTCTTACCCTATTTACATTGTGCGGTTGTAGCATATTGCATTACCCATCCCTGCTCAGGTTGTGTTTTCTTAGGCAGATAATCTTCCTGCTCAGATTGTACTGTGTAACTTCCTTTTTGATAGCGGTTGTCGTACTGCCATTTCAACAGGCAGAAATCTCTAGCAGCTATTTTACTGAAAGTATCAGTTGGCTGGAAAATTGCTGTGATGTGAATGCGTGGTGGGAAGTGGTGTTTTTTTAGTAGGCAGTAGTGTCCTGGATGTACACATGTATTGTCGGATACTGCATAGCACTGTTCATGGGGGTCCTGCCACGAAGGAGAAGGTGCTCTGTTAGATGTCTGATTTTTTTTAAAAGTCACAAAGTAGATCTGTTCAGGCATACAATTATTTGTTGCTTTGGATTGCGGATTACTATACATCCAGGTAAAAAGAAAAAACCAAAATTGTTGCATTTAAGTGAATTCTAGCTCACAATGAATAAATACATTATAATACATCATGTGGACATGATATGATAAGTTTGTGCACTAGGGCTTTTTAGAATCACGGAACGGTTTGTGTGGGAAGGGACCTTCAAAGTCCCTCCAGCCCAGCCCCCTGCCATGGGCAGGGACACCTTCAGCTGGATCAGGTTGCTCAGAGCCCGTCCAGCCTGGCCTTGGATGTTCCCAGGGATGGGCCATCGGGCACCTCTCTGGGCCGCCTGTGCCAGTGCCTCACCACCCTCAGCATAAAACATTTCTTCCTTCTGAAAACTCTGTCCCCATCTTTCTTCAAAGTCCCCTTTAACTGTTAAAAGGCAGAATTTTTAACCTGAAGAAAACTGTAATTATTTCATTCTTCACACTGAAATCAAGGTTTCAGTATTTCCTTGGATTCAGCTGTACTGTCACTGCTGATAACTGGCAATCGAATGGTTAAGCCAGCTTAGGGTTGTGTGCCCACAGTGGGATGCTGTCATTGATTGTCTATCAGGTCTTTGCCATCTTTCTGGGTAAATGGTCAAAAATGCAATATGTCATTAAGAAATCTGTCAGCATCCAGCTTGCAGCTATGCTATGAAATACGCCAGGAACCACCCAGAAACGGGGCAATGTTCCAGGTATGGCCTGTACCCAGGACCAAGGGTCAAAAGTTGAGCTGGGCTCAAACGAGAGGGACTTCTGTGTCACTCGGAGCCGAAGCAGGGATGGGAGCACTCAAATCAGCTCTGCAATGAGGACAGATCTCATGTGGCAGCCAAAGGTTGGCTGATGTGAACATCGGGCTGGTGAGATCACAGGCTGCAATCGTGGAGAAAACAGCATCAGTGAGATTAGCAGACGTCTTTTAAAAGTGTTCCTTTTTCTGAAACTTGATACAAAGCTTATTTCATTGTGAAAGACAGCCTCATGTCCACCCTTGCTTATAAATGTCTCTTCATAACATCACAAGTGACTGAAATTCTTATTCTCAAATGACTATTATTTTCCATATAAACTAGTGTAGAAGGAAAGAAAACAGCAGAATAATTTTGTCTCATTTTTTATTATACAGTACAAACCATGAGAGATGGTTACACAGAGTTAACACAAATGACACATGGACATTCGTCTCTTTTTCTCCTAAGAATTGTTAACATTTAGAGGCTGGAGATTTGCATTCATTCATAATAGAACTTTTTTATCCAGTTCCTTATTGTTACAAAAATAAAAACGAATTTAATGTCAAATTAAAAAGATGAGCACTCAGAATGTTCCACTGCAGGAACCAGAAGATGGGTACCATAAAGCAAGCCAGTTTTGGGTCACACTGAGTTCTGGCGTGTTCCACTGACAGTGATGCAATTGCTTCACCTTGTGGTGGGTAAATATGCCTGTGAGGAACCTAACCGTGAGCACGTGGCCAGAGTTTGGGGGTTAGGCTGCTTGATTTCTCAGATATTTTATAAGCTGTATACTTTTCAACTGTTTCTACACATCAGTGTCTTTCCAGCAGTAAGTATTGAATTCTTTGGAAGTCTTTGCCCAGGATAATGCCATGCTAGTTAGTAATTATATTGCAGTAAGGAAAGCAAGAGTATTGCAGGCGGGTCAGAGATGAGAACACCCAGCTCTGCCTGTAGTTTGCCTTGGCTTTGCACATTTGTGTTTTCCTTGTTGGTGTTTGTCAAACTCCGATTACTTTTCTCCAGATGATATTCTCATTCCTGCGCTCGTGTTTTCTTCGGCATCCTCTCAGCTTGTTTTCATTCTCTTTTCTCTGGCATTACCACTTGTTTGTTCTTTTTTCTTTTAACAAAAGAGACCTAGGCTACCCAGAACCGTACCCTGATCTCTTGTCACTGTGACTGCCTGGTTTGTTCCTTGTGCAACTGGGACATGACCGAGAATCTGGCTTTCTGCCTTAAAAATTAAAATCTTTGCAAAAAAGTGCCACATTTTTCATTCCCATCCAGAGAAGGAACTGTGAGGTGGTTACCTAAGGTTACCCGCAGTGATGTTAGTGCTGCGCCTACATTCCCATCCCTTTTGCAGGTGTGATTTCAATCTCAGGAAGTTGGTACCAGACTTTAGCTTCCACATTGCTTTTAATGACAGGTATAATTATTTCTATGGGCACAAACAAAAAAAAAAGAGGAGGAGGAGGACTGGTATTCATCAGTGTTGACAGAGGCATTATCTGAGCCCTGTTTTGTAGAGGAAAACTGTGATAATTTTAAATGAGAATGCCACATTGAGTTTGTGAATTGTAAGCAATAGAAAAATGCCATTACTTTTAACTCCTCTGTCATTTAAATGTGCTGTTTAGTAGATTGAAAGTTGTCTACCTGTCACCGTCCCAAATCAGGATCTGGCTTTTCTTTTCATATAACAGCTCATTCAGTCCAAATCAAAAGTCGTACAATGTTGCTGTGGACAATGTGGTAGTCGTTGTCTGGGCCACACGTGTTCAGCGTTTCAGCTGTGTTCAGCTGGTCTGAAAGTTAATATGCAGAGTGATAAACTTCTCTTCAACAACAAGATGTTTTTGTAACCTTATTTGTATCTGTTGTGACGCCACGTCTAGATGCAGAGGGGGGCCTTAGCTTGATACTGGTGATACAGAGCAACAAAAGCACACAGCGTTTTATCAGCTCTTACAGCATTTCTCCATTGTCTCATCCAAGTGCTGTCCTTGGCTTTCTGCTTGTTTTTTCCTGTTTTGAAAACTTTTGAGCCTTTACAAATGCTTTAATCGCTAATTATAGGAGCGTACAGCTCTCCATATAACATATATGCAATAATGGGATTCAGTCCCACTTCCCTGTCTTTTGTGGACCTCATTCTTCTTGTGAATGATTTTTTTGATACAGTCAGTTGTGGGTAAAATCTTCACTGTAGCACTTGGTTTTCTTCATTTGGGTCCCAGATTCTTCACTTGGACCTGAAAAACGGATGGTTGGTTCTGTCCATCAGCTTCTAAAAACTTTAAATATCATTACTAAGCAGTAACCTCTGGTTACTTTTAATTCTTTGAAGCTGACCAATGGCAGAGTCTGCCTTTTCTTGAAATAACATGTTTAGGGATGCTTAGCAACGCTTTCTGTTTGAACTAGCGGTATGCCCTGGTTTTAAGGTGAACGCATTTTATTAAAAAGCATTTAGTTTTTGAAAATTAATTGTGTGGCTTGTTACCTTTCTGGTAACTGGATAGCTCTTGCTTGATCCTGAATCATAATGTTTCTGCAGAAGTAATGTGTTCTGTATTTTAGTGTAGTGTCTCAGTCACTGGGTCATCCTGCTCTACTGGGTGAGAGAATTACACCAAGGCTCAGATCTTTTTAAAAGCCACTATAAGATACCGTATTCTGAAATAAATTTGAGTTGATAGGCAAGTACCACTCTCCAGATGAGTTAGCCAGGTCTGGATTTTTCTTCAGATCCCAGCTGAAGCAATTATTTCTGGGTTTGTGTAATATTTTGCATTACAGACATTTCACAGCATCTTAACTGGGATGCTATTTCATGGCACGCTAACTAGGAAACTACAGACAGAGGAGCCACCTGTGTTCTGAGTGTAAAGGTTGTTTCTGTCAGAGAAGAGTGCGATCCCATTGACAAAGTAGCTGCGGTGATCAGCTTTGTAAGGGTTTCTGCGGCATTGTTAGCTACACTACAATGGTAATTCAGGTGGCTGAGGCAAAGTCATTAAAAAAGAGGAGGAGATCCTCATATTTAGAAAAAAAACTGACCTCCACAGTCAGTCAGGCAACACTGCTAAAGAAGGAAATTTAATTGGAACGTGTGCACCAAATATTGTTCTTCAAACAAGAATTTCAAAAGGCTTTCATCATTTAGATCTCCTTTTAACATGCAGAAGGCAAGTGGTGTGGGTGACTAAATTAGAGTGCTGCTGCGTTTCAGCAGCAGTGTGAGGATGGACACTCCCTCCTTTGTGGCTCTCAGCACCATGGAAGAGATGGAGGAGCAGGTTAGGGGAGTGATGCTGCCTTCTTCAAGGCCATAGCTATGCTTGCAGGAAGAAAAGTATCTTTGCTTTCACAGAATCTTGGAATGGCCAGGGTTGGAAGGGACCTCTGGAGACAGTCTAGTCCAACCCCCTGCTAAAGTAGGTCCCCTAGGGCAGGTTGCACAGAGTCACATCCAGGCAGGTTCTGAATGTCTCCAGAGAAGGAGACACCACAGTCCCTCTGGGCAGAGCAGAGTGGTAGCAAAAAATTTTGCTCTTTATATGACTCTATCCAGGATAACGATGAGTTCTGTATTCTCTTCTGCCTTGGTAAGAGCATATATCTGACAAGTGACAATTCCTACAGCTGCCTTACAGTAGAAGATAGCTACGTACACATCGAATGACAGCCCAACAGAGCGCTGCTGCAAGTACAGCCTTGTTATGAGGCATTTAAGTGCCTTATGATAACTCAGAAAATGACTACGTTGTAGGCAGTCGGCAAAAGGAAATGCCAGTGGTTTCAGTGTTCATACTAAGCAGAAAAACTCAAGCTGGTTTAGTATGATTCATATTCTTGCCAGACCAGTAAAGTCTCACAGTCCAGTGTTTGATGTGGTGGAGAGACCTAACGATACAAAGAAAGCAGATAGCCTTTTTTACCCTATCCACGGGAGGACAGACAGCTCTCTGGTCTGAACAACTTGCGTCAGGCATATCCTGACATGCAGCCCAAGGAGAGAAATCCAGGAGGCTAGCCGGGGTTCACATGCCAGCTTGTTCAGCTTGGAAAGCTTGAGTTTCAGAGTCATCAGGAATGGTTTGTCAAAGGCATTGTCAAGGTGAAAAGCTCTACAGGTTTATCTTGAGCATTAAGGCTTAGCATACTACAAAAGAAGATTTCTTTTTTTCATTTATTACAAGTATTCTTCAATGCCAAATAAATATGAAAACCGAAAAGGCCAGGGACAAAGTGTGGCGAGCAGTGGCAGATGTTCAAGGTGCTGTGGGTTTTGATCCAGTCAGTTTTCCTTCTCCTGTCTTTGATTTTCTCTTTCACCAGCCACTTCTTATTTTTCTGATTATTTTTTTCCCTTTCTTCTTCTCCCTATTCCACCTCTCCAAGAAGGGGCTCAATAGAAAATGTATTAAATTAAATGTATGCTGAAGTGCTTTTACTTAGTCTTTTTTTTTCAACCCTTCTTATGCTAAGTTCACGTAACACTTAGTGAATTTGACTGATTACAACATGTTAATGCTTTTTGGCAGAAGATGGCTCCTGTTGAGAGAATCAAGCTATGAGGCTGAATACTAGAGTGCAACGCATTTCAGTTAAAATTTTGGTTGTTACAGGAGAAAACAGATCTCTTTCCAGATACAGGCATGCCAGATTTGCTCACCATTGAGATGTTAACCAGCTAACAGCTCCGTTAGTAATAATTACCCATGCGCTGTCTTTATTACCTAATATTTTACAATGGAAAAGGGCACACTAACCTTTTGTTCCTTTCTTAAAGGCGCAAGACCTGAATGTGATCGAGGAAGTGATCCGAATGATGCTGGAGATCATTAACTCCTGCCTGACAAATTCTCTGCATCACAACCCAAACCTGGTATACGCGCTGCTTTACAAGCGGGATCTCTTTGAGCAGTTTCGAACTCACCCTTCCTTCCAGGATGTAATGCAAAATATAGATCTGGTGAGTGATGCATTATTTAAAGGATGCTTACATGTTGTTATTTGATCTCTTTATCCTTTTGAGAGGTGGAAAATATTCATCATCTCTATCAGTTTATTGTAGAAAGTTTTAAAATGGAGGTTTTCTCCCCCATTTTCTGGATCTCTACTGTGACTTCTTCTGGGCAGTGTCTTTAACTTGGCAGAGCCAGGGGGATTTGGGATGCTTCTGGTAAGGAATTCCCAAGCTGTGACACATCTTTCACTCCCCCAAGGAAGGACAGCATCAGCTTCTCTTAACTGCCCCGTCTTAGAAACCTGTCTTTTGGCAGAGAAAGAGCAGATTTTCATCATCAACCAATCTTTGTTTTTTTCCTTTTACTCCCATCACCAGCCTATTAATGATGACAGGGAATTTTTTTTAATTCGCTAAAAGCTAGCATCCAGCTGCCTTATTCCTTGGGCTATCCTGAATGTGTGTTGTTTTCACCTGCAAAGTGTTCCTCCACAGCAGTCCCTTTGGGTAAGTAAACATTTTGGATAAAACCAAAAGAAAATAGCTGTGGATCGGAAGCAGTTACTGGCATGGCTGTCCATGCAGTTTGACTTTGGAAAGCAGTTAGTTGTTTAATGAATTACCGTTGGATCTGATAGTGGCTTTAATGTTCATATTGAGAACCTGAGTAATGATTTGTACCAGAAAATAACAGGTTTAAGTGCAAGAACATTTCTCTGTCGTCTAGTCCATATTTGCAGAGCTCAGTGATGCTTGAAGTCATGCTATGACGACTGGATGCAAAATACTGGAAGGGGAGGCTGACTTGCTGCCATGAATAAAATTATGCTGAGGTTCTGTTTTGATCTGCTTTTATTTTAAAATATTACAGGAGATTGACAGATTTCTGATGATCCACAAAGGAAAGTAGTTTCAAATGTCAAACTGAAATCCTGCTCTGTACCTATCCCTTCCTCTTCTGTTCTCATCTCACGTTTTCTGGTCATGCAAGAGCTTGGAGAGCAGAGGATTTGATGCTCAAAATCTCCCCAGACTTTTAGCAGCTGCAGACTACAGCCAGCATGATACTGCCTGGATGATTAGGACAAGATGTCTTCGAGTTGTATAAAGAGAGGATACGATGCAGTGAAGATAACACTCATCTTCATTCCTGATTGAGACAGAGACTTTCTCTGGTTACTCATCCAGGATCCAGGAAAACTAGTGGTGGCCAGATCCTTCTGCATGACAGCCCTGTGCCGCCCACAGATAGCAGTATGTCCTTTCCTTTGTAACGCTTAAATGTAGGTTTTCCTCAACAACTTAAAAAATTCCTCCCCAAAACTATTTAATATTGGGTTACAGCGTAATGCCAGTTACATTCAGAAACTATTTAAAGCTTTCCAAGGGAGCATGCTGAGTTTTTAAATAGCTCCTTTGTTAGAGAAGCAAGGATGTCAAAAAAAGATATATATTTTTTTAATGTACCTGTCACCAGCTGGCAAGTGGTGAGAGCTGTCAGGCTTGCAAATCTGAATAAAAGATTAGATTCAGCTGACTCCTCTTCTGCCCTGTCACGTCCTTCAATTCGTACACGGTATCAGCAGCACTACCATCCTGTACAGAACCAGTCTTTGTCTTGCGTACTACAGCCAAAATGTTCTAACTGGCCTTCCTATCTCTTGAAAAAGTGGCAAATCATGTTAGTTTTATTGTACACGTAGGAGAGGTTGTCTTGGACCATGTGGCCAGTATCTGAGAAGATGCAGAATGGGTTTCTGGCTCCCAAACTTCACTCAGGCTTATTCCTAAACTGTGTGTTGCCAGAAGCTGGAAGTTCATATTCATGGGGAGGACATCCCTAATCTTGACCTGCTTTTATATGCTTATTTCAGCATCCCTCCCAGCCTGTTCTCAGAGGCAGAATCATGAGCAGACCAGGCTTTTCATGTTACCAAGGCTGGATCCACCAAATTCCCATGTGTCAGGGAGCTCTACTGTGTTTCAGGCTGCTGTGCTCAATGTAGTTTGGTGGCCCAAAGCATTTAAATCATAGGTATAAGTGGTAAATGTTGCAGCTTTTAGTAATGTAAGGGTGGGGAAGAGACATTACCTTTCCCAAGCCCTCAGAGCATGACTGCAGGGGCTGTGCTACATCCTGACTCTCCCTGCGTTGGTACTTTCTCTGGTCATTGCACAGCAGAGTCCGTTTGGATCATTTCCACCCACGCTACAGTGGAAGCATGTGTGTGATCTCCGTCATCAGATGCCACTAGAGGTCCGCATGAGCAGGAGGTGTGTGCTAGGCTCTGGGTCACTCTGACATCCCTCGTGCTTCAGCAAAATCCTCCTTACACTGCGTGTAAGATTCTCAGATCTTAAACTGCAATCCAGATTTGTATTTCATATGGAAATACTAAAAGACAGCATGGTAATGTTCTATATCTAAAAAATGTCACCAAAATACAGAATATGTGCAATCTGTGGTGAGTTTTGAACACCAGAACAGTTGCCAGGTTGCCTAGTCAAGAATGTATACAATTGATATGACACACCTTGACTTTAATACTGACTGGTTTTACTCTGTTGCACATAATGTTCTCCTAAACCAAACAGAAAGCATGGAAAAGATGAAAATACTGAAAATTGCATGCAAAATTAGTTGGAGAGCATACTGAGAAGGTAATAATGAGTAGTTGATAGTGCAAAGAGGAAGAGGCATCTGCTGCAGTGCTGCATGGTTAAGCAAAGGGAGAATAGCCCAGAGGTGTCCTCTAAGCCTACTCATGCTAGAAGCAGCTGGGTTACTCTGCGTTTAGAGTTGTGCAATCATTTAGGTTGGAAAAGACCTTTAAAATCACCAAGTCCAACCGCTAACCCATCACTGCCAAGGCCACCGCTAACCCCTGGCCCCGAGCGCCACAGCTACAGGTGTTATAAATCCCCCCAGGGCGGGTGCCGCCAGCCCCCCGGGCAGCCTGTGCCAGCCTTGGCCACCCTTTCCGTGACGGGATTTTCCCTCATTCCCAACCTAACCCTCCCCCGGCACAAGGTGAGGCCGTTCCCTCTCGTCCTGTCGCCTGTTCCCTGGGAGAAGAGCCCGACCCCCCTGGCTCCAGCCCCTCTCAGGGGGTTGCAGGGAGCCAGAAGGTCTCCCCTCAGCCCCCCCTCTCCAGGCTGACCCCCCAGCTCCCCCAGCCGCTCCCCACAGCACTTGTGCCCCAGCCCCTTCCCCAGCCCCCTGCCCGGCTCTGGGCACGCTCCAGCCCCTCAGGGTCTGTCTGGGAGCGAGGGGCCCAGAGCCCACCGCGCCATTCCAGGGGCGGCCTCCCCAGTGCCGAGGGCAGGGGGACGGGCACTGCCCTGCTCCCGCTGGCCACACCACTGCTGGCACCAGCCAGGATGCTGCTGGCCTCCTTGGCCACCTGGGCACACGGGGGGCTCATGCCCAGCTGGCATTGTGGAAGAAATTCTAGGGAGAAACAAGAGGTGTGGAAAGCAGGACCTCTAAGGGCAGATAGAATGGGTGCTGGTTAGCCAAAGGAAGGCTAAAGGTGATGTGCTATTTTTCAAATAAAAACACTGCCATGGAAGGAAAGGGAATAACCTTTTCCACATACTTGTGGATTCACAGGTCATCAAGAAAGACTTTCTAATGTTAATAACGAAGCTCCGGGGTAGGTTTCCAGGGACTTCAGTGCTGGTGGCCTCTGGATAGCAGACGTTTGGCAGGATGACGCTGGGGCAGGGGACAGAGCAGAACGTGTCTGTAGGCACATGTGAACGTGGGGATGGCTCTGCAGCTCCACCAGCTGCTCAGACCGGATCGGCAGTTGCCCAGGTTAGCCGTGGTACTGACTCGGTCACCATGACTATGGACTTTGCGTCAGCCTTTGGACATTTCAATTTACTCCAGAGACAACATGTAGCCTCTGTGTGCTTCATTGTTGAGGCAAAAACAGGTGGATGTTTAAGGGTCATCAGTGTATGGAACATTTTTTTTATTATTAAAAACTGCTTATTTGTCTCTGAGATTGTATAGTTAAGCTAAAAATCACCGTTGCCAGCTGATTGGGAACATATGGGAACAGTTAATGCTGTACAGAAGAAACTGAAATCAAAATACCTTCTGTTTCCTATTAATTTACTTTTCATTTTAGAAAGTCATCTTAATAGGATATTGTGCATCTTGTTTAGCTAAATGGGATATTCTTCCTCTGGATGGTGAACAAAGAGGAATGCTATGGTTCCTGTTCTGGCCTCCTGCAGAAATATTTCAGCTGTGAACTATCTATATGCCTCTGTTTCAGAGGTGGTCTATAATTTGGTCAGCAACTTCAGATGTGTCTGGAGTTTGCTGAAGACTCCTTGCTAGTAATTCCTAAAAATGAGTTTGGTTTATGGCCATCATGAGAACTCATTGGCTTTCATTACTTTCATAATTTCTGTGAGCTATTGATAGATATTGTGGGGTTGAACAGGCTTAACTAGTAGCTTCTAGAATTTTGTTTGCAAAATAGTCTGATAGAAATCTGGTTGGCAGCAGTGTTTGAGTGATGCAAAGGATTCAATTGATGCAATTTCCTACTAGGAATTTAATTCTCCAAAGCCATTTCCCTGCTAGATTTTCAGATCAGTTGAGTTGGCTTGGCTCCGGCAGAGGAACTCCTATTTCAAGACCCTGCAGGACTTGCAGAGGACCTGAGAACTAACCTTTCATGGGTTTACTTAAAACGCCCATAGAAAAATCTTGATCCTGCTGATGACTACAGCCTGACTAAACACTTTGATTATTTTTTTCTTTTTCCTGTTTTTTTCCTACCCACTTTCTTTGCTAGGAGTGGGGAGGTACAAAGAGCAGAGTACCTTGAAAAGTTTATCTGTCTTTGAATGTGCTCCTAGTTTCAAGGTGAATCTGAAAAACTTCAGTACTTCAAGATTGCTGATAAACCTTTTGTGTTTCTCCTGCTGTTTAATCACCTGAAGCTGTTTATTCTCTTCTTTAATCAGTAGTGGTTGGCTTTGCCTCATTTTTTCTCCAGGACAGAGGGTATGACTATCAGCTACTGAACATAGCTGTGATTTATGTTTTTCTAAGGAAGCTACTTAGCTGAAGTGCTCATCCTGTGGTACTTTAAGACAAGAGGTTTGTTTTCTCATTTTCTTCTCCTTTCAGTGTGCCATCAATACAGCCCGTTACTCTCCCAGTGGTGAACACAGCTGGAAATGTAAAATAGCCAATGTCAAACATGCATCTTTCCCTTTTCACCCCTTTCCAAAGGAGAGGAAAAAAAAAGGAAGACAAAACAAGAATCGGAGCTTTTTCATTTGGTGCCAAGTTATTTTTTTTATCTTTCGCAGAGTTAACGTTGATTGTTGTGGGCAGAGGAGGCAGCAGTGAATCGCACTGTTATTTTTAGCTGGAGGAGAAGGGGAGGAGGTGTAGTATTAGTTAGGCAATGGCACTGCCTGAGAATGGGCTGTGGGGCCTCACAGCACTTCAGCATCCGCTGAGAGATTCCGAGTGAGGAAAACACCTTGCCCTTGATAACTCCGCTGCTTGGTGGATGCTCTAGTAAATAGAAATATTTATTTCTTTCAGCCCTATTGAAAGCAATATACAGGTGAAATAATAGACACTGTGGTTATTCCATCCTAAGCTTAAAAAAAAATCTCCAAGACCTGAAATGTTGCTTTGAAATTATTCTAGCTTTCTTGTAGCTTTTTTAATCTCTGGAAATATTTTGTAAATATTTTGTAAATGTATAGTTTAGAAAATGAAAGGACTAAAAATGAGTCTGTCAGGGAAAATTGACTTCTTAAATGGAAAAGCTTTATGAAAACTGATTTTGGAAATCGCTACAGACAAGTTTTTGTTTCGAGATCTTGAGTATGTTAATGGTGCATTAATACAAAGCCTGGAAATCCTTGCGCTGAGGGTGACCGAGCCGTGTCGCTGTGTGCCCATCACACCGCACGGCTGGGTAGCTTGCACAACTGGAATTAGGCTCTGTGCAGGGCAAGGCGCTGTAGGTACACCATTTTAGCTGGACACTGATAAGATATTCTGATGAGGGGTTGTCTAATCCAGGATTAGATGTGCCTTTTAATCTCTGTTAATATGGAAGCCAGATTGGAGAGAGAGCTTTTTAAAACGGGTTACGTTCCTTGCATGGAGAGGGCCTTTCAGCGCACAGCATGACTTGGATATTTCCAAGTAATTCACAGTGACTCATTAAGTTTCTTGTTTTTCTTCTTCTTCTTAAGCAGTCTTTGCGGTCATTTTCTGTTTTCTTAGACCAAGTGTCCAAATAATTAATGAGAAAAATAATTCTGAGAATATAAAAAAATTGACACCATTGCTCAGCCTAGTTCCTTTGCCCAGAGATCTGCTTTTTTCTATACGTTACAGTAATATGCTCAGCATTGGGTTTTAAAGCATGTGCTAAAACTTGAAATTCATTTAATATTATCCACCCAGTTTGCTTTTTCTGGTTTATTTTCTTTTTAAGTGCACAAAGAGTTGAAATCTGTTAATTTTCATAATTACTTTAAATTATTTTATTTCTGTTACTTATGTATGGAAGATAATTAAAGCTCTTGCAAAGGAAACGGCTACTCTTCCTTAATATTACGTTAAGCTTTTATATTCTTATATCTGGGCAGATTACTAGGTGAAGTGCTAGAGCTTCTGCTACAGAGGAGGTGGGAGCTTGGGCAGTAGGGATGGAATGCTGGATGCTTTTTTGGTTTTATTACTGATTTAATGGTAATAAGCAAATACCTCCTTTAGCATCTTCTCTGTATATCTTGGCTTTTTTCCTGTCTTTTCTTCCCCCACCCCCTTTTTTCGTATTTCATTGGGGTACTGCGCTGTTAGGGTTAAAAGGAGAATTACTCCAATTCTATATTGTCTGAAGTAGTAAGACAAGTAACTCTTAAAGATAAGTATTACTATTAAAGTAGATATTTTTAATTTCAGTCAACTGCATACCAAAAATAGCCATTCAAAGTTCTGTGAAATGCTGACATAGCCTGAAAATACTGGAAGCCTATCTCACTTTTGTTCTTTGTGAAATGTAACTCAACCAAGATTAGTACCTTTACCACAAAAACTAAGTGTCTTTTAAAAACATGTTAAGATTAGAGGCTTTGACTTTGAAAAATAAGAAATGCCAGAATTCAGGTAGTATCTGTGAGCCTCATTCAATTTTTTATGTGTATGCATTATGGTAGTATTTTATCCTTTTGATTAAAAGCCGAATATTAAATTTTGCTTTTATTGTGGTTTAGCAGAACTTGAGCTAACAAGGCAGCACTAGTGTGCTGGATTCTCTGCATGAGCCTGCCCTGGGCGAGGAGAGGTTTCACTAGTGATTACTGACAACAGAGGGGTGCTGAAATGCAGGAGGATGGGTTTTTAATTTTGAAGTTTGTGGGCAACTTTCTCTTTCCTCTGTGAGCTGTGTATCTCCTCTACCAGCAATTTGTCCCAGACTGTATGCCAAAACCATGCCAGCCTCACTCCAAGGTCCTCACACTCTTTGCACAAGCTGTTTCTTGCCATTTTCTTCTGTAATTTCTGGTTCTTCCCTCCAGCTCCTTTGCTTATGAAATCAGCACATCTTCCAACTCCTGTTTTTTTCAAAGATCAGAGATCACAGCGCTACATCGGGTCCTTATCTGTAAGAATGTCAAACCTACCTGCAGCATCTGCCAGAGGCAGTGAAATTCTCCCTTCTTTTCAAGTACGGAGATAATTGTAAGGACAATACAAAAGGTTAAACCTGAATTTTCTCTCCATTGATTTCCATACTTCTGTTGTTTAAAACAAAACAGAGCCAAGAAAAAAATCCAAAAAATCAACAACACCAAAACCCCACAACCACCCTATAAAGCAACTTCCAGCAACTGTTGTCTGTCTCACTCACTTGATGCTTCAGTTTCTAGAGAAGATTGCTCCTCAATCCAGCAAATCTACCTGCTCAAAACAAGGGATAGGGTTTCTGGGCTCACAAGAGAGGAACAACAAATCTGAATCTCACAGTAATCAAACCATCAGCTGTCTTTGTTTTATTAACAGCAGCTGAGCTGGGAGGCATAATTAGGGTAATGGTTTCTGGCTCCAGCTGTGTCTCACTCCAGAACAAAGAGAGCTTAGCAGAGATTTTGTAGTATAATACACTTTTCTCCCCTTCTGCTTGGGAGAATTAACAAAGATTACTCGATGTGCTGGAGGCTGTGATTCAGATACAAGTGGACATTAATGCTTTTCAGCAGAGAGTGTGTCTGAAGCCTATGAGATGTTGGGGAACCTACCAGCAGCGTGTGCGGTGAGCGAGAGCTGTGCATGGCTCCAGCCAAGCGGTGGCCAGGTGCTCACATGTAGACAGGCTCTACCAAGTGGCTCTGACCATCTTGTGGTACTTTCAGAGTCCTCTTAAGTAGGTGTTGAAGTTTTGCCCTGTACCCTTTCTGTGTTCTTTTCAGGTTTGGATACCCTTCGTGACTGATGAGTTCCTCTGGGGTAAGGGATGGGATTTGCAAAGTGTGCTCTTTTTGGATGAAAGGAGCTATAGAAATGGAGGTTTCCTGGTGTCCCACATGGAGAGCTGTTGGTGGGATGTTTGCTTCTAGTGTGACCTACTGAGCTTGGAGAGGGATAAAAGTTAAAGCCTGACCTAACTGTGTTCTAGCTAACAAGGATCAGCTGGGTCACAGAAAAGGGGGTGAGGAGGGAGATATGGTGAAAATCAGCTTGGCCTTGCCAGGGAGATGTGGAGAGGCTGATAGCATTGAGAGGGAATGTACAGGTCCTTGGCCCTGGAATCTGCGATGGGGAAAGGACACAGTGCACTTTTGGTTGTTTATCTGGGGAGAAGAGCTCTGTGGGCTCCCCCCCCCTCAACCCCCCCATCAGTTGCCTTGGCTTTGAATGCTACAAAACCCCCAGGAAGTCATGTAGACTCTTGTTTTTGTGTTGATATAGTAATAGTTGTCTTAAAGCTCAATGTTCAGGAGTCATTGAGACTGTAAGGATTTTACTTTGATGCTTGAAAATTAAAGTAAATTTCTAGTGCAAACTATATAAAGTAGACTGGAAGGTCTCAAAAGTCCTGACGTGCAGAAGTACCAACAGATAGAAATATAAGCATATGTCAGTGCACAGTACTTGGAAACGAAAATTTATCAGTTTGGCTGTGTGTGTTAAATGTAAAATCGTCTACCTGTTAAAAGTGACTGCAGGAGGATACTGATAATTGTGCTAATTTGACATTAACAAAATCTCCCTGACTGCGACACAAGCAATAGCATGATTATTCTTTAAGAAGTACAGATACATTGATCCAAGGAAAGAAGATGACAGTTTTGTGTGTAAATTGATACAAAGATCTCTTCTATTTATTGATGTGCTCTGATTTTTTCATTCCAGGTGATCACCTTTTTCAGCTCCCGATTAGAGCAAGCTGGAGCTGAGCTGTCAGTGGAGCGAGTTCTGGAAATCATCAAGCAAGGAGCTGTTGCTTTGCCCAAAGACAGGCTAAGAGTAAGTGCTCAAGACCTTGTCAATTAAAGTGTACTGTTCCAATTAATTACATACATACCCTTTATATCTGTAACGTCAAAACATATTTCTCCTATCAATAGTGACTGGTAAGGGATTACTTTGTGGATTGCGATAGGTAATGTTTTAATTTAAATATCTGACTTGTGCTAAATGTTTGGGTGAGTTTTCTGGAGTAGTTATTAAATTGAAGCATGTGGAGGAATTAAAATTTGCTGAGGCTGAGGTTGTCTTCATCCTGTCTCGAAGGTGCTGTCTCACCTCCCCATCCATTGTTTAGTTAAGCTGTAACCAAACCTTGATAATTTTTTTTTTGTTGTTCACTACTTCTTTCTCTAGTGTTCTGCGCCTCCATCTGGGTCTATATAAAATGCTGCAAAGATAGATTTCTCAGGCTTTAGTTAAGAATTAACCAAACTAGTAAAAATCAGTTCAGGACCTGTAAGTCCGGTCAACATGATGACGAGCTTTCTGTATAATCCTGAGCAGACCCCTCCGTTCCCTTCTGAGAATCTCTCAAGTCTCATGAGGGATTTGCCAACTTGACAGGTTTTGTAAGGCTAAAATCCATTAATGACTGCATGATGTTTAAATACTGCAATAATGAAATCTGTGTAACAAGGTAAGTAAATGGGAGTTATGTGTGGTTTTCAAACATGCGACAAATTTTGCTTCTCCATTATGCTGAGTGTGTTTTAAATCCTGTCTGCTTCCTGCAGAACCATTTTTGCTCCTACTCCCATAGTAAGACAGCAAGAGTGTCTTTTCAAGACCCTTTTCTTCTGTGGCAGTTTTAGGAAAATACCATCTGATAAGGCACACAGAGTACACACGGTCATTGGTGACGGCTGGTTAATTTATTTATATCCTGGTAATTTTAAAACACCCAGTGGGAATTTTCTAGCTGGCTGCATATACTAGTATCTTTCCTGCAGTTCCCTGTGTCCCTGAGATGGCACGTATTTAGTTAGACCGAATTACTTCGGGAGAGATTGGTCTAGCATCCGAGTCCTGAGCTGTGGTCCAGGAATAGCCTAAGTAACACCAGAGTAGTTGTTGGATCCAAATCCAGCCCTTCAGGTTGTGTCCTTGCTACTCTGTGATGCTGTGAATACAGAGAAAGGCTGGACCTTTTGCTTTTTCTATGACAATTTATTCTTACATGCAGATAATTAAAAGCTTGTACATTAAGAGGCTACAGCAATTCCTTCTTGACACGGAGCCATCACTAAATAAATTTGCTGCTTGCAAAAAAAATGAAGGTTTTATCAGTTACATAGTGTGCCAGATTGTCTTATGTGTTGGGCCACAGTTTAAAGAAGTGTTGTTTCTGGAGTGAAATCTCATCAAGTTGAAATTTTCTGCATTGATGATATACAACATTCAAAATGACGTGTTTATATTGCCAATTAACTCAACAGATCAAAATTTTTTGATGAGTGCCAAGCTCCATAAGTCCTCACCAAGCAGATGAGTACTTTGGATGTTGATGATGGTTCTAGTGCGACTTGGAGTTGCTTACCTTTCCTCTGAAGCTTGAGTTTGGGGGCAGTGTTACCAAGGGAACATAGTCTGGCACGTAATTCCTCTACGCTGCCTGCTCATACCTACTGGGCTTTTTCAAAATCCTTTTGCTGAGCAGCAGTTTCACCAGAGCAGGTTACTCCTGTGTGGAGAAAAGTTGGTGCCACTGACCTTGGTATCTGTAATGTCATGCATTAATTTGTAAATGCAAATAACGTCCTTTCTCTGCAGACAGTAATGATGAGCAGCACGCAGCTCCCTCCTGTAGAAATGACCTTGAGTCTTGTGCCCTCTGTCCTTGTACCTCTCTCCTAGAAGTCTCGTGTAATTCCCGGAGTCTTCCCACTTCAGCCTCTGAGGTTTTCAGGGGAAGCTATTCTAAACCTTGACAAAATTGTATTAAGATCAGACTAAAGATATAGTTACACAATAACTCTGGCAACTCTGAGGAATTTCAGCAGCTAAATAAAGGAGAAAGCTTTAATCCACGTCTTTAATGACACTCTCTGGGCATGTCTGGATGGGTGGGAGCAGCCCTACCCGCCGTCGCTTTGCCTGCACAATAGGCTCCGTGTGGCTGCTCCATCGCTAAGCTCACAGCTGCAAGCTGGAAGCTGTCTGGTGCCTAGACCGACTCAAATTTGCCTGCTGAAGGGACATTTTGCTAACACATGCTGGCTCGGGCACAGCCAATTCAGAGAAGTGGCTTGTGTCTGGCCAGCTTGGGCAATGTCTGAAGGAGTTATGGGTCTTTTGCATCTGGGTCGACGTGACCTACATGTAATTACAACATGCAGAGCTGTGGAGTTTAATCCTGAGAATTTATAGATCGGCTTTGCAGTTAATTGCTAATTATTTTTTGAGCCATCCTTGCTTTTTGCTGTAACATACTGAAGTGCTCTAAAGTACAAGAGACTCTGCAGAGATACTAGTCCTACCTCCTAGAAATCGCTGTCTTCAGCTGAAGTGCTCTGAGGGAGGCAAGTGAAACACAAAGAGGATATGATTTGGAAAAATGAGGATTGAAGCAGCGCTTTTACTCACTTGCTTCCCCGTAGCTCAAACAATGTTGGTGTGGTTTTTTTCTTATGTATAAATACCTAATGTATGCACAGATAAATATAGTGAATGTTTCAAGTTGCTTATCTTGGCCTTTGTCGAGGAAGTGAGCATTCAAGAGGCGTTAGGTGTATCCAGATCTTGAGTCTGGTGCTTAGACCATAGTTCAAACATGAATAAACATCAACTGAAAATAACAGCACTTAAAGCCACCATCCCAATCTGCATAATGGAGCTTATCAGTTTTGTAGCACACCCTGGGCTCCTTCTCACTGTGGGAAGCAACATGGGGTGCACAGTGAGCATGTGTCTTAGCAGTAGGTCATGTGTGTGTGTGTATACATATATAAAAATACATATTTGTGTGTGTGTGTCTGTGTCTGTGTTAGGAAAGTTACCCTCCGTTTTCTTAGCAAATAATTATTGGGAAATGGGATATCTAACTCGTATTTTCTTTTTAGTCCCAGAGCAATCTGACTGGAGACAATATAATTAACATTATTTTAAGCGTATGCTTTTTAGCCGTGTACTGTGGAAGGCAGGGAAAGTCCAAGCTGAGTAATTGGCCTTTTAGAAGACTTCTGCATAGACAGAGAGATAAAGGGCAGGTGCTGAAATCAAGAGCTGGTTATTTCTCCTTCGGTCTGTGGGAGAAGATAAATGAAGTTCATACGCCCGGGATGGAGGCAGAAGCCACGGCATGGAGATAGAGCTGTCTCCTTCAGAGACAAGCAGCCCACAATCCAGGCTCCCTGTTTTATTGCAGGAGCTTATTAAAGGCAATTTAGAGATCATAGTGATAGGTGAAAATTGGCTTCATTCTTTTTTTTTATTTTTTTAAAGTTCTCAGGCTGCCTTTCTTCCTTTTGGTGAACTATCTGTACTTTCAGGTTTAGGAGTGTGAGAGAAGTAGGACTGTGTCTGGAGTCTGAGAGTTATCTCAGGATTTCAAGGAGTTAGCCAGCAGATAACTGCTCTTTTACAGTAAGTGGGAAAACTTGTTTTGAATGCCAGCTAGTGATTGGGAGCTGATATTTAGGTTCACGGAGTGATCACACTTGGGAGGCCACATTTAATGCTTTATAAAAGAAAGGGTCCCATTAGATAAGCCACTTAAGGCAGAGGTTTCATTTTCATGAACATACTCGGAGCTGCTTTTATTTTTCACCTGTTCCTTTCCTCCCTGTGTCAATGAGTATTTAGTTGTGTGTTCATGTGCTCTGCAGATGTGCCATTATGCCATCAACTTGCACCTTTTTGGTATGGTGCAAAATTTAATATTTATTAAAGTGCATTCGAGTTTGACGGGCATTAAAATTTCACAGAATATGTAAAAGGAGCAGAGGTAAAAGCCTTCAGTCTCTTGACAGAACAAGTTTCGCTTTAGGTGTTAAAAGCACTTTTCATAGGTTTCCCCTTCTACTAATGATGTACTTTCAACTCCTTCAACTTCCATTTCTTGAAAGCCCTAATCACCGAGGCACCAGAGCACTGGGGAAAAGAGTAAATTGTCCTCAGAGTGATGGTAGATACCACCTGGCAGCCGGACCAGGACAGCTTTGTGTCCCTGGTCCATCACCCCGCTCCTGGGGAAGCAGTGCCAACACCAAAAGTTCAGCTACCAAAAATGTTACAAAAACGACATGGTTGTTGAGTGAGGTGACAGTGAATTCAACAGAGGACGTCAAGTGTAGGTACTTTCAACTCTGGGAAGAAGGTGTAGCCATAAAAGAAAGTGCACGTGAAGTCTGCAAAGCTGAGGGAATTGAAACAGTCTCTTGGTTTGGCTACTGAGCTCTCTCTGGAAAGGTTACCCTCTTTCTGCAGATGTTCCTCCTAGGGAGGAGACATTGTTCAACAGTGTGGTGGGGCAGGACACAGGCAGCGCTCACACAGCACCCAAGATTGTGAAGGAAACTGATGGCATTTTAGATGTGTGCACCCTACCTAACGTGATGTTGATCCCAAGAGACCATCCATTGCCTCGTCTTCCATTACAACTGCTCCTGATGATGGTGGGTTTTCCCAGAGTACTGATGTCCTTAGTCCCAAGTGGTTGTTATTTGGCTATGGCAAGATGCTGGCTTCAGAATCCAGACCAGTGGTGTTTAATGATCTAAATTAAACCTTGGGGCAGATCTGTAACTCTTAAGCTATGTACAGCTTTCTTGCATTTGTTCTGCTGCTGTAGCAGTACCTCACTGCTGTGGTTTTAGGTAGAAGACTGCACAAATTAACTCTGTGTGGCGCTGTAAAGATGTACAGGCAGAGGAATTATAGAGACCAGCAACTCCTTTACAGGGCTTTAGGGCATAGCACTAAGCAAGAGACAGAAAATGCCCTTAAAAAATAAATTACTCAAATTCTTCCTGATAGTTATGTTTTTCTGGCTGAAGGGTCAAAGATCTTCCTATAGTGGAAGCTGACTGTGTCTAATACATCCTTAGGTCTGACGCTAGGCAGGCATCTATAATGCAGACTTCCTTTTGCTGCCTCTCAACTGCTGTTAACCCTTAACCTGAAGAAGATCGGATTAGTAAGAGAAGTGTAAGAAACTTTTAAACAAAGTGCTTTTTGGGCCGTTCCAAAAGGCCAAACATATGCTAAGAATAGTAGTATTTATGGATTGTGTATTTCCTTCTGACAATTTATACCCTCAATTAAGATGTCAAACTTGCCTGCTTCCGTGAGCTGACCTGTAAGTGATGAACAATAATTCACTTTTCTTTTGAAGGCATTTGCTTCAGAGGTCAGATTCTCATAGACCTCGGGTAGAGAAGAATATACTCCCTATCCCTTGAGAAATATGATTTTTGGTAATCAAAATTCCAGGAAAAATGATCTTGTAAGTTTTGATGGGCTTTGTGGTCAGAAAATAACTTATCATCATGAAGCTGTGAGCAGGCAGTCAAAGACATGTCTGCACTCAGCTGACTCTGGCTAATCTTAAAATGGAATTATAAACCTGCCTGTCTGTCTGAACCAGGGCAAACCCTTCTGCAGGTGCTCTTCTATTAATATAAGGCCAGTTCCTTAAATTCTGAGACTGAGTTGAAACTAAATTGAATGACACTATTTTATAATAAGTATGTCCAAGCAGGAGCTTATATCATTTAAGTCTATTTAATTAAACGGTGCAAACTTGTGTGTGGGCAAGATCTAAAGTATGTGAAAAATATTACAGAAAAACTGTGACTGTTACAGTGCTTAAAGTTAGAACTTGCTGACATACTGCATCATATGGGAACTCTTGACTGTGCATTTCAAAAACTTACAGAAAGAAAAATAATGCAGCAGTCAGGCTCTTAACTCAGTTGCCGCAGAAGGGAACCAGAACTTTGGGGCTGTAGCAGAAATAGATCAGAAATAATTGCTGTGGTCACTTTTAAACATTAATATGATAATCCACAGAAATGCATCCTTAGTAGGAGGTAGACTTGAGTAGCTAGTTAGACTATGTAGCATGATGACAAAAAAACTTCTGCTTGTATGCCTGGTTACTTTGTTTTTTAAGGCTGAGGAAGGCAAGGGCCGAAGTAAATCAGCTTTGGCATCTGCGGATTCAAAGTCTTTGGAATTTGGTGACTCCTTTTGTTCCGTGGATAGAAGTGCATTTCAGCAGTCTTTGGAGAGTCTTGTTTGTAGCTACCTATAATGCAAATATAGTTGTTGAGTTGGATTGAATGCTAACGACACTTCATTTTCAGAAGCATCGTTCAGTTAAGATAGAAGAAATCGCTTAACTTAGAAGCTTTAGGGGAAGTGGAGTAAGTTTTACTGCAGTCCTTTGAAATGTAGTTTGCCTTGAAACTTGCAAGCCATGGAGCTTCATATTGCGGGACTCAAGACATTTGAAATGTTGGCATAGTCTGGTAGTGTTGGTGAGTCACTCACAAAGCGTATTTATTTACTTTTCAAAGTTTGCTTTAATATTTTTAAGTAAAATACCAACTAGAACTCTTCATACAGTTACCATTCCAGTAAGTGTTTGCATGGATTTTGACTGTCATACATGTCAAGATTTGGGTTTCTTTGGTGTGCTGTAAGACGAGTCCTTTTGCACATAAGGTCTTGGTTACAAATGAGTATAGTATCTGCTTGAATATTGCCAGGTCTAACAGCGGTGGCGTGTACCATGGCATCCACAACTTCGCTTTGGTACTCCCCAGGAGAGTTAGCGAACACTGTAAGTGATACCATATTTATTTGTTACTCTTGAGACTGTTTGAAAAGGGGATGTGCTCTCCACCTTTCCCAGTTGTCTTCTGAATGTGAAAATTCACAGTATCACATTCTTTAAATTATGGTTTTAGAATTCTGGGGAGGGGGAAGGGACCAAAAAAGACCCCCCCACACCCCTCAAGTGGCTCCAGGAAACTTAATTTTTCTAACGTGAATGCTCCTGAGAACCCAAACAAGTTAGGTTTGCTTTTACATAGCAGCTGTCAGTCAATTTTGGAGTGAAAAACAGCTTTTTCACTTTGGTTTACTTCATTGGTTATAAATTCTTCCATGGGGGTGGAGAAAAATAAACTAACTTTTGGCATTGTTGACTAGAACAAGAAAAAAAACTCAACTATTTTATTTTGTTTGTCTGCCTGGCACACAGTTAAAAACATATTAATGCTTTTCTGACACCTCCCTATTGAAGAGTAATATAAAAATCATTGCAGCATCAGCATAGGAAAATATGCATTACCAAACTCTTGAATCTGTGATCTTTAGACTGTTTCTTATGTAATGTCAGTTTCTTACTATAAAGGAGCCAAAATCCCTTTGAGCAGAAAATAATAATCATGCTTTCAACTTAGAGGGAGCACTGTGTAAAGCTTTTCTTCACAGATCAAGAATAAATGGGAGAACTTCAACCTTGTTTTCTTCATAGTTACTGAAACATTGCTATATCCTAACACTTCCAGAGATCCATTGGAAAAATCCTGCTTTCACTGGGGAGTTTTGTGGTTGGCTATAACAGTCCTAAGGTTTTCAAGCCATAGCTTCATGCTTATGAGATGCTACCAGGCGTGATGTAAGCAGGACACCGGGCAGGCGCCTAGGACTTTGCATCTACCGTGGTGGTGAGGATGTGGCTCATAGTGGCTGCTGTTAATTAGGAGGAAAGATGGACTGTGCGTCACTTTCCTCTGTCCTCTCCCTTATTTCCCTGGCTGCTCTTTTCATAGAATTGTGGAATCATTTAGGTTGGAAAAGACCTTTAAAATCACCAAGTCCAACCGTTTAACCCGCACTGCCAAGGCCACCACTAACCCCTGGCCCCGAGCGCCACAGCTACAGGTGTTATAAATCCCCCCAGGGCGGGTGCCGCCAGCCCCCCGGGCAGCCTGTGCCAGCCTTGGCCACCCTTTCCGTGACGGGATTTTCCCTCATTCCCAACCTAACCCTCCCCCGGCACAAGGTGAGGCCGTTCCCTCTCGGCCTGTCGCCTGTTCCCTGGGAGAAGAGCCCGACCCCCCTGGCTCCAGCCCCTCTCAGGGGGTTGCAGGGAGCCAGAAGGTCTCCCCTCAGCCCCCCCTCTCCAGGCTGACCCCCCAGCTCCCCCAGCCGCTCCCCACAGCACTTGTGCCCCAGCCCCTTCCCCAGCCCCCTGCCCGGCTCTGGGCACGCTCCAGCCCCTCAGGGTCTGTCTGGGAGTGAGGGGCCCAGAGCCCACCGCGCCATTCCAGGGGCGGCCTCCCCAGTGCCGAGGGCAGGGGGACGGGCACTGCCCTGCTCCCGCTGGCCACACCACTGCTGGCACCAGCCAGGATGCTGCTGGCCTCCTTGGCCACCTGGGCACACGGGGGGCTCATGCCCCGCCGGCTGCCGACCAGCCCCCCCAGGCCCTTTCCCCCCAGGCAGTTCCCAGCCCCCTGCCCCAGCCCGCAGCGCTGCGGGGGGCTGGTGTGACCCACGGGCAGGGCCCGGCACTGAGCCTGGTTGAACCTCACACAACTGGGCTTTTTTAGGAGTCACATTGATTGCTCAGAAAACTGAGAAGGTGTTTCTTGGCTTTGTTCCTCCTGTGTGCTTTAAAGGACAGCATAGGACTGGGTTTTTGCATTGCATCACTGTAGATGTAAGGAGACCAGCCCCAGCGCCTGTGTCTGCAGTAGTTCCGAGGGCTACCAAGCAAGGCTGTCCTTGCCTTTCCAGGGCAGTCATGCCCACGATGGTCAGCAGTCGGGTAAGGATCTTACGGCATGAGATCTTTGTGTTTCTTCCTGTGCAGTGGGCAAGCAGAGCAGCAGAGATGAGTCTGTGAGCTTCAGCCAACTCGGTTGAAGTGGAGAGAAGCAGCTGAAGGAGCACAGAGTCAGAGGCAGAGCACTATTTAACTGCTGAACGATCAGCTTGAAGGAACTGGGAGTGAGTCGTGGCTACCCACACGAAATCCATTCAGCTTTTGCAAGCTCTTGTGTTGAAATTATTTTCCTCCTCTAGTGTTTCTTGCTCACTGTGCAATGATAGGCGTGGAGTCATTGCAGTATTTGGTAAACGCATAGCAGTAGCCCAAAAAGTATCAAGGATACTTTCAAAGGCAGCAGTATCGTGAGTATCACAATGCTTTGAAAGAGTAGCTGATTCTTTTCGTATCCCATTTGGGTATTCTCACTGTTTTTCTCATTTGAGGCCTAAAGTGTGCATTAAATAACATGAGTAAAGTCATGGAAGGAGCAGTGGGGATGGGGCTCATGATGTTTGTTTGCTCAAAATGTAGACCTTGGTGTGTCTGGAGTCGTGTTCTGCAATTCCTCCAAGGCCATGTACCTTGTTTGCAATCCTGCAGAGATAGTTAACATAGAGAACTGTCTTTTTTTTAAAATATATTATTAGCTTGTATTTGTCACAGTCTTTGAGCAGAAGGTGTCAAAGGTCCCAGCAAATCGGTGAGTAGTGATGTTGTGGTAAAGGGCAGACTGAGTTAAGCGAGCAGCATTTTCCTTGGGAGCAAGAAAAGAATTTGTCCCAGGCTTTCCAAAGAACTAGAAAGTGCAGTAAAACTGATTTCAGACACTTTGGTTTAGAACAAACGTAGTATTTCTTTAGCTTCCCTAACTTCTGTTTTAGAAATTTTGTTTTTCAGTGAAATGATGTTCTGCTTCCCAGTAAACTCTAGAACCAACAGTACTTTCTCCCCGTCACAGAGACATCTGGCTGTGCTGGGGTAGCTAATCAATTGCAGACATTGTTGCTATTATAAGCCTGCAAGCCACTTGAAAAGTTACCCAGGATTTTGGTAATGAAGGGCCTGAAGTTATTATTTAAGCTATTTTTTTTTCCTTTTATCTTCCCTTCAGGGGTCATCAGACTGCAATATTTTTTTTTACAAGCTCAAACTTTAGACTTTTAAAAGTTCACATCTCTGTGTGTCAAGCTACTTGAATTTCCTGTAAAAATGTTGGAGTTGTGAATCAATTTGTAGTAATACAAAAGCAAACAGGTTAAGTCTATATGAAGAGGTGGCATTTAGATAGATCAGAAAGTCACAGCTGAGCTGGTGTTGAGGCACTTGTGTCATTTTGCAATTAGATCTGATATTTACTGTTAACGTTCAGTAGGACTATCGGTTACATTTATGAGGATAACTTTTCAAAAAATCAATTTATAGTTTAAAACTGAGAATAGTTGAGAACAGAGTGATGTTCAGCTTTCCACGTTAGGCAGCCTATAGCTCCTATTGAAAACGCATCCTTCACAGTCTCACTGATGCCAAAATCTGTCCAATAACAAATGATTTATCCTTCTGTATTTGGCTTTTTCCTGTTGGAAGGGCGGAGGGGAGATTCTAAACTCCAGAATACCAAGTCACTCCTAGCACTTGGCTTTAAAACACATAAACAACACAGACCATTACAAGTTACATCCCAACGCCTGTTTTATACAACCATGTGTTTTCAGCCCAGTTGCTTAAAGTCTAACGCGAGACGTGTGCTGGAGCTGGTTTATTTTTTCAGGGGATCCCGTGCCTTGATGAAGCACTATCACGTTGCGCCGCAGCTCCAGCTCGAAATGGAGTCTGGCAGCGCCGGCGTTTGGATGGTGCCGTTTGGCTGGGCGGTGATAAGCAAAGAGACAGTCTGGCTCCTTCCAGGAGCCTCTCGGTCATGTCTGAGCTCTCGACAGTTCCCAAAGCCTCTGGCTGACTTTCCCCTGTGGACCGTTCATTTATCAGGAAATGAAATTGGTTACAGGATTTCGCACGTTGCCAAATCTCTCTGACGAAATCAGGTTCGTTCCTGCTTTCAGAAGTAGGAAGAACGCATTAACTCTTTGTGCTTGGTACTTGGTTTTATTGCTTTTGCTGAAAAAAAGCCAGGTTCCTTCTAACTTTTAAAGGCTTCTGGCAATTGCTGACACACTTTCACACTATATGAATGTACTACCGATGCAGCCAACTTGATAGTTTCACCTCTTACATTTGTTCCTTTGCATCACTGTTGCCATTGTCTTTATAAATATTATTTTAGGACAGTAGAATTATTTAATGTGAGGTTAAGATTTGTTAAAAGATAAACGGTGCTTTGTTGTTTACAGGGAGGTTTTTTAAAGCAGGTTATATAATTTCTAGAAGCTTAACCAGCATTGAGTAGAAATACAGCTTTAAGTATGCAGCTAGGATGACAACAAAACAGCCCAAGTGCAAAAAGGATGCAGTGGTTTCTGAACATATTGCATCTAGTTAGAAACCCGGTTGTCTTACGGCAGCGCAGCCACTGCATGTTTTTAGATGCTATGTGAATGTCCTGATCTTTCAGTATATGTCAAGTTTTCAGCAAACTTCAAAAACCAAATGGACTTTTCCAAATCCACATGCATATTCTTTTGAGACTCGCCAAACTTCAGGCTGCTCTGAAGTTTGTAGGGTAGCGCTGTTTGGCAGTCACTTCGACGTGAGCAAAGTCACAGTGGGGTGGATGGCAGTGAGAAAGAAAAGCCATTTTAGTTTTATCAATTTATTGATATTGGTAGGTACTCTTAGTGGTTTTACATTTATGCAGTGGTCAACATCTGTATCTTAAGACCCCATAATTTTTGTCCCTAAGCAGCTGAGCTAACTGCTGCCATTCTCCTGTTGTGTTTGTGTGTTTAAGAGGGGACAGAGCAATGATTGTTAGCAAGTTATCCACTGATGGGTGCAGATGGCTGTTCCTATGTCACTTGAATCATTCCAGTTTGTGCAATGTCGTGTTGCAGTGGGAGCATTTCTGTTGTAACACAGCAGTATGTTTTAATGCAATCAATAGTTTTAACCTCCTGTGTATGAAATTAATAAGCCCAGAGGTAAAGCACAGTGCACATATGGTAATTATTACGTCTGGAAGTGGTTGCTGCATTAATTGATAGCAGTAGCAAGTAATACAGCCTTACTTAATTTCATTGCTTTTTATATGAAGATCCTGTAAACAGGATTTTTGCGCTCGATTATATCAGAGCTCTTTCTCCTTTTTATTATGAATGGATCACTGTGAAAATATTTAGAGCGTTCTTAGCTCATTTGACTTTGTTAGAATTTTGGATCCTTTGTCTGTAAACCAAAAGTTGCTGAAAGTGGCTTGTCCACAACCTGTGAAAGCGCCATGTAAGTCTCATCTAACCACTCGCTGAGACTGCCTTGGTGTCACAGGGTCAGCACATGGCCGATGCCAGCAAGGGTCCCCGTTCGCAGCCTGCAAGGCTAAGCCATTGCAGAAGATAAGTAGGTGACTTGGCTTTATGGCTGGCGTAATTGAGAGTCATAAAAGTCAGATGCTTTCAAAGCTGTGTCTATAGCTGAAGTTAACTTAAAAACATTAGAAATCTAGCAGTCCTTGCTTTTAAAAACCCTGTGGTTTAGTAGCACAAGTATGATTTTCCTTTAAAAACCCAGATACTTTAAGATAGCGTACCATGTATGCTACTGAGTCTCAGAATATTGGTCCTTTCCATTCTGGACCAGGGAAGCCAGAATACTGCTGAGGGCTGTGTGCGCTTGGAGATCCCTCATGTCTATCGACGAGAAACTATTAATGGTCAAGGCCAATGTGGTACTGACGCTCAAATCCACACATGCTTTTTGTGTTGAAAAATCAATGAAACTGTTGTGGTCCCAGAAGGACCATTGCTATGATCAGGGGAAGCTCCAAACAGTTTAATCCGGTTTCTTTCTTCAAGGCTTGCATAAGATCATCATTGTCTTTAATACTTTACTTACAAGATAAATGACTAGCTGAAAATAGGCTAACTTGGAGTTAATAGGTAACAGCTGAATTGTATAAATGCAAGTGTGATGTAGGAAACCTTACATGTAGGGTTTTCAGAAGCACTGGTGAGGCTTTTGTTTGCCCCAGGGTTCTGGGTTTTTAAATCCAACATTTAATGTATTTTCATGATCTCCTTTACATCCTACTTGTAATTCAATCACAGTTCTCTAGGAAAGATGCATCCTGTTAGATGTGGGTCTTTGCTTATCTTACTGGAATCCAGAGAAGCAGAGTTCATCCAGAGATGAAGGAACACACAGCAAGAGCTGGGTATTGCACAACACGACAAGGTAGCTTGGGAGGGTGGTGCCTTGGGTGAGTGACTTGAGTAACAGTGATTCCGCAGTTCAGGAATGAGGTGCATTGGCCAAGATGAAGGGTGGGCTAGCACAGGACACTCCTATTCCCAAGCTGTTGTCTACATGGAGACTAATATTTATACGGAGGCTTAATGTCTGTCCCCTCCACCCCTGAAAACACTTCCAGTTACCTTCTGGAAGCTTCATTCTGGATTCAGTCACTTCATTCCAGTGTAATTGCTTTCTTCACAAAGCTGAACAATTATACTGGAATGAAATTACCTTATTCTGGAGTCACCATAGCTACTTCAGAAGAGCTATTCAATAATGTTGTTCTGCAGGTCAGCCTTCCACAGGAGCCTGGAAGTGTTGTGGTTATCTAAAACCAGTTTTGAGAAAAAACTGACATGTTCAGGTGACAAGGTCCTATCTACCCAGCCAGGAGAAATGCACTAGGTAATAACAACAATTTAATTGTAGAAATGCAAATGGAATAATATATTAATACAATAATACATATCGTTAGTGATTCTGAGACTAATTTTTCAAACCAAGAAAAATGTAAAAGGGAAAACAAACCCTTCTTAGGAGCAGGGTGATCGGCAGGGTAAGAGTTTTGCTGTTCCCCCGTATTTCTCTCCTGTGGCTGTCTTCGCTTTGCAGTCACTTGGGTTTAGACCCTTCACTGCTACACAGAACTGTAACTGCAGTTATAGCCCTGTACCCAGCTGAGCTGATTAATGTCTCAGCCTTTGCCTGTGGCAGCTTGTGGATTGTAATTAACTGCTTCCCCTTAAGACAACAGATGAGAGTTCATGCAGTTACATGCAGAGCCTTTAGAAGATGGAATAGTGTCCTATAACAACAGTTATTACTGGGGTTTTTTTCCTTTCTGACCCAGAATTAGGCCATCAGGAAACTATCGATGTTGTAAAGTTAAGTATTCCTTTGAACCTGAAGAGAAGCAGAGCTGGGGTCTGAGCAGAACAGGAGAAGGTGGGAGGCTGGTTATCAGAATTTTCAAATGCATCACATGGCCAGGTAATAAAAAAGTTGTTTATCCATGTTTGTGATTAAAGTTCATAACAAGAAAAAAAAGGGGTGAAAGAGCTGTTGGACATGCAGCCTGGGAAAGAGCAGCACTGATAGGAGCATAGAACTGGCCATTCAGCACTTGCAAAGGGTTTAGTTAGCATCCTTTCACCCCTGGTGATAAAAACTAGGGAGTAGGAGGGAAGGTATAATGAATGATAACGAAGAAGCAGCAGCGGTACTCTTGTGGAGGCTGGTTACCTCTTCCCTAACAGTTGACATTTGCCTTTTCTCCTGAAGCAGAGCATCAGATACAAAATTGCTGTTGTGTGAAAATACACAGGTATCTAAATATGACTCTTTAAGAAATAAATATGTAATTCTTCAGGCATCCTGTAGGGAGCAGAAAAATATTTCTGTACGGGATGCAAGGGATGTCCATTGCAATCATCTCCTCCTGGTTGTGCCCTACTGGTGACCCAGTCAGCATGCAAAGGACCCTTCAGCATCTCCATGTCTGGCGAAAGATGCCCCAACCAGTGCTTACCCGGGAGGAGGCTGTTCTGCAGCGGTGAGCAGGAACCATCGCTGTTAGGAATATTGTTTTGGAGGAGAAAAAAAGTGGTAAGTGGTGGCATTTTCCTACTGTCACCCAGGATGAGGAATGTTTTCCTTCCTGCTGCTCTCCAGATGGCAGAGCATCCTTGTGCAAGGCATTGCTGGTGGTGATAAATGGGGGGGCTGATGGTAGGTGCTCTGCAGACTTTGTGGAGGGGAAGGGTCAAGAGTTGACATACAAACTCCAGTCACTAAAAAGGAGCGTGGGTTGCCAAAAGAGATCAATCACATATTTCTTTATGCACAGCTGAAGTCTGGTCTTGGCCTTTCATTGCACTGTGAAATATCCAACAAGACTGGAAGTGAGTGTAGCAGCAGAATCAGATTTTCCCATGTGAGCTCTTGAGACGCTGCATTGTCTGTCAGTGCATCTACTTTGATTTAGCTGTGCAATTTAAAAGTAAAGAAATATTTGCTAAATTTGATTTTTTTCAGTGGCACATAGAAAGGGTCATTCCCTTTATAGGAAGGAAGGGCACGTGGAGAGACACTGAGCAGAAAGATACGAACTTTACACAGATTCTAACACAAACCGATCTATCTATGTGTATCTGGTTGTTTGTCACTAGCTGCATTAAATTGGTTAATTTAATTGGTTTAAGGAAGCTTCTCCAAGAAGGACATAGAAAATACAAGGCAGAAAGTAAGTGCTGGAGAAATGAGTGGATGGGAAAGCAGCGTGAGACTTTCCAAGTCGCTCCCCATAGTAACAGATCTCTGACACTGGTAAACAACATTTTGCGTGTGTATGCTTCTCAAAGCTACTTCCATTCTGCTAACCGCTCGCCTGCCACATATTTTGAACTCTGTTAACCTTCAAGGATGATCCCATTTTTTTTGAAAGAGAGCACAGAGGAGCTTCCCTGCCCCGAACTGCAGAGCTTTGCTGGCTTCGCAGCAGCTTGGCAGGATTCCAGCGCTCATGAGCAGCCCATAACTCCCTGTCCAGTGCATCTTACGGGAGGGCTCAGAGCCAGAGCCCATCCCCTATTAACTTAGGAGCTATACATTTGCTTAAGCTGAATAACATTTCCCAAGTTTCCCTCCTCCTTCTCCATACCCTAGAAAGCCACCCTACACTTTTATTACATTTTTTGCTGTGACTAAATCTGCTTCACATGTGTTGTGCAGCCTTCCCTTACTTGCATATGTTGTGAGTCCTCTAATGAAAAGTCCAGTGCCAAATGCGCTGCATGTGCATGACGTGTTGTTTCCAAATATCTTGCAACTTTGGTCAAAGCAAAGTAAAATTACACTGAAGTGCTCTGATTTATTTTTTCTTTTCTTTTCCTCCTCAGTTGAGAGCTATTTCCAACCCATGTGTTTATTTTCGACTGCAAACGTTCAGTATAGGCAGGGTAGCTGAGAAGGAAAATGAGTTGCATTTAAATTTAATTTATTACTTTGATTAAAAAAAAAAAAAAGTTTTTGTTGCTCATTCCATTAAAAAAAAAATAACCTCTTTTTTTTTTAAAAAAAAAAAAAAAGTAATGTGGCCAAGGTCAACAATTTTATCCCAGAAGGTGCCAGATTAGGCGAATTATGAACAACTGAATACAAGATAGAGGGAGAAAAAAATAATGTAACCAACTTCAATTATACCGGTCCAATTGCTCTCCCACTTTTAAGGTTTAGCTGTCTTTTCTGAATTAGTCTTTTAAATTAAGTTTCCATAACATGTGGCAGGTTGAGAAAAACAGTCCTCAGAAGATTTCTGCCCTGGTTGACAGATGAACTAGATAATGGAGTATAATCTTTTCCATTTTCATGATTTGACACATTTTCACTTCTGTGTGTATGTTTAAATCAAGGAATCAAAATAAATTTGAGTACAGAATATAAATCCCAGACAAAATTACAGCTTTCATTGCAGCGTTGGGTTAAATGTAAACAGCATGAATGTTACAGATATCTTTTAATTAAATGCATAAGTCAGAGAAATGTCTTGAGTGTTTACAGCAACTACACCAAGAAGTGAGAATGAGGAAGAAATGTACTTTGTCAGCTGATGGCTGCCTCAACTGCATTCCCATACCGAGTTTAATTTTGTCACAACCTTTGGTACAAGTTGCAGTGCTGCTCTCCAGTTGATTTACAGGCTGTTTGTTCCTGCTTAGGATGATTAGCGATGTAGACGGCTTTTTCCTGGCCAAGCAGGGGATTTCTCACGTATATCGGCATCTCTGCTGAGGACTCTGCTGGTAGGATTTAGGGGGCAGCTGTTTTAGGTCACCATGCCATTCCTGTAGCTCTATTTGTTTTGTAGTATCAGATGATGGCATTGAATCTTGAATCCATATGGATTGAGGGTGGGTTTACGGTTCCTAAGGTTATAATGCTCAACCCACAATCTGTTGAGCTTGCAAACAAGGACTGATTTTTCTTGGCCATGTTCTCGTGTTGACTCCTTACCCTAACAAACCCTACTACACTCTTTTCTGCTCAGCTCCTCTCCTTGCACTTAGTGATCGTACTGTCACTCCAGGTAGGTGCTAAGTGTTTCCAGCCAGCGTGGGCTCTTAGAGCGCAGAGGATGAGGAAAGATGGGGGGTTCTGCAGGACATACGTTGCATTTAGTCCTTGCATACCCGCTAGATGATTTACGCTAGTTTTTTGTCACAAAAGATGTTTAAACTATGGGGAGGGTAATCAGCCTGTGGCTCGTGAGTGGAGTTTGGCTTGAGGACAGACAGTAAAGCAGTAGGGTGAGAATTTCCAGCTTGATACTGCTGCAGCAGCCTCCAGAAGCTCCAGGAGGAAGATTTCCCTTCCTTTGCTGCAGCGTGTTAGGTATCAAAAATCTCAGCAAGAATTGTTTTTAGAGCTAGCAAAGAAAAGGCTTCTATCAGCTCACTGAAGGAAGGTCTGCTAGGTGGTGTGACCAACTGGTAGCTCCAAAATAGAGCAGGGAGGGTTGTATCTATGGGGTGGGAGAGGAGCACAGCCCTTTCACTTAGGTCTTGTCCTTAACGTGAAACCCATGAGGTTCAAGCGGTGCCTGCAGCTCTGAGCTCAGAGTCAGGCAGCAAAATTCTTTGTGTTTATCTGCCCCATCAGGTTTTGCCAAACTCTGTCATCCTCTGCTAAGACCAGCAAAGACTGATTGTTGTCACCAGGGTAAAACAATCTTGGCCTGAATGCACAGGGAGGAAGGGGGCAGATATGGTTGATAACAACGGGACATAACAGCATTTATGAATAAATTACTTTTAAAATTCCTGACCCTGAGGTGGGGAGTTCTAGAGAACTGCTTGATTCACAGCCTGAAGACAGTCTTTAGCAGAGTAGGAGGTTGTAATACAGTTAAGGTCAGCGAAGGCAAACAGATCTGGAAATACTGCATCTAAAGCATATTAAACCAGAAAACACGGGTAGTTTTCATGCATTATTGAAAGAGCAGCTCACTTGAGGCCCTTTTTCAGATTGAGGTGATTGTTTGCGCTAGAAAAAAAGCAGTTTCGCTATAGGAGAGTGTTACTTTTTAAACTGGTGGACTTTTTGGATGCAGTCAGCTTCTGACTGCCTGTACTTAGCCAGTCAGGGAGATGCAGTTGGCTAGCTTCAAAGCTTATAGATTCCTTCACTGGGAAGGATTCCTTGTCCTCATTAATACTATTAATACTATTAATACACTATGTATATTAATATTATACATTGTACTCATTAATAACTATCCCCTTCTCCCTCCGACACACCACTTGCCTCCATCATTGATAAAGGCTTGTTTCCAGTAGCTAGTTTGAACATGCTATCCCAGCCTTCATGTTCTTTGTGAATGGACTGGAATACAGACTGGAATGAACAACCTAAAAATCCATTTATGAAAAGGCACCATGGTTATATGTTGAGGTCAACTTAAACCCCTCTGGCTTGGGTCTGTCTTCAGAGAACTCTCAGTGTTAGGGCAAATAAATGAAAAAACCCAAACTGTGAAATCCACATCACAAAATAAAGAGCATAAACGTCCGCATTTGGCATCGATTCCTTGGCTTGCGGTCCCAGCAGAGATAAGGCAGCAGTCTGGCACCGTGTGCTACGGCTGGAGAGGTTTTACTGTCATTTCATGTTTCGCTCCTCAAGACAAATAAATTGGATTTCCTGCATGGAGCGGGGCAGTGCTGCTCATCTCACGGCACGATTTGTCTGTTTGCTGAGGCTTGAAATACTTAAGAAGGGAGTATGTCCATCGGGGTGTACATTTTCCAGTTTGGGGAAATTAGGGAGCCAAAGGTCTGCAGACTCAATAGGGGTGTTAGTCAGCGTGTCCTGAACCTCGGGCAGATAAGGGTCCACTTCCTAGGCTGCCCTGATCTGAGAGTTGACAGTTGGTGACAGCGAGTCTGTCTCTGTTCTTAAGTCATTGTTATCATTTTTTCTAATATTTACAGGCCTGGCTCTCTCAGATTAAAAAGTACAAAACCAAAAGGAGGTCTTCCTCCATGGGCAGTCGGGGGGGGGGGGGGGGAGGATGTTTGGGCTTGGCATGCTGCCCCGCCGCTGTGCTGGGTGGGAGGGACCGGAGGAGGATGTCGGCGTGGGCTTCGTCTTTGTGGCTTCTGTTATGTAAAAGTCAAACCTTGTAAAACCAGCCGCGAGGAGACATGTTGTAAATGTTCGCCTCCGCGAGGCAAATGGAAGGTGTTAAACCCAGCGGGGAGATGGGTCTTGTTTCCCTGGGTGATGTACAAAGCCAAAGTCTAGGCGGTGTTTTGGACCCCTGTACGGTGATAATGGAGAGGAGCTCAGTCCCAGTTGTCCAAAGGAATGTTCTTTTTGGCTTGGTGGGATGTTTTGGATGCTGCTGCAGCATTGCACCAATTTCCAGTGAAAGCATGTCTGGGACCTCGTCACTGGAAAAATATGCAAACTGAATCACTCTGCTCTTCTGCCACCTTTTGTGTTGGGGAAATATGTTCTACGCAACTAAAAGAGAAAACAACTGTGACATGTAGTAACTCTGAATTTGGGGTGGAAGAAACAGGCAGGTGAAAACGGCATTTGGACCTCTTGGTCCTCCACCTCTGTACTTCAACTGGACAATCCCAAGTATCAGGGCAGCAGAGAGGGCTCGTATAGGAAGTTTCCAAAAGGAAAAATCCTTTAACTATGAAATTAATGTGGTTTATGCTGTCAGCATAATTCAGTGCCTTCCCATCTCAGATCCTGAAGAGCAGGGAGAGATCAGCACTAGAGACTTCGTAGGTGGTGACCAGCTCCACCAGCAAGCGTATGGTAGGACTGAGCCTGTGAAGATGGACGGGGAGACCTCTAGCTCCTTTCCCAGGCTGGAGGAGGAAAAATCTAACCTTGGGCTTGATAGTTCCTATGAAAAAGTAAGCAAAAGGTAATATTTACTAATTACTGGGCCAGAATTTGTACATTGTCCAGACAGAGTTCCTGAGGCAGCAAGGCAGAGTGCTTGCTCCAGTGCCCTACCAAAATACAAAAACATGGGTTGTGTTCCTGAAGTGTAATGATTTCCTTCGTTGCCATGCTTCGAGCAAACACCCTGTGCTTGTTCTGCGTTGCTGATTGCATGGCACACACCATGGGGAGAGCTCTGTTTGCACAACTTCTGGGTTTTTGGTGGCAGTAGGAGAAGCTGGGCAGCAGTGAGAAGTTTATCTGGGGTTTGGTTTAGGATGATGGGATGGTGCGTTAGCCTAGGTGGAGCAGTCGCCAGTGATGTTATCTGCAGCACGAAGCATTTGTACAATAAACAATATTCCTTGTGTTTTAGACTGGTCTGCTATCAAAATCAAAACAGCTGCTGTGACTTAAACAATAGCACTTGCTGCTAGAAATTTAAAATACATAGTTGGCTCAGAGATTTGTGTAGAGTGGATTCTCCATGTCCATGGGTATATCACTACAGTTATTAGTATACATTACTTATTCAGCAGGATTGTATTCTGCAAGCCTTCCATTGTTCATACACTTCATAGGCCCTTTTAAAACTTTTCAGGTGAGTTTTTCTTTATTGTTAAATTTTAATAAGTTATATTATTTAGACTAAAAGCTAAAAGTATGCAACTCACTTCTCAGAAAATAGCGATAGTTGTCTCTGATGTGACAACTGGGATATTGGTTGGCATTTATAGTATTGTTTTTGTTCTAAAAAAAGGTTGATCAGGGAACACAGACCTGTAATTTTTATCCAGAAGTTGGAGCGGACTGTAGCCCAGATACACAAGGTAATTTGTCTCTGCCATCTTCACCTAGCAGGCTTCTCTTGTACAATATCTCCAAGAGAAGACTGCCTTTTTCACCCCTACTTTACCCTCCTTTTGAGTTCCTCCACCTTGTTGCAAATAATCAAATCGTATGGGAGAAATTCTTTCGATCTTTGGCAAGTCCTGAACCATAAAGATCCCTTTCTGTTTTATATAAGGGTTTCCCCACTGACCAGGTGATGTTGGGGCTCTGTAGGCACCATGGGCTTTCTCTGGAGGGACCAAACATCTCTGCTTCTCACTGATCTGCTGGTTGTCTGCATAACTGATCTTCCCCTGCCTTCACTGGCTTGCTAAACTTTATATATATTTTTCCTGTCTTTGGTAGAGTGATCCCAACAGTGCACATATGGATTTAGAACAACTTAAACTTTTGCCCAGTTTGAGACCTTCAAAGAGTTGATTTTCCCTTCATTTACACAATGTGTAAAAGTAAGCGAGAGGCTCTCAACTGAGTTATTAAACCAGTTTCTTTGTTTAAAGTTTACATTTTGCATACTTGAAAAGTGGCAGATTTTCAACTGTCCCATTCATAAAATTCTGCAAGCAAGAAGATCAGCATCAGAGCTGCTTTGTTTCAGGGGAGAATGGTGTCTCGGATTTGGGAAGTCTTTATAAGGTTGCAGGGTTTAATTCTGAGACTCAAGAAATTCCTTGATGTGCAAGCCCTTCTTTGAGGGTACTACTAAAGCATCATTGACTTAATTGTGAGAGGTAGCAGAGTGAAGTGTGCAAAATCTACTCCTAATCTTATAAGCTTTGCTTAGCAGCTATACAAATCTTCTATATAAAGTTGGCAGTGACTGAGTGATTTCTAAATGCATTCTGGTTTTGACAAAAATGTTTGCTGCAAACATACTGTTTTTCACTGCTGTGTAAAGCTTTGAACGTTATTCTAGAGCTGAAATGCAGGAAGCCAGGGCTTAAACTCATTTGCATATTCCTTTGCACTGGTAAAAATAGGGTGTGCTGTTATGAAATGCGCATTTTCTGCAAATCCTGTGGTAGGAAGACTTACATATCCTTTTCATATTGATAAAAGTTTTCTGAGTTGATAGGTTTGTCCCCGTTTGTGAGGTGGTGCTCTTTAATGCTACTGAGAAATGGGTCCAGGGATTATTCTGGTTTTCAGATTTTAGTTCTCTAAATTCAAAAGCACACAAAGGATTTTACTTACTTATCTGAGTAGTCGGTGTGTGTACATAACAGGATCACAAATGCTCAAGCGAGGTCAGGCATTCAGTCTAGACATTTTTGTGATTTGGGCCAGTAGTTTTCTTTATTCCACATGCTTAAATCTTTTCTTGGTTAGTTTTATTTTGATATTAAAAACATTCCTCATTTTTACCTGTCGTCATTTTTAGGGGGTTCATTTTTTGTTCAGATCCCATGCTCTTTTTTTCTAAAAGGCCTCTGCATTTTCAAGGAATTCTTCTTGTTTCAGTTTCAGGCTAAGCCCTGAAGTCGTTGAAAGTTCTATGGTTTTGTTCACGGTACCTCATCTACACATCATGCCTTCATCCTCAAGCTTATAGTATAATTAAATACATCCGTCTTTAGTCCTTTTTTTCACTATTATTTGGCAAAGCCAGCATATATTGTATTCTCTGCAGCATTGTAAACATCCCTGTAATGTTCCTGTTGCCATTCCCTGTCTCTGGTCTGGCAGCAAGTCATGATTCTGGCTGGCTCCTAGCTGTTGGAAATGTTCTGGAAAGATGTGTATCCATCTAGACAATATGGTATACAGAACAGTCCTGACATGGGAAGCAAATTGGATTTATAACTGTAAATCCTTGAATTGTGACTATAATATGTATAATACATACAATGTTAGGTAGAGAGTAATCATGCTTAACAGTGCATAATACGTGGTCCTGCTTTAGGCTTTCATCTTAATCATCTTAATCTTTTCTTCCTCTTCCAGAATTTCTCCAGGTAGGCACAGCATCCCCGAAGCTGAGCAGTGATCCCCTTGTTTTCTTAAACTGAGCGCTGAAGGGATTTTTTCTGGATCAGCTCTTCAGGTGGCACGTTCTCAGCCAGGTTTGCTGAGGAAGCTGCTGACCAATGGTCTGATTTATTTACTGACCTGTCCTAGAAGTAGATCAGAGTCAGTTGTTTCTGAGGTGGACCCAGGACAGCCTGAAGTGGGTACCTGGCCTCATCCTAAGCTCAAATTTATACTTTTATGCAGTGCTTTTGGAATTTATACGATTAACGACTCTGTATGAAGACAAAAATAATTTCTGTGGCATGCTTTAGACCTATTGATATTAATCAGCAATATTTCCCAGCTGTAAGGAAAAGAAACAAGCGTGTGTGTATGTGCATCCCTGACTCTCTAGAAAGGCTTTAAAGCTGTCAGTGTTTGCCAACCTGCCCTAGAAAGAAATGCAATTTTTCTCTTTTTAGCAATGGGATACTCCGCAAAGCTTTGTACCCTGGCAGGGTTACTACCAATATTTCACTTCTTTAAATCATTTTGTCTTTACCAATAAACCTCTAGGCACAGCTGTTTAGCCGATTTTTCCAAAATTGACCTGGTTTCTCAGTACTCTTTAAAAAAAAAAAAAAAAAAAAGAAAAAGAAAAATTATAAGAACTCTCACCAGAAGCTCATCTGCTTCTCTGGTGGCTGCTCACATCTTACGGTGCAAACACACAGTTTGCTCCCTGAGCATTTATTCTCCTGCAACTGTGGTTGTACAAACCTTTAGTCTGAGCGATCTGAAAACAGAAATTGTGTATCAATGATCCTAACGTGCTGAAACAGTTGTCTCTCTATAGATAAACCTCCCAGCCCTTCTGACTTACTGAATTTTCCTCCCTGGGAAAAACGTTTTCTACTACAGCTCATGTGATTGCTTGAAGTGGGGCTATTTAGCCTCTGTGTAGATTGTTTTGAAGATCATCTTACCATCTTGAGTTTTGTATTTCTTTTTCACAACCTCCTGACATGCTCCGAGCTGCTGTTTTCTTCTCTGTCTTTAAATTTGCACCTATTCCTTACGCAGATCTTTGAACAAGATGTGCAGCTTGTGCTTAGTCTAGCAGATTTCCTGTTTGTTTCCTTCATCTCCTCACCATCATCATCTGCTGGGCTGTCTGTGCTTCAACCCTGAGGAGAAAAAGATAATATCGGGCAGCTGTGGTGTAGCCTGCACAGATATTTCATCAAAGCCTCATAGGCTTTCTGTCTCAAGTCAGAGAGAAGCGCCGTAGATGCAGACAGAACCAGAGAAAGATGAAATGGCATTATCTCCCCAGAAGTATTAAATAATTACAAAAATTCAGTCTATCAGTACCTTAGAACAAGCACTGAGAAATTTTCTTCCATAAATTGTGCTCTGTCAAAGCACTTTAGGTTCCTATATTTGTATAAAAATCAAATATATCAACATTTACATGAGTACTTGTATATCTCTATCGTCAACAGTGCACGAGGCATGACTTTTGAGTTGTTTTCAAGATCACTGGTCATTAATTTGCCTCAGATTGGGATTCTGGAGACCGGATTTCAAAGTGGCATTGTGGATTTTATAGACAAGTATGAATGTTCTTCCTCTGCCCAAACTCCTTATAGATTGGTACGTTTGATGCAAGGCAGGTTGTAGGACTAAACCTTGCTGGGGTAAACGTTCATTATGGCCCCTGCAATAAAGACGTGGCACGGTGCTGAATCTGAGCCCTTACAGGACTTTTTTTCTTTGCCAATTGACGTATTTGGCTAATAGGGTCCAATCCTGCAGGTGCTCCCCAGGCAATACCGCTGTATTTAGCTGAAGCAATACGAAACACAGAATTTGCCAGCATATCATTAGGTTCCCAAACAAGACTCAGGATAAGCTTTTCAAATGCACACCAATCCCATAAGACTTTGAAGCTTCAGATTGATGGCAAGTTAATGTGAATTTGACTCTCAGATGTGTTCAGACTCCTTTGGAAATGGTATTTTTCTCCTAAACCAGTCACATGCTTTTGAAAATACTGACTCACATTGGGCTGCTGTTTCAGAAACCAGTGTTTCTAACCAAGGACTTGAAAAGAGGGTTTTCCAGTTGTATATTAATCCAAGTCTTTTCCACAGCAACTGCCCCGTTTCTTCGATGAGGGCTGCTTTTCATCCAGTAAAGCATCTAGACCAGTGTAGGAGCAAAGAGCAGCTGTGGGTGCCCCGTCCCCGGCAGTGCCCACGGCCAGGCTGGGGCTGGGACCCACCTGGGCTGGGGGGAGGTGGCCCTGCCCGGGGCAGGGAGTGGGACTGGGTGGGCTTTAAGGACCCTCCCGACCCAAACCGTGCTGTGAGTCTGTGACATAACTTCACTCCATCACTCTTCAAGCAGCTCCATCTGCCCTTGCTTGTCTTCTCTGAGTGGAGATCATCCACTGACATGACACTGCAGCCCAACAGCAGCTCTGATGGTTCATTTGGGAAGGGAAGGGGATTTTTTTTATTTGATGTATGGCTCGAGTCTTGGAGCTCAGATGCCACTGAGTTGGCTGGAGCTGTGCCAGGTGCTGTTGGCTGGCCATGATGCTATCTTCCTAATCGTTAACTGAAAGAAAAAAAAAAAACCCCGATGTTGTTGAACTTTTGCGGTAGGGGAGTTATTGCAGTTTAGTTCTGCATCTGTTCATCGGACTTCCTGTGGGTTTTCATCGAATCATATGATTGACAGTGCAGACAGCCTGCAAAGTTCTTGGTCTGTCTAGTTTATACCCTCGTCCCAACCACTAAATCTGACTTCTGCTTTGTCTGGTAGAAGAAAACAAGATAGGGTGCTGTGGTAGGTTGATTCACCGGAGCTGATAAGTGGTATCTGTATTTTAATTGTGCAGTTCAATCCTGGTGTTACCTCCGGCTCTCAAGTTTTCAAGTACTGTCTCAGGCTGGTTTGTGTTAAACTAGCTGGGGCTGTCTCTCCTCTGGTAATGGCTGGAGAGAGGTGCAAATAATGGCTCCGCTGGACCCGTTTGTGTCAGGGCAATGAGTTCAAAAATTGAAATAGTGAAGTGAACCGGTAACGAAGTATTTGTACATCTGTCGACGCCATCCAGCTGAAGGAATAGGGCTGAGAAGGAAAAAAAGGGATGTTTTATCCCACGTCAAGACTTCTCCTCCGTTATTAAGACTACCATTTAAGATGCCTTAGAGCGGTCCCTCTTTCCAGAAAGTGCTAAAAATCAGGTTCATTTGAATGTCACTGACTGGGGAGAAAATGTCTTTCCAGGATTAAGGTGGCCGCAACAGCAGCAAAGCAGAAAGAAAATGGGTTTCTACATTGCTGCTTTGACGTGCCACTTTGGGAATGTCATTAATTGTGCTAAAACCCTCACCAGTGCTGGCTAGGGTGTTTGCTGGGAGTGTCCTGAGACTCCTGTGACCTGGTTGTTTTGACAGCTCTCCTGAATCATTCATTTGGTATCATCTCCTTTCTGTCTACAGCACATGGCGAAGGCTCCTGATCGCTTATTTGGAAGCAGTACGTGCAGGAGATAGAAGGGCACAGAGCCGAATTTAAACATTCCTTGAATTATTGCCCATCAAAAATCATAAATCTTTATGGCGTTGGTCAAGCTTTTTATGCGGTATTCAACCCTTGCTGTTATAAATGGTTTTAAAGTCGGTCTGATAAGTCACAAGCTTTTTTGAAGTGACATAAATCCAAGGATTTTGAATGTTAACAAATTCTGTTTTGAGTGGACACCTTCGTGGTGAAACAGTGTGGGTGGGTTTTTATCTGAACAGTGGATGTCTGCTGTGCTGATAAATCTTGCAAGATAGATGCTGGTGCAGTTCTCTCCATACTGGGCTTCTAGGATTTCTCATTTTTAATGAATGAGAAAACATGGCCTCCACACAGCCATGGATCATTGCAGTCATCTAAAGAAGCTGGGTTTGAATTACTGACCTGGAAGTCAAACTCTCCATGTCTTGTTAGCAATGCATTGAGCTAGCCTGGGCTCACTGTTCAGGTGGACCATCAAAAATCCATCACTTCTGCCATTACTTACCTTCTTTTTTATAAAGATATATTTGAAATTGTATGTATGTAATGGCAAGGTATATTACATCTCTCCTTAAAAATCTCATTATCCTTGTCTACATTTCCAAGATAAAGCTGCAGAGTGTTAAGGCATATGTTGAGTGTGAGAAAGTCCAGGCTGACTGCAGTGAGTTATAGTCTTTAATCTGAAATTGATTATTAAATTGCTACGGTATGATCACAATAGATGGCAACATTGATCAGTCTGAAGAAAGGCTTAATAATAAAATCAATGCATGACTGTTATTGCCTGAAAATATGAATGCTATCTGATTTATTTTATGCTGTCCTTCCAGCTGAGAGATAATAGGATAGTAAGAGCAGAGCATCTCAGATGTAGCTATTGGAATTTCTAACACAATTTTACCAACTGTTTTAAAGCTAAAGTTGTTTGTTAAGCTGCATTAGAGTCCAGAATGGTCCCTGACTACTGCCAGGAGTGCTTGCAAAACCAGTAGCTATAATTCATGACCCTGAAGGTGAAAAAAGTTATCTTGTGTTTAATTCAACTCAAATTAGCATCTTTAATCGCTTTTTCCCCCTTCCCTCCCAGAAGGACTACTGCAGGCTGCAGCACTGGCGTGCAGCCACCTTTGGGGTGAAGAATGACAGCTGTGTGAGGGTTTTTCTCTGCTAGGAAATGTTGCAGTGGTTTAATCATAAGGTTTAACCATTCACCCTGCTGATGCAATGCTGAACTGAACATGTTCCTGTCTACACGGACCACAAGCCAGGAAGCATTTAGGAGGGAAGTGGGGAACACTGCACAGAGGACAAGCAGAGCACAGTATCAGTTTTAAAAAACAAAATAATTAAAATATACATGAGGGTACCAAAAGAATTGTGGTGTTGCGAGAGGAGGGATGGGGTGGCAGAGGGGGAAGGCAGGTGCAGCTTGAGGACTTGGAGCCGAGATGGGAACAGATGGAGGATGTTAATGAAAAGGAGGATCTCAGAAGGCTGATGGGGGGAAAAAAGGAAACTTGGGCAAGTACAGAATAGAAAGATACCCTAAAGGGATACCATAAAGGTGCAGTGGAAGGGATCTGGCAGTGGGAGTAGACTAGGAGACGGGAAGTGAGAGATGGAGGTGAGTATGGGTGCAGGATACTCACACAAAGAGTGAGGAAGCAAAATGATGTGGAAGATTAAACAGGATGGTCAAAAGAGACTTGGGGAAGAGAGGTTATAGAGAGGTTGTAAAAAATGGTTTAGGTGCCCAGAAGGGCTACAGGAGAGCTTCTCTACCACAAACTGCATGTCTGACGCAGGAAATTAAACCTGCTGATGTACCTTTGAGGTTCTGGGCTTTGAACTCAACAGGAGTTAGATGCAGAAGTGCCTTTAACAACCTTATCTTTTAGCTGCCTTAGTTCCTAAGAGAGAGGTAGTAGTGGTGGAAACAATACTGCCCTCCTTCCCTCCCTGCTTGCTGTAAGGATGAACTCGCCATATGGCCTAAGTCATCAAGTACAATAATTAGCAGCCACACCGATGGCCCAGATGGTTCCGCCCAGGCTAAATACTGGCATCCAGCTAAGCAGAGCTGTGGCGAAGGGCCTGACCCCAAACTAAGCCAAACTATGGCAGCTCCAGAACGTTGGTGCATGCTGGAAGGTGACACCAACCACCCTCATCAATGGAGGAGATGGCACGTTGTCACCCAAGGCTGCGGTTGAGTGAAGCTGAAAAAGCTGTCCGTGGAGACATGTAGGAGAGGGCACATTGTCACCTGTGCTTGAATGAAGCTGTCCATGGGGACGTCTTCCTTGTAAGGCACAGTGCAGGTGGCATCTTTGTGGCTTGGTGTAATTGTATGCTCAGCGTTTGCACTGAACCACTCCAGTAACGGCAGCAGCTCAAGGAAGGAGTAGCATAGTTTCCATGTTTTCTGACTCCCAAGAATGCAAATCACCTGTGTGTGTAAAGGTTAAATAAATAACCCTGAAAGCCAAGTGGCCCAGAAGTGCCCCTTCAGAGGAGGCTGTTCCAGCCAGAAGAGTCTTGTACCCTAACACAAGGAAACAGGACACTGTGAGCACAGGAAAGATGATAGGGGATCCCTCCATTATTAATGGGCAGAGAGGCTTCTTAGCCATCGCTGTGCTTGTTCTGATCGTGTCACACCATAGAGTATATTCTTAGTCTTAGCCACAGCCTTATAAATAATAAAAGGGGTCATGTTTTATCTTACCCCAGTGATCATTGTAATGTGGCTTTTATCTGAGACTCTGCCAAGCTCTTGACACAGGCAACATTTAGAAGCAGATAAAATGATTGAAGAGCACAGTACAAAAGTAGGCTCAGCTCTTCCCCCAAAACACAGGCTTACCCAGAGGGAGGCAGGGGGTTTGCGATGTATGTGCTGCTTTGGGAGGGAAGGAAGGAGAAAATTGGAAACTTGAGGATGCACATGTCCATCCAGGTAGGTTGGGCAGGGCTAGCACGTCTGATGTGTGTTGATTCTGGAGTGCTTTGCTTAAAGCTGGGACTGAAAACCAGGGCTTTTGTGGAAACTGTATTGTCTGGCCCGTAAGTTCCAGGAGGGGGAGGTACCTGCGTGGGTGGACGATAAGGTCTGTGTGCACGGGTCTTGCGGTTATAGCCCTTGAGGCTGAAGTGGGGTAGGTGCGTGACGTGTTGCAGTTGTGGAGCTTGCAGGGGTTTGCACTCACAGTTGCCACGCCACGCTGATGCCGTTAGTGTGCTCCTCAACAGGAAAGCCAAGGCACAGAGGTAATGACCTGCCCAAAAGTACAAAAGAACCTGTAGCAAAACTGGAAGCGGTCTCCTGCACCCCAGGAGCCCACCCACGGAGCCTAGGCACACTTCCTGCCGTGCTTCCTGGAGGAAGAGCATTTCTCTCCTGGAAACTTGTAGTTACATAAAGTCTTGGAGAATTAGAGGGGAAAAGTCAGTTTGCCGTAACACTGGGTTCCTGAAACAGATCACACTTGTCTACTCTTACAGCCTTTCCAAAGGGTTGTCCTGCAGAGGAGCTGAGTAGGGTTAATAGCAAAATACATTTTAGGGAAAGCTGCAATAAACAGGTCTGTACGTGCACAAGCAAGGTGGCTTTTGTGGGGCTGCTAAAACCGGCAGTTTTCCTCCAGACCTTTCTGTTTTGTAAGGGATTCAGACGTTTAGTCTTTGTTAACAGGCAAATTGAGTGTGACCAACAATAAGAGGGTTGAATTCAATGTGCTAGCGTAGCGTTCGGTTCAAAGAAGAAATTAAGAATGATCTCTTCATCTCATGATATATCCGTAATTTTTTTCCTTTGGGTCTAATGGTTTGGTTCCTTCCGTGATTTTTTTCACCAGACCTCTTTCTTCAGTGTTTACATGGGTTGTTTGTTTGCAAAGACATGCAACCCTTCCCTCAGTGGACTTTGGTTTTTTGTTGCAGAAGTTTCCAGAGTTGAAGTTCAAGTACGTTGAGGAGGAGCAGCCTGAGGAGTTCTTCATCCCCTACGTTTGGTCCTTGGTCTACAACTCTGCCGTGGCCCTGTACTGGAACCCCCGTGACGTCCAGCTCTTCACTATGGACTCCGGCTGAAGGAGGTGCCCCAGCCAAGCTAGCTCAGCTCCGTCTTCTTACGGAAGATGAAACTCTGCACCGCGTGTTAATACGTGACCCCTTCCAGCGTGCACCCTCTGACCCCACAGCTTACAGAGAATGACGCTTGCCGCTAGTGTACAGTCCAACAGCAGCTTTTTGGGAGCAGGTTGCCACCGAGACGCTGGCAACAGACTGTGGTGTGAGGAGCTGACGGCTTGTAGGCAACCTGGTATTTATAGTCCTATAACCTAGAGCTTGTTTGATGAAAATGAGGCCTTACACATGGGGTATGATGTTACTACCAACCACAAACCTAATTGTTCTTTTAACTTAAGGGGATAAATGAGGAAAGAGATGGTGGACTTTGATCTGGGAACAGTATTTGTGTTTTTGTTTCTTTCAAGCGAGGCAGCTTCGTTGGGTTCAGCTCGCTCTGGTCTGTTGGATTCTGCGGTGGGTAGCTCGTTACCTAATGCCGTGCTTTCACTCACAGCCGTGCGTTTTGGTGACACTGTCAAGGCTACAGTCATCAAATCAGTGTCTACACCGTCATCCAAGGGTACTAAGCAAGCAGCATATTAATCAATTTAGCTCCCAGGCAGATTCAAAACACTTGATTTAGATGTCAAAATGTTTGTGGGAGGAATGTCAATAGCAACCCTTTTGTTGTTGTTTGACTGGCAAATACTCTATAGAGGGCTAGAAACACCAGCTTTCAGAGTCAGGTCCCTTACAGACTTGTTTTACTGTGCTTCTTTGAAAAAGTTGTTCCTGGAAATTGAACGTGTGGTGGGAAAAAAAAAAAAAATTCTCCAAAGAAAATAGTTGTAAGATTGTAAAATAGACCAATGTCCTGTAAAACTGTGTGTAATGGTGACGGTGTGTTGTGGGGATCCTTGGCAAAATTCTGCATTGAAAATCCTGTTTGCTATTAAAGGTTTTATGGCAGAAGTGTAGATTTATCTGAATGTAGAACACTTTTTTTTGTTGTTGTTTTAAAGTGTCCTTTCCTGATATACCTGTTTCTGCAGTTGGAAGAACAAAAGAAATGGCTTGACCCAATTTGGAAAGAACATCTCATTTTTCAAAATGAGGATCATTTCTTCTCTGGGGAGGCTGCTGACGCTGCCCGTTGCACACATGTGCAAACGCTCTCCTAATCCCATGTGCTGCCAGGTGGAGGACTGTCATCAATGCATTGCATGCCAAAACATAAATATCAAGGAATTTGTTCCTAAACTTACGTGGCACCCCCCTGTATGCGCTGCCTGCTCCAGCATGTTCTGTTTATTGACCTGAAGAATTCGGTGCATTTGCTTTCAGACAGTCCTTCGAGTGGCTTTAAATAGAATGTTTTGCACACACACACCCCAGGGTTTTTTTTCCCTGAAGGATGCGCTAGGATTGTATTTTCCTTTTATCTGCTTGTTTAAAGGTGGAAGTCCATTTGAGTCCTACACAAATGGAAATGCTGGCTTTAAAAAAAAAAAGCGTTCCAGATTTATTTAAATGTAGCTACAAAGCAACATACACAGCCCAGGAGCATTTAGGACTTTAAAATGGCAGAAGCTTTTGAGAAAAGGCAGTAGTAAAACTGGAGATGCAGTTTTTCTTAGGGAAATATGAGAAATGAATGAACCATGAGTAAGCTGCATGGGCCATTATACTGTGTTTTGGATATTTTTGTTTTATTTTGCCTTTGAGCAAACATCAAAGGGGAACGACTCTTCTTGGTTATCGCAGTGATTTGTCATTTTGCCTTTATTAAAAGATGAAGAGTGTTTGTGAGTCAGCAGGGCTGCCCAGCCTGTGGAAAAGTCAGTCTGAAGATGCACTTTCAAACCACGGACGCTGAAGCTCCTGGGATGGCTCAGTTTTCATCTGTTGTAAACTGCTGGCGAGCACTTGAACCTGCCCTGCGGTGAGCACCCTCCAGCCCACTGCCTGCGGCACGAGTGGAGCACTTCACCCAAGAGGGCTCAGCCAGAGCAGATGCTTATCAGCTGGGTGTCAAACAGGGGAGAACCTGATTTTGCTTTGAAAGGGCTTTTTATAAAGAGAAGGGTACATAAAGCAGCAATCTGATAGAATAGGTCAAGCCAGCTGCCGAATCAATGCAGGAGGCGCACAGTAAATGATTTCTCGCTGTCCTCTTGTGATGCCATTGAATTGAAGTACAGAAGGAACAGGTTTGTTCCGATCTCATAACCTCCTTGTGCATTTAATTATTATGCAATGCGCCCAGGGCCCAGCTGGTTTGAAACAGCTGGAGCTACAATCCAAAGCCGAAGCAGCAGAGCCAGACCAAGATTTATGTTGAAATCCATGCTAGCCCCATTGGTGCTTCCAGGAGCTGGGAGTGTTACGTGGGTCTGGCAGTGTCCTGGTGTCTGCAGTCTGGCACAGTCACAAATACTCTGTTTTCCTTCAGATCTGCAAAGTATCACCTTGGGGATCCTTTTCTGTGTGAAAGATTTATTATGCGTAATAAAAAAAAGAATTAAACCAGTAAACGCAGGGTGTAGTTGTATTTGTTTTAGGTCATGGCTGCCACGTGGTGACATTCGGCCAGTGGGTCTTGGTGTGGTCGTCAGACCTAACGTGCATGAGGTTTAATAACATTGTCCATGACATGCAATAAAAAGAACATTATTTTATTAGGAAGTAGGCAGTTGCTTGAATCTGTGCTTGGTGAAAGCAGGGACATGTCCTGCTGCAACGTCATGCTGAATCCCACCTGATGGACGGCTCTTGCCGACTCAGTGGGTGCAGAAGGTGCAGCCCGAAGGAGGCGCTGGGACCGTGCAGTGGCAGCAGGGAGCAGAGGAGGGGTGGGATCGTCCCCATCAGACCAGACCAGCTGTGATGCGTCGCTGCACCCTCAGTTGCTCTTTCCTGCTGTTCTGGCAACATCACTGAAGCAGATGGTGTCTCTGTTTTTTGGGGAGTGGGGTGAGTATTGCACCAGGATCTGAGCTTTACCGTGCTCCTGTTCTTGCGCTGAGTGCTGATCACTAGTCGTACAACCTGCTTAGGTGGCTCGAGTAGCTTTAGAAGGGGAAATCCATTGCTTCAGGGTTGGGGAGAAGGGAGGTCTGCTGTCCTCACTCCTCCCTTCCAGAAGATCAAGCGTTTGGGAGAACAGGCAGGAAACCAAGCTGCTGTGGAGGTTGGTGGTGAAGTGGAGGCTGTGCGCATGAATCCTGATGCACGTGCCCCCGATGAGGGAGAAATTATCCTTCCTCAGATCATTGAAACAAACTCTGATCTCACTATGAAAACAAGTGCTGGGGTGGAAGTTACGAAGGAGGCGGGCATTGTTCCCTTTGGCAAAAGCAGTCCAGAAATCTTCGAGATTATGTGGCATTTCTTGACCCTACTAGCCTAAAACCAGAGTATTAGGCAAGTTACATGAAAAAAAACCCCAAACCCCAAACAAACTGTTTTCTACATGCCTGCTAGATTGTTGATCTACCAGTTAAACAGGAAAGGAAGAAACAAACAACCCCCTTCATGTCTTTGGAACCTCTAAAGCTTTTTGTACAACCTTTTCTACTGGGTGGCTTGGTTTTATTCTTGCGTACATTGTCTAATTCAGCCAACTAAAGGTCAAATGCCATCTTCTCTTAAGTCAACCCCAGGCTCTCTCCTGATTGATTGGGCTCGGTCTGTGAAAACCCTGGCTTCTGTGCTTGAAGACCTGGAGTTTTCTATACGATGGCACTTCTATAACCATCTGACCACCATAAATCCTTTCCCATCTTCACCCAGGAGCAGGGCTTTGGCCACCTTCCCTAGCTAGTTTTAAAATTTCTACCGCTGGTACCCATAATACTGTAAAATTCAGGATCCCATCAGCCTTAGTGTTTGTTTTGTTGTTAAGTTGTTGCTGTTGGGGGCGGGGGGAGCGGTATTCTTATAACAATTATCTATTATTATAACAGATTCTACTAACTTTTAATAAGCCGTATTTAAGGTAACGGTTGTGCATCTGAGAGCAACATGCAGCAGCCTCGACGGAGAGAGCAGGTTCAGAGGAGGGAAACGTGTACTCGGTATGTTCCTGTTCATAGTTGTGGTCCTTTCCCCAGCACCCCAAGCCCAGGTCAGGGTGCAAAGATCTGGATCAGGGCACTCATCTTGCCACAACTGTTCCTTTTTGGGGAGCTCTTGCTTGTCCTGAAAGTTGTGTGAAGGTTTTTACCTTTTTTTACCTTTTACCTTTTTACCTTTTTTACCTTTCTCCAGCCGGCATTATTGGGTTAAATTCTGTGTCAAGCCCATACCCGCACCCAAAAGGCTCTGAGACGGCACTTTTCTCTTTAAACAACAAATAATCCATAAAATTGTCTTCAGCAGCATGGCACAGACCCAGTTATTTTTAATATTTCTGGCAGTCAAATGTCATTTAAAGGAGAGGAAAATTTCTGTCCGTTCCCTGGCCAAGCTGCAGTTAGCTGGTTAGACAGGAGCAACGTTCTCAGCTCCACCAGAGATGGCCTCTAGATCTACAGGATCCATCCAGACTGCTCCATCTTGACCACCAAGGGCTGGCTGGGGGCAGCCTGCTGGGTTTACTGCCAAAGAGTTCTTTGCAGCAAGTTTGCTCAGGGTGTTTTGAGCACCTGGACAATGAAGCATCCTGGACATCTTCTAGCAGAAGCCGTGGTAGCCATGAGCTCTCACTATGGTGCAGATGTCATTTAAGACTAAATTCTGCCAGGAAGGATGTCCCAGGTGTCACCAGGTTGGTTGTCTGGGTTGTGCTGGCTGGGGCTGGCAGTTACTGGCCCTTGGCTAGCACTAGGCTGACTTATAACTCCAGAATTATTCGTTCGTGGTGCCTTGGCACAGTTTGTTCATGACATTCAGGTTCAGGAGCAGTGCTCTGGGGGCACTGGGTTCAGGGAAAGGACCAGGAAAGCCGGGAGGGAGTTTGCCTGTTTTTTCCCTTTCAGGGAAGGAGCCTGTTGGCAGGACATCATCCCCAGGCTGCTGCGGCATCACCGAGACACGGCCAAGTGCTCCGGGGCGGTCCTCCCTGTGCATGAGACACCGATGCACGTCACCAGGGTCATTCATTACACTGATAACAGTTCCGTTATCAAAGATAATGATGATTCAAAGACAAAAGGGCAACTCTTATAACCTCAGTTGACCGGGACAGCAGAACTGTAACTTCCTGCCATGACTTTGGGTACAGACCAGTGAGAAGCAGGGCAGGGAGGAGCTGTGGGCTGTGGAGGCAACGATTTAAGGTAATCATGGAAGTAGCTGCATGATTGCATGAGCTGGGGTCTCAAAAGTAGCAACACGTGAGCTACATCCCTCCTTTACATGTCCCCGACTACACATTTTGGCATCCCTTCCACCAGCAAGACACGGGACCACTCTGGAGTAACAGTGTTGTAAATACTTTGCTCTTTGAGAGCGGTTAATCCTGAACTGCAAGGCTCCAGGTGAGCTTCCAGCACAAAAATCTTGTAAGCATTTAATCGTGGATGCTAGGTGATTGCTGCGTGGATGCTTTTCACGTGTTAGGGTACACTGCATTCTTGCAAATAAATTACTTCAAGTAGCCATGTTTAATACTGAAGGCGCTGCACCAGCCACAGATTGTGCCAGCACTCACATGTACTCAGAAAATGAAAATGTCACTATCAGTGAATCCCTCCAAATCACAAATCAAATACGCCGCTGAGCTGCCAAACTGGGACAATTTGAATGAGAGATTTAAAGAAGAGAGAGATATTTTTTAATGCTGCTGAAGCGCGCAGCATAATCCTTCATCATCACTTTAAAAACTGTCTTAAAATTAATCCAAAATGAATATGTCTTGGCAGACGTGATGAAATGTTCAGATGTACATAATGTTTTTGCCAGCTGTCTTGGCAAACTAAATGGCAGACTTCAGTCTACCTTGCAGTCACTTTGTGCTGCTGAAAACACTAAATCCAATGGCACTGGGAGAAAATTGGAGGACTTTGAGTATCCGGAGAGGAGCTACAGAGTGGTAACAAGCTAGGTGACGTCCCCGATGATGCTATCCCGGCTCCTCCTCCTATTTATGAAACAATGACACAAATGCTTTTTGAAGAGCAAACCCGCTTATTAAAAACTGGCAATTTAAACAAGGAACAGCTGTCCTCACCCTGCTGCTTCTGTTTTCATCCCTGAAGCCATTGTCAGGGTCCATTCCCTCCCCCAGCACTCCCGCTGCAACCCAGTCTGCAGTGCCCCACCCCCCCACCCGAATCCTGCCCAGTGCAGGTGCTGGGGGTGCAGGGGACCTGGGGTGCTCAGCCCCATCAGAGCTGGCTGTCCCTATTTAAGGACTGCATCAACCGGGTGATAACAATAGGAATAAACCATCCACGGACAAAACTGGATCTGGAAATTCAAAGCTTTTTTTCCAAACCAGGTGCTTGGGGACAACTGGTGGCCTCTTCGGGTGGGGTCTGGGTCAGCACAGCCAGTGGGGAAAGAGGGGCTGCACTGGGATGGTGGCCTCGGATGCCAGCATGGCAAAGATACCTCACTGGAGAAACTGGGAATGAACGGTGGGCAAAGAACTGGCCAATGGGAATTGCCCAAAAATGTAGGCTTTTTCCTCATACAGCCTTGCACGTTGTTTTGATGCTCAGGCTGTTCCTAGACGGGGGGAAACCCACCTCCATGCCTTGATACGGGATATTCAGCATCCGGTACATTTACTTGGCTGAGCGTCAGATTAAATATTCTGCTTAGTGCCTTGTGTCTTGTACATGTCTCTGCAGTGCTGAGTAGTGGAGCAGAGTGAAGCAACAGAGCCATTTCCACCCTGAAACGAAGCTCCTTGTGATGGCTCCAGAAAAGAATACTTCCATTTCCCCCCAAGAAAAAGCCCCTTTGGCATCTGCAATCTTGCAAGTTTATCCCAGTTGAAATATGAAGTGAAAATTACAATTCTTTTCTTTCTCCTAAATCAAATCTTGCAGGCGCCAATTGCCCTTTAAAAGGTCAGCCTTTTAGCCCACAAAATATGTAATCAATACATTATTGACGTAAACAATAGCTATAAACTTCAAGCTGCCTATATCTCCTCACTTGGCTGATTCTCCCTCCTGACAGAACACGTTTGGGCCAGGAAAGCGGCAGCTCCTGCTGAAGGTGGCATGGAGAGAGCTCATAAAACCCTGTGTCTGCAGCCAGCCCCAGGGAACACAAGCACCACCTGTGCCATGTAAGGCAAGATGCTGCTTTTCTTCCTTTCATTGTCTTCTTTGGTCTCCTGGAGGAACACGTTTGCAGTTTCAGAGGCCACATCTTCCAGAACCATTACTGTAGAACCAAAGAAACTGAGTTTAACAAATGTTCTTCCAGCTGTTTAATGAGTTGGGCCAGTTTTGGACTGGAAACCATGTCTGGTCGGGAGATGGATTTGCAGCACATCCATCCCTAACATAGTCCCAGAAGTTGTTTGCCGGCAGCATTTCTTTCGCTCCTCACAGCGTTGTGTTTCTCTGTTCAATTAGGTGTGCTAAACCGCACCAGAGCCACATCAGCAGGAAGACCAAGGGTTCTGTGGCCAGGTCACCGTGGTCACCAGGAACAAGGGTGACCTGGAGAGGATGGAGATGATGCTCTCCTGAAAAGTGACCCTTTACCAGGGAAGAAGGGGGCAGAGTTTGACCCACAGCAGGGACAAAGGTAGGAAGCTGGAGCATAGGGACGGATGGGTTGATGCCACATTTGAGGGCCTCAGCTTCCCCGCTGCTGTGTACTGGAGACAGATGGCAAAGGCCCTTTTTGTCTATTTGGGGAAGAAACAGCCATTTTCAAGCAAATCCTTCTGCTTGCTGTCACCGACTGTGCAGCCAAATGGCAGTCCAATGAGTACACAGAGGAGCAGTGCTAGAGAACAAACTAGAAACCGTGGGCCTGACCCCAAGAGCTAATAATTAGGAAGAAAACACACTGATTGGGAAGGGGCCGAGCCTAGACAGGCAGCTTGGATGTAGATTTAGATGTAGATGCATATGCATATATGTATTTATAGTATGTACATATGTATGTGTCAAAATGGCACATCATTATTATTTATTCTTCTATTGTGACCTATAAAATGCCTCCCTCTCATGGTACCACCCTGTCTGTTGAAGGACCGTGAGCGGAGGCACACCGCTGGGTGGGTTTGGGGGGTGCCCTATAGCACACGACACGTACAAAGAGGTGATGGGTGAGTAGTGACTACAGGTAGTGTCTCAGCTGCATTTAGGGCAGGAATTTTAGGGATGCCAGGCTTTTCCCAGGCTGGTTTCAGCCATCCCAACCAAGCTGGCCACGACGCTGGGGCTTGGGGAGGGTGGCAGGAGGGTGCTGGGGAGCAGGAGTGGCGGGTGGCGAGGCAGCACGCCCCATGTAATGAGGCTGCTGATGACGGATTTACCTCATCTACTACCTTGTGTGGCGCGTATGTTTATGTTGTGGCTACGAGCATTAAACCAGGGCAGATTAGTTGTGTTTGTGCAGCTGCCAAGCTCACTGTTGTGACATTTCCATCTGCCTCGCTGTTGTATAAACCTCTGCTCCTGCTGAAATTAAGAGCAAGGAAGAAATCCTCTCCTTCCCCACTCCTCGTGCCGGGGCTGGCAGGGCAGCTTGTCCCCCCCAGCCCTTGCCATCGAGTGCCCAGAGCCTTCTCTCCAACCTAGACCTGAAATCCAGTCTCTTGCCCCATGGCCTTGGGCTGCTCTGCAGCCAATGGAGAGCAGAAACCCCATTTGCAGTGATGTATTTTGGCATCACAGCTGGCTCTGATGAGTTTTGAGGGCTGATAGTCATCTTCAGGTCAAAACAATGTAGGACCTGCTCTTGGGAAGCCCTTATTTTCTCCTTTCTGGTGTGCACCAGCAGCAATCAGCAAAGGCAGCTGTGTCATGGCAGACCCTTTCCCTACCTCATCCCCCCAAAAAAGGTAGAGTAGGATGGAAAGCATCTCTGAAACATCCCAAATCACAGCCTGCAGGGACCTGCTGGCAAGGGCAGGCGGACCTAGGGCTTTTTGCTCAGGTCTCCATGGGCTGGGGCTCATGACATTGGGGATAGTGGCCTGCTACACCTTCCCAGGCAGTGCCCCCAACCCCGCCATGGACCAGAGGACCAGAAGTTGTCTAGTGAATCCTCTTCCTTTAAGAGACTTGGAAGAGGATTTGGTACCCAGCACTCCCAGTGGAAGGCCAGGTGGAGAGGGGTTAGGCTTAGAACAGGTGGATAGGGGGTAGCATTTGTATTGACACCTTTGCGGCACCGCCCTTTCAAGTTTTAAGAGTGTCTTCGTTTAGTTGCTTTCTCCTACCTCGACAGTAACCTTTGGGATGGCAAGATGGTGGGGTGAGTGTGGGAGATGGTGAAAGACAGGGAGGTGAAGAAACTCGTACTGAACATATTGTTGGCTCTTAGCCTGAGACGTTGGGCCCGCTCAAGGTCTTGCCAAGATCATTTTCGCTGGGAGGATACGCTGACGATAACAGCCAGGTATTTCTTGATGCAATTCTGTGTATTAATCACAGAAGTACGTAAAGTCCCGTTTCCCTGAACACCACAGGACCAAGTAGGCTGCAACAGCCTTGAGCCCAAGCCCGAGCCTGCCTGGAGCCACTCCTGCCCACCCCGCGCACCTCCCTGCGCTCTCGTTGCATTTCCCCAGCTCCCTTTCTGGTACCTCCCTGGCACTTCGCTTTCTCTTCGCTTTCTCATCCCTCCGACACCAATTAAAATATGCACACACACCCTTTTGTGCAAGCGACTGCGACCCAGCCAGAGCCGTGGGAGAAAGAGCAGTCTGTCCTCCATCCTTCACAGAGATTCCCAGGGAAATCGCTCATCTTCCAGCCCTGCTTTGCTGTGGTGGCTTGTGGCCTGCGTGAAATTTTTTCCTGTTTTGGCCTTCACCAAACAAAGGTGAGAAACTCTTCTTTCCTTTAGCCCCAAGACAACGCAGCAAATTGGCCAACGTGATGCTCAACATCAGCGAAACGTGCCCTCAAGGAGAGGACTGATGACTGCACAACTACAGCCTCTTGGAGGAGGGGAGATGCTCAGCAAGGTGCCTGTCTGCTCCTGAGGCGCGGAAGGGGTCACGAGTCCCCTACCACCACCGCCATCCCCCAGAGAGCTGCCCCACGGGGTGTCCAGCACACACTGCGTGGGTTACCGTGGTCCTGGGCACGGAGATGTCAGAGGGGTTACTTCTGGGGTCAGCCAGCACTTGTGATAGAAAAATCCCATCTTGGGGTGGAGAGGAAAATCCAAGGAGATGTCTGCAAAGACCAGTCCTCCCAGAGACTGGCCAACACTGGGAGGAACAGGAGTCGGTATAAGCTGTGCCAGGACATTTCTCTGGATGGATGCTCAGACAGATACAGGGACCAACAACCGCAGCAATGCAGCGTAGGAGAAAAGGGAATTTATTTTTCAGGGGAAAAGGTAATAAATTTGGGAGTCTTCATCCACCAAGATAAATTTACGCATCGGTTATCCTGCAGACAGAGGAAACCAGGGAGCTGCTCGGGGCATTAAGTAACCCAGATTCCTACCATGTGTGAGGTGTTTTTCCTGGGAAAAAAACATCTTTTGCAGCATTCATCAGAGTGGCCCACGCATGAAACAACGCAAGAAGGGAATGGTCTTTTTTGGCCGCTGTGCTCAGGACAGAGTGTCTCAGGACTTCTGATGAATAGTGAATGAAAGACAAATGTTGTGGGACTGATGCTGATGCCGCTGTGCGTTACCCCATTGGGCTCAAGGTGTGAGCTGAGGGTCATGACCAGCAGACTCCAGCATGAAGCAGCACAATGGAGAGATATTTTATTTTTTTCTGTGTGACGGACGACTGTAGCTTCTTTGCGGGGCAGCACACCATCAAACACTCGACACATTCATATGTACATTGTGCACACAACAGCAAAACATCTGGACGTACTGTACAATAAACAAGAGTGGGCAAGTCACACCCCTCCAGATAATCCGTTGTTCAAAGTGAAAGCTCACCACAGAAATTCGGAAAAGCAGGGGGAGCAGGGCAGGACTCTTATTATGCTTGGAAAGTATTTAAATATGTCAATATTAAGGGAGCATAATTACCACTCAAGCAATTCCAGCAAACAAGTCGGTAACAGTGCCTACTTTACGGGAAGTGCATTTCCTCTTGGCAATCTTCTGGCTGGGAATTATCGAATAAGCAGCTCTCCCGCTCCCCTCCATCTGCTTCTCGCCGGCACTGGGGGGAGCAGCATCTCCCAGCCGAGCAGGGCCGTGAAGCGATGTGTGCTGGGGTGCACATAACTGCACATGGGCATCTGTGCTGGTCAACGTAACCCACTTGGAAGTGATGCCCTAACCCCTGAGTAAGGTCTGCTGTGGGTCTGAGGACACTGAGCAGCCCCATGGTGCTGAGGAGCCCCATCCTATGCTCTCCTTGGGGCCAGTGCTGACCAGTGTTTCTGTGGTTCAGCATCACTGGGAGCAGCTCAGTGCTACCCTGTTTTCCAGAGCATCTGTCCAGAGCATCCCTTGTGGCCACACTGTGGAAGGAGTCAGAGGAAGGAGAGGACTGCGGTTAAGGGACCTGACTCCATACCCAGATCTCCTGAGTCAGCTCCCAGCATCGCCACCGACGTCCTGTGTCGCACTGGGTGAATTGCTTCACCCTCAGGGATGCCGGCTCCTGACTTATAAAGCCCTTCTGTGGTCACTTGTGTGGCAATACAGAGTCGTGCTCTGGCTTGGGGAAGTTACTGATGGTCTTTGACTCCTTCTGTTTTGAAAACACTGAACCCAAAAGTGAGGTTCCTTGAACCATTAGTCATCAAAGGAATCGGCCACTTCCCAAGGCTGCTGACAACCTTCCCAGGGCTGCTGGCAGGGCACAACCTCCCGCTCCCTGTTGGGGATGCTTGGGGCGCATCTAGGCTCACACATGGTCCCAGGAGACGCTGAAACCGGACACCTCCCATGAACAAAACCCATCCCATGGGAAAGGTACCCTATAGAAAGGTCACCCTGTAGCCATCCCCTCCAGGCTTACCCACGGGTGCTGCTAACCCCTCAGCTACCTAATGCAATTTATGCAAGAACCCCCTAAGGACACCAAAAAACAATTTTCAACCAAAGTGGTAGCAATTAGCCTCATCACTCCTTAGCCAGGGTCTGTATATAGTGCTCACTATTGAACCTGAGCATTTTCCAACATCCCTGTGTGTTGTGGAAGTGCTTTCATCCACACTTTGCAGATGGTGAACCAAGACTTCAGGGGCTTGTCCCTGACCACCCAGGAAGCTCGCTCGTCTCCACCAGGATGCTGGACCACTCTCCGCTCTGCTGGGACCCAATGCTGGGCAACAGCAGTGGTTGCAGTCTGTCCCGAGGTCCCAAAGTCCCCATGGGGCAACGTGATGCTCAGGTGAGGTGGAGGTATTTGGGTTTGGTCATTGGGCTCTTCACATTCCTTATTTTGCTGCTGCTTTCACTATCTTTGGATTGTGTCGACTCCGTATTGCCCAGGTTATTCTTACAAACCTAATGTGAAGTGTGTGAGGGCTCATTATTGTTCATAACACATGGACCATAGTATGAGCCCTTTCAAATCTGTTAAAAGCACTTCAGTATTTTTAATTGATTTTTTTTTCCAATATCCAACCAATTTGAGTCCTAATCCCATCTAATGGCTGCAGAGGAGCTGTAACAAAAGATTAGCTCCTGTTTAATGTCTGCTTAGTGCCTGAAAGTCATCTTGAAAATATAAAATGCCACAGAAATGCTGAATAATCTTATTTTTGTTGTCAACGCTCCCCTTGAGCAATGCCCTTAAGCCTGACAAATGCTCATTGCAAGTGAAGCGAACGTTCTCTCATTATATTTGAACAATCTAATCTCATGCCCTGAGGTACAGAAAACCCACCGTGATGGTGCCTGGTGAGCTAGGGACATTATTTTTGCTGGGCAGCCCCAGTTTTCAGTCACCCCAGAATTTCTCATTGCAAACCTCAGATTTCTGCCCATTGCTTGATAGCTGCCTGCCGTAGCTGCTGCCGCGTGCGGTCCAGCCTTCAGTGCCCCAGCAGAAAGGTAAAGGCTGGGGTCCCCCATCTGCTCCTTGTGGGGAAACCTGCACTGAGCTGCTCCATTTTGCTGTGTTTCACCCTTCATGAAGGATGTTGGCAAGCATTAAGCTAAATCCTTGCTGGAAAGCCACACTGGGACAGCAAATATTTTTAAAGCATGATTTTTCCATTGTATTTTGCCCATTTGGGGGGGGATAGCCCCATTCCCTGCACCCAGGAGACACCCTACTCCATATTGATTTTTTTGCTGCGTCCCTCAGCACGTATCAACTGATCCCATAGCTGTGTCCATGATTTTCTCCCCAAACAGCCCCAGCTCACAGTATTTGGGGGAGCCAGGGGCTGCCCGTGGCTGCACACTCAGCTCCGCATTGATCGGCACAGTAATTCCTCCAGCGGCATGGGGCATGCTGTGCATTAATCTGCTCCCGTTAGCTGTAATTTGATAACATTAATGCTTGGAGCCCGGCCTGCGGGAGCATATGGATGGCTTCCCACTTGCGCTGGGCTCCTGCTCTTTCTCACAGCACACTGTGACGCAGGGCCGGGCGCCGTAATGCGTGTGGGTTTGAGGGGGGAGTCTCTTAATGTGGGTGATGCACTCAGGAAGTCAGTTGTGGAAAAAAAAAAAAATCAACAAAACAGGCAACAGGGGAAGGTCCTGTCCATCGCCTGTCAGTGCAGCTGCCGTGCTGCTGGGGGGTTAGAGTGATGATGGACCCTTGCAGCCAGCAGAGCATCATGTCCCAGTTAATTACAGCAGGTCCCGGAGTTGACATGAGCAGTAGCTCAGCACAGGGAGGACATGGACCTGCTGGAGCGGGGCCAGAGGAGGCCACGGGGATGGTCAGAGGCCGGGGCACCCCTGCTGGGAGGACAGGCTGGGAGAGCTGGGGTTGTCCAGCCCGGAGAGGAGAAGGCTCCGGGGAGACCTTACTGCAGCCTTCCAGCGCTTAGAGGGGGCTCAGGAGAAAGATGGGGACAGAGATTTTAGCAGGGCCTGTCGCAACAGGACAAGGGGGATGGTTTTAAACTCAAAGAGGGGAGATTCAGACTAGATGGAGGGAAGAAATGTTTTACGCTGGGGGTGGTGAGACACTGGCACAGGCGGCCCAGAGAGGTGCCCGATGGCCCATCCCTGGGAACATCCAAGGCCAGGCTGGACGGGCTCTGAGCAACCTGATCCAGCTGAAGGTGTCCCTGCCCATGGCAGGGGGCTGGGCTGGAGGGACTTTGAAGGTCCCTTCCCACACAAACCGTTCTGTGATTCTATGAATAACAACAATGCAGATGAACTCAGTGGTGGCAAACACTGAGTGTCTCCATCAGGGTAGAAGGTCTCAGGCACAGAGGAGCTGCTCTGTGAAATGAGGACAAACATACTGGTGCTGATGGTGATGCCAAGGCAGGGAGCTTGCTCTCAGGCAGGATGGCAGGAGGGATGCTGAAGTTTTAAAGCACGGACCAAGCTGTTATGATTTGATCCCCTTTGCCCATCACAATGTCTTAATATCGCCTGGCCACTGCAAAGGAGGTGGAGGAGGCAGGAAAGCACAGACCTATCTGCACCAGTGCTACCTCTGGCAGCACGTGCCAGCCTGTCTCAGGGCTCTCTGCATCCACAGTAGGTGCAGGGATGCAGAGAAGGATGTAGTGACATGCATACTAAGGGGAAGACGTAACAAAGTGCATGTTAACAAGAGGAGAGGAGGCCCCCATATAACATGTCTTCCCATTCCCCGCCCCGCCCCCCCCCCCCCCCCCCAGGTTATTCAGAAACTTGGAGAAAAGAAGCTGACCATGTTTTCAGGAGCAGCTCACCCATCCCTCAGCAAGCTGAGCGCGTGGGGAGGGATGCCACGGGTTTCACAGTGGGAATCCCGGCTCCTGCAAAGCACGAGACTGCCTGGCTCCCACCGCCTGGTGATGCTGCATGGCTTTTCCCTCACTGGCAGAGGTCATGGTCCTGGATCCAGATGTGGAAGGATGCGCTGGTGTTGTCCTGACTATAATTAAGGTATGGCCAACCACTCCAATCTGGGGGGTTAATTTTTAGACAGCTAAAATTAGGAGAGATTAATCTCAGTCAAAATGTGCAACTTTTGGCCCTATGGGATTATATTATAGGTTATACTGCATCCCACCATGCTGTCCTGAGACGAGAGGCTTGTCCATGATGGTTGCTCCACCTTCATCACTCCGGGTGGCCACAGGGGACATGGACACAGGAAATTTGGGTTACTCACTGCTTTGGCTGGATGACAGCATCCTGCAGCCATGAGCTGCTTTCTTGCCCTTTCTTTGGTGGGACATGTGGCTCAGTAAGGATGGACTTTCTCAAGTTGGGACAATGGTAGTTGGTGGCTGAAATCAAGTACATTTTTTCAAATTTAAGGTCTGTTAGGAACAACCAAGCCAAAACCTGATGTAGATGGAAATACAGGAGCTGGAAGCTTGAATCCTTCCAGATCAGTGATAAACTTGCTGTTGTCTTCAGTAGGGCTAGAGCACAAAGGAAAACCCAGCTGTGTTACAGGGAGTAATCGTTCTCCTAAAGCAGTGGGTCATGCAAAGGACTGATTTCTGGCTGTAATCCCAACAGTATTACTCTCGGAGAGAGGACAAAGACACCGATATTGAGGAAACTTGATATTTTGTGTCTATTTTAGTTGTCTGACAAAAAGTTATCAAGGAACAAATGGGAAAAGTAGTTCTTTTCTCTACTACGTAAATGTTATCCCAGAAAATAATTTCTCTTCCTTGTAATAAATCTTGGGGAGGAACTTCTCTGATGGGCATTTCATCCTGGCTGTCAGATGAGATATATGTATGGGAAGATGTGCAAACAAAATAAGGGATTTAAAAATAATCTAGATTCCATTTCTCTATCAGATGTAATTTAAAGGGAGCCTAAGCATCCACATTTCTTTGCCTGCAGACAAAACAAGGTGTAACATATATCTCTTCGGATGCACTTGAGGTGATTAAGAGAAAGGCTTTCATAAAGCATATTTCCTTGAATAAACACCATCTCTCCTTCCCGAGTTCAGCACTGAGTACCCCACCACGGTGATCTCAGCATCTCACAAAGTGAATTTCAGGTGGCAAAAGTAAACCGGGGATGCAAAACACACCAAGGAAAGAGGATGGATTCCTTAGGCAACGCAAGGTGTTCAGGGAGACCCACAGCCAGCCTGGTTTTCAAGCAAATATTAAATATCCAGCTCCAAACAGCCTCAGACACCCTTGGCCTGGAAAGCCCTGCCAAGGCAGAGCATCTTGCTTGTGTCATGCTTGCATATGGATGCAAGCTTGGATTTTAACCAAAGCGCCCTAATGGAGATTAAACAACTCCGCAAGCAGCTGCTCTATGGTGATATTAAGTGGAGACTGGATAAAGTTATCAATTTAGATTGAACTGGGGAAGTTCTGCTAATGCACTTGAACAACAAAGGTGCACAGATGGCAACTGAAATGCTTAGGGAACTTCTTAAGAAAAATCCAGCTGAGCCTTATAAACAAATGTCCTTTGTAAAACCAGCATCTAAGGAGCAAGCGAGGGAGACTCCGTCTGAACTACTTTAATTATTTTTTTTTCTTTGCCATCAGGGACCTGCCTGAAGTGTGAGATGTTTAAATTATCAGTACCATTACAACAGCCACATGGCTGCAGGGAGTAAGAAGGGAAGGATTGGTATGTGGCCCATCAGTACTTGTTAAGGAAACAGCAATTCTGTTTTTTCTGAAAAAATAGGCTAAAGAAACCAGCTTTATACAATTCTTTCCTGCTCATTTCCATGGGGCAAGGTTGTTTGTGAGTGCAGCACCTTGCATCCATTCACAGAGGTCTTTGAAGCTGCTCAAACACAAAACATCAGGCTGAAGACCTGACAGAGGTTGCCTTGCTTGACACACACGCAACTAATGACAGACGAAGGCGACACAGCTTAGCTGATGGCTTTGAACTCGTGCATATGCCTTCCAATTATTTAAATGGCCTGGTTAGATAAACATCAGCACCCAGGGATTGCTGTTAATATGCACAAGAACAAATGTTCCACATTTTTAGCCCATAACTTATTCAAACCAGTTGGTCGGGGAACAGAGTTGTTGCACTCGTGTTGCCTTCAAACCTGAAGCCTCCTGGGGAAGGGACTTGTCTGGCCCCATTCACCTGTCCATGTACTCTACATACAAACAAGGATAATTGCTGGGGTTGAGTGATCCTGTGTTTGAAAGGTCTGCAAGTGTGCTTCAGCATCAGAGGAGCTGTTCCTCTGCAAGGGGTCATTAGCAGATGACAGGGTGTTTATATTTTGCTGCGGAATCAAGCAGGCTGCATCATCAGTATCCTTCCATCACTGCATCCCTCGCAGGATGGACCTGCTCACCTCCAGTCGGAACAAGCGTTTTGATGCCAGGTCACCAGCAGTACCAGGAGGATAATGCTTGCTGTGGCTCATGTCACCTTGGCCAAGCTCTTCCTTTGACTCTACAAAGACCTAAGGGAAACCAGACTTTTCATGGGGTGCTGCAGGTCTTGCTGCCCACAGCAGGGTTTGAGGCCAAAGGGGTATCCAAGACATCAGTGAGTAAGTGTTAATTAAATATAACTCAGCTTCTGGTCTGTGGCTCATCAGGACATCCAGAGGTGGTCTACAACATGGCTGCCTCTCTCAGTGTGTACCATCAGGTGGAATTAGCAGTTCATCTCATTAAAAGTTCATGCCAGGAGATGGTGCCCTGAGGCAGGGAAGCAGTGCACACATCCCAGTGCTATATCCAAGGAGCCTAGGCACAGCCTGCTTTCATCAGCCATCCCATACCAAGCCCCATGGTAAACCACCATCTCTGGTCACTTGGTGGCTGTGTCAGGCTTCTTACAGCTCCTGCTCGCAAGCCTGACCCAAACCCTGGCGCCTTTGGCCATCAGCAAGGCTGTTCCTCAACACCCAGCATTACTGCCATGTCCTTCATTGTGATCAACCTTCCCATGGACTATTGAAACCACCACTGAAGAGAGGTTTGCGCAGGAACTCTCCTGGAGCAGAGATGGGTGCGGCTGAGTACCGGCAGCATCCCACCTCGTGCAAGGTCACCACCAGCAAGGGTGAGCTCTGAGCTCTCCAAGGCGCTGGCAAGAAATGTTCTTCTACAGCCTGGGCCAAGCAGAGGACAACAATGACTATTCATTGCCACCAAATAAACCAAGGCAGAGCAGATGGAAAAAGAAAGTGCCAGCTATCACAGGCAAGAGCTTTAGGTGACAAAATAGGAAAACAAATGAAAACAATCAGCAGACAGTGCTTCTGGATCACTAGATTTCCAAATACTGCCTCACCCTGTTAGCTAATTTTACCCTTGGTCTGCATGGGAAGGTGAGTTGATCCTACATGCCTGAAATACAGCACCTCAATACAGCCATGGCCTGATTTACAGATATATTTGATGTGATTTGCAAGCCTGTAATTTCTTTTAGGTCTAAGCTCTGGTATAACCTGGGCTTTCTGGGGCATGAGACCTTCATGATGGAGGGAGAAGGTGAAAGGTGGGTTCTGCCGGGAGCCAACAGGAAGAGTTTGCTGTTCCAGTTATGGGTTACCAAAGTTAAATCATTCTTTATGTACTCGTATTACCTTTGCAAACCCCACTGGTTGAGTTAAGAACACATCGACAGGCTCTTTAAAATATTGATTTTGCTATACATTGAAATGATACAAGCCAACAGCAGAGATGTGTATTGACATTTCTGAAAGCCAAGTGACATACATTGTACTTGGATGGGGGTCAGTGGTTTGAATTTTCATGGGTTAAAGGGTCTGTGTCTTCATTGCTTAACCACAACCAGCCACAGGTGGTCAACAGGAATGTTCTTGTCTTCTTTGGAAGCACAATAAAATCACACACATGCTGAAAGAGGGTGCTAGATGGAGGAGTTATGCCATAATAATAAAAAATGCTATACAGGCTGTGCCAGTCAACTTCCCCTTATAAACAAGCCCCTTATTCCCTGGCATTCAATTTAAAAAGTATTTCCCATTTCTTTTTTGAACATGGACACAAAATTCTGTGATGTTAGGGAAAATTAGGGGATTTTAATTGTGCAAAGCAATTTTGTTTACTTCACAAACAGCCATGGGTATCAGCCTGGGGATGCCTTACATCAACGACTGCCCTATTATTCTGAAACCTTCTTGATAAAAGGACTCCAACAGCCCCCCAGTTTCTCAGCAGCCATGGAAGTAATGCACTGACTCTTCCTGTAAACTGTTGCTGTTTAGATGCACATCATAGAATAGGTGGAGACTTCTTTCTCCCCACCCCACCCCCAAAAAACCCCAAATAATTAGATATTGATGTTCAGCTTTTTCATACTTACAAACACATGCTAATGTATCAAATGCAACATAATGGCCGTGTGCTGCAAACCTTGGCCCAGATGAGGACTTCCCGAAGTCCACAGAGCTGCTCACTCGAGTAAAGACCACTTGCATCAACAAGAGCTTAGGCTCTGTGAGCAGCAGTGATTAACTTGAAACACAAATGGTCGAGATCAAAACTTTTCAGAAATCCATTAAAGAAAAGGCTGGTGCCAAATCAATAAAAACACTGTTTGCAAGACCAATTAGCTGATGTATGAAACAGAAAAGAGTGAATTGTATATTCACCTTTCCTGGACTCATTTCTGGAGCAGCCTAACTGTATTCCATAACTGCCTAGGTACCTTATTCACATACGCATATATTTCCATATAATCATACACTGGTGGAGGGGTTGCACTTGTTCTTTAAAATACTCTTTATATTGGGAAAAGGAGGACTTTTGTGTAGCATTGATGCACCTCGGTTGTTGCAGCAGCCCTCTGTGTTTCATAGCAAATATTTTTGGAGCAAGTCAGAGTGATGCCAGCCTCCCTCATCATGTGCATCACAACTTGTGCAGAGCTACACCCAGCACCTCTGGTGCAGCGTTGTGCATCAGGTCCCCATTGACAAAGAGCATGGGCAGCAAGAGTTCCCAGCTGCTTGAACTCTGGGGAGCAAAATGGCCTCGATCTGCAAAAGGTTTTGTAAACCCATCCTTGAACAGTGAGAGATGGGAATTCCCAGCCTCACACAGGGCTGGCATCCTACCTACATCCAAAGGCAGACTGGGGGAGATCGGGCTGGTGTTTGTGGGTACCCAAAACGTTACCCCAAGGAACTGGGTTCCAGGTTTTTAACACAGGTTTGTTTCTCCAGTTGTATATAGTCACGTATGAATTCTTCCTGCTTTGCATGCTGAGCTGACGCAGAGGCTAATTCATAGGGTTATTTAATGCAAATTAGTGCTGACAACAGTAACCCATCGCCTTTTGGGTTATCCAGCGTGAATCAGCTAGCAGGGTCCCTACTCTTGCTCTTAAGTCACAGCTGTTACACTTGGAAAAGGCTGTGCATCTGATCTTGTTTGTCAGCCATTCTTAGAAAACAACAGGTTGTATATAATACTTTGGTGTCTAATTATGAGGTCCATTTTCATACTCCGACTGCTGTTCTTGTGCACTGATGCTTATATTGTAATATATATTGGAAAATACCTTTACAAGTCATCATCTGGTAAAGCAGACAGATGTACTGGTCAGGTCACTCTGAATAGCAGAGAAGTCCTTACCCTCAGGGCACCAGTCCCCATTTTCTCCTTATCTGTGGTTCAGCAGAGCAGTGACCGCACTCCTGTTGGGGTGTCCTGAGATGCTGAGAAGCCATCCAGCTTTTCTCTCAGGAAGGGGGCTCTGAGCTCATGGGTGTATCTCGTGCCAAGGTCCGTATGTCGCCAGTGACGATGGCTGTTGTTTTGTTGGGATTTTCTTGTTGAAGTGTATTGAATGCAATTCCCAGATGCGCTTTGCAGACAGCCTGCCATCATCAAAAGACATTCAAGACTCTTTCACATCTAGGATGGGTTTCAAGGAAAATGAGTGAACTCTAGAGATGCAGCAATGGAAATAATAATCCAGTTCTGGATTTGGCAAATGGACAAGGCGTGATGTCCAGAAACAGGGAGGAGGCATGACGGGCTGATGCCACCCAGAAGGGAGCCAAGACTGCCATTTCTGTGAGAGAATGGGGTTTGTTTACTATGGCTGCTTTCCAAAGTTGTCCTGATGCATCAGAGGTGAAAGGATTTCAAGGAAACATTCGAGATGCTCATTTGGTCACATCCAAACCTTTTTTTTTTAAACACATCTCAGCTAAATGACTCACTCTTTCACATGGGAAGGCTGCACAGTGCATCAGCAGTGGAAAGTGCCGGAGGCAAAGCTACGCCACATGGACAGCACTGAGTCCATTGGGCGTCTGGAGCGGTCAAAGGCCAACGAGATTTTCCAATATCCTCTAACTGGTGCTAGAAGGAAAATATGAAAAGCCTTGGGGGTGCAATATGAGATGATTAGAAGAAAAATAAAATGCAGCACTAATTAGCTGTGCTATTAAAGGTCCATCCATGTCGCTGGAGGAAAGAGCAACATCTTCTAGAATGGATGCTTGCTAATAAATCAGGAGGGCTTTGTTCATCTGCCAGCTCCCCCACAGGCTGGCTGGGTGGTCTTGCTGCAAGTTAAATTTCTTTAACCTCAGTTTCTCTATCTGCAAGATGGGGAGGAAAACTGTATTCCCCTCTCCCCTTTAATGAATGTTGAACTCTAGAAAAAAAATTTAAAAAAGTAGAAAGTGCTACAGAAATCTGAGGTGTTTCTGTTGTTTGTTACATAGCAAAAGCCAAAGTTTCTGAGTGAGGAGTCCTTTTACCCTTTGTTATCGCAGAGGGTTTTTTAAGATAGAGGGGATCCAAGAGAGGAGATATGTCAGCTGCTGCCTAAGGAAGGAAGTGGACAAAATCTGCCAAATCCTGAACAGGACCCCTAGCAAACTGGAGGAGTTGGGCAGAAGTCTTCCATCAGCAGACTGATCATCTGCTGCCTAGAAAGGTAGGTGGCAGGAATTGCCTCAAAACATCTGATGCCACCTTGGATCTGGCAGGGTTTCCCACAGAAATGCCATGATCTGCTTCCCACGATGAAAAGGATGACACATGGCAATCAAAAGTCCACCATGACTCCAGCTCTGCTGCCGAGGTGTGCTATGAGACACTGGGGCTGGGAAGGTGGATGGAGGACACAAGCTTTGCAGGAGGAAGGAGAGGTGTGAGCTGCAGCAGGTCCTCTTGCTAAGCCCTACCCCACCTTGAGAGAGAGCGGAGAGAGGAAGAGCTGGTGGAAGCGGTGTAAGAAGAGAAGAGCTGGGCATAGAGACAGATGGGGTTAAACCCAAACCCAATGGGTCACACCCAGCTCCTGGCAGGAACTAGGGATGGCCAGACATCAGGATGCTTATTAAACCAGCTCAGGTTTCCCTGCACTAGCTAAGCCAGTGCTCACTCTTTCTCTTTATTAGTTTATGTTTTTTCCTGATCCTGTCTGTTTTTTAGTTAATTGCTTTTTACCTTGGATTATCTAGAACAAGGTTTTTACGTAACAGCCCTTGCCGAGATAGAAAGCGTGATAGATGGAGCCTGGGTCCTGCAATTTGGTATTTAGGCAGCCCTGTCAAGAGTGTGGTCAAGAACATCATAAGAAAAATGCTACGTCTGAACATCCATAGTGTCTGCCAAGTCAAAGAGCTGCAACTCAGACATGAAGGCAGCCATTCAGAGGGAACTGAATTTGTTTTTCACGGTAGCCAGTCTAGATGTAATTTTATCACCTTGCACCTTTATATTCTCATGCTGTCTTATTATTGTCCTTTGGGGAACATTCTGAGATTGCATTTCGTTATTCTTTACCATCAGTTCCCAATTTGCTAATACATAATGCAAACTGCAAGGTGTTAGCAAACAGTAGGAACAGTAAAAATACTTCGCTGCTGTTGTGAAAGCATAGGTATAACGTATCTATTTACTGAATTACAGAAAAGTGCTTTCTTCCTGCAGATGAGTGTTGGCAAAATTGGTCACTTAATTCTGAAAGACTGAGAGAAAGGTAACAGCAATTACTTCAATGTCATGGCAACACATGCCAGCACTGCGAGGATCTCAACATGTCTTCAATGCAGTCCTCCCTCCCAGAAAAACATGGTTTTGGCATCAGTTTAGCACCCAGGTTTCCTGGGAGCAGCCCTCCTGGGGAAGCATTACCCACGCTACCAAGTCTGCTGAATTTGAGGGAGCATCGCCAGCCAGCCCCATCCCGAGCATCCTTCAGGCGGCTGCCTCTGCCCTATGCAACCCAGAATTTCTATCAGCAGGCGTTTGATAGCACCTCCCTGCCTGCTATTAGAATCCTCCCCCAAGCAGCCATGGAGCTTTTCAATAGAGCAAGAGCAGGGGACCAGTGTCTTGTGCTGTCTTTGCAGCCATCTCACACTATCAAGTGCTTTAAGGGGCCTTGCTGGGTGGTGCGATGATGGCTGGTGTGGGTGTGGGGGCTCAGGCTTTTGGCTTCTCCCTGTGAGAGTAGATGTAAATGATCTTGCTATCTAAACTAATCGTATGGGAATAAAATCCTTACAAGCTGTAAATTACACTGAATCTCTAGGATCTACAACTCACCCTCCCAAAAATCAGCTCTCTTGCCTTCAGCCAGGGCTCAGTCGACCATATGGGTGGAGTATGGGTGGTTTCCCAATGATATCATGGAAGGATGTGGGTTTGCCTGTGAATTCCTGTGTCTTCTCCTGAGCTAATTTCACTCTTTGTTTACTCTTATCAGGACCTCTGCAGCCAAGAATTAATTAGCAGCACTGCCTTAGTACATCGGGGTCCTACCAGTTCAAGGCATTGTACGCACACAAAGCCAAGAAGATCTGCACAGCTTAAAACAACTTTTTCAAGGAAATCATTACTAAGCACTATTACTAGTAAAAAAAATAGCAGCTAATTATACCAGCAAAAATAAACACTGAAGTGGGGAACGTCTCTTTGGTTTCACTGCATAAAACAAGCAGTGCTCCTGGGAAGGAAGAAGATGTTTTAGTGAGGACTTTGGCTTTTTTTTTTTATTGCTGAAGAGCTTTTCTACTGCCTTCCACCATGCCTGGTACGGGGATAAGCCAGGCCAGATAGCCTCAGTTATTGCATTGTCTGGGGCTGTGGGTATTTGCTTTTGTGTTTTGGGCGGGGGTTGGGGTTAAGAAGGATAAAAAGCATCCTAAACAGAGTGATACTGTATCGCACAGCATTAATGCAGTTACTTGAAGTGAGACATGCAGAGGTTATTTGCTGCCTCTATTTGCTAAAATAAATAAATCGTGTGTAGATTAAGTGCTGTGCAATGAAGGCGGCATTGTACGCAATATTCCCCAGCAGACGCTTACATTTTCTAGATAAGGTACGTGGCAGCGAAGTCTGATGAACTGCAGACTTTCACATGAAACTTCTACTAACTACTATTACTACTAAAAATACCACCTAGATATACTTGCTAAAATAAACATTTATATGTACAGATAATCCTCCAACTTCAATGTATAAACCAAGCAGTGGTGGATAACTGTTAGAAGAAGCTGTGCCAGTAAGTACGTTGCTACAATTTGCCTGTTACAGGCTCTCTTCTGGCATCACGTTCAAACTATTGACAGGAGTTGGGACACATCAGCAAGTGTAAGCAAACCCAGACTGCGTGTCCAAAAACAACAGAAAAAACAACAACTGGAGAGATGTAATTTCTTTTTTATTGGTTTTAATTATAAAAAAAATCATTAGTAAATATTTTCGCATCATAATTTTCATGCTGATGAGAGCATTGGACCAAAGTAATAGGAGTCTCATTTCCTCTTAGTAAACTAAATGAAAAATGTGGCTTGGAAAGAAGTTTGTGAAGTCAGCTAATCTGTTGCACAGCTCCAGGAGAGGATTACCCACAGCCAATGGGGCTTCAGGAGCCCTTTTCTTCACAGACAGTGTGCTAGGAAGCTCTGCATAAGCCAGCCCTGGGATAAAAGCCCCCACCTCCATGTATCTCCTCTTGAGACAAAATCCATATTCCATGCCTGGCAAGTAGACATCCTTAGCCATTAAAAGGTTTCTGACCTACAGGAGGCATTTATTTGTTTTTCTGTTGTGTGGGAAGATGGGATGTTAAGTAGTCACTTGCCAGACAAAATCAACTCCAGAATCCAAAACCTTCTACAACAGGAGACCAAAAGCCAGATAAGAAACTTACCCAAGTGTTCTTGTGTAATGTTTCTGCTCAGTGGAGACTATGGCTATGGTTTCATCTGAGTATTTTGGACATGCATGTGAAATAATTATGTTACTAAAGTTACTCTTCATAGCACTGATCTTGTTATTTTAATTGTTTTTTTTCCCCCAGGGATGGACTGAATTTAGCCATTAATGTAATTCTAGGTTCAAGCAAGATGATTCAAAACCCCTTGGAAACATCACTGAAGTGCCCCAATAAACACTTTATTGTTGATGCCCAAAGATACAACCATCTCAGGCAAGGTGGAGCCAGGTATGTTGCTAGGTACATTCTTTTGGACCAATCCTATTGACAGCAACCTGTTATTTTAGGCAAAACAGATCAAGTGCAGCTCTCATTTCTCTTAAACTACTTCTGACCCTGTGCTTCTGCTTATTTCTGCATGCCTGGGATGGGAATACTGCATGTAAGGTGGCACCATGGCCTTGAGATAAAACAGTACAGCTCCTGAAGCACGAGAGAAATAGCTGTCAGTGCTTACACAAGGAAGAGTTCATCAGGTAAACCTGAATGCAGAAAATAGCGACATACATGCCAAAATCATGTACTGGGGTTCAGTACATACAAATCCCGGAATAAAGATAAGGCAGCCTAACCATCTGGATACGTATGTCATACAACAATCTATGCAATTTGGGTTTTGCTCTTAAATCCTCCCGTCCTAAAAAAAAGAAAAAAAAAATCAAGTTAACTCTAAACAGATTTTATTCTACCACAAACATCTAAAGTGGAAAATCCTCCAGCAACCTGTTCCTTTCCTATTCCAAATCTTAAACCAAACAAAAAAAAACCCACACCAAAAACTGGAACGATTAAATTCTGCCACAGAAAGGTCCCTTTCAGTGCCAGGTATTTGTTTCCCTGTACTAGGTGTTCCTAGTAAATGTGTGAAAGAAAATATCTCAATTTTTACTTTTCACTATGTGACTTCTAAGAAGCATTTTTTCAGTGCCAAGATCAGTCACATTATTGCTGGCAGTAAGTAGCACTCCCACAAGCTGTTAAATTCTTTACCTGCAGATGAGTGGCTCTTGAATAGGTGAAAAAAAAATATTTCCTGCCTTTTGAAGATATGAAAGAGACCCAAAAGGATTATGAAATAGCTGTAACTGATAACCTTCAGACAGCAGCATTACCAAAAGGTGAGGATAAATGACGAAATTCATCAAACATCTAACTGTTAAAAGTCAGTGAGTTTAAACCGGAGATGAATTGCCTTCAGCAAAACCAGGATCTACAAGGTGTTGTGTTTATCAGCACAGTGAAAGAATAGCAGATATTATGATTGACAGCAGTATATATATAAAAATAGATATATATGTGTGTGTGTGTGTGTATATATATATATATATATAACAATCTCGAAATGGCATACAACACTTCAGAGGAATGAAACCACAGGTCTGGGGTAAAATTAACAAAGGTGCCAGCATGATACAGAAGCCTATTTCCCAACATAAAAGAAAAAAATTCCTACAGTCTAGACTGGGAGTCTGGAGCCAAGAAACTCCTGTGGTTACTTTGTCCAGCAGAGGAGAAAAGCTCACCCACAGCGCGCCAGTAAGAGACTTCAGAAAGGGCCTGTTGGTTGTGCATATCCTACAATCACATATGAGTGGGTGGTTATCTGAAAAGATTTTTTGATGGATTACTCTTTTATTGAAGTCCCTAAGTCCAAGTCCTATGCACACAGTGAGCACTGGGACTGGAACTGTGCTGTAGACATGTCTCTCCCCGCCTTCTTCCTAGGATCAACCATCTTCATTGCTCGCTTCATTTATGGCTGGCCCATGGTTACCCATCTGCCGGTAAGGTCAGCATCAGGAAAATGAGGTCCATGCCACCATGCGCTCCTCATGGTGTAACACAGACCAAACCCAGCTTTCCAGGCAGAGACAGCTCTATCTTTAAAGGCATTGTCCCCCAACAAAAGTTGGAAATACTTTCAAGCTCTCCCTGATATCAGTAGTAATTGAGGACATTCTACCTCCCATCGGAACAAGCTTGGTTTCCAGGCATACTAAAAGTAATTTAGGTTATTTTGGCACCTACCTCATTTGAAATAATCCCATTGGGCTCTTGCTTTGCCTGCGTGTACTAGGTTTGTCCAGCATTCACAGAGCATAAGGCTACAGCACAAGAACTAAGAAGCTCAGTCCTGTGCTTCTGCGTTGTCTTCCTCTCACTGATGATATTTTGAAAATTCACAAGAACCTCATAATTGGTGTCATTTATTATCTGTCAGTGTTAGCACCCTCACAATCCTGGAGGATTTCTTCATTCTCAAGAGGAAGAAGTTTCTGCTCCATAAATGGCTTAGCATGTGAGTGGCTGGGCAAGTCAACAGAGGGCTACAACCAGCACCTTGGAAATGAAAAGAAAGTGGCCTCTTGATAAGGCTTGAGGTTTTACTGGCAGGGCTAACATGCATCAGCAAAAATATCCTCCCAGTAGTGTAAACTTTGATTATCAACACAGACAGGTCTTCCTGCTCTTCCAGCTCCTGCCATCTGGGAGATGAGTTTAAGCTACACGACAGAAAGGGTTCTGAAGGCAGCATGAAATGTATTTCTTGAGCAAGGGGTATCTAGCTGCAATGGTACAATGCTGCTGCTAACTCCTCTAAGCATATGCAAGCCCAGTTCCTGCCCTACCCATCCTCACCTTGAGGGCTAAATCTGCTGAAAAAGTATTAGTTCAGAACTCTGCACCTGGAGCCACACCTGACAGGTATTTGCACTAATGACCAAGCCAGAAAAAGGGCAGACCAGGCACTCTGCAAATACTCTATCAGCAGAGCTACTGAGGGCAATGAAAGTCATGATGACAACCAGTATATTTTCGTATGTCCTTTGATCCCAGTCTAGATGCTCTTCTCTCTGTGCCATCCATGTCACTCCATGACCAAGCTCTGGATGAGGGAAGCCGAGCAAAAGATGGCCTGTGCTTGGGTTCACAGAGGATGAACCACATATTAGCATGTAAGAGCAAGCCAGCAAATTGAGATTAACATTCTGGCAGCTAATATTTTGTCCATTGTAGCTGACAGGGGATTTGGACACAAATGTCTCACCTGCAGTAACAAACTCATGTTTTGAAGCTTAACAGCTTCCCTTGAATTCCTCTCATTATTCTATACCATAGACTGCTGTCGCTTGATAGACATCCTCTCTTGAGCCAACCCTACCAGAACGACTGGATTTAATACTATATCACAAAATGTCAGGAGAACATAGCAATATGTGTCCTTTCAACATGTCATTTCCCATGAGGCCTAGAAAAGATCATCATACTTTATTTTATGATCAGCGAGTCATTTATCTATATCTGCTTTGAAGGCACAGTAGACTATTTGCCAATCACTAATAGAAACTAAATAAACACAGCCAAACAGTGTCATCTATCTGTGTGGTGAGTAATTGTGAGGGATTCCTCTTTAAATAGATGCTTAAGCAAATATAGAAATATCATTTTACAAACACTGGCTCAAGAAGACATGTTGGGGAATTACAAAGAAGGGACACCTCACTCACTTGTGTACATATATAAGTGCAAATGGGACCCTATGCTGTTATCAAGTACCTAGCAAAGGAATGTATTTTAGCTTTTCTAGTCACACGTGTGCTTTCTTCAATGCACCATACTCAAGATGGAAAAGTACTTTTCTATTCCCAAAGCTTCATTCATAAAAATGACCTTTTCATTGAATGTTTTCATTCCAGTATGCAACACTGTTTAGTTCCCAAGGAGGCTACTGGGGAACTATTTAATAAAATATAGCACAAGTTCATGCAATATGATGGAGGGTTATAATGGAGGTGTATGATCCTTCCGTACCATATGTATATGTATTTGTATTTGTATTTGTATTTGTATTTGTATTTGTATATGTATATGTATATGTATATGTATATGTATATGTATATGTATATGTATATGTGTGTGTGTATGTGTATGTGTATGTGTATGTGTATGTGTATGTGTATGTGTATGTGTATGTATATGTATATGTATATGTATATGTATATGTATATGTATATGTATATGTATATGTATATGTGTATGTATATTAATGACCCTGTAGTATTGAGCCCAAAGCACTGGGTGCTTCGGCCAATGCAGGTTATTTTGCTCTGCCCGCTTCAGTCCTCCCCCTGTGTCACCTGGATGCAGTATTCAGCTTCATCTCTGCTCCTGCAACATCAGGCTGGGCTGTGGGTTGAGAGGTGGATACCAGTGCCATACAGAGCTGTTTGCTGCCTGTAATGCAATAATTTAAATATTAAGGGTGGATCCGTTTGGGAAGTTCAGGTCTCAGTGAGGCAAATTCAATTAACTGTGGAAAGAGAGAAGCAGAAATTGGGACGAGGAAGCAATGGAGAAGCACAAAGGGCTTCAAATGCCTCCATGATTGTCTGTGGATCAGACAAGCGGCTGATGACTCCCATTGACGCCTGCCAGCATAACACCACGATGGCTCACCCAGCCAGCTCAGTTTGACTGAAAGATTTATCTCCTGGACAAATAATGAAGATGGTGGTATAGAGGGGTCAGGCAGACATGCAAGAGGCAGTGGGGAACAGAGAACCACTGCCAAGCAGGAAACCAGGGCACCCAAACCTGGAGAAAGAAGAGAACAGGTCCCTGCCATGAGCAAGTGAACGGATGCACTTACAGCACCTGGGGTTGAGCACTGACTGTTATTTCTACCATAGTTGTTCTTCCCCTCCACAGCTAAATCCCTTCAACCTCCACAACACCCACGGACATCCTTATTCCTACTGATAAAACTCTTGAACCAGAAAGGAAGCAAAATGCAGACCTTTTGCAATATCGCATCCATTGCGTGAAAATAAGTTGGCAGGGAGGCCAGGAGTCCCAGGAATCCTGACTTGCAGCCATGCAGAGGGAGACAGCAATAGGACACAGGCTTTTGCAAGAGGACATCCCTACTACTCCAGCACTCAGTGGCTCTGAGCTCAGCAGGATTACATGGCGAAATGCCATATCATTGTTTGCTTTCTAACAAAAGGGGCCATGCCATCGTTATTTTTTTTTTTTTAGGGAAACTACTGCTTTCTGACTGCCTGCAGCCACTCAGCAGCAGCTGTCACCAGGCTCATGGGCTAGGTACAGCCTTGTGACTGGGATGATGTGATTCGAGGGAGGTGATTCTGCTCCTCTGCTCTACTCTGGTGACACCCCACCTGCAGTGCTGTGTCCAGCCTCAGCACAGGAAGGACATGGACCTATTGGAGTGAGTTCAGAGGAGACCACCAAAACGATCAGAGGGCTGGGGCACTGCTCCTCTGAGGACAGGCTGAGAGAGTTGGAGTTGTCCAGCCTGGAGAAGAGAAGGCTCCAGGGAGACCTTACTGCAGCCTTTCAACACTTAAAGGGGGCTTAGGAGAAAGATGGGGACAGAGTTTTTAGCAGGGCCTGTAGCAATAGGACAAGGGGGATGGTTTTAAAAGAGGGGAGACTCAAACCAGATAGAAGAAAAAAATGTTTTACGCTGAGGGTGGTGAGGCACTGGCACAGCTGCCCAGAATGGTGCCCAATGCCCCATCCCTGGGAACATCCAAGGCCAGGCTGGAGGGGCTCTGAGCAACCTGATCCAGCTGAAGGTGTCCCTGCCCATGGCAGGGGGCTGGGCTGGAGGGACTTTGAAGGTCCCTTCCAACCCAAACCATTCGATGAACACAGCTGCTCCCAGCTGGGCAGTGGCACCATCTGCCCCTGCGCTGCTGCAGACCTCCTGGGATGCAAGTGTTTGTTGGGGTGCAAGGCAGTGGTCCTGGAATCAAACCCAGCTGAGTCGCAGTGCATCACTCGCCTGTGCCTTACTATGGTAAGATGTCCGTGGACATCTGGGAGCAAGCAGGGTCCCACCAAGGGTGCCTCACCCACACTGTGATGGGTGTTGAGGAGAAGGGAGAGGAATTGTCCTCCGGGGGTATTTGTCTCCTTTGAGACCCTGAAGAAAACCTAGACTACATTAGACCAGAAATCTAACTTTCTTCTGGCCGAATTTAGGTAAGGTGAACTTTATAAATGGCTTGGCCAGGTAACTACCAATAGTGACATTAATTATTTCAATCAATGTCAAACGGTCTGTGAGTTAATTGAGTTTTTCCTATCCAGTCTAGAGAATAGAGATGAAGTGTCCTGGAAGATGCTGGAACAGAAATACACACTGCCCTCAGGGGTGCATATAATGGCATGGGATTTCTGTACGTTACAACATTCCTTTAAAACCATGTCATCTAATGACAGACTTTCTTCTCTTTGTTTGGGGGGAGGGAGAGAGATATCAGCTTTACTACATGATTTTCTCCCTCTTTGCTATTTCTCATTTTAGTTTTCAGACAGATGCATGCCATAGTGTTCACTATGTACATGTTCACTGTAAATTAAAAAAAAAAATAACTTCTGCTTCATAGTACCTGCCTTTTGGGAGTCGTGGAGGAGTATTTGTGAATCTCTGGGCTGCAAGTAGTTCATCAGCCTTGGAGTAGTAACTCTGTGAGGAACCTGTTAGTAAAGTTACAGCCTGGTAAACTGAGGCAGGGAGTTGGCCTTATTAATAGAGGGTCTCGTGGAACAGGGATTAAGGGGGCAATTCTGTAGAATGTATGGAAAATCTCTGTGAATGTACGGAAAATCTCTATGAAACTCACGTTATTTAATACAGAATGACATACTTTCAAAATGAAACAATTTTTTCTTTCCATTTACCTGCTTGCCCATGCCAGGCCACTCAGTGATCCCCATTAAACTGTGACAATTCCACTCCAGCAGTGCTTCACCATCCACCAGTCCCACCAGTAATAAGCAGGGCCGCACCAGTGAGCCATGCTGCACACAAGCTGTGCTGTGGCCTAGGCCATGGGGCCTGCCTTGGGACCTATCCCCGGGCCTTGGGGCCTACACCCAGGCCTTGGGGCCTACCCCCGGGCCTTGGGGCCTGCCTTAGGGCCTACCCCCAGGCCTTGGGACCTACCCCTGGGCCTTGGGGCCTGCCTTAGGGCCTACCCCCAGGCCTTGGGACCTACCCTCAGGCCTTGGGGCCTGCCTTAGGGCCTACTCCCAGGCCTTGGGACCTACCCTCAGGCCTTGGGGCCTACCCCCGGGCCTTGGGGCCTGCCTTAGGTCCTACCCTCAGGCCTTGGGACCTACCCTCAGGCCTTAGGGCCTGCCTTGGGACCTACCCCTGGGCCTTGGGGCCTGCCTTAGGGCCTACACCCGGGCCTTGGGGCCTTACCCGGGCCCCAGAGCCTCCCCAGCAGGGCTGGGGCAGGAGCAGTCGCTGCTGCCTGAGTCATGGCTGCCATGAGATGTGGCAACATGGAGCAGTGGCGACAGGCGGGGCCGGCTGAGGGTGAAGGGTGGCAGGAGGCGGTGGTGGGGAATCCCTGTGGCAGTGGCTCTCCCTGGCCCAGACAGGACCCTGTGGGCAGGCCGCCCCTTCAGCATGGGGCTGAGCAGGGCGAACACCACAGCTTGCAATTTTACTATACGTTAAATAAATAATAACTCTTCTTTGTATTCTTTATCTCATGAAGGATTTCATGCTAGCACAACTGAAAGATGCCGTGAAGTTGTGGCGCAGCTTACATCCTTTATCCCAGGGCTGCATCCCAACGGGCGCCATGCGAGAGCCTCATCAGCAAAATCCTGTACGCAGAGAGGTAGCGCTTGAAATAGTTCAGATATATTGAAAGCACATCCTCACTTCTGAGACTCTGAGTAGTCTTGTGTTCATGGTAAGTCAAAGCAATTAAGAGGGCTTTCTGGTTTTACTTAATCTAATTTACCACATTTTTCTGTAATGAATATGTTGCAAAATAGTTTAACTAGTCCAAACTAAACGAACCTTCAAATCAGTGCCAATTTAACTTACCTGCTGTTCTGCAGGCTGATGCGCTCACCAGCGTAAGGCGGAGGAAGATGATGTACTTAGATTCACCAGAGGTATCAGGACAGCATGTCACGATGACTCTAGCTTGAACCAAGAAGCTGAGATCTTGCTGTCCCTTCTTTCTGTCTCAGTTTGAATTTTGCATCGAATTTAGGGATTCAGTTATTGGAGCGGAACATGAAAAACTGGACTTGGCAAGTGTAAATGGCCAGCTGTGTATTTGCTTGCCATATATATGGGTCAAATCTGTAATCAGGCTGATGTAACCGGTCCTATCAATTAAGCACATGTTGGAATTTATGCTGCAATCTAACAAAACTACCTCCCTAAGTAGGACCTTGCAAGGGGCCAAGTGCTCGTGGGGAAGCCCAGAGAGCTCTGAATTCCTGTTGCCACCCTTTGGAGGTGAGGTTACTCCTTACAGGAATCAGTACAGTCTTGAGAAACCTGAGCTGCAGACTTCCTAACACATCACCATAAACAAAGAGAGTAAGAGGAGGAGGAGGAGGAGTAGTAATAATAATAATAATAATAATAATAATAATAATAATACTTAGCACGTAAGGACAACAGCTGTTGGGGCTGTGAATGGGATGGTTCTTGCAAACCTCAGTTTATGGTGCCAGCATATCACTCAGTCTGGCAGGAGGTCTGCAGCTTGGATTTCTTAAGGCCTTTAGGAGGTGGTAATTGTCTCACTTTTGCTTTAAACACAGTGTTAACTATGTTTTTAAACAATGGCTATAAACTCTTCCTTTAATTCTTTGTGAAGTGCTCTTCCCCGTCTCTGGTTTGAGGGGGTAAGTGTTGGAAGGCATTGGGGGTCACAGTTAAATACCATCACTAGGACTGTCAAACAAACAAAAATTTTAATTGTGCTTGTTGTAGTTGATACACTTCGAGATTAAGGTTGTGACTTGAAGGCACAGTTAGTTTAGGATCCATTACAGTGCACTTTCCCTCTTTTCTTCAAGTCAGATTTCTTCTCTGTTCCATGGGTGGTGTTGGGCAGTTCAACTTTGTGTCACTAAATTGTGACAGCAACCCCCTCCAAAATCATAAAATGGGGGGGAAAAAAGTGCCTATAATAGCTTTTGGATATTTCAGATCCAAAGTTACTTTTATGTCTTTGAAAAAAACAAATATTAATACATTTGGGGAATGGTGGGCCATGTTCTGCAGGCCCTAGAAGACCCACCCAGCAGCCCACAGGTATCTCAGCCAGTATGGCTGCTTTTACCTTCTCCCAGAATATGTAATTTTTCCTCTTAAATGAGGAGAACAAGTCTGGGCCTCCTTTGGATTAATCACTGCTATCAGATGGCATGCCTTCTTCCCTCCAGATGAAATGAATGTGCAGGTTTGGGTAAAGTGCTTTTGAAAAACCAATCTTTAAATTACACATTACTATTAATACTTTTTTTTTTTCCCTTCAGTTTATGCAATTTGGATTGTAAAATCAGGGTACTCGGTTCCTGTCTGTTCCTATATTTCTTGTTTACCTGAAAGTCCCCTGTTTCAGGTTTAAAAGGAATTTCTCAGCCCGGAGGTAGTGACAATCAGACAGGGTCCCAATTTCATTTCAGTGCTGCTCTCCAGTTCTCAAGTGATTTCCATCACTTGGATATTTTAGAGAAAAATTCAATTCCAAGCAGGTTGTTTTCCCTGGAACTGAGCCATGTGGAAGGCTCTCATGAAAGCATTTCTGTTGGGTTTAATATTTGTAAAAAGCTATTAAAAAATCCCAACCCTGCATTTAGACAAATGAGGACTTTTCAATTATCTGTTTTAAAACACTGGCTCTACTAATTCATAAATTATCAGGTATGAAGGGCTATTCCTACTGTCTAGACTACCCACCTGAGTAACTCAGGGTAGAAAGACTCCCTGCATCCATACAGGTTTAAACCAGCTGCAGCTCATCTTCTGAATACCACCGAAACCTCACTTCAAAATTACTATTGACAGAGCATCCACCACAACCAGTGGTTAATTACTCTACCCGGATCGTTACCATTGAAAAATGGTGCTTCATTTCTCACTTGTATTCTTCTAACAGAACAACTAGTTTTTGGCTCATCCTGTATCTTTGAGAGATTAAAGAAACCATTATCAAAATGTTGGTTTTTTCCTCATGCAGGTATTTTGTGAGTAAGTGATTATAGACTTATAGATAAAAGACATTACTTGTCTGCAATTGTCCTGATTTTGGAGCATCTTTTAATTATTTGCATGCATCTTCTCCATTCCCTCTTACGCATCTCGTAGGGGTGTATCATACAGAACCCAAAATGTTGTCGTATAGAGATATAATCCTCCCATAGACACAGAATATAGACAAGCACCCAAGAATTTGTTATTCTAAATGAAAAGTTGTGTTGGATTTGAGGACAAGAAATCTAAAACGTGTTATTTAAAGCAGACTGTTGCACAATGTAACTGCAATACTCCACACTTAAAATGTCAGTGCTTTATGAACTGCTTGTATCACAGATGTCTGACCATTGACTTGTTTTTTTATGTCCAACCGTAGGTCAGTATGAGGAATGCTGATGCCAAACAACCCATCGCAAGCAGGAGAATTTTGTTTCCACACAGACTGATCCCAGTCACTGACTGGATGAAATTCCCACTAGCATCAGTGGGAATTTTCCCTGGAAAAGTCTGTGAGAAGACTAGTATCTCATCACCCATGAGGCTAATGTCTGAGGGACAGAAATCAGTTCCACAATGCATCTGGCCAGGCCACTGCAATAAATACAGAAAGACACATAAATGATGGTAAGGTTATGACCTATCTCATTAAAAAGGAAGGAAGTCCAAAATTAACCCCCTACCTGGCTAGCAATAGGAAACACAGAAGCCGGTGATTTTCCTCTTGCTGCTACACTCCCATCCCCTTTACAACTATTTCCTTATGCCAAAAAGGTGTTTGGGTAGTTTTGTTTGATTTTAATGAAGGAATTGTGGGTTCCTCACGCTGGTAAACTGATCTGCACAGCACCGGCACCTCAGTCCCCTTTTTTGGGTGAGCAGCTGGCACTGAAGAAGGGCACATCCCTGCACTGGGGCTCCCGTCTGGGCAGCCGACCTTTCAGGATCAGGTAAATACCCCTAAAGCACTATACCTTGTGCCAGAAGTACAGGATTAGCTTGATGACATTAGGGCTGAAATGCTGCTTTTAAGTGATGGACACCCCTCCCTTCCCCAGCCGCCCTGGGCATAGGTGTTGCAGTGTCATATATTCAGTGTCCCGGAGGCAGTGGATGTGCATGTGGGAGGTACCCAGAGGTCTACAGGCAAATCAGGACCACTGGTTGAAACCAGAAAGTAGCTGTCTCCGCTCTGGACTCCAGAGGTTTCAGGAGAAGGTATCACAGAGTAACAGACACCCTTATTTCCCACGTCATACCCAGCTTTTTACACATACCCTGTCATCTGGTCCAGAGCTTGCCATAGTTATCTATACCTATAGTTACCTATAGGTAACTACAAATAAAACAATACAGTTCATGCATATGGCAAAAGTACCTGGAAGAAAGAGGGGTTTGATTTATACCACTGCAACTAAAATGCTGAAAAGGGGATACCAGCAGTGTTGTCTGCATGTGCTTACCTTTCAAATGTTCCAGCAAAGCCCCTTTGCTTTCTGTTTCCTTATAGAAAAAACAAAAATCCCTTTTCGAGAGCTTACACAGCAAAACGATTCTGAAAGCATGTATTTACTATTTCAGACATCTGAAACACAGAAGTACAGGTATGATACAAACAAAGGAAGAGTTGCACATAAGGTGGTGCATTAAGGTTGTATATTTTATATTAATATATATTGGCATTTATATTAATATCTATAGGCATTGTGATCTCTGGGTCAGACCACTGGAGGAAGAGGCCGGTCTCTCCCTCAGCATATGTCCCAGCAAAAGGGATTTGCAAGCTTTCCTTTATCTGTAAAGTCAAATATTCCAACGTGCCTCCGATCCACCCCTTTACATCTCCCCTTTCACAGACCCACGTCTCCTCTGTCTGGCCGGTGGCTCCCAAAGGGCAACATGTTCTCCCGTGCTGCAATCCCCAGCTCCTGGGTCATCCCCTCCCCAACCGCCTGACCTAAATCCCTTTCCTCTCACCTCCCAGTCATAAATCCCACCAGCAGCGTTTGGCAGGAGCTGGGCTGAACCTCCACCCCACTAGTGACATGGCACTGCCGTCACGGCATATTTGGGGAACGGCAGTGTGACGTGGGTGAAGATGTAGGTGTGACACAGATTAACAGGTGCTGTACGGTTGTGACGGCTGTCAGAGATGCCACGAAGCCTCCTGCCCACCTTGGCTCGCATCGTGGCTGTGGGACACCAGCTCCTCCTTTGCAGCAGCACTTGCCCTCTGACACTGGCCCATGTTCGTTCTTCCCCGCAGCCCACTGAGTCCAGCGTGATCCCTGTGCCATGTATATTGCTCTTTGATGGACATCGTTCTATCAGCATTTTATGTTCAATACTGCAAATTCCCCTACTAGAATTAGAGAGAAGTTCTATAGTTTTAATACGTATTTCTATATATATATTATTTCCTTTATGTTGGCACAAGAGAGTCCAGCTAAGGAGACTGCCTTGCCTTTAACCCCTCCCTAGCTACAGTACTGAAGCCACACAGCATTTGTGTGGTCGAACCATAAAGCTACCAATGTCTCAGCTAGCAAAGTACGTAGTTAAAAGTCAGGCATGTATGAGCGCTTTGATGCATCAAAGTATTCCCAGGGCTGAATGAGTCCCCTAGAGCCATCGCTGCTGCCAAGCCAGGAGTGTTTTTCCCTGTGCCCAACAAGGGCAGGCGAGGGTTCAGCTCACCATGCTTTTTTTTTTTTTTTTTTTTCATTTATCCTACCCACTTGCAGTGCATCTCTTTCCAACAGATGCAACCTTGGAGCAGCTGATAGCACCCAAGAGCACCAGCACTGAAATGATGATTTTTAGCTTGCATTGCTGCGTGAGAAGAGCAAGAGTGTGAAGTCCATGTCTCCCTGTGACCCTGCTGCTCAGCACACAGCGAGTTGCCTGGAGAAGAGTTTTCTTTGCAGACCTGAGGTCTCGTAGCCTGAATTTGCTGTGTGGATGTGAGCTGCTGGAATGGAAGGAGACCTTGGCTACAGCCAAAATGGCATCATAACCCAGACTTTGAACATTGCTTGAGCTCTCTGCTCTGAAAAATAATGCGTAAAAATAGAAGCCGGGCCACAAGCTTAGCTATTCCTAATGTGCACTAAAGGATGGGAGAGTGCCAGGAGCCTGCCTGCGCTGCCTCTGCCCAGCCTTCAGCCTGGCTTGTTCACTCCTACCTCCCCTGAATGGCTTTTCACTGCTGATAAAAAGAGAGACATACCCCCAAAAGAGCAAAGTGTGTTTGTTATTGACCCTCGCCTCGAAAGTGTATGAAGAGGGATCAGCTCTGTTTGTTTGTACCCGGTAATGATGTCAGGAAAAGGTTTTTTCCCAAGTCTGGTTTTATCCCCTTTGTTGGAAGTGCCTTTGGTGAGTCTCACACCCTGGTGCTGTTAGCAAAACAATTAGGTTAACAGTGCCTTGGCTCCAACTGTCTGTCAAAGGCTGAATTGCAATGCAAATTAACTCGGCTTTAGCTCTTCAAAGACAGCTGGGTTCAGGAAAGGTCCTCAGAAACCTCCATGAGAATTGAGGTCTAGGGGTTGGGAGTGTGGGCTCGGTGAGATTTTACATGCAGGACCTGATGTGTTTCGCATGGGGGATGCAATACATTATATGTTATACAAATATGTTATGGAAACCCTTTCAGCACTTAAAGGGGGCTTAGAAGAAAAACAGGGACAGTTTTTAGCAGGTCCTGTAGTGCTAGGACGAGGGAGAATGGTTTTAAAATAGAAGAGGGGAGATTCAGACTAGATGGAGGGAAGAAATGTTTTACGCTGAGGGTGGTGAGGCACTGGCACAGGCGGCCCAGAGAGGTGCCCGATGGCCCATCCCTGGGAACATCCAAGGCCAGGCTGGACGGGCTCTGAGCAACCTGATCCAGCTGAAGGTGTCCCTGCCCATGGCAGGGGGCTGGGCTGGAGGGACTTTGAAGGTCCCTTCCCACACAAACCGTTCTGTGATTCAAACCGATTTCATTCTTTCTCATGGGTTAGCAGTGATCCTGGTACTTTTGGGACAGGTTTCTGGTCCCTGCCCACACGCAGGCTGTGGGTATCACACCCCCCCCCCTTTCAGAACATCCCCCCAACCCAGGTACCAATGCCCATTTTTATCAGCTTCATTATGCTTATTTCTCTGTTTTCCATATGGGCACATACATATGGTCTGTTTAAACAAGTTTGCAGGGTTAATTAGAAAGCAGTTCTTTACTGGTTATTTAATATTTAGCACTTTGGGAGTAATTTTCACCTGTGGAGCTACCAAGACAGGCAGGCGCTGGTGGCCCAGCTGTACCGATGGGCAACCAGAGGTGCCAAAGAACCAGGTCCCTACTCACGGGGAAAGGGATGTGCCTGAGGTCACCTAGAGATCCTACGGCAGGATGAAAGCAAATGGATTATGAACTCCTGGACGCCACTCCTAGCCTCCACCCCTTCCCAGCATACATCACATTATACTTTTTGTCACTCTGTTCACAAGAGTAAAGCAAGTGCAGTCATTAAGACATTGGTGAGGCAAGAGGAACCGCAATGGGTAAAAAAACCTAAAGACATTGATGTAATTTACAACAGCCTGGAAAGTTTTAAAATTTAAAATGCATACATTAAAGGGCATGTCAGTGTGGCTTTCACCAGTGGGCAGGGGAATGAGAAAGAAACTTTTTTTTTTAAATTTTTCCTACCAATTTACCATATGCGTCACAGTGGAAAAGGGATTGAGATTCTCTAAGAAAATAAGGAAATCGGCCTCAGTGTCCGTGAGGTCACTCCAGAGGCTGATGAACAAGATGTTAAACTAAAAATGTTATCACATTTCCATTTTTTCAGGATGCAGGAGTGACCATTTCAAAAGCAATGGGATTTTCTTGCAAGTATGGCAGAGCCAGACGCTGATTCTGCTCTGCCTTGGCACCCTCCTCTGTCACCCCAAGACCAGATGGCTTGTGCCCCGGGCACCTGCAGCTCATATGAGCACCGAAACGGCCTCAGTGGTGACATCAGCAACCGCAGAATCTGATGGGCTGTTTATCTGGAGGTGAAACAACGAGTCCACCTCCTTCCCCAGACTCCAGTTTCATAACAAACCTTCCTAAATTATTCTCTTAGATGCCAGCAAATAATGTCCTTCCCCTCCTTCCCCCCCCCCCCCCCCCCCCCCTGCTATTTATCACAAAGCAGATTTTGAGCAAATCTGGGGGCTGGGTATAGCCTCCTTAACGTCTAATAAAGCTGCCCCAAAATCTAGCCCCTTTCTAATTTAGCTCTGGATTCTGCAAGTGCCACCAATGATTCCAGGCCTGTTTGGCCAGGGTCTCCCTGACCTGCTTATGGGAATATTTGCAAGACCTGGCACTAAAATGATCCCGGCACTCCTGCCTGCACCAGAGGAGAGCCCACCTCGGAAAGACCCTGCCCGCAGTTTTGTTCCCCCTGTGCTTTATGGCTGGTGTCACGTTGGGTTGGGTGCAATTGTGTTAGAATGGGATTCGCTTATAGCGGCCGTGATTTAGGAATCTCGGCTTACACTTCCAGTCCAGTAACTGACTTAGCCAAGTGACCTTAGTCAACCGAGCCTCCCGTGCTTGGGATATGAGAAAGGAGGTACTCATCTGTGGGATGGGGAGCCGTGGGTACCCCTGCGCTGGCAAGGCAGGCACTGGGAAGCCCAGCCGGAGCTCCCAGCTTCCCGGCAGACTGCAGCCGGCTGTACGAGCCACGCAGCCTCTTGGTGGCTCAGTTTCCCCAGCCTCGGCAGGTTCTGGCAGGCTTCGGCCAGGGATCTGTGGAGCGCGCCGGGTGCCAGGAATGATTCCGGCGGGTAGTGCCCGTAACAGGAATAGCCCCACCGCGGCGTGCTCCTCCTTTTGTGAGAATCGAGTCTACTTGCCCTCTGTGAAAGACTTTCCCTCCCTTTGGCGACAGGTGCTGTAAAAGTGGAAAGTATTACGGGCGTTATTCCTTTCCGTGCCATGCCCTCGTCCGATGCCCAGAATTATATAGGTGTATTTTTTTAATTCGTATTATTTATACCTTACTTTAGGGCTGGAGCGGGTTGAATACCTCGGTATGTGCAGCAGGCTACGGCCCCCTTGGCGCTGCCGCCCTTTGGGGTCCATGCGCGGGGGAGCCCCCGCGGGGTGCCCGGGGCAGTGCTGGGGCCGCTCCGCACCCGCGCAGCGCTGCGGGGGCAGCACCGCGGGGGGCGGAGGGACGGGGACCCACAACCTTTCAGCAACCCGAGCCACCGCTTGCGCAAGGCGGTTCGAGATAAATATAATATATATATTTTTTTTTTTTTTTATTTTTTTTTTCCCCGGAGCGACACGGTGTCTAGACGCCCACGTGACGGGGCCGGGGCCGGGCCGGGCCGGGCCGGGGTTGCGCCGCTGCGCACTGCGAGCTGCGCCGGGGGGAGCGGGGGGCGGGCGCGGCCGAGCGCGCAGGCACCGCGCTGCTGCCGGCACCGCTCCCGCCGCGCCCCGCTCCGCCGCCGGGGCTCCCCCGCAGCAAAGGAAAGGACGGAGGCGCTGCTGCCGGGGAGGGAGCCTCGCTGCGCCGGGAGGAGGGAAAGAGCAAAAGAAAAAAAAAAACCCAAAAAAACCCCAAAAAACCAAACCAAAAAACAAACCAACCCAAGAAAGGAGGAGGAGGAGAAGGAGGAGGAGAAGGGGAAGGAAGGGAGGAAGGAGGAGAGAGGAGGAAAAAAAAAAAAACCAAAACAAAAAACCGCCGAGGCAGACGCGCCGGCAGCACGGAGAGGGTCGCCGGCGGGCTGCCCCCGCACCCATGTAAGCACCGCCGGGAGCCGGTGACAGCGTCGCGGAGGGGCGCGGAGCGGGGGGCGGCCAGCCCGGCTCGCCCCCGCCGCCAGCACCGCGCTGTGGGGAAGGAGGGGACACAGCCCCACTTCTTTTTTTTTTTTTTCATTCTTTATTTCTTTTCGCAACAGCCGGATCAAGACTCCTGTGTGTGTGGATTAAAACCTTTGCGAAGAAGGAGGAAAAAAGAAAACCAGCTGAAACCAAACCACCCCAGACCTCGCGTCGGGACGACCTGGGCTTTAAAAAGGGATACAACACTCTGGATGCGCTGGTTCTTGTCTTTTGTGACAGATGCTTAAACCGATTTCGACGTCCAAATCTTAGGGTTGGTGTTTTGGGCTTTAATTTTTTTTTTTTTTTTTTTTTTTTTTAGTAAGACCTCGCTTTGGCTTGCTGTTTTATTTGTGTCTTTTGATTCTGCCCTGCCTCGCATCACCCCCGGCTCTCCCCAACCCCCCTTCCCCCCCCCGCCCCCCCCTCCCCCCCCTCCCCACCGCTGGCGGGTTGATGGGAGCTGCGGCCCCCGGGAGGCCGAGGATCCCCCGCGGCTCCAGCCGCGCTCCGCAGCCGCGCAGGGCGGCGCGGCGCCGGCACGCTCAGCCCGCCTCCCCCCGCGCGATGCGCCGCACGCTGTAGCCGGGATTTTTATTTTTCTTTTCTTTTTTGGGCTAAGCCAAAGCGACCGGCGGCTCCCCCCCCCTCCCTCTCCCTTTTTTTTTTCCCCAACCCCTTTAATTTTTTTTTATTATTTTTATTTTTGTATTCGCAGCGGGCAGAGGCGCGGCCCGGCGCAGCCCCCCGCGGGAGGCGGCGGGACCCGCGGCCCCAGCGCGGAGACTGGCGCATGCCACAGCCCGCCTCGGCCCCGCCGCCGCCGCCGCCGCCTTCCCCCCGCCGCCCGCCGCCTGCCGCTGCCCGCCGCCGCCGCGTCTCGGCTCCCGGCCCCTTCATGCGCGGCGGACGACATGCCCGTTTTGTAGCCGGGGGCCCCTCCTCTCGTCCCGCATGTTCAGGACCAAACGCTCGGTGCTCGTTCGGCGGCTCTGGCGGAGCCGTGCGCCCGGCGGCGAGGAGGAGGAGGAGGAGGCGGCGGCGGGCGAGCCCGGCGCGGCGGCGGCGGCCGAGACCCGGGCGCATGTGTGCGGCGGGGGGCGCGGGTGCTGCCCGGGCAAGGCGGGCCGCGGCGGCCGGGCGGCCGCGGGCGCGGAGGCGGAACTGAAGGCGCTGACCCACGCCGTGCTGAAGCGGCTGAAGGAGCGGCAGCTGGAGGGCTTGCTGCACGCCGTGGAGTCCCGCGGCGGGGCGCGGACCCCCTGCCTGCTCCTCCCCGCCAAGGCCGACTCCCGGCTGGGGCAGCACTGGTACCCGTTACCGATGCTGCTCTGCAAGGTGTTCCGCTGGCCCGACCTGCGCCACTGCTCCGAAGTGAAGCGGTTATGTTGCTGTGAATCCTACGGCAAGGCTCACCCCGAGCTCGTCTGCTGCAACCCGCACCACCTCAGCCGGCTCTGCGAGCTAGGTAGGCGGCGGGGGGCGCGGGGGAAGGATGGATGCGGGGTATGGGTGGATGCGGGGGATCGATGGGTGCGGGGGACGCAGCTCCGTTCGGCTCGCTGCCCGCTGAACTTTTAAATTTTTTTCCCTCCGGGGGGGCGGGGGAGGGAAAGAACAAAAAACCCCCCACCTCCCAAACTTTGCATTGCCGTGCTCTGCTCTGTAGATACATACTCAATTTTTTTTTCACGGGGGGCGCCCCCCCGGCCAGCGGTGCCGGGATGCGGGGCCGCCGGCGCGGCGGTACCGGCTGCGCGGCCCCGGCCCGCCGGGAGGCCCCGCGCAGACAGCCCGAGCGCAGATAGCAGCGAGACTGGCGCCAGACGGCCCCTTTTGTTTATCTGACAGCTAAATATCAAGGCAATCACCGCCTCGCTGCCCTGCCTCCAACCCCCAGAGCTAAGACAAACAGTTTTGCTAAAAGAATGCCACTGTTATCATAAGTTCTTATCTTTTTTCTTTTCTTTTCTTTTCTTTTTTTTTTCCTTTCTCATGGCTCTGCCTTCATTTTCTCTGTACTTTTCTAATTCCAGAGTCTCCCCCTCCACCCTACTCCAGATATCCAATGGATTTTCTCAAACCAACTGGTAAGTGGAGGTGTTTTGTTTTTCCCCCTAGGCAGACTACAGATTAAAAAAAAGGAAAAGCAGCCCCTTTCTCAGGGAAAAGGACCCCTGCCTTTGTCACGCCGCCATGCATTTGGCTTTGGGGCTGCTGGCTGGCTCCAGTGCCTCCTGCCACCCCTGGAAGAAGGAACGTGGCATTTTTTCTAAGGCACCCTCTGCATAAAGTGGGATTTTAAAAACTCGTGTCAGGAAACTCTGGGAGGTATTGCAATGCAGCACAGGCCTGCACTGCTGGAGTCGCCCTGGAAAGCCAGGGAACACCATGGGCTCCAGCTGTAAATGGCACTGCTCCTGCACCCCTGGGTGAATTCGGAGGGATTTAGGTTGGGAATCCGGCACAGCATCTCCCTGGTGGCTGGGAATCCTTTGACAAATGTGTTGGTAGAAATCTTTCAGTCTTTTAAAGGAGCCTCACCTCACCTCATCAAGTTGAAAAGATTTAGGAAAGGGGGTTGAAATGTGATTTATTTTTTTTTTCCCAGCACCGCTCTGCATGCCTATTGCTTGTGATTGAGTGTCAGGGTGCAAGGGGAGAAGCCCATCTGAGGCTGGCACCGGTGCTTTTGCGGTTGTCTGCATAAACTCTTGGTTGGCACTGAGCTTGCCGGGTGCGAGAGAAATGGGGCTGGAAGGCAGAGGAGAGGTGGGGACAGTTGGGAACGGGGGTTGCTCAGGGAGGAGCAGCTCCTGGCTCCCCAAGGAGCGGTGGATCTGGAGTGTTGGCTGGAGCGTGGTGGTCTCGGCAGTTGTGTCCCTGGGTCGCAGCAGGCAGGAGGGGCACGCGGCGGTGCAGGGAGGTGAAGGCAGTTGTCTTTCTGAAGACCAATGTCAGGTCATTTTATTATTATTATTGTTGTTGTTATTTTTTGGTGTGTGTGCGTGCAAAAGAGCAGTTTCTGTAAAATTGCTGCTCTTCAGTTTCTGGGGACTAAAAGCAACCCCCAGCCTGAAGTTGCTCTGGATATGCGAGGTACTGTCGTGGGTCCCATCTTGCCCGCTGCTCCCTCGGAGGCTGGACTCTGAGTGTTTTTCCCTTCTGCCAGCTCTAGATGATAACTTTTTGTGTCTTGCAGAAATAAGCAAACAGTCCGGTTGCAAAACGTTAAATATTTCATTTCTGCATGAAAAAACAAGACATAGTGGCTCATGAATCAAAGAGGGATATCAGGGGAGTAGCAGAACATCCCCTGAGCACGTGCTGGGATGACAGGGATGCAGAGGGGTTGGTCCGTGATAGGCTCTGAAGGTCTGCTGAAGGTCGTGAAGTTCTGTGGGTTTGGCTGGGAATGGCATTGTTCGGTCTGCATCCCTGCAGCACTCCCTCCAAAGTTTCTGTTCTTACCGCCTTTCTCTGCGCACCGGTTGGCGTGGGATGCCAAGGGTTTTGGAGCTGTGGGAGAGAAGGGTTAAAGCTTGCCTTTGGGTTCCTGTGGAGATGTTAGGATAAATCTATTAGCAGGGTTTAAACATCCAATCTGCCTCTGCCAGGATCTCATTTTCAGTTAGCAGAGTGATATATTTATTCATTAGCAAGTGTTGACATAAGGTAGCAAAATGTGTGTAAACAGAAAAGCCACAGAACATGAATGTGCCATTTCGAAAGGAAAAGTTATTCCTATCGGCCAATAGGAAGTGATTAACGCTGCCCATCGGAAACGCAGAAACAACTGGGTTACTCACCAAAAAGTCCTCCTTTTTTTTCCTTTTTAAAAGAAAAAATCCATTTGGCAGCTGAACTCTGACTAACGGTGCCGCGACAGGCACAAGCGGAGCCTGGCAGTCTGTTGTTGCAGGTGGGTTTTGCAAGCTCAGGGTTTCTCAGCCTTTACTCTGCGGAGATGGACCGAGGGTTTCCCGTCCCAGCATCTGTGCCATCTCCTGTGGCAGTTTCCCAGCCATGTGAGGAGGATGGCTTGCTGCGGGCTGGTCAGGTGGGAGAGGGACAGTAGATGATGATAGGAAGGTGCATAGCCTTCTACCTGGCTGATGGGCATGAGCTGTTGTCTCTGTCGGGACCTTGGGTGGGAATGGTCCCTTCTGTTTAAACTTGGGCAGCTGCATCTGCTGATGGAGCTGGGAATGTGCATCCAGCAGGAAAGTTTTGCTTTTCCATCAGGCGGGATAGTGGTAATAAAAATACTTCAAGCATTTAGTGTTACGTCTTGTAAGTGCTTCGTATGGACAGATAGAAGTATCTGGACTGGTGTGAGCTCTGGCGGTGGTCGCCAGTGGCCATGATCATCATCAAATGGTTTGGGTTGGAAGGGACCTTCAAAGTCCCTCCAGCCCAGCCCCCTGCCATGGGCAGGGACACCTTCAGCTGGATCAGGTTGCTCAGAGCCCGTCCAGCCTGGCCTTGGGTGTTCCCAGGGATGGGCCATCGGGCACCTCTCTGGGCCGCCTGTGCCAGTGCCTCACCACCCCCAGCGTAAAACATTTCTTCCCTCCATCTAGTCTGAATCTCCCCTCTGAGTTTAAAACCCTTGTGATGGGGATTGTGTGGGGTTTTTTGGAGGTGATGGAGGCTGTGGCAGGCCATGCTGCTGGCTGGAGCCAAGCTGGGATGAACAGGGAGGTGGGGGTCTGCTGCAGGCAGCCGTGTGCCCCGTCAGATGGTGCGTTGGTGGGATGGATCTGATACTTGTGCACTCGCTGTGGAGTGGAAAGATGTGCCCTTGTCAGCCAGGTTACCCACAGGAAGGCTGTAGGTCCGGGCTGGCTGGCTCATTCATCAAGGAGAGGACTTTCCTTCTTCCTTACAGGGGATGTTTGCAGGGTGACAGTGGCTCATGCAGGGCCAGGCTGCCCCTGCAATCCTGGAGGTGTGTGAGTGCTCAGCATCCCCACTGTCCCTGGAGCAGCTGCCACTCACGGCCGTCTTGGAAGCGAGATGGATGGTAATGCCCCCAAATAATTCAAGCAGGTATCTTGACCTGTTGTTAATTGGGACAAGGGGCTGCAAGTGGCTGCATCCATCGTGCTCCTGGGTGGCTGGTCATCATGGTGCAGGAGTAGGAGAGTGCAGGAAGCCCACTGAAATGTTGCTACAGAGCCAGATGCCCTCCTGTAGGGAATTTTAGGGGAGCTGGAGGTTGGGCAGCTTCCAGGAACTATTCGGCACTTTGTGAGGTTGGGCTGGTGGCCACCAGGAATAATTGTATTATTATTATTGTATGATTTTGTGTTGTGGAAAGGTAGTTCTGGGAGGAGATTCACATGCAGTAGGCTTGGGTAAAGCTCTGATCCTGTGACCTCAGTGATGCTGAAGGTAAAATGAGCCTAAATACCCCCTGCTAGCGAGAGCCTTTAGCAGATACTGGTGTGACAAGAAGTGTGCAGGAATGAAACCAGCCACATGTAATGTGGAGAGCCCAGGAGGGTCCTGCCTTTGGGCTTAGCCCACACCGGACCCTCATGCTTGGTCTAGAGTTGAGGTGCATCAGCTCTGTGCCCTCTTACAGAGACTTCTTAGGGTAATTAATTGATGAAGGGAGCTGGCTCTTGGGTGATGGGGCATGGGAAGGGAGCTAATAGCTGTAAAGAAGTCGTGAAAGCTCATCACCCCATTGCTGGGGTTATGGATTTTAAATTGGAGTAGGATTCTCTCCTGCCATCCTGTCTGATGGGCTAACAGAGGACCTGGTCATGTATGACTCCTAGAGCAAGACAGCAGGGAAAAGGCAAGTTACATCCTTTATCCGGCAGGGACTCATTGGGGAGCTGTAACTGGGGGCAGATGGTGGCCAGCACAGGGTGGGGTGGTCTGCCTTGCCTTCAGAAAGCATCTGTAGCCCCAGCAGTTGAAGCCCTCTCAGGGGAAGGGCAGGGGGAACCTTCTGTCTAGACTAGAAGGGGTTAAAAGAAGAAAAAACCCATACTTCTTTAAAGCATAGAAAACACCACAAGGCATTTAGAGAGTGTATCATATACAGTATTTCACAAGTAAGTCCATTTCCTGCCTCCCCTATTGTTTTCGGTTTGATTAAGTATATCCTGTTAAACTGTATAGTCCTGTTAGGGCTTCTACTTTACTCCAGTAAAATGAGGTTGTGCAGACAGGAGTTTCTTTTTCATTGGGATTTCAGGGATGAAATGACTTTTTATCAGTAGGGAGAAAACCATCTGGGTTCTTCTGGTGGTGGTCCTTGCTTTGAGATCCAGCTGTGAGCAAAATGATGTCGTTAGGGAGTCCAAATCTGATGAAACTCAAAGCTGCTGAGAACCTGGTGAGGACCAGAAGGTTGCGTGAACTTCACAGATCTTCTCAGGCTTGTCCTTGAGCTTGTCTCCCCCATGGTAGTGACCAAAAAGCTGGAGTTTGCCTGTAGGACCAAGAGGATCAGTGTTGGCTTCTGGCTGTTGTCACCTGGAGGAGCAGGCTTGGGATGGAAAGGTCCAAGCCTTGAGCTCCAGCACCTCCATGCATCAGGAGAAACCTCTTAACAGGGCAGCCGGTCTTAACCCTGCCCTTGCCCTTTGGTGGGGCTTGGAGGAATAGATCCAGTTGTCCACTTGTCCCAGGACAGCGGGGTGTAAGATCCCCCAGCAGCTGGCGGTGACAGAAATTGAGCAGGGGAACACAAACAGACCGTTCGCTGCACAGGGGCGGCGATGGGACCTTTCCCTTTCGGTTCCCATTTCGGTGCATTACAGGCGTTGACTAAATTGGGTGCGTAAAGCCACGATTTAAGCATTTTTGGGAGCTCGCTGACATCAGACCGACGACAACGTTGATCTCATTACCCGGTGACTTGGCTGGAGAGGTGGCAGCCAGTCTGTAATTTTTGCTGGTCTGTAATCAGCGTTGGCTGGTGATGAAGCGCAGCATGCAGCCTTGATCGAGACGACGAGTTAGGGTGGATGCTTCTTGATGAACTACCGTCTCTGCGCGGACAATTAGTAATCGCTTCCTGCTAAACCCTTTGGAATGTGTGTTCTGCTCGCGGCGATGCTGGGAGCCTGCAAAGAACTGCCTGTATACTGATTTTTTTTTTTCTTTCCCTCTGCTCCAGCAGATTGTCCAGACTCTGTGCCTTCCTCCACTGAAACAGGGGGAACTAATTGTCTAGCCCCTGGGGGGCTTTCAGGTAAGACATCCCTTCTTGCCCTTGATTTTGGCCGCGGGTCACGTTGACTGAGGGTCCTGACAGAAGGCGAAGCGATGCTGGGGAGTTCTGGGGAGGTGCATTGGTGAGAAAGGTGTGCTCAGAGTGGGAATTGGGTTTCATTTCAGTGGCAGCCACGTACTTCTGGGCAGAGGATGTGTTGAAATCCCTGGTGAGGTTCTCCATCCCCAAAAGCCCCCATTTCCCTTGAATTCCAGCTTTATGCTCCATTAATTTTCGGACCGAGCCAGGAAGAGGTGTGTTGGGGAAGGCTGAGCACTATTGGCCACCCCTTTGGATGTATGGATTATTGGAGCAGGTGCGGTCATGCCTTGCGGAAGGATTTGGCATCAAGTTCTCCTTGGCTTGGTGTTGGTGTTGGTGGTGGCATCTCTTGTCTCTGGGACGAGAGCCACGCTCAGACTTTGCTTCTGAAGGGGTGAGCAGTGTTCTGCATCCAGTGTGTGAGGCTTGTGGTGCCCTGGGGAAGAAAGGTGACCTCATTTTTTGCAGAGGATGTTGGAGAGGGAGATGGGTTCGATGATCCCTGTGGGTGCCTTCCAACTTGAGACGTTCTGTGGTTTCCCTTGTTTTCCTGTTTGCCATCTCCTTCCGCCTCCAGGTGCCTGCATGGGGGTTTGGAGGGTGGTTTCCCCACTCCTCTTGGGTTTTTCATAGAATCATGGAATGGTTTGGGTTGGAAAAGACCTTTAAAGGTCATCTAGTCCAACTCCCATCATCTTTTCCAAGGTGTGATGTCTCCAGCACCGCATCTCCTGCCACGGACCGGCCAGCTCTGTGGCTGGGCTCTGTCTCTCCCTGGATTAAAGTGTCTGAAACCATGTACCTGCATGTACTGGCTGATGTTTCAAAGTGCGTCCCTTTGTGGGGATGTCTCCCTGATTTATGTCTTATTCATCGCCCTGAAATTGGGATATTCAGAAATAGGTTGGCGGCGGCAGCACGCGCCCGTGCATCTGCCCCTGCCTCTCTCCAGGAATTGCGTTTGGTGTGGATGTCTTTAAATGAGCCTTGTTTGTTTTTCTTTGGGTGTAATATATACCCTGTCTGTTATTTGAGAGGGGAGCATATTGTTTGTTCAAAGGCCCTGATGAGAATTAATCAAACGGAGGGGGAGAGGGAACAGAGAAACTTGTTGCTGCATTATTTATTTTTTTTTTTAATGCAGATGACTTTTGGGTTTTTCTCTTATTTCTTTGCTATTGGAGCCTATAGCTTTAGGGGAAAAAAAACAGAGGCTGTAAAAGGAAAAAAGACAAGAACCAAAACAACACAATAAGGATGTTGTTAGGTCTTTTTTTTTTTTTTCTTTTCTTTTTTTTTTTTTTCCTTTTTCCCCTGAAATGCACCCGTTGGAGACGGGAGGAGAGAGTTCAGTTCCACAGGATACCACATGAAATAAGCAGAGGAAGTACTCGCTTTTAAAAGGGGGCTTTCTGTAAGGTTCAGCCTATTGATAACATCTCGTCTGGCTGCTCCGCTCCCGAAGGGAAGGCGGGAGGTGGGGGCTTGGGCTGCAGGAAATAACACGGCTCGTTCCTGGTACCTTCTGGAGGGCTGCGGGAAGGGAACCCCCAGCTCCTTGATAGAGCCCCCTCCCCAAAAGAAAGCACGTCTTCCCCTGCAAAAGCATTTGTTAGACTTATTTTATGATATTTTAATTATTTTGTTGGATTGGATTTTTGTTTTTTTGGTCTTCTTTTATCGAAGGTTCTCCCCCCACCTCCCCAAAGCCTGGAAACAGAACCTTTTACGATCATTAACCGCTCTTTTTTCCTCCCCAAATGTAATTGTAGCCATTTAGTTTAATGAGGAGCTGATAGGAGAGTTGACTCATGAAGGGATACGGTTAGCTACCCAAGCCCTGAAACAAAGCCGAATGCCTCCACATGAAAGAGCATTTGTTTTGAATTTGCTCTGATTTACTGGCATCTCCCTTCCGCATGCAGAAGTGCAGTGCTGAAAATTCCCAACTGGAGAGACCCAGTCGAGAAAGGAAAATAAACGCACTTTGCAGCAATCCTCCAAAGCTTACTTTCCCCTTCTTTTTTCTGTACACCCCCCCCCCCCCCATCCCCCCCTATTTTATTTAGCAGAAGTGTGTATTTGAAGAGGGTTTTAAGAAGTTATTGGCAGGGTACATGGCAGCGCTTTGGCTTGGGCTTCTCTAACTTTGGGCAGATGGGGATTGGTGATGCCAGGTGGAGAATCCAGCATCCCTCATCCCCTCCGGACCAGGGCTGTACACGCTAGATTTGTGGCTCCTTGATGAGAGGAAGACTTTTAAGAAAAGCAAAACCAACCAGCCCAATTTGAGTAGATGTGGAAACTGGAGCAGGAGGCTGAAGAAGAAGAAGATGTCATGGGTGGTGGTGGGTTCCTCTAGCACCAACCACCAGTGATGGGCAGTGGGTGCTGGTGTAGCAGCGGTCACTAGACCTGCCCTAATGTCTCGGAGCTGGAGGAACGGGATGCAGTGAGGCTGATGGCTCTCAGCACCCAGAATTTGGGAACGGGGCCAGCCTGGGGTTCACGGCCACTCTGGCAGGGAAACCGCGTGGCGGGGTTGGGGATGGTGGCAAGAGGGGTGTTAAAAAGGGGGTTAAAGCGAGTGTCCATGAGGAACCTTTGATGAGGAGGAATCTTGGGGCCGGCCACCACCAGGGTCACAGTCTCCCCTAGGAGGCTGAAGGCAGGTTACAGGGATGGGTACCAGAGGTGCTGGAGGATGTGAGAGTGGGAGTGTCGGGGGGTTATGGGGAGCGTGTCCCCCGTGTGATAACCGATCTGAGCTGCTCTTCCCCTCCCTCCGCTCTCTGTTCTCCTGCCTGCCCCAGAGATGCAGTATTGGGTAGTTCTTCATGCCGTGCTGGTGTCCTCTTCTCATCCCACCTGTGCTGTCTATTCCCCAGCTGTCCCATTCTCCGGTTGATGTACCCCTTGCTCTCCCCCCAAGGCGCTGCCTCTCACTGCCATAAGACTTTTTTTTTTTTTTTTGCATCTTTATTTTTATAATTGGTGGTCACCCTGTGGGTAGGTCAGGGCTCCTCGCTTGTGCCGTCTCCTGCCGACATGGTTGTGCTCAGGTAGTGCCAGGCCAGATCCTTTCTATCCTCAGCGTGGCTAAAGAAGAGAGCAAAAATACCCCATTGGAGATAAAAATAATTTTCGTAAGTAGGAGACAGAGGGTGTTTTTTTCCTGTATTTTGAGCTGTCTCGTTCTCAGCAGATGTGTTTGGTTATGACTCTTCTTTCAAACAAGCAAAGCCATTCTTGGAGAGCCTGGAGGTGGCCAGCACATGGTCTGGTGGTGTCTGATCGGTGGGAGTTGAATTTCTGGTACAACCCATGGAGAAGCTTTGCTCTGATGGTAGAAGTGAGCTGATGGTGCTTGATGGTGTTGGTTGGTGCTGGCTCTCCATGGGATGCTCTCCACCCAGGCTTGGACCCTCTTGACCCCTGTGTGGTGTGGAACTGGTGGCTCTTGGCTGATGGTACCCGTGGTGGGTGCGGTGGTGATTCTCCTGCGAGATGGATGAACGGTGCTGGATCTGCTAGCAAGGCGAAGCTCTCCAAGAAGCGAAGCCCAGAGCTGGCAATCCCAGAGGGAGAGCAAGATGAGCTGGCTTGTGTCTTTGCCATCTCTGCTGCTTTTTACTTTATAGAGGTTATTCGTAAAATACCAAATGTGAGAGTTCTCCCAGCTCTCGGCCCAGTCCTGTTGACTTGCCCTGACATTGGAATGGCCCCAGGGTCTCCTGGAGCAGGTGGATGTTGAGTGATGATGCTTGGTGGGTGCTGGACCACGGCTCTGCAAGGCTCCAGGCTGGGAGACCCACAGCGGTCTTCCACAGCCAGCACAGCCTTGGTTTCTCCCTCCCAACTCCTTTGCACCAAAAAGATGGGAAAAGACCTCCGGAGGCTGGAGAACCATCAGCATCGGTCCCTGCTCTGGCTCTCCCGGTGGTGGGACCTTGCCTGGTTTCAGGGACCGCTTGGGTGAATGACATTTCATTCCGCAGTCGCAGGCAGGCTGGGAATGTTTCACTATGCCTCTGATCCCTGCTGGTATCTGCTCGCCGGGGAAGAAGCACCTTGTCCAGATCTGGAGCTGTTCACCCCCTAAAGCGGCTCCCCATCGCCCCTGCCTCGCCCCCGCCATGTAAACAGGATCCCGCGTGGTTACTCTGGCAGACTCCTGCCTGTGTTTTCCCATTCCCCCCTCCTTCCACCTCCCTCTAGTACAGAGTTTATAACCTCCTGTGAAATGCCTTTATTTACAAATTGGCATCCTATTATAATCTGAAATTGAGACATCTTCCTGTGGAACTAGGATTGTATATTTGTCCCAGGGATAAACAATTGCTTGGGAATTTTTTTTTTTTTTTAATAAGTCACTTATTCTTGGTTTATTTTTGAGCATGCGTCCTTTTAATATTTTTTTTATTTGCTTTGAGCATTGCAGGGCATTGCACCCTTTCCTTCCCAGCCTCATTGGAGACGCGACACACACTACCACCCCCGCCCCTGCCCTGTGCTTACCTAAAAAACACGGTCCTGTCCTGGAAAGGACAAGGTTATCAGGGGTTAACGCCAAGATGACAGCACTGGAGCCTCTGGAGCAAAGCAGGCTGCCTGCCAGACTAGGAGCCTCCCGGCTCGCCTCGCAGCACATCATCTGACCGTGGCCGGCGGGGAGGAGGGAGCCGGCACTTGGCACCGACCCCAGGGCTCTTGGCTTGGCCACCCGCTCCGGCTCCTTCAGCCTCGTGTTGGTTTTTTTGGTTTGGGTTTTTTTTTTACATATTTTTAAGGGGGATCTTGCCCTGTGGGGACCCCCAACTCCTCGCCGGGGATACGGCCGGTATAGACCCTGTGCTGCTGTGGGGATGCTGGGGGCATCCTCCTTCCAGCTCCTGGCTCTTAACCGATTAAAATCCTCCCCCAAGCAAATAAGACCCATTTAATAATGACTTCTTAAGGCTTCTAGAGCTTTTGATCCTTTCCTTGATACTCTTCTAGGATGTTTGGGGTTTTTTTGAAAAAAGAAGATGGCAGAGGTGGTCCCCCAAGTAAATACTGGGTGTTTCAATCCATCCCTGTACAGCTCCATTTCCATTTTTCCGGATGCTGATTTTCCCAGCCCAGCGGTGCCTTGAAAGAACAGCTGACAATAAGATGCAGAAGAAGACCCCACCACCAGCGAGTCCTTCATGGCGAGGACCACTGGGATTTTATCCTGCAACCTCATGCTTTTTAGGGAGGAACGAGGACAAAAAGGTGAATTTTGGAAGTGAGGTGTCGCCTCAAACCACCTTCTGCTTGCCAGAGATGTCCCAATGAGCGCCAGCAACCTGATCGTTGGGGACATTTAAAACTGGATGAGACAAAAACACTCGTAGAGGAGCAGCCCCAGGCTGGCAGGGATGCGGGCTGCATCGTTTCCATCCCCGCTGTCTGCCAGTGGGTATCACTTACGCTGGAGGAACCAGTAACATTAACCACATGCATTTCCCTGCCGCTGGCATGGGGGGATGCCTATTTCTAACCGCAGCGGCCAAGCCCGTAAACCTTGATGCTGGGTGAAAACAGGGTACACCCCGTTTTAGGGTCCAGAGGGAAAACTGGAGTGTACGGACACCCTCCCCCCAGCCCTCCCTGGGGGCTTTAGGAGGGTGATGGGCTGGGTGGTGGGTGGGTGCCAGCCTCACTACCGTCCCCAGCCAGCTTGAATGACCCACGCCGCAGCCTGGCCGCCTGCCTACTGTCACAAAGGAGCTTCCTTTCCCGTTTATTTTCAGCACTGAGATACTATTAACCGCTGAGGCATGGTCTCTGTTCTAACCACCCTCGCTTTTTGCCTAAATCACTTCGTTTTCACCCTGAGCGAGCGTGCCGAGGCTGCTGGCTTGGCTTCCGTGCCACCGGGGTACCGGCTGCGTCACGGCTGCTGTTGAGGAACGGGAAGGCATGGAGAAGCAGTGGCCTGATCCAGCGCAGGGCTGAGGTCAGGCAGGAAAGGGAGCTCGGTGCCTTGCAGGATTTCCGCCTGCTGGCTTTGGATTAGCCCCTTGGTTTGGTTGTTGGGTTTAGGGTTTTTTTAAATTTTTAACTACTTCTTTTAATAACAGCAGCATCTTCAGTGTTGCTGGCTGCTTCTTTCTCCGCAGTTTATTTTATCTCGTTTTATTTAATTTTATTTACTTATTTAATCTTCTTTTTATTTTCATCTTTTCTCTTTTTCTTTTCCTTCTCTTTTTTCTTTTTCTTTTTTTTTCCTTTTTTTCTTTTTTTTTCTTTCTTTTTTCTTTTTCTTTTCCTATGCAAGAAAAGAGCGTTTCTGGGCAAGCATTGCAGGGATTTTCCATCCCCATCCAGGGAAGGGTGGGGGCTTGCATCCCTTCTGCACAAACCTGCCGTGGGAGCCACCCTTGGGGGGGTCTTCGCCGATGGGCTGAAGGTGTTGGGTCCAAAAAGCTTTTTCCAGGGAGTTTTTGCGCTGTTCAGGATGTGACGTGGTGTTTGCTCACAGACAGCCCTTCTGCCCCCTTTCTTTTTTATTTTCTTTTTTATTTTTCCCTTGGTTTTTTTCCCCCCTCTCCCCTCTTTTGGGTAGCCATTTAAATGCATGATGATAACTTTCACCCTGTTAATTAACAGGAAACATTGGGACAAGACAGGAAATTACATCAGTCTTTTATGAGGAAAGAGCCAAAAAAAAAAAAAGTACAAGAAAACATAGTTATTAGCGAAAGGAAAGAAAGTGCTGGGGGAGGAGGAGAAAGAAAAGGAGAAAAAAGGAGGAAAAAAACCTACCCCACCATCCCATGGGCCCTGCTTTTCCAAGCGAGGCTGCTCCAGCACTTGATTTTATTTTTATTATGTTGAAAAATATTTGACTAGCAGGGTCACCTTCGCTTGAGTGCGACGCTTGAACTTCCCGAGGAATCTTTTTTTTTTTTTTTCATGCCTTTTCTCAGCTTCCTTCCCCAAGCTGTGAGGCCTAGGAAGCTCTTGGCCGGGAGACTAATTTTGGTTTGGCTGCTCAGCCCTTCAAATTGGTCCCCACCCAGTGTCATTATCTTGGTTTTAACTTGCAAGGGGAAAAAAAAAAAAACCCAACACCCTGTAAGAGCTGGCTCAGCCCTTCTCTACCCTTTTAACCTCGCCATGTCAGGAACCTCCTGGCTTCAGCTCCCTTGTTGGGGCACCCTGGCAGCATCAAAGCACCGCGGGGGAGTTCCAGGAGGTCCTGGTGATGCTCTCAGGGATGCTCCTCGATGTGCGATGGTGGGTACCCGGCTCTGTGGGTCTTCCTTGTCCTCCCTCAGGGGTGAAGTAAGATGCCCGGTGGGGTGGTTGCATGAGGTCCTGGTGATGCTGTTGGCGATGCTCTTCCATGTGTGATGGTGGGTACGTAGCTTTGTGGTTCTTGCTCATCCTCCCTTGGGGATGAGGAAAGATGCCTGGTGGGGTGCTTGCAGGCAATCCTGGTGATGCTTCTCCGTGTGTGATGGTGGGTGCCTGGCTCTGTGGACCTTCCTTATCCTCCCTTGGGGATGAAGTAAGATGCCTGGTTGGGTGGTTGCAGGAGGTCCTGCTGATGCTTTTGTGATGCTCCTCCATGTGTGCTGATGGGTACCTGACTCTGCAGTCCTTCCTCATCCTTTGGGGGTAAAGTAAGGTGCCCAGTGGAGTGGTTGTAGGAGGTCCTGATGATGCTTCTCCATGTCTGATGGGTGGATACCTGGCTCTGTAGCCCTTCCTCATCCTCCCTTGGGATGAAATAAAATGTTCAGTGTGGGGTGGATGCAGGACGTCCTGGTGATGCTTCTGATGATTCTAGCTACTCCAGGTGTTGAGGGTGGGTACTCGACTCTGCAGTCCTTCCTCACCCTCTCACAGGGATGAAGTAAGACACCTGGTGGGGTGCTGTTTTTTGGCGAGCTGTCTTTGGGGTGAAGTCTTGGCTCCTGTGGGCTTTCCCAGCTTTTCCCTGAATACCTGTGCAGGTGGAAAGGCCACTATATTAACAACTCAGAGCTGCTTGAGCTCTTAAGCCTTGTTGCAAGTATGTGCCTATAATTGTATGAAATAAGCGAGGCTGTGGGCAACATAATAAACAGAAACATAAAGCAAGTAAATCGATTTAACCTATATATATAGGTTGGATATATATTTTGAATGTATGGTGTCTAATTATATATAATATGTAGGATATACTCAATATTTAAAGAATCATTAATATGTGTAGGTTGAATATATTAAATATATTCATATATATGATTATATAATATATATATATAGGTTGACTACTTTCGTTTGTAGAGCTGTCAAAACTGCATCAATAAAAGCTTGCTTTGCATTGCAGAAACTCGGGTGTTGGGAAGGCGGTGGGAGTGCAGCCATCCTTTGTTTTTACATCCAGTGATGCTGGCTCTGGATCCAGTGATTTTTGGTGATAGAAACCAATGGGATGAATTTATAGGTGCTAAAAATTGCTGGGCATTGCCACTGAGGGGAAGCTCCATCCACGGTGGGTGATGCAAAATAATACTGGAGGGGTTAAGTGTCTGTGTGCACATTGCTGTACTAATGTGTACTAGGTGAGGTTTTGAGTAGAAAAGCAGGGAAAATAGCAAAATAGTTGAGAAATTAAATGGTGGGATGGGGTGCTGCACGGTGGCTGGGCTCTGGCAGCATCTTTCTGGGCAGAGTGGATGGAGTAAATAACTTCATAAAATCATCCTTCAAGCAGGAATCAAATAACAGGAGTTTTATTTGGAAAAGGAGTTGGGAGCCTGAAGTTACATCACTGTGTTTGAACTGATGAATTCATTTTCTTTGGAAGCCGGGCTGAGACTTTTTAGCTCATTATAAGGAACAAACCCATAAATCTTCATACGCAGAGGCCTGTAGTTTTCCTGTTCTTTGTCACAGCCGAGCATGGAAAATGTATCGCGGGTGTCAAGAGCACGAAGCCTTGACACACCTGAGATGTTGCACCAAGGTTATTTTCTGGAGCGTCCGGTGTGGTGTTGGGTTTGCCGAGCAGCAGTGCTGAGCTCCAGATCCCTTGGGCTTTGCCCCCATGGGAGGATGCTGCTGCTTTCAGGAGGATGCTGCAGGGTCTTGGTGATGCCCAAATCCCCTGGGCTTTGCCCCCGCTGTCGCATCTCAGTGGTGCCAGCCTGGCTGTGGTGCAGTCCCCACCTGGGACAGGGCTCTGCCACCCACAGCAGGGCGGGATGAGCACAAGGAGCTTTTTGTTGTGTAGGATTTTTCCGAATTTTTTTATTTAATTTTATTTTTTTTTATTCTGGGTGCTGCCGACCTGCCCCGTTTTATAGCCTGGGGCAAACCTCTGCCGGCCTCTGTCTGCGGAAGGGGGGTGCCAACTCCGCCAGAGCGCCAGGAGGGTTAATTACTTAATGAATGTAATATTCACTATAATTGCTAAGCGTTATTAATCCAGAGCAAAGTGAGAGGCAAGAGGAGGGGTGTGTCCACGGCCAGGCTTGTGAACTCCATCCAAATGCTGTCTGTCTGTCTGTCCATCCCTTGTTAGTCCATCCCTTGCTTGCCCCCCTACCTGGACAGGGGCTGGTGGCTGTCGGGATGTCCCTGGGCGCCGACCCTGCCTGCGCCCAGCGTTCGCCGCCTGCTCTTAGGAATAGGCGTGATTAGATTATGAAGGCAGACAGAAGTAATGATTAACTTTTTCAGTCTGCATGCTGTCTCCAGTCTGGCGCTGGGTGTTTTTTTTTCCCCCTAAGTAGGCCCTGGCCCCGCGTCGACAGGGTATTAGGTTGTAAAGAAAGCCAGGAGGAATGAAGGCAAGGGAGGGAGGGGAAAGGGGAGGGGGGGAGCCTTTTCCATCGGATCCGGGACTGGAATTTATTGGCAGGAATGCAGTAAATGCTCTAAATGCCAGCCCAGCTAAACAGTTTTCATAATTGTTACGGAGCAGGGCACGACGAGTGTGAAAAGGACTTTTGTTCCAACCCTGTTTTTTCCATGGGTTTACATCCCTGCGAGGGATGCCGCCCTGGGAAAGGGAGCTGGGGGAGGTGTTCTATTTTTTTTTTTTTTTGGTGGCGGGAAAGACACATTTACGTCTGTTTTCAGTCTTTAAAGGAGAATTCTGGCTTGGTGTGCTGTGGCGAGAGGCTTTTTTTCAGTATTGAAATGAGAGCGGTAGCAATGCCTTGTGTGTGCGTGGAATGCACTTAGGGGGGGGGAAAAAATCCTCACATACATCTGTGTATTAGGTATCCATTTGGAAATCCTAGACTGCTCTGCTTCAGTTTTTATTGAGGTCTTTACAAGGTTTTTAACGTGTAACTCACATAGCTACATGTTGTCAGGGGAGAGCTGCGGCTTTCCTGGGGGCCGTATCCCTGCCCTCCCCTGGGCATCGCTGGGTACCAGGTGACCTCCCTGCCTTGCCGCAGCGGAGGTTTATTTTCGATTGCAAATGCATTTTAAGGTCTTCATCCTCTAAAACTGAGCTCAGTGGCTGCACAGAGGGGGACTGTGACCCCAGGGCTGGCATGGCCTGGTGGCCTCTGGTGGCTTTGGCATCCACGTCGGTGATTGATCCCTGCACTGGAAAGGTGACGGGCAGGGTGCTGTCACAGGAACCTCCAGCGCAACCCAAGCCAGGAGAGATATTTTGGCAAGCTCATCCTCAGGTCTGATTTGCATTTTTCTAAGTCAGAAGCCTTTTGTGTGCTGGTTTCTCCTTCTCAGGTGGTTTCTGGTTGAGATCTGGGTTGGGTATGGGTGGAGAAAAGGTGTGTCTTGGTAGCTGCTGAGGACGAAGCACAGAGGTGTTGGCTCGTCTCTGGGAGCTGGGGCTGGTACCAACCCTGAGTCACTTGGTGGTCGTGTGGCAGCATCTCCTGAACGCCGGCTTGGGCTTCCTGTGTTTTCCAGAGGAACTTCTTGGCTGATAGTCATTAAAATGTGATTATTCTGGCGTGCTGTCAGGGCAGGGGAGGAGTTCAGAGGGTGCACAGGTCTGTGGAGCATCGTGCAATACCTCCCGAGCCAGCCAGTCCTCCCCACTGGTACAGAATAGCAATGGGGACATATGCAGCAAAAATAGGATTTCTGGGGGTTTTCCACATGGATCTGCGTGCTTCATGCCTATCCAAGTGCCCCGGGGGTCTTAAAAACCCCACTGATGCTGGCAGCACCCCTCTGGAAGGGTCTCCCCTCTTGGAAGCATCCCTTCGTCCTGCCCCACTGCTGGCTTGGAGCTCGGGGAAGGGATTCCCGTCCTACTGCTTTTTTGAAACAGAGGAAAAGTTTTCCCACACCTTTGAGGGGTGCAGAAGGAGAGGCAGATAAAGAAGGTTCTTTAAATTAAAACTTCAAAAATAATTAGACTGACTGTATACTAAACAACAGCAAAGAGGCCCATTTACTGTAAATATTATGAATGGATTTGGCTGGCTTCTTCATCCCCACCCTTCCTCTAAGGCTTTTCTCTGAGCTGAGTCGAAATTCGGCCTTCAGACAGCACGGTACTCTATAATTTGCATGGCTGATGAGGCCCGAAGCCTGGTACGGAGGAAACTGGAGTCAGCTGGCTCCTCTCTAACCGCTGGAGACAGGCAGACAGGCATTTTTGGTGTGTGCCTGCGTAATTCCCCGCCCGCCCCGCTCCCTGGAGCTGAGCCTTGCTTGGCTCTTAAAGAGTGCGTGCACAAAAAAAAGGTTCTTCTCTTCTCACATCATTTTTAGCCATGGTAATTGATTAATCACAGTAATTAGACAGTAGCGGTGACTAATAGGATGTTTATGAATCAAATTTCTGGTTTAGTGGACTCGGTGAACTCAGCAGTTTCACTTGGGTTCTTTCTTCACCATCCTTCAAGGTGGGGGACATCAGGGAGCTGGGCTTCCTTCACATGTTCATGTTGATCACCCTATATTTTTCCAGCTTGGACATCCCTCCTGGGCCAGCCTCGGCATTTGCCGTACTGTTGCAACATAGGTCTGCAACAGCAGGCTTGCCAGGGACCCTTTCTGGGATGGTTTTCTTCCTTTTGTGTCCCGTCCCTGAATTAACCCTCAAAGGTCAGGGCTGGGTTCTAGCTTGGGAGAAGGTTGACTCAAGGCACCACCAAGCTGGGGTGGGAACTTTAGAGGATGTCCTCAGGGATCAGTCATCCCTACCCACTGTCTAACATGACCTCGGTTTTGTCCTGGTTTCACAAGAGGGTTTCCCAGCCATGGTGAAGGTGGTAGAAGTTCTTGGTTGGGTCACCAGGGGACCGAGCAGAGCATACCCAAGCGTGTAAGTCACCGCTAACATGAGTGAACCAAAGCCCTAGCTACAAATACCGGGAAATCCCAGACTGCTTCCCCCAATGGCTTCTGCCAAATTTTTTTCCTCTGTCCCCATCAGACTCGCAATCTGTTGGCAACATCTCGGTGCCTGGATGCCAGCCCTGAGCAAACTTCAGCAAACTGAAGAAACTCAGGTATTTCCGTGCAAGGTTGACTGACTTTGCTAGGAGCAAGGAGCCACTTAGGTGATTGGGTGGACAACTTGTTAATAAATTAAAGAAATAATCTTAAGGCTCTTTAGCCTGCATGACTACTGTATATGTTGAGTAATAAGAGCTGCCTAATAAGACATAGACACAAATTTATGGTCTAGCCTGTCAATCCGTGGATTAAGGGCTCCATAAGTACCTACTGACTCGATGGGCTGTAATGGCTCCTAAAGAGACGTTATGGTCTATTGTGTCAATAATCCACAGATTAAGGGCTCCCTAAGTATGTGTTGATGCCACCGACTGTCCCAGCTCTTTGGGGGCTTTTGCGTTGGTGCAGTCGAGGGACCCCACGGGCCACCGTGGGTGGTGACATCCCTGCAGTAGGTAAGGGTTTATTTTCTCTGCAAACAACAGGAGCTTAACACATGACCATCCTCTAAATTAGCCTTTCAGAAATAATCCCGGCCATCAAAAGCAGGGGGCGGGGGGTGGGGTGGGGTGGTGGTGAGGAAGCTGAAGCTGTCTAGCCCTTGTGTGCAGGGAGATATAAAAGGTTGGGGGCAAACATTGCTGTGGGTGGTGTCTCCAGGCTGCCCACAAACGCCGTTAAAGGCACAAAGACCCTTTTCTGCAGCAGGATATATCCTTTAATTTGGTTTTTTTTCTTTGCTTTTGCAAAGCATACCTGGAAATCTGGCTTTGAAGGATTTTTCTTGGGGTTTTTTTTTTTGGTTTTTTTTTTTCTTCTAATTTGTTCCTCTGCCCAAATAGCCTGCAGATTGCCCGAGAGACTAGAAAGGAAGTAAAATTTCCCTTTTTGCTGCCTGTTTTTCTTTACTTTGACGAGCTGTGCGGTTGCACGTCATGCTCGGTGTTACCCTCACCTTGATGTAATGCGTGTTCGCTTCTGGTGTAAGAGGTCAGGGGTGTATTTTTCTTGAGATCCTACAAAAACAGCACTTGCCAGTAACAACGAGGGGCAAAACTGCAACTGGAGTGCCCCGAGCTGCCCTGAGCACCCTCAAGAAAAGCATCAAAACCCCATAAAAAGCTTCAGGGTTTGTGTCTCCATCTCAACAAGCAGGAGAAGATGGAGGACATGGCTCTGTCTCGGGCTTGCAAATGCCACTTAAGGTCAGCCAAGAGAGATTACCCGGCGCGAGACACGCTGAGCTTGGTCTCAGCCTTGGCCCCAGCCAGACGACACGTTGTGCTGACACCAGTCCAGCCAATTTGTTTTTTTTAAGCGCAGATGCCCTCCATGTGTGCTGGCGGATTAAGGAGGAAGGACCGCAGGTTCATCCTGCTCATCGGCGGTGCCCACGTCACCCTTTTTCCAGCAGAAGGCTGCCTCCCGGGAAGCCAGGCAGGGATCTCACCGTCCCTCCCGGTTTCTTTGCTGCCCCAGGAGCTCACATCTGGGACCTGGACCTTCTAGGAAAGGTCCATAAGACCAGTCTCGTGAGGCTGTGATTTCACAGTGGACATGTACATGACATTATCTGTTGGGTTATCAGTCGTACGTGCGTGTCATACCCACAAGTGATGCGGGTGGGGGTACCGCAAAACATGAGCAGCCTGCCCATGGCAGGGGGCTGGACTAGGTGCCCTGTAAAGGTCCTTTCCACCCAAACTGATGATTCTATGGAGACGAGGAGGCTTTTGTTAGCAGTTCAGTGTAGGTGATGCCATGGCAAGTATTGTGTCAGGGTTGATGGCCAGTGGGAAATTCAGCACCAGTGATCACAGAGGAATGAGGGAGAGGAGGGACAAGACCAGTTTAGGAAGAGCGTGAGAAGATGCTTTGGCTCAAAGCTGCTCTTAAAAAAATAATACTTATAAATACATATATTAAAAAAGTATAAACACATAGTTTGAAACACTTACACGGCTGGCTAATCGAATTTGCGTCTCATCATAATATCACTGAGGAAAGGTCCAATTACAGGCATTTAAAAACCTAATCAGGAGCGCAGTTGTATTGCCGTTTTCAGCGATGAGTTATTACCGCAGATACCAGTGACAATTTAGATAGCTCTTGACTTGATCAGATGGGAGTACTCCCGGCGGGTGAGAGCTCAGCGTGTGCGAAACTTGCTGTTTTCTTTAGACGTGGGTTGATTACAGGAAAACCTTTAGCTATGTCAAAACAAAACAAAACAAAGCAAAACAAAAGATCCCCAGCCCACCTCCCCTCTACGCTGGTGAACTTGGCGCTGGGACAAGGCTGAGATCTGAAAGCCAGCCAGAAGCTGCGTTGGATTGTTTTATTTTATTTTATTTTTTTAAAAATCAATTTTGCTGAAATGTTTCGGTTCTTCCTGAATGAAAAAAGAACTTTTTCTTCCCAAACTCCTAATAAAACTGCCAGAGCTCGGAAGGAAAAAGTACAGACGACATGGTTTCAGCATCTTAGAAGCCTTCCCGTGTTGAGGAGAAAAGCCACACCAGGAATTTTCTGGCACTTCCAAGCAATGCGAGATGCGAATCCTCCTGCTACAGCTTGGGAGAGCAAAGCGTGGGGCCATTCCTGATGAATTTGAGCATTTCCATGGTGTGAATCTCCCATACCCACCTTCATCTGGACCTCTGTGCTTTCAGCAGTTTTTAATTTGGGGGGGGTTATTACTCGGGTGTCCTGTCACCCAGGACTTCTGTATGGATGTAGCATTTTCTGTGGCATCCCTCCCCAGAGCAGGGTGATGCCCCGAGACCACATGTGTGCATCCGAAGCTGGAAAAATCTCAGCTGTGGCCTTTTTATTGAGCACTTTTGGGCAGGACTTGCTGTTTGCGAGGGTCAAGGCAGGTGGTAGGAAACCTCACAGCCTCTCACGCCGGTTGGTGTGTTGGGAAGTATCAGGGGTGATGCTTTTGCAGGGGACACTCCTTCCTCGCTCAGGGATGTGCTGGTAAAAGTCAGGGCAGCCGCTCAGGAAAATTCAGGAGGCTGTAAATAAAAAGCAAAAAAATCAGTTTTCCAGCGGGAATGTGATACTGAATAACGTGGTTGTGCTGGGGCATCACTGGTGGTGAACCATCACCAGATTTCTAAAAAAGGGCTTGTAGGGTGTCAAGTTATTGCCTTGATTTCTCCCCTCCGTGCAGAAATGTGCTTTGGATGAGTGTTCTCCACAGACCCCACTCTGAGCGATCATTACCACTAATTCTATAAATTTTTGAGGGTAGACTTCCTTTATTTTCAGTTATTTTTATGTATATATTCTTTTGTTGTTGTTGTTGTTGTTGTTGTTTAACAAAAAGCTTGCACAATGCTCTGGGGGGAGTCTGACGAAGCCCCTAGGCAGGCCGTAATAATAATAAACCAGTGACAGCAGCAAGTGGTGGAGGGATGCTTAATAACAAAATAATAGCGCGGATGTTTAGAGCATTAAACATTATCATTGTTTGCTGGAATATGGGAATGGTCCCAGTTTGCTCTGGGAGTTTTCCAGGCATTCAGAAAGGGATGCGTTTGCTCCAAGGAGCTCGTAAAAGTGATGCTTTTAACTCAAAACAAGAATTCCCAAGCATTTCTCAGCCATTTCTGGTCTGTTGCACATGAGGACATGCTGAGGGCAATATGGCTGCAGATTTCCCGGGATCTGGGGTTTTGTGTGAGTTTGCAGCAGGCGGCGGTGGGAGCTGGGTGGTGGGTCCCTGCCATGACCCCAGGCTCAACAGGATGAACCCAGTGGGGTGTTTTGGGGCAAAATCCATCGACTTGCTTTATTTACTCAGATCCGTGGTCATTGCCACCAAAAAAAGTCTTTTGGGGAAAAAAATGTCCATCACTATAGGAAGCATCTCTGCATCATTTTTTCCTCCTCTCCTGCAACCTCCTCTCCTGCCTCCACCACCCTGGTGATGCCACAGGCTTTTCCCACCCCTTTTCCTGGCGGATGCCAGCATCAGGGAGGTGGATGGGAGCGGGGAGGCTCCGCTGGGGTCCCAACAACTGTGAAAAGCGGCGCTGGTGGTGGCTGGCAGGGAGGCCTGATCCTGTTTATCCAAGCTCAACCCTAATATTCTCATGGCTTTTTGACTAGACATCCAGTCAACAGCCAAAGCCCGCAAACGGAAGAAGCTCTGGCATATTTATACTGTGTGCTGGCATTGGCTCTTTTTTTTTTTAAAAAAAAAATTATCCTGGATTACCTAAGACTTGTCCTTGAGGTCTGGTCACCCCATGTCACTGAAAAACCTAGTGGGATTCATTCATGAACTTCCAGCCCTCCATAAAGGTCTGTTCATTCATAGCCAAGGCAGTTTTCTTTTTTTCTTTTTTTTTTTTTTTTTTTAAACTTTTTTTTTTTTTTTAATGCGCTGGCAATTACATAACTCTTTGTAAGCAGCAATGAGTTACTTGTTAAGTGGTCTTCACTAATGCAAGCACAAATACCAGGTGAAGAAGGCTTTTTCTTTTGCCCCCACCTCTTCCTGAAAGGGATGCTTTTATGTTCAAATAAGTAAAAACTGGTCGGAATTTCAGCAGGTTTCAATGGCTGTTGCTCCAAAATTCCCTCAACTGCTGTAAAACAAAACCCAAGCAGCTCTGAGCATCACTGGCAGGCAGGCAGTGGGGAGGATGTGATGGGGGGGGGGGGGGGCGACGGGTGCTCAGGATGGGGATGGATCCAGGAACATCATCCCCTTGGATCCAGGAACATCCCCCTCTCCTGGATGCAGGAGCATCTCCTCAGATTCTCCTATCGCTCGGGCAGGTGGGGAAATGCCATCTTGGGGGTGTTTGTTGCCTTGCTGGGTGCACCCTTGGGTGGGGGGCACCCCATACCACCCACCCCGTCCCCTCTCCGTCCCTTGCTGTGGTGCCAGGTTCTAGCAGGATATAAAGTTAGCCATAACAAAAGTCTTGGGAGGCACCAAAAAGGGGAGGTGGAAGGACAGACAGGGGCACACCTCGATGGATGCTGTCCCGGGGACCACCCCACCACCACCAGACACCACCCCAGCCCCCCCAGTTTCACCTGGCATCAGAGGTCCCTATTGCGGGGTGTACACAGTCAGGCCCATTTTTAGTAACTGCTGCCTCCAGCAACTGGAGAAATATTTTCCTTGCTGGCATAGAAATGAGGAAATTAAAAGTGTGTGGCTGGGCTGTATTTTTTTTTTTTTAAAGCACAGTGCAGGGCTTGAAGCACAGCTCAAGAGGCAGGAACAAAATGCCTGCGCTGGGGAACGGGCTTATTAATAGCAAAAATATATAGAAAATGGGGCAGCTAGCGTGCTGCTGCCATTGCTCGTGTTGGCGTGGGGTTTGGGGGGCTGCTGAGTGATGCAGGGATCTTTAGGGTCCTGGGTTACCCACCATCCCTGGTCCCATAGGTGCTTCCATGGTGCGGGGGATTATTTCAGTAGCTAACTTGCATTCCCAGCTTGACTTTTTTTTTTTTTTCTGTTTTAATACAATTAGAGAGATGACTAGTTCCCAGGTTTTAACATGCCTACTGAGGCTGGAAGGAATTACCCGCTGAGCAGTGCTGGGTGGCTAGGGATCCTCCATCAGGCAAAGGGGATTTTTTCACATTTCTCAGCACACACCCCCCACCCCCCACCCCCCGCCCCGGCTTTTTCCTCCAACGTCACATCCTCACGGCCTGCACGGGGTAGCTATAGACAGGGGAGTTGAAACAAGGGCTGCAGGAACACATTTCTGCGGGTTTTTTTGAGGTTTTTTAGGACATTTTTGTTAACAAGCATGAGTTTTCTGGTCCCCACCCTGCCACCATCAGGGCTTCATCCAACGTGTGCATCCTTTCCGTCACCCAGGCTCAGGCTGTGAGCAGGGAAAAACCCCGTGAACTACAGCAGGCGAGTCCTTGTCCCCTCTGGTCCCCTGTGGTGCCCTTCCATGTGCTTTTCTTAGCAGCACCTCATTGTTTTTCATCATTGTGCACAGTAGATATTTATGGAAATGGATCCATCGTCTGGTGGGTGAAAGTAAGGGGGTTTAGGGTGTTTGGTCTTGGGATACAGCTGGAGCATCTCATCTCTTCTGTTGGCACTGGTGGTGGTCCTAGTGATGGTTTGGGTGAGGGATGGGTGCACTGCAGGTGCTGCTGGTGGTTCTCAAGCCACTTCTGAAGGTGGACCTGGTGATTTAGGACCTGTAACTCCAGCCAGAACTAGGCAGTGGAGCAGCATGGGAATCCCCCGGACCTGTGGCAACTGAAATGGTCTTAACAGTGGCCTTAAGACATGGCTTTTGGAAGCAGTGGATGCCCTAGGGGTGCCGCTGTGTGCCTGGAGAGCATCATGAAGACATGGGCTTGCAAGGACCTGCCAGCATTATGTCGCTTTTAGGTCATATTACCCATCCTGGTGCTCAATTTCTCCTTTTGTTCTCCCATTCTGTAGATTCCCAAGTTCTTCAGGAGCCGGGGGATCGGTCACACTGGTGCGTGGTGGCATACTGGGAAGAGAAGACACGTGTGGGTCGGCTGTACTCTGTCCAAGAGCCCTCCCTGGATATCTTCTATGATCTACCTCAGGGGAATGGTTTCTGCCTCGGACAGCTCAACTCGGACAACAAAAGCCAACTGGTGCAGAAGGTCCGCAGCAAGATCGGCTATGGCATCCAGCTCACAAAGGAGGTGGACGGCGTGTGGGTGTACAACCGCAGCAGTTACCCCATTTTCATCAAGTCGGCCACACTGGACAACCCCGACTCCAGGACGTTGCTGGTTCACAAAGTGTTCCCAGGTTTTTCCATCAAGGCTTTTGATTACGAGAAGGCGTACAGCTTGCAGAGACCCAACGACCATGAGTTCATGCAGCAGCCATGGACCGGATTTACTGTTCAGATCAGCTTTGTGAAAGGCTGGGGCCAGTGCTACACTAGACAGTTTATCAGCAGTTGCCCGTGCTGGTTGGAGGTTATTTTTAATAACCGATGACTCGAGACAGAGTGGACTCATGACATTTATACTACTTTGCTGCTATTACTTCCTTCTGAGTGCTTGCTTTTCATGCAAACTTTTTTGTTTTGTTTTGTTTTGTTCGGTTTTTTCTCCCTCCCCCCTGTTTTGAGAAATAGCTTATGGAAAGATTTTTTTTGCCTTGGGTATTTTGATAAATCTCTTTTTTTTTTAAAGTGTGAATGACCAATAACTCAGAAGGGCGAGAGAAGGGTGCAGGGGGATGGATCACTTAGGATAATTATTTCATGCCTCTGAAAGGATCATCCTGTGTGATCGATGGATTCGGAAACCACTTGCTCTATGTTACAGCTCCTTCTAAGATCCCTGTATTTTTTCATGCACCACCTTCCCCTTGCCGCCAGCCATCCCTGGTGACGGTGACACTGAGACCCCCTTCCCCAGCGGTGCTAACCTCATGTTGCCACCGAAGGACAGTGCAAAACCTTCCCAACCAGGTCTTTACCCACCCTTACAATTTTTATTTTATTTTTCTTGTTGCTGGATTCACATCTTGTCACTGTGTTCATCCTTCCACTGCTTTTTTTTTTTTTTTTTTTTAATGGTCATGGATTGATGCAAGGGGAGAAAACAACAGCAGAGAAACCTCGTGCATGGCCCGTGCTTTATAATTTGAGCTGAGATGTGAAGTGACAGAAGCCTAAGCCTAAAACAAAAAACAAACAAAACCAACAAAACAAATGGGAAAACAAAAGAAAAAGTGTTCATGATAGTTGGTCTGTTGTAACCTGCTTGGCTCAGGTTATGCTGGTACCATCCTATCTGGAAATGCAGTTGTGCTTTCATTTCTTGAATTCATACACGAGTATGATACTTTTACACTGTTCTTAGCTCAATGAGCATGTTTAGACCTTAACATAAGCTATTTTTCTAAATACAAAGGTTTAAATGAACAAGAGAGCATTCTCATTGGAACTTTAGCATTGTAGTGCTTTGGAAATAAAACACACACAAAAGGACTCCTTAAAAAAACCCTGAGATTTATTAAAGAAAAAAATGTATTTTATGTTATATATAAATATATTATTACTTGTAAATATAAAGACGTTTTATAAGCATCATTATTTATGTATTGTGCAATGTGTATAAACGAGAAAAAAATAAGAAAGATGCACTTTGCTTTAATATAAATGCAAATAACAAATGCCAAATTAAAAAAAATAAAGAACACGAGATTGGTGTTTTTTTCTATGGGTGTTATCATCCAGATGAATGTTTTTTCTAAAGGAGTTTATGTTCCATTAAAAAATAAAAATGTACACTTGATCCTGGGCTGTGCTGAGTGGCTTTTTTAGTGAGGAGGATGAGGCAGGCAGGAGACTGATGCTCGAAGCGGGTACTGCATGGGGGTGGGCAGTGGGGGCACCCACCCCAGCCCCGTGTGGGACCTCTCCGGTGTGGGTAGCACCCGGACAGGGTCACTCTGAGCTTTGGGCTCCGTTGGGCTGATTCGGTGCACGTGGCTCTGGGCTCCCTGGCTCGGATGCACCCAACCAGCCCAAGTCTGGAGAGGCTGGCAGGGTCCAGGCAGGTTGCGCAGGGGTGGGTGCAAGACCTCCTGAGGTTATTTTGGTTACTGTTCCTGTTTCTCATCATTTCGACGTGAAAGAACCCCCATGCTAGGGACCCAGCTCCCCTTTGGTGCTGTGCCTGAAATACCAGGGGAGCCCAAACTTCTCAGTGGGGGGATATGGGTAGCCCATGCCACGAGGAGAGGAGAACAATTTGAGGAGAAAAAGGGGAAAGCCAGTCTTTGGTGGGTTTTCCTCAACTCTTTGCTGCCCCTCTCATCTCCCATGCCTCTGCAAATAAAGTTTATTTTTCTCGTGGCCCTGCTGACCCTGCCTTCAGGCGTTTGTTGCTCCACTGTGTCACATCCTGCTGGCACATGTCCTCTGCCATGGAGGAGGTCCCTACAGCTGGATCCTGCCTTTTGTAAAGACGGACTTTGAGTGGAAACCACCAGAGTCCTGGAGACTGAAGGATTTGGAGAAGTAGAAGGTCCAGACGGGCTTATGAATTCCCTCCCTGCCAAAGCGCTTGGACCCCTGGAATATGACTTCCAGCTTCTGCTGTCCACGTGGCTGATGGCCGTAGCAGTAGGTGAGGCTTTGTGAGCATCTAGACCAGGTTTGCTCAGCACTGTGCCTTTCTGCTCAACGATGTGGCCAACTGAGGGGTTTACTTGGTTTGCTCTGAATGGACTGTGCCTTCAGATGGGTTCCTGTCACTGAGCCTGTCAACCAGCTTCAAAATGGCTTTGGATCATGTGCAAGTTTCAATTTCCAGGCTCTCATCTCTCGTCTTTCAGGTGGGAGTCAGCACTGAAGGCTGAGGGCATGATGGATGCACCCACCTTGCTTTGTTTGATGTTGTGCTGAGGCACCTGGAAGGGCGGGTGTTGGGACAATGCCATCTATGCTGCAGTGCAGCTCATTGCCTTTCTATCGTGTGCCAATGGTACCTGAAATACCCAATAATCACATTGCACCTTTGTGGTCCAGCAGCCAAGCTGGCATTGATGGCTTGCATCAGAAGCTCCTTGACACCCAGCCAGGCAACACACCATCGAAGGCTCTACAGATGAAGGATGAAGGAGACAACTTCTGTGCAAAACCAACTGTTGACTCCTGAGCTTTTGCAGCGTTTATCTGCAGGAGCAGGGCTCTGCAGGCAGCAGGGACCTGGGGTTAGAGTAGTCCCCCCAAGTCTAGGGGCCACCAGGTCAATAGCCGCCTTAGGGTTATGGTCAGCTGGCTGAGAAGTTGGCTTTTACTCTGGAGTAACCAAAAGAGGGGATATTTGGCTCGTTTGTACTTCTACCTCCAAGCTGTTGTGCTGGTATCTTTACCCAGAAGAGGTGAGATGACACTTTTGTCCCTGTTGTATGACACCAAAGCAGCAGTGAGCCACACAGGCACACCAGAGAACTCTGTGATTAAGAGGTGTTTCACAGATGTTTTCACCTTCTTCCATGAGGTAAGAACCATAACCCTGGTGGTTAAAGACCTGAAGCCAGATTGTAGCATAGATGATGTCCCTTGAACTGAGATCTGGATTCTTGTCCCTGCTTATCAGTCCATGAGATGTGACCATATCATTTCACCTTGCTGTTTCTGAGGATTTCCACTTGTGAGATGCAGAGGGTACAAACCATTGTTCCTCCTGAAACCAGAAGTTAGAAATACTGTACCTGTAAATCAACAATCTGCACAGCCAATTTTCCAAAGTAACGTAAGGGCCACCAAAATGGTCAGAGGCTGGGGCACCCCTGCTGGGAGGACAGGCTGGGAGAGCTGGGGTTGTCCAGCCCGGAGAGGAGAAGGCTCCGGGGAGACCTTACTGCAGCCTTCCAGCGCTTAGAGGGGGCTCAGGAGAAAGATGGGGACAGAGATTTTAGCAGGGCCTGTCGCGACAGGACAAGGGGGATGGTTTTAAACTCAAAGAGGGGAGATTCAGACTAGACGGAGGGAAGAAATGTTTTATGCCGAGGGTGGTGAGACACTGGCACAGGCGGCCCAGAGAGGTGCCCGATGGCCCATCCCTGGGAACATCCAAGGCCAGGCTGGACGGGCTCTGAGCAACCTGATCCAGCTGAAGGTGTCCCTGCCCATGGCAGGGGGCTGGGCTGGACCGCCCAAACCATTTGATGGTCCTATAATAGTGCAGGAAAGCCCAGAGGCTGGCTGTGGAGGTGTCCCCATGGTGGGCACAGTGCTGGTGGGCTGTTGTATCACTTGCTAGATGCAACGAGAGTCTGCCGAGCCTAGGAGATCCTCCACACACCCCACTTTACACCTTGTCCTACATGACTAGCCCTAGCCCTGGCCGGAGACATGTTGAGCTAGCTGGACCTTCAGCTGGACGTGGCTCTCCAGGTCAGGTGTTACACTGATGGTCTGGAGAGTGAGCTGAAACACCTCGCGGAGCACCTTATGGGATCTTCACTTGATTTCTGCTGTCAAAGTTAAAAGACTAGGTGATGCTGTTCGCAGTAAGTAAGCTGAGAAATAATCAGCAAAACTATGGCTTTTCAGTACTACAGCAGCTTTAGCTAAAATATTCCAGTCTTCACCTCCTGCTGAGCTAATTTTAGCCCTCATTCAATACGGAGGAAAAAGAGAAAAGAAAACGAAAAGGAAAAAGAACATGACAGAAGGATGCTGAGCACCAGCTCATATGTGTCCCTGTTAGCCCAGAGCCTGTTCAGCTCCAGGGCTGGTGGAAGCAGGGTGGGAGGCAATCTGAAGGTTAAAATAGAGGCTGGAGGTTAAAGAGAGGAAGACTTTCCCCTTGGCTGGGGTTTGCCGATGCTGTAAAACCATCTTTAAGGCTCAGAAAAACTGCAGCTGCCTAAAGCAATGTGGTGACCTGGTCTAAATCTACTGGTGGCGTGGGGTTGTCTGCCTGGAGACTTCGCCTGGTGGGACCGCTCTCACTTTGCGTGGGTCCCCCTGCAGCTGGTGCGACGCCAGGCTGATACGCCTTGCCTGAATCCCGAGGGAATCTGTCAGAAACGCTGTCATGTGGCTGCTCTTGATCTGGTCAAATTTGGATGATCCAGTAATGGATTAATCCAGTGAAAGATTAAGGAACAGAACCACAGCCCTGACCTGCCCTTGGATGGAGGACCTGTGGGTAAAGGCTCCTTCCCAAATGGAAACACTGATGTCCAGTCTCCATGTCACTCCTGGCCAACAACAACCACATTCTCCTTGCTCCTTGCCCACACCGCCTGAACCTCTTTAGGTATGAGCATCCCCAGCTCCATGGACATCCACAGACACCTTCCAGCAGAGCAGTGGTGAGCCCTGGGACCTGATGTGTCATTGTGCTCTGTACAGCTTAGCTGTGGTTTCCACTCTTCCCTCCTTGGAAATCACCTTACCGAAATCTCATTCACTTAAGAGGCTCAGACATCAGCTGGTTGAGACTGTCTGAAGTACTGATTTTCCAGCGGACAGCAGGACATGTCTCCCTCTTGCTTATAAAAGGATTGCTCTGGAAATTTGGGATGTCTGAAATCAGTCTGCTCTAGTTAACTGTTGCTTTGGACCTGGCCCCAGCATAATCAGTGCTAAATCTGATGATGATATACTGCAACAGTAAATTACAGTGTGGCTGGACCTTTTTTTTCCCAATGTTGCCGAGCAGTAATTGAAGATTGCAATAAAGAAGGGTCAAACGATGTAATTTTGGCTGCTAAATCATACGTGAAAAATGCTCCAAGTGTCAACTGCTGATAAAAGGTAATGCCTGTAATGGCTGATGTACTGCAAGGGAAGGAGGTAAAGCTCCACCAGCTTGAGATCATGGTCTTCTGCATGGGAAAACCATTTGCAAATAGATTTCCACTGGGATCATGGTGCAGAACCATGATATCCCAGTCTCACTTCGGGATCTGAGTCATTCCCTGTCCTCCCCTGTGGGCTTTTGCCTGGCAGGTTGTTTACAAGCCCAATGAGGCGAATGGACCCTTCTGTCCATGTAGCCCTCAGGACAATGTCCTGGTTATGGGTTGGAGACTCCAGGCAATTCAAAGAATGAGGACTTTTAAGGACAAAAAAAAAGTATTTGCTTTATGCTGGTTGTACTTTGTTCTCACTGTTTACTGGTGTAAAGCTGCCCCAGTGGAGCTTAACTCAGCCTGCAAATGGTAGCTCATTTGAATCTGTGTGTGTATTTATGCATGTCCTCGTCTGGAAGGGCTTCTGGAGGCACAGTGGTGAAGAACTAGCTTAAGATGAATTAATAAACACCACCCGTATGTGGAAACAGCAGTTGCTTTTTGTTGTCTACATGTGTTTAAAAATACATCCTGGTTTACTGGGCACACGGTTGGAAACAAGAGTCAAGGTGGGGATGACCTCTGGTGGGTTAAGGGAGATGAACGTTGGCTGGGAGAACTGTTCACAGCAAGAAGCAATGGATGGAGCTTCTCCTTGGCCATGTATTTGTGCAGTAGTATGGACCCACATGGTGTCCTGAGCCTTTTTGGGCCATTATAAAGACCTTGCCTCAAGCAGCCCATGGACAAGCAGCAATGAGAGGGGTTGTGCTGGGGCTGAGCACAAGGTCAGGACTGGGTTTGAACTCCCAGCCCATGGTTGGAGAGGTTTGTCACCTGTGACCCCACTGTGTCACCAGGCTTTGACATCCCTGCCCAGCCTTTGCGCATTTGCATAGTGGGGCCAGAGAGATGTCTCTGGGCTCTCTGGTAAGTCATTGTACAAACTTTTGGGTGGCTTAAAGATGAAATGAAACAAAACCTGAAACTCTCAAGAGGCTCAGGTAGCTCTTGTGGTTAACAGGGAAGTCACTGCTGTGTCAAGTTTACCAGTCAAGGTCCCTGTCACCAGCTTCAGTGGAAAAGACGGGGACGTTTCTTCTTTGTCATGCTGACTGGACCACCATCATAAACTACCAAGTTACTTCTGGTGATGAATCTGACTATCCTCTTTTTTTTTTTTTTTTTTTTTAACACTGACTCCTTAAAGCCAAGAGGCTCCAATGCTCAGGTGTCTGCCTGGCTGTCAGCTGTGCACCAAATAACTCATGAATCTTGTGACAATGTTGGTCAAGTCTGAAAGTGTGATGGCAACCTGAGGGTGAATCCAGGTCCTGCTTTTAGAAATGAAAAAGGTCAGGTGGAGGGAGAAGACCTGGATTAGCAGCTGTCCCAGAGCAGAGGCAGGTCAAGCTGTGCCACGACCTGTCTTCCTTGAAGGAGCCTGTGGTGAGAACAAGGGTGTGCTTTGCTGTCTGGGCTGGGGCAGTGGTCCTTTGGTGGCCAGGCTTTTGAGATGCTCGCTGGATCAAGTGAGCAAGGAAAAGCAGGTCTGAGCAGGAGCAGGACTCTACCTCAGTGGTTAAAACAACCTGTGCAAAGGGATGTTGATGTCCCCGTCCCAGTGCCGGTGTGTGCCTGGTGGATGTTTATTGCAGAGGTGGGGAAGCCCATGTGCCCTCCCCTGTAAATGCACACCCTTCTGAGCTGAAACAAGAGGGGGGCCCCTTACACCCTGCACCCACCCACAGCTCAGTCTGTAGGTGCCATCGGGAGGTGGGGAGCTCCTTCAGCCAAGGGGTGCTGAGCCCCTTTGAGCCAGCTGTTGTGGGCAGAAGCCCAAAGCTCTTGGCTCCATCACTTGCAGCCTTGCACCCACACAGGGTTAGGACTAAAGGAAGGGAGGTTCAGGCCCTCTGGGTGGTAGAGCAGCTTTGAGAGTAAAATCTGGCTGGTTTCGTCAGCTTTCTGTGGCGCTGAAGTGTTCGCAGTCTTTCTTCATATCAGACAGGAACAAAGCTGTGGAAGGCAGATGACGATATGGGTGCTGTCAGTTACCAGGGTTACAACACGTATGGGAAAAAGGAAAAAAACCCCACCCAAACCCCTCATATATTGCAAGGAACTAACTATTAATTTTGCTGTAGTGGCAATACTTAAGATTGGCATTACCATGGATGTATTTATATCTTCTGTCCTGTAGAAAATGTGTAAGTTATTCTGCGGTGTGCACATACCCAAAGCTGGAGCTGGGCCACCAGGCATCTCTGGGAGCTGTTGTGTGAGACCTGAGGAGGTCCCCTCTCATTCCCTACAGCTGTCCAGATGAGAATGCCAATCTGAATATGCTTAAAATTAGGAAAAATCACATTCAAACCCCAAAGGTATCTATTTTACACAAGGCACCCTGAAAAGAAAGAAGTAGGACAGCTGGGGGTCCCATCATTCAACCGGTGAAGGGACATAACGGTGCCAGTATCACACCTATTGAGGCATGTTAGTCTAGAGCCAACCTTCAGTGGAAAATGGGACAGAAAACAAGTCTTGCTTTCCATCAGCAAGGCAAGCCAAGGCTGAGAGCCTGCAAGGGCAGGAAAACAAAATAAAGCTGTTGTAAAAGGGCTCCAGTGAAAGAAAGCAGGAACCAGGTGTCAAGGCATTTGGTAGAGCCCGATGGAGGTGCAAGGCGGCCAGCCAACCTTCTTGATCTTGACGGGAGCTGGGAGGGTGGTGGGATCCCACAGAGCAGCAGGTGGGTGGGCAGGGTGCTCAGCCGAGGTGGCCATGGGAAACCAACCCCCTGGAGATGCCCCAGAACCCCAAACCGCCCCACTGGAAGTGACGTTTACTCCTTGCCCAGGAAGCCCCGTGGTTTGACTTTTCCAGCCCAACAAGCTATGGGGAAGCTGGGATGAATTTCATGGTTGGAGAATTTTCTGGTTTGAATAGTTGATCAAGAGCCAGCAGTGGGACAGAAAGGCTCGCTGCCCACGGGGTCCCCAGCTGAACAGCTTCCAGTGGGGAGAAGTGGAGCGGGGCTGGTGGCAGGGCATCGCCTCGGCAGGATGGGCTAGTGAAGCTTAGTGCCTCCACAGCCCAGCAGAGGGGATTGCTTTCATCTTCCTGCCTGCAACATCTGGACCCTGGACTCGTAAAAATTTCACTGCTACTTTAACCCTTCAGGCCCTTTTTTTTAGGGTGTTTTGGTTTTTTTTTTGTTTTAGGGGGAATGTGAGGCTGCAGTTGGTGGATCACTAAGCCCATGGAGCAGCATTGCTAGCTGGAGGTGCTGCTGGCTCCATCTGTTGCCCATGGAGAGAGGGATGGAGGGGCCTCAACCAACAACTGGGATCATCCCTTGGAGACCCTGAAAGAAGCTGTTGAGCTGGACCACTAGCAGACATTGGCGTTTTAGTGGGTATTGTAGAAAAACAACATTTCTTGGGACTTTTGAGGTCTTCTGCAGGGATGCATCATCACTCTTGGCAGCCCCGCTCCAGGGTCAGATTGATTTTCAGCACAGTCAACCCTGATGCTCCTAATCCAAAGCCTTTCAGCTCTTGGAGGTCATGCTGAGTTCAGGAGGCAAATTTCTCACCTGGGGCGTATTTTTGTCGCAGGAAAACCGATCTCCAGATACAGACCTGCTTGTAGCTTGGGAAACTCCAGGAAGATGGAGACAGGGAGATTTTGGTGTTCAGATGTCAGAAGCTTCAGATACATTTACCTCCTTTCAGTGGAGATGGACAGCCCAGTAAAACAGCCTCAGCCCAAGCAATAAGGGGCACAGGCTCGTGATAACGGCAGTATTCCAGGGATGTCTGAAATGGGTCTGAAAGTGGAAATGGTTGACATGAAGAGCAGGAAACAGTAGATCTTGGTCATATGTTTCTGCGCCAAAGTCTCAGCTGCTTTTTTGAAGCTCTGTGCAGGGTTATCACCCATGGGCTCTGCTTGGTGGTTCCTGGGTGTCCACCTGAGAGCTCCAGGCATTGCATGGGCGTGGAAAAGCTGAAAACACACACAGCTCTCCAGTCCTCCAGCTGCTGGAGGAATTTGAAAAGTGCAAGCTGAAGACTCAGAGGCTGGATGGTTGAGGAAAAAAAAAAAAAAAAAAAGATTATTTGGAGCTATCCTAACTTTTAAGTCAGCCTGGTTTTAAATGGTTGGGTTGGCAGGGCTTGGCTCGGCTCTGGGAATCTTGATGGGAGCAGCTGTGGGACAGCCCCAGGACTGACATGCCCAGGGGTATGCAAAAGCTCCTCCATCAGGCCCTGAAGCCTCCTCAGTCGATGTGAGAGATTTGCCTGGTCCAAGTGAGCTGGGCTGGGCTGAGCGATGCGGGAGGAGGCAGAAATGGGAGCCCTTACACTGAGACAAGAAGTCACGATGGGTATGGCTATATCCTTCCATATCCATCATCTCCTGAAGCAACAAATTTCTGCCCCTCCGTGGTTTTGTTTTAAGCAGTTTTATCTCAGGGCTGGACTTTGAGCTTGGCTTTTGGTATCTGGCCCATGGGCGCAAGCTCTCCCTCACATCTCATGGCTACGCAGCGGTCCATGCTAGCATTGCTCTGCTGGTTCCTCCCACTGCTGCAGCCTTTCGGATGCTCCCCTAAGCTCGTCACATCGCAGAAGCACTCTGAATGGCCTTGAGGTGCTTCTGCCTCAGTTTCCTCTTCATCCCCGTTATCAACCCCTGCCCCTTCGACGGCATCTGGGGTGCCTTCCCTCCACCAGCAGAAGGTGTGTATTTTAGAGGCTGGTGATGGCTTCTCCCCAGTTCATTTATACACCTGTTGCCCAACCGAGCGCTAGAGATGAAAGTTGCATGGCTTCCCAAAGAAGAACGTGCCATGGGAAGGGGAGTTGCAACAGGCACATTAGTGTGGCCGCCGCTGCCGCCGGTGTTTGTAAAACCTCCACGCCAGGAGACATCAAAGAGGGTATGGCACCCTGGGCTCCCAGGCAGCGGGGAGCTGAAATGCCCTTCCAGTTCAGGCATGCCTCAGAGTTTGCTAAAAAAACCCACTTCTTATTAATCTGCAATTGAAACTGCAATTATGCCATCGCTCTGAACAACTCCATCGACAAGTTTGGGCACGGGGAGAGCCCGAACCACCGAGGCTGGTGGTGCACAGCCCAGCCTGGCCACCTCTCCCACACTCACCCTCGGGGTTACTTGGGCTGGTGGACCCCACTGTGATCCACGGTGTCCTCCCCCAGTGGGGCCAAAACGCGTGCCAGGGTCCTGGGGGGCAAAGCTGCCTGTGGGAGGAGTGATGGACCCACGTGGTATGTGGCTGCTGTCACCTGTGTTGTAGTCTCATGGTTGTCCCCACCCTCGTGCAACAGATCTGGGTGCCCATCTATCACCACCTGGCCTTCGGTGAGGTTGGCTTCCTCCGTTTCATGCCCGAATTGGCATCCCTTTGCAAATGTGGGGATCAGCTGCTTCTGCAGGGTGCTTAATCTAGACAGCAGACCCCCAACACACTCAGCACCTCAGCTAGGGGGTTCTGGAGTCCTCAGAGGTCCTTAGTTTCTGATCCTCCTGGTCTTCCACCTTCCTAAATGCCTCTGTGGGTGGCTGGTGCTGTCCCTACACCACACACAGCCTCAGGATGCAGCATGGACAGGACATCTCACACCGTGGGGATGCTCAGCCCTTTCTCCAGCCAGGCCTGTTTGACCCAGCAATCCCCCAAAAACACATCTCTGAGCCTTCCTCTCCCCAGGAGCATCCACCTCGTCAGGTGCCCCTCATCCCCTGGGAGCCAGCCCCGCTCACCCAGCCCCACGCTTACCTCTGCTCTGAAAACGCTCGTTTCAGTTTTTATTGTTCTCAGATGTTTTTTGGACCTTATTAAATAACATTGCAAATGCTGATGTTAATTAAAATTCCTCCTAACTGCTCCCTGCTCACCCTCATCTTGCAACCCCTCCTGAAAGCCCCATTCATTTTGGGACCTTCCCAAGCCAAGGCTCTCCGGATCCAGCTTTATTCAGAGTGTTTCTCCATGCCACACACCTCCTCTGTAAAAAGCTCTGTGATGCAAAGCACTGTCTGCTTTTTCTTTATCACCATCTTCCTATCACTTTGTCCATCCTTGGACCTTCAGCTTGAGGAACACCAAAAGGATTTATCGTGCTTAGGCTGGTCTTTATCTGTGCCAGGAATGCAAGAGCCACCACCATCAACAGATAAGTAACATCTTGTGGAAACAAGTCTTGGTCTCCTGCCTTCATGGTTGGTACTGGGTATATCTTTCTGAAAGATGACATTGGGAGCCCAGCTCCCATCTGTTCATCACTGAACCTTCAAGACCCGGAATAACGTCACCTAAATCCCTGGGGTCTGACGTTAGTAATATTCTGCTCCAGGGGTTTTTGGCCCCTTGTGTGTGCAGGGGGTATATGTATCCTTGGGAAATTTGTTAGCCTGGCTGGAGGAAAAGGCGTCTTCCCGGCAGGAAGGCTGCTTTGCAGACAAGGGTGAAAACTGCTGAAGTGAGACATTTCCTTAAATTTCAAAATGCAACCCCACCAAGGAAGAAAAATCAATGGAATAATATAAAATGGGGCTGGAAGAGAGCACTGAAAACCAGCTCGTCTGCCACTGAACCCGAGGGCAATCCAGCTATCCTGAAACCACCTGAGATCACTGATTTTCCAACCTGTTCTTCAAAATCTGAAATGCAACTCCACTATTTTTTCCAAGCAATTTTCCCAGGCCTTCATTATTCCCTCGGCTGGCAAACTGCCCTCTGTCACCGAGGCTGCGCCTTCCTTCCTGCAGATTATGTCTTCTTAGCCCTTCCTCTGTGATTATGAAGAGTTGATTTTCTTTCTCTCAGTAGCTGTATTTTACAATTTTTTCTATTTTACTATGTACCCTCACTGCTTTTTAATCTCTAGACTAAACCACCCCAGGTCCTTCAAGCTTCCTTTTTGGGATGGCTTTTAATTTTCTAAGCACTTTATGCACTCCCCTCCAGCCTCCCTCTATTACTAGTTCCCCACCTTTATTACTAAATTGTTATCTCCTGTTCATTAGACATTACTTATTCAGGTAAATGGCATTTATTATAATATCTTTATTCTTTGCATTATTAAAGAATATAATAGCTGTTGTCCAGCCATCTGCCAGCTCTTTAGGGCCTCGCCGAGGTGAGGGATGGGTGTGTTAAGGGCAGTTATCCTCAGCACCAAACTGCAATAGGACCATGGGGAGTTGTGGGGGGGGGGGGGGTGAAGGAGAACCAGCTCAGTGGTTCGCAGCATCCCAACCATTGCTCAGATGTGCTTGAGGGACCCCCCTTCCCAAAGAGATGTAACACACGCACCAGAAATTTGTGGTTGCTCTGAGGTTTACATGGTTTTGGGGAACGCCTGGACTGATCCAGACCCAATTTGCAGGATCCCATGGAAAATCAGGGTTTAAGTCCCCAGATTTTTGCCAGGCAGGGAGAAGCACAGCATCACGGCCTGGTGTTAAGTGAAAGAAAGGGTAAAAATGCAACTTTTAATCCATTTTCAAATGATGATTTCCTCCAAAAAGACACATTGATAAGAGAAAGTATTTTATGTTTATTGCAATTAGCTCAGAGTACACAGTTGACCCCTCTGAAGGTAAGGACCTTGGAACTGCAGAACCAGCATCACCAGTGAGATAAGCAGCAGTCATCAGCACACAGTGGGTTTCTGTTTCAGATGGAGGACATCAGACCCCCCGCTAGAATAAAAACATCTAGTCCTACCAAAACACACGCATCTAGAATTAATTTTTTTCAGTTATTTTTTCCAGTTGGTGGCCTGGCCTGGGATCTGTACAACACAGCAGCAAACTGGTGTGCGTGCCCTGCACGGCTGCTCAGGATGTTCTGAATCCAACACAGTGCATTTTTTAATTATTTTTTCTGCTTGAAAAGTATGATTTTGATTTGAAAAGGTTTTGATGAAGGTGCCTGCATGCATTGCAGAGGCTTTGGTCAAAGAGCTCCATGTATGCTCCCGCAGATTTTAATTCGGGCCATTTGAGACTAAAATACATGGTGCAATACATCTAACTGTGCCTTCACCAGCAGTTAATGGTGTCAGCTCCATCGGAGTGGTGATCCCCAATCCAGCTTTCTGAGGCTCTTGCTGGAAGAGGTGGGAGGAGGTGAGGTGTCCCTGGAGTGGAAGAGGTGGGAGGAGGTGAGGTGTCCCTGGAGTGGGTCACGATTCTGGAGGCGAGATGCCTCCACTAACGCCAGGCAGGGCAGGGAGCTGCCCCAGAGCCCTGCTCACTGGAGCAAACATGATGCATGTGGGAAGGGATGGCTCCCGGGGGAGACTGGACAGCTGAGATGGTCAGTCGTGTCCTGTGAGCCCATTACTCGAGAGGGAGAAGATTCTCTGGCATTAGGAAAATGGAGGGGGAATGTGGAAAGCAGCAGGCCAAGGAGGAGGATGGAGTTCCTGTGGGAGCCTGGTGGCTTTGTCGCTCCTTGCTTCACCTTCCTCCTCTTTTTTTCCCTCTTTCTCTCTCCCTCAGGCCAGGACAAGATCTTTTCTTTTCTAACTTCCAGGTTCCTTTGGAAAGTGACTCTTAGACCAGGTTGGTGTAGGCGAGCAAAGACCCCAGCAGCCACTGCTGATTAATTATTACTTCCATCCCTCTGCTTCTTAACCTTGGGAAACTCTTCTGTATTGGGCAATTACTCCCCCCCCGCCCCGCCCCGCCCCCCCCCCCCCCCCCCCCCCCCCCCCCCCCCCCAAAATGGGCAATAGTCAAAATACAACTCACTCCAGGCTTAAAAAAAAATATTCCCTACCAAAACTGCAGGTCAGAGATAAAAGACCTTTTTGGAAAGGGGTCCATGGATGGAGGGAGGGCCCTGGGGATGTCCCAGGTTAATCTGCACCAGGGCAGCGATATTTGGGAGCAAGGTTTCGTGGTGGCATTAGTGGCCTGGCAAAGGGACTCGGCGGAGGCTGGCTGTTACAACACCGAGCACTCCAGCCCTCAGCATGATTTCCATTGGCATCTGCATCGGGAGACCTTTGCTCAGCTTCCTATTAACCATTTAGTTTTAATTAAAGACATTCACCAGTCAGCTGTCACTGGCCAGCTGGGAGACTAAATGGGTGGTCCCTGACCATTGTGTCCACCTATTTTTATATTTTATTTTTTTTTTCACTATTCTGGCCATTTTTGGTATTGCAGAGGAGGGGAGGAGGTGGGTGCCAAGGGGGTGCTTAGGGAAAGAGGTGTGAGGCTGTGATGGAGCTTTTGGGGAGGAAAGGGAGGAAGACCCCTCACGCTGCAGCATGTGCAGGGATGAAGGATGCAGCGATGCAGAAGCCCCCTTAGCCCAGCCCGAACCTGAACCCTCTCCCTGTATATTGCTGTGAGTGGCCAATCTGGGGTGTGCACACCCAAGACGGAGGGTGAATATATCACCCCGATGTACACCAAGTGCTTTGTCCTGGTGCCACCCAGCTGTCCCGAAGGGCTGGGGACCTCAGGCTGCCCACACTGTGCCCACCCAGTGGCCACAGGGCTGCGAGTACCGCTCCGGTGGCGGTGGCGTCCCGGTGTCCCTCTTGCGCTGACATCCGTCCCTGGTGAGGTGGGAGGGGGGACAGCAGCAGCGTGACCAGGCTGCCGGCTAGCTTTTATCTCCCTCCTCTGCCTTATCTGCTTCCCGTAGAAACTGGATTGTGAACGGGTGCCCTGGGAGCTCGGCGGGGAGCTCGGAATGGAGTGGCTGATGGGGGCGGCTGATAACGGCGTCTCCTGGAGACGGAGCACTTGGGCAAGGACTCCTAGAAACAGCTCGTAGGGATGGCGAAGCTGAGATGGGTGAGATTAAAAAAAACCCTTTGCAGCACTGGATTCCTCATCTGCCTGCAAAACAGACTGCGCTGAGATCCTGTCTGACACCTCGGAGGCGAGCTGAAGCAGCGAGAGATCCTGAGGACCTGGGATGACCCTGTGAGTCTGGGGAGGATGGATGATGCTGGTGGCCAAAGCTGCAGCTCCCATGAACCAGGAGCAAATGGGGCAGCTCCTGCCACCTGAAGCAGCACAGGAAAGCAGGTCATGGCCAGAGATCGTGACTTGTCCTAAAAAACACCCCAAGGCAGCAAGGTCAGGTAACTGCCCATGGGGTGTTTCAAGCACAGGTACAGGATGCAAACATGGGAGGGATTTGCACCCACAACCCACCCCAGTGTGCCCTGCATAGGTGATCCCACGTATTAGGATGAAAATCGCCCCTCGGTGAGACCTTGGGCTGATGTGGGGTTGGGTTTGCATGCACAGGGGTGACAGTAAGGGACAGAGGCCACTGGTTGTCCTCTGGAGACCCCAGCTGAGTGTCCTGGGTGGAAAGCACGGTGGTGCCCTACCGTCTGGGCTCCCTTCCAGGTTCATCATGGGACTCCCAGCAAATCCCCTGGGGCAATCCGATCTCTGGGACTCTGGGCACCTATCCATCCCTCCGGCACGTCGGCACGGCATGTCGGGTTTTCCATGGTTTAAGGTGCCAAAGTTCATTGACAGTCCTGGTGGCTCGGGCACACCCACAGCCAGTGCCACCCTTCATGGGACAATGCAGGTCACCTGGTGAGGAGGAAAGAAAACAAGCTGCGGTAGGGATAAAGCCACTTTGCAACCGTATATAAAACTTTGGGGGGAAAAAGAAAAAAAAAAAAACAATCACCCTCGTGACATCTCCTACATAAACAGCAGAGGTTATATTGCGGCTATTTGATGGGTTTTATTTCATGGAGCAGTCAGACTTGATGATGAAACTCTGTCTGAAGCTTCATGGAGACAAATGACACATGTTTCCCAGTAGTCCTTGAATGGCTATCAAATGTGTCATAGTTAGGAGCCAGCCTGGAGGGACTTTTTCTCCAGTAGCTCCTGTTCCAGGAAATGAGTCTGCCCTGTGCATTCCCTGGATTTGCCAGTGAGCTAGGAGGCATCTTTGTTAAAATTAGAAGGTCCGGTTTGGCAAATTTTCTACTAATTCTTGAGTAATTTAGGAGGTGAAATAACCACGTGGCAAAAGTCTCCCATCTGTTCTGGGAAGAGATGATCAGCTCATTGGGAAATGCAGCTCGCCAGGAGTGGTGCAGTGCCATGTGTCCCTCTGCAGCTCTGCCGGGGGTCTGGTGTGAATCCTTCGTGGCCCTGTCCTTGTGCTGCTGCTTGCGCCAGCTCCCACAGCCCAGAGGGGACCGTCACCCCCGTCCAGTGAGCTGCACAACCCCGTACATGCTCTCTGCACCACCCACGCACCTTTGCATGGATGCCAGCAGCTTGCACAACCCACCGGGATGAGGTCAGGGACGTGGAGCGTGGCTCTGGCTCCCAGTTCCCTTGGTGCGCATCCAGGCAAGCAAATTCATCTCCACTATGGAGTGGCCACATAAAACCTGAGGATTAGGAGTTGTGTCAGGTCTGTGTGAGCCTCTTGGGAGTGCTGGTATGTCACTTGGAGGCCCAGCTCATTGTCATGGGACAAAACTGTGCTAAAAAGCCCTCAAAGCATCCCCAGTGTGGGGTACTGGGCTCCTTTTGCAGCGTGGTACCCACCAAAAGCACTCCGGTTCTCCCCTTTGCCTTCCCACCCTGGTCTGGGACAGCCCCAGGGCTGAGCTAGGGACAGCACAGGGAAGGCTTGGTCATCCCTGCACTACCCCAGCCCCAAATATCTGACATGAAATAAATTACTGTGGCAGTAGTTGAGCCATCGCATCACCATCTTGAACAGGGAATACTGCGAGAACAGCCTTTCCAAAGGGATGAGGCAGTTAAAATCCAGCAAAATCACAGAAAGAGCAAGTTAAAAAAAAATATCCAGTGCCCACCCCTCTTGCCTCCCTTCCCGTGAACTCTCTTGAACTTGAAAAAACCCAAACCAAACCAGGGCTGAGTTCAGCCTCAGTTCAAGTCGTAGATAAAGTTCAACCTACTTCTAATTTTATCCCAACAGTTCCCACCAGAAAACAGGCTCTGGTGTGGCACCGTGGGGGTAAGCCAGCCCTGACCTTGACCCCTCCGCCAGCCCCTCTGGGTGTCCCCAACCCCCTGCCCATCAGCTGCCACATCCAGGTTGGGACAGTGAGCAGGAGGCCCCGTGCTTAAGCCACCCCATGGGAGCACCTCCTGGACATGACCACGGAGCATCACCACCCCATGGGGCTGGTTTTCCCCCACCATCTCCAGCCAGGGCCAACCTGGGCTGGGCCAGGTCTCCACGTGACAGTGGCTGATGGACTTGCCTTTGCTCAGGGCTGCTCCAGGTTTGATTTTTCATGGCTCCCCTTAAGAGTGGTGCTTTGATCCAGCAATTAGGTGAAGCAGAGAGGAGGGGAATTAGGGGAGGAGGGAGGAATTGGGAAGCAATGGGTTACACCTGGAAATGAGCAGGGGGACATGAGGCTCCCTGCAACCTCCTTGCAGTATTTCCATGGGTGCCATGGGTGCACAGGGGTGATGGCAATTGCTGGTGGGATTTTGGAATGCAAACCCAGAAAACCCCAGGCAATGCATTTGCAGCTGCAGAAAATGTTAAAAAGGGAGAAAATCCTTGCACGAGGTGCTGGGGATCTACATGGGAGCTGCAGGGATGGTCACCTGCACCCAAAAAGGGGAGTGCAGGTGGGGACCGGGACAAGGACAACTCATCATCCCTGAGGAGGTGACATGATTGGCTGTGGAAAGGTAGCTGAGGTGGCCACAAGTGACTGCATGGAGCTGGAGAGGGGAAGGAGCCCTGTCTGCAAACACAGAGGGAGCAAAGGGAAATTTAAATTACAGGACAGAGAGCAAATGGGGGGAAAAATGGGTAAGCGGGGCTGCAAACCAGAACCCAAGGAACAGAGCCAGGTGATTTGGGCTTAGCCTCTCCTGCGAGAGCAGTGAGACCCTATAGCGCTACTTTTAAGTGCTCATAGAAGCAACAGAAATGCAGTTTTATATAAAGAATATATAAATATATAAGGGAGGACGTGTCCATGCATTGATTGTGAAAACCACTTGCAGTCTGCACACGCAGCACAATCCTTCTCCCAAATGCTTCATTGCCTGACACCACCCCCCACCGCCCCAACACCTCGCCAATAAGACTGCATTTATCTTTAGGAAATCAGCACAAAACCTGGTTTTTGAACAAATACACCATATTTTTGTGCTTTAAGAGAAGAGCAGAGCAGACCTGCAAACTGAGATTTGATTTCTCACCCGAGTTGTAAAATGCAGCCCTAGGGATAGAAGTTACCTTAGCTGTAAAACAATCCACGTACCGAATTTCACAACCTTTGTCATCCCTCTCTCCCCAGAGCAATATTTTACAGCATTTGCCCTCAAACCAGTTTTTCATCAGATGACACGTGTAATTACTACCAGACAGGTTTTTGGTAACCCACCTCCTGATGCAGTTTTTCCTCCCACCCTCATGCTGTGTAGCTGCTGATTTACTGAATTTGGCCTCTTCCAGACTTGCTTTGAAAGGTGAATTGGAGCTCTTTTGGAGCTCAAAATCTAAAAAACCATCAAAAGATATAAAAAAATATCAAAACTCATAATTTTAAAATTGGTCGCTGAGCCTGAAGGATGTTCTTCTCACCGCAGCATGCTGGTGGCATTTACTACTGGGAGACGCAATGTTGTTTCTCTGTCCATGGGGCTGATGGATGAGGAGAAATACCTGGAGGTTTCTGCAGGATCAAGGGCTGGGCTGGGAGTTCTTGGGAGGGCCCAGCTCCAGCTGTGGTCCTTGATTTCCAGAATGGTTTGGAGAGGAGATCATGGACTAGAATCATGGATTCATTTAGGTTGGAAAAGACCTTTGAGATCATCAAGTCCATCATGACATCATGTGCCTAAGCACCACATCTATGCCTTTTTTAAACACTTCCAGGGATGGTGACTCCACCACCTCCCTGGGCAGACAGTGGGTGAAGAGGATGGTCCTGCAAGGCTGCTGGAAGGGATGAACTTCCAGAGTGGCTGGGAAAGGTGGAAAAGGACCTGGGGGTGATGGTTGACAGCTGCCTGAATGTGAGCCCCCCGTGTGCCCAGGTGGCCAAGGAGGCCAGCAGCATCCTGGCTGGTGCCAGCAGTGGTGTGGCCAGCGGGAGCAGGGCAGGGCCCGTCCCCCTGCCCTCGGCACTGGGGAGGCCGCCCCTGGAATGGCGCGGTGGGCTCTGGGCCCCTCGCTCCCAGACAGACCCTGAGGGGCTGGAGCGTGCCCAGAGCCGGGCAGGGGGCTGGGGAAGGGGCTGGGGCACAAGTGCTGTGGGGAGCGGCTGGGGGAGCTGGGGGGTCAGCCTGGAGAGGGGGGGCTGAGGGGAGACCTTCTGGCTCCCTGCAACCCCCTGAGAGGGGCTGGAGCCAGGGGGGTCGGGCTCTTCTCCCAGGGAACAGGCGACAGGCCGAGAGGGAACGGCCTCACCTTGTGCCGGGGGAGGGTTAGGTTGGGAATGAGGGAAAATCCCGTCACGGAAAGGGTGGCCAAGGCTGGCACAGGCTGCCCGGGGGGCTGGCGGCACCCGCCCTGGGGGGATTTATAACACCTGTAGCTGTGGCGCTCGGGGCCAGGGCTTAGCGGTGGCCTTGGCAGTGATGGGTTAGCGGTTGGACTTGGTGATCTGGAAGGTCTTTTCCAACCTAAATGATTTTAGGATTCTGTGATTCCAGGAGACCAGAGCCATCCCATTGCTATGGGCCCTTCTGCAGTAATTGAACCACACATTCCCCCATGGCACCAGCAGTGGGACCAGTTTGGGACACACTCACCTGCGGTGAGGGAGATCTACAGCTCCGGGGCACGGCTGGGCAGCACACAGGAGGATCAATCCCCACCCATGAGAGGTCCAACCTACAGGAGAGCCGCTAGGATTCAGATCTTATCAAGGCAGGGAGCAGTAAATGCTGATCAGGATTTATTCTGCATTTTATCCCATGGACAAAGAAGTGCCAATGACAGATAATTTGGCTGCAGGTGACACAAGGGACCTGGGGAACACCCAGCTTAGCTGATGTCTGACCATGGCACATCAGGCTCGTGCTGCTCACGACCCACCTGTACACGGCACCCTGGCTCCGGCTCCTGCACCAGGGGTTGCACATCTGATGCCAGAGCAGCGGGCTGGGTGCCAAGAAAGCCCAGGCTCCCACAGAGCTCAGTATTATTATTTTTAAAGGTAAGAGGCAGCAGCTTGTTCCCCATCTCCACGCACAGGACAACAGCCAGAAGGGACACCCTGGTGCATGCACGAAGCAAAAAGATTTGTCTCTTGGACCAGGAAGCCTGGGGACACCACTGGTACCTCTGAGCATCCCCCAAGTAAAATCCGGGCTCAGTGCTGTCTGCAGCACTATGGAAATGGTCTCCATCACCACCTGTTTGGACTTTGCACTGGTCCTAGACACCAGAGGATCTCACAGACCACTTTCTCCACCTCTCAGGCACATGCAGACACTCACTGCAGCCCAGTTCCTCAGCCACCTGTGTTCCCCATGTCTCTACCAGTTGCAAAGGCACTGGATCTCCTCCAGAACCTAACTGCTTCTCACAGCTCCATCATCAATGACCACTGTGCGGTCACCAGCAGCGCCAGTGAGGTCTGTGCGGTTCCCTCCCCATCCTGGCTGCAAGGCCACATGCTCATGTCATGCGTTTGGATGCCTAAGAACAACATGCGGGGGGACGGACATGCCGCTGCATTTCCCTGCAGCAGGGCAGGGAGAAAGGCACAGAGGCAGAAGCAAGCCCAGGACCATGGAATGCATGGTGGAGGTCATTGCTGCCATCAGACCTTCGCCACCTCCCGGCATCACTTTCTCAAAGTGGAAACTTTTGATGGGAAAGCTCTATGGGAAGTTATTGAAAAGGTCTGTGCTAATAAAGTCCAAACACTTTGTTTAAATGTTATTGCTACAGCAACATAACATACATTGAAACAAAATGCTTTGTTGGGTGAAAAACTCAGACAATTTAGGACAGAATGGAATTTGGAAATCTTGGCATTTCTCTTGAGAGGGACTTTGCATTTTTTCCCCATTAACTCTGTGGCATGGCTACGACTGGTGGGAAATAGTTAGCCGATGGGATGAGGCACTGGTTCAGCATCCAATCCACCAAGGCTTTGCCCTTTGCAGCACTGCTAACTCCCCCTGAAGGCTGCAGCCCTGAGTGGAGCAATGCCTTTGCACTGGGTGGAGGAAGCCCAACCTCCGCCAGAAGGCTCCGTTTCGGTGGCCTGTGCTGCGACCACCCATCCTTGGGCCCCTGTGCTCATCTGCAACAGTGAGGATAACCACAGCAACTCTCCACGAGTTACAGGCCGTGTCTGCATCCCTGGAAATGTTTAAATCATTAAATTACAGCCCAAGGATGGGGTATTTTTTGCAGAAATCCAGCTCTAGGAATGAATTCAGAGAGGTCCTCAGGAATGGCATAGATATAAAGTACTCACACTTATGTAGCCACTCAAGTCTCCAGCTTTATAATTAATGATCACAATATAGGATCCAAAAGAAGAGGCCATGTAGTCCTGCAATGCACATGAATTGTTTTAATATGGTTGTTGTTCTTGTTGCACCCTGAACAATGATCATTTAAGCTACAGTTCAGCTTGCAAACATGGCAGCAATGCTGTTACGTGAAGTGTGAATGCGATTTGTCACTTAGGATTTACCTTTGTTATCCATTTTGCCACCAGCAGGAGCATTTAAAAACTCCTTTTATTATTCAGTAGTAGAAGCGGAGCTGCTGGAAGAGGAGAACATCCCGGCTATTTGCAGGTTTGCCATGTTTTAGGAAAGCCAAGCAAACTTACTCTGATTCAGGGGGTTTCTTTATTTGCCACTCTCTGGGTTTTGGCAGCCACGAGGAATTCACAGAAATATTCCTGCATCTTGAACGCTTCAGCTCCACAGCAAGTCCCATCCATCTGCTCCAAAATCTTGAGTTTACTGCAGGTTATTTTCTCTTTTCATATATCTTGGTGGGCCCAGGGGCCCAGGGACTGTCCCTGCTCTTGGCTTGGCTGCTCCCAGCCCAGCTCCGGTGCTGACAAGCTCTTTCCACAACTGGTCCGGATGCTCACAACCTTGATTTGGTGGGACAAGCCACACTCCAGCTCCAGCACACCCTGGAGTTGTAGAGTCTGGCTGTAGGTTGGTGTGGTTGATGGGGACATTTAGGTATGGATCCTACAAAAAGGTGGCTTTGGAGGAGAGATTTGGATGGTTTTATCTTGTCATTTACCAGCAGTGATCTGTCTCACTTGCTGCAAAACCCACCCAGCTGATGCAGCAACAGAAGTAATTGGAAGGAACACAACAAAACCAGTTCCTACTGGGTCAGCTTTCCAGTGGCCCGTGGCACGAACCAGCTTTTTTGTTTTACGCTGGGCGATTATCAAAATAACCCAAAGCAGTGTCTGGTGATTGCCCAAAGGACTAAACAGACTAAATTATATATAATTTCTAATTTCTAGCCCTATGTAAACGTCTAGGAATGACCCCACTGTCCAGCATATGACGTTTTGTGGAGGCAACGGGCAATCTGCCCTCCATCACCAGAGGTTTTATGAGTAGGTTGGACAAGCTCCCCTGGGAAGGGTGCTGGTGCGCTTGGTCCTGCTTTGGGGCAGAAGGATGGATCAGGTGATGACCCACATCATGAGGAACGCTGCCCGGTAGGTCATGTCATCTACTTTCTGTGTTAGCACAAAAAAGATCAGGTGTGGGGCCACCGTTGTTCTCTGGGCAGGGGACCCAGCCTGGGTGTGCCGCAGCAGGGAGATGCAGCAGAAATGGGGGGGCAAAGAAACCACGAGGGGGTTATGAAAAAGGAAAGCATCATGGATCAGCTCGGTTACATTAAGTGTGTGGGTCACTCTCCACCACCTGACCTTGGCTATGTCTGATTTACCAGCATGGATGTTGGTTATGGTGGTTGAGACCTTGACTGCAGGCAGAAGTGCAGCAAAAATGAGCTTTTTGGCAAATTGAGTTAAACTCATATAAAATGCTTGGCATGGAATTTAAGGTTAATATCTGACTTCTACGAGAGGCATGAGGAGATGATCCTGAAAGCCAGCAGCGCAGGTCAGGAAGCGTTTAATAAATCCCAGGCTCTTCCCCTAAGCAGCTATGGAGCTGTGCATGGAGCTGTCATGGAGCGTGGAGTGCTGGGTGATGCGCACTGGGTGCAAGTGGCCCGTGCCTCGTTTCAACACCTCATCCCTGTATTCATGGCCTTCCAGCACCCAGCCGAGCCCCCAGCCAGCAGCAGGATCCCTCTGCTACGGTGCAGACCCACCTCCTTCCCCCTCCTTTTTGTATTTATTTTGCAGCGTGGCTGTGCTGCCGTGAGCTCTGAGCACACATGCAGGGCCACGGACAGCATCTCACCAGAATATTTCTTCAAAAGCAGGAACCATTTCACCTCCAATTTTCTGGCCAGAGCCTGATGACACACGGACACACACTGCTCACCTCCAGTGACCCATGGGGCTTTCTTTCAATTAGATAAAAATTAATTGGCTTGGGCTAGAGAAGGGTTTTCCAGAGGATGCTTTTAAGAAAAACTACTTTTTGAAAACTTTTGCTTTAAAAAAACAGGTTGAATGTGGTAAAAGGCAGAAGTGGTCCATGACCCCTCATTGCGTGCTGTGGTGTTGGGTGAAATGGATGTGATAAATGGGGGTCCTCCAACAGACCCCGAGGTAGGACACAAATAGATGGGCAATTCCCTTGGGACAGATGAAGGGGAGCAGGTGGCGGGGGAGGCACAGCCAGGAGAGGGGCCAAATCCATCACCCATGGACCTCTGAGCCCTCTGCACCGCTCCCACGGGCTTCATCCTCACCGCTGTGAGAAGTGATGGGGAGGGGGCCTGTCCCCAAGCAGAGCTTCAGCACCATGCAGGATCCGACCTGGCGCCAGGGCCATGGGCTGAGCCATCCCCACAGAGGGAAGGATCAGTCCCTCTGCTACGCTGCCAAGCAGACACTGCTAGGGATATTTCCACCACCCCCACCCCCATCTTCCTTTTCTTCCATTCTGAACAAAAGAAAGGTCTCCCCCAGACCAGCACTGTCTTAACCCGTACCCACAAAAAGATGGGAAATGTCAAGCTTTAAACATTTATTACTCAGATGATGCATTTTATAGCATACACTGGGTCTGGATGTTCTATAAACAAAGACTGAATTGCCACAAAGAGTTATGAGCTCCCTTGTTTTAACAGTCTCTGAAATGCTGAAAACATTGAGTTTGTGTTTTCTCTAGTATGAATATCTAGTCTTTATTCTTCCCCAAACCTTTTTCCTTTTTTTTTATTTTTTTTTTTAATTTTTTTAAAGCGCTTAGTTTAACAAATATGATTAAATTAAAAATGTTGTTTTTTCAAATGCAAATAAATACATTAAAAAAAATACAATGAATTGCTAGCGTTAACTCCGTGTTCTGCAGGATACCGCAGCTCCCTTGGCTATCAACAGTGGACTTTGCAACCCTTAGTGTCATTTCTCCTGAAAAGATACTGAAGATATCACCGGGACTTGCTAATAGCTAACACCAAGAAGAGCAAGATTAGTGTAAAGCCATAAAATAGCCAGCGGGGAAGTGAGAAAAAAAATAGTATTTAAGATTTTGAGAGACTTCCAAGTGAGGGATGTTACAAAAATAAGCATGAAAATAAATCATAAGTTACTCTGACAAGTTTTCCTTCAAAGCCATCAATCACGCCAAGAATAGATACTAATTAATCTTCTTCAGGGGAACAGGGGAACCAGGCAAATCGCTTACTTTTCCTTTTTTCCCCCCATTTTCATTTCACCTCCCTATACATAAGACTTCTCCAAAGGGGAGTGAAATCCCTCACAGGGAAACCAAGCAAGTCATTTTGTGGGTAGCAAAAATCTTCAGCTGGGAAATAATTTCACCAGGAACGACGTGAATTAGATGCTGGGGAGTCTGGCAGAGAGCCAGCAAACCTGCTCTGCATCCGAGGGGGACCGGCATGGCGGTGCTGCAGAGCATCGCTCCTCTGCAGATGCTTCAGACACTCACCTTCATACCAGCCCAAGGTTTGGCCCCATACATATTTGGCTCGAGGAGGTTCTTTGCCCCTTTGCTGATACAGCCGCATGGGGACGTCATATTAAAGCCCCACGTGGATACTTCTATTGAGCAGCGAAGATTGAATCTGGCTAATCTGGGGAGATGTAGCCAGTGGCTTCACAACTGCAAAAAATACACGTTTTAGAATTACACTTTTTTGGCGTTTCTTAACAAAGCCAAAAAAAACCAAACCACCCCCCAAAGAAAGGAAGAAGAAAATACTCAATGACATCTGTAGGTGCTCTCACCAGGAATCCCCAAAACTTCCCAGCACTGCCCCCCATCCTGCCCCATCCAATGACCTTGTTTTCCCAACATGGTACCACAGTTTAATGATGCCATATGCCTGCTGGCTTCCAACCGATGGACTTCAGAAAGATACCATTGGCAGCATGGAATTTTGATCGACAGCACCATGTTTGGTCGACACTTTGATTCTCAAACATCAACAGAGTGACTGATGTACCAAAGCAGTTCATGGCTGGATTAGCATACGTTGATAGTGGAGACAAATGGCAAGACATTAAAAAAAGACTGATTTCACATAGAACTTCTTCGGTGGGATGAATCCCAGTGTTGGAGGGAAAAGTCATGGGCCAAGCCTGGTTGGTGGGGTTTGCAGGATTGCATCCCAATGGGAAAACTGAATAAACCCCTCACGGCTGGCAGGGGTTGGGAAATGCTTGAACAGAAATACTGCCACATGGCTTACACTTTACCTGTGAATGCCTCCTGACGCACTGATAGGTGAAAATTCAGGATTTTAGAAGCCAAATCTCCAATTCTCTGGGGTTTTCTTTCTTTTTTTTTTCTTTTCTTCTTTCACTACATCCCGAGAGCAAATTCTGGGGGAAGGGAGAAGCTGCAGGGGCCAGAGTGGTGGTCTGGATCGCTGCCGGCAGGATCCCTCGCACCCTGACCCACCAGGCTGTGCCCCCATTATAGGACTTTTCTGTTCTTAAAAAAAAATAATAATCAAGACAAATCTGGTTTTCAGATCAGATATCTGGTCTTCTCCCAGAAGGCTGAAGCTGTGCCTGGGCACACGGCAATAGGTGTTAAATCCCCTTCTCCTCCACTCCCTGAGAAATCAGGGAGCACGAAAAGTCAAGATCAATGGGCACAACCCTGAGCCTTATAATACTGATGGGCTTTGCCGCCTCCATCAAGTTCAGCTGCTCATTAATACTATCAAACCCCATTGCTACTAACGAAGCTGAGGCAACGCCAGGCGCTGTCACCATGCAAAGCTCCCGGGCTCGAATCCATGAAGCAGAAATTAATTTTTCCAACCAAGTCCAGTGCATTCAGCAACCATTTTACTGCTTTCTGGGTAGACAGGAGGACTGAAGCTCCCGTTTCCAGCTTGCTCCTCTTGTTCCATGTGCAGGTTAGGAACCACATCAGCAGACAACTAGATGAAAATTTAGATTTAAAATTGAACTGCAGCATCAGGACTCTCTGTCTCCTGCAATGCATTTTCTGCTGAAAATTTCTGCCCTTTAAATTTTGCAGCGAAAGCTTCCACCCCATCACAGACAGACCGACACATTCATAAGGCACCCAAGAACATACTGCACATCCAAAGAGGTCAGGGTGAAAACTTTCTCCTGTACAAGCCACCAGGAATTCAACATCTTCCTTGGAAAAACGGGTTTGAGCTGCTGGGTTCAGACCCAGCCTGCCTGATCCGGGGGCCATGCACGCCAGCGTCGTGGCATAAATTCTCTTCTTCTCACCAGGAAAGGAAAGTAAGTTGAATAATGGGAAGAATACAGGACGGGCTGCCGGCACTGTGCCTTCCTCGGCTCTCTTCTACTGCACAGATGTGACAGGGCAGCTCGCACAGCTGAAATAAGCACCTGAAGCGATTTAGTAAGCCAAAGCATCGCTAGACAAGCAAATAAAGAGACCACTAAGCCTTGTTCATGGTTCAGGGAGCGATGCAGTGGCGTGGTGCATCCCTCCGTACCAGCCTCCTCACCCTCCAGGCATCTCCTTGCCCAGGCGGTGTCTTGCCATCACCCCCCTGCAGCCACCCCCTCCCTCAGGATGCTCCAGCATGGAGCTGCCTGGGGATCCCCGAGCAAAGTCTCCCCCTCCGAACACATCATCTATCCCTTGGTGACACAGTGCCTCTTACACTGACCATGGGACAGAGCCACTCCCGTACACCGCACACCTAGAAACACTGGATAGCAAATTCAGCTAGATAGAAGCCAGGCTCAAAACATCTATTTTTGGCTTTTCCTATTTTTTCCTCTACTTTTTTCCTCCTTTTTGTCATAAATTGATTTTCTTCACATTATTAGTCTCCAAAGAACAAAAAACCTTCACGTCTCCCTTGCCCTGTACATTATTAAGCCTGACTATAACAGGCCTGGATTTAAATGTATAATTACAACCATGACAGTAATGACAATAAAGCACTCCTTCAATGGAAAAAAAAAAAGTATTAAAAAAAAAAAAAAAAGAAAAAAAAGGGTTATAGTGGCTAAGAGATAATGGCGACTCGAACAGAGCCGCAGAATCCCCTGTTTCTTAGAGCTCCCAGCTCAGAGGAGCTCTCAATCCATCGAGAAGGTACTGGCAAGACGACGGTGGCTACGTTACTTCTGCAGTGGCTTTTGGACTCCTTTAAAACACTCCTTCTGCTTCAGCATCTTCACGTAAACCATGAGTCAGCTCGGGGGAAGGCATCACTTTGCCGGTCTCCGAGCTAATCACAATTGTCCGTTCAACAATACAATAAAGTAAGAAGGAAATACAAACGCTCGAGAAAAAGAAAACCCAGTGCAAATAAGAAAGTCGTCCCACTCTCCAACCCGCTGTCGAAGGGGTGGCGAGCTGGGGCAGGGGATACACACAGAAAGTTGAAGACAAGGAGGCGGGGAGGGGGGGACCTAACGCAAGCCCCGCTCGACAAAAGCCATCAATTATGAGTGTCTGGTGTAGTGTGTGTCTGGCTTTGTCCTCCCGAGACATCTGCTGCCTGCTGTCTCCTGCCAGTTGGCTGGGGCAAGGCCGGAGGACAGCGTGAAAACAATACTAGCCCCCACTTGGATTCGGCTTATTTTTTTTTCTCTCCTCCCCACCCCCCAACCCCCCCACCCCCCCAAATTCTCTGTCTTCTTTCGAAAGCCAAACAATAACCCGGCGGGATGCGTTGCTGCTGCTTGAGCAATGAGTTCAGAAAAAGAAACCCCAAAAACAAAACCACGGCGGGGAAGAGGGGTGGCACTGAGCGACGCAGCTGAAAAAGAAACATGCTTCTCCCTCCCTGCCCCACGAATGTATTCTCGAGCATGCTGGGGTTTGGTCTGCTGGGGGATTGAAATCGGAAAAGCTCTTGCCGGATCCTGTCAAGGTGCATGTCTTCTTCTCGTCCCTTCCCACCCCACCTTGCCCTGCCCCTCAAGCCGTCAGTTTTTGGATGGTCTTGTTGTAGTACTGCGTGATGGTGGGCGTCAGGGGGTTCCAGTTGTTGGCGTGCAGCTCGATAACCTCCAGCAGCAGGGAGCGCGTCAGCATGGACTCGGAGGGACACAGCATCTTGTCACGCGCTATCGCCAACAGCTCCGTCATCATCTCGGGCAGCTGCTCCTCCAGCAGCCGGCCGGTGCTCTGCAGCTGTCGGGAGAAGAAGGGGTCAACCATGGCATATTGATCCTTATGGGTCCCTTCAGACTTGAGATATTCTATGGTTGTATCATTCTACAATATGAAAACACCCTGCCGGCATTTCCAGACATCCTCCATCCCTCCAATTCTGCCCTGCTCAGTGCGGCGGGGCAAGCAGGCAAGGTTAAAGGCGTCGTGGCTTTTGAAAACCAAAACCACCTGGCAGCCTGCTCCAACAGCCAAACATAAAGGGTGAGATTTTCAAAAGCAGGAGGAGCTGCTGGAGGAGCGAATGGTTCAGCTCCCACTGACTTCAAAGGCAGCAACACTGGATTGCTTTTGGAAAAAAAAAAAAATAAAAATCATGCTATTGTCAAAACAAAGCGCAGGCTGTGATGTGGTATTCCTGCCTGCGACCTGGCCGTTCATTTACTCGCTGATTCATAGCTGTCAGTGACTCCCAGTCATTAATTGGAATAAGCAGAGCCCTCCTGTATGCATAACAAATCCTGCCCTGCCGAGATCGGCATTTATACCTGTCGTGCCGCTTCTCTGAGGACAGACAAGATTTTTTTTTTTAAAGCAATTACTCCTTGGAGAGCCTCTATGGAGCAGCATAAGCTCCCCAAAGTCCTAAACTTAAAAATTCCACCTCTCCTCCTTGGTTGCCTGACGCTTTGCTGAATTTCAGCCATTCAGGCTGCAATTTCAACCATTCAGATGGCAAGGACAGCATCCATCCCCACAGGCCAATCACTCCCCAAAAGTGAAACTCTTGGAACTCTGCTATATTGGTACCAGCATTGCTCCGCAAAGCTGCTGCTGAGCATGGCAAACCTCTTCACATGAGCCACAGGGCAGCTTTTGCTCCAATACAGGTGTTTGTGCTTAAAAAATAAAGGCAGGGTGAGATTTGAAGGCACCAGGATGATGTAATTCTGTGATACACGACCCTGCTACCAAAATTTTTGCATCCATTTACATGGATCAAAAGTCCAGTGACAGAATCTCAAAGGCTGTCCCTTATCTCCCAGTGATGTCTTTCATGGACCTGCTGGAGCAGGGCCAGAGGAGGCCACGGGGATGGTCAGAGGCCGGGGCACCCCTGCTGGGAGGACAGGCTGGGAGAGCTGGGGTTGTCCAGCCTGGAGAGGAGAAGGCTCCGGGGAGACCTTACTGCAGCCTTCCAGCACTTAGAGGGGGCTCAGGAGAAAGATGGGGACAGAGTTTTTAGCAGGGCCTGTCGCGACAGGACAAGGGGGATGGTTTTAAACTCAAAGAGGGGAGATTCAGACTAGATGGAGGGAAGAAATGTTTTATGCCAAGGGTGGTGAGACACTGGCAGAGGCGGCCCAGAGAGGTGCCCGATGGCCCATCCCTGGGAACATCCAAGGCCAGGCTGGACGGGCTCTGAGCAACCTGATCCAGCTGAAGGTGTCCCTGCCCATGGCAGGGGGCTGGGCTGGAGGGACTTTGAAGGTCCCTTCCCACACAAACCGTTCTGTGATTCTATCATGCAAAGAAGCAACATGGCTCTTTGGGTCTGGAAACATCTAACAGCTGCTTGACACACGCGTAGCCAAAGAAGGGGCAAAGCCATGAGGAGCAGGGTGGGTGGCGCGGGTGCTTCCCTACCTCCATGGAGCAGCAGAGCACAGCGTCTTCCTTCACATCCTGAGATTGCAACAACTGCGAAAAAGAGAAGAGACAGGCGGTGAGAAATGCATGACCTCCTCCTCCTCCCTTATGACCTTCCTTCCATCTCTTCGTCCAGCTTGGCTTTTGCCACTTCCAGGTGGAAAGGACAGAAAATTAGAAAAAGGGGAGAAAAGATATTATCACCATAAAAAATGAAGATGAACAGTGACAAAATGCAGGGTAAAGGGGATCAGCGGTGTACCCACTGCTGAGAGTGAGCAAGCGGGGCGGAATAGAGAGAATTCAGGTTAACAACTTCCAAAATAAATTTTATTTAGCTTATATTGCTTTTTTTATTCCCCAGCAGAGCAATGCAAAAACATACTCATTTCACATACACAGGGACTAAATACAACCATCAGACGACAACATGCCAGCAGCACAGCCCTGGGAGCGGCAGTTTGGAAGGGACGGCAGCCACCCACCACCAAACCTTTCCGTCCCTCTGGGGACACTTCTAACAGCCACAAAACCACCTGAAGGGAATGTGTTACATCCAATCCAGCCTGATTAATACCGCTCCTTCTAGACTGATTATACAGTAGCAGGAGCGCAATGGGTTGCAGCAAAACTATGGTGTCTCATGTGCACCAACGCCAACCCTGCTCTGCTCTCTGTATTACAAACACAAGCTTGTAAGCACGAGCAATTTTCAAGAGAGATCCCGAATGTCGCTCTGCATGGCATGGGATGGCAAAGGAAGATGCTCACCCCTCTTGGTTCAGACTCGGGGTGCGCAGTGAGGGTCAGCCTGGCTCTACCTGGCCGTGGCAAAGCATAGGAGCTCAGCACACTCACCTCACAAACCTTGAAGCCACAAGGAAGGACCCTTGAAACCAGATCAAAATTACACATTTTTCTTTGTTCTCATCTTTATGACTTTGTAAAGCACGTAAAGATGCTGCTTCAGGTATTTTGCTAAAACCATAAGAGAAAGCACAGTTGTTCTAGTAATTTTTAAGTAGACAAAATAATGAGATTCTCAATCAGCCAGCAAAGTGAGCTGGAGAGTTACGAATAACACTACCGTGAGGTGGCTGATAAAATGACAAATGTTGGCAACACTTGAAGCTACGGCCACTTCCACTCAATCACCTTGGGCTGAACAAGCCCTGCTGGCCCTGAGCTAATCCCTGCGTGCAGCGGGGAGCTGAGTGCATGCACTGAACACTGAGAAAAAGGGAGAAAAATTGGGAAAACTGGCTTTATTAGTATCTGAAATTCATCAGGGAGAGGCAGACATTGGAAAAATGGTCAGGCTAATTAAAACTGCCCATATAAAAACTGCTTAGCATAACTAAATGTACTCCAAAGTCACATCCTTTCATTAAAATCACAATTCTGATTCTCAGCCTTATCATCTCTCCTTCCCACTCCCATTATTTTATGTTTCCTTTTCGTTACAAATAAATGCCTATTTGTTTACCAGCTGGAATACAGCTAGGGAAAAGAAGAGGTAATTCAAGGAATTATCATTGCTTTCAAAATTTTGTCCTCATCCTCTTCTGTTTTCAGCAGAGAGCAGTTTGTTTGCTTTGAAGGTGATGTTTCCATCATCTCGATGAGCAGGAGGTCCATTGGTTTTTATCTCGCATTAGCCAAAGGGTCAGCCAGGGCTGAACCACAACAGCCGTCTCCCCCCAACCCCAGTTAATCTTTCTGCTGAATTGTTTGGAAAATGTTAGTTAAGCCCAAGATGCACACTCTGAGATAAGTTCTCACAAACAGCTCACAGATTCTTCACAAAACCCCCATGAGATTATTTAAAACCCAACAACAACAAGGAAAAAAAAATATCAGTTAGGGACAAATATGAACAGGCACTAGTCCAGCAATCCACTCCTGGGGTATTTAGCTCGTGAGCACAGCATAAATCAGGGCTGCAAATTAAATATACCTTGCCTATTTTGCCGTTCTTTAATAAAGAACATAATGTGAAAATTAAAGCAACAGAAGTGGAGTTAGGATTGATGAGGAAGGCCTGTGGTGGTGGCCTGACCCCAGCCCTTCCTCTGTCACAGTCTCCTTGATGATCCTGCTCTCTGCCAGGGATATGTGGTCAGGGAAAGGCTGCAACTTCACTTGGGCTTTCCTTGCTGCATCTTCCCACCTGCAGAGCTGGGACGCACTTCCCTACCTCTAAAGGTGGTTGTGAGGACGAATATGCCACTGTCAAGTGCTCAGGTATTTGGCTAATGAGGTACAGTCTTACCTACCTATGATGACACAGACTATATCCTACCCCCAGCCTTGGGCAGGTACCTTCTACCTTCAAGTTGTCCTCCTGGACCTCATCTGACATGACTTGGCTGAACAAGGAGCATGCATGTGCTCCACCTCATCCGTCCAAGCACCACATGCTCCACTGCTCCATCAAGACACCATGTGCTCCACCTAACCCATCCGGGATGCGCCAGCACCTCACCCATCCAGGCACCATGTGCCAGCACCTTGCCCATCCAGGCACCACGTGCTCCACTGCTCCATCAAGGCATCAAGGGATACTGGTCCCAAGGGCCACAGTTCGGCATCTGCCTGGGATGTGTGGGTTGGGGAGGCCCACAGCCTGCCCACCAAACCCAGGCAAGGCCCTGTGCAGCACAGAAGCGCCCAGATCTGCTGGTGCTCTGAGAACCACAGTCCAAGTCCATGCCCACAGATGGCTGTCAGCCACCTGCAACAGTGCAACAGTCTGAAGCCAGGAGGATCGGAAAGTTGTCACTGTTTCTCTGCATATTCATGATCATAACTATGTTTCGAGCACACAGGGCTCTGGATCTTCCCCAGGATGTAGGCACCAGCTATCTGCTTCTGACCCCTGCATGCTGGGACAGGAGGAGATCCAGGAGCCCAGGTGGCTCTCCCTCACCTGGCATGGGCACTGAACTGCTGCTGAAGGCAGACAGCAAGGGCTGCACTGCAAGGACTGTGCTGCCTGGGGTCCCACCATCAGTGTCCTCAGCCACTGATGACATCTCACATGTGTTTCTCAAAGGGTGCTTCGTCACCACCCAAGGCTGCCCCATGTGAGCACGAGGCACCCCAAAGCAGTGGGGTGGTTGCTTCAGCAGGAGCACAGCATTTCCCAAAGCTCCTTGACTCCCACATCAGCCCTGACGGCACTGCAAGAAAAAATGGTGCAAACACTTCAAGATGTCCAGGGAAATCACAACCCTCCTGAAGCACTGGCACTTGCGTGACCATAAACCTGAACCCATCCAATTGCACTCATTGTTTGCCATCTAATCCGTATTTACTTAAAATTTTTTAACGTAAACATGCTATACCCATTAAATTAGCACTCCCACATTGTAATTCTTGTTTATTTAGCTATTTATAACCGCTCCTCCCTGCTGCGTGCATCTGCCCAAATCCCACCACGGGCACCATCCCACCTCTCTCCACCAGGTTCCCACACAGTTCAAACCAGCCGATGAATGCGGACGAGGGAGCTGAAAAAGGAGCGTGAGGCAGACAACGGGGCAGGTGAGCTGAGACTCACACGCTTCTTGGTTTAACCTGTAATTATCCCCCGGAGGCTGGGGCTGTCTGCGAGAAAAACTTCCCTTTGCTCTCCAGCCGGTTTCCCCCGTATCGGGCGAAGCCGAGCAATGAAAGCAGCAGTTCCTGCTGGAAAGCAGACAAAGAGTCTGCTTGATTTCCTAAGAGAGGAGGCTGCATGCCAGAATTTGCCCAGCCAGTCATATAATACCCAGCCTCAGTTGCGAAAGGCTTCTCACTTTTGTTTCTGATGCTGGACTAGCAGTTTTGCAGACTGGTGGAAGATGTCAGGCTTCTCCCCTTCCAAATTTCTGTGTCCTGCTGAGAGATGGGAGCACTGGGCAAGGTCCTCTGCGACGCAGCATGCCCAGGTGGGCTCTGGGCACTAAATATTTTCATAAGCAACCCAAAATAAATTGTCAGGTCTGCTCCTGGAAATGCTGCATGTGGTGGAGCTGCAGCACCTTGCAGGGTGGCTCTTGAGTGCAACTAGTTTCCGTGGCATGCTACTGGGACCAGTCTCCCCTGGCCTCCGTGGCCTCCAAACCTGCTCTTTATAGAGGTAAGCAACGTAAGCCCCATGGGGTGGGCATGCAATGGCTGTTGAGGGGGGCAAAGAATCCCCAAAACTTCAGCTGTGGTTCATCATGGAACCTGGTCCTCCTCAACAGCAATGGATGCATGCTCATGCAGTGCAGACACCAGGAGCAAACCAGAGAGCTAAGCTGATGAGATTCACATACCCACGAATATTTGGGTTTATTATCTGCTTTCTGAGATCACCTGGGCTGCTGAGAAGCTGAAGTGCTCACTTGGTATTCTCAGGGGTGCCCACGCCACAAGCAGGACCGGAGAACCTGCCCCACCATCCTTTATCACCAAACCATGCACGTTTAATTGTGTTCTTCAGCAATTCTCCCTGGGAGATGGAGTGGGAACAGCCCAACGCATACATTACCCCTTCCAGCTGCAACGATATTTCTCCTGCAAGGCACAGTACTAATTATTGTGTATGATATCGCTTGCAAAATGGCATATAAGCAACGCTTGCCACAAACTAGCTCTTAGCATGCAGTGTCTTCTGATGCTTTGGTGATGACTCCAGCATGAAAGCGCAGAAAGCTCGAAAATATCCACCCAGAGCCACGGAGAGGCTGGGATGTCTTAGAGCCCCAGCGAAAGCTGGACTGACCGCAGCCCACGCGCCGCTTGCCCTGGCTCCCCGATGGGCATTGCAGGTTCATCCATCCAGGTGGCAACATGCATGGACATCCAGACAGCCTTGGGCGTGAAGCTCCAGCCTTGCAACCGCTCTGCGGTCCCTGCCCACAGGTATGCTTTTCATCTAACGCGTAGGTCATGAGGAGGTGCCTGCTGGTATTCCCTCTGGGGAGTGTGGACCACGACCGCAGAGGAGCCAATGCGTTGCAAATGCATCATCCAGGTGTAGCAGCCAGCTCGCTGGTATAAAATGAGGCAACGGGTGAAAACGGAGACACATTTTAATTAGGAAGAAGGAAAAAACCAGCTACTTGTGCCACTCGGAGCTGAAGCAGAATGAACACACTGTACTGGAAAGTGTGACAGAGAGATGGTTTGTTTTTACCCAGAGGAGCCCATGGGAAGGGCTGTGGTGGACTTTGTCCTCAGCAAGATGGATCTGTTCCAGTGGCTGGGATTGCCATGGAGACCCCTTATAAGGGGGCTTAGGAGAAAGATGGGGACAGAGATTTTAGCAGGGCCTGTCGCGACAGGACAAGGGGGATGGTTTTAGACTCAAAGAGGGGAGATTCAGACTAGATGGAGGGAAGAAATGTTTTACGCCGAGGGTGGTGAGGCACTGGCACAGGCGGCCCAGAGAGGTGCCCGATGGCCCATCCCTGGGAACATCCAAGGCCAGGCTGGACGGGCTCTGAGCAACCTGATCCAGCTGAAGGTGTCCCTGCCCATGGCAGGGGGCTGGGCTGGAGGGACTTTGAAGGTCCCTTCCCACACAAACCGTTCTGTGATTCCATGGTTCTATGATCATCCCCTACAACCAGGAGTCCCGTTAAGGTGCAGGACGTGCTGTCCTGCTGACAGGGCTCTGCAGGCACTCTTGGTGATCTAAGGGACCACAGTTGGGGAACTCCTGCTCCAAAAACCTCCTGGCCGCCCCATGGTCTGCTAGATGTGTCCTCCTGGGAGGACGAGCCAGTTCTGCTGCACTTCACAGGCTCTCTGCAGAAAGACATCAATAGCAATTTTCTGCTTTTCCACTGGCCCCTTATTGACCCACTGTCGCAAGGCTTTCAGGAAGATGCTTGAGATAAGATGCATGGGACAGCTCAGCTGCTCTGCATGGGGAAGAGTCACGCACTTCTCTGAGCTACAAGCAATTGCTACAGCTCCAGTCTCCTTATTGTCACAAGGCACGGGGTGGTGAAAACAGCCAAGAGTGGGGAAAATGCAAAGTACAAATGAGGGTGTGGGGTATGAGTAATTACAAAACACTCCACCAGCAAGGCCAGTTTCAGGATTTCTACAATCTGCTCCCATGAGAGCTCCTCGACCCGGGACATCAGAAGGTCAGCTGAGCCGATCCTGCACCCACCAACAGCTGCACCAGTGCCATCCTCTCTAAAGGGTTACCAAGTCTGTCTCTGGGCATAGCCTGGAGCTAGGGAAGTCAGGTAAGACCTTTTCCTAGAGAAGAAACAAGTGAGCACTTGGAAACAGAAGGCCTTTAGAAGTCCACGGGCATAAGTGGCATCTTCTCTGCTCACCCATTTGATGCTGAGGTTGGCCAAACACAAAGTTTTGGAGAACTTTTCCCTTATGGAACAACATTATTTGTTGGGCTCTGAAAACTCAGCTGCAGCCACTAGCAGTAGTAATTCTCTCCACACGACCTGCTCACACCTCTCTGGGGATGTGGTCAAGTCTTCAAGCCCACTGAAGATGCACAAGGTGCCACCAGCCCATGCATCTCGTGGAAGGGTCCCTCTTCCCAGTTCCCTGACCAGGTCGGCTTGGTCTCAGCCCAGGTGGGAACATGCGAACAGCAGCTTGCGCTGCTCCTTTAGGAAGAGGCCACCACCATGGGTCACTGTTGGTCCCACAAGCAGCTGCCCAGAGGAGGTGGCACAGGGTGGAAGGAGCTCTGGGCTGGAGCTGCTTGCACTGGCATGGCTGCGTTGAGAGCTGTCTCCATAGGAGGCACTTTCCCTAATGTATTTTGGACAACCTGGAGGAGTTTCTTTGGGGGCACTTCTCCATTTACACTGATGTGCTCTCTCAGCTGAGGATGAGACTTCTGTTCTCCTATTACCCACTCCCTGGGAGGATGGTAAGAAGAGATTAATTTGTTTATTGCATCAAGTAACCAAAATGTTGGTTATCCTCCTTGTCAGGTTCCTGAGGAACTCAGAGACACTTAAGAGCAAACTGAATTAAGGCCAGAGGAACAAAACCCTGTACCCAGTCGTGGGAAACTCCTCCTACTCCTTTCCACTGTAGACAAGGCAAACCATGAAACATGACTCTCTCTCCCTGGATCTGGAACAGCAGAAGGGATTCCTGCGAAGATGGAAACCATTAAGAGGTAATTACTGGAGACAATGACAAAGAAAATCTGGTCACTCATCAACCCAGACACTGCGATCCAACAGTAGCCTGGTGGCTACACATCTCCTGGCTGGAGGTCGACCTTCAGGACCCAAAGGTGGGTGAGAGAGACAGCCAGAGCCACCCAGTCTGCGTGCACAGGGAGACCGAGCCACCCAGACGGCCAGCTTCATCCTGCCCGGCCAAAGACATAATAACCCTGGGAGAAGAGGATGTGATCTCATCCCAAGGGTCCCGGGGAAACACAAAACATGGAAAGAAACAGTGGCGAGACCATTGCGCTTGATTGCGACGGGCTCCACCCTGGCTCGCTGGACGCTCTCGGCTTTCCTGGATCTGGGGAGGGAGAGAGCACATGGTGGCAGACCAAATAGTTGTGTTTACATCCCATTGAAAGGGTTTTTGGGAACTAACAATGCCTGGTCTGGAGGGTGAAGGAGAATAACAAAGCCACGTGAGAAGGAGGGACCATCCTTCGAGATGGTATCTAGCTTCATTCAGTTATATCTGCCCTAATTGCTTCCTCTGCCTTCTCCACGGGCCCCAGAGAAACAAGGGTGGTATTTCCCCTCCCCTATTTAAAATATGCCATTACGGTTTAAATGCTGGGACTAAACAAGTCCTGTAGCTTTCCAAGAATATACATTCCTGCACATAAAATACTCAACGGAGCAGGTGGGCTCAAAGGCATTGCGCAGCCCTCCCTGTTTGGGTCCATCCTGATCTGCCTCCAAATAAAAGAGATTAAAGAGAATTTTGTTCCCACCCATACAAGGTGCATTTGCAGGAGGGTTTTGCAGCGCAGCTATGGTGGGTCTGTGTGCATGAATGCTTTTTGCACAGCTGTTTATTTATCTATTGCGTGGCAGGCGCAGATGCATGAGGACATCCATCCCTGCGGGGAGCACGGTCCTACAGACACGTGCCTGTCCCTCCTCTTTGCAGACCCCTGCTCCCACACATTACCTCCTGCCATGGCTCTGAAGGTCCACATTACCCCACACATCAGTGTACCCCGCTTGCTCCAAATCCCAGACCTTTCTCTCAGTACTTCCAGGTCTTCAATCCTCCTCTTCTGGATTCCCAGTTATTTGCTCTCCCCATTTCTCCTTCCTTCCCATGTCCCTGATCCCCTAGTCTCCTCTTTCCCCCTCCTTCCCTGGCACCCCTTCCCTCCCATGCCTGCATCCCTTGTCCCTCCTCCATCCTTCTCTGCAACAAACCACACCCCAGTTTGTCCCAGTCCTGCCAGACTGGAGACCAAACCACCGATTTCTGCAGAACCAGATGGGGGGGGACCAGAAGGGGACTTCTCTGAGGACAGAAGTCCCCTTCCTCACAAAGTATATATTTTCTCCAGTCAGATCTGGCCTCAAGGAGCTACCCAGGTGGAGGGGTGGCACGGGGTCAGGATCCGGCCCCCTTCCTGCCTTTGCTCATTCGACAAAGGAAGAATTCTGTCTCATTCTCTGCCTAGGATAATAATCTTAAAAATCCTAGCATCTCATTATACTGTCAAAGACCCTATTTTGACTCAAAAGGCTTTTTAAAAAGTGAGAGTGATTTAAAAAAAACCAAAACACAACACCAACAAACCCAACATGTTAAAAGATACAATTTTCTTTTCCAAACAGCACCACCCTCCTCGCTCATCTGACTGAAGCCAGGAAGGTTTTGGTCTCTCTTCCTCTGAAGGAGACAGTGAAAAGGCGGTGCCCTCTTGAAGTTCAGACGTTAATTACTGCGTTAGAATATTTTGCTAAATTACACAGCATGGCCCCAGGAGATAACAGGCACTAAGAGAAGGGAGGGGAGTGGATACCCATCTACATGCTGCACCGCAGACTCAGACATGGGGGGAAAGCAATTAGATGGGGAGTATTTAACCTCCCTGCACCACCCCCCGAGGAGGCTTTCAGTTAGCAGCATGTACCAAGGCAGGGAAGCGATGGAGGCGTGCCAAGATTTTAAACGATGCTGAAAAGGGACCATCTCCGCCAACCAGACTGGAAGTAGGAGACAACTCCTGCAGAGCAGCAACTGTCCTGCCTGCTGCCAGCCTGATGGGTCTGCTCCCCACTGCTTTGGTGGGGCACATTCTCCAGGGGTCTGCTCCTGGGCGCTGCTCTCAGTCCCCAGGGTTGGTAATTCGACCATAAAAGCATCTGTCTTGGGTCAGGGCAATGCCCACATCTCACTTATGGGTGGCAGTGCTCAAGGCCATACCCCCAGTGTACCCCCCACCCTCAGCAACAGCTGGAGGGATCTCCATCAATTGGTCTTGCAGCCACAGCCTCCTGCACAAAGGAGTTCTGCAATTTAATTAGTCTCTCTCTGATGAGCTGGTTCCTGGGGTTTGCTCCAAACCTGCCCCAACAGCCCCGACCCACGCACCCGCAGGCGCTGAGTGCGGGACAGTGCCACAGCAAGGCTGCTCCTTGGAATTCACTCCTGGAATCCAATCCCCTTATATCCAAGCTAGGACATCATGGGTGGACAACGAGACAGGTAAAAAACCTGGTTGGATGGTTGGGCTTCAGAGGGTTGTAGCTATTGGGATACAGCCCAAATCTGCCTGGAGGAGCGACGAGGAGTACCGAGGCGTCTGTCCCAGGACCTGCCCTGTTTAGCATCCTTATCTATGACCTGGAGGAGGTCTTCTGAAGTTTGTAGATGACACCAAGCTGGGGGGGACCACTCAGTGTGCTCGAGGATCAGCGGTCCAGAGGCACCTCAGCAGGCTGGAGGAAGGAGTCAAGAGGCACATTCAACATTCCAAAAGAAACAAGCTCTGTGCAGGAGAAGAGCACAGGGGCATGGGCAAGCGGTGGGATAGGGTTATTATGGGGGGCGAGAGGGGGCAGAGCCCACCCTGTGCTACTTGCCCTTGTGGGACCCCAATCAGCAAGGTGCCTTCAGGGGACCACAGTGACATCTCCACCTGGCATCTTCTCAAGCTTTAGGTCCCACAAGCCAGTTTTTCCACTCCTTGCTCTGCTGCCGTAGGCAACTGCTCAGGTTACCTGGCTGTAAAGCCAGGTCTGACTGCTCAATGGCATCATAAAAATAAACAAATGCACCCAAACCAGCACTCGACACCAACCACCTTGGCTGGAACGGCTCCTCCTGGCAGAGAGCTGGCGGGAAGGTGGCAGCTCCCAGGCCCAGAAGTACCTCCTGAGCTGGCATCCCAACAACATCCACTGAGGATGAGATCAAGACACAAGAGGAGCCAAAACTCCTGACACCCCTCATCTGTACCAACTTCTGCCAGAGCACGATTGTGGCTCCCAGCTGGCTGCCATCCTTCCTTCCCTGCAGACCTCAGCCATCACCAAGAGCCGGGCCAGGTCCCTCAGGACCTAGTCCCAGTGCTTCCCCTCCACAGCAGCACCAGGGGATGAAGCAGGAAGGGCAGCAAGCTGGGCTGGCCCATGCCAACCCTGCTGACACACACGCAGCCATGGGCAGCGCAGAGCTGCATGAAGAACAGCCAGCTCCAACCATGCTTAGGAAAGAGCTAGAAAAGGCAAAAGGGGTGATAATCAGTGAACAGTAGATGGCAATCAATATTATTTATTATCTCTACATCTCCAGTAGACAAGAGGCACCTATTGCACCGGGCACAGGGCTCTGGAGTGCTCCTGCTCTGCTGATGGTTCAACCGACATTTGCTGGTCCCTGGTTTTAAACCATTTTCTACGTTTTGTTGGCTCTGTCGAAGGCCACAGAAAAGCAGAAATATGGCCAGGCTGCAAGGATCAAAGTCCCTTGATTATTCTCCTGGTTTTAACCGGGGGACATACACTGTGAAGTGTAGTTGAAATGGGGCTGAATGTGGTCCTCAGTGTTTGGGCATAGGGCAGGGGCTTCAGGGCAGCACATTCACTCCTCACCATCCTAGAGATGTACAGGGACAAATATGGTTTTGTGAAATAAAGTGAGGCCAGAGCTGGGAGCACACGGGGTGTAGGGCTGGGAGAAGACAGTAAGACATCTCTTTTGCTTAGACCATCAAGAGCAGGAGCCAGGTCAACTTCCTAAATGGCTAGAAGTGTTTTCATCATGCTAGATAAAAGACTCATGGAGGAACATGGTCCTGGAAGATGCCACCACTGGTCCAACATGAGGATAGCCAGGGCTGGAAGCAGGCAAGGGCCAAGCCCATGGTGCCCTGGCTGCAGCACAACCATCCCTGGGGAAAGCATTTCCCCAGAAACAATGCCCTCTTCCAGCTTCTCCTCAATTCCCCAAAGCTCCAAGGGAAGAATAGGAGGAAAGCTCGCTCTTTTACTTCTATTTAACTTCTCTGCTTTGTTATTCTTTTCCCAGGCTCCCTAAATTTGATGGCTGCAATAATCCTCTGGTTCTCATCTGCAAAGGGCTCTCCTCTGGTTGCCATAAAAATTCCTCCTTTCTCCCAGCTGTCCTCAGTGCTGATCTCTGGGCTGCGCTTGGGTATCCATTTCCCTTTTCCAAGCTGAACTATGCAGTACTCCAAGCAGAAAAACGTTTTGATCCAAACCACTATCCAAACTTACCGTGCTTCATCAAACCATTTTAACGAGCTGGACTCACGTTTACTTCTCTTGGCAAACCACCTCTTTGCCTAAAATCCCAGCCTTGACCCCACTAGACCTTGTTGTGAAGATGCTGTCCGCACACCCAAATCTCCCCCCAAACCCCCAGAAAGGTTCTGGAAATTAAACATTTTGATTCTTTGGGGATTCAGCTCCTGGGAGATGCAGTCACCGTGTTGGATGTGGTGGTAGACCCTTCCTTCGCCCCCTGCCCTGTTTTCCAGCAGGCAGCTCAGGTGATGGGCACGGAGGAGGATGTGGCAGAGCCCCCAGGGACAGGGGCTTGGCATGGACCACGCTTGTGCCAAGGGGCACAGCCACTCCTTTGGCTCCTGAAAGGCTGCCCGGGCGAGGCGGCAGCTCTGACCCAAATTTCCTTTGCCATGATTAAACATCCATTCCCGTGGCTAACATCAAAACACAGCGGTCTGCCTGCTTCCCTGAGGATGGTGATGAACGCTAGTTCGATTAACCAGCAAACCCCAGCATTTATCACTCCAGCCTTGCCTGAAATGAACTCCTCTTTGGATTTTTTTTTTTAAAGCCCACAAAACCAACCCATCCACACTGCTCAATAAATAACACTGGCATTGCCACCCGATGTCCCTAGCTCCCCTTCACCGGGCCACCCAGCACTGATGTCCTTGCTGTCATCCTTGTTTCCTCCTACCCAGCCCAGCTCCACAGCTAACGATGGTGTTAATAAGCTTTTATTTGGGGGAGGGGGGGAAGGAAAGGAGCTAAGTGAGGAAGCTTTGCAAGGGGAAGGGAAGAGACATTCCTGCCTCAGTCATCAGGCAACTTTCCCCGTCCTCTTGCTTACTCCCTCCCTGACCTTTGGCTGAGTCTGCCAAGGCTATAAAGGAAAAGGGAAAAGGAAAAAAAAAAAAAAAAAAAGAGACAGGGAAACTCAAAAGCAAGAGGAGCTGAAAGGACAGGCAGAGGGAGAGATGTTATCTTGCCTCTGGTAATGATTTATTGTCAAAGGATGGGTGGGCTGAGGCAGAGGGAGTGAAGCATGATTGTGGGCAGGCTTTGCTGGGGGATGCCCGAGGGGGAAGGAGTTAGGGGCTGAGACGGTACGTGGGGATGTATTTGCTGATCAGCAGGAAGGGGAAAAACCCATGATGAGCACCACTACACCTTGTGAACCTGTCCTGATGCAAACGGAGGTCCCAAACCTTAGTCTGCCCTGGGACACCAGCCCATGTGCTTCATGAAGCTCGCCAAGGGATGAGCCCTCCGTACGATTACAGAGTTTCCACCCCCTCATAGAGCACCCGGCAGGGTCAGCCTGTGCAGATGTCCCTGTCCCCTCCTGGTGCAGCTGGACCTCCTTGGCTGTGTCCACAGCCTGGTTTTGGCTCTGGCAACTGCCTCAGAGCCTGGCACCTATCACTGCTGATAATCGGTGGTCGGGTTCTCCTGGGCTGGCCGTGCGCCTCAGGATTAGCTGACGGCGGTAAAAAACAGTGGCGAGACAAAACCCCATCCCAGAGCCACAGAAGAGGAATGGAGTGAGTCAGGGTCACAACCCCGCAGAGTGAGCAGTCACGGATCAACTGTTTTGCTGGAAGGCTCAGGCTCACCCATGTCAGCTAAGCTAAGAGTCTTCTTCTCTGACAAACGACACCATGGGAACAGAGCTGTCCTGCTAGGGAACAGAGAGATGTACTTTTAAGAACCAAATTTATGCATGACGTCTTGATATCATTAGTAAAGGCTTTTTTTGGAGCTGCCCTGTAGCAAAATATATCCTTGATAACGTGAAATTCATGTCCTTCTGTACATCTCTACATTGTCACCATGTCCCCACATGGTGACAAGAGGGACTGTGTTGGCATGGCAAGGGCAGACCGGAGTGGGCAGGGAAAAATCCTGGCAGAATCAGGGCTGGGTTGTGTCACGACTGTGATGGGAAGCCAAGGGGAACGGGGACTTTGCTAGACGCCAAGATCTTCCCCATAAGGTGACACATACCGCTGTGGGCAGAGATTTTGGGGAAGTTTGGCTATTCTTAGCACCCCTCTCCCACCTCCTTCTCTGGATATGTGTGCCTCGTCACGATGCCCAGACTCCTTCTCACTGCTACACTCACCGTCTGTGAACCCTACCCACAATATTACTGTGAAGACAAAATGTTTATGATGTGCTTGCATTCAGAGAAAACTTCCCATGCATGTAAAAAAGTCATCGCTGGCATTTTCTTTATCTTCCCCTTGCCCAGGGTCTAGGGGAGAACTTATTTTACAGCAAGTTATTTATGGCCTGACAGAAGCACTACTGACAATTTGAGATTCACAGCTCCAACCTCGGGCAGCGAGGTGGATTTTTCTGAGAAAGTCTTCGACAGACAGCATCAGGAGACAAAACCATCTTTAAAACAGGACAGGGGAAAGCCTTCTCCTGCTCTGCTGAACATGAACACCTGAGTTGCCTTTTCTGTTTGTCCTCACCAAGGTTTCTGCCCCCACCCTGAACCACGGGGCAGTCAGGCTCTGAAATGAGCTTGTCAGGAGCTCAGATTCTGGTGCCCCAACCCCTGCGGCACGGCTGGGTTTCTGCTGCACTAGGTGGGGGGTAAGGACATACGGGACCTCACCTCTCTCCCTCTTCCCTTCCCTCAGCCTGCCCCATCTATTCAGGCGGCTTCACCTGTTTTTAAGAAGCTTTTTAAGCACCTTGGGTAGGGATTTTCACAACGTTGGGATTTGCAAACTCAGACGCTGGGTTTGCAATCCTGACTGCTGGGCTTTGTGAACCCTTGGACAAAGGGGTTTTGCATGGAGCACGTGTTTTTAATTAGCAGAAACACAATATGCAGGAAAAGCCAAACATCCCGGCAGACACAGGTACTTTTGGGGTGAGAAGTGTTGATGCTGGCAAAGCAAACCGCTAGGAATCGTAAAGCAAACATCTACAAATCCTGGCCACCTCAGCCCTGCAACGCAGCAGCTTGGGTCCCAGGTGGAGAAGGACAAACCCTGAAGGCATTTACCTCCCTGAGGCAGGTATAAATGGGGCAGACAAGGACACGAAAGGGCTCTCCGGTGCTGCTTCTCATGGTGCCGAAGACTTCGCAGAGAAAGGTGATGAACCCCAGCCAGCGCTCCACGTCCCGCTGCTGCAACTCCTCCCGCATGGTGAAATCCTTCTGCAAGAGGGACAGAGACAACAGGCTGCATCAGCAAAACCGCATCGCCATGGGAGAGGCAACGGCTGTCTAGAGAGAGAATTAGGAGGAAATTGAAACTCAGGGTGGGGGGAGGAAGACAGACAGACTGACTCTTTAGTAACAGTGGGGAGATTACTCAATGCACGCGGAGTGGCTGGAATTTCAACACAGCAAAGCCACCAGAAAGCAGGTATTGTAGAAATACCACCAACCCTTGCAATAACTGCCATGGCTTGCGCTACAGACGGCGTCCCTGTCCTCTGTCCTCCCCCTCGGACAGACATGGTGACTCTTTCCCATATCCACAACCAAGATCAAATAAAAGCAGCAACAAAGAGGTTAAATTAAATGCAGGGGAAATGCAATGAAAGCTGGTGGCCGTGCCAGGCTTGATGGTCCAGGTGGACCTGCCCAGCCTGTTCATTCCAGTATCTTCAGCAGACCCAGTGTCTGGCCAGGGGCATCTTAATGGCCTGGCTGCTCCCTGGGGTCTCACAAAATTACAGCACAGACTGGCTCCTTGCCTGACCAGAAGATCAGGGCAGCCTGAGCTTGGCATTAAAAGGTCACCCTGCTCCTGAGCTGATGGTTGCCATGACCAAGGATTATCCAAATGACGTGATTTATGGAGCAACATCAGGAGGAAGCATGCAGGGAGAGAGCTGACTCTCCATCAGTCCTCCAGCTGGGGAGAAAACAAGGGATTTGCCCAAAAGCAGGGCATGAACAAAGGATGTATGTGTTGGGAATGTGTGGCAAAGAGCAAGGGGCAAGACAGAAAAGCAAATAAAAGCTTTTCTAGAGGCTTATCTAGAAATGTGCCATTTCTAGAGGATGGCACAAGGGAGTGCATCACACTCAGAGCCAAGAGGGTTTCCCTGGGCTCTCAGCAATGCTGCAGAGCTTCTTGCACGATGTCCCACACAACTTTGCTTGTCTGTGTCCATAGTGACCTTTCCTTGGTACTAAAAATTAGTAGACACTAACTAGGGGAAAATTAAAGAACAGGACAAGTTCGTTCTCAGCAACGAGTGTTCCCAGTGTGGGTTGCGCAACATTTGAAATCCAGCAACTAAATAGATTATCTTCTATCTTTTTCATCTCAGTTTATTCCTACTGCCTGAGACAAAGGGCTTTTTGCTCCTGCGAATGCTCCGACCTGCAGCTGCACTCCGCAAAGCCAGGGAGATATAAAAGCCACCACACCAAAGTTCCCTCTCATGCCCTGGACAACACATGAAACAAAGGTAAGTAAAGCAGCTGCTAAAGAAAACCAGGCAAAAGCATGATGATTATTTTCATGACACAACCGTATGCATAGAAGATCCAAGAGAGGAGCTATTTATAAGTTTCATTACAAAAGGAAAAAAAAAATTTGCATATGCAGGAAAAAGACTTGTAAAAGAACCGAGGCACTTCTTAACCAAACAGTGATGACTAATCCCTCTCTCCACCCATTTCTATAAGGCAATTGCCCAACTGTGTCTGCGACTCCAAAGTCAACCTGTAGCTAAATCCTGTTGGGTCTTTTCAGACTCTCTGGGGGAGTTTGTAGAGTCTGTCCTTTCGTTATCCAGCTGGTCCCAGGGCAGCGACAGAGGAGAGAGTTATTTGCCAGCTCAGGTTATCACCCCAGGGTTACCAAATTACTTGAATTTTAATTTAAAAAAGTCCAAGAGAAATGACCTCCTGATTTTTGAGAAATTACAAACCACAAGCAAGAGCATCCCGTGCCCCTTGTCTGCACTGATGGGGACCTCCAGCCTTACCACCCATAAAGTCACCCACCTGTCACCTCCAGCCTGGAACAAAAAGCACCCTCAGAACCCTGGAGCTTTTCACTGATGCCCTGAGACCTCTCGATCCCCTGGCACTGAGCTGTCTCCTGCATCTCATGCAGCATCCCTGCTGTCTCCAGCCCCCAAGCCATCCTGTCCCTCCCAGGCTGGATGCCCCCCGACAGCCCCCTTGTCCTGCCTGGGAATGTCCACGCTGATGTACCCAGGGAGCTGGGCCATGTTTCGAGGTCCCTGGGACATGCTGGGAAATTCCTAGCCACTCGGGATAACCACATGGGCTCTGCAGTCCCAGATTACTGGAAAAGAATAAAAGCCACTGCAGGAAAGTCTCCTCCTTCCTGTTCCTGCTTCAAATATACCACCCCGCTCTGCAGCCTTGCGAGAGAGAAAAATGACTCTTCAACATTTCCTCTTTACAAGAATATTTTCTGTAAAAAAACCCGATCAAACCAATCAACCAAACAAAAAAATTCCATAAAATGACCACCCAACTAAGCCAACTCTCAGGCCTGGGATGGGAGCTGGGCAGGAAGGGATACCACCGCCTAGCACCCTCTTTTTTTCATCCCATGGCACCTGACGGGTGTTGCCACCCAGCAGAGACATCAGTGACCACCGTCCCCCCAGCTTTGCAGCTGAAGAAGACCCTTGCAAAAGAAAAGGGACTGGGGTCCTCTCCCAACCTCCCCAAGTAATGAAAAAGCTAGTGCAGACTTTAATGGACCCCCATGAAGGACAGGAGCAGGGGATGTAATGTGGGATGAATGCAAACATCACCATGAACGTTTTCACCCAGAATGTGATAGAGCAGTGGGAATAATTCTGCTTCACTAGCAGCCTGAGTTTGGGCCAAATTTTGCAAAAAGAGATCATCTGCATGTACTTTGCAAAAGGGGAGGGTGATACAGATTCCTTTGACAAAAGTAGGGAAAGCACCTTGCCAGAGGCAGGAATGACATCTTCTGGACCATGCCTGACTACAGACAAGAGATGGGCTTGCCAGGAGCTGAACCTCTGTGGTAGCTGGACTTGCAGCACCAGGGCTCTCCTGAAGCACCCCGAGATACCCATCCGCTTCGGTCCTGCAGGGTGGTGCTACACCAGTGTCGCAGGACGCATGAGGAAGGTGGCCTGGGGAGCTTTGTTCTTAAACTGGGCTTTCAGACACCCGGTCTGACCAGTACCATGGCACGCACAGACAGGCAAGCCGACACCAATGCTGCCCATGTAGAGGTGTCCTGCTCCCCTGGAGGTGTCCATGTTTGAGGAGACTACTGCTGTCATCTAAGTAATTTGGTCAACAGAGCTATGGGTGCGATTCACCTGGTTGCACATCAGCCGTGCTCCCAGAAGGACCCACATGACCCACCACACTGGGCATGGAGAACACGGAGAGGAACCCAACTGCTTCTCGGAAGAGCATGCAACCAAAATGGATGAGCCACACCAAGAGCGTGGGAGAGGTGAAGAGCTGGTTGGCAGTGAAGAGTGGCTCAGCAGAGCACAAACCCCATGTCCTGCGTGCCCAGGGCACATCTGATGGAGCCATGCCCTGACCCACAGACCTCCACACCACTGACCAGAAGCTTTGAGAAGGCTGAAGAGCGCTGAAACCAGACGGCCGGGTCACTGCCCTGCCCAGTGAACTTTCTTTGCTCTGGAAATGCCTCACGGAGTTATATAAAAATAACCTGTGGATTGGCTTGCCCCGTGCTTAGGTGGTGATGTCAGGGCAGTAAGCAAATTATCTTTCATCAGTTTGGCTGTATTTTTAAACATGAATTGTATTACTAATTTGAGGGTGCCCTGGCCTGTAGATAATCTGGGCGCATTTAATGGATGACCTTCCTTCAGCGCCTATAGATTAAAATAAGATGTATTTATACCAGGTAGCAGGCTTGACCTCCCTTCCCTGCCTGGTTTGGGAGAAAAGTTCATTGGGAAATCACGTAGCAAGGCGGGGATGCCAAGGGGACATATAAAGAGGTCTCATACAGGACAAGTTTGGGGCATAAACCTGAAGGCTAACCATGTTCGGCATGTTGGGCCTCACCATGCATGATGGGCAGGTCTGGGGTGGCCCATGTTCATGCAAGATAGAGATGGGCTATGGCTCAGCCCACACTCTGACATCCCCCGCTGGACCTTTTCCAGGCTTGGCTGAAGCTCCTGCCAGCAAGGGAAACAGAAAATGCTTTGATCTTGGGGCTCTCCACTCTTGCACCCAAGTGAAAGACCGCTCCTCATCTCGATGCAGATGCAGCTCATGCAATGCTACCCTTTCTTGGCCCAAACATGAGACCTCTCCAAAACAAGCACCAAGCTAGAAGATCCAAGAGGACGGGCCGCTCCATGGAAGAGGAGGAAAATCCATCCTCTACCATCTTTGGTGAGCAGCAGAGTCAAGCGAGATGAGAAGCAGCATTTTGCCGTTGGATCTAAGCCCTTGCTCCAGCCCAGACAGCTGCAGCCGAAAATTCATCCCTTGGGAGTTAGCCACACTTTTTTTAAGACGAGTCCCAAATAACTTTTCCCCAGATCTGGGCCCACCGACTCACGGCTGACTCTGTCAGTGGCAAGTTAGAGGGCAAAAGTTTAGCGTGGGATAAAAATGAAGGTTAATTTAAGCATCGCCACCTTCTGATGGAAAAAAAAAGACACATTTGGGCTTGTTGCTCTGTAAACACAGGGCTCTTCCTCCGGCAGCTCGGCTGTTTACTCAGTCATTGTCAAGGAGGCAGGAAATACTGAGTCAGAAATACTGCACAAAAAGAAATATATAACGCTTAGATATCAGTGCTAGGCGCTATATAAAAAGCTGAGAGAAGCCGTGCTAAATACTTACTCTTACTGGCAATGCGCTACAAAAGGTTGGAGCCTTAAATGGCTCTTTGGAAAGGGCTTGAGAGAAATAAAATGGGTTGGGGGAGGGAGCTGGCAGGCAGGGGCTTTAACCAGCCCTTGTTGCTCTCCTGGAGGAGCACGCCAACGCCTGCTCCCTCCCCAGACCCTCCTTGAAAGGTCTACAACAAATGACATTTTGCACGCTTAACATTGCTGCGTTATTCCCTGTTTATAAAAATAATACTTCTATGCAAGTCCCGGCTTGGAGGAGGTTCTGGAGTGCAGCTTTGCTTTCTGAGGGGTATAACCCAGTGAACTGAGTAGTTTATAGCACTGGCGTTCAGAAGAGGCTCAGAGGGTGCTGGAGGAACCTGTGACAGCACCAGGGAGAGATCGAACACCTCCAACCATGGATGCTTGGGGTCTCACCGAGCACCTCTGAAGCAGAGCTACCACCCACAGCTTCATCAGGAACATCCCACTCCACACGGACACCTCTACACAAGCTCCTTTGCTGTACTAAAACCACCAGACATGGTGGGACATGAGGTGGGACCATCTGCTCTTCTTCCAACTACCCTCAGCAACACTCCCAGCCTCTCCGCCCCACTCTGCTGACACTCTCCAAGGACCACACCACACTGAGACCACACCACACCATCCCTGCCTGTGCTACTGCAGCACAGGGACAATAAGACAAAGCAGAGTAAGACAACAACAGAAAAACTGCTTTGAACCAACAGCTTCCATGTGGGACTGGGAAACAGTAACACAGGAGGCTGAGATTTATTCCCAGTCCTGTGTGGGCTCCCATCACCTCTGCACCCTGATTTCCCAGCTGGCAAGCGGGAACGATTTACTCATCTTCCTCTGCAAAGCGCTTTGGGGTGTGTGACAGAGACATGCAAATCATGGCAATTATTATTACTCCAACAAAGGAGCTATTGACATTTAAAGCAGATAAAGCTTCTAAATTACGGATGACATCCTGTGCCCAGCCTCGCAAAGGTCCCAACTTCACCCAGCCATGAGGCATTTCACTCCCACAGACTTTCATCACATTGTTTCCTCCAAGCTAGGTCTGCACCAGATGAACATGCACCAGCTTCTTCTCAGGGTGTTTTGGCCACTTTGGAAAGGCAGCAAATCTGACCGGTGGCCTTCAGCATGGACCTGGTTTCATGATGGTCACAGCTCTGTGAACATTTCTAATCACAGGGGTCTCCAAAATGCACGGCATGGTGAAGGTCTAGGTTACCAGAACTGTGACCACCATCCTGTGGGCACCTACCACCCATCAGCTGACCACTAGATGATATATAACTTGTATGAAATGCCACTGGCCAATTCTACAAGAACAACCTCCCATCCATCAAACTGACACAAACGGTGCTTATTCCTCTCAAAAGGATTTGGGCAGGAAGGGGAAAGTAAGGTCAGAAAACTCCTTGTTCATCTAAAGGAGAGGCTGAGCAAACTCCCAGGATTAGGAACATCCGTGATTTTTAAATTCCTCAGGTTTGGGTAACTGAGGCAGCTGATAAGCAGAGCCAACAGGAGCTGTGGTACTTCCTGTGTCCCCAAACAGCCTGCAGTGACCTGAAGCTCCTGCCCCTGGTCTCACCACGGCCTCTCCACCTGGCTCCAAATCTGGGAGCAACGGCAATTACCCACCCCATGTGGGCATCTCATCGCTTGAGCTAGTGACCTCTCTGAAGGCTTTAGGGGCTGCAGAGGTGCAAGCAGTTAATTATTGATTTAGTTGAGGTTTAAAGCACCCAGGTGGGAACATAATGATGGCTGTGCAAACAGAAAAGCATTGCTGTTAGCTAGCAGCTGCTAGAGATCTTTGAGCACTGTCTCAGTGGAAGCTGTGATGACCAAGAGGATGAAGCAGCAAGGGCTGTGTACCATGAACAACAAATATCATTTTGTCCAGGTGTAAAAATCTTCTTTAATGACCCTCTGAGTGCAGAGAAAGCAAAGCGAGGAGAAGAGGCAGCCCAAAGGAAATCCTCTGGTGTCCTGTTATCTCCTTCTTTTCAGAATTGAGATGTGGCGATGTCCTGGGAAGATACTATGTCCCACGGGTCAGCACAGCTCACCACCGAATTGGAGCAAATCTCGTTTCCAGAACCAGAACACATTTCTATCTCCACCGAATTACTAAGGCTTATACCACGTTATCACAGGTCCATTCCTCCAAATCATTTTCAAGTGGGATAATGCCCAGAGCAGAAGTACTCTGGAAGAGAGAGTGGGATGCTCTGGGAGCTCTGGCTGCTTCACCAGAGGACGTTTGCCAGTATGTCCTCCAGCGGTACCCAGGTGACAGCGTTGTCTTCCTTGTTACTTAATTTTTATTGCCGCCCTTCCTATCTAGCACCTTTCTGGGTTCCCAAACACGTGCCAGAATGTCAGCTCAGCTGGATAACAGCAGTTTATCACCACTTTAAAGCCCTGTTATCCCACGGACCCGGACACAATCACACAGCAAAATGTCATCGCCTGCCGCAGCCAGCCCTTACAGCGAGCAGAGGGGCATGGACAGCCAGCAGGACACACTGACACAGGGAAATAATGATACCTTTGAAAGCCAGAAGCCAACCTCTCAGTCCCATGAAGAGAGACTGGCAGGGAGACAAGGGACCACAAAGATACACAAATTAATTTCCTTTCTGGGTTGTTGTCAGAGCAGCTGGTGTGCCTGTTCGACCCAGCCCTCCAGGGCTGTAATGCCCAGAGGCAGCTCCTGCTCGGCAGGCTTGGTCCCCTGGAGTGTTGCAGAAGAACCTCCATTAAGTCCTGTTGCTGCAGGAACCATGAGGCAGCAACGCGCCCTTTGCTCTTGCAAGTGTATGTGGGAAAACCTTGGGTTACCTTTGGATGTTGGCAGACACCGTGAGTCCTCTCCCAGGCAGCAGATAGGGGCAAAGCATCCATGTCCCCAAAACCATCCTATCCCCCAGGCCAGTAAATCCCTCCCTGCTACACAGAGGTGGTAGGAAGACAGGCAATCAAGCACAGTGGGTCCCTGCCCATCCCAGCATCTGCAGCAGGGCATGGAAAAAATGTAAAAATGTATTAATATAAATCTCCCAGCCCACGGGCCACGTTCCCCAAAGCATGAACTCTGTGTAAAACCATGCTGGTTTGAAGAAATCCCCCAGGCAAGTGTATAGAGGATGTTTTATATGGGTGGGGAAGGTTTGATGAGCAGTTTTCAAGCCCTTCCCCGCATCAGGGCAAGGTCTGAGCCCCAACACCATCCCCAACATCTGCTCAGAGGCCAATTCTATGCCCGAAAACGTGCCCACTCCATGCCCAATGCCAGCTTGGGGTGGTGACTAGGATGCCAAGAGAGGCCGATGGATGGATCCTGCCTTCAATTGCCACAGCCAGGGGTGTCCTGCCTTGCAGCCCACCGGGATGCGCCAGGGACCAGCTGGATTTTGCCAGCAGGCTGTGCTTTTATTGTAAGCTCTGAACACGCAATGTGTCCTCTCTACAAGGCAAAGGTGCTAAAAGGTCTATTGGGACGGGCCAAGTTTGCAAAGAGGGATATAAAAGGAAGAAAAGTGGCCATGGAGGCAGGTGCTGCTTTGTCCAGGCACCACGAGTGGAGAAATTCCGCTTGCATTTAAAATGAAGCTGCACCTGTTGAAATTCAAGTCTGCCCAAGGATGAATGAAACCAGGTAGGGAAAAAAAGCAGTCAGCTAACCCTGTTTGCCATTGGGAGCTTTTCTGCACAGACGCGCTTGGTTTATGTTGGCTTAGTCCTATGAGGGATTTTCCTGGGTGCCTGGGAGCTGGCAACAGGATGCTCTCCCTGTGGGATGCTAAGCTCTTTCTAGTGAGTATGTGCTTGGTGGTGCTTCACCGCAGGGTGGGACCACCAATCTGCTGAGCTGGCTGGGGATTGTAGGACATCAAGGCTTGACCTCTGCTTCTCCGTAAGCCAGGACTGATGGATGAGTGAAGCCTGGTGGCTTCCCTCATCCCCAGAACCTGCCCGTGAAGTGGAAGACCCCAAGCTGGGTGGTGCAGGGAAGCAGACAACCTTTGGATGGACCTCAATGCACACAGATAGCTACAAACAGTTCCAAGAGGCAGGAAGTGTTATAGAATCACCAAATGGTTTGGGTTGGAAGGGACCTTCAAAATCCCTCTAGTCCAGCCCCCTGACATGAGCAGAGACATCTTCCACCAGACCAGGTGGCTCCAAGCCTCATCCAACTTGGCCTTGAGCACTACCAGGGATGGGGCACCCACAGCTGCTCTGGGCAGCCTCTGCCAGCGCCTCGCCGCCCTCACTGGCAATAGTTTCTTCCTTCCATCCAGCTCAAATCTCCCCTCTTTTGATTTAAAACCATGCCCCTTGTCCTGTCGCGACAGGCCCTGCTAAAAACTCTGTCCACATCTTTCTCCTGAGCCCCCTCTAAGTGCTGGAAGGCTGCAGTAAGGTCTCCCCGGAGCCTTCTCCTCTCCAGGCTGGACAACCCCAGCTCTCCCAGCCTGTCCTCCCAGCAGGGGTGCCCCGGCCTCTGACCATCCCCGTGGCCTCCTCTGGCCCCACTCCAGCAGGTCCAAGTCCTCCCTGTGCTGAGGACCCCAGAGCTTTACTATGGCCAGAGATCTCGGCTTTCTCCTTTAAAAGAAAGCAAAAAAAAAAAAAAAAAATAGAAAGAAAGAAAGATGGATGCATGAAATCAAGGTGGATGGGAGAGCACGGGGTGTCATGCCTGGCAAATTCATCATGGGATGGGTTTTCCCTTCATCTTCCCAGAGCCTGAACCGCATGGGTGAGGAGGGAACCGGAGGAGTTAATGGACTACCAGTCAGAGATATTTGTGGCACCCTGAGTTTGTGTAAAGTTTCATACCGGGACCCTTTTCTAAATTCTTTTGGTCATGGGAGAAAACATTGCAACTGTTTAGTCTGCAGGGAGGTGATGGCTCTGGCCCAGCACTCAACATCACTGAGCAAACATGCTGGAAAGCAAAGGGGCTGACACCCCTCTTGTCTCCTCCCTTGCTTTTCACTCTGTCTCTTCCACCACCGTGGCCAAACATCTGATGGGCATCAGGGTTGGTGCCGAAGCTCCCTGCTGGAAACACAGCTCTGGGCTGCCTGGGATGGGGGACAAGCCACCACTGAAAGCCAGGACCTGGAGGTGAAGTACCAGTCTGCTAAAAAATATTATTTACACAAAAGAGTTCAGAAAATCTTTTCTCAGGGGCTAATACTTATGAATCCTATGAAGCCAGGGAGATTCTGCTATAGGAAATGTATTTGGCTATTTTGTTTCAGATGGATGTAAAAGATGCATGAATCTTCTCTGCTTATCCCCTGAAGCATGGAGGTATGGAGCACCAAACAACACCTCAAAGCTGCCTGTCTATGCCAGAACAGCTGAGATTACAGAAAAGAGCTGGAGAAAACAACAGTAAACTGCAAAATGCCGCGATCCCTCCAAACTTTCTTTCTTAAAGGGATACTCATGATTACCGCGGCATATTTTGCAGCATTGGCAGAGTGGCAGACTGTCAGCATCACCACGTAAGACCACTGGAATATTAGAGAGATGCAAGGAAACAGACCTAACTCTTATCAATGAAGCAGAAACGGAAAGGTTTTCTTTTTCCAGCCTGACACTACTTCCTTAGCCAGTGCACACTTTGCTCTCACTGTCTTCCCCTCCAGTTCCTGCTGCTCCTGGGCTAGGGGTGATATTGCTGGGTTTGGGTTTCCAGTGCTGCCAGAGATGCTCCTCCTAGCCCTTCTTTATTAAAAAAATAGTATGTAGAGCAACAGTAATAAAAGCAAGCAAGCAAGCAAGCAAGCAAGCAAGCAAGCAAGCAAGCAAGCAAGCAAAGTGGAGGAATTTATTACTGGGAGGGGAAAAGGAAGCACTGGGTTTGGATGCTTGGCAAGGGGGGAAAGCATGGGGGGCCACCCAGGGGTGGCAGCACTGCTGATGAGACCAGAGGACATGTCATGATGGGGTGGCATCATCTAGCCATGCAACATTTACTCATTTACTCCTGTCCTCAAGACTCAGATGCTGTGTTTCGCACCGGTATCAGCCCCAGCCAGGTGTGGGACAGGGATGTGAAACAATTCTCATGTGCCTCATTCCTGACCCGCTGCATATCCTCCAGCACCTCTGCTCCTGGGACTCACCTCACCAAAGCCACTTCACACCAGCATTTTGCATTTGCTTGTTTAAATGTCAGCAGCAGGAAAAGATGAGGCTGTGCAAAATGATACCCACAGGGGAGGTAAGAGAGATGTGGACTCCATGGCAGCACCGATTCTCCAAATCCAGATTTTGACAGGTAGGTACACACAAACATCCAGCAGTGAAAAAACCTGAGCCTAAACCTGGCCAGGGGATGCTGAGGGTGCCCATGCTGTGCTACCCACGCTGCAGGTCCCATGGGACCATCCCTCTGAGGTGCCACCACAGCAGGCCAGCTGTAAAGACCAGCCAAAATCCGCTCGGGGCAGGCTGGGCTTGAGCATGTCAATCAAACTCCCTCAGCTGGAAACTAAATTTGGCATAAATTCTTGTGGCTCAGCTAGAAATCCTTAAAAAAGAAGAGATTTCCTGCTGACAAGCACAAGAGCATCCCCCATATCCCATAGCCGAGTGACGCCAGGGATGGGCAAAGCACAAGCTATCCCATTTTTCCCCCCTTCCCAGGAAAAAAGAAAAATAGGTACTGTGCCCTCCAGCATCCTTTTAGCCAAACCCCAACTCTGGGGTGATGCTGGCAACTGCATCTGCTCTGACCTTGGCTCAGGAGGTGAGGTCCCTGGCACCTGCTTCTCCAGCATGCTCCTCTGCCAGAAGGATGCTTCACCCCCTAGCAAAGTGACAGGGGGACGTGGGGGTTTGCAGGATGGGTCCCAGGCAGGGCAATGCCTTGCAGGGTCCCAATGAGCCTCCAAAAAATCCTGTCCCCAGGCCAGGTAAAGAGAACCAGCAGGGCTGGAGATGGCAAGGCGGCTGTGGGTAGCAGCAGGAGGGATCTTCCAACCCCACAGCATCCTGAAATCCCCACCTCAGGGCGGCTGCAGCAGCCTGAGCCGGATTTATGCCAGAGTAGGCAGGAGCAGATGGTCTGGCGGGAAGGTGCCTTAGGCTGGCTGAATCCCTGGGCTGGCAGGAACATGCTTCCACATCCCGGGACTGTATTTGAGCCTTTCAGGAGAAAACAGCCGGAGCTGATGCCAGTCCAGCCTGGTCTGAGGGGATCTCAATGCTGAAGTGTCCCCCCTTCCTCCAGCATAGCGGGTGCAAGGGTGTCCTCAGGCATTTCCTCACCTCTCATTCAATGGATAAATGGATTTTGAGGTTGTTTAGTTGTTCCGCCCCTCCCCCGCCCCCCCCCCCCCCCCCCCCCCTTCTCCTACCAAAGCCTCAGGGGCACCCTGTGTGGCCCTGAGCATCCTCATCCACCAGCAATGGCTGGGAGCAGCTAGGAGCCCACCCCACGGGTCACTTGCTGCCCAGATCTGGCCCAGAGCTGCAGGCAGGCTGTGCAGTCTGCAGTCTCCACCTAGAGCCCGGCAGAGCCTCTGCTCCACACTGCTTCTGCGCTACAGTCCATGCACAGGCTGTGCATGGGTCCCACCAGCCAAAGGCCCCTGGTCTGAACCTGGCTGTACTTTGAGCAGGCAGCAGCTCAGCCAGGGATGCTGACACTGCTCACCACCATACTGCAGGACCGAGAGGAACCTCTGCTAAGTCCCACCACCACTTGAAGATGCCCAGATAGGTCATTCACTGGCCAGCGGAGATGATGGGACACCAAGTACTATCCCTAAGGTCACATCACATGCTGGAGCAGGGGCTGGTCCCCACCATGGCTGTGAAGCCTTGGCCCCTCCAGGGTGAAAAGGAGCCAGGAGAAACCACACACAACTTATTTACGGAGTAAAGCTGATGGCTATTTTTTCACGACACACCTGAGCATTGCAATATAAAAATCTTACCAGTGCACTGAATTCAGGTCAAATATGCCATTCTTTCAATCCTAAAGGCTTTATTGTTTTCTGGGTTTTCCTTTTTTTTTTTTTTTTTAACACAACTTAGTCCTAGTCCTGCTTACCATCAATCTCTCAGCTGCACAATGCCCTGCTACTCACAACTCAACACCTTCTCTGTGCACAGCCTCAAGCCTGGCTGTGTTGGATGGACTCCAGCCCCTGGCTACTTGCAGGGCAGTGGGGACGACCCTCATGGCATCCCCCTGTGCTGCCCACTGGTACATCAGTGGCCCTAGGGCCACCTCCAGCTGCAATTCAGCTCCTCAAGTCTGTGAGCCCTGAAACCCACCCCTGGGCTTGGGCTGAGGACTGATGGGCAGTGCAGCCCCACAGTCAATTTAAATTGGGGTGCAGCTCAGCTGTTCCCAGCTCGGAGGGCTCCTAGTGCCTCTGCGCCACAGCTCCTGTCCTCGTCCCCTCCCTCCTATCAGTGGGAAAATATTGCCTTTTTTTTTTGCTCTCCATTAAAACCCCTGATCTTGGGTTAAACCCCTTTCTGTGCTCCATTAAAACCCCCCTCATTTCACCATCAGCCCCCAAGGAGGCGATGCACGGGTGCTCCCTCACCCCCGCCATGTCCCTGCGTTGTGGAAAGGCTGCGAAGGGCCCGACGGCTCCTACAGCCACCGCTCCACTTGGGAAAAGCGGCAAGTTTAAAGCACGCAGCTTGATATTTAATCTCGGGCTCTCCAATAACTCACAGACCCGCATGGAACCTGTCTGCCAGCAGCTCCCGTAACCTCGATGGCAAAGCCAGGCGAGCTGCATTACTCCGGGCAGACGGCAATGCTTTGGCCAGTCTCACGGGTGACGGCGCGGCCAGCTCTAATTGATGCCCAGCTCTTCCCTTCACCTGCCGGCACGGGCAGGGTGCCAGCCCGCTCCCCTGGCTCCCTCTCCTGCTCGCTGCCGACACTTGCATGGGTTACGTTTGGCCCTGGATGACTAGGCAAAATAATCGAAAAATTAGAATAAACCCATAAAATTATTCAAAATAACAGAGCAATAAATATTAAAATAAAAATTTAAAAAATACAATAATAAATACGCTGTTACAGAATTACAGAGCACCTTCAGAAGCACAACTGGGGGCAAATGAGAGGGAAGGCATCTCCTTCCCGCTCCTTCTTTTCCCCATGCTTGAGAGCAGGAGGATGCAGGCAGCTAGGGATGCTCCTCACAGCCACCATGGGGCTGCGTTCCCTTTACCCCTGCAAGCCTGTATATATACCACGTAAATCTGTGTGTGCATGAATTTAGAATTGCCTTTGAATTCCTGGGCACATAGAAAATAAATTCCATCTGCAAAGCTGTATTTAGCAGGCAGCTTTCACCGGTGAGCCCCACAGCAGTATATGAAACCAGGACAGTGCTGTCAACATCAGCACAGAAATGTAAGGAAAAAGGTTTCCAAGCTCTGAAAGTTTCTGCAAACCCCCAAATGAAGGGGTTTACACAAGGGCAGCATCATTTGCCACCTCTGCCTGCGCTGGGCTCCTGCGGGGCTGCCAGAGCCCATTGCACGCATCAGCTCTGAGGTTCACCACCCAGATGTCCCTCATCCCTGCAGAAGAGCTGTGGGGAGCAGCTCAAGCCAAGGAGGCTTTCCCCATTGAATTACCACCTCACCTTGGGAAGAGCCCATCAAACCCTTCTGGAAGAGAAACCCAAGGCAGCAACGCTGGGCTCATGCATAGGTCGAGGAGATGGATGCGGCGCGGCTCCATGGAGCCGAGCATGCAAACCCTCACCGCTGCGGCACTCGAGATGCGCACCTTTATGGGTTTAGGGTTTGCCCCAGGGACCTTGGGACTCTTTTTTTCCCCCCTCCTGTCTTTCATGAAGCAACCTCTCTGATATCTCCTAGGCAATGTCTTTTCTGAGACAAGTGGTACTACTGCGCCTTCTGTGCACAAACCGGACCATCTATAATTCAATTAAATTAAAAACAGCCACGGAAAGAGGGACGATGGGTTTTGTGGTCAATGCTGGACATGGCGTACAGGTCAGATGCTCTCCAGCTGTACTCAGATCCTCCTGCCACCGTCAAACCACAAACTGTTCCTCACCAAAGACCTAGACCTTAATCATGTTAAGGGGGGAAAAAGTCTGCCTTTCAGCATTAATCATGTATATTACTTCCACAGCCCAATTCCCACAGTATCCCCCCGGTGTCTTTATCCTCACGACGCCTATGATGCAGAAAGGGTGGCTATCACTGGGAGGTTACGTTGTTTGCTCAAATAAGAGGAAGCCTACGGGAAAGGAATGATTTCAGCTCATTCCTCCCAGATCCTCATGCTCAGCATGGTAAACCCTTCCCATTGCACCCTGATTTACTGAAAGGAATCAAACAATTCCCCAGTACCTAATGCCACATCATCTACATCCCAAGATGGGATTCAAGCTAGATTTTCCTCTTCCATCCTCTGCCTGGGTCAACAACAACAGATTTTTGGCCACCGCCCTGGCTGAGCCCCTCCAGAAGTAGTCACACCAACTACCTTAAACCCAGTTGAGCGCACTGAAATCGAAGTGCAACCTCTGCCAAAACCCATGGGGTTCGACTCAAGTTTCTACCAGAGCAAAGCACAGCACCGAACCAAGGGCAGGACATTTCTGGGGCATTAAGAGATTAAACTAAGATGATGAAGAAATCCCGCATAGGTATGCATTAGGGTGTGCAACAGGGTATACAACAGAGTATGCACTAGGGAATGCAACAGGGTGTGCAGTAGGGTATATCAAAGAGTATACATTAGGATATACCATAGGGTATGCGATAGAGAATGCATTAAGATATACCATAGGGTACACATTAAGGTACGCATTAGGGAATGCAGTAGGGTATGCAGAAGCTATACATTAGGGTATACCCATAGGGTACGCAATAAGGAATGCAGCAGGGTAGAGCACAGGGTATGCATTATTTTATGCATCAGGGTATGCCATAGGGTATACAGCAGAAATAGCCCTTCTCCACTGGCACCAAGGCATTTCCAACGACAGGGACGTACCAGGCGCTGGCTCTGGCTGCACGCCAGCGTGTGCTCTGCAGCGGGCTCTGCAGCTCTGTGTCAAGATGTTAGTTTCACGGTGGTGTGCGGTTGTTTTTTTTTTTTTATTAAAAGAAGGTATCAGCCTTCTGTTTGATGTGCTGTTGGCCATGGTTGCTAAGGGGAGCAGTGTACAATTACAGTCCCAGTGATGTCCACTCTAATAATACACTTGGCTCTGCATAGCTCAGATGCAGACACAGCTCTGCTATAAAGAGCACGGCCATTTCAACAGAGGAATACTCCAACTTATGTTACACGTAAAGGGTTTGTGGCACGTTGCTTAACACTCCCCCACTGCAAAAAAAAAAAAAAACCAAACCACCACAGCCTGGATACGCCAGTGAGTGAAAACTATGACAAGCAAAAACCTCTCACAGCACGCTTACTTTCAATTTATTAATTAAGAAGGTATTTCTAAAAGGGGTGAAGAAACCATACATGTGTCCATCAAGATGTTCTTGCATGGTCCTGTCTGCCCAAGGTCCCTGGGCCCAGTTCAGTCAGGTCCATCCCAAGGGCTCACACAACTCAAAATCGCTCCTTGAACAAACACCGAACCAAACTCCATGAGCAGAAAATCAAACCCAAATTAATCCCCCCGAGTGCTGAGACCCTGCAAGAATCTGCCAGAGCTTTTCCAGCTGCCCACCCCATGACACCACTTTCCACATCTCCCTTCAGCATCCCAGAAGATTTGCGGCACCCAAATTCAAGATTCAGCCAAGATTTGGGACCAAAATACAGAGCGAGGGATAAATTCAAACCAGAGTTTTGCAACAGATCCCCTTAGAGCCTGAAATGGTGCAACACTGGCCAGTGGGATGCTCCTTCGATGACCTGCTGGCAGGGAGGGGGATGATGTGACAGCATCCCCATGCTGCAGTGCTGGCATCTGTTTTGGGACCAAAACAAGTCTCCTGAGATAAGCTGTGAATGTGTGCAGCCCCTGAGCACGAGCACCTTGTCAGCAGCTGAAAATACAAGAGGAGCCAGGTTAAAAAGGTAGTTTTACTCTGTTTATTGCCTGTTCTGTGGGAAAACCCATTGCTGCTTGTTTTAAGGTCTGGTGGGGTATAGGGATGCTGGTAGGGTGGCTCAATGGGTTAATGCATTCATTTGTGAGATCCTCTGGTGGGGCTGACCTGTTGCCATCACAGTCCCGAGAGAAAGGGACAAACAAGCCCCTACAAAACAGGAGCATCTGCCGGGAGCAGATGCGGGGGCAAGCGGTCCAGCCCCAGGCGCCAGCAGCACAGGGGGGATCACGTTGATCCTGATTTATCACACCCCGGCAGAGTAATTCCCCAGCTTGCCAGTGCCTGGTGAGCCGAGCTCCTTATGTCCGGGGATCAGATTAGTCTGAAAGGTGCTAGAGAGACATAAATCCAGCTCTGGAGCAAGTGTTTTTTTAAAGTATTTTTTTTTTTTTAATTAACGGTGAAGTATCTAGAAATGGTTGATGAAAAATATCTGATGGTGGAGGGGCCACTACTGGAGCTGTGTAATGTTATACCATCAACCTTATGTCAACATCATATTGATACGGACATATCAACATTGTATCACCAACCATATATCCATGTATCATACTGATAAATTAATATATCCATAGGATATCCATATCACTCCATAACATCCACATATTATCCAATATACCATATTGGTATTGATAATATATCATTTATCAGTATCATAAATCCCCTTATTTGCCCCATCAAGGCAGCTGTGGTGAGTCTTTTGTGCTTCATACCTGGGTTTGTCTCCAGCCAGGGCTGTCAAGCCTGAACACATCACAAAAATTTCCAGTTTAGGGCTTGACCAAAGTATTTAATGAATCAGTGTGAATGCATCCAACTATTTTGCTTGGGAAAACTAACCGTGCTTGCAGAAAGTCAAAATCCTTTACTATCAGAAAGGAAATGTTAAATTATTAATTTCACACAGCACTTTTCTTTTGACCTGTAGTGATCTGTCACCTTTTGCCCCACCAAGACATTTTAAAAAGATGTGCGGTTTGGGGCTGAGCAAATCCCTTCTGCATATTTTACTATGCTCCAGCACATGAACTCAGTCACCCGCACACCCTGCTCACTCTTTGCATTTCATTTCTTCCCAGCTGTCCACAGCACAGACATCATGCTCCCATCACACCAAGACTGGCTACATGTTCCTGGGAAGCACTTTGGGACTCTCTGGAGATGTAAGATATATTATTTATCCTACACTCCTGCTATGAAGAGCTGAATATGAAGCCAGTTATTATTGCACATGATGCTATCGTATAAATCAGCCTACTGGGTCTGTTAATAGGGTTGGAAGCGCTGGGGCAAGGGAAGAAAGCACGTTGCAAGAGTCCTCCCTAACCCAGGAGGACTGCCATCATCCCCAGTTTTTGGATAGAACTCTGCTGCTCCCTGGTCATTGCTCCTGGACTTTTGGATTTACTCAGCAACACTCAGCCGGAGGAAGATACAAGCGTGACCTGGCATGGGAAGAAGAGTGAGATGCACGAAGGGTTTAGAGCCCCCTCCAGCCCCTTTGCTGCTAAATCTGGGATTGACCTGACCACAATTCATCTCCTCCTGCTTTATAATTGCTTTGGAAATAAACTGATCAGGAAAAAACCCACTGCCTGGTACCTGCAATGGGCAGGCATGTGCTGCCCAAGGGCTTTGAAGGAGCAGGCACAGGGAGAGATACTGGGTTTGATATGTGCCCAGAGCACTGAGAGAAGCAAAACTATACCAGTGATTTTGCAGAATTATCTTAGATATTAATTTTGATTTTAAAATATTAATTTTGATATTAAGATTTAATCTCAAATATTGATTTCCGTTATTTTATTTTGCTCCTTATTTCCCTGCTTGCTGTCTTGCCCATAAGCCAACTCAGCCCACACAAGGTACAGGCAGCCAGGCACAGCAAGGGACAATCTCCAACATGAGCAAGAAGATGTATCAAAAAGTGGAGCGATGCTGGGCACCGAACGTGTGCTGAGAACGGAGAGATGGAATGAGAGGTTTGTGCATGCCACAGACAACACATATGTGTGTGGGAACTGCCAAACGGAAATGCATATTAAATTAAGGATGGAAATTCACAGTTTCAGCCCACGTCCTGTGTCCAGACAGGCAGAAAGCTGGAAGGCCACGTAACACCCTCCCAGAAGGCAACCCTGCCTCTGATGGCAGCATTACAGCAAAGCACACTCCCCCCAGCAGACTGCGGGCAGTTGAGGACACACCTATTTCCTCATCATCCACCATCATCATCATGGACCAGTTATCAGAGACACCGCTTTCTTCTCCAACTTTGCTGTCACTGATGGTTTTGGAGCTGAACAATCAACCAGTGCTGCACATATCAATAAACATGTCACCCAGAATAATTTGCAAATACACAAATTATTTCAGAATTTCAGGTTGCAATCAGAAACTAGGAGCGAGTGCTTCAGGTGACGCAACCAACAGCCTACTTAGGGACCACGACTCAACTTGCTACCTCTGGTTGCTGAGATTGACTTTAGCCAAAAAGAGTGGCAAAGACCCTCCAAGGTGACTTCTCTTCATGCCATGGGGATGCTGCCACAAGCAATCCACTCATTTCGCACGTAGGAGCTGGTGTGAGATACCGTAATTCCAGTACAGCTCATGAAATGGGAACGATGAGCCATCTGACAATGCCCTCAGCGCCACGTTATCTATAGCAACCACGAAAGATGTGCACAGACAAAACCGCAGGTACGCTTCTGTTCTCCCATCATCTGGGTTCAACAGGAATTTGGTAACAGCTCAGCTCCTGTCCAAGCGTACAGTAAGAGCAGGTGGGGTGAAGCTGCAGGCATCTAACCAACTAATTCTATTTCATTACCTGCAACATGTTGAGGAGCAGACTCCGGAATTTAGTTCCTTCCACCATGAAAAGGGCCATTTTGTCACAGAGCTTGGCTGCCGTAGAAGCAAAGCTGCGGTCTGTCACTGCTTTCTGGTAGATGGTCTTTACTATCTCCCCCAGCATCTCCTCAGAGTTGGTAGAGTTCTGGGCCTCCTCCATGAACGTGGTGAGCTTGGAGTCAACGTCGCTGCTGTTATTCCTCATGCTGTTGAGGATTTCAATTAATTTGTCCATTTTGTTTTTTTCAGGATTGGTGGTTTCCACCGTGACTTCGTCCTGGTCCGTGAAAAGGGAAAGACAAGGCGTCTGTTACACAAGGAAAAAACAGATATATCAGCCCTTGTCCTTCCACAAACAGCAAAGGGGGAAGGGGACTGGGGAGACATATAAACAGAGAGAAAAATCAAAGCATCAGCGGTCTCATCTCAGCACTGAAACCCACAAGTGAACAATTCCTACTCCAGAAATGTTCTTTCTCCATTTCCCACAGTACTCAATCCCAGAGCCCTCCCCCTTGGCTCAGTGAGAAGGTATGTTCAAGGGTCCTGAGCCAGGGTGCCAAGGTCTGACCACCTCCGACAGCCCCTTTGCTGCTAAATCTGGGATTGACCTGACCACAATTCATCTCCTCCTGCTTTATAATTGCTTTGGAAATAAACTGATCAGGAAAAAACTGGGACTGGTTTCCGGGGGTGGCTGCAACATGGTGACAATGGGCATTTTTTGCCTCTATTTTGAAAGTGCACTGATATTTGCAAAATGCTCAGATAACAATCCTACAGGAATATCTACTTTTTAATATATCTAATGCTCTAAATTGAGACCAAAGACACCACATAACCCCAGCATTAGAAAAAGTCTTAACTTTTCCAGTTCTCAGTTTTCCTTTACACTTCCTTCTTTACACTTTTCACTTCACATCATCACCACAGAATTTACAGCTTCTTTTCAACATTTAACTCTGCATTTGCCCCTTCTCCCCAGTGTAAGGCATGCAACCTCCTTGCTCTGGTCTGCTCCCTTCTCCTCCAGTTCAATCTTAAACCATGCTATACAATTCAAACCTGCAGTTTTTCAGACAACCCCAACACCAAGCAGCAGCTGGAGCTGTCAAAAACGCCCATCAGGAGGCCAGTTGTGTTGACAACACGCACCCAAAAGTGGGTGTTACGTGATGCGTTTCTTATAAAAGTATAAATTTGCAGGGAGAGCATTAAAATGAATACTCCGAAAGTCTCGGCTATACTCCCATTGCTTTAAAGAACATAAAAATAACCAACAAAATCTCTTCCTCCCCCTCATGCCACACACATAAATAGTAAATGCACATGCATCCAAAAGGTATACATTTCCAACATGCACTCCCATGGAATTGTATATGTTCAGGTTATTTTTGCTACGCGTTTTGGCAATCTTATTGGAGATAGCCCCATGGATGCATTTTCCAGTCTGACAAAAGAATCTTAAGAGAAAGAATCTGAGTTTCACAGGGAGCAAATGGAGATATCATCTCCAAATTCCTCAGAAATCTGAGGCTGAATATTGTTTCCAAAAAGGATTTCTCCTCCGTCACTTGCATGCAATAGTTTTGTTATTGTTGGGTTGTTGGAAGGAAGGGGGAAAGATAAGGGAGTTTCAATTCATTGCAGAGATAAATGGATATTAACTTTTAAGTAGCTGACTCCAACTATTCAGCACTCAAAAGCTGAAGCTTGGGATTTAGGTCTGTAATTACAGAGACACAAAAGATTGCCTTTTTTATCCCTCTTTGCAAAGCGGATGAGCTCTGCAGAGCAGGAGGCAGTCAGTTGGGATCAACTGTCAGGGAAGGAGCACCCACATTGCAGCTCACGTGTGCACCAGCCTTCCCCAAAGGTCTTTGTGTGGGTAGGGGGAGAGGTCCAGTCCTTCTTGGAGAACTCAAGCTAGCAGCAGCCTCAGCCAAGAAGTCAAGCCAAGGGCACTAGCACTGTGTCAATAAAAGGCCTCCTGAAGAAGCATGAAGACACTTCAAGAGAAGTGTTGACACTGGGAGATTAAGATAAGTTGGGTGCATTCGTGGAAAGGTCCCTTGAGCCCACCCCACCCTCTGTATGGAGAACGGCCAACAGCCAGACTCCTGGAAAAAGGGAAACTCAATGTTTCCCTAGGAAATAATACCTTTTCTTTTAGTCTCCTCCTCAGCCTGTCTTTGGAAGACTGAAGCAAATTGATCTTGGGTCTTTCCCCAATGCGCTCTTGAATACTGTCTTTCCGCTTGGTCTCCGACTCCTGGCTGTACGGCTGAGACTGCTTCTCCACAGCCTCCGGGCCTCGGTGCGTCTCCACGGGGATATGCACCGTGCCGATGGAGGTGTCTTCGATTTTCAAATTCTCAGTCTCTTTGGCGTTTCTGTGCGTTTCTTTGTCATTAGGCGAGTGCTTCTGGTTGTGGTGCCATCTCCGGTTCTGGCTGTAGCCGTGGTGGCCTGTCCTGCCTGAGGAGTGAGGGGCCTGGCCTCCTTGGTAGAGTTTCTGGTGGTCCCTGTTGTGTTTGGTGCCACCTTGCTGATGATCTGCGTGCTGCTGAGACTTGTTCCCACCAGGAAGTCTCTGCTGTCGCCTGGAAAGTCAAAGGAAGTCATTAGTTCACCCTTTTCTGCACGGTCAACGCATCTGTCCCAACAAAGAGCCTGGCCCTTGGTGGGTGGTCTCTGTGGGTCTCCCTACCACAGATGGGGAGCCACTTTCCTGGCATCCAACGTAACCTAGTACCAACTCATGCCTCTAAATCTCTTTCAAAACCAGGCATATTTCAGCTGTTAAGTTTTCATGAACAGTTAGGTAACATGACCTTGGTTCCCAAGAAAACCTCTCCCAGCTTTCTGTAGTTTCTGTGTTGCTTCTGCACTAAACCAGGGAAGACCCGGTTAGTCCCAGCTGAGCAATGGGAAGTCAGGCAGGCAGTAAATATCAGGAGATATTTTTTCTGAAGATCTAAGAAGGTCCTGATACACCTGGCCTACAGCATTGCTTGCTCCTCTTGCCTGCCACCTCTGCTGTACCAACACGCATTGGTTTGCGGCAAACCATTTTAGATGTAACAGGAATTTCTAAGTAGACAAAAAAAAAAAAAAAAAAAAAGAGCAAAAAACCAAATTACCAAATAAAAGAGGTGTCCACAACAGTGCTTTTCTTTGGTCCTTCCTTCATCATTGCTACACCAGGACAGGATGCACATGTAGATGAAGTAGCTGAGGATGACACTTGGCTCCAGCAGGATGGGGAGCCAGTACCATTACCTCCAGATAGGAGGCTATGTGAATACAGCTCCAAATTGATAACATGGAAATTCAACAGCCACAAGGAGGAGGAATTCCTGCAAATTGTTTGCTCAAGAGACTACAACAGCTCAGAAGGGGTGAGCAAGACCCTGTGTGCTATCCCTAACCAGTAGACAAGATGGCAGGTCACCAGAAAACCAACGGATGAATGGAAGAAACGTTTTGGCAGCCTCGGATATTTCTGATTTCCACACAGGCTGCAGCATGACTGTCCCAAGCAGAGAAGGCAGAGCTGGAACATCATCAAGGATGCAATTAAGATGGAGATGGCCCTGGCATGGGCTGCCTTCACTCAGGACAGCACAGGGTTAGCCCTAAGCATGGCAGCAGCTCCCTGCCTGCCCGCTGCCTTTTTAACGCTCGGTATTGGCTCAGAGAGCATGTGGGATGCTTTAATCCTTGGCTCCCTACAGGGTTGCTGGGAGCAGCGCTGGAGGCTCACATAGGACATCTCCCCAGCATCGTCCCTTGAAACAGGGAAAGAACCATGAGGGCTGTGGTGACCACACCAGTCTGCACCCGTACTGGTTTTGTACTCCTTATAGTCCCCCTGCTCAGCCTCAGCCTTTACCTCAAACCCCTGCCTCTGTTCAGATGAACAGCAGTGTTTATTTTAAACCCGTTGCATAGCAGTTAATTTTATTTTCATCATCAGCACTGCTCAGCTAAGGGCGCTCGGATGAAGGAAGCGGCCATTCACAAATACATTTCAATGGTCAGAGGCTAAACAGTCTCCAACTCTGCCTGCCAAAGCCATCTGCCCATCAAATCTGTATTCCTTGGCACCCCCAGGAGTTAAAACCTATTTTCTGAGGCCAACTGGCTCTTAACCATAAAGAGCAAGGGCTGGTGTTTGGAGAATTCAGGACGAAGAGGCTTGTTCATGGTGGTTGTGGAAGGAACTTGTGTTTAGTCTCAGACCACCAGATCCAGTTTTCTGAGATATTCAACATAGGTTGGTTTGGCTTTTTTTTTTTTTTTTTTTTTTTTCCCTTTTTCCCCCCAAGCTGAATGGCAGGGAATTAAAAAAAAAAAAAAAAAAAAAGGAGATGGGGGAAGCTTTCCTGTTTGCTGGAGCTTACAAGCATTTTATGAGTACAGATTCTCCACATCAAGTTTTCCTGGCATTTCTTTGTTTCCTCTCAGTAATGCAATCACATAAACCGCTTTGTAAAGAGCAACGCTTATTAAAAGGGGAATGTCAAAATAAAAGCTAGTTAAAACCCTTATCTAGTAATAAGCCCTCACATGCTTAAGTGTGCAAGAGTTTTGCTGATACAATTCCGCTTTTGCTTTCTGCGGTTTTGCTCTTCTCTCCTCTCAAACATCTGAATTTAACTGTTTGGGTGCACTTTCAGCCTTGGGTTATAAGCCAGACAGGCTGCTACTGTATTAAGTTACAAATATTGCAAAGAAATTATAAAGTTGCATACAGACGCAGCTTTAATTTAAGCTAAATGCCTGGAAATGAGCTGGGAACCAACCTCTGCTGTAAATTCCTGCAAGAAATGAGTGCAGGGACTTTTTTTTCCTAAAGACATAATGATATTATAAACCAAACCATTTCTGTTTAAAGGCTCCAAAAGAAAAAAAGGTTTAAGATTTTAAAAAAAAAACAACCACCAAACCAAAAACCAAAACAAACCCCAAACAGTTAAGCCAATGTGGAATGTGCAAGATTGTTCAGTTTGGGGCTTTTGCAATAGGACAAGAAGAGGAGAGGCAGCTCCGTCCCTCTACAGGACAGCTAAAAGGCAATATCCCCACAGCAAGGGGCAGAGCAAACACAAACCGAATCTCTGCAGTCACTGACCACAGGATGGAAAACACCAGAGTTAAACAAGTTAGGGGAAAAAAATTGCAAGAAATAAAAAGGCAAAGGAAGGAGAAGGCAAACAAGAAGCAACGTCTGTGACTTGGCAGCAGGCAGGGGTCTAAACAACCATCCAGCATTCAGGCAAAGACTCGTTGTGTGCTTTTATCTTCCCAACACCCCAGCGAAGAAGAAAAGCCAAGAAGAAATAGGACTCTGCAGCAAAGAAGAGCCAAAGCAGGGAGAATGGGGCTCAGATCTTAAAACTTTTTTGACCACACAGCATTGCAAAGCCTGGGAGGTTGGGATGACCCATCCTGGCTCTCAGGTGTGACCAAGGTGCTGGGGACATAGAAAACCCCAGGAAGGGTCAAGATGGTGACCAGGACAAGCCACCACACGCACCCACCATGGGTTGACTTGATGGCAACAACCTTGCGCTTGCCCACAGGCAGGAGTGTAGGTGCCAAGATGGTACCTTGTGGTGACCCACCAAGCTTAGGGAACCAGATCGTGCAGGAGCCCAAAGGCACTTCCCAACCCAGGCTTTTGGGTTTGCAATGCCGAAGGGAGGAGCAGCTGAAGTTTGAATCACATAGCAACATCTCGAAGAAAAGCAAGAATTTACCCCAGAAAAATGCTGTAGCTACTGGGAAATCCTTCTTCTGTCCCTCTCTACTCATCCTTTGCTGCAAGTACACGGTACCTGGTGGGGGACACTACTTAAGCTACATGAAAAAGTATCTACGTAGCACAATGGTCTCCTGCCTCTTGACTCCATTTAACATTAAATAACTACTTGCACTTCAAAGGCCAAATTCTGATTCGGCTCAAAACTCCTCCTGACTTCAGCAGGACTGAAGATTTGGCCACCGGTCAACGTGGAAACTAAGGAGACATTCAGAGTCCCAAAGAAACTGCTGAAGTACTAAAAACCAAGGGGAGACAGTCAGGATTGCCAAGCTGGAAATAGGATGGTATTGCTTCTACTATCGTTTCTCCACCGATTTTTTTATTCAATTAACTAAATGAGGTACCTTTCAACAGAATTTAGATCTGACAAATGTCTGCTCTGTCAGAGGAGCCTACGCAAACAAATCTAAGGCTTCAGCTGTCTCTGTGATTACCAGCCTACATGCTCAGAAATACAGGATTCCTGCAAGTTTTTACTACATCGTTTGCTCCCAAGGAAAGGGGCTGGAAGGCACAAGGCTGGGAAAAATAACTCCAGACACGTGGACAGCTGTGGTCTAAACCACAGTTGCTCTGTCCCGTCAGCCCTGCTCATATCCCCCCGCCCGAGTGAGACAAGTCCTCTGAAAGCCCCCACCATGTCTGGCATGTGGAGACCGGAGGACAACATGGGGTTACATTCTCCTGGTGGCTGCACAGAGATTTGGTTAGGTAATTCTTACACATACTGAGATGTAAGGAGCTACATCTCCAAGAGCACTTGAGACATTTACCCCGCAGTGCTGAGCACCCTGTACAGCCAAATGGACCGAGATCCTGTCCATGGGCTTGGGAACTGGGTGCTCTGGACATGCTGGCTCTTGCCTTTGAAGAACCTGCCTGGACACCACACTTGCCCTCAATCCCAGGCAACTCTCCCGTGGGACAAACCCTACCAGGCATGCTAAGGTCCTCACAGGAGAAGGATGTTTGTCCTGCTTTTGCGCACAGCCTGATACCTGGTGGGCATGGCCATGGCCACCCAGTGTTTAACAACTAGTACAGACTTGCAGGCACCCAAGCAGGAGGCTGGGAATCAAAAGCAGTGCTGTGGCCAAGGTCAAACCTTCTGTGTCCCCTTCACCCTTCTGGTGCTTGAATGAAAATGTTCCTCACTGCATTTTGCAGATGGAAAGTTTCTCTCCACCCTTTCTCCTGCCCATGCCCAGGCAGGATCTCATCTCCATGTCAGCATCAGGCCCAGGAATATGATGCTAAGCCCTGGGAGTATCTCATGATCAGCTTGGCTATTAACATGCCTGCAATTAATTGGCAATTGCCATTACAAGGGATAGATTAAGATCTGCTGCAGAAGCGGACTCTGTGGGACCTTCCATTCCCATCAGGTCCCCAGATCCCCCTTACCCGTGACAACCCTGAAAGCTGGAGGAGCAGAGTGCTCCCAAGGCACGCAGCAGCTGTACATATGAAGGGAGGACCGGAGGGGCTAGGTCCATGGGATGAAGGGCCATCTCTCTCCACCTTCTTTTTGAAAATTCCACGGTAATTTTCCATTGAGGGAGGGAAATTTAAAAAACCCACCCTCTTAGTGTCACCACTGAAAGAGTTAAATTCACAGAGATGGATAGCAACCAGGCTTTTCCCAGCTGTACTAGCTAGCTGCCCAGGATACCCATCCTGAAATGGGAAAGGGCAGAAAGAAGCAAAGTCCTCTGGAACATCCCCTGAACAAACCAATTTCTCCAGGCCCAGCGTTGTTGAACTAAGCATATTCTAGCAAAACCAGCTGCTTCACCTTGGGTAGTGCAGCTCCACAAACAACTGGACTGGCACCCCTGAGCAGGCACCGCTGGAAGGGTTTGGGCATGGCAGCAAGTGCTGCTGCAGTCAAAACCACTCGGCATCACTGGCTTTGGGCACCTAAGGGACACTGTGGTCCGAACTGTGGTGCCTGAAGGATCCCAGTTAGGAGCTGGTGGAATTTTGTAATGTTTAAAACTGGTCCTGGAGGTCTGGGGAATACTGCTATTAATATAATGAAGAGAAAGGTCTGAATTTCTATCCTAGGGGCCTGACTTTCTCCTGAAGTCTTCATCAAGCATACGTCCATCAAAGGCACCTTGATGTTTTACATGCCTGTACAATGATAAGTCAGCATTACTTTGCTGCAAGGCAGCATCATGGTCCAGCCACGGCTGTTTTCTATCCTCGCTACAATTGAGTGGGAAACACTCAAATAAGCTTGACTGTTCCACACAAATTAATCAAAAACCTCAAAACCCCACAGAAAGCAACAACCACCAGCTCGAAGGATGAAGAACACAAGACTTCTGTGTGTTTTCCCTTTGGCTTTCTCTCTCAAACTGGTTTCGCTTGGCTCCAGTTTCATTTTTGTTTGCATTTTTCTCAGATGAGAAGGGAACAAGATGTCATGTTCACTCCTGAAAACAAAAATGAAATTATTCACACTCCTTTTATGCCTTTCTGTCAGTAGGGTTAAAGTCTATTCCGATCACTAGATCCAGCCTACATGTCTGGCTAGACACAGCATTTGGGAAGCGTAGAAAATCTACCTGTCAAAATGGTGGTGATCAAGTTTTTAAGCCATCTTTGTACAGTTGAGATGTAACACGTGCTTTAGGTCTTACACGTATGCATCTTTGAAAACATACAATGACCTCCAGAAGACAAGCAGAGCCCAACAAAAACAATGCTATGAGGGCAGAGAGGTTTTTGATGAGGCTCACAGCCTCTGGCTGCTGGGAAACGCATTATGAAACCTTTGGATGAGCTGCCTACATGGGCACAACTCCTCTTGTTACCACCTTGGTCTTGGGGTGTAGCCACTGCTGACAACCCTCCCTTGGGCCTGGACAACATATCTGCCTTTGTTTGATTGTGTTTGGCCTTTACAACATAATTAGACTCACTACAAATTAACAGGGTAACACTGACTTTTACGCTGAGGGTGGTGAGGCACTGGCACAGGCGGCCCAGAGAGGTGCCCGACGGCCCATCCCTGGGAACATCCAAGGCCAGGCTGGACGGGCTCTGAGCAACCTGATCCAGCTGAAGGTGTCCCTGCCCATGGCAGGGGGCTGGGCTGGAGGGACTTTGAGGGTCCCTTCCCACACAAACCGTTCCATGAGTCTATGACTGAAGGGCCTTACAAAGGCATGCAAGCTGCTCATGCAATAAAGCATCCAAAAAATGGGTGTAGGACAGACAGAAAGCACAGTTCACCGTGGGACACGCTATCTTCTGCTATGGGATTCTGACTGCTTTGGCCTTTCCAAACACAGAAACAGACCTGATTTCTCTCTGTGCCTTCCTGCAGCATCACTTCACACCATCGGTGTCCACTGTTTCTCCCACTGCAGTGATGGACACCCCATTCACAGGACCACCAGACAAACACCCAGTCTGCAGGCTGTGCTGCAGGAGCAGAGACAGCACTGCTGGGCTGAAAGGACACGGCTCAAAACCCATCAGAGCAGACTCAGCAAAGCTCTGAAGAGCTAACTTGTCAACTGCTGAAGTCCAACGAAAGTCCTCACATTCTGCAATGCTTGGCCGCACAGGCTGCCTGAGTCAGCTATTTTCTCCTAAGCTTCATGGAAACGAATCTTCAGGAGGAATTTAAGTAACTGTTTTGCAACACCAGCTTGGGAAAGACATCCCAAGTACAGATGGCATGCAAGATAGCTCCAAACCAGCTCTTTAAATCTTTTGCTGGGTCTCCCACAAATCATTAGGGATGTCCAGATGGAGGCCCTTGTTGCACAGAGCGGTCAACCAGCTAGGAAGACACCCCCCAGACTTCAAGGCTGACTGCCCAGACCGGTGTAGAAATCACCACAGTGATTTCATGTAGAAATTGCTTGGAAATGGTCCTCTTCATAAATGACATTACTTGGAATTATGTTTTTGGATTCTCTGCGTACTGTAAACACGATTGCAAAAAACTACATGAAAACCACAGGAAAATGCAGTGACAAGGAACCAAATCCAGTTTAGCTGAAATAGTTTAAACTTGAAAGACACAACCACAGTACACAAAGTTTCCTAAAAGTCTGCTAAGCACAAACACACAGAGATCCTGGACTACTGGTAAGAATGTGACTTGAATGAATATACATTCATCTTTTACTACTTTGCAATAAAAGAGCTTATACCTCAGACTCCAGGCTGCTTCCTTTAAAAATACACCAAGGCTGATCAGTTATCCCGAGATCTGATAATCCTCCAAGAGATATAAACTTTAAACCCGTGCCAAGATGCACAGACAGCCCACCACCATCCCTCCATGGTCCTGTCCCTCAAGACACATCCTAAATAGAATGTACAAGCCCCCACCTGCTGCCTTTTTGTTCAGCTGTCTTCCTTTAGACCTCTGTGACTCTTTGACCTACAGCAAGGAGACATCCTCTAGGGTTTTTTTTTTTTTTTCCATATCCTATTTATACCAGTGCTTTCTAGTGAAGAAATAAATGTCTTTCCTGTAGAAGCTAAGGCAAGATTTGACAGGATCTCCTAACAGCTGTCCAGACATCTGAGATGACCCAAAGTCAATGGCAAGCAATTACTTCCGACACGGGGATCTGGTAAAGCACCATCCCAAGGAGCAGAGATGCTTGGATTGTGCCAGAAGCCTTTATCAAACGCATTAAATGAATTTCTTTAAAAATGATGCAGCAAGCTATAGCATTGAGTGTAGAGCTTTGGGAGCCAGGATTGATCTGGACATTGACTTACTGCAATCCAGTGACAATCCTAAGCAGTTTCCCAAATGTTTACCTAAGTCCACTCCACTGTCAAAAGAAGATTTGTCTCCTCTTGATCCCGTTCCTGCCTCCTCTCTCACACTACCCTCAATGCTCACATGGATGTACTGAGCTGCGCCAGGGTCTGATCCACTCCAAAAATTTACTTTCTCCTGGATAAGTTTCCACTCATCAGTTTAGATGAGAGCATGGTGCTCAGGGGGAGGCACAGAGCTGGGTCACCTTCTGCAGCTCCAGTGCCACTTAGCTGTTGGCCCTTGCTGCTTGGGAACTAGCAGCCCCAAATTTAATCAGGAAATTGGGATGATCCATAGCATCTGCACAATGCTGGGAATGGATGGAGCAATGTTGGTTTAAATGAAAGAAAGAAGCCTGTTGTCCACTCGTGCCCCAGAGGCTGTCATGCTAAATAAAGACATTATCAGAGAAAGAGCAGATACTCAGCACCTTCACGCCTGTCAGTGACCCCGGCACCTTCCCAGCCAATCTAGGGACTCTCTTTCCCACATATGGCCCCTTGGAGACAGACTGCTGTGGCTTTAGTAGGAATAAATGGAAACAAAACAGTTAACAAATATCCAAAAATAGAGCATAGTTAACTTTTTTTTTTTAATATGGAGATGAAAAATCCCTGGGTGATTTACGTGCCAGCAGAGATATTAGCTGCATATAATAGATGCAATATTTTTAATACTAATATTTTGGGCTGAGACAAGAGTGGGAATGGAAAGTATTTCCAGTGCCTTGACTTCTTTATTTTGCAAACATCAGTTGCTAACTGGGGTCAGACAGAAATATTGTTTCTGCAACAAGAGCCCAAACAACTTGAGCTGGCAACTTCTTCACACACTAACCATGCCAGGAGGCTCTGCAGAGCTTAAGCATGCTGCTCCCTCCCAGTCTCTGGGGCCAATGTCCCCAGCTTGGGCTCGCTGGGAGAAGGAATGGGTGGTAAACACTTTCTCACAGAGAGGGGCGGCTACTGGCCACGGGCAGAAACTGGAAGTCACCACCCAAACCATGCAGCCACACCACTGAAGCACTGCTGGGCTTCTTCAACCGGGCCAGGTCTCATGGAAAGACCTTGTGTGACACAGGGGATGCCATAACACTTTTTTACCCATCAAAAGCATCAGCCTCTGCTTGTCCTCACCTCCCAGTTCAGCTGCCAGATAACTTTGGAGAACAACCTGGCAGCAGAAAGCCCTTGGTGCTCATTCCAAGAGATCACCAGCAACAGCACATTTATATTCAAGGACTGAAAGCAGGAAAATGAAACAAATTATTTTACTTTATATTCGCTCCAGCAACCGGCTGCTGACAACACCTCCACGAACTCATGCTGGAAAACAAGGTGTAGATGGAGAAATCCATTTCCAGTACTGAGAAGCCGTGCCGGAAACACTCCAGAGAGAAAGCCATTTCAATAACAAATCAGTTTCCTAGTGCAGAGGAACCTGCCGTTATATTTCCTTCCCTCAATTCTGGCTGGCTGAAACAGCATCACGTAGACAGTTGTGTTTTGCATTACATGACACTAAAAGCAGCGTGGAAGGACAGTCTCATGGGTGACGGGGTTTGCACATATGAGAAGCTGGTGGCCACAGGTTCACCACAAGGTCTGTGGCGGAGGAAGGTCCAACCACAGCCCCTTCCCTCCTTTCTGCTGTGGTTTCCTCAAACGGAAAGGGGGGATGCTGAGAGCACCCCTCTGCTAAAAAGCACTTCGAGGTTGATGGACAACAAAACACAATATTCTTTCATCTCTGGTCGTCTTCCCTGAAGAGAGCGCTGGCATCACTTCCCCATGACTCTTCCTACAGCTGATTGACCCAACAGTGCCCTGCACTCGCCCACACAATGAGGACTTTCCTGCCAGGCTGGTTAAAAATCAGTCACACCATGAGTTACCAAAGCAACAGTAATACAACCAAGATGACCAAGGTGTCCCGGGTGGAGGACCACCAAAATGATCAGAGTCTGGGGCACCTCTTCTCTGAAGATAGGCTGGGAGAGCTGGGGTTGTCCCGCCCGGAGAGGAGAAGGCTCCGGGGAGACCTTACTGCAGCCTTCCAGCGCTTAGAGGGGGCTCAGGAGAAAGATGGGGACAGAGTTTTTAGCAGGGCCTGTCGCGACAGGACAAGGGGGATGGTTTTAAACTCAAAGAGGGGAGATTCAGACTAGATGGAGGGAAGAAATGTTTTACACCGAGGGTGGTGAGGCACTGGCACAGGTGGCCCAGAGAGGTGCCCGATGGCCCATCCCTGGGAACATCCAAGGCCAGGCTGGACGGGCTCTGAGCAACCTGATCCAGCTGAAGGTGTCCCTGCCCACGGCAGGGGGCTGGGCTGGAGGGACTTTGAAGGTCCCTGCTCAACCCCCACCATTTGATGGTTCTATGGTCCCAGAACAGGCACTGCTGAACCTTCTGTTGATGGTCTTGCTTCCAAAATGGCAAAGCCTGTTTGAAACGCTGACTCCTGCTTCACTGAATATACAGCTGAAGAGGGAAGGGGCAGCTCTCAACAGGCACTTAGTTTGCAGGCACAGCCACACGAGCACTTCAACTCTCATGACCTGAAAAGGAGGATGGTTCAAAACAAGCAGAAGGAGGTCTTTCTTCACATAATGCACAGCTACACCTATGTACACCATACAGAGTGGAGCTAAGCTATAGATGTGAATACCTGGAGTTTACAAAGGTTTGAAAAGCACATTGCCGAAATCATGAAAGGAAAAGTCCATCAGGAGCTGCTGGACAGGAAGGTGAACAAATGCTGTCCTGCACATCCCAACAACATAATTTCCTGGAAAATCATTATTTAGTTTGAAAAGGAACCTTAAGATTGAGTCCAGCTGTTAATAGGAGGAAAGCACTACTGCAAGGCAACATTACACGCATAGCCCTGTTCTTCTTACACTCCTCTTGGTGTCCTTTGCTGGTAACCAAGCCAGGTTGTCTGGTGTGACCCATCACAGCTCTCCTCCTGCTCTTACTGACCTCCCAACCACCTCCAGCACACCACTGGCACGTCCAATTGCAAATTACAAACTCCTGCCTCCCTGCTGATGCAGGACCGCAAGGCAACCATAAGATAAGGTGAGTTACCTCCCAGCTGGGTTAGAGGGGTTGCAGCAGAAGGCACACCACACGCACAGCCAGCAGCACATGCAGGCAATTACCGCCACCCAGCTCACGTGCCGTAATTCATTAAGCTGCAATAACGCAATCACCCAGCTGAGCCCTTTTTTAGGAACAAACTGCCAAGACAATATTGTCCTCTGGGGACCTGCAGTTCGGAGAATTAATTTAGTGTAATAACTCCCAGCAATGTTGTGGGCAATCAAACCGAAATGATGATCTGTCTCTAAATTGCCTGTAACCAACCCCTCAGCTGATGCCCTGCGACTGCTGGCTCTGCTTGGGCAGGCAGGGCAAGTACTGACTGTTTACTTGGGATTTTTGTGCATATGAACAATTAATCCTTGAGGAACCTGATCATGAGGGAACAGCACGCCAATAAGGAGTTCTTTACCTTGTTCTCCAGGATGCTCAACTTCAGCTGGCACAGCTTTCTTAGTCATATGGCTTAGGTTTAGGTAGCCCTGCGAGGAGCAGGGAGTTAGACTCGCTCATTATGGGATCCTTCCAACTCAAGACATTCTATGATGCCTTTCTGAAATGAAACTTTAGTGCGGTTGCTCCTGAAAATGTGGCCTGTCCTTCATCACTGGTTCAAAGTTCCTACATCTGCAGCAGGAGAGCGACTATGATTTTAACAGCATCTCTGCTTGGGTGCTTTTAGCTGCCTAGAAGAGTTTTTTGCAGTGTTACACTCTAAACACCGATTTAGCTAGATGCTAGTATTCCTACTCATCATTGCAGGCAAGTATACCACCAGTGACTTTTGTCCTTAAAAAGAAAAAAAAATATTGGTCCCAAGTTTGCTCAGAAGAGGTTTCCCATCAGCAGCAGCTTTACACAGCCACCACTACACTGGCTCAACTCCTCTGCACCCTGCTCAGCATGGACAGCCGGTACATCCCCAGCGGGTTTGGGATGTTCCCTCTGCAGCCCTGAAGAGAGTCTCCATGGTGGCTCCAGAACCACCCCCCCTCCAAGCTCCCAGGAAGGCATGGAGAAGGCAGGAGCATAAGGAGGAGGATGAAAACCTGACTTCCAGATGCTGCTTCAGGGGTCCAGCCCCATGTGCCCTTAAACCTAATTCATTTGACTTGGAAACCCTACCGATAAGGAAAAGGGTGTTTCAACCTTTTTGATTCCTTTGCTTCCTCTCCCTTCCTACTGTTTCAAACACCATTTACTGAACTCAGTAAATGAACTGCACATCATTTAGCTCGATGCTAGTTCTCAGCAAGTACTCAGTCCATCTGAAACATTCCATTTTGTTCCAGCTACGAACAGCACTTCGGCACTAAAATAATGTCTTGATATTGTTGCTTTCTTTAATAAACATCCTCTCCTCTCACTGCAAAGCCTTCAGTAAATGGCCCTGAAAGAACAAAAGACATTTCTGTATTGTTTTAAGTTCTCTTCCTTTCTGAAAAACCTCAATTAAAACAGTGAAAAAGCAAACGTGCCACTACTATACTCTATAATTATGAACTCATTTCTATTCACTCGCCCAGCAGGAGAGGTTTGTACCGGTGACCTCTGGGAACGGGTTTCTAAGGCTTTTCCAAAATTTCACAGCCTTAAAAACTATGTGTTCATGTCAGCCATAAAACACGCTCACCTTCACCCAAAATAACTTGCCATCTTAAAATCCAGGGTGAGGGCCATTCCTGTGACTATTTTTAATTATGAAAGGAGCCCTAGAGCTGGCCATGAATAGATCGGCACAGGAGTGGCTCTGGAAATAGTGCAACCCTTCAAGACAGCGTGAAAATTGCATGGATATGGGCTGTCAACTTATTGTAAAGTTTTCAATATGTATCTTGCATGGCACGCTCCTGAGTGGTGGTTGGGCTTTTCTTAGTCATCTTTCCAGTACAAGAACTACCTGGGCCAAAGAGGACGCATGCAAGTGTGATCCCAGCCTCCTGACCTACCAACATGATGCTCGTGGGAACAAGCATGGAGTTTTCTTTCGGTAAAGTCCCATTGAAAAAATATTTTGCAAGACAAAATGTGGGACAACTTGGTTATATGTGTATGTATCCTGGTCATGTACATGTGCGTATATGTATTTTTAAGCAGCGAGTAAAAGATAAGAAGGGTAAATAAGAAGGAAAATCAATTTTTAAGACATTAACCAGTAGATAGGAAGATTATGCCTGAGAACTCAGCATCAGATAATAATGAACGCAGAACAGCAGGTTTTCACATAAAGTAATATCATTCTTTAAATGCAAGCTAGAAAATAGCTTTAAAATTCACACATAGGACAACAAGCCACACTACTTGTGCTTCATTCCTGATCCTCCCATGACTTCATGTGCCCATGACGCACCTAGGCATATATATTTCTTCCCTCTTAACATTCAGGACCAAATCCAAGGCAGCAGATATATATATCCACAACACAACCTGGGCAAAGCTGAAGACCCTACCAGCTCATCAAGCAACTCCCAAAGTCCCACCCAAGCCCAAGGGTTTGCCTCAGCTCATCTCTTGTTTGAAATACAAGTGCTGAAAACATCACTGCCACGCACATCCTGCAATACCACCATCTCCTCAGATTCCGCACACACACACCCCCCCCCCCAGTACAGCCAGGACATACCAGACCTCTCCACTGGGCATCCACTCACCAGCTCCCTCCTGGAAGAAACCTTCTAGAAGAAGGTGCAAACTGTTAATTGAAGTGAAAACAAGTTAAGGGCTGCAGCAGGGCCTGGCAATGCCTTTAAGGGGCTCAGGGCTAAACGCTTCCACCTGTGATGATGACATTTCTGTTGACACCTGTTTATGAAAAGCCAAGGGCAAAAAACCCCTACTACCCGCTTCACCCAGGCTGCTGAAATGTCAGTGACTGGTATCACCTGCTGCTCATTAGCAGCACCAATCCAGCTCAGCTGGTAGACCTCAGCAGGGTCTATCTACCCAGCTGATGGGTAAGGGGGACTCACTCTGGCCACCAAAGGCAGGCAGCCTCACCAAGGGGTTGAGCTAAATGCAGGTGAGGGACCATCAGCCATGTGCATCTTCCTCGTTACAGACACAAGCACATTTTCTTCAGACACCAGAAATACTTAGAGCAAGCATAGTCTGAAGCGGAGACTGCTGTCCCTAAAGCTTCTCAAAAAGTGCCAAGGTGGCACTCCCTGCGAGTGTGAAAATGTCTCGGTGGAAACCCATGCCTTCCTTGGCTGGGAAGAGATTTCCCCTCTATGAGACGGGAGAGAATGGGATGCCCAGTCTCAAGTCTTTGTTCTTGCTCAAGAGAGCCCAGAAACAAATCCCTGTCCCAGGGCTTCCTCTGGCATGAGGTGTTTTGGCTCAACTCCTCCCACAGTTCTTTGTTTTTCATACTTCCTTGGTTCTGGTCAACATGGGAAGGCAAAATAAAGCAAGGAAACCTGTTCTCATAAGATGCCCAGGCTAATTTTTCTTATGTGGGGGCCATAAAATCTCAGTGAGAAGCTTTCCAGGGTTCTCCAAGCACTTGTGATTGCCACCTTTAAGAAGTCCCACCTTGTCCCAGGGGAAGGGGAATCCTCCCTCCATGCAACACCGGATTATTGTAGGGCTGCTCACAAAGTTCAGCCTTGCACAGGACTTTACTACTAGAGTGCCATGGTGGAGCCCCTCAGGCCCTGTTCATACGTGCTTAGTGTACAGAACAACTTCCCCCCAAGAGCTTACAGCAGCAAGATGCATTTAATGCATGGAGAACATAGGCGTGGGGAGGGGGTTACATGGCATCATGCAGAGGGTGGGTTCAATTTGCCTAGTTTTAGGTGTCTGTGATGTCAGAAGCCAAAAGTGAGGTGGGGACCTAAACTCCAGTTATAGGGGGTAGATACTGGGGAGGGAATCACCTGGCCAAATGCCTGCTTCATCCTGAGGCGACCCATCTTCCAAACTCCACTGACTGCATCCCCTCTGAGCATAACGGGAACACTGGCCACCCAGTTCATACATGGTCAACACAGTTACGGAGCCATGCGGTGGGACTCAGCTGGTGGTGTCACTGGAGATGCTTTATGGCATCTTGTCCAGCTCCCACTCCGTTGTGGTGCAGGTTTCACAAGGTGTGGTGGCTGCTAGCTCCTTGCATGGAATTCCCAATATGCTAGGGCATCTGGAATAGCACCTGCAACCACGGAGGTGAAGCCCAGAAGTCTCTGAGAAAGGTGAGAACTGAAGTGAGACCTCCCATGTTCCCCCTGCAAGGCCTGCGACACATGAGCGGTTGCTTTGCTAACCTTCTCACTAGCTATAGAGTCACCATGAGCTCCTGCTCGCCATTCCCAAACACCCACAAGAACGGGCAGCCTCAGAAAAGGAATGAAGAGCTGTCAGCATCAACACCTCGCTGTCCTCCAGACCAGACCCTGCTGCCGCACAGGAACAAGCTACCTAATAAATACTGAGTTTTGATGAAATCAGGGGTCCCTCCACCACAGCAACACACCGAAGTTCTCCTGGATTTTCTGCTGGAGCAATTATTTTGCTTTCACAAGCATCATAAGACCCTGAGCTTACCCAGCAGGCTGTTACATTTCTATTGAGAGGTTTCATAACCGTAATATGTTTTGCCGGTGGTACATAAAGTCTTTCAATCAGCTGCAGAGATGGAGAAAAACAACCTGCAAAAGCCTCCTGATGCCATATAGTGGCAGCTTGGCAATTCAGGTTAAATTTAGTCTGCAGGACAGGGGTCACCTCAGTCGCCAAGATCATTAAAAAGAAAAGGGAATAAAAAGTCTTGTGTTGTAGAGTTTTTATGTAATGACAAAACAGCCCTCACCAGAGAGGTGGCAACCCTGCAGCTGGGAAACGCACCCGGCTCTCTCCTGCCACTGCCTCCTGGCATTAAAAAAAAGGAACAATGAAAGGAAAGGATTAAATTTGCTTAGATGAGTATCTTTTAACCATGCCTTTAGCTCTGCACCATGCCTTTAGCTAGGCACACAAGGAGAACAGAGCAGACACAGACAACCGTAATGGATACACATCTCTTGAAGTCCTGCTCGTGTCGAGCGTGTCCTGTTGAACTCACAAAGGTTTATCCTCCTCTTTGCATTATTCTCGAGCCCACGCAGCACTCTGATACTTACAGAAGTACGTTTTCCCGCCATCACATGAAATACAAAATCCTTTTCGTTGTTGCTAGCATCAGGAAAGGAGCTGTAAATACAGCATCACCTTTCGCGGTGTGCTTTGCCGGCAGGATCGCAGCTGCACCGTCTGCCTCCAGGGGTGACTCACGGCTGGGCATATTTTCACTGACACCCTCAAGTGCACAAGGGCTGAGTGCTGATCACAACAGCAGGAACAGGAGCAGCTGGGTAGAAAACCTCTACTCACCCTGCCACAGCTTGAGACATGGGTGACAGGCAAAACAAACTCCCCAGTGGATGCTAAATACCAGCTGCTCCACCTTACTGCTACCGGTGCTTCATATGGACCACTCTGCTAATGGGAAGACCCTACACGTGTGGCTCTGGTGATGGTGCTGGGGCAGGCAAATCACTCTTAGATGAGCCAGCCAGGACTGATGCTCGATATAAACTTGGCTGAACCTCAGATGGCTTCTGCAGAGCTATTCTGCACCGGGTTCAGGGCAACCCCTTGTATCAATACAGGCTGGGTGGAGAATGGACTGAGCGTGGCCCCCAGGAGATGGACTTGGGGGTGTTAGTGGATGAGAAGCTCAACATGACCCAGCAACGTGTGCTCGCAGCCCACAAAGCCAGCTGGGTATCCTGGGCTGCATCAAAGGCAGCGTGGCCAGCAGTGCTGCATCCAGCTCTGGGGTCCTCAGCACAGGGAGGACATGGACCTGCTGGAGCAGGGCCAGAGGAGGCCACGGGGATGGTCAGAGGCCAGGGCACCCCTGCTGGGAGGACAGGCTGGGAGAGCTGGGGTTGTCCAGCCCGGAGAGGAGAAGGCTCCGGGGAGACCTTACTGCAGCCTTCCAGCACTTAGAGGGGGCTCAGGAGAAAGATGGGGACAGAGTTTTTAGCAGGGCCTGTCGCGACAGGACAAGGGGCATGGTTTTAAATTAAAAAAAGAGTAGACTTCGATTAGATGTTACGAAGAAATTCCTCACTGTGAGGGCAGCGAGGCGCCGGCACAGGCTGCCCAGAGCAGCTGTGGGTGCTCCGTCCCCGGCAGTGCCCAAGGCCGGGCTGGGGCTGGGACCCACCTGGTCTGGTGGAAGTTGTCCCTGCCCGTGGCAGGGGCTGGAACTAGATGATCTTTAAAGATCCCTTCCAACCCAAACCATTGTATGATTCCGTGATTTGATCATCTGTGTCCAGTAGGTACCAGGGCTGGGATTACTGCACAGGGGTAGTGTTGGACTATACAGCCCCATGCCATTCACAGAGCCCAGAGGCAGCAAGGGGTCTTGATGGAGTCAAACCACCTCCAGATCTCAGCTCCAAAAGGTCCCTCTCGACGAGAAGCTGCAGTGCTGCCCTGCAGCTCCACCCGTGGCTGAGTCACCCCCAGACGGATGCCCACGGGTCATCAGGAGGTGGCTTTTTGATCATTCAGTGACTGCTCCTTCAACGGGCAGCCTGGTGCAGGCTTTGTTCTCAACAACCTCCTCCTGGGAGCGGGGTCCCAGCACTGTGACCCCTGGCAGAACCTTCTCCTCAGCGCCTGGAAGGAAGGGCAGTGGGGCCAGGCGATGCCAGGGTGTCTGGCCAGCGCGGCTCTGTGGGTCAAAGGGGCTCCTGCTTGACTCTTTCTGATAGCATCTCTGCCCTGCTCCATCAACACTTGGCCCAACGAGCAGCGGATGGACAAACTAGGTCCCAATGACACCAGGTCTTCATACAGACCTACCCAATAGCCTCATGAGAGGGTATGGGAGTAACTACAAACACAGGGAGGATGGACCTTGTGCCACGGCAAGCCCTTGCAGTTCCCTACGTCTGTTACTCCCTTGGTGGCAATCAAGGCAGAGACTCCTTTGACTTCCAGTCTTAATTAGATGGCCAGTTTTATCTGCTTGGTGCTCACAGTGGCGTGTTTCTTCAGCAGAAACAGCCCTTCTCCCCCTGCGCTATCTACCCCTGGGTACCTCAAGAGGATCCGCATCCGCTCCCAGCTTCTGCCAGGCAAGGCTGAAACAGCCAACATGTGCAAACCAGCATTGCCTTCTCTGGGCTTTCAAGTTTATTTTATCCTTCACTTCCCTGGGTGACCCTGGATCCTCGTATTAACAGACAGCAAAAAAGAAAAAAAAAAAAAAAAGGCAGAAAACTTTTGCTTTATGCCTCATCTCATCTCGAATCCCCCTTGCTAACGGCTCCATCTCACTCCAGCATCATGCAGTGCTGCAACTCCCACCTTGACCCCATACCTTCTCCCTGAATGAGGAGATCTTGCCCTTGAAGGAGCAAGCTGGGCAAAGCTGATTCCTGTGATGTTTTATGACAGGGAAAAGTGGTAGAGTGCCCTTTATGGTGTTTTGAAAGGAAATTGTACAGGAACAATGTCCCAAGCAGCGTGCCTATTGAAAACCCTTCACAAAAGGAGTTTGCCACAAGAGGAAAAGCAGCTTAATCAGTTGAACTAATCACTGTAGGTGGTTGAGTGTCCCTGAGGGTCTGTAAAATCAAATATAATGGGAAAAGAAATATATCACAGCTTGCCTACGCTCCTTGGTGGAGCCGCTGGCGGATCTGGGACGTTCCCTGCCTGGCCCCGAGCCCGCTGTGACCATCCTTTGGGCCATCCCTATGCAAGACCACGCTCGCCTCTGTGCGAGACCCTGGCTGGGGCCACGTGGATGGGCTGGGATGAGCCCCAGAATGTCTCTCAGGAACATGGATTCTGGCTGGGGAGTCAGGACAGGGGTGCCTGCCCCCGTGCACTCACCCAGCTACGTTTCCAGCGCGGGCGCAGGCAGGAGGGCTCAGCGGCGCTTACACAACCCTCCTGCTTCAGGAAGAGGAAACCGTCCCTGACAGCCACCCGGGGATCTCCGGGGAAGGAGGATATTTCTGCCTCCCCCAGCTCTGAATCTAATTAAAACCAGAAAACAACACACACACACACACAAAAAAAAAAAAATCAGACTGTTTTTTCCTGATCATTTAAGTGTAAAGCCAAACTAATGGTAGGAAGTAAACTGGGACAACACAAGAGAAAACTTGGGGACATTTCTGTAATCCTGTCATCAAAAGCTGAAGTATTTGGGGCATGCTCAAGGGAGATAGGGAAAGCACGTGAGTCTCTTTGCTCCCACCCCTTCTCTCTGTGTATGAGCCAGGAGGACCTACACAGTCTTCTGCTCAAGCCCCTTATCCCCACCCATGGGCTTTATAAAGGATGGATTTCCCAGGCGCAGCAACACCCCTCTGAAACCCCCATGCAACAGGAGAAGGAGGTGATGACATGAAGCTCAGCCACAGCTAAGGGTGATGGTCCTTCACCTGAGGCTGGCTGTGGTCCCCAACGGCCCCGGCTGGGACAGACAGCGCAACCCCTTGTGACTCTGGTCATCCCAAAGCCTGGAGACATACCAGGCACAAGGAAGCACAAGGGATGCACACCTTTTCTGTTGAAGAGAGGAATTCAGATGCCTTTGGGAAAGAGGGTGTTGATTAACTCTTTGGCTTTTACTCCATCCTCTCCAAGACATGGGACTGCGTTTCCCTCTGCCATCTCTCCAGATGCCCATAGACTGACCACCAAAAGCCCCATGAGATACCAGCCAGCATCTAGGCACACATGAGAATTTCCTTTTTGTAAGGTATTCAGCCTGATTTGACTTTTGTATCCAACAAGATATTGAATCAATGTGATTACAATGGCACAAACTTTTTAAGACTTCTCCAGAAACCTTTTCCCAGTCCTCAGCAAAACTGTCCCCTTCCCTAGGTGACACAGAACAATTTTAGTACTCTGTTAACCAGAAGACCCACAAGTAGGTACAAACTTGCCTGTCTTAACCCATTGCAACTCCATATATTCCTTGTAAATCCTGTCTAGACTGGACAACATTTCTTATCACTCCTACAAGGCGGGTGCAAGCCTCTGTGCATGCACTTCTGGGCTACGGGGTTTGGCCAGCCAGACCCTCCATCCCAAAACACATCATACCAGGGTGCCATGAGAACAGCAAAAACCCTGTGCAGCACCAAGCTGACTTGCAATGCTTCAATAGATACTTAAAGAAATGGTGTTTTCAAGAACTTTTTGAAAAACAAGGGGACAAACTCAGAGCCCACCTGCCCAAGAAGACCACATCCCAGCACAGCTTGTGCTCCACTAGCAGAGAGGCATTGAATTAAGAAGGGCTGGAGCAGAGGACTTGGAAAATGAGTCTTTTATGCCGCATATCCCCCGGAGTATTTTTTCTCTCTCAAAATCTTGCAGGAGAGAAGGGCAAGAGAGGTCCTGCCACTGCCCGGGGAGGGTTCCTTCTTCCCTAGAGGTGGTTGCCTATGGGAAGTCAAACCAAGTTGCCTTGGGCAATATCTAGGTAGGGTGGGTCTTGTGTGGCAGCAAACAGCGGATTAGTGTTTGGGACAATAAACCCCTCATTGGTGTTCAACACTTGCTCACATGGACATCTATGAAAAAACATGCCTCTGCTGCTCTCTTTCAATGATCCCATCAAGCGGTGATGCCCTCCATCACCCTCATCAGGAGGCAGCAGTTACACCTTGTGTGTCTAAACCAACACAGAAAACATTTCTCTGTTGCAGGATTTCTCCAGGTGAGGTGGGGAGGGTGAGACCTTTCCCTGCTCTCCTGCCCTGATTAGAAGGTCTTTGCAGACCTCACCACCTCCTGTAGCCTTTTAAAACACCTTGTGCAAAGAAACCCTCCACCAAATGTGGCTCTGACATTGATTGCTGCTATCAAAAATGTGTCCAACAGACCCACAAATGGTCCTTAACTGGGAAAGTCACAGCCTGTTTAATGACCCCTCTAATTTGCACTTTGTATCTATCTCATGCAACAAATGAAGCATGCATCCCATGGAAAAATGACTCACGGGAAGTAAAACTGTATCATATACACCAGGAGACAGCTATGGCTGCATGCCCATAGGGTTGCTTCTCCCCAAGGGAGTAAAAGGTGCGCAACAGAGACCTCAGGGTAGGTGAGCCACACTCCTCTGCAACGCAGTGACAGCATTTCCCGAGGAAAGGTGATGGGAAGGAAGCAGGGACAAGTGTTATTTATAGCACGGCCAGACGTCAGCATTGTTTCGCATGAGAAACAAAAGGTGCTTCATCAGCCCGAGATGTGGTCCCTTGACACCATCAGGGAGGAGAAAGGAGCCTGCACTTGCTTTGGGGAGAACCGGTATCATTTATAAGACCAGCTGGAAAAAAAAATAGGCAGATTTCTGTGTACCAATGTGCTTTATCAGCTCTTTTACAACAGCTGTGTTATACAAAGTGCCGGCCAGCCTGAAGGGCAGCTACAGCCAGGCAAGGCCAGCTGGACCATGTACCGTGTACAGGTCAGCATGGGGGCTGACTCCTTGAGCTCCACTTGCGAGCAGGGACCGCTGCACATGGCAGAAGGATGCACACCATGGTCACCTGGGACGTGTCATCCTCAGGCGAGGCTGGTCCTGGGTAGGGAGAGCTGGTGCACCACGTACAGGCATTGCTTGTGGGGTCTGGGGTACTGCTTGCTGCCAAGTGCTCATCACCTTCAGGAGAAGGGGAAAAGCTGCCTGTGCCAAGGCTTTGGGGTCACACCTGCTTCTAAACAACAGAGCAGGACAACCTCTTTTCTTCTTGCAAATCCATTGCATGTCAACCCTACTCCCACCCTTGGCTGCTACCAGCCCCTTTCTAGAACTAGCTCTTCTTCCCTTGTGTCCAGGCATCCAGAGCCGTTTCCTAACTCCACTCTCAACCCACACACCACCAAACACCCCTGCTCAGCCTCTCCCAAGCCTTGCTGCCTCCAGTGTCCATGGTCTTGCAATTTTGAGTCTCTCTGTATCCAGATGAGGTTTAAAACAAAAAGCCCGTAGCTCCCAACTGCTTTGCTGGCCAAAAAATCTCAGCCTGATGGATGTTTATATCACCTGTGTAGCTCCACCAGCTCTGCAATGAAGCTTTTCTCCCCTAGAATGATGCCTGGGACATTAAGATAACAGCACTGCAATGAACTGTGAACAGCTTTGTAACCTGTTTGTGCTCCAAAACAGTCTGAGGTTTTTTACCTATTTCCTTTCTTCCCCCTATTTCTACCATGCTTTTCTCATAAATTAAGTATTCCGAGACCTCACTTACTGCTAGAAATTGATTTTAAGGAGTCAGTGCTCCCTGGGGGCATCTCAAGTGGCACCAGAAGGACCAAAACTAACCTGCTAGTCCCAAACACACCACAGGGACAAGGGGACCCTGAAACCCCCCAGCATCAAACCATATGGTCTAGGGAGAAGGGGGGTGCTGAGGTTTCCAGCTGAAGTCTAGGGGATGGAACCGTGCCTTTTCTGTTTAACCTATTACTTAAGAGACTGTTGTTTTACTCCAGCTCCCTCTACCCGAACTTCTTCGCTTTTTGCAATTAAAATGAATGTATTTTTCTGTCTAAGCTTTGACACAACCATGGATATCCGCAGAGGGCTTGGGCAGGACTGCATACCTTCTGTTCTTTCCATTTTATTTCATTCATGACTGCTTAGAGCTGAAATGGCCCCACGTCTCCTCCTGTATGATGCCGTATCAACTGGGTTTTAAGGCTTCTGTCTGTCCTCCTGGGATATTATCCTAGTGTACCTGGTCTGGGCTGCATCTCACCCCTCTATCTCCCAACGCCAGCCCAAGGCAGTTTCTTTTGCTATCTCTCCTTGCCACCTGTGCAAGAGGCAGGGATGCCCTGGGGGGCTGCATGCTTCTGTCTGCTGATGGTTTATCTAAAGGGATCAGAAAGGAAAAGAAACAGAAACACACATCTGTGATTCCTCTGTTTTTTTTACATGGGAGGGAAGAACCAACAGGCAGTTCCATGGCTCTGGTTCAGCGCAGCTTTGGGCATGCAGCTTCAGGGAGGAGACCCCTTGGCTGTGCAGGTCTGCTTTCCCGCAGCATCATGCAGTTTTTGGATGGCAGAGGAAGACCTGCTTGGTGAGCCGGGATGGGAACAGGATACTCCAGCGTCCACCAACATTTCTTGGGGAGCCCAGCCCAGTGCTACAAGGAAGCCCACCCAACTCGCTCCTGCAACATAAGCAGACTTCTGCTTGGTTTTAACTACATCTTGGCGATCACCCAGCTGAAACAAGACATTTTGTGTTTGTTTCTTTTTCCCCTTAAATCACAAGCCTAAATTGCCTCTTAAATTATATACCGGAAAAAAGGAGGGAACCCCAAAGAGGACAGAAAATGGGAGTTTGCTGCTGCTTCTCCCTCCGCCCACAGAAGAACGTTTCTAGGACACCTGAGCAAACTCTTTTCAGCCGGTTTTTGGTCTCTTGGTAAAATTTGGGAAAACTGATCCACACAGAGACTTAACTGCATCATGGCTGTTCATGAGTCCAGAAATGATGGGGAGATTTGAGGACACACTCCAACTACTACTACTACAGTAGTCTGTAGGACTCCCCCAGAAATCCCCCTGTGAGGCATCACAGCTCAGATACAGATTTCAACTCATTCTAGGAGAAAACATTGGCCACATTTCCTCCTGTTCAATCACATTAACCTTGCAAACTCCTGGTTTCAGAAATGCTTTACTGCCGCGGTTGTCTCAGCCAGAGCAGAACACGTCAGCAGAAATAAAGCTGTATATACAACTAACTCCCTTATTGCCCACTTATTTTCACATTTAACCACAGTCACAATTCCTAACAAGGACTCTAGATGCCCTCATATAATTAAATATGCAATTTACACAATTAAATATCCAACTGACCCAATTAAATTAACTCAATGGATTGAAATCACCAATGACACAGGAGCGCGGCTGCCTGTTTCACACATCCCCTCCTTCATGCAGACAGGCATCCCAGGCTCGCTGCAAACCCCTCTCAACCCGTACAATTGCAGGTGACCCTGAAAGTCAGCAGATTTTGCCTTCCAACAGAAAGAGAGGAAGCATGTCACAAGGATTCAAAGCTTTTGCAGATAATATGTTGCCAGCTGCCTCTTCTAATACAAGTCGGGGGATCTGGCTATGCTGGAATAAGCGTAAGGGCTAGAGGAGGTCCTTAAGATACTCCTGGAGCCATACAGGACATATTCTGCATTTAGAAGGCAAACCAGGGGGATGGACACACTCTGCATTTTCAGGACGTTAGAGCTCAAACAAAAGTTTACGCATTAACCCAACGGTGGCAGCTGCTAAACAGCAGTATTGTCCAAAGACACTCCCTAACACACTGCGGGAAAATGTGCAATGATAGGAGAGAAAATAATAATAATTTTTTAACAAAAACATTAAAGAGATTTCACCTACCTCCGGTCGTTTCTCCTCCTTCTGAACAGCTTTTTGGTGTGTGCGATTTCAGCTTCATGAGGCAATGGATGGTAACCCTGTAAAACAGAGAGAAAAGCAGCGATCAGCTTCAAGATACAGGGGGCATCAGTACGGAAGGGGTCACAGTGAGACAGAGCCGTACACCCAACGTGAGCATGATAAAAGAAACAGTTCCTATCCAAACATCCTTACAATATCTCAGACCCTATCGATGCAGGTCTGGAAATCCACAGACTTCTTGTACCCCCTCAGGGCCATTGCAATGAGCAGGGAATGAAGTTATCTGCAATTTCTGTATGGGAGAAACCACACGGGGCAGATAACTGGACCACGTGTGGATAGATCCCAATGTGTACCACCTACGGGGAATTCACCCACTTCACACATGACACTGCTGATACTGGTGCACCTAAACCAGCCACTTTCACTGGGTTGTTTCCCTTGTACTTATATATTTATCTAAAACCTAGCCGTAAAAATGTCTGTAAAGGGATGATGCTCAGCACCATTTTGAGGATACTGGAGTAAGCCACCACAAGCCACAGCTGGCAGGTCTGCTGGGGCTGTGCCCCCATGCCATTGGCAAGTCAACAACCACATCATGGGCACCTCGCTGATCCTGCCCACCGCGAGCCAGTCAGCCCCTGCGGAAGGGATGGGTGGCATACACCTTACTGGGAACCACTGGGACGACAAGGATGCTCAGTGATTTGCCCAAGCCAAGCCAGTGGAAAATCTCCATGTAAGTCAAGCTGCTATCTTGTCCTGTCTCCACTGGAGGTGCCAACTCTCTCACTTGTATCTCTATCTGATAAGAGGGATGCTGTATTTACCATCCTGCTGTGGGCATCGTGAGGCTTTGTTAACGTCAGCAAAGTGCTCTGAGGTTCCTGGATGAAAGGTACTATGAAGTGCAAAGTATTATTTATTTTCCAGGGACCACAGAGCTGTCATAACCATAATGAATTTTATTTACGCAGTATTGTACTTCCCTGGCTGGCAATAAAAGCCCTGTAAAAGTCGCTCCTTTTATTTCCATTGCAATCTATCTTAGCCTCAGAGCTCCAGCCACTGCTGGTGAATCACCACGCACGAGGAGCCACGAGGGAGCAGCCTGGGCCAGGGCAAGGGCTGGGTGGGAATGCGTCTCACCGAGCAGCAGCTTTGCCACATTGGCATGACAACATAACACACCAACTTAAAAAAAAAAGAGAACAGTCTCTCTCTCTGTTAAAAAGCCTTAAAAATGACAGTTAATTTTAGTAGCAGTTACTGAGATAATATTTTTAGTTCCTCTGGCGGAAGAGGTAATGGAGGAGAAGGGTTGCTGGGTATGCTAATGAATTTAAGTTTGCAGACTGGAGAAACCATCCCCAAGCCCAAGACCAACAAGGTTTATTGTGACCATCCACCCTGGCCATCTGCAAAGAGCCCGGACTAACTGCCACTGCAGCAGCTCTGCAGCTCCCATGGCAGCTGGAGCCCTCCACTTGGGAGACCTTTGCTCTTGGAGACTTCAAGCACTGAACTCATCAAGCCCTTGGGGAAGTCCTGCTGCTGGCTTGCATGTCCCCGTTTGACCTTTGTTTTGGCTGCGGTCTTGAAGTGTGCTTCCTGAGAAGGTAGTTTCCCTTTTAACTTTCTTCTTGACTTTTAACTCTTCCAGAGAAAAACTGGATATGCCACGATCATACGGTGTAGCACAGGCATTAGAAAGCACGTTCAAGAGAAGTACCCACTCTCGGTGACCAAAAATGATCCTCCTCTCCCACTGAAACACCCCTAACACCCAGAGGTACCACACCAGCCGCAGCATCCTACATGAGCCCGTAGAGCGATAGTACAGGGGCCATCGTTAGGTGAAGCCACCTTAGCCTTCTTGCACATCTGCTCATCCTGCCAGGATCTGCTCAGTGATGAGTGTTGTCCTACTGTTCTGTGGGCCTCCACATCCAGCATCAGAAAAAGCTCTCCTCATGCTCTGTAGATCTCACCTCACAACTCACACAGAGCACATCTTTGACTAGTAAGAGGTAGTCTGGGAGTAGGGAAAGGTGGCAACTTGCTCTCCTGGGGCTGTGGTTAAGTTATCACCAGGTCTAACCTGGGCTCCTGCAGCCAAACACCTCATGGTTAGTTCTGTGTGGCATCTTTAAAGTCTAATAGCTTAGAATCATACTGAACCTTCACTGCTGAGGGCTGTGGTTTGAATCTTCCTCATTGCTTATGTTCCAAATCACTTCTCTTCATGGAATGCATAGGAGGAGTTTAATATCTCCAAGATCTCTGTTCCTCGGAAAATTTGCTTGAAATTGGCCAATGAGTACCGAACCGAGTGATAAAAGGAAGGAAGGGAGCAGACACACACGTCCCATTCACATCAGCCATGCTACTTTAGGAAATCAGGCTAAAAATAGCACAATACTCAGTAAGGCCATTTCCAAATGCTGCGCTACCACAACAGGCTAAAGCTTGGGGTATTTTTAAGTATTTAAGCTGCTTTGCAGACACACATGCAAATACAACTACCCTGGAAAAATGAAACTATCTGTGCAGAACAGAAGGACCTAAAGCACCGACTTCCTCAATGCGAAGCCTTCGTTAAAGTCTCAGGAGCTGCCTTTCTGGTCTTTCCAACTAGAAACCGTATGTACGGTGGTGCATTGCTGCAGGTCCTCCTTGCAGAGCATCTCTGTGCTTCCACAGACCTCTGCCCATCACCAGCAGACAGCACAGGGGTGAGACATGGATTAATGACACGGCAATAAGGCTCCTAATCCAAGGAGTCCTCCTGGACATTGCCCATGTCTGAACAAAGGAGAACTTCATGCTCCCGTTAGGAAAATCAAGCATCTCACTTCTCCAGCTGAGCAGTTGCTTTCCCTAGTCCTAGTCATGAGACAATGTTTTGGAAAAAAACAGTCACTGATCCCTACTCCCGTCTATTTTGGTGCCTAAACAGAGCTAAATTTGGAAGGGAGAAAAGTCGACTTCTTTTGTGCAGCAGGCTGATGTAAAAGGAAGTATCAGCAACTCTCAAGAAGGGTGGAGTGGCTGCAAGATGACTGAGGGTGCTGGGTGGGTGGGGATGGACCAGAGTCCCAAGGGCACGGTGAGTGCCTTGATGATGTGGCTCTCTTGGGCTTGTCTGAAGGCTGCTCCCCACCATGGGTCATGCAGGACAGTAGTGGAAGTGCCTTCAGTAGAGCTGGCTTGCTGAGGACAACCTGGATCTGAAATGCAGCTCTTCCATCTTTCAGCGGACACACTCTATAGGAATCTGAAATTCCTGAGCAGAACCAAAGGGAAATGTTTTGCAAGGCTGAAGACCACCCTCTGCTCCACAATGGGTCTACAAAGAAGACCTATACAAGAGGGATGTTTTTTGCTCCTGCTAGAGCCAGAAGACACCATCAAACCCAGGTGCTCATGCTTTTCATAGGCAAGTTTGGAACTTCTCAGTGGACAGCAAAATCACGTTTGACCACTCTCGCACATCGGTTTTATTTTAAAATCTACTTGCAGGTGGCTGGAGGAGAATGTAACAAACCAGCATTTCAGTGCTGCTGGATCTGGAAGTAAGGGGTGTGGGAAAAGCAAAGAAGAAGGAGCCCATGGTCTCACGAAGAATCACTAATAGAGGTCATTTTCAATTTTGGAGCTAAATACTCTGCAGTTTACATGGTGGGAAGCTTGGAGCAGAACCTGAGATGCCCATGGGACTTCTAACACACACATGTATGTGTAAGTCAAGTTTAAATTATAAACATGCACACTCTAACAAGAAAGGCCAACAGCTCTGGCAAAGAAGGGGCACTCAGGACCGGTCTGCTCTCCAGGCCAGTCCCCTAGAGAGCAGCTATGCTGTGATGTGCGTGTTCATTTTTAGATGTTTCAGGGAAAGCAGCTCTTGGAGAAGGGAAGGTGATGTCTGGCAAGCTTAGGTGACTGTCATATGGACAGCCAGCATACGCCAAGGGAAATCTGTCATCTACTGAAGATGCTGCAAACAGACAGAGGAGGGGAGCAGGTCTGATGCCCACGTGCACTCCTCTTCTAACGAAGTTATCTGCCCAGCCTTCAACCCCATCCTCCTGCCCATGGGAATCCAGAAAGCTGGCAGCTGCCTCTCCACTGCCCCAGACCCATTTACATCAAAGTTTAATGAAAGAACAAAGAAAAAGCTTTCAAGATCTTGTTGGCAATCTGCAGCAATGCAAGAGCCTCCACCTCTCCCCCCAGCTGATACCTGTCCCCCCCCAGCAATGTCCCTCTTCTGAGCCATCCCACCCCACATCTCAGTCCAGTAAACTGCAGGGTTCTGGCGGGGAGGGACATGAAGAAGAGGGGCAGGACCAGAGGAGGGAAGTGTTGGTTTTTGAGCTACCCTGCTAGAAGCCAAAGCTTTGCTATCATTTTTCTCATGCCTCCTCTGCAGCAGCAGCAGCTGAAGGAGTTGGAGGACAGCACCAGCTTTGCCTTTTACTGGGGATGGTAAATCCACGGCAAATCACCAGGAGATGAGCAGAAACAAGGCAGAGGTTTTTGCTGCTGGTGGTCCTTCTGTGACCACCCTTAGGCAGCAAATCCCAGGGACTCCTTGGGCATCTGACAGCAACTGCTTTACAAAAGGGATGGTCCTAGTTGGGACCAACCTGCACCCTCCCTCCTTCTCCTCTACCTCAGCACTTCTCAAGTGCAAGTATTGTCTGGGGTGGCCAAATTCATGGGTCTTCCACAAAGACTCTAGGGGCTATGAGAGTTCATATGGGAGCTAATGGGGCTCATTGCTTCACCCCCATGGTCTTCATGTGTAATGCAGCCTGACTTTCTGATGTGAAACCTCACCCCACCTTCACTCATACCCATTCATTCAACCTTTTCCATAGATGTTCCCAAGCAGCAGAAACACACCCGGCCCATGACAGTCAAGCAGATGAAGATGCCTGAATAGGACACAGCAACACTGAAACCCTGTGAGTGAACAAAAGGTTGAGAAAAGCAACTGGACTTATGGAAAAAAAACAGTGTTGGGGTGATGTAAGAAGGAAAAGAAATGATCCATATCACAGGATCAGTCCGCATGAGCTTCATCTCAAGAGCCTTCTGTGCCCTCAAGAAACATCTCCGCCCTTGCTTATCTTAAACAAATGGTTGCAGAAGGCCTGAACTGAACAAACAGGTTATTAGCCCTGCGGTAGGTGCCAGGAGTTTCACTGGGTTTTACTGCACACAAAGGTCAGGGTGGGATTTCTTTTATGGGGAGGTGGGAAGGGTGAGGTGGGGTTGGGCTCATGGCGGCCTTGAAGATGACCCATCTGCATGCACAAAGGCAACAACAGAAATATCGAGGTTGGAGGGAGCATAAAAAAATAAATATACTGTGGTTCCAGAAATTATCTGCAGAAACCAACCCAGTGACCTGCGACACCCCATGATAAGGCTTTCATCTGCCTATAGAATGGATTATCTCTGGCAGGCAAGTCTGGGACAGCACAGAGCTGCAGATATATTCAACTTCTACTGTGCTGGTCCCACACCTGTGGTGCCAAAGGGGTCCATACTCAGTACAACCAACCCAGCCATATAATTGCACATGAAAAACATGGCACAAGCACCGCTACCTTTCCACTAGCATCATCCCCACCTCCTCTACCCACCATCTATCAACACACGTTAAGTCCGGTGGGCACTTCCAGCAGAGCCATCTCCTTCGAGGCCACTTGCTGTTGCCTCTTTCGCTTCCAGAAACTCCCACAGCACTGGTCTGCAACCCACTCTCTTCTCTTACACAAGGGGAATTTTTTACCTCTTGAAAGGAGAAGGCTGAGGCATTAACCAAACCCTTGACCTGCTTTGGAAGCCATGGAAGAATACCAAACAATGTCAGGAAGCCGCCTGGAAATTATTTCCTCTCTGTTAAAATTTAAGTGATAAATCTGTTCCTTCAAATTGCAAGCTATTCATTTTTCCTGGAAGGTCCTTATAATAATAGTTGCTTCTGAATAAGGAATTAGTTGGTGCTTAACATCAATGGAATAGAAAGTGCAACAGTTTTACAAAATACTCATCACCCAAGGTAAAAGGCAGGTAAATCCTTACAGCACTTCGCGGTTGCAGCTCTCCCATCACTCCTCACCCACAAGCACCCTCCCATCACAGCACCCATGGGTCCTGGCAACCTCCAAGGATGCCTTCTTCAACCTCAGTCACTGGAGCCAGCGGTAAATTAAACTATAGGGCTGGCAAAGCAGATTTAGTTTCCAGCCACCCAGAAGCTGGAAATGGAGCAAAACTCCTCCAGCTTTGCCACCACTGATGTGGCAAGTCCCATGGCAGAGGATGGATGCTCTATGGGACCTTGACAGTAGCACGTGCTTCCCCAATGAATCATGGCACAGCGCGACATGCCTCAAAGAGGAGGCATAGGAAGTTGTTTCCTGGGACATGTCCCAGTTTGGAGGACTTCCTGATGAACTGCATCTTTGGGGAGCACACCATGAATCACACATCACCAGCAAAGACGGAATGCGCAGCTGCAGCACGCATGCCTCGGTGATGAGCACCTTGGAGGTGACTTTCTCCAGAAAAAAGGGTGGGAACAGAGAGGAGTGATGGCCGTGACGGTGATCAGGACTGTCACAGCTACACACCACTCTTTATTTACCACTAAAAACACTTGCACTATTCCTTACAGGGCTCTGCCTTCCCACGTTGCCCCAGGGATGCAACCTCCAGGACTGCCACTTGCTGCGCATCACTGCTGGTCTACACGACCCCTCTCGTGACCCAAAGAACTACCATTTAGACGCTTACAGAAAGCAGACACCTGCTAGAGGGAAGACAGCATTTAAAATGGCATTAAATACTTCACAGCAGCTAAGCTGTCCCACTTCACCCCTCTGCAGCCGGCTCTGGGATGGAACAAAAGACACACAGAATGGTGGAACAACCCAGCGTAAAACTCCCCATGAGGGGCGCAGGATGCAAATGCAATTAAGGCGTTAGAATAATCAGGCAAAGCATCCCATGTGAAATGTACCAAGTGAACCTTCCTCAATGCCTTCTGCTGATTACTGACAGCGAGTTTTCCAGGGTCTATTTTTAACTCTTGGCCCCTAAGCTCCTGAATTATACATAATTCAGAGATAATAAAACTTTAAAATCCAGGACAAAGTCTCCTAGGAAGAGCTGCCTCTGCAAACACACACGTGCACATCTGTGCAACCAGGACAGCAGGAAGAAAACCTCAGCCGGTGCCACCAAGCCCTGGCTAAGCCACCGAGATGGAGACAGGCTGGAAACGCTGCTGCACTGAAACAGGGTGCTCCAGACACACCGACACGGACATGTGGTGCCATAGGAAGAATATAAATAACAGACAAAAGAAATCCCCTTTTGTTACAAGAATCCGCAAATCCAAAATCAGTTACAAGCTGACTTAGGAAACGGAGTTTTTTTCCCATGTTATAGCAAAAATGGGAACAATACTTTGTGAGTGGAAGTAACTCTAATTGTTTTAACTGATGTTATTTTAGTGTTGTTTAGGTTTATTGTTTATTTGTATGTATTTCCTCTACCCCGGTCAGGCTTAAAAACAAACCCTACTGTCAGCAGTAAAGCATCCCATCAACAGAAAAATACATTTATCCAGTAAATACAGATATAACCATGCCATTGCTTGGAGTCCTTAAATGTAGAATATTCCAAGAACCATTAAAATAAACAACACTGGTGACCTGAGTTTGCTTTCCCCAGGAAAAGGGAGCCTTTTTCAGCTAATATTGGGAATAAATACCGCCCACATCACTCACGACCACAAGGCACCACACCTGGCATTTGGTTTGCGGTCTGCCCAGGTAGCCCAAGATCATTCTGAGAAAGGGCTGTGCTGCTCTGAAAAGCTTGTCCTACATTTTCTGTGGCTTTTGCCAGTTTGGGGGTGAGGGAGGAACTGCTTTAGTTGGGATGTAGAGTGTTATGAGGTTGCTATGGGAGTATTTGTAACTCGAGCTATTTCAGTCCCTCTGGGACCTCGCGTTTCTTTAAAGTATAATTTTCCTCTATATTTTTCATGTTCCCCAGTCTGGTTTTCCCTGTCTCTTGTCACCTTCAAAGCCTAGCATTCCCCACTTATGCGCCTCGATGTGCCGTTTGACCATGCCTCTCCAGCTGAGATGAAGCAGGCAGGTGAGATGGCAGGACCTCAGCACCTCCCCGTCATGCCGTTGTGGCGGACAGCGTCACGAGGAGGAGACCTGCAGGCAGAATAGGGACTCCGCAATGAATTTATAAGGCAATCTACAAACACAGCCCACAGGACAACGGGGAATCTGGGACCAGAGCCCAGGTCGCCCCCTTAGCTGGAGGGTCTGTTGAAGGCCTGTGCAATCCCCAGCACTGGTACAGCCTGCCCTGGCTGGGTATGCTCACCTCAAACTCAGCATCGCTCTCAGCAGGAGGTAAGGGCTGTACCCAAATATATTTTCATGTCACCCTTATTATTAACAAAAGATGGCATATTTTCCATGTGCATTTGTGCAATCCCCCAGAACCAGGCCCCCACAAATCTTCTCCTCTTGGGTGGACCGGGGTTTTAGCCTACAGAAGCTCCAGCTCATGCAAACTCCCAGGAGCTGGGACAGTCCAACAGTGATGAAACCCCTTATTTGCAGAGTGATAACTTCATAACCTTACAAACAAGAGGTGGCTCCTCTTTTCTTTCAATATGGGTAGATCCAGAGGCTCTGCGAGAACTTTCTCGCTGCTCAGCCCTTGGCACTTCCCATTGGAGGCCTTCCAAGTGCATGAAGTTTTGCAACACCCTAAGATCACAGGCAATTGTTAATAAGTCAATGAGCATTTTTTGCCATGATCCGTATCACTATGATCCGTGCACTGCTCCACCAAAGCAAAAGGGAATTTTGCCATCAACTTTAATAGGGGTGGTGGTGGCGGCAGCCCTTCTTGGTCCACCAGTGGTCCTTTCTTTGTAGACCTCATGGCTGAAGCAAGCTGTGCAGAATATCACCCTCCTTTCCTTCTCCAAGACCCTTGTATTTTGCTGGAAACATTTTCACACAACAGATATTTCCGTTTGCAGCTGGCTGAAGACACAGCCAATGCACTTTCCCCAGGACTAACCCACAAAGAAATGTTTTTTCTCCTTTCTGAAGTCTCTGCTTAGTCTAGTTCAGCCCAGACAGAGCAAGTGAGGATCCCATGTTGCAGCCACCCCAGCTCGGAAAATACCCCAATGTGTAAATGCCAATTTAATCTTATAAAAGCCTCTTTCTTCCCTTTGAAAAGTCCCACTCCTTTGCAAGAGTGTGGGCTGTGCAACACAAGGGCTTGACTTTCTCCTTGCCAGGTTGCTGGCAGTTTGTACCTGGGTAGAAGAAACTGCTTCTTGAGTGTCCATCTGCTCCCTCCCAGGATTTTCTTTTTATGCATCGAGGACTAAGATTCCTCCTGCTGTAATGGGTTTTAACACAGGGACAAGCACAGAAAACATTATGCACTTGCCACAGAGTATCAATCATATCACATCATATATTAATTACGCTGGTGGTTTTTCACTGGTGCTTTGCAGACCTCTGGGAGCCATGCACTACTTTGAACAGTAAAAAGAGGAGGAGTAAGAAAAGCATGTTTGTAGCTGCTTTACAGCAGTCTCCAAATCTGACATTTGGAAATGGATCTGGCATTGCCACCAAAATTAATCCTGAAAAACTGGTTTTTTATCCAAAGGACAGCCATATCCACTCCCTGTGTCTTGCAAAGGCGGAACTTCAACCATGACAACTCCAAAATCATTTCAAGCTGGCCAACAGGACACACCTCCAGGTGTTTTAACAGAACCAAGTGGGGAAAAAGATCAGATTTAGATTGAATATTAGGAAAAAATTCTTCACTGAAAGGGTTGTCAAGCCCTGGAACAGGCTGCCCAGGGAGGTCGTAGAGTCACCAGCCCTGGTGGGATTTAAAAGATGAAGTGCTTAGGGACGTGTTTTGGTGATGCTGGGTTAATAGTTGGACTCGATGATCTTAAAGGACTTTTCCAACCTAAACGATTCTACAATTCTGTAAGAATCAGCACCAAGACTCAACAAACCAACCCAGCTCCTGGATATTTTCATGTGGCAGGTGACCAGCACCAAAGACCTTGCTCACTGGGATGTCTTGCATCACGTTGCCCCTATTCACTAGGGCTTTTTTAGCTCCTTTCTGCTTTCCTTGGTGCACTTCTTGCTGGCATGATTGTGCCTGCACGATGGGCTCAGCTCCAGAAACTGGGAAAGGTCTGGGATAGCAGTCACCAAGAACGGTATGGCCAACAAGCAGGAAGGGGCACAATGGGAAAACTGCAGATGAACTTCATGATGAGCAACTCGGAATTGGCTGCCCAACTGCTCACTACCAAAGAGGGCTGGGAATTTCGGCAACCAGCACGCTCCCTGTGTCCATTCAGCTGGCTCCCTTCTCTATCCAGGACCCCTGCCTGCCACTGCCAGCACCGCAGCCATAAGCATCCCACAGATGCTATGCCTTCAACAGTGGCTTGAAGTCAACGCAGTGGCCCTATGGCAGCCCTGGGATGCAAAATGACATCTCCCATGCTATACTCCAGACTCACCTGGGTAGTTCTCCTGTGCGTCTGCCTACAGCCTTAAATAAAGTAGCCAAGTACCTTGCCAAAAGCAAGACGTCCTCACTGGCATATTGCTCTCCGCCCACTGTACACAGTTACACCTGTGTACAAGATGCCAAAGGCACGCGGGTCCTTCCTCCTGCCTGCATCTCTGCTGGGATCAGAGAAACCTGGCGAGCCAGTATGGCTCAAGCCTGCCCTTCCCAAAACCAAGTCATCAGAGGCCTGTGTCTCTGTGCTTGGCAGCCTCGGCCTTTCTCTCCTTATCACCGCCAAAAATTATTCCTTTAACATCCATGGCCTTTTGCCAGCAAGAACGCTGCGCAAGGAGCAGAACTGTCTCCTCCACTCCTCTGACAAACCTAAGAAACAAAAGCTAGGCTCTTCCTCATGCGAACAAACAAAAAAAAAATAGTAATTCCCACCAGCTAAGAAAAGCTGGAGGTTAATATAAATTCCATGGATGAGAGGGGGAAACGGAGCTGCATTCAAAGACTCGATGGCTAACCACGCTTCCTTCATCTGGCAACTGCCCACTCCCCCAGCAGTTATTAAGGAAGTTAGACGAGCACTGTATTTGTTCCAGCTGCAGATTTCCCTTAACCCCTGGCAGTGGTGTTTTCAAAAACCACAGATCTTGTTTTCTGATGGTGGCTTTTCATTTTTGTGCTGCCACAGCTATAGTTATTAGCTTTAAGTGCTGTCATTCATAGATTAAAAATAAAGAAAAAAACCACCCCTTTGCCATTCTAAGAAGTCCAGGCTGGATGAGCAAATGGGGGATTAAAAGAAGGCTTTCAGGAATTAGCTTGGAACAGGAAAGAAGAAGATAAAGCCATTATAAAAGCCTGTGCTAATACAGGAGTCCTTTTTGTTGTAAGTGTTAATGCAGCCCCACAAATTCCTGTGAAGATTTATTAGTCAGGTCATATAATCTGCTCCCCTTCCTCTTCTGATGATAAAATCAAGGCTATTTTCCCCACTAAAATGTCCCTCTCTCTCAATTAGGAGGAAAAAAAATTTTTTTTTTCACCAAGGTAGTGTCTGTGGTACACACAAGGCTACGGGTGAGGCCGATGCCTTCAGAAGAGCAAAATAGAGACACTGAAATTCAGGTACCCGTTTAGAGACTACACTACTGGGATGCTCCCCGTAAGGTAAGCGCAGCCCCAGGTCTGTGGTACCCAAAGCTGAATAACTTGACGGAGATGGGACGTGCAGCACTTTTTCCTCCCATCATCCCAGACCTTCTACAGCATCCACTGTCCCATGGGACTTCAGTCCAGTAAATCATTTACTTTATGCGAACCTGCTCCCATCTACTGTTTGTCTTGGCTCTCAGCCAGCCGAGCACTTAGGCACATGCTTAAAGTTAAGCACAAGAGTAAACAGATTGAAGTCAGGGGGACTTAAAATTAAGCACATATTTCAAGGATTTGCTGGATAAGGGCCTTAACCCCAGTGCACAGCGTTTAACTGGGATGATTCCCAGCTGATTAACTCCCCCCTTTCCCTGACCTCCCCTCCACTGGACCAGGCAACAAATGGTGTCTGTTTTGCCGCCACGCTAAAGGCTTGGCTTTAAAGAAACCCTGTCTAGCCTCCAGGCAAAGCGTGCCTTTCTTTAATTATACCTGCCTGTGAAATACCTTCCAGAAATCCCCACCCAAACAAAGCCTCAGGAAAGGAAATAACGGAAATTCTTGATGGTCTCCACAGGGGAAACAATCCTAACCAGTGAGACAAGGTGCACGTAAGATGAGGCTGATGACTGTTCCTACTGTACGCAGCTCCTAACCCAGAGAGACTCCTTAAATCTCCAGCAGAAACTCTGAGCTACCACAGTCTTCATCTCCCAGGGCAGGAGCCTTCTTGAACCTGGCCCTTGCACGGGGGCTCTCTGCATATCTTAAGACCTGAAAAGCTTTTTGATGTACACGCAGGGGAAGAAGAGATGTGTGGCAACACGAAATCCATGAAACCACCATGCTCTCCCCCACAGCAAAGTGCAGCACCCCATGGGGAATATTCCAAGGGACCGCACAGCTTCTAAAGGGCTGGAGGTCACCTGCATGACTGGGTTTTTTTGCCTTCCAGGCCCTTTCATACGAGTTTTTATTTGATTTCAATTGCAACTACCCATGCTAGAACCTTGATGGCTGTGGGCATGTGTGGAGATCTGGCAGAGCAAAAGCCTGCGTGGCACAGAGGGGCAACCACTCCCAACAGGCAGCACAGGCGAGACTTGGTAGATATGGACAAAAGAGCTGAGCAGAAGATTGGAAACCTGGACACAGAAGACAAAGATTTGCTGTTGATTTCTCCAGAAATAGGATTGCTTTCATCGAGGAGGAGCAGCTTGCCCAGAACTTGATAGTGGACTAATGGAACATCACCAAGCACCAAGCCCCACTCCCATCCCTTACCCGTCTGCATCCAATTCACTTCTAACCATCCTCTGCTGCATTCTCATCTGCTCCTGAACAGTCAGTCCTGCCCACCAGGGCACGAACATCTGATCTGCCTGTGCTGCACATAGCAATGGCACTAAATAATCAAGCACCTTTGGAAAAGCATCTGTGAAAGATGCCTGGATAATTCCATCCAGACCGAAAACCACTCTAGGCAACCACTAGATCATCAGTTTTCACTGCAAGCACATGCAGAAAGACTTCTGCACTGCCAAACCCCCTTCTCTTTTAATTCAACCTCATGGCAGGAAAGCTACCTTACACCTCCCAGAAGAAGGGCACGGCCACCAGCTGCTGCACTGCAGCCTTGCCCTTCCTGAACCAACGACTCTCTCAAGCTGAAGACTGGCAGAATAAATTCAAGTCCTGTGTTGTATGCAAAGCACACCATGAAAAGACATGGCAAGTACAAAGCCAAACGAGGCCATCTGCTTCCACTTCAGACAGGAATGGCAGGATGGCCAAGTAGTTGAGGAGCTCCACCTCTACTCCAGCAGGTTCCCAGCCTCAGGTACACCTGCAACCCTTGGAGCTACTCATGGTATATTTTTGTGGCCTCACTGGCCATGGGTAGCTGGGTGCTATTTCTTCTACACAAGGAAGAGCAGCCAAGCAGTTTTAACTTGGAACTCTTCACCTGACCTCCACCGAGGTCAACATAGCCCGTCTAATTATCATTTGTTACCTGTGTAGCTACATTGCTTCGAAGCACCACTGAAATCCTGGAGCTAGATGCTGTACGCAAGAGCTCGGAAAGCTGCTCCAGTACCAGGAGAAAAGCAGCGTAACACCAAGGCTGGAAGAACTCACAACTTTTACCTTCAAACAAGGACATTTATGGGGGGAAAAAAAAGGTTTAAATAAAATTGTTTGTCTAAGCATTTATGAATTGAACTAAAAATAATTTCCCCTTCAATCAAAGGACCCCGTAGTGTGTGCAGTCCCAGCGCTGTGGCATTGCAAGGGGGTGGGTGTGAGACCCACAATTTATCCCTGGCCATGGATGCTCCTACTGCGCCCTCGGGATTTTGAGCAAGACATGGGACAACACCCCCACCATCTCCATCGCCAGAGGTCCTGCCCTCTGACAGTTTTCCATAACCAGGTTTGGTCTTGCTTCAGCCCTCGGAGCATTGGCAGAAGCAGAGGAGCTCCCACTCGGCCGCACTGACAAAGCGGATGAGGGGAAAGAGGAGCTGCTGCCATGCTCTTTGGATCATGTCAGGTCGCACGTACATTTGAAGTTGGCCACCCAGCTCTCAGCAGCCAGGAGCTATCTCGTAATGGCTACTTCCTCCACCACTCGCAGACCTGATCTTCAGGAAAGCTCTGTAGTGTGAGGAAATCCTGAGCATCGCCACCAAAGTGTTATCAACACAGCAAGGAGATAATAACGACAGGAACTGCCTTACGGCAAAATCACCATCATGATTCATGCGACTGCTTGGTGCCAAGGTCCAACAAGCTGGAACACAGCGAAAGAAGGTCACACATGCTTTTAGCTGGTTATTGTGTAAAGAAAAAAAAAAAAAAAAAAGAGAGAGAAAAAAACAGAGGGGGGTTCCTACAATTTGATTGGGCATCATCCACTCTCCCTCTGGCAAATGAATCAAGTCTTTGGTATGGCTTACTGCATTGAACTCGCCTTCTCCTAGAAGGCCACAGGTCCAACCTTCTCCTTTGGGAAGGCAGGTGGCATCTAGCCTGGCAGATACAAAATGCCACCTGGAAAGAGTATCACCATTCATGGTGGGAGAACCTAGCGTTCTCTGCAAGTCTGGTGACTGCTCTGGATTCACAAGAAATATCACAAAAACCACAGCAGCCCCCTGATCCACGTACAACCTCCCACAACAGAGAGATGCAGGCTGCCTGAATGATGGACAGGACTTGTGGACACCCTGCCGGGGGTCACAGGCCCCATAGCACTTCTCCAAAGACCTCTTACTCCAGGGACTGCTGGCTCAGACCTTCATGGTCTGTGATACATATCCAGGGAGAAGCAGGCACATCATTAAAGGCACCATCTTGAAAACCTGGGTGCTGCCAGATGGTTGATCTTTAGAGCAAGCACAAGATGGCAAGCAGCCGCACCTCCTTCAACTCCATCCTTGCTGGAGACAGCATGCCACCAGCACACTGGCTTTGCACCTGTGAGAGCAGCAGAAATTCCCCATCTTGGGCAACCAGAGAAACCGAGGAGGTCAAGGGCTGGTGAGACATGAGGGTTCTCTACCCTCTGTGGGGATTTGGCCACTTGTTGAGCAGACGCTGGGGAAGATGCTGCCGTGGCATCGTGGAGAAGCACATATGCACAGCATGGGGACAGATTTCCCCCCACCATGAGAAACACTCATTGGTATGTTCTCCAAGGGCAGTGCTACACCAGAAATAGAGCACCTTGGAGACTTCATTTTGGTTTTTCGTTCTTTTTTTTTTTCCTTCTTCTTTTTGCAGCTTAGCATTACTGAGTTCGCAGAGTCTCTCTTTAATGTCACATGTGCTGCTCAGGTCCCTCAGGCCCCAGCAGAAGCAGCCCGGGATATTTGCACAGACCCCTCACAATGGAAGGAAGAGGGTGTAGGAGGGAGGATCAGGCTGCTGACCCCTTTATTGTTCTTGGGCCAGAAGAAAGCTTCCTCCTGGCTTAAGAACCACAGCGCTGAAAAAGTTTTCCAGCCAAAACGAGTCAGATGGAGTCACTGGGTGGTGGTTTTTTATTTTTTTTATTTCTTTCTCCTTCCCCTGCCTCCCCCTTCGGTCAAGCAACGGGGAGTCACAGGGTTGTGCTCCATTCACAAAATACCTGCTGCACATCACGTAGTCCTTCCCCCCCGACGGCAGGGAAAGGCGCTGTAACCCAAGCAAACGAAAATAAACCTTTTTTTTTTTCTCCTTTCTTCGCAGATTTGAAAAAAAAAAAAAAGAAAAAAAGAAAGGAAAAAAGGACCCTGCTCCCAGACTGACGCCTTCAGCGCGCGCCTGCCAGGGAAGGGGTAGGCGGAGGGGGGGAAATAAGATGATGATATGAAAGAAAACAAAACCAGCAATTCTGCTCCGAAAGGATGAAATGGAGGTTTTCCAAAAAAACACCCCACCATTATATAATGAGGCTTAACTTGGAGTCACCGGGGTCACACGATGCAGCAGACTGGAAAAACCAAAGCGCAGTGTAGCCTTTTAATTGTTAAGCCAACCATAAAAAAAATGAAATAGAAAAACGATATTGTGATTGCACGACAAGGTGGCTACTCACAGACGAATGGTCAGGGTATTTTTTTACCCCCTTTGCTCTTTCTGGCTGAAATGCCATTTTAGTGTGAGTTTGACTCCTTGCTTTTCTACTTATCAGGGTGGTGACCTGTTTTGCTGGGACACTGTTGGCACCAGGCAGTGATGCCGTGGGGCGCATGGGGACCGCGCCGGCTCCCGAAGCCGTAAGACATGCACGGCTGATTTGCACTGAAAGCAAAAGAAAGCACAAGTGGAAACTTTACCCCAAGAATCCAGGTATCAAACCCCATCACTGGGTTTCCAGACCAAAATTTGCATGCAAGATGATTTTTTAGCACGCCAGTTGCATCTACAAGTCCATCCACGATCCATGGTCACCTGCCTAGCCTCCAGATTCTCCATAGCCTTTAGGTTGAGCTGGTTGTACAACCACAGGCAACCCTGAAGCTCCTCCATCCTTGACGTCTCCCAGCGCTGTCTACATCAGAAGTCCAAGCTGCAGCGTTGAACAAGCTCCATGGACACAGTAGCATGGACAGGAACAACCCAAATGAGAAGAAAGCTTTAAAACAGCCCACCCTAGCCCTCTGCTTTTGGAAAATCAAGCTTTCCTCGAGCACAGGCCCAATGGCTGGAGCAGAGTGGCCACCACCACCAAGCCACGGCATGCCCAGCAGGTCTAGCAGCAGTGGTGGGACCTGCTGGTACTATCAGGCTGGAAACATGGAGATCATCCTAGACTCCTCTTTTCTTCTAAATTACAACAAATGCAAATTTGTGCTTCATAGCTGAATCTTAAAAACTGGCTTTGGTCCAGATTATCATTGCAGAGCAACCATGAAACAACAGGACAGGGCGTCTCTTCAAACCATGACCACGCAACTCCTAACCCCAAACTTTTTCATTGTTATCTAGCAAACACACAGCCACCCAGACTTGAGGAACACACATTTTTACGCTGTATTTATTCATAGCCCCAGTAAGAAGGCTGGCCAAACAAAGGCAAACACAGCCCACCAGCTTTAAGGAATGATGTTGTGCATAGGTGCGTGATGGAGTAATTCATAGCGGCTCCCTCCCTAGGACCAGCAAGCAGAAACAAACCGTATCTTGTGTGATACCTGCTTATTTTGCCCAGCCAAAGGGAAACAAACGGCTCCTATAAGCATACATATTTTCCTTCCGTTCGGACAAGGCGCCTCAAAAGAATATACAATGAGAAATGAAATAATCAAGTGGGTCACAAAAGCAGGAAGAAATGAAGCTTTATGATCCTCCAGTGGTTTCTCTGCTCATACATTACAGGAATTAAAAAAAGAAAAAAAAAAAAGGAGAAGAATTAAAAAGAAAGCAAGCCAACAATGAGGAGTTTCTCCACAGCGGTACCAGCAGGTGAAGGGCAGAGCAGAATAACCCTGAAAGACACTGGGGCAGCATCGTGTGGCCAAAGGCATGGAGACCACACTCCTCTCACTATTTTTATTACCCCTGATGAAATCCTTCAACCCCACCATCCAGCAAAGGCATTTTGGGGATGGCATAGACTTTTTTTTCATTGACCATGCCAGCACGCATACAGCTGAGCACTTGCCATTTTTACAGCCAGCAGGGAAGTTCACAGAGTACCGTCAAAAAACCCAAACAAACCCCAAAAGTATTTTTGAAATCATAAAATGAAGGACAATATGAACATGGGGCTAGAAAGGACCTCTGGGGTATAGAGCTCAGTCTGCTACCACAGGCGAGGACAACACTTAATTCCCATCATAAACAGTCTTTTTGTCCCCGTGGAAGAGACATCCAGGCATCATGTGCAGCAATAAATTTCCCACTTAAAGGACAATCTTTGACCAAACAACCTTGGATTGCAATAGACACTTACCCTGCTACTAAATACCTATATTTACACCCATAGTTATATATACATCGCCCCAAGCTGGACGGGATTCACTTACCTGCTGCCTCCGGGCAGGAAATTTGCATTTTAAGAACTTCTGGTCTCATTTATTGTATCGGTTTCTATTTCCATAACATCAGAGGAAAGGCAGCAGAAAGCAGGGGGAGCATCTTGTGGTTAAGAAGAAATTTTTAAATGCCACAGGAAACATTAGGCTCATATTTTGTCAGACAAGGGACAAGGACATCCCCTATTAGCAGGATTTTTAACGAGTGGTAAGTTTCTCGGCTCTGTAGGTCCCTCCGCCAATGGGGATGTATGCATGTCTCTCCTCTCTGGTCCTGCAGTATGTCTACTTTTTTTTTAGAGAGAAAACTCCTTCCTTCCCTTTATTTTATTAAAAATTCAGCTCTTTCACAGAGAGCAGGGAAGGGGATTAGGATATGGAAATAGCCAAGCCAGCAGAAATAGCTGCTTGACCAAAGAGACATTGAGTTTTTATTCAGAATCTTTAGAAATCTGGATATATTTTTTTTCTCTGCTCTTTTTACTTAATCATTACTCCACAGGCAGCTTCAGGAAAATATTCAGCAAATTCAAGAGAGTGCAGCAAAAGCCCTCTCAGATTTCTAATGAATCCTCCGGGAAAACAAAGGAGAAAAAGAAGTAACACTATTCAGAAGTTAAAATTTGGGCAGGATTTGGGGTGGGGGCGTGTTAGTCTATAAAAAGGACCAGGAAAAACCAAAACAAAACCTCTCAGGCTTGCTTTGGATGTTATATGGCTGCACAAAAGCAAACCTTTTTGAAAGGGAAGTCAACTCTAAGCCTGAGAAAAGCCTGTGTTATTCTCTGGTGTGTTTTAGCCAGAGCTCAATGCGGTGACATTTTTGAGCCTCGAATGCCTGTCGAGTTGTTATTTTATACCCCAGTAGAAGTCCCCATGCCCAAATCAGTTAATTCCACAGAAAACTGCAGCGCTCAGGCCTAAAACTACTTCTGAACTCCTTAAAAGCAAAACAGAGGATCCTGTCTCACCATCCTCCCAGGAACCGAATTGCCCATCTGGCTCTCCCATCCTCTTGCCTTGTCTCCTTGCGGTCCCTGATCATGAATTCAAACCCCGCCACCTCCTACTGGTGAGCCCAGGCTAGTTCTGCCTTTGTGTGTCCCCCTCCATCAGCCTGATCCAACGAGAAGCTGCAAACCAGCCATAATTCCATTATTTTTCTTTTTCTGTAGCACAAACCAGCACTTGGCAAACTGGGATCTCAGGAACAGAGATGGTCCAGCAGTGGACACCACCATGGTCTTAGTCTCCCTCCTGCTGAGGTTGACATGTCATTCAAAGTGAGGTGGCGTCACGGATAAATGGAAACGTGAGTGTTCAGAGGAACATCCAGTAGTTGATGGGGCGGCAGTATCTTCTGGAGAAAGGGAGGACCCCTCAAGGACATGTGGCACCGACTGCTCTGGACTGAGCCCTGCCGGAGCATCGCATAGGAAATACGCAGAGTTGAGGATTACATTTGCAAAAGTGGGATTTCCAAGAGGATTCAGGGACGGGTCAGGATGCAAGTGAGGGAGACTTGGGCTGTGGGGCATGTCTAACCCTTAGGCACCGGCTCCCCTCAGGGTTGTGGTGCTCAGAGAAGGCAATGGGGGGTGTGTGTGTGTCACAGATACGTTCAGTATCAACTCCGCTCTGCTCAGGGTCTCCATCTGCTTTGAGGCTCACAACGATGCACAGTGCTAAGAAATTCAGTCCTGGGTGCAGAGAAACACCTTCGCCCTCCACAAGCCCCAGGGTCTCCCATGCTGGACATGCATCCCAAGCCCCAGTTGGGCACAGAGGGATGAAGAGCAGTGTGACCTCATGCAGCAGGGTGCGAGACCACCACTGAGAAGTGAGGTTTCTGCCGAAGAGTGAGGTTTCTGCTTGGAAAAAACTTGGTTTCCCCTGTGCAGAACGGTGCTTCTGAGCCGCGCAGCGAGGCCGCAGTGCCCTCTAGTGCTGCAGGGCTTCCCTTGGCCACCAGCCCTGTCCCCTCGGCCACCAAACCCCAAACCAACCTTCAGAGCTGTAACTTAAGCCACCCTTGCCCTTTCCACCGACCCTCCTTGCACACCCCAAACCTGTGTCTCTGAACCCAGCTGACCCAACCGGGGTGCGAGAGCACCCCAGTGCCTCCCATCCTGGCAGGAGCTCATTACAGGTCCACCGCTCTCCAAACAGGGCAGCCTGGCCCCAGTCCTGCCCAGCTGACCAGTACCAGCTCCAGGAACCGCAATAAAAAACAGGCATCATTGTGCCCACCAGGTTGGGAAGACACCCCATGAACTGTGAACCAACATTGCCAAGTCTGTTTGACCTGGGTGACAGCCAGAAAAATCAAATCAGCCCTGAGAAGAGGGAGTCCAATCTCATTTGTTACAATCAGAAACCAGCTTTGAACCATAATAATAATTAATAATAATAATAATAATAATAATAATAATAATAATAATAATAATAATAATAATAATAATAATAATAATAATAGTGGTAGTTACAATAATAGTAATAATAATGGAAATGTCAAAGTTCTTGGCCATTTCCCCGGTGTTCCCTTGTGCAGTAAGTCTATCATATGATACAGAAGACCATCATAATCTGAAAGAAAACACTGGAAAAGCTTTCCTTTTCTGCGTGTCTGATAAAAACAGGTTCAGGGCTCACAGCGACTGTGCTTTACTGCCAAAGCCCAATCTTGGACCTTGTAAGAACCTGCAAGCTGGTGGCCTGTGTAGGAGATAAGCCAGCCTTGGTCTGGGCCTCTCCTCTCCAGTGCGTTGGAGATGGCAACCATCTCACCTGCCTTCCTTGGTCAATGGTGGCCTTAACACTGACATGGGAGCGACGCTGAAGGGGTTACAGGTGACCATGGCAGTTTGCCCTCTCAGCCCATGGAGATGGTCATTGTCAGCTGGGTTAAATGCAATAAAAAACAGGCCAGAGAAAGACCATATCTTACTGGAAGTCACAGCAAAACAAAAGCTTTTTACTCAGCAGTGGAGCTCCAACTCCCAATACGTTGTGACCTATACTCAAGTAAACCCTGGCTCTTTGACAGGGACTTTCCACAGTGGTTTTAGCAGTTACAGTATTGGAAAGACCCTTGGGATATAAGAAGCTGGCTTGTTAGACTAGAAACTTCCTCTAGAAGCAATCCCATGCCTACATGTTCTGGATGGAGTCCCGTGGGATCTAGGGGTGGGGAGAAGAAATCCGCCCGGTCTGGGGCTCCTAGGGAGCCACCCCAACTTGTTCATAAGCATTTGGTGGACACATAAAGGATGTCAGGGTTAGACTTGGTGAGCGGCAAGAGGGACACGCAGCACCTGGGGCACAGCACAGGGACTAGATCACTTCCAGTGGGAGAGGGATGCCAGACAGAGGGATGAGCCCACCCGAACTCTACCAGTGCGGAACAGCCTACTGAGAGAGGGCCACGTTGCTGTGGCCAAGGCTCTGGAAGAGGAAGGGGCTGGGCTGGCTAACAGGCTGGCTAAAATGAGAACTGCCCGGCCCTGTAGTGCAGAAAGAGCAGGTAAAAGAAGATGTGGAGAGGATGGCAACTCTGTATGGTGATAGCAAATAACACCACTCCACCCAAGAGCTGTCCCCGAGCTCCAAAGAGACCTGTCCCCCTGCCACTACCACCCTGGAAGGGTCAGCGGTCTGTAGGGTCTAGGAGCAAGCCCTTGCACCCGTGCTGGACACTGCCCTCCCCTTGCATGCAGAGTGACAGCAGAGGGGATGCTCGCCCACAGTCCACTCTCCCCTCCCGGACACCTGGGCTGGCTTCATCTCTGTTAAGGAAGCTTTCATATCTGAACAAGTCCATGTGTGAGCTGGTCCCTCTGGGCTCCTTGCAGAACTGACAGGGAAAGGACATGGGTATCCTCAGATGCGAATCACCCAACCTTCTCTAGACCTCTACACTGAGATGCAACAAATCATGCTCCAGCATGTCCACACCTCTCCTATGGCAGGAACCCCAAGTGGCCAGGCCATGCACAGGTCCCACCTTTACTGACATGACCTCTGCACTGAATTGTAAGGTCTGAATTGAAAATACTCGTCAGTGAGGAGGGGTCCCAGGGACAGTGGGCAGAGACGCCTGTTAGGTGCCTGCATTCAGATGGAATCCCAGCACAGTCAGGAATCCTGGTGCTTCTAAGCCTGTTTGGACAAAGTCAGGAACAGAGCTGTGCTAAGAGGAACATGAGCAACTTACAGAGTCTGCCTTTCTCCGAAGGAGCTGCTCCCCTGTTTCTCATCCAACAAGGAAGCTGGATGACAACTGTAGCCAGAAGAGAAACAAGTAGCTTATTGAAACTCCAAGCACATGACAAAAAGGGTCAAAAATCAGTAAGGAAGCTGAAGATGAGCTGTGAGGCAATTAAGATGCCAAACCAAATGATATCAATGCTGTCTTCCAAGTTTATCCCATAGCTCCAGCAAAGCCCAGTATGCCTTTCAGAGATGCCACATAATGTCTACCTCCTAAAACACAGGGTGAGGAGCTGCTGGCCAGCGAAGGCACAGCCACACTGTTTGGAGGAGGGCAGGCCTGTCCTGAAGGCACAAGTCCAGCTAAATGAAAGCCAAGAACTGCAAGATGCCAGCCCAGAAACCACTTGGGATGTGTCCCAAACCCCTCTGCTTGTGTCTAGCAGCATTCACAGCATGTCCTTATGGCATGCAGCCTTCTGTATCCTTCACGAGCTACAGCAGCTTCACAGGGAGGATGCGGGGTATCTTGTAGGACGTGACCCCTTGGGTTGTTTTCTCTGAGTAGAATTTGCCAAGGGCTTGCAGTCTGGAGACTGTATGTATGACCAGGGCATTTGGCTCCGATGCATCCAAGCCTGAAAGCCTTTCCAAGCATTTGCCAAAGGGAGCAAAAGCAAAACACCCTGACCCAGCCCTCCCCGTGATGTCTTCATGACACCAGGATGGTTACGTGATTCCCTCTGACAAACCAGCCGAGGTGAAAACAGAGAGGAGGATGAAGATTGCATCTGAGCTGCGCCTCTCTAATGCAGCAGACAACCAATCCTCCCTGGCGCGTAATAAAAAACAGATCTTATGAATGGAGAATACTTATCTTCAAAAGATTATATTCTTCCAAAGTCACTGTTTGGCAGCTTAGGTGAATTTGTGCCCAAATCCAACTACAGACTCCTATGAGTAAGGAGAGATGAAGAGGTTACCGCTCACGAAAGCCAAAGCAATGACCTCACGAGCTCCTAGCCATGCGGCTTTCAAACCCAAAACCTATTTACCAGTAAAACCAAGCAGCCCAGATAAGCTTTGAAAAGATGTGGCAGGAGGAAGGATCAAAATACCCGTTATCACGCAGGGGTGGCGCCCAGCGCCGGAGCACAGCTGGATTCGCCTGCGGCGTGTGTCCACCAGATGGCAGAGCACGCCCGGCACTCCCGGCGCCGCGTGCAGGCGCGCCCCAGTTTCAAAACAAAAGGCTGGCGACACACACTTTTCTCTCAGACGCCTATGAAGTAAGAGGGCATGGGGGGAGGTTGTTCAGATTTTGGGGTTTTTTTTTCCCCCCTGTTAATTGCCAAATAGTCATAGGCTTTCCTTGCAATATTTTGTTAAAATACTCTGGACAGATTCCTGCAGCAAAACTCATGTATATATATACCAACATCCAGATATCCAGAATATTCTGCTTAACCCATTAGGGGTGTGACTGTATCTCTCTGTAGAGATACACATACAGATCTGGACGTATACTGGAAATCAGCTCTAGATTCATGTCCTAGGTCTATCATACTTTAGCAAGGAACCCAAATTTCCCAAGCAGCCTGCAAGTAAAACCTGCTACCTCTCTCAAACTTGGTGCTTTTAATCCTACTATAGCTGCTGAAGCACATTCAGCAGCAAAACATTTGCAACCAAATCCTGCTGGAGGATGCTCAGACCAGCCCCTCCATCCATGCATGGCTGCTGTAAGCAACACACGAGCTCTTAAACACAGACAGAACAAGAATTTATGTATCTCCAACCTGAAAAGCCTCTTCTGCAGGATATGACACAAACGTAACCACAGTGTGGCAAAACCCCATAGAAGGTGAAGGATTTTTCATCCATAGGCTCACACAAATATTTTCCCTTATGCCCCCACATACTGTGCTCCACAGAGCCATTTAAAACAGGGGATAAAGACCAGCAAAATCACTGTTGGCATTGTACGATTGCATTCAAATCCAGTTAACAATGATATGTCAGGATTAAACCAGCTGTCTGCAAGTATTTCACTTGTCAACACAGAATAAGATAAATCCTCACCCAGAACTAGCTGGCTCCTGGTTCCCACACACACATATGACTATATATGCCTAGGTAAGCGCGTCTCCAAAATAATGCAGCATTGCACGAGTCTGCCCAGAGGCACAAACAAAACTCCAAGTCCAGCATTCCCACTAGATCCTCCAGCTTAGAGGTGCCACGCTAACAATTAAGCTACGTGTTAAGGTATATATTGGAATTAATTCACTGGACTCAATGGACTCAACCAGGTGTTATGACAAGATGAGATGATAGCCTGGTGTTAGTACAGGGCAGACCAACAACCAGACCAGGAGGACTCGGCTTAATAGCCGTTGATTAGAAAAGAAGTTAAACCCTAGAGGAGAAAGTCAGCTCCTCATACCAAAGATGGTTTGATTCCTCATTTCCAATTACTCCTCAGGGAAAATAACCTTATTTTGCAAAATTACTAGGGTATGTGTCAGCTGAACCTGATGTTTTCTCCCTGTGACCTAAAGTCCAGACATACCAAGCATGGAAGAGACTGAGCAGAAAGCAGCTGCAGGCAACGCTTCTTCCTGCCAAAGTCAGCAGCACTTTTCCACTCCTTCCACTGGTTCGTGTATTCAGTGCCAGCTAGCTTACCCAAAAGAAATAATAAGGCAGATCATCACATGGTTTGCAGGATGAGCGAAGTTTTTCCTTACATGATGCATGAGCAAGAAGCCCAGCAAGCTCTTTGCTCAGCACTGAAAAGGGTAACGCTACCACAGCACGGGATGTCTCTGACCTCCCTTCTGGAGGCAAAGAGACTTCAGCAGAAACACGCTGAGCATCCTAAGAAACTTGCCTAGCCCAAGACACTCAGCTCCTTTGAGGACTAGGGCTCTGGAGAGTGAAAAATTACATGATGCTGATAAATCAGCCTATTCAACTGGACTTTTTAACTGAGGGTCTCACCCTGCCATTCCCTAACACGCAAGCATCAAAGGTCATTTAACCAGAACTACCAAAACTAGGCTAAAAAGAGAGATCTGGAGAAGGAACAGGCTGGAGAAAACATGCAAGCACACGACCACTGCATATAAACAAAACATACACCCCACAGGGGAAACATCTGGGTCAGCACACTGTCACTGCTGGCTTTCTGGCAGTGATTTATTTTGGAGCTGTCAGGAGGGTTAATGCTTTTCAGAACCTCCTTTCCTAAAACATATGAGCCCTGTGTACCTGTATGTGTATAAATATATATTTTTTTTTATATGTATCTATATACAGTTCTCAATGTTTTACCTCCCAATGAAGCCTACGTGGCAACTGCCCTTGCCCAGCACTAAGGTTCACAGCAAGGCTTGCTGAAACCACAGGCTTAAATCTCCATCACAAAGCCTGAAGGATGCTCGGAGCATCCAGCCCAGCAGCCTTCCCACTTCTGGGGAGGGTTTCCTAAGGATAGGTAAGGCAAGGAGCTGCTGGTCTCCACCGTACCAAGGGCAGGAGATGTCCTCATCACCTACCTGCCACACTGGAAGGACTTTCTGTATGTCATTCAAGTCGATGCTGTCACCATCCTCGTATTTCCCTTTTCCAAGCCTGTGGCAAGAAGAACACAAACAAACAAAAAAACATGTGAAACCTCACTGGAGCAAAAGCTAATTTTCTATTATGGCACATGGGGAAGATTATTTCTTACTGCAAAGGACCCTCATGAAAACAAAGAGGCTCTCTGAAGCGAGTATGCTGTGCCTCCAAAACACTCCCACGTGGGTATAAAGCTGTTAATACAAAATTAAATGCTTTTCTCAGTCCTCTCCACCTGCACCATCCACCATAGCATTCAAATGCTTTTGGTAATAGCAGCAGTGAGAAAAACCAAAGGCAGTCCTGAGCAGCAGCATTGGGTGATTTAATTCCCTGACGAAGCAAAACGAAAAGCACAGCCCACCTGGAAAAAAAAATAGTGAGGGCACAAAAATTTAATGAAAAATGTTTTCTTTGAAGCACTGCTCATTTGTTGGTCTCCACGGAACTTTCGCTTCCCCTGCTGAGAAAGATGTCAGTGAACAAGCACAAACATACATCTCAGCAAACAGCAATCGACATAAATACAAACACAGCTCAATATGCAAAAAAATTGGGGTGAGAAGGCAAGCACTGACAGACCAAGCATGTAGGACTTTCTTGTATGAAGAAAGGAATATAAACACTCCGAAGATAATTACTAGCTGGATGCAGAGTTTGTAATGATACAAAATAAAAAATGGGTCAATAAATATCATCCTTCTGCATTTATAAATAACTGAGGTGATCTATTTTTATTATGCAAGAACGATAATGTATTTCTTTGTGAATTGGTGACAAGATATTGTTAATAACATATATTAGACAGAAACTTCGATAGCAGCAGACTGAACTAATCAGTGCCTAGAAGTCAGAGAACAGACCTTGGTGGAATTACAGCAAACTGGGGAGGGGTGGGGTGGAAATCTGTAAAAACGGTAACTGCTAAAGCACCAGGCTCAAAAACCAGCACAGTAAATGGAAACAATTCAATTAACACCTTAACTGATATATGGGAAATCAGAGGTGTTCAACAACTGACTTTCCCTCATAGAGGAAATAGTGACTTTGATTGACAAAGGCAAAAATACAGTCTGTGTGTGTGTATAAAAATATAAATACATGAAATAATGTCTTTTACATATATATTTATATATGAGAAAAAAACATGAGTCAAACATCTGGGGTCAAACAGTACCAGTTGCAGGTACAGAACAGTCAAGGGTATCATAGGAAAACGTTATCTGGAAAGGATGGGTACTGTCCCGGGGTGAATATCTGATGCTGGACTGTGGCATAAAGGCAGGGGATGAGGAAGCAGGGATTAGCGGGATGAAGGCAGCTTTCCTCGAGAGACAGCACAGCTGAGCCTGAACTACAGGACCACAGGCAGCTCTGGCAGTCACGTTTTGAAGAGGTGGTAGAGAAATTTCTTAAGAGTATGGGAAAAACTAAAGTGATACACAATTTGGGGAGAAACCTTGAATGAAGAGAAAAGATCAGCTACAAGAAGTTGTTTGAACTGGAAGAGCGAAGAACAGCAAGAGCTAACGCTGGAAATTAAAGTCAGGCAAATTCAAGTCAGAAATCAGGTACAATTCCCTGGTTTTCCTTGACCACTGCACTTTGATTATTCAGCATACCACCAAACTCAGCATCTTCCAACAAAATGAGATGTCTTTCTGGAGGAAGTATGCTTCAGCCAAGCAAAGACACTTGGGGTCAATCAACTGGATGCAACTACATGGCCAACCTTGGGCAACTGATTGGATGAAGGAGTAAGTTGGTCCCTTTGGTACTTAGCATAGAGAACACATACTAAACAGCATCTCTTCTTTTTTTTTTCCTATTAATTTTTTCATTGCAGCACTAACATGTTAAAAAGCCCCACTCAAGCAAGAGGGAAAAGGCCTAGCTAGCAGCTGGAGATTCTCGGAGGTTCAGCAAGCTGAATTGCACTCAGCACAGATTTGGCATGGAGAGCTGAGGAATGCACAACAGACACAATCACAAAAGTTAAAAAATAAAACCATTTTTGCCTGGGCTGCTTCTATTCTAGTGCAGGTTACTTATATGACCTGCATTTTGGGAGATGCACTGCTTGTGCTGACAGCATCTGTTAACTCTTCTGCATATACATTAATTCTTATCCCATTTTTACAGCTGTAGTATTTAAAAGTGATTAAGTATCTCATCTCTGTACTGCCTTCTCTACCTCTTGGCACCCTGGGCATTCACAGTACACCAGGAACTGGAGGCAGACCACAGAGCAGATCCTGCTGCATCCTCCCTATACGTAGCAGGTGCCACTAGTAGGATCACCTAGCAAGCGCCATCAACCATGGAGCACATTAAATCTTATTTTACAGAGGGAGCACATTATATCTTATTCTACAGAAAACGCTTAATCTCATTTTTTTCAAAACCATCTATAGAAATGGCAGTAAAAGTCACTAAGGCACTTAGTGACTTGGAAATTTAGTGCTGTATTGTTCCAAACACCCTGAAAATTGCTGTTTATATACCTACAGCGCAATGAAAATAAATAAAAGCTTTACACAGTTGTGTGAGTCTGCCTGTCGCTATATGGTACAGGAGCCGGCTGCAGATGCTGAACCTGGGCTGGGGTGGGATTGCTAGCCTCGTGTTTCTAAACAAGATGTGCAGCCCACCCATACAGCACTGTGTTGGGAGAAGGGTTCGCCGGAGTCAAGAAATTACTCAATATGAGTTATGCATCTTGCTCAGCTTTATTGGCTTCTAACACTTCTTATATAGCCTCAATACACAAGCATGTCCCCAAAGCAAAAATATAAGTGGTTATCAGCCTCTAAGCGCGCGATGTTCTCACACCCCCAATTATTATGACTAAAGTAAGCATTCTATCCATGTAGCTAATCGTGTTGCTGTGCTTCAGCCTTGTAGTTTGTTACTCCCTATTTTCCCGTACGGTCCCTATCTCTCTTGGCCCTGCACCTCTTTCCCAGCAGCTGTAGCTCGTTACAGCCACGGCCTGTTGGCACAACATAATGACTTGGTCTCAGGATTCAAGAGTAGCTCAAGGCTACCTTTCTTGTTACCTTCAGCACAGCAACTTCAGCACAATTCTGATTGCAGGCCTATTCTGATACCAGGCCTGGACTGCGCAGATCTTCAGAGATTCTAAGGCCACGCTTCTGCAGCCATTCTTCTACAGCACTGGCCTGTACTTAGGTTAAAACCAGTTATCAGCAGAAAAACCTTCTCTTAGAGTGGATTTCCATCCCTACATACAACAGGGCAATGAGATGTCACCTGCAATCTTCTCAACCCCATCATTTGGACTCGTTCTGATTTTTTTCCCCTCCTTTATGCTCTAAACAATAATAAGAAGAAAACCCAAACTATGATTGTTTCTCAGTTTGCAGAGAAACAGTGCTGTCCATCTAAGCAACACTGGTGATCCACCTGGTGCTGGCACTTATTTGGCTTGACCAACCGACAACCAAAGAGGAATCCAGCAACACCGTGGAAGCTCCTGGAAGCTGTCACTATCAAATAGAGCTGTTCAATGTTTTCACAATTGTATGGCTAGCAGATGGGGGATGAACACTAGGATCTACATGGATCACATTGATGCTCTCTCCATGGATCACATTGATGCTCTCTCGTTCCCTAAAGTCTTGCTGGGGAGAAACCCTGTCTCTCATAGAAACTGTAACTGGGATCAACACTAAGCCAAGACTTTTCTTCCAATACTCAGAGATGTTTAAATCTAGGAGACTTGAACGAGATGTTTAAATCTAGGGGACCTGGATCTAGAAAACTTGGATCCAGTGTGGTTTAAAGACTGAACTCTACCAAGCAATGCAAAATACAGTGAGCAACTCTGCTCCAGCCCAGAGCTGGATGACAGAAGAGCCAGACACGGATCACGGCACCCTCAAACCTCGCACATGGTCCAGTGCCCCTTCCCCACGTCCTCCACATGAGCTGTGCCACCAAGCTAGCATTCCTACAGCAAGGGAGAAGTTGGAGATGTTGCTGGCAAGCATGGTATCACACACACGGCACTCACCCTTCTCTGTCTATGTGAGGCAACGGGTGTTTGGAGGTGTTTCGCAGCTTCCTGTGAAATTGGGTGAAATCTAGTTTTTCAGGCTGCAAGTCCCACGTTGCACCACTAGGAGAGAAAAACAGGGAAAAACAAAGAAAAAGTCCACTACTAATTAAACAACACAGACCTGAAGGGCGGAGGGCACATTGGAGCCTGCAGATGAGGAAAGCTGGTACTTTTGGAAGCACCACTGCTGCAGAGCACATGGATGCAAGCCTCCAACTTTTGCACTGCTGCATCACATTCCATTTCTTCTGGTCTTTTGGAGATACCAAGCTTGCACTAAACCCCTAGTTCTGATGTACGATGCAGCACACACAAACGACACTTGCTCTCTGTATTAAGGGGGTATTGCAACAGGTAGTGGTCTGGTCCGTGCAATGGAGATGTCCTCTCTGGTCCTGCACAACCTGCCCTCTCCAATGGCCTGAAGCAAGTCCCAGGTGAGAACTCAACCCCTGCAGACTCTCGCAGTGCTCCAGGCACAGAGATATACATGAAACTGGACAGAAAGAACATTTCACCACTTCCCCGTGTTGAAGCAGCAGCTGAAGAGCTCTTCCCAGCAGCTACAAAGCCAACACATGATCACACTTCCAATTAATGAAAGAGTAAAATCCTGGAGTAGCAGCTCAGAGCTCCCTCAAGTCTTGCCTGCGCAGCTCTCGGATGACTGCAAGTAATCCTATCAGTACTGGTTTCAGATGTTTGGACTGCAAACCCATACAGCAGCCTCCCCTAAGTGCACAGGATGCTTTAAGTAGATTGACTGTGCTTAGTGCCATGGGCTAAATGGGGATAGAGAGGAGGAGCAGCAGTGACGTGAGTATCAGCAGGGTACTCACTGATGCCTGGGTACCAGCGGGGTGGACACAACGGGCAAAGGTTAAGAGAGGGCAGAGCCCATCTCTCTCTTAAAGGACTTTAAAATCAGCTTACCTGAAGGAGTCAAAAGTGTTGGCAGCCCAGATGTCCGTGCCCAGCATGTCAAGGGAGCTCTCCTTGTTGCCATTCTAGGAGGGAGGGAAAGGCGGTTACTCGCCAGAAGGCACGCGGTGCTATCCGGACCACGGCACAGTCCGGCACAGCCTCTCCCACCGCCAGCCGCAGAGGTGTCCTGGCTCTGCACGTGGGCTCCTCCGCTCCTGTGTGAATCCACGCTCACTGCAACGCAGAGTCCCCTTGCCCACTGCAAAAGCGCACCGTGAAGGCAAAGAGTGACACAGTTTCAGCCTTGGGGACACAAAGCTGTGGACAACATGGAGCAGACAACACGCAGGCTCAGCTCTGACTCCAACCCTGTCTTCCTGCTTCCTACTCCACCGTTCACAACCTTCAAGACCCCACCAAGGTCCAGCAGGCAGGGTGACATCCTAGCCATGAAGACACTCGGCTTCACATTCACAGACCAGTTGAGGCGGGAAGGGATCTCTGAAGCTCATCAGGTCTAACCCTCCTGCTCAAATAGGGCCACCTACAAGCAGGTGCCCAAGACCACATACAGATGGCTTTAGAATGTCTCCAAGGATGGAGATAGTTTTCACCAGCCGCTACCAGAGCCTGCTGTCACCATTAAGGATGGGGAAGGCTCAGTGCACGCTACAGATGGTCACGCTTTGCATCCATTCCCAGCACAACAACCCATTTAGGCACCAGATACTCCAAACACAGACACGTTGCTTCCTTTTTTGTCTCCTCCAAGGGATCTATGAATTAATTTTAACCTCTGGGAATCTTCAGGTCAACATGTCTCTGCACAGAAACAAACTACCAGAAATCTAAAAAATTCTCATGGTCAGTTATGAAAGCTGAGCTTTTTATTTTAGGCAAACACAAGCAAAATTTTCTCATGTCTAGGAAAGAAATTATTTTTCTAAATCCTTAGGAGCATCCTCATGCACTAGAATGAAAATATACACATGCAGGTCTTCATAGCTATCATCCACAGAAGAGATGCCTCTTCTTGCAGACAGATTAATTTCTTTATCCATTTCCTATGGGCATGGGATATTTTAAGTACCTGTCAATGAGACAGCTACAATAGGATTTCCTAAGAGTAAAGGATTTGGGTTCAGGGAGAAAGACTGGGAACATATAATCAATTGCAACGAGGCTGAGACAAATCAGAACAAAGATACTAAACAGCAAAAATTTAAGATGAAAGCAGGATCCTAATGCAAAAGGTTGCATCCTAAAATTGTCACCCAAATTCAACTCAGTATGGGAATTCTGAAGAGCTCCTTCCTGAGGCCCAAAACAAAGCATCTAGCAATGACCCTCTGATGCTCTGTTTGAAATCTGTTTGGATGTGGCTGGAGGGCCTTGGCACTGACACCTTCTGATGTGCAGCATAAGCGGAGGCAGCACAAGCTGTCCCACCCAGCTGCCCTGCACCTCCTCGGCGCATCAGCTCGTCGGTGCTCTGCCAGCGAGGAGGGTCAGCCCTGGCACAAATCCTGGCAATTAAGGGAAACTGCAGCCATGTTTTAGGTGGTGCAGGAAGCCAGATGGGTGCAAGCTTCCAGGCAGCGGCTGGATGCTTCCACCCAAACTGGGCTGCAGCTCCTGGCCCTCCTAGCTAATGTCCCCATAACTTCTTGGAGATGCTCCAAGCATTAGCCAGACTCCATAAAGACGGCACCAGGGCCAAACGATAACACACCTTGCCACTTAGTCATGAGTCACTACGATCATTTCAAGACATCCTTTTGGTCTTCGATGACCTGTTTTTACAACCAGTTTCTGTCTTGACTCACAAGGCAGGGAGCATGCTTGCTGCCCAAAGGAACTTGTGCTGCAGGGTGTTTGCTAGAATGCTCACGGCACGGTACCAAGACTTAATAATAAGACTTTAAAAAAGCCAATTCTCAAGTCTGGGGACAAAAAAAAAATAAATTTTAAAAACTGCATGTATTTAAGAAACTACTTGCTCTCAGTTCCCCCAGGACCGCAATTACAAGCACAAGCAGTTTTAACGTGAAGATCCAGCCCTCAGCTTTAGATAATAATTTTCACCACAAAGAGGTTTTAGTACTGCAGAAAATTAATTAAGCCACTAGGAATGATGACTGAGACACACTGACAAGAATAACATCATACTCAGAGAGAGCAGAGATGCAGTAAAGCAGACCCTACAGACAGTATGGTTTAAATGCATGTCTACCACCTCTGTCCTCCGCCCCTGCGAGCACGCATCGCCTCCATCCACCGCCGCTCAGCCCCTGTCGCTGCCCACACGAACAGAGGGACGGACCACACTGCCAGCTCTGTGGACTCTGACGGCTTACCCATGCATGCAACTTCAGCAAATTCCCCACAAAGTCAGCATTTGCATGCACGCAGCAGCTTTCCAAAGCCCAGCTCAGCATCCCACTGGTTCTTCTCGCCACTACCATCCTCCAGCAAAACACTACACATACAAAATCACGCTCTTCATCGCACTATTGCAACTGTGTTAGCCCGCTGCTGTGCTTGGCATTAACACAGAACAACGCCAAGTGGTTGGCTGAATCCATGATGTAAATTCAGAGATTATCCTGGGTCATGTGTTACTTTAGCATTTTTCAGTTCTATGTTTGAGGAGACTCCCCCAGCTTTCCTCCTGCTCAGGTGCCTGCAACCCCTGGATGCACTTTGGTAGAAAACAGAAAAGATAGATACTGAGCTGTCTGAAAAGGCTCCAATTAATGGTTTCCTTGTTGAAAATGGCAGGTTTTCATAAGAAAAATATACATATTTTGAGGAAGACAGTATTATCCCTGCTCAAACAAAGAAGGATATGTTGAGTGTTGTTCCCATCAGAAAGGATCATCACTTTCCAGTAGCTATGTGGTTCTGTGGGTCCTCTCTCACCACAGCATGGCTCAGGAGGACAAACTATTTCCTCAAGCTGAGATGGATGGATGGACTAGGACTTTGACCACTGGCCCTTTATCTCTCAGAGCCTGTCCTCCACTTCTGGCACAACCAGTGCTCACACATGCAGAAGCAGCACAACTCCAAGCGGACAGAGGAAGACAGATGCTGACTAAAACATGCAGAAGAGGTCCCTAGACTGAGTTCAAGGAATGGACCTAAAACCAAATCAAAAGCAAATTCTTACAGTCTTTTGCAGGGCAGGAAGTTAACTCCCCATCTTAGCCCTGCTGACGCCTCCCATGGAAAGCAGCGTGACTCAAGGTCACCATTTAACACCATCTACATGGTGTCCACTCATGTATCAACTTCTAATGAAGACCTGTCAAAAAATAATGACAGACACCTCTTAATTTCCCAAAATTAAAATACTCCAAGACTTCAAATAAAGAAAAATAACCTAAATTCCTTTGCACTAAACCAGCTGACTAGGGACTTCTATCCCAATATTAAGGAACTCAGCATACCTCAACAGACTTCTTGAGGCTGAAGGACAGCTCCAGCCCTCAAAGCCATGACACACATTATACATGAATTAATTAAGTCTCTGAGGTGTCCTTCATAATTGCCATGCACTCACACCCTAAGCGCAGACACACACACAAAACACGTCGTTAGGAGGATGCCTCTGATAAACAGCAAGCAAAGGACACAAGTTCAGCACATCACTACCAGGTATACCTTGGTCGATTGCCTGAACTGGCTGCTTCTCCCGGGGCTGCCAGACCTGGATCCAGACCCACGCCTGGAGCCTGACCCAGGTCGGGATCCTGCGCTCCCACTGCTGCTGTGATCCCAACCTTCCTGGAAACAACAAACAGCTCGCTTTAGTAAAGGGTAATGCTGTCCTGCACCCACAAAACCCACTGATCTGGCGAGCCAGGAGAGCTCCAGGTCCCAGACCACTCGTGCAAGCACCTACAAAACCATGCCCGTGCCCAATGCCCTGATTTTGGGGCTTTCTCAGAGTCCTTTAACACCTTCTATTTACACATTGCAAAGGGATGGCATTGTGGGAGGCTTCAATGAAGATAAAATGTGGCTCTGGCCTCTGCATGGGGAAATATAATACTTTCGTCCTCTATCTTCATGCAGATTAATTATGCATATTCAGCAACCCCATGACCTCTAAAACTGCTTAAGGGCATTTGGGCAATGTTCTTAATGTGCTTTAACTTTTGGTCATCCCTGAGCTGTTCAGGCAGTTGGACCTTCAGACTAAAACAGCCTATTCCATTCCATATCCTTAATTCCCCTCCCAAGCCTAAATCCACTTTTCAGTCAGTTTTTCCCTCTGCTTAGCCCGCTGTTGGAGTCCAGCTACTCACATACCTGAAGAGACCTGGAGTTCACCAGGAGACACACAAATAACTATTCTTGCCCATTAAGGAGCTGTCCCCACTGTTCTTTATTCTCCTAACACTTGTTCTGCTGTCAAGCAACCTGCAGGTTTCTTGTTCAGCCTGTAGCCCTCAGGGCAAGATGAGTCATCTGGAAACCAGAATAACTCCCCCAACCAGCCTTGTCTACCCAGACATCCCACAAGGTGCTTGGGGAGAAAGGTGGATATTGTCAGGGTAATCGCTCCAAAAGCTTTGCTCAGAGGCTTGGGAAAGACCTTTGAAGTGACCTAAGATGATTAAAAAAACATGAAATCACAGAATGCAGAATATTCAACTCCTTGTTGTTGTACTCTGAAAGTCTGGGAAATACAAAGGGGAGCATGTGTTTCAGGATGGGTGTGAGAGCTGGCACTTACACAGGGCTTCTCGTGGCTCAGACATCCTTCCTGCAGACACTGCCACGGGCTAAAACAAGGGCAGAGCCACCTTGGCCTTCAAGAGCCAAAAAGACTTGCCAGCAAAGCAAGGGGTGAACCCCTCTTTGCATACAACAGCAAGCCCTGACCACTAGTTTGGGGGCACAAACCACATCCCAGTTCCACCACTGCCACCCAAGTTGGATGGGGCAGGGAGACAGCCACACAGCAGATCCCAAGCTACTTAAGGTGATGCTACCCAGTAGGTCCAGCACAGACCTCAGCATATGTGAAACATTTAAGTGTCTACCCAACACAAGGGACTGGAAGCAAAGTGCATGAGTACTGGTTTCTGTGTTGCTCCAGCTGCATATTCTCCACCCTCAAACCTAGCAAGTCTCAAGCAAGCTCAAATATATTGTGGTTGTTACAGCCTAAAATCACCACCGACCTCAAAAGAGGAGGTCAAATGGTTTTGAGGTTGTATATAGACGAAATTTGAGAGGTTGTGATTATTCCTACCACGTTACAACAACAGTAGAAAGCACCTTCTTCCCTCCTCATCACTGTGACCTGAAATCTCCCGATGGCTGAGAAATATCGAGTGGCACAAAGGGAGTTGATAAATTGGCAGGGAGGGGAAAAAATTTGATCAATGCCACTTGTGAGACACGGGCAGGCAGCCACTTTGGGAAACCTTGGGGGTGAGCCAGTCCTGCAGGCATCCTGAGAAGTGAGAAATATCTCATTTGACATGGGAAAGATGTGAACCAACTGAAAAGGTAGTTGGGAGAAACAAACCTTCACCACCTAGATGTTCAAAGGACTAATTACCAGTTTACTGCATCCTACCCACTGAACATCTTGTCCATCCATGTATGAAAAATTTATACTGCTACAATGGGACCAACTCAGCATATGCACCCCTTGCTTTAAAAGACACTGAAAATAAACATCACCATTCCGTTATGTCCAGTTGATCCAACTTTTGGTCACTGTTGCCTGCAGACAACCTGAGGTTATGCAAACTGCAGGAACTGCTGGCCACAATAAAATCCTTATGAGAAATGCAGAGATTGGTACCACTGTGCACTGATGTACAAACACACCGAGACAAGCCAGTGGATATGGCACAAACCAATTAGCTGAAAATCACAGGTATGCTTTCACTGCATCAGCTTGTCTCCTGGCTCTAAGTCATGGCCTGGGGTCTTTTCCTTGTTCATGTTCCTTCTCTTCATCATGCCCTATTAGTATTTATATTTTAAAATGACTTATTTTTAAAATAAGAATTGTTGAACTAAAAATTATCGAAACTTCTGTTGAAGCTGAAACAGTCCAACCAAGTATGGCCTAAATACTCTCATGTTCAAACTCACCAGCACAGCCAGGCTCAGTATTTTACCTAAATTTCTGACTAATTGCCAAAGATGAACAACTTTTTACTGCTATCTTACTGACGGGGGTTAAAATCTCCAGAACAGAAATACATGCACCAAAGCCTCCCCAAGACATTTCTGGTGGCTTTGTGCCCTTTAATAAAGCCCTTTTGTGCTAAAATGAACCCTCTCTGCAGACCTCCTTTCTGCAGGAGCAGGGAAGCTCACACCAACCTCATGGCTGATGCTAGAGGAGTGGGTGAGAGTTTGTAGGTAACGATGGTTCCTTAAAGAACAACCACCCAGCAATAAGAACCCTCCACCGGTATCCTTGCAAAAAAACCATAAAAACCCCATCCCAAACCCAAAAAGGCAGCTGAACTTCAGCAGAAAGCTGATGCTCCATGGTGGAGAGACACAGCACTGCTCACCCTCCATCCCACAGCATGGCCACCTACATGTCTCCCACCCAGTGCTCTCGCTAAATTAATTCAGCACGGTGCCCACTGATCTGAACAGATTTGTCCGCAGCTCTTGAGAAAAGCGAAGAAACAGCTGTAATTGGCATGAAGTTCTTCATCCCATGCCCTTGCCTCCTGCCAACCCCATCCCCCACCACCTGGCCTCCCTACTCTCTGCTGTGCCCTCGAAGGACAAAGACTCCCCCAGTCTCTCCCAACACCCCAAACAGCCTTTGAACTCTTGTTCCCAGCTCTTATTTGGGCTCCTCCACCTACCAGTCATGGTCTACACTCACCAGCAGGAGATGGGACCTCAGAGCCATGCTTTGGGGCCTGGAGGGAAACATCACCCCCTCCAAAGTGATTCCCAGCAGCTGCTCTCATCCGCGCCAATCCCTCTGGCCAAGCTCTGCACCCTCTTGGGAACAGCGAGGCTTGTGCATGCTAACACTGCCAGCCACCCTCCTGCAGAAAGTAGCTGTCAAATCTAACAACTGCATTTTAATTAGCAATAATCATATGTTTCACTTACACTGCAATTTTCACCTTCACAGCTAGCTCTTTGAGCCACGAACTAATTAATCCCGCTCCCTTTGCCAGCTCAAGAGTTAATACTTCCTGCTGCTTCGGTGCAAGTTTGAAAATCCCATTTGCAGCAAAAGGAGGTAACTTCCCCCAATGCACAGGCATTAAATGGAAACACGGTGACCACCTGCGTGGTTGCTCTCAGTGATGGTAAGTATGGGTGAAGCTGGCCATGTATGAGGTGTAAACCAACCACGGCAATACCACAAGCTTTAAGTGGCCTGAAGACGTCAGTGAATTCTTGATGGGATTCATGTTCAATTGTATGTAAAAAATCTCCATATTCAATGTACAGCATTTACAGCCTCAGATGGGCCAAAGAAAAAGGAAAACCAGAAAGCCAGGGGACACAAAAGCCTCTGAGATATCCCCTGGGATTAATACCGGTCTCACCACTGCGCCTACAAGGAACTCCCTAGATCAAGTTGTGGGATGCCATTCAAATGACTCCCAAACTTTGAGTCTTAATCCTGGCCAGAACAGAAGACAGCTATCATGTCAAAGGTCCTTTTGTGAGGTTTTTCTCCAGCAGATCTTTTCATGTACCCACTCCGTGCTGCAGCTGAATCTTCCAGTTACGACACTGGACTCCAAGTATCTCCCTGCTCTTCCAAACCTATTCAAGAACAACCACTCCATTTTTTCTATGGAAAAACAGTAATTTAATTATTTTAATAATTTAAAATGCACCTTTTAAGAAAAAAACCGTAAGATTACTGTAAACATTTTAGTAGGGACAAATTTCCAGCTTCCTTCTGCTCAGTGCTTTGCATAAAGCTACAAGAAAACCAGAAAACTTACCCTTACAAAAGATTCATGCAGGAAAACCAACCACTTTGGCTCTGCTCCCTCCCTTCCCAGGTCCATCTCCACCTTCCCTAGCCCTCTCCAATCTGGAACCATACCTGAACACTGCTTTGGTAAAGGCACAGCAGAAAGGACACTGAACATCGCTTCGAGCTCTTCTCCAACCAGGAAAAGTAAGGTTTTACCTACACCTGTGCCACAATACAGGAACAAAGGACCTGATGGGCTTGGAAGCAGGAGGTTAAGCCTACAGGATCTTTCTGGACATGCCAGGAAAAAGCCCAAGCCTGTGTGGCTGCGTTCCTTCCAGACAACATCAGAAGAGACATGTTAGCCAAGGACGTGCTAGATGGCTCGTTTACGTGCAAGGATGAAGATGAGGAGCACCGAGAGCACTCAGAATGGCACCAAGAGCTTCAGACAGGACATGGCAACACAGCAGCAAGCCCCTGCCCAAGCCTCAGAGGAGGCGGCTCACATCATCCCCTCCCTGCCAAGAGCCTCAGCACTTGTTGACCTATGCAACCAAATCTGGAAGAAGAATGGAGACCTCAAAAGTTAACTCAGCTACTGCAAATTCCACAAAAATAGAGTGTGGGAAGCTCTCCCTTAGCGGGCAGACCAGCATCATCCTGTCCGCCCTACCCACACAGAAACTGAGGGTGATGAGACATCCTCCCACATGAGCCACTAGTGACACCAGGCCTAGAAGACACCTTCCTCCATCCTTGGTAAGCAGCAATACTTCTTCTAAATCAGGCAGCAAAGCAGGGAAGCATTGCACTCCCAGATCTACAGACACCCAAGCACGTGCCTGCTTCATGAGGGAGGGTGCTGCTTCATGAGCTGTATCCCAAACAGAAATCCCAGAGGAAGTTAAAACCTATATACTAAAGGACTCGATTTCTGTCCCAGCAGTCCTCTCCGACTGTAACTGAACAGGGCTGCATTCACTACATGGAAGGAGTGTCACCCAGCAATTACAGGCAGAAAACCACTGGGTGACCGGTTTTCTCAGAGCTCCTCTTTGCTCACGGGGAGGTCACCTTAGTTAAAGATTTAATTTTTTCCTCTGCCAGGCAGGGCTACACCAACCTGTACTCACTGGCAAAGTCTCAAAACAACTCCCTGTCTTTCACTTTCTCTTTTCCTTTTGGAAACAAAGCAATGGCGTCTGCAGCATCTGCCAGCACCTACTTGTCCCAACAGGTCTTCAGCGTAGTGGCCAACCTCAACCAAATTCAGTATAAACTGGCCCTGGGCTATGTATGATACAAGTGGGTCAGGAAGATGGAGAACCCCAGACTACCTCCAGGATCACCCCTCAAGCTTTGCTGAGCAAAAAAATCACTGTGCTTCAGATCTGGACCCAAGGGTGGGCAACTAAAGCCAGACACAGGCTGTCTATCAGCACAGGGAGATGAATTACATCTTTGGTCAGGAGATCTTGCCAGACTCTTTGCAAGCAGCACCCACCCACTCTCCAGCGCTGATCTGGTTAGCCAAGGATCTGTTGCCTGCTGTCAGCAGATTTAAGACAGCAAGAAGACAACTTCACAACTGACTTGACAAGTTTATGTGACAGCAGTGCTGCTCAAAGGAGCCTCAGTCCAACTCTGGACCTAGTGACATGGCCACTGCCCAAGGCTGGCCTCTGCAACATCCATCAGGGAGGATTTCCTGGTGTTTGACCCCATGTGGTCAAACAGCACTGATGCCTGCAAAAAAAAAAATAAAATATCTGGAATTGCAAGAGAAATCGCAGTGATACTTCGGTTTTTTCCACTTTCTATACAGTTAAGTTCTACTGTGCATTGAAAACTGTTGTTTCCCAAGACACAACTTCCACACATCCCCCCATCCCTACTATTGTCTTTGCTTTGGCAAAAAAGCAGCTTTTCCAACCGTGACATCATATGGTTGGAAACCAAGCGCTCATCATCAGAGGGGTTTTTGAAGTTCAGGGGAGACACGTGAAAGAGGGACCCAAAAGGTTTAAGTGGATCTGCTCTGCTCCCACTCCACACACAACCGTGAAGACACCTCCTCTGGCTGCACCTCCCCCAGATACAGGCAGGTCACGTCCTCTGCCTACAGTCCCAGCTCACTACGCCAAGCATCTCCTGCCTGGAAATGTTTTGGCACTAGCACAGCACAGTGCTTCTTTAAGTCATGGAGACATCATAAACAAATTTTTACGTAGTATTATATTTGATTTTGTGGGAACTTCTCATAATTTCCTTATCAGCAAGGCTTGGGTTTGGGTTCAGACATGCTTTGGCAGGATGTGCCAGGCTCAGTGACTGTGGCACACAGTCCCTGCAAAGCCCTCTACATCTCCATGCTACCAAACAGCGCAGGACACTCAACATCTTAGGCTGTTAACTTGACAGCACAGTCCTTGGGGTGCTCTTGACCCTGGCCAGTTAATAATTTCCAACCAAAGCCCAAGAGTGAAAACCCACCACCTCTGCCTGCCACAGGGATGCTGCTTCATGCTACTGGCTTCATGGCAAGGCAAACCAAGTCATCTCCTCCACCACCAGCTCCTTGGGGAGGACAGCAGAAGGGTGCTACCAGCAGGGTGTAGGATAATGCAGATGTGATTCCATACACCCCCTGCTCCTTCATTGCTCAGTAGTGACCATCAACACGACCATCACCCGGAGAAGGCTCTGAGGTCCCCAATCACATAACAAGTCTCTGCTGCACTTGGTAGGACAGGGACAGGGATGCAAGCAAGAAGTTAAAATAAACTGCAGTCCCATTTACTGCCAACACCACAGGCTTTTGCTTGGTGACAATGGGTGACAGCCAGCCACCATGGGGGAAGGGATGGACTTGGCCAGGAAGGAGGATTTTCAGCTCTCCGTCTCCCACCGCCTGGAGAAATGGGACAAACCCGCAGAGTTGCTGTTTTTTGTTAATGCCCTTTACATAAGGGGAGCCTGGGATGGAGCTGCTGCCAGATCTTTCATGTACCAAGAGCTCCGCTGGCCCTCTACATACCATACCATACCATACCATACCATACCACACCATACCATACCAGAAGCCTTTTACTTAATGAATTGCTCTCAGAAATATATCAAAGAGCTTCCTACACGCAACAGCCTCACAAGGGGAATGCAAATAAAGTATTATATAAAATCTTCCCACTGGGTCTTCTCAGAAAAAAAAAAAAGCAAACATAAAAAGATGTTAAATGATTCCATTATCTAAACTTTCCTGACTTATAGAGGCAATACCGTGCTCAGCTAGTACCTTGCATACCTCGATGGAGTGTTCTTCACCCCAGAGGCTCACACAGTGCTAGCAGAACTTCTGGGGGTTATCACTCAAATACAGCAGGGCTTAGCAAAGCATGGCAATGCCATGCAGCAAACATGAAGAAACAATTATAAAAAACCAAGAAACAAGAATAATTATAAATTAAATGAATGTAATAGTGACACCAGGATTTTCTCAGCATACCACAAGTTCATGAAATATCTCTCATTAGATCCCCCATAAGCAGACCATTTTCTCACGGCCACCTGCCCAGAGAACTGGGAAGACCACAGTATAAGGTTTCCAGGGAGAATTTTCTCCATTTTCAAGCCGTTGCTTTGTATGGCGTGCACAAGTGCCAGTCTATGGGCACTAACGCCCATTCAGTCTCCCACTGCTGCTAATAGCAGAGATCTCACCAAGCAGTACAAAAGCAGGGCAAGTATGGGGCAGCCTTTCCCAGAGCTACCCAAAATCACTGGAAAAACAGCAATTTAGGAATATCCTGGACTGCAGGTTGCATCAAGACACCTTATTTTTACCCATAAATTGCACATTATTCAGCAGTTGCTCTCAGCCCCACACTTACACAACATCCTGTGGGTGCTATATACACATGTATTATATAGAGATGTCTGTATAAACACATAATACACCTATACACACACGTAAAAATCTTTCTTCTGTTTGCCTTGATCTTGCTGAATCCCACAGACAAGAATTTCAAAGGCATCAGGTACTTAGGGATGCAGAGGGGGATTTTCAGGCACAGGGAATTCAGCTTCACTCTAGGCTCACCTATAACCTTTAGGAAGCCAATTACTTTTGAAAATGTGGCACTGGACTACTCTGCCTTCACACAAAAGGAACCAGACGCTGAATATATTTCCAGAACTAACCTGGATTTCCATATAAATGCCCTTTCTGATTGCCAGGTTAGAACCGCACGAGACAAATCATGGTCACCGATACATAAGGCACATTTTCACAGTAGCTGAAGCCAGCAGAAATCTCATATACGAGTATTTTTCAACTAAGATCGGTGCATACTGCACAACTGGCAAGGCAGAAATCTCAGCTGGGAACAGAACAGGGAAAACAAGAATTTGATTTTCTGACCAAACCCCTCAAAATCCATACAAATTTGCAACAAAAAACCCCACCAACATCCCTGGGGAGATAATTAGCCAGCTTCTTTTTTTTACCACATTTGAAAAGTGATTGATAATTTGCATTCAAGACAAACACCTTATTAATGATATTTTTTGGGTTTCTTTTTTTTTTTTTTTTACATTTAAAACTACTAGTGAAAAATCAACAGCCAGAAATGGTAATAAACTGAACCTCGTCCTCGCCAGCAGCGTTTCGCTCGTGTATCAGTAACAGCAAGAGAAATGCTTGCCGGGACAGAAGAACAATAGCTTGTAGCTGCTCTTTGGTGCCAAGGAAAATTTGTTACTCACTGTTAAAGGAAGCCCAACATGGAGAGAGATAATTACTAGCTCTGCTGCAGGCTGGGAGAGAGCCCAAATGCAGGGAAAACAGCTTGGGCATTGGTGGATGTTATTTGTATATAGAAAACAGGCTCCCTGTTGGAGGAGATCAAATAGGTTTAATCTGTTGGGGGGGGGCAAAAAACCAACAAAAAACCCCTATAAGTTGAAACAAAAGAGAGCATGGCACCAGGCAGATGGAAGATGTCAGAGCTGAGATGATTAGAGCCGTGAAAGCATCACTCACGCATGACTCCTGCATCTTCCTGTGGTACCCACTAAAGACTGGCACATCAGCTGAGCCCTCGGGGGAAGAGCCAGGGACCTTCTTCCACAGGGAGAACGCCCAGTCCTGCTAACACCCCAAGCAGGCTCGATGGACGCAGCCAGCCTCCCAGCTGCATTTCAAGCAGCCGGCTGTGACGCTGGGAGGGAACCTGGATGGGGTTCTGCAGCAGAATATTTCAGAGCAGATGAAAGCTATAGTAAATTAAATCCACAATTCCATCTGGCACCTTCAGAGGCTCATGGGAAGCAGCATCTCTGTACAGCACACACCTTCCTACACAAGATCTTGTCTTTGCAGTACGCAGGTGTTTGTAAAGATGCTCCCAGCATCCTTGCATCCAGGCACATGGCAGGGAGGGGATGCATGAGCCCCCATCCCACAGCCAAGCAGCTTCCAGCACAGCTCCGCACAGGAAGAAACTGCGCCCAAAATGGGAGCTGCAATACGCCCTGCTCAGACTGGCACAGCCTCTTGTACAACCCTGCAAGGGGCTCCCAGGCTTCTTCTCACAGATCCCACATGTGAAACCGAAGCCTGAAGGACATTCAAGCAGGGAAAAACCACCAAAACCACCAGTCTGAAGCCTTTTCTCCAGATGGAACATCCATCAACCACAGCAACTGCAAACGCTGCTCCACCCTTTCCTGCAGCTGGCTTGGTCTAGTATCTCCTTGGGTGAACGCTACTCTGTAAGGGTTGATGGTCTCATGGTGGAACAGCAGCTCCTCAAGCAGGTGACAATGGTCAAATCCATGCCGCCACCATATCCAACCCTCTCCCACACAGGTGCCCACACAGAGGAGGGACAATCACCTCCAGTGATGCCAGCCACGCTTCATACCCTTCACTGATGCTCACACCACGTAAAATCACCAAAACCAGTTCACCCCCCACACAAACTCTCAGCACATGCCATTTTGCTTCTTCTCCCAGTTCACCCTCTCAGTTATTTAATCCTCTTCCCTACAACACCATCCTTCTGCTGCAGCACATAACCAAGACACACAGCTACACAAAGACCCCTCATCCCAGCTACATCTCGTACTTCCAAGTCAGCTTTGATGCTCTACATAGGTCCCTCTCACAGGTGGCAATAAGCAGCTCTTCAGGAATAAATGGGACACCCCATATTTTTTCCCCAGAGCAATAAGCTCCTGGTCAAAACATCTATGGACACATTGGGATGTTACCCACCTCCCATGGTTTTGGTGGAAGCGAGCCTTCAGAAGCCGAGCAGAGGGACACATCGCCCCTCCACAGGAGAGGGAAGGCTGGCAGCCCCGGTGGGCTCTGTGCTGCCAGATGAGACAGTGCAAGAACAGAAGCAAAGGTTTGGTGAGGAAGAGCTAAACACAACCCCTACCTGATTGTGTTCGTGAGACGACGAGCCCTTCCCTCGGGATGGGGAACAGCTGCCATCAAGCTGCTCGCTACAATCCGCCGTCCACTGTAAAAGGGATAAATAAAGGGATTGCATAAAATAATAGCCAGGCTGGGGAAAACTGCTGTGTCAGTTCACAGCGCACAGCAAACACTGTCCAGCTGCGGGCATCACTGTACGCATGCAGACCTCCTGCTTTTTGCGGATGATCCCAAAGGCTTTGGCTTGGAAACGCTCCACCTGTCGACAATAAGCAGAGGGAAGATGCAGGAATAATTGCAGGAAGGCACCTGAAATGATGCTTTGCAATAAAACCCATCTCCAGAATTTTTTTGCAAACTCCAACGGCAAATGGTATCTCAGGTGTGTGGTACACACCAGGGCAGCTTGATTTGATTACTCTTCCACGGAGTTTGGGACATTTCTGCTTTCCCCAACTCTGCTTGCTTCAGGGACAGATACAAGTCCTGAGCTGCCAAAAACCTGTGGTTTTATTTTAAACAAAACAGAAAACAGCTCAGTTGCAGGTCTGGCCAGTGCTGTATGCTGCAGCTGCGATGTGCAGCCTGGATGGCAGCTCTGCTGTCACACTGGCTTCATCCCATGGTGAAGGGCATGGGCATCAGGGGACTTCCTGGCCATATGAGATCACGAGCCACTCAGCCCCGCTTCCCCCAAGATGCCTTCACCAAAATAATTCAATTTGGGGTCATCCGGGGTTCTTTTTCCCCCCAAAGAAATGAAGGGCTGCATCATACTGGGGGGAAAAAAAATAAAGAGCAATTTTCACTAGACAAACGTGAAAGGTGCTGATTAATCCTAAAGTCACTTTGTCACCCCCCAACAAATTTGAGACTGAACCTCGGTGACCAGCCCCCATTTCTGAGGTCTTTCATCCTGGAAGTGCTCGGCTGCTCCAGAGACACTCACCGCTTGGATGCTGTCACTAAGGCTGATGTGCCAAGAAAATGAAAAGTCAGTTCCACAAAAACAGCAACTACCTGAGGGCTTTTTGACAGGTACGGATGAGGCCACAAAATAAGAGGCAGAGCCACCTCTAGAACTGCCCATGATCCCTGCACACCTCTGCTCTTACCGGAGAGCCTGTTCTAGCTCACCGGATGGGGGGATCTCAGCCTCACCCTTAATGAGCTCCTTGAAGAGCTGCCTGTCACTCTCCTGCCACCTCTGCTGACCCATCTGGAAAAACTCATGATGCCATCACTCTTGAAAGCCTTCTTCTAGACCTATGCCTATCTCCTTTTAACAATTCTGAGTGCAACCACACACCTGGAAAGGTCTCCAAGGTACAGCTCAACCATTAGTATGTCCACAGCCAAAAGAAAATTGCACCTTCCCTCTGACTTTCCTCTTTTTCCTGGTGGGAGCAAGGTTGGAGACATCCCCACACTTTGGGATTCTGTAGACCGGTGATGGATTCAGCTCCCTTGCAAGCAGCGTGGAGGATGAAGTGCCTTGCCTTCCTTCCCCTGGCATGCAGAGCAGTTATCTGTGGATGTGGTACCATCTAAGCATCTCACATACATGGGTGAGTGGATTTATCCTCTCTCAAGCAGGAAAAACATTACTGCAGCCACAAGGAAATGAACTGCAGACAGATCAAGCAACTTGCCCAACATTAAAGATTAAGTTGCCAACAGAACCTTGCAGTCAAAACCAGTTTTCCTGGCCTCAGCCCAGTGCCTTCCCCCTAAACCCATCCTTTTTCCTCCAGCTCTCCTTAAGAGGGAACGTGCCACCTTCAGTCAGGCTGGCTTCCAGCAGGGTTACTCCAGCAAGCTGCAGGATATGTGCGTGTTTATTCCTTGCTTTGGTAAGAAGTATCAGGCAGAGAAAATCAGAAATAAAAATTCCTGATCATTTCTTATACAAATTCGGGGTATGAAGTGGGAAAACGAGTTATCTTCAGGAAGCAAGAGATTAATTCCTTCTTAATGCATCCCTTTAGACACTGCTCAAAAAAAGCAGGTAACCTATATAAAAAACTATCCTCGTGCCATACACAACCCCATAAACATGAAATACTGCACTTCGCTGCAGTTTCACAGAGAAATCCTAATTAAACTTATACACCAATGGTCTGGGGTATAACCACATTTAGCTGCTTAATTTGAGATGCCTCTAAAGGCAGTTTAATTAAAAGGTTCAATGTTCAGATCTTTCATTATTATTCATTTTTCTTTTAAAATAAAACCTCACTGTCTTTAAAGACAGCATTCCCAGAACTGACATTAAAAACCCAGCAGCTCTTTTTTTTATAGGGTAGGCCAGGGAAGAAAGCTAAAATCCCATTTCCACAACTGGAAGATGGATTTGGTTGTTGCAATCAAGGATCTTAATGCAAAAACTGTACCAGGGCTGCCACAAGAATTGGCGGGTTTTCTCCTTAAGATGCAGAAGGAGCCCAGGCTATGGGTGGAGCTGTGGACAGGCTGAAAGTGGTTGTAAAATTTTGACTATTTATTTATTTGTAATTCAATAGTATTTCTAAACTTGACACATCAAATAAAGCAGCACCTGTCCGTTTGACCTGAAGTCCCTCCAGAAATGTCACTTCCAACAGCCATTTTCAGTTGGCCTTCAGTTACAAAAATGCACTATGAAGTACTTTGGATCACTTGACTTTTAAATTAATTTTCTCCCACTTCTAACAGTTTTGATCCTCAAATTGTAAAAGACCTCTTCATCAAATTCTATTCTTAAAAAGCTTCCTGTGATCGATAATCTCTTTACACCAAGCTAATTTATAAAGGGTATAAAGCTCTGGATCAGATCCTCGGCTCCAGCAAACCCGCACAGCTCAGAGATCAGCAGTGTTTATCTAATTTATCAGATGAGGACGGGATCCTCCATATACAGAATCACAGAATGGTTTGGGTTGGAAGGGACCTTTCAGTATCATCCAGTTCCATCCCCCCTGCCACAGACAGGGACACCTCCCACCAGCCCATGTGGCTGCAAGCCCCATCCAACCTGGCCTTGGGCACTGCTGGGGATGGGGCACCCACAGCTGCTCTGGGCAGCCTGTAAAGAATTTCTTCCTAATATCTAATCTAAATCTCCCCTCTCTCAGTGCAAAGCCTTTCCCCCTTGTCCCCTCGCTACAGGCCCTGGTACAGAGCCCCTCTCCAGCTTCCCCGTCAGCCCCTTTAGGCACTGGAAGGTGCTATAAGGTATTCCCAGAGCCTTCTCTTCTCCAGGTTGAACCACCCCAGCTCTCCCAGCCTGTCCTCACAGGAGCTCTCCAGCCCTCTGACCATTTCCATAGCCTCCTCCAGACCTGCTCCAACAGGTCTGTGTCTTCCTTGAATGGGGGCCCCCAGAGTTGGACACAGTACTCCAGGTGGGGTCTCAACAGAGGAAGAAAATCACCTCCTTTGACCTGCTGGCCACGCTTCTTGCGATGCAACCCAGGAGAAGCTTGGCATTCTGGGCTGCAAGTGCACATTGCCAGCTCACATCCGTTTTGTCACCCACTGCTGTCCCCGAGTCTGTTTTTGCAGGGCTGCTCTCAACGGATCCATCCTCCATTCTGTGCTGATACTGGGGATTGTCCCAACCCATTTACAGGACCTTGCACATGGCCTTGTTGATCTTCATGAGGTTCATATGGGCCCACTCCTGTGGTGGACTCAGGGACACTGGCTTTTGCCACCACCAGCACATGGGGTGCACGGGGCAGAGGACAGGAGAAGTGGGCATCTCCAGCAGCCGGCAGTGCCTTGCCCTCTCTACTCGAACTGCTCCTCCCAATTAAAGGCAAAACAAAGCCCTAGGGAGGCAGGGACTCATTTGTAAGCTATTAATAGACTTGGGCATGAAACAAGAGACAAAACGACCTGCAACAAAACTCTGCGTGCTGGAGGAGGTCATGGTCCTGAACAAACCCAGCCTGGACTCTGCTCTTCTCCCCATCAACATACCCCCAGCTTGGCTTTGCCACACAGTCTCGTTAGCCACTAAGCTAACGTTAAAGCTTAATGCAAAGTGATCCAAGGATCTCTGCTCGGGACCAGTCCCCCTTGCACCTCATATAGAGACAAAGACCCAGATCAGACAGCAGACCCCTGCAGCAGCTCAGACACATCTTAGCTACCTAATGATGGCTATACCCTTACACTTATGACCCTTCAGCCTTATTATTCTTACCTCATCCTCATAACCAGTATGTAAGTGGTCTCTAACCTAAATACTTTATCCTACTGGGAGCCCTGCAGGGTAGGAAAGCACCTCGATCTCAAACAGAGTATGATGGCAGCCTTACAAGCCCAAGTGCATGGACCCAAGCCCACCACTCCCTGCACCACAGGCTCCTTATCCCTTTGACAGTTCACATCTTCAACACACATCTGGCACAATAAAAATTATTTCCCTCCAAACAAGAACAGTTTCAGAGGTTTCATTTCTCCCTGTGTTGGATGTAAAATATCCATTTTAGGAACCAACCTAACTAGGACCATGTCATTCCTAACGACAACACCAAGCCCTGCTAAAACCATAACCATCCCTCTGTTTGCTGGGTATTCCCATACTCTGAAATACAGAAATTTCGTTCTCTGACATAACCATGAAAGCAAGCAAACAGGTTACTTGTTATACATATTAAAATGCCCACAAAAATCACACTTCTGGGAAGCACTTGGGGCTTTCGATTGACCTTCTAGTCTTGGTTGTTTCACGGACACCCCTGTGCCTAAGGGCAGGAGCACATCTCACTACCAAGCATCCCCCCCTGCTGCAGCCCCTGCAGGTCTTCCCAGTCCCTCCAGAATTTCTTCACCCTGGAGAAGTAGTTTGGCATGGAGAGAGGCATCCTTCATTTGCAAATGAAATGTCATTCCTTTGTAAACGGGAACCCTGGAGAAGTCAGAAATCTTTTGGGCATGCACCTTGAGACCATGAAAAAACAAAACCCAGTCAGGAGTCCTCTACCAATGGGCTGGAAACCTTATATATATATATAGCCAAAGAAGCAAGCTGCCCCAAATCCACTGTCTGATTACATCCTGCTTCACATCCCAATCCTAGAAAAGCTACTTCAGCTGGACATGCATCTACAAGCCAGCAGTGTCCCCCAGCCTCTCTCCCACCCCACACTGTGCCCTTCACCCACCTGCGAGATGTGGGACCGTGTCTTCTCACTCTCACCGTCCCCCTCTGTTTTATCTGTCAGCAGCCCCTGGACCTGGTACTCCAGGACGTAGCTGTCAATGAAACGCTCCAGCTCCTCGATCTCCTGAGAGCGGCTGCTCCCCGCCTCCGAGGAGGCTGATGCCACCGACGAGTTCTCCATCCCTTCAGGAAAGACACCAAGAACGGAGGGGGCCTGAGAGAGCAAAATAAAAAGAGGTGAGAAATTATTTCCCTGTAATTATAAAAAGGTTAAAAAAACAGCAGCCAAAGCCTATCAGTTACCACGGGCAGGATACTTTTTGCTGTACATCCTCTTTTCCAATAACATTTATAATAATCCTAGGTTGTCACATTTAGAGTTTCCCTGTGTGCAAAACCAGTCCCACTTCTGTAATATTCCTACATCTAAAGACAACAACAGACATTGTGCCTATCCTCCTTCTTAAAATGCAAAATAATGAAAACCTCCAGACACATGCAGAAAAGAAAAAAATTACAAGTTTAATTTACAAAGCCCATGGCATTAGCTGTGCTGGATAAGGGTGATAAGCTAGGCATGACAGACAAGGGTGTGAGGAAGAGGATGATAACTGAAAAACTTCTCTAAGATGGTAGCAGTAAATGACGCTGAGTGAACAGCACGATTGTAAATGGTCCAGCGACGACGTTTGCATGTGGAGGTGAAACAGCAATCACACCAGAATTTATTTTCAAAACCTCTCTCTCTCTCTGCAGGAGAATGGCTCTACAGGAGATGGAGAGGCTTTATGATGCTCTCCTTCCTATTACTCCATGGCTGAATGCCAATCACACCTTAAGGAAAAGAAACCATCAGCTCCTGTACCTGGGCTGGGCATGTTTGCACATGAATTAAGCTTTGAACCAATGTCTTGTAGTAAGTCTCATGCTCCTCCTCCCCTGCGGCTGGGAAGGAGAAGACACAAAAGATCCCACCACACTGCAGGACACAAGGACTTAATCCTTCACCCTCTCCTTCACCAGGAACTGGTATTGACTGTATGTTTTGAGACTAGTATAAAATTACCAAGCAAATTCGGAGTGAGTCACATGCCATCCAGAAGGGAAAGCAAAAAAAAAAAAGAAAAAAAAAAAAAGAAAAAGAAATCTGTTCTCAGCTCATGTAATTTCCAGCTCCTGAACTATTTCTCATCTGTCACTTCTGAACAATTGTGGCTTCATTTGGAAACTGCCAAGAACGAGCAGTTCTGGCCTAAGGATTTCATCTGCTCAAGGAATTATTCCCAAATGTGCCTGGACTGTCAAAAAGGTTCATTATGTAGATCAATATCACACATTAGCTCCTGAACAAAAATCATGTGGCATATTAAAAAGCAGAACGAAAGAAAAATAGACAAGAAAAAAAAAAGAGGAGCCCCAGAGAGCACAAAGCCCTCAAGGAGGGCATGCTTCTCCCCTTTTAGCTAATTAGTGCCAATTACCATATGGAAACCATCAATTATTAAATAGAAATTGCTGAAGAAAGAGTTGGGAGAATAGGTGGCTGCAAGGAGTCCTGGAGGGCAGGATGGCGTGGGGAAGTGACCATGTGAGGCAGGGGACAGCTGATACAGGTGACATCACCTGGGATGCAGCACAAGAGTCAGTGGTCATGCTCCATCCCCTGGGGCCACACAGCACAAACACAAAGGGGGTTTGCCTATTTTAGTTTGCTGTGGGTTTTTTAAGGTGGCACTGGAGGCAAACAAGCTCAGGGCGCTGCCCCAGGGATGCTCCCCCTTGAATATCCATGATAAAGTACAAAGCAGAGCAATGGCTAACAGGACTCCACTTGCAGGGCGGGGGGGGGGGGGGGGGGGGGGGGGGGCTCACCACCACGGCCAAACAGCATTTTGCTGATTAGCAACAGCAGAGATGGCAGACTGAGAAGGAATGGGTTTGTCAGAAGCCACCAGATCCAGCAAATGAGCAAGACCCATGTATCTGAGAGATTTATGGATCTCTAGTAGGCAACTCTCAATTATCTCACAGCACCTTCACCTCTCTGTACAGAAAACCAGAACTTTGCAGGAAGAACACTCCCGAATGTTTAAGGGTGACGAGCTACCCCAGACACCTGAGATAGGATCATCATTGTACACAAAGATCCCTAGAGCAGATGTCCAAGCACGGACAGCGAGTTGGTTGGCATCTAACCCTCGTAATAAGATAAAAGACTAACAAGTCACAGCCTGTAATCTTCTTTATATGCTTGGTGTGCACCAAGCCGGTGTGAATCACATAATGACACAGAGACTGGCCACCCAACATGGACGTACTGGTGGGCCAGAGCCACTGCCAATATGCCACTGTCACCCAAACCAGGGTGTCAGTAAAGAGGCTCAACAAGCAAAGGAACATCTTGACTTTGTGGCATCTCACGGCACTCCCTGGTAGCGACCAGCTCTGGGTTTTCTAAATTTGTCCTTTGAATTCCCCCTCTGACCACACTCCCTTCCTATATGGGAGTTCATCATTAGCACCGCACGTGCCTGATCCCTACGGAGTGAGGTAACATCCCAACTTGATGCTAAACCTCCTTTGGGCAAGTAGCTGAACTACAGACCTGAAGTCTTCTCCAGCCTGAATGGTTTTACAATTCCATGAGATGATGTTCAAGGACTTCATCGCTTAAATTCTGCTTTGCTCTCCCAGCCTACTTCCCATACTTCTTTCTGAGCAGTCTCACCCATTTTACATGAGTCTCTCCCACTTGTCATGCAACTGCCTTCTCCAGTTCCACCAGCCCGCCCAGAGATATCCCAGCGCTCAGATGAGGGTTGTTTTGGTCACCATCCCCTAGAAGCTTTTTCAGCTACTGGGCTCTACCTAATTCCACCAAGTGTGAGATGCACATATATAAAACATGCTTGACAAAACCAAACCAAGATAATCACGAGTTTACAGAGGCCCATTTGCTGGTTCTTGGTTCAAGCAGCCTGGCCCTTCAAGCAGGACAGATTCTGGAGCACAAATGGTGGCCCTTCCTCCTTGGCAGGAGGAATCTTGGGAAGCCAAACATCCTCCTAGACCCAGACCAATTCAAGTCTACCTGCAAAGGTTTACTCTCCACACTAAAGCTAAACCTCCTCTCTCTTTCCAGAATTAACAATCTCTGCCAGGAAGGTGGTGTAGGATGGATGGTCTCCTGCTCTTCTTGGTGCCACCTGTCAGGAAACTTCTGTGCCTGGAGCAGGTTTCCCATTATGCCTCACCTTCAAACAAAACATGCATGAACAAGAGGTTTTCAAAGAAAAATCCAAACCCACATCTGAGCATCAAAGCGGCTGATGTCTTCCCAAACCGAGAAAACACATGTTTTTGAGAGCTCTTCAGGGAGTGGTGGTCCCTTGGATCTGTGTTGGCACAGTGCCTACCACCAAGGATTCCCAGACCCCAGATACACTCCTTAGTGATAATTAACGGAGAACAACCTCAAATGCACACTTTTTTCCTGTTCCCTCCTCTCTCCCTACTTTATCAAAGCACAAAGTCTGTAAGTTTTGGGGGTCTGAAAACTGCCTTCCTAACCTTTCCTACAAAGCCCATGCTATGTTCTTTACTGCGACCATAAAACAAGGAGTCAGCAGCAGAAAAAGTCAATAGATGTGTAAACTGATTATTGTAACTTAGTAACTATGAGCATTACTTTAATGTATAATTATTATTAATAGCTGTTATTAAGAGTGATCTAAATGGGGTTCTTGCTCTAGCAAGATTATATAGTTTATGGCAATTATACAGTTTTACCCTTAATCAGCAAATAAACTCAGTAAGGAAGAGCATTTTTTGTGACGTTGGTACATTCATTCCCCTTCTCTCAAAGGTGTTCCAGGCTTGCTGAACTTGCGGGAGCAAGGGATGAGTCTGAAGAGGTGAAGAGCAGCAATGGAAGGAACCCATTTGGGGGAAGATGGGTGGGGGGCAACAGCACAGGGGAACTTGCAACCAAAACGACGTAGGAAAGGTGAGACCGTGATGAGAAGACAACAGACATGCAGGGACAGCAAAGCATTTCCATCAGCTCACTGCGGTCTGGGCGAAAGGACCCCATGCGAACATCTTCCCCCAGGGAAGATGCTCCAGCCACCTTCTCTCCAGCACAACAAGACAAAGCTTCTCCAAAACCTGGACTGCAGCAGCCTGGCAGCGCCGAGGCAGCACCACAGGGCAGCCTTACACAGCTCTTCCCCCAGGGTGGGACCCACCGGTGCCCCAGCCATCCCAAGGGAGCAGGGACTCCAGCCCCAAACAAACATTCCTTGAAGTGAGGAGTGGGGGCTTTTGGTCCAAAACATGCTGATGTGGCAACCTTTCCAGCAAAACTGCTGCCCATGAAGAGATCTTCTTAAAACAAACGTTGCTCCAATTCAGCAAGACAATCCAACATCTTAACCTCCTGTTAAGCCAACAACTGCACACCTTCTCACTCCTACCCAAAGTCCAAGCCGGTCAGGCATCAGACAAGAAAACAAAATAAAGAGGTTGCTTTTGCCATTTTTTTGCTTCCATTGGACGGATGCCGAAAGCCTAAAATGCTTTCTCACACACGACAAGCGTCTTTGAAGGCCACAGCCTTCAAAGACAAGAGAACCAGGAGCACCACTATCACTCGCACCCAAACAGTGAGAGCTGGAAGGGGATTTACCTGACAATTACCCTGCCAGGAGGTAACACTCAGTGCTGACTCCTAGGTAAGATGACTGGAGAAGAGCTCTGAAATACAGAGTTCAGGCAGAACTGCTTTATGTGGTACTTAGCATCAGGGTTCTCCAGGTTTAGGCACCTATATAAAAATTTGATTACCAGAAGGTTCAATGACCACCAAATCTCAATAAATGGCAAGTGCCCAGCGCATCTTTCCAACCACCTGCCTCAGCTTTTAGATATGGGTTTAAGTGACTCACTTAAGGTATCCGAGTTGAAAAACCCATGTCTATTCCTTACTTATGCTCCAGTTAAATACTGAAAATTTATCCCATGCCAATCCTCTGTTCCTCTGCAATTCCAATACAGGCAGAAGGAACGCAGAGTGGCCTCTCTCCGTAGAGGATTTATTCCCCAGAATGCCATCGCAGGCCAGCCGCTGGAGAGGGAGGCTGTGACGGGCTCCAGAGCCACCCTGACAGGTCACTGAAAGCCTTCTTCTTGCCATATGGGATTTATCATCCCAGGTTTTTCTAGGAACAAGAGATGCTTCCTATAAAAGGCTGTCACAGTGCAAATTGTTCATGTACCAACGCAGCCACCTCCTTTTACTCTTCTGTGGTAGGACATCCAGTGTCCCTCTCACTTTCATTCTCCCTGGGGAGTTTATAATAAATAAATTTTAAATCCTGCTGTGATCCAGCAGGTCCTTTCTCCTCTGAGGCATGTGGGACATGAACCAAGCAGCACCCCAGCAGCCCATAGGTTTATTTATCTGTGCCTGCATGGGATGAGGGTAAAATCAAACTGAAGAGAACCCCAGCAAGACTCAGGGAAAGGCTCCAGCGCCAGCCAGCAGACACCCCGTGAGCAACCAACAGTTTTCACATCCCTTGTCCACCCTCCAAAACCCACCCCATCGCTCTCCGCTCCCTACAGCGAGGACCTGTTGGACATCACCTGTCAGCCAGATAACACCCTCTTCTGCTTGGTGCTTTGCTGGGGCAGGGCAGAGAGGATCAGCACGTGGTCAAACCCTCCATCATCACCTCCCCCACACTTCTCCAAAGCCACTGCTGAAGTGCACAAGGAAGGAGGTTCCTTCAGCCCCAGACCTGGGAGAGATACTTCAACCACACATACCAGGGCAGAGCAGCTGGTGCAGAACAACTCTCCTAGTTCTCATCAGGTCAGGTGAAACCCTCCGTGTGCTTTGACCCTGCAAATAACCGTCCACCAGTTGACACTGGCAGCAGTTCATGCTGACGGACCTTTGACCGTCTGTGCTTGGGGTTTGAACCCCTGCCTACCAGCACGGCCACAGCCGGGGGGGCATCGGGTTTGCTTCCCAGCATCTCCTTTTAATGAGCTCCTTCAGCAGCAATATTTTCTCTCTCCTAATCCAGCCCATTTCCAACAACAAGTAATTAGCAACGTGTCTTTCTAAAGCAGCGAGAGCATCCCGGTGAATGAAACGAGCAGTTTATCTTTATTGCCGGCAGCCAGCTTTTGTATCCAGCAAGCTGCAGGAACAGTTACTATGGAAAATGAAAGCAATCGAGATGAACCAAGACTCCCCGCATCCAGGTATTGCTGCATCTCCACGAGCACAGATGAAGCATCATGTGTCTGGTTTGGATTTGCTGCTCCAAAGCCAGTATCTTTCGGAATGCCAAAACATAAAGTGCAGCAATGTAAATTATTATACCCTGGATTCGACCCTTTTCTAATTAAGATGTAAACACCTCTGAAAACCACCACTGCTGGAGCTAGCCTTAGGCTTTTCAGATACTGATCCATCCACGGCTGGCTAGGCATTTTATATATTTCATCATCCTCCAGTCTCAGGTCTGGTACCCGGCGATGCAGAAAAGCCCAAGTGACAGGACAGGAGCCCAACAGCTGCCACGTTGCAGTGCCATCCATGAGCCTGGCTTGCAACTGAGTGGGCGAATGCCACAGCGCATCAAAACAGAGCCATTAAAATAAACACTGAAATAAAGGGAGCAGGGAAGGGAGGGGAAAAGAGGCAGTGCAAAAGGCCACAGAATCTGGCCCAAACCAGCTGCCCTGACACAGTGATCCAGCAAGAAAGGGAGAGGAATAACCAGAAAGCCAGAAAACCCTTGTTCTCACCCAGAGAATAATTTATTATGTAGCTTGCTTCACTGCAATGAGGAATGTTTTGCAGTTGGGAGGTGGATTTTTTTTTTCTTTTTACACAAAACCAAAGCCTCATCACCCTTAGGACCAAAGTCTTTCAGCATGTCAAATCTGTGCATGAGGCTGGAGAGGTTTTCCACCAGATGGGCTTCCTTGCCCAAGTGGAGATGTTACCTTTGGCTTGTGATGCATGTTGCCAAGAAAAAGAAAGGAAAACCCAGCATACAAATAAGAAAACTGCTATCTGAACTTCAGGGGGTGAATGGAGGTGAGTTTATGGGCCATCTGACAGACATCAGTCCCACCCTGCGGTGGGATGCTCCACTACACGGGATGCCAGGGCAAGGAGTCTGCTGGAGCATCACTCCAGCTGCAGCACAACAGCAAGGCGTGCTCTCCGTCCCCTGATTTTGAGACAAATTCAATATATGGAAATACATCAGCATGTCTAGAAATAAAACCCAAAACAGGTAATAAAAAAACCTCCAACCACCAAGACCTGAACCAAGAACAGCCTTTTATAACCTACCTCTACATTGCTGATACTAGAAACAATGAACTTGAGTCAGACATAATCCATTTTCACATTCTCTGCTTCTGCTAAAAGCTAAGGGAACAAGAGTCCACGTTACATCTTATCATTGTTATTTTTCACCTTTACAAAGGAAACGTTGCCAAATAAAAATGCTTGAAGAAATAGCCAAAAAGCACAGATCTAACTCGTGCTCTATGAACTCCTCTTTGGACCTGCGCTGTTTCTCCTTCAAGAGCACAAGGCATCGCACCGGCAGGCTGGGTAGGACATGCTGGTTGCAGGAATTATACTAGAAGACATGAATGAAGGATGTTCTCCCACCAGAAGAGCTTGTACATGTACACCGTGCACACGCATGTGCCCTGTCATGACGCATGCTGCAGGTAGCAACCCTCAGGCAAGCGATACTTGTATTTCGCCCAGCTCCTCCACAGTCCCAGGGGGTAAGCCCCGATCCTCGGTCCCAGGGGGTAAGCAGCAGCCAGGGTGCAAAACTCCCTGTGCAGGCAGCACTCTGCAGGCAGAGAGCACAGCCCACATCCTAAATAAAAGTATTACAATAACGAGCTGATCCGTACACTTTATAATCGCACGTTTCAACCGTGGGCTCACACGCCAGCACCGGCTGCCACGTACTGTCTTTTCCAAATAACCAAAGGGAAACCATTATCAGAAAGTAAATCTTTTCTTTCCAGGCACCCAGGCAGTATAATGGGCACTTGGGCTGTGAAAAGCCCAGTAATCCTAAAAGATACATCCAACTCTAAGTTGAGATGTCAACCCGCTGAAGTAATCCATCCCACAGGTGCCTGCTGGTGGGGAGGGATGGGGCAGGAGCGGCATCCCCTGGTCAGCAGCAGGGCAGGCGTGGAGGGTGCTTAATCCCTATTAAACCATGCCCCTAGTTTGCTGGCAAAGAGCATTTTTGCACCCGTATGCTGGCTTTTAGCAGCATTCAGAGGACATACCTCGGCCACCAGCCAAAACACCAGAGCTGCCACTCCGGACGGGTGGAGGGGATTTTATGCTAGGAGCCACCAGCTGGTCCTCTCCTCCTGGGAATCGTAGAATCATCGAATGGTTTGGAAGTGACCTTTAAAGATCATCTAGTCCAAACCCCTGCAATGAGGTTCCTGCTGCTCCGACCAAGGGGAACAATCTTTCCCAGCCTCAGATTCGGTGATATTTGGGCTTGGATTACACGAGCAAACCAAGCTGTAGATTTCAAGGAGAGACAATTCTCTACGATCCAAGGCTGGCCTTGCTCACAAGGGATCTCTGTGCAGTCTGCCCAACATGAGCTGTCGAACTGGAACTGGAAAGAAAAATAATCCAGAGTAAACCTCTGTCGTTTTGCAGAGGAAAAAGAAAATAAACAGCTTACCATGCCCCTCTCTGAGCTAATTAAACTCATTTGAAAGACTCCATGCACAAGTAAGTATATTCAGAGATCTCCTGAATCTTTAATTACCTTCAGTGCTAAAAAAACCAAAACCCTTAAAACCCCCACTCAACAACACCCACAAACAAACAAGATTTCCAAAACCTGCCTCTGGATCCTGGACCCCCGCTCCTCCACCGCATTCAAATGTTCGAGCTATAAAATAAGCAGCAGATTGGCTTTTACATCATGGCCACCCTGGGAGCATCAGCCATGGACCTGACTGATTTCCCATACAGGCAGTGGCCATGGCACCACCACCCATGAGAGCTCCTGAATATCTAGTGGAAAGGAATTTGGGAAATAGGCAATTCTTTACATGCAGAAGGAAAAGAAGTCCCTTCCTCATAATGCTTCTGGTCTAATAATAATAAAGAGGCAGGGAACCAAACGGAGCTCTGAGGAAGCACAAAGGGACAGGAAAACCTGTGGGGTTGGTGTCCAACACCATGCGAGCAAATCCACTGTGACGCCGAGCTGGCCAGGGAATGGGGACATCAGTGTCAAAAAAGAGTTGAGCTTTCCAGGACCGCTGTCCCTGCTTCTGGCCTCCTCCAGATTTAAGTATATAAGAGCTGCAGCCGCTTGCAAAGACAGGGAAAAAGCCACAAGCAGCATCCCATGTCCTACCTACCTGTTGAACTTTCTGCTTGGGGGAGAATGAAGGAGTACGACACACACCCCAGAAAGGCATCCAACCTTCACACATCTAAGGAATTTAAGAACAGGTTTTTGACCCGGGATTGTGTTGATCACCAAAGCCTTCCCTTCACCTGGGGCCGGACAGAGTGTCCTCCTTAGCTCCTGGCCACACACACTGGACATGGTCCAGACAGCTGGTTTCCATCCAGCAAAGTGACTGTGTTATGGAAAAGCAATCCAACCAGAGGGACTCTCTGCATTAAACGCGGCTGCCTGAGACTACTGTGGGCAAAGGGCATCACCTAAGACAGCTCTCACTGCTTGGAAGGATGCCCTTGCAGACCCTAAATACATTTTTTCAGCCTATGAGGATCTCCTGCACATTCTCCCACATAGTTTCCCATAGCAATCAGAAGAGCAAATGTGACACCCAGGTTTTGCACCAGGCTCCCAGCAGCTACCCTGGGAAGGGACGTGACCCAGTGCGGGTACCACAGCACCCACCAAGGCTCCTGCTGAGCCAGCGGATGCTGCTGCGTGGCAGAGATAGGCTCCAGCTCCCTGTGGACCCACCACGCTGGCTAAAGCCCCAGCAGCAGGCAATGTCCAGCCCTGGAGAGGGCTCCCCAAGTTTCTCCAGACCCTCTCCAAGTTTCACTTTGCCTAAGTGGCACAGATCGATGACACAAGCTTAACCCTCCTCTCAAATCCAGCCCCAGCTTTTAGCTCTGTCCAGTGGCTCATGAGACAGCTTGAACCAATTCACCAGGATAACCCCTCCCTCAAGGAACTAGTCCACAAATACCAAGGCAAAGCACCTCCCCAGACAGGAATTTTCGGAAGTTACTGGCCAGCCACCAGAGCCTTTTTGAGGCTTGAAGTGCATTTTTTCACAATCACTCCCAGACTATCACTCTGCCGGCTGGATGCTCTGCAGCAGCAGTGAAGGCACACATCTCCCCAGAAGCCCCACTCCCCCTTTGGTTATTCCCCTCCCTGAATCACAGCAAGTGAGGGGTTGTAAGAAGCCAGCGATAAAGATGGGAAGAGCAGCCTGCCAAACCCCAGGGGGTAAAGCTGCTGCACTTGCACGGCTACACTTCTTGCCCAGGGGACCACTGTGTTTGATTAATAAGAGGTAAATGAAGCAGCTCAACTCAGCTGAGCCTGGAGGACAGGGAGGTTTTCATTAATACAAAGCAAACTGCAAGACAGGTACTTCCAGGACACGACAGCTGACCTATTTTGACATGAACATGAGAACAAGTGAGCTTTGGGAGTGTCTATTTACCTCCACCAGCAGCAACAACAGTCTGGATGACTGGCCCAGATCAAGACAAGATGCTGAGCCTTGGGATCCACCAGCCCTATGTCCTAACATGCCCTGCTGTCAGCATCCTCAACATCACCCCCTTCTGCCAACCTCAGCTCTCAGGCACCCTGCTGAGCCCCAGCATCACTGCTGGTGTCCTGGGGACAGGAACCTCAAGTTCATCCCAAAATGTCCTTGAGCTGCTCTTTATGAAATGCTCCATCCATCATGGACCCAAGTGCAACACGTGCTGCACGTGTGATTGGGATGTATCGCTGGCTCCTCCACCGTGCCGCACTTCCCTCTCTTGTAAAATGCAACAAGCCCTGTTTGGATTTACCTTAAATGCTTGGCTTTCCCTTCTAGCTCAGGGAGGAAGAAAGAGGTCTTGGAACTTCAAGGTGCTACTGCATGGAAGGCATCACAGATCTAGAAGGTCTTTGATGAACGTCCGTTTGGCCTTATCAGAATGCCCCTGGGGTACCTGCACTCGGTAAAAACCCAGCAGCTCAGAAAAAGCAGACCAAGAAGGCATCAAAAGCAGCTTTTTCCCCAAAAACACAGCCTGGCCAGGGATAGTGCCAGGAATACTTATTTTGGTAAGTTTGACTCCTGACCCAAAGGAAACACTGTTTCTACAGGGTTGGATGATGACTGGAGGACCTGGGACCACCTGCAGATATCAAAGACCAACAGGATCCACCTTTCAGGCTAGCTGTGTCCACCCCAAGACTCCGCCTGCAGTAGAAAACCCATGAGCCATGCCTAGGACCAACCCCCAAACAGCAACTGGGGGACCGAATGCATGAGGACAACCCAGAAACACATCCACGAATTAGTTTTACACTACTTTTTTGTTCTTTCGTTGAAGGGTCCTTCACGTTCACCATGAAGGTCCTCCCGTGAAAAACTCCACCATGCAGCAGCCCCACTGAATACAGCTGCAGGGACCAAACGAGTTCAACCCAGGCCACGTCAGCATCTGAGAAAAGTCCCCTCCTGCACCTCCCTGCACTGGCCAGCCTCTGCTTACACCGAGCAATTAACAGCCCCGAAGTTAATCATAACGAGAACATGGGGGGAGGACTGCAATTGCAACAAAGGGAAGCAGCATCAGCAGTTTCAGCAGGAACATCATAGCAGGACGCCTGCTGTTCATGTATCTTTGACCTAAGAGGTACAAAAAAAGAACCCAAACTATTCAGCTTTGGGAAAAAAAGAGGTAAGGGAGAATTTGATTAATCAAGAGACTGCATAATGCTATACATCCAGATGGTATCTCACACTAAAGGGCCTTGCAGGTGGAAGCCCACTGTTGCCAGCTCTCAGATGCCTGTACAGTGCAGGTCTCATGAGGGCATCTGAGGGATGTTTATGACCCACCAATTAACTAGCTGAGCTTAACAAGGGCCTGGAAAAGGCACTTCTGGAATAAATTACACAATACAAGTGATCAAGAAAATAAACTCTGCGCCTTAGCCCTGAGTTACTGCAAGCACCTGGAGACTTCAGAGGAAGACACAACAAATGCCAATGTTACCACACCATGCCGGGACTTGGGGCAGGCTCTCCCCGCTCCTCAGGGCTCTTCCCTCTTAGAGGGACCTTGGAGAAACCCTGTGCTGGCGGAGGACCCCCAGTCCACAGGAACACCCTGCTGCTGGTGAGCACCCACACACAGCCATGACATCCAGAAGCAGCCTAATGCTTTCCAGCACCAGGAACCAGAGGTGACACCTGGCACTCCAGCCCCAGGTGTCCCCTCCTCTGGCATGGGATAAGGGTCATGTTTCTGCCACACTTTTACAGAAGCAAAAGGCTGAACCCATCAAGTAATAATTATAATTTTAAAAATCACTTGTTTGCCAGCAGCCCAACTTTGACTTCGTGAATTTTAAATAGTTTTGGTCAAGTCATTGCAGCCAAAACACTGGGAAGAAAACGCTGGAAAGAGTTCTTTCACTTTTTTTTAGGGTTTGGAATTTTTAAACAAAGGGGTTTTACTTTCATTTCACGGTGATGTACGCTAAATTTCCACAGCGCTCTATTATAGTGTAAAAAGACTTAAAAACTGATTTAATTTTGGACTGAATTAAGCCTCTTTGATTTGACATTATTTTGTTTCCTGTTTTAATGAAATAAAAATACCTATTTTCACTGGCCCCAGTTAAAAATCCTCTTATCCCCCACAATTACCCTTACTATTGTAATTTTTCTACAGGCTAATTAACTGGAAAAACAGAAAATACAGTTAGCATCAATTATTTGCACTATCCAATCTATGCGCTGATGTTGAGGAGTATCCAGAATATCTGAGGATAATTTGGGGTACCCCACCCAAAGGATGCAGCAATGCTCCAGGACAGAAGACGTAAATTGAAGTGTTACTGCAATTCACATATATGCTAGAAAGTCACAGGAACTTCAGGAAACTTCACATCGGGGTTTGTTTGGTTGTGTTTTTTTTTTTTTTCCTCCAAAGAAGAGGGGAATATGGAAAATGGGAACCCACATCCCCTCAAAGAGAGGGGGGACTGCTGTAGCCCCAGTTCTGGAGGCAAGGTGTGATGCATGGCACAATCCCAGTGCCAGCCCTCTTGGGCCTTATCTTCCCAGCAATCCCTCTGTTTTGACTTGATCCCAGCAACTCCACAGGCTGCTCTGCCCCAGGAGAAAATATTTACTCTCCAGTGACTATCAGGCATTGCACAAGATAACACCCAGGGCTGCAGAAACCCCAACACACATAAAGCCTCTCTGATGCTCAGATGATGCCCAGCTGCATCCTCTCCCACTCCCTTTCAGGTCAAACTGGATCTTGTACATGACACGGGGATTAAAAACTCCAGGTGCTCAGGATAATGGTGCTGACTTGTTGTTTTTCAAACGACTCTGCCACCAAGCCCCAGCGGTGCTGCTAACCTCTCTTGATCTCGTCAGGTGGTTCAACCAGGAAGCTTAGCGGTAAGCCCTGCTCCTGCAAGGAGGCACCGAGTTATGTCAGGTTATTCTCTGCCCAACGGGGACCGCAGAAGCTTTCGATAGCACAGGGGTAACTCCCAACTTCAGTTTTCAGAAAGAAAATTAAGTTTTTAAACGGACAGAACTCACCCCAAGATGCAATGTTTTGTTGTTGGGTTGGGGTTTTTTTTTTTCTCTCTGAGGCTTTATTTTACTTGTGTTGAAGTAGCTGTTAAATCCTGTTAACATGCTGCAAATCCCTGTCTTGCTGAAAAAGAATGTGGCACCTTTAAACGGTAACTGGCCTGTATCTGTACCCAGAAAACCCCCTATGAACAGGAGAGGGAGCAGGTAGGGAAGGAAGAATCAGCAGCAGGGAGTGCAGGGCAATCGAAGTGGTCTGGCAGAAGGTAAAAAAAAAAAAGGGATAGGGAACAACAATAAAAAAATGGGATAGGCAACAACAAGAAAAAAGGTATAGGCAACAACCCTGCATCCACAAATGGGGCAGAAAGCATCAATGCACAATTTTCAGCCATGAACTACAGCGGCCAGAGGATTTCTGCAGTAAAGAGGATGCATGTGTACAGTCAGGGCAGGGGGAAGAGGGGGTCATGGTGAAGAGCTGAGTTGCAAGCGAACACATGCAGGGGGAACACCTGGAAGGTACGACAGGCTAGGGCCACTAAACCCAGCAGGATGGCCGTCAGAACAGGAAAGGCAGTTAACACGTATTGCACTGTATCTGGCTACAAACCTTATTCTCTGGCTTTACCTAGCCTGAGCAAATGCATAATGTTATTAAAAGACAGATGAGAAATCAAACAGCAGTTGGACAAACCAGGGAAGCCTCCCAAGAGCCAAGGAAACGTGCACTATCTAGGGAAGAGTGAGATTATAATAATTAGGTCAGTTGGTGATAAGCCTTCTCAGTGCACACATGCACACACAGGCTGCTGCCGTGATAGAAAGTGGTGATGTCCCTGAGGAGCTGAGAAAGCCAACAGCAATATGTCAGGGGCGTGGAAAGGGCTGGTAGCAGAAAGACCTCCAACAGCAAAGCACTGCAGCCGCTCACCTCAAGGTCTTGGGATCACAGCAGCAGCATGGGAAACCACATATTAGAAAATATTAGGAAATTCCTTCACTGTGAGCATGGTTCAGCACCCAACTGGTGACCCAAGGGGGTCTGCAGTCTCCATCCTTGGAAACAGCATCAAGACTCAGCTGGATGAGGCCCTGAGCAGGCAGGTTTGATGCAGAAGCTGGCCCTGCACAGAGGGCTGGACCAGAGGACTCTCAGAGCCTACTTCAATCCAGAGTAATGCCAGGATCTCTCCTAGGGAGATCTTTCCTTAGCCCAGACTTCCAGGACAAAGTCACCAGGTCTTACCTCCAACTTAATCAAAACTAGAAGAAAGCTCTTCCCAGCAGCAAGTGGCCCAGAAGTCCAGGCTGACCTTTAGTAGAGGTAACAGAGTTTGATGTGAAGCTCAAATACATGACAATCACTCACAGCCAGCAAAGCTCCAGGAGGCAAAGAGGATGGTCCTGTACAGCCTACGCACGCACCTTTCCCTGTAAAAAGGGAGCCAGAGGCTTTCTGTTATCCATCGCTTCCTTCCTGGACGTTTGCCATCAGCTCTGCCCATCCTGGCAGCCTCGGAGCTCAAGGACTTGAAAGAACCCCAGCTACAGCCCCAGAGCGGGAGCTGCACTGAGCTCACGGCCAGCTGTTTGACACTGGACGGAGCACGCAGGAAAGGGAGACCAACGAGGAAGATGTGCTCACTGCCCTGACCCCCCTTCTCTCCTTAACCCCACCTGTACCTCGCAAAAGCCATCACCGGGCTCCGACTCAGCCACCCCACACTAGGGCCAACCCTCCAATCCAGAAGACAGAAACAAGTCACCCAGTGCTTGGGCTTTAGGGTCTCCCTCCAGATGGTGACTTGCATCAACACCTCCCCCCCCACCACCACCACTTTCAAAAAACTTGGTTTTGTCAACAGTGAAGGCAGATACTCCTTCACTGGTGTCTCCAACATTTTTTCTAAGCTGCTTCTCTGCGAACACCTCACCAATACTCCCGCTTGCCCCTACAACCTTCATCGGCTCCCTGGACAGCTCAAGGCAACACACACACCAATCTGAGACGCTCTTGTGAAGCCTCACGCTTTCAGACCACACAGCTGTCCCTCCAGTAAGCTATGTTGCTACCAGCAAGCTTTTCCCAACTGCCGAGCATTCCACCAGTACATGAATTCCACCAGGACTTAACTACTTCAGAGACTGATCGATCGAAGTTAAACCCAACCTTCACACCAGAAGAGTATCCTACAGACTCAGCTGCCCTGCACGCGTTTCATGTAACCATGAAGTTCCTGCAGTCACTACGGTTCACTAGTCAGCAACCAGAAGCCCCCCCTTAAATACACACAATATTTTTCCATACTCCTGGGTCATGCACAAAACCTCATGCACGATCTCACATTCAGCCTGCAAGCTCCTCTCGTTAGCTTCCCGACCGGTGCTCCCATTTGGTTGTGTACTCCAACCGACCTCCAGCACATTAGAAAACAGGGGCTACAACTTCTCGTGTACTTTGAATCCAAGTTCACTGTTTTTTTGTTAAAATAATTGGCTAATCAAACCCACTGCTTCCAAGCTGACATTCCTCCTAATGCTTTAATCAATAAACAGAGATGCTCAGAAGAGAGCTAATATGGCCTGAGTGAGCGCAGGTGCTGCGAGGACAAGGCTACAGCTTTTCATTTGTGTCCCTGGATGACGTGGAAGAGACCTGAGAAGAGAGAAGCCGAAAGCACACAATGGATGTGTCTACTGTAATGAACCAGATAAACAGAATCAAGAAAGTAAGTGGAAAATACAATCTGAGGCTGCTCAGCCTATGGAGCGGAGGAGAGGGAGGCTTTATTGGTGGCTGACACTTCCCGTCAAGCTCACTGTAACGCTTGTAGATACGTGGAAAAGGTCAGAAGCATTAAGGGACCGAGGGAAGGACTATCAACAGATCCACCTCTTGACACACAGTCAGACCCGAGAGTCACACCACCAGGTGCTTTACAACGACCACACTGGTTAACTAACGGCCTCTGACAGGTTCATGATTTGATTGGATTTCTTAAAAGAAAAGAAAAAAACATGAACACAAGCAAGCAAAACCCAGGCTGGGTTACTGAGGCATTTCTAGGTGATGACCAACTTCAGACCTCGCAGCACACCCTACACCTCCACGCAAATACTCACCTTGGCTGCTCAACACCCACAACACTTCAAGTTTTTTCACAACATCAGCCACCACCTTATCATGAAGAAAGGTTAAAGTGCTTCCCATAAAACTTGACTTAACGCCTGTATTGTCTCACAACAGCCAGAATTAGACAAGACAACACGATGCCCCCAGGCACCCACGTTCCATCTGCTGCAGGGGGCTGGCCCAGGGACTCAAGGAAGGAGAAGTATGATCTGACACGGGCATTACAAGAAGCAATAGGCTTAGTTTTCTGGGGGGTCTTGTAAAAATATCCGGACATTCTCAGAGTTTGCATTTACTTAATAGAGACAGCTTAACCCCCAGCATACCCGTTAGCGTACACCCGTATTTGTTGACTACCAGACCGAAGAGATGGCTTCCTTCCAAAGTGCTTCCTTCATCTTTCCAACCACCCTTTTTCCTTGTGTATTTATGGCTGCACCACCAGGAGACAGCCTCCTCCATGCGTTTCCCATGGCAAACAGCACCTTGAGAAGGTAAGCAATGTGAGGGGCAGGTGAAACCTGCCTCCTGCAAGGGTCCCACACCTTCTCCAGAAACATCTGGCTGAACTGGACGGGTCTGATTCAACAGAGATCCCAATAAAGATCAAATGTAATTTCTGGGTCCTGGGCTCTGTGCTCCTTACCCCAAGATTTTCTGCTGTTCTGGGGCACTTAGCATGATACCTTTGCCACCAGCAAACACACTTGGCTGTTCAACATGAGGACTCCCAAGTAGCCCCTAGGCACTTGGAGGTACCTTAGCAGTGCTTCAGCCGTGCTGCAGAAGCTTGGTCTGGCCCTGCTGAGCAAGCCTAATATCATCAAGCTATTAAAAGCTCTGCTGGCCCCGATCCCATGACATGAGGCCATCCCCCACCATGCCAAAAGGCCTCAGTTTTCAGTCCTTCTCCAGCAGCTGGCAACAGCAGGGTCTCGACGAAGGTCCGTACCAATAATTACAACGCTTGCTGCCAAATGAGGTGTTAATATACACCAAAAAAAAGCTTGAATATTGTGATCACCAAAGAAGTCCTTGCTCACGGAGTATGAGCTCCAGCAAAGCCACGTCTGGAGTCACCAATGTTCTACCAAAGGCTTGCGAAACTAAAATTCACCACTCACTGTAATTCAGCCATGTCAAAGTGGGATCAAATGCTGCTGCATGCACCACACAGACCAAGAGTGAGGACAGACCTGTCACCATAAGCTACCGGAGAAACAGTGCCCAATCTCCAGCAACACCTGCTCACAAAAGATTGCTCCCTGCCAGAGCCAACCCAGGAGCTGAGAGACCACCCGGGAGAGTGACCGTCAGCAAAGGACAGTAAAGGCATGGGACTGCCGCCGTGGAGGTAAGATCTGCCCAGCATGGATTCCATCACATACATCCTCAGCAGAGATCCCATCATGTACAAATTACTACTCCTGAGAGTAACAATTTGAGAGAAGATAAAATCTGAGACAAAGATTAACGCCTACTCCAAGTACTCTATAAAACAAAGGAAGAAGCAATGCATGATGGAATTTCCTGAGCAGATCAAAATTTCCTTCAAGGTTTGAGTCCCTGGGTTTGGGAGGGAGAGAAAGGCTTCTGGGGGGCTTGGGAGTCTCTTCTTCTTTTATTTTCCCTTTCTCCCCTTTGAAAAGAAGCAGTGTTTGCAGCCAACTGTGCTGGCTTCCAGGACAGGAGAACAATTAACCCTGAAACTAATGCACTTGGTTTTAATACAGTACCCAGCACGCCAAATGCCCGGTATCACTTAAGAGTGGCAGACGATTTAGTGACTCTCTCGCTGAGCAGCATCCTCTGAAAGCCCTGCGGAGAGCAAGCAATGCTTCCTCCCTGGTATTTAGCAGCTGGTTCAGCTCTGCCGTGAAAGGCAAGCTGGCAGCAGTCCTGCACAGAGCGAGCGTCATCATCCATCCATCATCCACACAGACCTCTCCCATCAGTGCCTGGGCACGTACAGCATCCTTCAGCAGCACCGGCAGCACAACCGGAGTCACCTCCTCTCCCTGGTGAGCCCAGGCCATCAATTTTCATCAATTTTTTTACAGCATGACTAGGCTAGCCCCCAAAATTTCACTTGGCTGGACTTGCCTGCCTCCCCGCAGACGTCTGCACTCACGGATGAGGAGCAGAGCAGGAGATCCGGAGCTGCTGCAGGTCTGGCAGCGTGTCCTCCTCGCTGCATTACTATTCTCCCCGGCAAAGGGAAAGCTCCTGCTGACAGCTCATCCTCCCCCACCGAGCCCTTCCCCACCGAAACGTGCGGTGAGGAGGCAGGCAGGCTCCTGCTGAATGAAGCAAGCGTAAATGAAGGTGCTCAAGGAAAACCTCGGGAAAGTCAGCAAGGATGACTGTGCAAACCAGAGCAGGGGAAAGGCTGAATCACTTCCTCCCCCAGAGCCCTAAATAGAGAAGAGCGTAAGGAAAATCATTCTCTGAGCTGACAAAAAAGGAAGAGAATCCCCAGTTAAAAAAAAAAAAAAAAAACCACACAACATAAATCAACGTGCATACAGTGACAGCAGAAGGGGAAGGGACAGAAAAGGCAGCCCTGTGCTGCAGCTGTAACAGGAAAGGCTGTCAGGAGCAGAGAGGGGCAGAGCAGCACCCCCGGCTCCTTTGGGACCTGGGGGTTCACTAATCGCTTTAACAGCAGCTTCAGCTCCAAGGCAACTTCATGGACCACTGATGATGCCAAAAAGCCACTGCACTTGCTGCCTCATCTCCTTCAGACAATGCTGCCAGCCGCAACCTCAGTCTCGATGGGAAACTGCAGCGAGCCTGGGCAGAGCCTGGCCAAGCTTTTGGGGACAGATTTTATCCACCCTGCAGCCTGCAAACACTCTGTGCAAGCTTCTAGGTGGTAGTATGTGAAACATCACTATCAGGAACAGTATCAGCATAATGCCTGACAACCCATGCCACCAGACAGGCAGCAACGCTAAGCTCAAGGCTGGAAAACCCTTCTTAACCGCAGGATACTGGTACAGGCAGGAGACTCTGGAGAGAAATCAGCCACCAGCTTTTCACTCCAAGCTTGGAGGTCATAAACAAGCAGAGTCCTGGGACAACAGCGTGGCAGCATAGAATAGGATAGTTTGGGTTGGAAGAGACCTTTAAAGGTCATTAGCATCATCTATCACACCCTACCTGGCAGCATCCCCACAGCCAGCTCTTCCTTCCCCATGTTCAAGAAGATTCCGATTGTTTCCTCGAAGAAAATTTAGTGAATTACTGAAGGTACTTCACAAGTTAACCAACCCACTTGCACCCAGAAAGCTAATATTTAAGCTCACAGTTGCTGCAGCCTCTCCTTGTAGGCAGGGAGAAATTCGGATTTCCTTTTTCCACCCTCTTTCTTACAGCCTGTAAGTTCTCATCTTTGAAACCTGCACTCCACTGTCAAATCTGGCTGAAATTAGTCCCTGGGTTAAAAAAGCTTCTGGAGGAATAGCGAGTGACAGCCTTTCTGAGTGCATAAGCCTCATTTCTGTTAATTGGAAAAAAAGAAAAAGGCAAGTACAGAAACAGAGAGGAGAAGCTTCAAAGTGCCTGCTTGCAGTCAATAAATAAATCTTTCACCCCATGTAATAAAAATATATTTTTAAACAAACAAACAAACAAACCCAAAAACCCAAAAGCTGTGCAAATATCCCTTCTTGGAGCTGATTCTGAGAAAGACGACGTGTGCTCTGCAGATGCTCCAAAAACCAGGAGGGAGGGAAAGGGACCAGCACCCTGGGGTGAATCTCTGCATTAGGAGCATCCAGGCAGGGAGGGATGCTGTGGCTCTGCCGACAGCCGACCGCTCCATAGGGCTACCATGTCCTGGGTGCTGCTCTGAGCACCAGCAAAGGCAGGAAAAAACACTCCTCTGCCTGCACCCGCCCAGCAGGGGGATGGACAGAGCAGGGATGCAGGAAGGGATGGAAAACTCTCTGTTTACCCGAAGAGCTTTCCAGAAGCATGTGTTTCATTGCAGAGCTGCCATCAGGATGCGAGAAACTGATGGTCTCAAAAGACGGGGAAAAAGCTGCCGGAGAAAGCCATCCATCACCTCGCCACAGCTGGTCACCTGCAGCTCTTCAGCCTCCTCATCCACACCTGTGGCTTCCTTTTCCTTTAGAGGCATCTCTAGGAATCACGGTGAGACCCCACAGACCCTGAAAACTCCACCTAACTCATCTACTGGCTCGCATGATGAAATATGCACATGGCAAGTAAAATAATCATTTCCAAAAGCACCCCAAGCCTCCACATCCTGCTGTAAAGCATCCAGCTGCAAAAATTACTGCTGCAAGTTTTAGAATCACCAGCCTGACTTCCCGAGCCAGAGAAAAATGTAATCAAAGACAACTCCAAGCTAACTGTCCAGCTGGGAAGAGACATTTCTTGGACCACTGATACACCCTGATTTAAGGGAACACAGCTCCCATGGGTGCAGGCATCCACCCCTGTCTCTTCTCACCATACAAAGCAAACACCACCTTAAACATAAAAAATTTCTCTGTTATTCAACTCCAGCTGACAACCACAGCACAACCACAACCCCTCCTGCTTTCTTTTCCTCTCTTGCCCAGGTACCCAAGATGGTATTTTTGATGGCACGTTATTAAAATCCCCTCTGGCTTCATTGCGGCTGGACACAGCGCCCAGGAGCCCTCCAGCCCAGGGGGTGTATTTCTGGCCACATAACGCAGGGGGATGCCAGCACCCAAAAGCAAAACAGCATTTGCAGACCACTGCTTGGGGCTGGCTCGGTTGGACCTAGACTACAGCACAGTCCCACCAGCAACCGGAGTGCGCACTTCTCTGCAGGACAAAAAAAGCTTTTAAAATTCACCCCACGATTATTCCTGCAAGATCTCCCATTAGCAAACACTAAGATGCCTTTTCGCAGGCATAAAACACCCTTCAAAGCCACCTGCAGAAGGTGGTGGCCCCAAAACGGTGTCTCCATGGACCAAGGAGCAGGAGCAGCTCGCAGCGCACCCCAGCTCCGGTCTCGCCCATGTCTGTGCCACCCACGACCAGCTCCACGTTGGCAAAGCTCTGGCCTCACAGAGGAGCTGTATCAATGCTCACGACAGGCAAGACCCCTGGAACACCTGCAGCGCATTCCAGCTGAAAAGCATCCTGCTTGCAGAGGCAGACTTACAAAATTTAATCAAGTAATGCAAAACACTTGGGCTCATACCTGCTTACTTGCAGAAGACCATCTCAGCACTAGCCTAGGGATGGGCTGGGTGCCACCCCTGCCGCGTGGCATGGCACAGCCAGTTGGTGACACCCAGACACCGCCGTGCCGCAGCCTCCCATGCCACCCTTCCCACACCAACCCAGCCACTCGCCTCCCGTGCCACTGTGCCGGCTACCACCCAACGCAACCGGTGGCAGAGGGATGGCAATAGCTTGCTTGTGAGCATCAGCTTCTCCCAAGCATCTCCCAAGGTCCCAGTGAACACAAGCCAAGCAACACAGCTCCTCCAGGATTTCATGAGTTCAAAAGCATTTTTCAGAATTAATTATGAACCCCGTTCTTGGTTCCCCATCGCAGCCAGGTGGGGAAGCTGGTGGGGAAGCTGTGTGTTTCCCTGTAGCTCCCGCTTTGGCACAGGGCAGGCTCCGGTGGTGGTGAAGCCTTACCAGGGCAGCACAGGCTGTACAAACCAGTCCCAACGAGCCAGGCCAGCTCCAGAAGGAGGGGGAAGGTTGGCTGGTTTGGTTTTTGGTTGTTGATTGTTGGGGTTTTTTTACATTAAGGCCAATTAAAATTGCTGGTAGAGAAATGAGAAGCCTGTGGGTGCCCATGTGCATCCTCAGGTCACCCAGGCATGATGTGACACCAAGGGATGGGGCACACCACAGTGCTGCTTACCTCCTCTCCCCATTCCAGGGACATAACTGCCACAGACATGTCATCCCACCCATAACCCTTTCCGTCCTGCCACCTGAGACACGCAGATGAATTCCACCACCACCCAGCGGCACGGTGGACGCAACTGTGCCCGGGAAGAAGGCAAAGCTGAGCTAGTGCTGGCGACCACAGAGGAGACGCCCTCGATAAATTGCTGCATGTTATGAAATACTCTTGCGGCAAGCTCCCGGCCAACAGGCAAGGCAGGATTTGGTCCTGCAGAGATAGCAGAGGCAGAAGTTTAGTTGTGTCACCACAGCTTCTCCTACCACCTAAGAAACCAGGTTTTTCTTCTCCTCTACCACAACTGCTACGTGCCTGGGGGACAGGCCAAGGGTTGTCTCTGTAGGAGAGGAGACAGGAGCGATGGCTCTTCTGAAGTAAACATGAGACTACCAGTCAACCTGCGGTCCCTAAAGCCTCAGATGACCACGGACTGCCTCAAAGAAGCAGTCTCCAAGAGCTAACCTGAAACAGCAAAGATCTCAAAAAGCCATTGCAGAGGCACCATTCCCATTCCTGGCTGCTGTTGGCATACTCTACATTGCAGAAGACCAACAATAACGACGCAGAGTCCAGCAAGCTGAGACCATGGCACAGCCCAAGGCAGACACGGAAGAAGCAAATTCTCTCTTTTTATCAGGAAAGCTGATGGTTAAACGCACAAAAGTTTTGAGAACATCCGATGTGATCCCCATCTCAGTCTGAACTGAGCAGGAAACATATTAGGATCACCAGCACGGCACCTATATTGTAAATGACTCTCTCTCTATATATATATGCACACACATATGTATCAATAAAAAATAAAATAGCCGGTCTCTCAAACAAACAGAAAATTATCGGTTAGCTAAACAAGCCCTTTATTTCAGATGACTCAGTAACGCACTAATTATACTCAGGTAGCAGAACTGCACCTTCTCTGAGGAGTTTCACAAAAACATCCCCAAGCATTTATGGAGATTACCCATCCGGAAGCCTCAATGCATCCTGATTTTCAGGACAGAAACGGCTGTCCTTTCCCCAGCCTGATGAAGACCAGGAGCTCCCCCAAACAGAGCAGCAGACTGTTAACTCTGAAACTTGACAATGGCATGTGTCTGCCAAACTGAAGAACAATGAAATCATTAGCAGTATTTAATTGTTCCCCAAACAGCTACTGCAATAGCTCATCTGCTGCCCCCAGCTTCCACAGAAACCACAGGGTCTTGCTATACTTTTAGGTATAGCTCTTCACAAATACACAGGACCCCAAAGATTCACTTGAGCAGCAAGATCATGAAATCAGGTGAAGTCCAGGAGGGTCTTCTCGCCACTCTGCAGGGACCTGCAAGCAAAAACTCAGCCAGCGCTAACTACCACAATTTCACACCGCTCCTGCTGGGAAAAGACCAAGCAGCAGCAAGGATGGCTGCAAGGAGAAACAGGAGGGAGAGGCCCAGAATGAGAAGGAAGGGGAGAGTCAGCACAGCAAAACTTTTCCTCACCAGGAGAACACAGTGGAATGAACTCAGTGGGGCACTTCACCCCAAAGCAAGGATGCTCAGCAGTTATTTTTCTCATCCAAGCCCGAGTGCTGAAGCAGGGACATCTGGAGATGAAGGTCAGCACCTTGTCATTTTCCCTTCCACAGTCTGGATCAAGGGCTAACAACTATCAGGCACGTTTTCATGCTCTGCACGTTGGGTTTTTTTCACAACTCTCAGGAACCCTCTGTAGACCATTCCCATCCCATTTTCCCATTTGTGCTGCAGGAATGAAGGTGTGAAGGCCCTCAGGTGGCTCGCTCCTCTCCTAAATCCCACTGCAGAGGCAGAGCTGGTGTTCAGTGCATCTCCACAAATGGTTTCTCCGGTCTCCCATCAGCCAGGGAGCTCCTGGGTGCTGGGCTTTACCCTCCAGCTCACCTGAGACAAGTCGTTTCCCCACATCACCTTCACCCGCAGCCATCCCACTGCTGTTCCTCTGTTTTCCTTTAAAAGCAACCTGAGATCTTATAAATGATAAAAAACCATGTTTCCCAAGAGCTGGACAAGTCCCACAGCACTTTAACCACAACACCTTAAATTTGCAGAGCCCTCCAGCGCAGCCCCCACTTCGCAAGGAGGGCTCGAACAGAGCTCAGAGGGAAAGAGCTTTACACACCAGCACAGCCTGAGCTTCCCAAAACAGACACTGCTCGCCTCTCTGCCAAAGATAACATGCTTAACACGGGGAAACCACAGCCTACAAATTTTACACAAGGCTTGAGGGAATAAAATCCGGTGCAAGGTTTTCTCTTGGACCTCAGCATCAGCATGGACAGAGCAAAGCCTTTATGGTCCTTACAGGAAAAAATAATGTGGATCAAGACAATGAAACAGGTTTTTTCCACTTACTGGAGATAAAGTGTGAATATTTGCTTGTCAGGGTCACGTAAACCATAAGCTGAGCAGGACGCTTCCCTCTCTGTCCTGTGTGGCTTCCCCCTGACAGCATCTGGATGCTCAGAGAATGGTCCACCACTGAAAAGCCTTCCTAGATTTTGGAGAGGAGGGTCCATTAAATCACTTGGTCTTATTTTGGTATCTTTGAGTTGAGAGAAACAACCTGGAAGCTCAGCGTATCTTCTGCTTCCCCCCCACCTCTTTAATTTTTGTTAATGAGGCTATGACTCCAAGCTTCATCCTGCACCTGCCAGTGGTGGAGGAAGAGGAGCACGGATTACTGGAGTGGGAGTGAAGTGGCAGCGAGACACATGGAAAAGATTTCAGAGGAGCCACCGGGTCTCCAGAGGGGCCTGGGGCACTCCAGCCCTCCTCCCCACGCTGGGCAACAGCACCTGCCCAGTTCCAATGGAATGGGATTGCCACCTCATCCAGTGTGGGGTCTTACCGGTGGGGGTCTCACCCCTTCCAGAGGAGCCCAACAGAGGGAACAGCCCCGGGAAACGAGTCTCAGTTTCACTTTATGGAAAAACAACTCCAGGGTCCGAGTTTTGAGGCACTGGGGACGCACAGCAACCGTGGCTCCAGCCGCCCGCCACTGCTGGGGGCAGCCAGGGCAAAAACCGCCCCGGGACTGCCGGCTGCTCCCCTGCCACTGACAGCTGCTGTCCCCCACCGTCACCCCCCGTCCCCGAGCCCACGTGCGGCCGCAGTGACTCTGCAGGAAAAGGACGGCCGTGGCCTCGCACGGGGACCGAGCCCTCCCGGACCCGCCGCCGCGCTCCGGCACCGAGCGAGGGGTGGGCGATGCCCCCACCTCCGGGGCGCACCGCGGGGACACCCCATCCGGGGGGCGGGTGTCCCCCGCCGCCGCGATGCTCGGGGTGACGCCGGGTGGTACCTTCGTGCCTGCCGCCGCCGCCGAGGGGGTAAGGGTGAGCGGCGCGCATCGCGATAGGGACCGGCGACAGGGACCGGCCGGGGGCTCGCAGCCGATGGGTGTGTCCCCCTCGGCCCGGAGGGGCCCAGCGGGGAGCGGGGGCAGCGGGGAGACCTGCCCCCCCAGGGCTCCGAGCCCGCCGGGAAGGTTCCAGAGCCCGGCCCCGCGGCCTGAGGAGCGGGGCACGGCGCGGGCGGGGCGGCCAGCCGCGGGGAAGGGGCGACAAACGGAGACAAATAAATAAACCCGCGGAGCCAGGGGGACGAGGCCGCTCACCCAGCGCCGTGCCCGGCCGCGGCCCCGAGGCCGAGCCCCCGGCCCTGGTCTGAGCCGCCGGACGGCGCCCGAGCCCCGCGGCCCGCCCGCACCCCCGGGCCGGGGGGACACGGCGACATTTGCTGTTATCGCCGAGCAGACAAAAGGCGGGACGTGCCCCCCCCCCCCCGGCTGCTGTGTCTCGGCCCCCGGCCCGGCCTTACCGTGCGGCGGTGTCAGGCGCCCGGCGGGAGGCTCATGGGCGCCGCGCGGGGTGCGGGCCGAGGCGGGGGACGAGGGCACCGCCCGCCCGCCAGGCGACACCCGGCTCCGGCGGAGGGACGGGCCGCCGCGGCCACGGAGTGACGCTCCCGCCCGGCGCTGCCGCCGGCCCTGCCGGGAGATGTAGTTCGTGCGCTGCGCTCCGCTGCGCTCCGCCCCGCCGGGCCGGGCCCTGCTGCGGCCGGGGCCCCGCTCACCCCGCCCGGCGCCGCCCCCCGCGCCCCCCCGGCAGCGCCCCGGGCCCGGGGGACACGGGCGGGGGGGACACGGGCCGGGGCACCCGCGGGCACGGAAACGCTGCACCGGTGCACGGGGAAAACCCGCGTGTGTGTGCAAACCCACAGACAGAAAGCCACAGATGCATCTATAAAACCCGTATTTATATATAAATCATCGACACACATAGCGATATGTATTAAAAATACATACAAATCCATCTATATACATATAAATATGCATTAAAATACATACAAATCCATCTAAATACATACAAATATGCATTAAAATACATATGAATCCATCTATAATAACACAAATTTATATAAAGTATATAAACATCCGTATATAAAACATCTATCTATATATAAAAAGCCATATACATAAATCCACATATGCATACAAATATATAAATCTGTGTATATATAAATCTAAATATATATTAAAAACATATACTTATAAACCCCTATGTATGTAAATCCATATATGAAACCCCATATGTAAAAGTATATTAAAAATATATAAATCCATATATATGAAACCGTGTATGTATAAAAACACTGATCTATATATTTAAAAATCCATATGTATACATATATATAAAATTACCAATATATATCTTATATAAAATATATCATATGATATACATAATATACCATATTAAAATATATAAATATACATCATATATAAAAATACATCCTGTACAAAGGTACATCACATATATAAATATATAAATATAAAACCATAAATATAAAAATACATGAACATAGAAAAAGAAATCTATGTGTATATAAATATATATATATAAAATAGACGTTTCCACATAAGCCAGGCGTGGCCGCATGAATACACAGAGCTCTGAGCCGAGCAGCACGGCCCCCCCCAAAGGCCACCACCCTTTGGGACCCCCGGCCGGGCACTCGTGGCCCCCCCGACCCACTGGAAGCCCCACGGGAACGTCCCTACAAGCGCTTTGACCCCCCGCCCCCCGGTTACACCGGGGGTGACGACACCGGAGAGTGACACCGGGGGGTGACACGGGGGGTGACACCGGGGGCTGACTCCGGGGGTGACACCGGGGGTGACCCCATCGCTGCGGGCGCAGCCCCCACACGCAGCCGCGGCGGAGCTCGGGGAAACCGCCCGCTCGGCCGGCGCCATCGGGCCCGGGGATCCCCCCCTGCTTCGCTTTATTTTTGCCAGCATCGTTTGCTGGGCAGGTTGCCATGACAACCTCATATTCACCGGAGGGTGGCTACAGCTGGGAGAGCACATTGTTAATTTAGCTCCAGATTATTTTTATTATTTTTATTCTTTTTATTTATTATTAATATTAACATTAATATTAATATTAATATGGCGTATTTTAAGCAAGGAGGAACGGCGTGGGTTGGGGTTTTTTTCATATTTTTCTCTATGATCATCCCAGGGTTTAATTACTAACCCGAGCGCCGATAGCATCGCTCCGGGGATGCTGAGCCGCCACACAGAGCCTGCCGGGGCAGGCAACATCCCATTGCCCTGGCTCATCTCCCCCCGCATCCCTTCCCAGCCCTCAGATGGCAGCTCCCCAGGACCAGCATTCCCCAGGGATGCTCCTGCTGGATGGGAGCTGTGCTGGGGAAAAAAACAACCCACGGATCCACTCTTGCATCCATGATTATTTTTTTGAAATGCCAGTGCCATGGGGATTGTTAACTCCAACCCCGTAACAATTCACCTTAACTAGTTATTTGTAGCCCTGGGATGAGTCCTGCTCTGGGGTGGGGACATCAGGTCTGCGTGCTGGGACCACTCCGTGCATCCCGCTCCTGCCCCAGCCTGCTCAGGGCATCCTTGTCCTGGTGACACCCCAAAACGACACCAGCCCTGCTGGAAGCAGGAGGGTGGCAGAGCTGGGGGCTGGTTCAGGAGCCCAGATGGGTGCTGGATCAGGGCACACAACTTACAGCGTGTTGTTGAAATCCAGAGATGACAATAAAAAAATAAATAAATTTAAAAAATTTGAAATAAATTTTTACAAATACAGAGATTTTTTTTTTTTTTTGAGGGTGGGGAATGACCCATCCTGCAGTGCACGGTGTCTGCAGGAGCGTAGGAGGGAGCTGGATTCATTCCTCTAGTAGGTGTGGGGGGAATTTTGGACAGGGATGACAGCAGGGTGACTAACGGTGAGCCCAGGGAACATGGCACGTGGGATGGGCACTGGCAGCATCACCCTGGGATGCAGGAAAAGATGCCACCTGACCCCAGCACTCCCACCCTCACCTGGGTTTGGACCTCCATTGCCACACTGCTCTAGCGTTCGTTATTAATGCCTCCCAGCAGGAAAACAGTGCAGCTTTATGGCAGCCGGGGATTTTTCTCCAGGAGCTGGCGTGGCTCTGGGTCCAAAGAGCAAAGCAGAGCTGCTGGTCCCATCCCCACGTTGGGTGCCATCCTGCTCCCCTCTGGTGCCTGAGCCCTGCCGATGTGCACGCTGAGTGGCTCAGCCTCCTCCTTTTATCCTTGCTTCCGGCTTAATCCCATTGTAGCTTAGAAAGGAGGGAAACTGGGAAAGGAGAGGGTTTCTGCTGAAAGGAAAAAAAAATAAGAAAAAGAGGGGAGTTGTGAAAAGCCGAGGATGGGATGGAGGAGGGAATGGAAACATCCTTCCTTCGAGGAAGAGATGCTGTGACTGCTGCTCTGGGTACCATACGCCAGGTAATAACACAAGATGACTCAGTGCTTGGGAAATTAAATTGGCTCTTTATTAAAAACGTGTATTTAGGGAGGCAGTGAGGCGTCAGGGGAGTTCCTCGGTCACCTTAGCAGAGGGAATTGAGGCAGGCTGTCTGGATCCTGCTGCCGCCAAGCATGGAGTCCACAAGATGCTGGGATCCGTGTGGGCAAGCCTGTATCCTGCCTCAGCATCCTCCCAGGGCTGCTCCCAGAAAAACACTGAGCATCTCTGGGAAGATGGTAAGAGCCTTCCCTAAGGTCTCTCTGAATGCAGTGGGAACTCGTAGATCTCTGCCAGTGGGAAATGGTCCAGCCTCAAGGTTTTTGTCCCAGGAAAATAGCAAGAGACGGAAAGAGCAGCTGAGGACACGAAGATATTGCGGAGCACAAACTGCAACCCAAAAGATGCCGTGCCAAACTCTGCCCTCACCCTGGCAAAACCCTCTAAAATGGCTTAGCAGTGATGGGAACCTGCTGTTTCAGAGGAGAAATATAGAATATTTACAAAGCACCTTGCTCGTAGCTGTGGTGTGCTGGTAGCTCAGTGCTCCCTTGCTAGCTTGGAGCAAATCTTGGCTTCGCAGAGCGTAGCTGAAGGCAAAAATCAACACGCTGCGTTCTGCTGAAATTATACATCCCCTGTGTGGAAAGCTCAGTTATACATACAGATAGGTACTGAAAAAAAATCAACTAAAGAAGAGAATTCCTTTCTTCTTTCTTAATTACTTCTGACACAGGTGGGATGATGGGGTTGTCTCCCAGGCTGGAGACACGGTGATACCCTCAGCAGGTTCCTAAGAAGTGGCCTGCGAAATGCCACAGTGGCCATCAAGTGTTTAGATATTCCATCAGAAACTCCTGCCGGAAAAGAATCCCTTAAAATAGTTGGGTCACAATCTTCCTGCCACAGTCAGAGAGATCATTATTCTGGCCGGGCTGTCGTGGATTTGAAAGCAAATAGCCCTCCTTTAAAAACCCAAAGAATGGATCTACTGTAAAAGCAAGGGCTGGAGACAGACAAGGTCTTTATTCCCATCCCGCCAGAGCCCGAGCAAGCAGCTCTGTGCTCCTTCCCGAGCACCCAGCCGGCTGTCCGTGGGGGGGGCTCCAGCAGTTCCTCCTCCACCCGAAGCTTATGGGGTGGGATAGCCTGGCGGCAAAGGTGGAGAGAAACTGGGGTGATGGGACATGCATGTGGCCAGCCAGGACGTTCATGGCAAAAGAGACAGCACAAAGCTGTCAAGACTCTCTCCTCTCTATATACATACATATATATATATATATATATATACACACACACACATATACATATATATAAATCAAATTGCAGAGCAGGGTACCTGTGGGTGAAGCTATGGCAAGGGGAGAAGCTGGATGTGAAACACCAGACCTGGGGACAGGCTCCTTCCCCCACTTCTCAGTTATTTTTAGAAGGGTGTTTGTATCCAGCACAGCGACCGGTGCCAGGGCTGTTTGCAAGTCAAGGCTCAATTCCCTGGCACTTGGCAGAGTCTCGGGCGGATGGGTCTGGGCTCCTGGGGAGCTGGCTTTAGGAAGGCTACTTCGCTGCGGGTGGTTGGAACCCAGCTCTGACACCGCTTTCCGTACTATGGATGAGAAGATGCAACTCAGGACATTTGGATTTTCTCCTTGGCCTCCCACATCGCTTAAAATAATATCCCTAATTTCCCTAATTTCCCATAACTCAGCCGAATAATGAGGCTACCTGGACATAATTCGTTACTTTCCTCCCCTGGTTTAATTCACAGCTACATCTTCGGATAAAAGAGGCTTTAGAAATGCAAAGCACGATTACCCAGGTAAGAACAAATTACCAATTTAAAGGATTAGCGCTCTTCCAGCTCCAAGGAAACCCCTGGGCATTTGCAAAGGTCAAGCTGTCAAGGAGGCCGAGGCAAGAGCTGGCAGAGGCATCGCAAGGACTTGAGATGGGTGATGAAGGATGTCCCTCCTCACCAGGCAGATCCTGTCGGATAGGGTGACAGAAAGCATCTCTGACAGGGACATCAATAACTCCGGGTTTGCTGGAGAACAAATTCACATTAACCACTGACAAGCGCATTTTGCAGAGGCACAGCCAGCCAGCAAACACCCCAGCATCCCAGAAATATCTCTCTCTTCCTCTAGATGCAAGCGAGATTTCCATAATCCCTTATTGTGGATATTAATTGCATCAGAGGATTGCAACACTGCTTAGAGGGGTGCAGCGGGAGGGAATTGCTAATCAGTGGGGTGGGAGAAGAAGCAGGGGAGTTTCGCTGGCATAGGGGTGAGGGGTGTGGAAAATCCAGGATGATAGATGGAGAATGACAGCAAGGAGAACTCTTCCAATCTGACTCACCAGGGAGACCTTACTGCAGCCTTCCAGCACTTAGAGGGGGCTCAGGAGAAAGATGGGGACAGAGTTTTTAGCAGGGCCTGTCGCGACAGGACAAGGGGGATGGTTTTAAAATCAAAGGGGGAGATTCAGACTAGATGGAGGGAAGAAATGTTTTATGCCGAGGGTGGTGAGACACTGGCACAGGCGGCCCAGAGAGGTGTCCGATGGCCCATCCCTGGGAACATCCAAGGCCAGGCTGGACGGGCTCTGAGCAACCTGATCCAGCTGAAGGTGTCCCTGCCCATGGCAGGGGGCTGGGCTGGAGGGACTTTGAAGGTCACTTCCCACCCAAACCGTTCTGTGATTCTGTGATTCTATGACTTGGCCATTTCATTACTTGGTATTAAGTTCTGTACAGGCAATTTTATTGACGCCATTGACTTTTAAGCAAGCTGTAGCCCCAAAAGACTGCCTGGAATGAAGTAGTAGCAAGACGACGACTAAAACTAAGAGGCTCAGGAGGAAAGCCATGCTCTAGGCAAGCTGGTGAGCTAGCACTCCAGTCCTGGGTGCACTTTGCATTAGAAACAAGGGTGAAGACAGCAGGCTGGGCACCAGCCTGAGCTGTGGTGGCTGCACCAGAAGAGCTGGCCCTACCAGAGCCAGGGCAGGTACCACTGTGGGGCTGGTAGCCCAATGCTTGGATGGAGAGGGGCAGAAGGTGGCATGACTCAGCGGGCTTGTGTTTGGGTGACCTGGGCTCTGCCACTGGTGATGGCAGATGAAAGCCTTTAGTTCTCGGTTTCAGTTTTCCACCTCCAAAATGGGTATGGCTCTACTTACACTGTGGGTAACGTACTCTGTGAGTCAGCTTTCACCAGGTGTAAATCACCACCAGCATTTGCAGAGCTGCCAGCAGCCCAGGGTTAATGAGGATGAGAAGGACTCTTTGAACAACGGTCTCTGGTCCTCAGGACAGTCTTGGGAGAAAATCATCCTCGTTGGGAAAATGAGAAGTGTCTCAGGGTGTTACAGCCTTGTGCCTCACCTCCTTCAGGGTGGTGGCAGCTTCTTTGCCTGACCTTGGGTTACTCCAGGATCAGGTGAGGAAGAGCACAGAGCCCACCACAGAGGTTTTCACCCCACGCCTACTCACACCAGCAGCCCTGCTTCTTGCTTCTCCTGTTCCTGGGAGCCCACATCCTCTGCAGTCACCTTCCTGCACCCTCTGTTATCTCCCATCCATCTTCTAATGATGCCTTTCCTGCCCCTGACTCACCTGCTGGTATGGAGATACTCCCTTTCCCCAGAAATCCTCTCTTATCTCCACCTACCAGCAAAGCCACGGCAAACAGGAAGGAGGGTTGGCAGCAAACAGCTCTCCAGCACCCATCAAGCATGTGTGAGCTTGGAGAACATGTCAGATAAGTACAGCTTATATATTATGTGCGACGGAGCAACCATCAGGGTCACTCAGACTCCGCTCCTCCAAGAGGAAAGACTTACACCCCTACGCCTGCCAAGGAGATGTGATGTCTCAGAGCACCTGTGCCTTTCATCCTCTTTGTCCCATGGGGTATTTCCGCACTATGAAATGATAGTCCTTAACCACATCATCAAACCCTGCTCTGAACAAGGCAGCTTGTGGTTTCCACATGCCGGCAGGTCAGGCTGAGCAACAACAAGAGGCCAGGATTTATCCTTGGTCCGCTAATAAAATAAACATGCTTATCTTCACTTGGGCTTTGCTTCTTATCACATTGCTTTGGTAAAAATACACCTAGCTGATGTCCTCCCCTCCCTTCCCTAGCAGCTGCCGAGGGCTGGCATCCCAGTTTAGACCTTTGCCTTCCCAGTAAGGCGACTGGGGAGGAAAGGGAAATGTTTTCATTCCCTGCTCGCTGCAAAAGCTGTCAGAAGAAAAGGGCTTGATGTGCTCCTGCTTTGATAGAGGAAAAAAAGACATAACAGTATCAACCCAGAAACGCACTGGGCGTACGGCAGCTATCAGGCTGTGGCCCTCAGGAATCAGAGCAGGGCAGATTTATATTAACCATGCTGAGGCAGAGATATATACATGCTATAGGTATCATATATATACACACAGGACACCATATACATGAGATGGAAATTTGCAGCTGCCGAATTACCAACGACGTGAAGGTACCAACTGACCCGCCCAGAAGATGTTAGTTATCCCCTCTAAGATAGGCAGTGGTTAAAAATTTAGGTGTTCCAGAGCCAAAGTTCTACTTATTTTCCCCAAAATACACAGCACATGAAATCTGAAATGACAGAAATAACCAAAGATCTTTTCACCTGGGTCTGACTGACACCTTTCCCCCCATGAGCTGGAGTGTACCCCTGCAGCTCAGGGCACTGAAGGGACCAGAGGGGCTGGGGGAGCCTCCCGCCTCCCCGTCACCCCTGGGTGCTGCTGGCCACCCACCCCTTCCTCCGGTGGATCAGCGTCGCTCTGCCATCAAGCTGCCCAGCACATGCTAACCTGTTTTCCAGGCAGAACAACACTTCCCAACTAACAGCCTTCTCCCACCCCTTAGCATCCTTCACTGCTCTCACCAGAGGTATCTTATCCGTCATCTTTCCTTTTCCTAGCTCTTCCCCCAGAAGTCTCATTTGACCCCCACGCCAGGACTGACACCTAGAAGGGAAACTGAGGCATTTACAACAGCCTCTAATAAGCAGTACCTGGGGCTCCCTGCACCTCCAGGGTGCTGCGGAGCTTTTGCCCCAGAGCCTCAGTGGTCCATAATGACAATAGAGCTTCGTGCTGAGTATGTGCTTCAGCTCAAGCAGGGTGTTTTACGCATATCTCCTCAAACCATCCCACTGCGCTGACTGGAGGAGACAGGAGGAGCTCTGTGCCTGGAGCATGGCTTCCAGGATGCTGGGCTGGGACTTCCCAAGAACGTGAGGATCACCAGGAGCTTTCATCTCCTGCTGCCTCTTCTTCATCTCTCTCCTACCATCAGCCAAGGACAACAGGTGAGCTCTGGATTCCTAATGGCAAATCCGTCAAGCTCAAGGCTTTCTCACCCTTGAAATGCATGCCCAAGGAGGATGCACACATCTCTTCTCCCCTCTCCTGCCTCTCCCTTCACCGCCAGCACCTCTGCATCGCCTGTTTCCTAGGTTTCTGGTAAGAAAAAGGCAGCTGAAGGACCACTGCCATGAGAGCTGCAAATCAAATCATATCCACAGCTGTCCCTAGGATGTTTGGACTCACAGGGCTGCTAAATATTTTACTGGGTTTCCCAGCTTGGACAGGAAGCCAGCTCCTACTTGCTGTGAAGGGATGTGTTTCTCCAGGACATCCCTTGTGGCGGGGCAGGTGGGAGCACTGGACTCTGCACCCATTAGCTACAGGGTCTCAAATTGCCCATGCTTTTTCCTGAAAAAATCACCCAAATGTTATAAAAAAAGAGGCAAGGTTTTTGAGAGCTTTGGTTCTAAAATAAACTCATTTTTCTAATGTGTCATTATAGCATGATGGTGCTTTAACCCAGCTGCGGACCCCCAGGCAGGGGTGGTCCCATGGCACCTTGACTTCCCTGTGTACCAGGACTCAACTGTTTTCCCCAGGGATGGGACACAAGGAGATGTTTTCCTATATTTCCTCCCTGCATTGAGCGGGGAAATTTCCTTTGCTCCAGAAGCGCCGGTAAAATCTGGGAAGATGCTGGGTTCATACCTCCTTAGCTTTGCTCCTGTGAATAAATATTAGCAGGGCTTTGGAGCCAGTTCCAGAACGACCAGGCACAGCCCTTCAGCCAGCAGTTATTCCAGTGTCCCCTCTTCTTCTACCGCTGAAATAAAATGTTTAATCTAACTTAATTTCTAAATTATCCTAATTAAAAAGGGCAAGCAACACAATTAAGCGCACTCCACAGAGAGAAACTGCTTTCTTGAAAGGAAAGTAATCATGAAAGACCTACTTTTGGATTCTGGATAATATAATTTCCAGCAGATAATGTTTAATTTCTGTATAATAAATCCATGATCCCCAGCTGGGCTTCATTCACATGGTTATGGCAATAGTAGACTCAAACCTCCATTAGCATCTTTCAGGTCTTGGAGCCGAGAAAAACCTTACTTATTAGAAGTCCATGATGTCTGCAAGGCACTTCTAGTCACTTGGAGAAGCGGAGGAGTATTGCAAAGACAAACACCTCGAATTCCTCAGCATCTTCTGGAAAACCATGAGATTTTGGGTTCCAGAACAGTTCGGTTGGAAGAGACCTGCAGATGATCCCCTAGTTCAACTCCTCTCCTGCCCAAGTTCCGAGCACTTGGCAATTGTACAGGTAAAATCCTTTCTTAATCATACGTTTGATCCATTTTTGGGTTTTATCGAGTTGTATGGAAAGGCACCAAATCTTGCCAGAGTCATGCTACAAATCATGGGAGAACAAGGTGATGGGAAATTATTTTTAAAGAAAAAAAAGCCTGGATACCTCTCCCAAGGAATGTATTCTCCTAGGAGGGATTGGACTTCAGAACAGACTGACCTTCGCTACAAAGGCAGCCCTGAATACAAACCTTCTATTCACTCTCCAGGACATGCCGATGCTAATTGGCAAGAAATTATCAAAAAATACAGGGATGCATGGCAGGTCATGAAAGACGGACAAATTTAGTTGCAGGCATTTAACAGCAAAGGTAATTAAGGGTGTGGGACCTGGGGCTGCGGTGGATTCCTCATCAGCTGCAGTCTTTAATCAAAGTTGTTTCTTTTATTTTTGTGTATTTAATAGAGGCTTCTAAAATAGCATGCTAGGGTTTAAACAAAACAGGGGACATTGTACAGGGATTACGGGGTGTGGTCCTTGGGGCTGCGTAAGAGAGGGCATCTGAGGAGACCGTCCCTCCTGGCCTTGGCTCAGCAGGTCTGTTCCTGCTCACCTTGGCAAATATCCGCATGCAGACATCATCAAAATCCCGGATAAATTCTTTGGGTGTGCGCTCGGATGCAAAGGGAAGTGTCAAACCCTGCGGCATCCCTGGCTGTGATGGGGCTGTGACCACCCCGTGAGCGCGCTGGGGAGAAAACGCTGAAGGGAAACAGCTCTGTCTGGAGACACAAGATTTTTGGTGTTTAATAGATTTGAGTTTGCAGGAATTAAATGGGCTTTTTGCAAAGGATATATCCATCAACCAGATCGTAGGCACTGGGAGTACCAACATCCCTCACAGTGCTGCAAGGCTCAAGATCAGATATCTGATGACCCCAAGTGAGCTAAGATGTTTCCAACATATTTAGGGAGGTTTCTTTTTCCCATTTTCAGCATTAAATTATTGTTTGTGCATGCCTTTGCCTTCTGCTGCCTGACTCCTGTGGGGTCAAAGGATTTGGCAGAGGTGTTGATAGTCACATCCACAAAAAAATACATGAATATATTCTTCCCCCTAATAATTGGAGTAGATGCTTCACCTTAATATGTGGAAATTCCACATAATATACGGGAATTTGTAATTCCTTGTAATATATGGGGATTATAGGATGTCTTAGAGCAGCAAAGGTCCTTTGTGTCACTGGGGGCACAATACCTCCACCAAGGACCAGACTGATGAGCTCCTCCTTGGTCCTGCTGGAATACTTAACTAACTCCACCTCAAGCACATGTGCTCCAGACCCACAGCCCCAACTTTCCCTATCCCCTTCCCTCCTCTTAACGTTACCACCTGTTTGAGACAAGAACAGGGAATTGGCTGCCTCTCCTGCCCCAGCAGCACCACATCCCACCCCACATCCAACAGCAGCTCCAGCTCTGAACACCAGCGCGGACAACCCAGGAATCAGCCCAAAACACCGCCCTGGGCTCCTGGTGCAGTTTGTGGCGGGTGAAACGTGGCAGCAAAGTTTACATAAAGCATAGTCAAACAGAGCTGGATTTCTGCCTCTGAACCACCGACCGGAGCAGCCGATATTTTGTTGGCTTTTTATAGGTTTCATGCAACAGCTGGTCACACAGAGCAAAAATTCTAGGAATGCCTGCGACCACAGTGAGAACAGGTCCTCGTCAGTGTGACCCCGATATACCAGTAGCCTCCTCTTCCCAGCCCTTTTCTCACAGCTGAGCCTTTGCCAGCAGCGGCCAAGCCCCGGAGCAACCTGAGTCAGGTCCTGAACAAACACTGGGAGGAGCTGGCCCTGCTCCCCTGCGCACACAGCGTGTTCCAGCCTTGGACGTTTACTGCTCCCGAGGTGGAGGCGTTTGCTGACATGGGTTATCCCCATGCACCGTCTGGCCTGAAGACACCCAGGTAGAAATACAATTCCTGCTGCGTTCACCCATGTGCTCCAAAAACTAACCTGGAGCCACGTTTCTCCAGGAATGCTGCTGAAGCACACAATTTGTTAGATCATTTCTCTTAGACCATCAGATGTACCCTTTAGAGACCCTCACCCCCAGCATCCCCAGCTCTGCAGTAACACATGCCCTACTGCATCCCTGCCTGATGCCTTTTTCCCATGCAGATGTTGTCCCCACCACTCCCATACCCATCCTCTGTCCAGTTAAAGTCACCAGCAGTGGCGACATGCGGAGTGGACATCAGCACATTTTTTCTTTTGGATTTGGCAGAACAGGGAGAGAACTCTCCTCTTGGGAAAGGGAAAAAAAAAAAAAAAAAAGGTTTGTTTTGTATTTAAACCTTTTGCTCCTACTCAAGAGTAAGCCTGGGGGAATCCCCCTTTACTGAGTCACTGTTTGGTTTAGCGCATACCCACACATTCCTACATCTGCAGAACAGTGCTTGTGTGTTCCAGTGTGAGTCCTGGGGATACTGGTTTCTACCTGAAATGGCACCAGCAACACAAATAGAAAGGGCTTTATATATACTCTTTTATATAGAAAGTTGCCCAGACACTGGTATCTTATGCTGGCTGAGACAGGCTAAGACATCTGCATGCGCACGTGGGTGACACAGGACCCTCGGTACCTGTTGTGGGGGGAGATCTTAGAGCATCCCAGGTGGAGCTGGATACCTGCATTCTGGCAGCTGAACCAGCTCAAAAATATCTTGTTTGTAAACCAAAATCAAACAATACAAGCCCAAAACAGATGTCTGGGCACGCCATAAGCTGAGGAAACACTGGAAGGTCACGCTCAGTTCACGTGGGGGTGTGCGCTTTCCCTCTCCCCCACAATCTATCACAGCCCCTCTGGTTTTCCTCCCACCTCATCCTTTCCTTTCTGCATGCAGCGAAGGAGGGAGGAAAGAGGTCTCGGGGCTGTAGGTCCCAGCTCCATCCCTGCACAGCACAGCCTTGGGCAGGGTGAGACACCCTCCTTAGGAGATGCCCGAGCTCTCATTTGGGCATCCCAGGTCCATGCGGGGGTTGGTGGGGACGAGCAAGCTCCTGCTTTGGCAGGAACGAGCCTCTCCCTGCAGAGACCTGGGAGATGATTAGATGCCTATGAACCTCCTCTGTTGTTTGCCTGCCACGAAGCTCCCTGCCGCTTTGACCTCATCAAGCTTTAGGATTTGAGACACACTAAGTCAGCTGAATCCTTTCACATCCCAAATGCCTGGACCCCCTGGCTGTGTTAACAACAGCACTATTGCACAGTCATTTTGAAATGCTTTACAGTCAGATCAAGCCCAAAGCCCGAGGGTTGTTGTTTACCTACAAGTTAGGAGGATAGAAAACCAGGAAAAGGAAAAATAGAAAAAGCAAACTTCGATATTCAGGTTCTTAACACTGAGTAGTTAAGAGAGTGGGAAGAAGAATTTATTTTAAGTAAAAAGTCCATGCTTCTCCATGAGTCTGTCCTTGAACAGAAGATGGGATTAAAAATGCAAATAAATGCAGAATTAATATATCTATATGAGACAATACTTAACACAGAATTAATATATCTATATGAGATAATACTTAACACATATGCGAAATATAAGAAAAAAAGGTCACCAAACAAACAATGCGTCCAAGAGAGGTTGTCATTAAGCACTGCACTGAATTGAATGATCTCTTCTTTGAATGATCTTAAATGATTACGTCCTCTGGGAACCCAGAACAAGCAGGTGTCATGCTCAACCCTCTTGAGTCTTGAATTCAAAGCCGTGTCACGCTTTCCTGCTTTTTCAGCTCTCCAATTGCTTCCTTACTGAAGGCAGGAACATGTTCTCTCTGTCTGCCAAGGAAGCCGCTGCCGTCAGACCTGAGTGCTTCAAAGCCTGGCCTGGGGCTGAGCCAGCTCAGGTCCAGCCTTCTGCACCAATTTCCGCAGCAAACAGCTCTGCTGTCACAACAGATATGGTTCAAACCAGACAAATGGCTATTAAGCTAAATACTCAACTCCCATCTTAAATAGTTTTGGTTTAGGAAAGTTCTTGGCACGCTACTTAAGCCAAACTGTATCTTTTATTGAAGACTCAACACATCTATAGTTATGGTGCTGTATTGCCATCCCAGTCTAGAACATTATCCTGAAACTGGGGTGCTCCTGTTTGCTTCATCTTGATGCCACAATGAAATCTATGGGTTTGCATCTGTCTGTGCCTTGCCAAGCTACCAAAACTGTTAAGAGGCATGGCATGTGCTCAACCTGCTGAAGGAAGAGCTAGCTCTAATAGCTTAGCCATGGTTTTTCTTTAGTGCAAAGCTGCAGGAGCCTCCCAGAACGTTTTTCCCAAGCGTCAGTCACTGGCTGGACCTGCTCTGGGTGGGACCAGCTGCACTCACTCAGGCAGTGAGTGTGGGAGGACTCAGACTGCTTTGCCATGCCCAGGGCCAGCTCTTCTCCTTGCAAGCCCCCCTTCAGCAGCCAGCACTCCTCGGGGCTTGGGGAGCTCAGCAGCAGGAGGGCTGCCAGGCTGGGGCTGGTCACAGCAGCTGCCTTCCCCATCCCATTGCATCCCATCCCATTGTCTATCATTGCATGTCATCCCATCCCATGCCATCCCATTGCAACTCATTGCATCCCATCCCATGCCATCGCATCGCATCTCATCATGTCACATCCCATTGCACCCCATCCTGTCCTATGCCATGCCATCCCATTGCATCTCATCCCATCCAATCTCTTTGCATCGCATTGCATGCCATGCAATCCCACCCCATCCCGCCTCATCCTACTGCATCTCCAGCGCTTGGGAACTTGGTGTTTCCAACCCACCTGCCCCTCGCTTGCAGCATGGAACCAACGATGTGTGCCCTTTTACACCCATCCCTTCTCCTGCACCGTTTGGTTCCCCCATGGAGACCAAGCCCTCCCACCTGGCATCTGTGCCTGCTCATCACTTTCTCACGTGAGTGCCTTCACTCTCCCCACCCCCCGAGCACTGCAGAAGGTTGGTGAAGGACACACAGCACAGTGAGAATCAGCTGCATTTTCGTGTTTCTGTGCCATGTGGAAAGCTGAGCACTACACCACGGTCAAGGACAGGAGCTGAAATGACAGGAGAGGACTCTGAGGCAAGCCATTGTGGATAACTGGCTAGCTGAAAAAGTTCACATAGACATAGTCCAGCTGGCTGGACAAAAATGCACATCGCTCTCAGCTTAGCTGAAGTAAAGCAAAAATACACTGTCTTTGGCTGTTCTTGTTACACAGTAACAGGAAGATTTCGGTGGGAAAAGAAATGTTGCAGGTGGGAACAGATAACTACAGAAGAGAAACTAGGGGCGGGCTTGGTATTTAGGCAACTAACCAATAATGAGCTTAACTTTTGTAATATGTAGGAGCTAATTATAACAAGGCATAAAAGGTGCCTGTAAGGGACAATAAATGAAGTCTGCTGATCACTCATATTGAGCGACTGTGTCTTCCCTCTGTTGCAACAAGCCACGGCTGAGCTAACACGGCTCAGAGCAGCAGCTGGCACAGCCACCAGCAAAGCATGGTGAGATACAACCTCTGCTAGCACGGTCCCACTGCGTGGACCTTGGGGCCATGGCCAATGCTGATGACAATCCATGGAGCGATTGAAAAATTTGCCACTGCTAAAACCCAAGTCCAGGGCATGAATGCAGACCCACACCCGGCGAAACCCATCCCAGCTCTACCAGGAGCAAACCTGAAGAAACATCAATCCTTTCTAGGCCAGCCTGAACACTTTTCACTCAAGGCAAATATTTTAAATCCATCTTGGATTGAACGACTTGGGGCTTAAAGGACTTGAGAGCTCCCAGCAGCCTCTGGCCTCAGTGTTGCATCTTGCTCAAGGTCCCCATGAGCACCTGCCTACATGCTAACACGTGGCACCGAAGCTTCATCCCCCTGGCCTCTTGTTGCATGCACTGACCACCTCCCCAAACAGCTGATATAGGAGTTCAGGTCCCTGCATGAGAAAACAAGTTTCTCCTTGGGCTTCAAATCCAGGAGACTCTTCTGTAGAGGTTAGAGGTGCTGGGCAGCCCCAGATTTCACACAGGGCAACTGGAGCTTTTCTTCTGCCCAGGCATCTTGCAGATGAGTGGCATTTCCAGGGGGGACACTGAGATTAAAGAGAAGTCTCAGTTTTAAAGAGCAATTAGCTCTTTTGGCTCCTGGAAGGGGTTACAGCACAGCAGGCCCATGAGGAACACACAAGCAAGCTATTTCATCCCAGCTATGTTGGTTAATAAGTAATAGCCGCCCTTGGAAGCTGTTAAGCCGCTGTTAGAGCAGGAATGGTTCTCAAGCGCTGGGTTTAGCGATGAGATGGGGTTCACCTTGGCCATAAGCTGCTGCTGCCACCTGCATATGGGGCTGTCACCACCTGGCTGCTCTTTGCCAGCTCAGAAAGGCTGGGTTGAAGCAGCATTCAGAGACGAGGCGAGGTGTACCTGCTCCCTCAAGCCCCAGCGCCCCTCATCCTGCCTCAGAGCTGTGTCACCATGATGCCCGGGCCAAGGCCAGCCTTCATCCTCCAGGTCTTCCTGGGCAAAGCCAGCGCAGACACAGCACACGCTCTGAGCATGGGTGGGCAGAGCAGGAGAGTGGCCTACCTCACATGTGGAGCCTCAGGAGCTATGAAAGACAAGAAAAACAGCTGTTACATCAGGGTATTTGGTTTTTGCCATCACTAGAGCAGAACCTTTGGGTACCTTGCAGCACACATGTGCAGTTGGGCACCTCATGGTCATCACCAGGTCTTCAAAACCAGACCGCACAGGGCCCACCTCTGTGCCTTGCAGCTGTTATTCCGTCTGCAGCCTTTGTAATAGATGGGTTGGAAATGGGCTTGTGTCTGGTGCTTCTGCAGCCCGGTGCTCTCCCAGCCCTGTGCTCCTGCAGCCCAGCACTCCCCCCATCCTCATGCTGCACATCCTGGCACTCCTGCGTCTCTGCAACCCCGCCTGCCCCATCCCGGTGTTCCTGCACCCCGGTGTGCCTTGCTCCATCGCAGTGCTCCCCATCACGGTACTGCTCTCACCCCGGTAGCCCCCGCCCTGATCTTGATATCCTACATCCTGGTGCCCCTCCATCCCGGTATCCACAACGTGGTGCCCCCTTTCCAGTGACCCCAGCCCAGTACCGCCATTCCAGTGCCCCCATCCTGGTACCCCCAACTCATTACCCCCATCGCAGTACTCCCATCCCAGTGCCCCCATACATCCCAGTGCCCCCATCCCGGTACCTAGTTCCCGGTGTCCCTATCCGAGTGCTCCCATCCACCCCAGCGCTCCGGTCCCAGTGCCCCACCCCCCCCGCCCCGCCCCGCCCCGCCCCGCCCGGCAGCGGCGGGCGCTGACGCTGTGGCTCCCCCTCGTGGCGGCACGAGCGTACTGCGGGCAGCGCCTCTGCCTGCACCCAACTGATCCCTGCCTGCACTCCCTGCACCCCTGCCTGCAACCACTTGATCCCCAGCCTGCACCCCTCTGCACCCCCGCCTGCACGCAACTGATCCCTTTCCTGCACCCACTTGCACCCCTGCCTGCACCCTCCTCACCCCCTGCCTGCACCCACCTGATCCCTGTCTGCACCCACTTACACCCCTGCCTGCACCCACTTACACCCCTGCCTGCACCCACTTACACCTCTGCCTGCACCCACTTACACCCCTGCCTGCAACCCCCTGATCCCTGTCTGCACCCACTTACACCTCTGCCTGCACCCACTTGCATTCCTGTCTGCACCCCCCCTGCACCCCCCCTGCACCCCGTGATCCCTGCCTGCACACACTTTCACCCCTGCCTGCACCCTCCTCATGCCCTGCCTGCACCCCTGCCGGCACCCCTGGGGTTCAGCCCTGCCAGCATCCCCCTGCCCCATCCCACAGCACCAGCTGCCCCTTACAGCCAGGCCTCACACATGGCATGTGGGGCTGGGGGGCTTTGCCTGAGACCCCGCCCGCACACCCACAGCTCCCACTGCAGTAAGAGCACACGGGGGGCCCTTCCCACCCCAACCCAGGCAGGGCATCTCCCAAACCTTCCCCTACAGGGCCAAAGGGGGTGGCGCAGAGGGGTCCGGCAGTGTTACGGAGCATCCCATGGGAAGGGATGAGAGCAGGAGGGATGCTGAGGGTGGTGGGCTGGGAGCTCAGCAGGTGGGTCTGTGGGGAAGGACCACGTCCATCAGCTGCCAAGGTGCACGTGAGCCCTTTGCACGCTGCAGGTCCCACCCGACACATCCCCTCCACCCCGCAGAGCACCGAGGGAGCCCGAACAGCCACATCCCGGGAGCAGGATGGCAGGCATGGTGCTGTGCTTTCCACCCCCGCCATCTCGGCCATGGGAGGGCCAGCGCCACCCCACAAGCTGCCGTGAGGGACCATCTAGGACAGGCTGTCTTATTGCATTTCGTTATCCACCTCCTTACCTGGCTGCCCGCAGGCCCCTGGGCTCAGCAGATGTCCTGCTCTCAAACCAGATGCATGAAATCTGCTCTCGCAGCCTCTCAGGTCACCCATCGCTCCCTGCCCACGGTCTTGCACAAGACGAAGTTTTTCCTTTTGTGTTGGAGCCAACAAGGAGGGATGGCATGCTCCCAGCTGTCTCCAAGGATGTCCCTTCCTCCAGTGACCTGAAGGTCCCCTCATGGCTGTGACAAGCAAGCAGATCTCTTTGCCACCTTGCTGCCCACCCACCCTGGCAGGGTTCATATACAATCAGAGGAAAGTTTTAAGATGTCTTGCTTGGAACTTTACCAGATAGTTCTAATTTGGGGAAAAGTTTGGGAAAGGAAACATTCAGCAGGGAAGATGCACTGGATGGTAATGGAGATGGGGACACCGGAGGAGCCCACAGCACCTCTTCCCACCCCAGCTACCACGCTGGTGGATTTGCCACCTGCTGCCTGGCAAAGCTGTCCGTGTGCTGGCTAGGCTGGACGTGCCAGCTGCTGAGGGTGCTCCCACCAGTGTTCACCACCAAGATTTTCAGTTCACTAAGCATTCCCACCTAGAGCAGTTTGAGAGTTGTTTCCCCTGCCCAAAGGCATCCTGAGGCTGAAGACGTCCTTATGAGATCCCTCCAAGTATAGCTGTGGTCAGACCCACTCCAGACCTGGTGTCATCCTGGTTGTGACAGGCTGCAAAGCTCAGGGTGGTGGAACAAGCTCTACCCCACCACAGGGAAAGGTATCAGCTCCTAACCCTGACCGTTCAGGGATGGAGACTGCTTGGGGAACTGCTGCCAGGAGCAGAACGGTAAGAAGTGACCTAGCTTCCAGCTGCCATGAGTTAAAGGTGTGAATTAGATGCAGCTCCCATCTCAATTTCTTCTAACCACCACTTCCTCTGGGAATACAGCTCAGCTGAAGGCAGGGTTGGAGATGAAAAGGCAGAAACAACCCGCAGCAGCCAGTCTCATAGCTGCATCTTTGCAAGAGGATACTTTCAAGTTTGTTTTAACTTGCTCCTTGACCTCTTTTGGATGCCGTCTTGTTCTTCCCCTGGAAATAATGAGTATTTCGTTCTCCAGAGGCCACCTCCGCACCCACATGTGACTGTATCTTCTCTGCTCTCAGTCTTAAGACTTCATAGCTGGAGACCTGTTCTACTTCCCTGAACATCACTTGCACTGGGAAAAGTGCTGCGAGAGGTAATGGGGGCTGCAGCTTGTTTCAGATAATGACAATTTTAAAGTACAGGACTCCGCCAGCAAGCTAAGGACTGGACTCGGATATGAAGGTCTGCTGGGTCACTGGAAGTTCTTCCGTGCACAGAAGAAAGTCCAGGGCTGTGTCTACACAGAGCTGCCTTCCCTGCTGGAGCAGCTGGCCATGTCCCAGTGACACAGCTTTGTACCAGGAAGGATCTGGCCCGGGAGTTCTCTCCTGCGTTCCTGTGCGCCCACCCAGCAACCCAAAAGCACAAGAGCCTTGCATTTTAAGATCAGGACCTTGCCTCTACCCATGAGTGATGAAGCTTGCTCAGGTGGTCTGCTGGGTGCTGTCAGGATGGGTGCTGCACAGGCTGCTCTGCTTGGCCCAGATGCCTTTGCAATGGCCGTGGGGCCACACAGAGCATAGTATTTGGTGGCACTGAAGTGACACTGAGCCCACTGCTATCTATTTCTCCAAATGAATCTAAGCCAAGTCCTGGGTCCTACTATAAGTCCAGGGGCTGTGATCTATACTCTCCACTATTTGGAAAAGAGCCCTTCCAGGCTTTTCTGGCTCCTGCCCACCACCTACCTGAGCACGGCTGCTCCAGAGACACGGACATGCACACACAGACCTACTGCCCACACATGGCACAGCCAGATGTGCCACATGCCCCCTGTGGCCATGCACTGGCCCAGAAGGGACTGATGTTTGCAGGGGCCAGCCCTGCCGCTGGCTACAGTCAGCACTTGTGCAGAGGCAAGAAATCTGTGTCCTGCTTCCAATTCTAACACCTTTGCAAGATGAGTGTAACCCCTCCAAGTGCTTCCCCACTTCTCACAAGAGGGGAAAAAAAAAAAAAGGGATAGGAAATGGGGTTGGGGAAAATGTACCTTTCCTGAGTTCCTTAGGAATGGAAATTAAATTAGGGAGTAGCTTGGGGAGCAAATATAATGAGAGGGATGGGTTAAACAGCAGGATGAGCTGGAGGCCAGAAGAACGAGGGTGGAAGGAGCTCCATGTTTCTCAGGGCACCTTGCTGGAGCACCATGTTGGTGCATGCTGCCCGCAAGCCAGGTGCCATGGGAGCAGGCTCTTGCTCACCTGCTGGGATCTGGTGATGGTGGGGGGACTGGAAGGGGACTGGAAGGCCTCAGGGACCCCCTGACCTTGGATAGGGATGGGGGTCTCAGCCCTCTGCAAAGCTTCCCACCTGCAGATCCTGGCTGTGCTCCCCAGTGCTGGCCTGACTGTGGGCAGCCAGATTTTTGGTGCATTTTTGGTTATTTTTAGTTTCTCAGCTGTTTTACCAAGAAAGTAATTTGGAGGGGGTGAACAAGAGGGTTAAAGCCAGCTGACTGCGTCGCTGCTGCACCATCTGTAGCCTTCTAGCGGCAGCTTTCTGCTAAATCAGATTACAGCTATCACCAAGCTCTCTGTGTAGATGCAGTTTGTATCTTCACTGATAGCAATCAGTGTTAAAAAAAAAAAAAAAAGCTAAGCTGATTTTCTTGCTCCCCTGGCCAAGCTGTAGGACCACGGCAACCAGGCTCACACGTGGGCTGGGAACCCAGAAGCTTGGTCCCTCCCTTAGCGCTTTGCTCCTGGTGCCCATGTCCGTAAGGAGCTCCTGGCCCTGCGGGGAGGACAGGAAGGCTCCTATCCTTCACAGGGACTCGTTGGCTCGACAGAAAGGATTTAACCTCCCCTCTAGACCCGTCATAAATGCTCCTCTGTCTTCTCCGCTGGCCAAGGAGCTGCTCCCCGGGGACGCCGCGCCCCGCTCCGGGCTGTGGTTGTGGAGGTGGCCACGGAGGGGTGCCAGAGACTGCCCGCCTGCAGCCATCCATCCCTGCCAGCGCCAAACCCGTCACATAGCGCTCCTGCTGCTCCCGCCCAACGCATTGTCTGTTCAGGAACGGGGTCCAGCATCCTGGACTCTGCAGGACCTTCAGATCCTGCCAGCCAAGCGCGCAATGCTGCTCGAGGCATCGGTTACGGGCTGCTGCGAGTCTCTCCAGCCGCTCTCAGTGCAGAGCAGGACAGGGAGTACTAGGATGCCCACGGGAGTTGCAAGTCAGCTCTTCAATAACCCAGGAACAAGGGAAGAACAATGCTAAATGCTGTTTACCCAAGTTCTGTCCCTTTGGAGTAACACTTTCCTGTTGCATTATCAGAAGGCAGCAAGTATTTGCAGGAGTTGCACAGGGCTCGGAGGAAGCCGTCTGTAGCAACCCATGGTTTTGAGGAAATCCTCAGCCCCAAATCCTGATCTTCAGGAAGAGCAGAACACTTTTTGTTTTGCCTTCCATGAGGAGTTACAAATCTCTGTCATCAAGTTCCGTGAAAGAAGAATTAACCAGTCCCTGGGATGAAGCTGGTTTTAAAGTCTGCATTACAAATCTGGCCTGGACATCCCCCAGCTGCAATCGTGGTGCGTTTCATGCAGCTGAGAGGTGCTGCAGGATTCAGCAGGCTCATGTGTTCCATCTGTTGCACTCATGCTGCATCCTGGCAAATGCTTTCTTTATTTAAAGAACTTGCTGGATGCTGCCTGGGCTCTGCTTGTTTGTCTTCCTCTCTGCTTCCTTTCCCCTGAAAGCTTCAGAGAAAGAAAACATTTCCTGGACCACAATTATTAAAATCTATCAATTTTAATGAGCATTCAGGATGCCCAGTTGCTGCTGCAGTGAGTGTGTAGCTGGCCAAATGCGTATTTGAGCAGAGGCATTGCATAAGGCAAAGGCAAGGAAGAGCAGAGTCAGCTGAAGGAGCTCAGGATAGGGAAGAACAGCTGTAACAGCTGCATGAACAAGGAGGGCTCGCTGGGAGGCAAAGACAGAGGTGTTTTCATAAGGTAAATATGCATCCACACATCACAGGACGCCTGCCAGTACCTTGACCTCTTGTGTTAATGACAAGGCAGGATCTGCAGGCAATTAAATAAGGAACCAGACTGAAGTGCTGCCAAATCACCCAAATTTATCATAAGTCACATAACCACGTTAGTCAGGGCCCTGCTCCAGGGGTTTAGAGCATCACATCTCCTCTTCCTTTTGGAAACACCCCCTCACCCAAAAAACAGTTAAGTTTCTAGCCTTCCTAAAAGGTGAGGGAGAAGAAGGGAAGAGAAAACAGGAAAATATGAACCAAGTTTAATTTCACAGCTAAAAAAAAATTCCAAAAACCCCCAACAAACTAGAAAGGAAAGGAAACTTGGAAGGGGGGGAGGAGGGGAGGGGGCTGACTCACAGTATTTGAATTCTTGGGGTTGGCAGCACTGCCTGTGGCATTTCTGTTCCAGTCCAGCTCATGAAATCCTGGAAGTTTTGCAAGACACTGTTAGATGATTTCTAGACCAAAACTATGCTTCAATTCGGAGAGTCCGCCCAGCCCTGCCCTGACTGTGGCTTGTGACATGGATTTTTTCAACCTCTGCTCAGGGATCGAGTGGAAGGATAACGGAAGGCTAACATCCCTGCCATTACCCTTGTCCTCCAGCCAGCGTTGGAGACCCAGAGCAGCGTGCTGGAGGTTTTGGCGCTGGTTGTGAGCAGCCAGTTTTTTAGCATGCCAGCGGCTCCACAGGCCACGCAGTCCTTTCAGGCACAGTCTGACTTGGGGGGGCAAATCCACAGAAAGTCATCCCCCCCAGTGCCTGTGGCGCATTAATCACCTGATGGAGGAAAGCTTACGGGTTTCACAAGAGCGGGAAGGAGCGTGCTCTCCTGGGATCTCCCGATGCAGGCAGTACAGGAGGGCAGGAGCGAGGTGTAGCCACCCCACTGGGGTGTGCATCTCCATCGCGATGCTCAGGCACTAAGCTCACTTGCAAAGACTTGGAGTGATGATGCCAAAAGTGGACCCTGAGCACCAGGTTTGAGATCTCCACACTGTGAGGCTGGGGCAGGGTACCACAGCCTCCAGCTGGGACCGTCAGGAGGAGGTGGAGGCGCTAGGCAGTGGGAGCAAGATGAGCTGGGGAGAAGGGAGAAATGACTGAGTGCAGGCTATCTATCTATCTATCTGCATAGGGTATGGCTCAGAGCCAGCCTATTAGATCTGGAGATGCAGGTCTCCTAGTGCTACTGTCTGAATTGTTTTGCTGAACCAAGGCAGCTAAAAATAAAGGCAAGTAGACAAAACATCGCCTGCTCTACTGACAAAGCACATTAGTAACTAAGGGTTACCAGATCAGTGGTGGCACTGCTGGATTCTCTGCAGCCTGCCTGGTGCTCATCCTGCGGCCAAGGGCTTCCATAATAGTTCTGCCTTATCGATGTTTCAGGGACCTCCCCTGACAGCTTTCCCCTCACTGGAGCATTGAGAAGGTCTTTCTTTTCTACCTAGCACCTTATTTTCACCTAAGGCATAAGTGTATCGTTGGAACTCCTAACCCTTTGCCACCTTGAAATACATCTAATACCTACAGAGGGGGAGATGGGTAGAAGATGGAATTTCTTTAAGAAGGCAAGTTTAACCTCCCAGCCTGCCTTCTGCCTTGCCATAAATGAATAATCACAGGAAAATACATCACTACAGAGCACCGGGATGCTCCCAGCATCCTTTCCAACACTACATTTATCAGGGTTAAGCGAGACCCCAGCACAGCTCTCTGTCACCGAGCCCAGAAAAATGGAGAGGTAATTTACAGCAACCTGCTCCTTCTTCCCCCTGACCTTGCCCTTCGCCTGCTCTCGGGGGAGCATAGGGCTCTCCACTACCTCGCTGCAGAAACAGGGAAGCTGCCCCAGCCTTAAGGGGCTCCTGAACCCCACTGAAAGCTAACAAGTGTAAAATCTCCTGCTTTTTTGCCAGGCTCATAAACTGGCCTCTGCTGAGCCTTGCCTTCAGCCAGAGCAGCCTGCTTCTTTCCTTGCTGTCTCAAATTATGCATCTCTTCTTTATTCCTCTCTCTTTTTGCTCCTCCTGGGTCTCCTCCTCCAGTCCAGGGCTACAATTAAAAGTCCAGATCTCTTCCGTTTCCCATGGAGAGAGTCGCAGAGAGTCACCCCTGCCAGAGGGGGGATTTCAAACCTTCATCTGTGATGTGTCTCACCTCCAGTCCTTTTCCTTGCCTAAACTTTCCCAGCCCTTTCTTGTGGCTAGAAGGAGAGCTCTTCTTAGGATGCATCATCAAGGGACTTGGGTAAATCTGGAATGCAGGTGCCGTTTCCAGCAGCGTATGCTTCCCTGGAGCATTTGGCTGCCTCCTAATGGGAAAATTGTCTGCTAGGATGAAACCAAGGGCCCAGAGGTTTGAGCCCTTTGAAAAACGTTATGCTCGAGTCTACCATTTGAGGCAGGTAAGTAACACAGTTCGTGTTTGGGTTTTTTGGTAGAAAAATAACCAGAGGTACAAAGATCCTGAGCTACACAACATACCCATAGCAAAATTTTAGATATCTCCCAGGCTTCTTGTTTCTGTCATTCTTTCCCGTTTCTTTTTGTTGCACTACAGAAATGCTGTGAGCAGCTGGAATACAGCTTGCATGAAAGATGCTGTGTATAATATCCTCCTCGCACTGCACACCAGCCCTCGCCAATGTGACCTTGGTTAAAATTGGAAGCCATCCCAGATCTTTCTCCTTCACTAATATATTTAGAAGCCTTTGCTGAGCCTGGCAGAGCAGCGCTAACCTGTGCACTCACAGGGTGTCAGAATAAATGTGCTGTGATATATAGCTTAGGAATCACAAGGCTACAGTAGAGCAGCAGGCGTGGAATTGGACTGGGCATGAGGATCCAGGGGTCATCATCTGGACCTAGGGTAAAGGCCCACCGAGAAACAAATGATGTACTGCCCGTCGCAGAGGCTGGCCAGGGATGCGTACGCTGGGTTTGAGGGACTTTAATGTACTTGCTGGTGGGCACTGCTCAAAGACAGCTTCCTCAGTTGTACATGCTGATGCTCAGGTTTTTGAAGCCTTGCTGAGATGAATGCCAGGATTAGCCTCTCTTGCGCACTTCCCAATTTTAGAGTGAAATATCTTGGCAGGAGATTATTTCTCTTTCAGGAGCATGAGAGCTGGGAGCAGCAACCAGGGAGCTTGCTGGCAGAGGTCTTCCCACCCTGGCTATTCTGGAACTGCTTGACAATGGTTATGAGTTATAACACTTCAGATTATCAGGACTCAAGGGAAACCTTCAGGTGACAGACACAAGGACTGTCACCACTTCTTACCAAGACAGATAAATCCGTGTCTCACCTTCCTAACCCTTGCTCAGGGAAATGCCATCTGAAAAGAGAACAGCTTCTCTCACCTAGTTCTCCAGCCCTTTCTGGTCCAGCCACCATTTCAGCAGGAACATACAGGAGGGATATACTGATACATGCAGGGTAACTATGTTTAAAATAAGGAAGATGAGAGCACAGGCATAGCTACATCGAGAACCATAATGATATCCTACCACAGCTGAGTAACTGCCCTCATGCATGATCTAAGCCCACAACAAGTGTAAAGTATTTCAACCTACTAACTAGTGGTCACTAACCGGAGGGCTATAGGTGTAGAGCACATACACAGAAACCACAGCTTCGCTGGTGAATGGTAACTTGTGCACCACAACGTTCAATCCTTATGACTATTGGAGATGTGCAAGTTCAAAATCACTCAGGGTGCTTTCTCCTTGCCGAGCCTCGCTGATGCCACCGAACAGCCCTACCTGTAGGTACTGGTGGTGTGATTACTTACGAACAACCTCAGAGGACTCTGCCATGAATAGGGTCTAACAGGGTGATTGGGGATGACTGGGAAAAATTCATTTCTAGCCCATATGAGGTAGGTTCACAAAGGTCATTTATTGGCACCAGCCTGGTCCAGGCTATATGGAGTTGCATTTGCTGTGTTCACACGTTATGTGTAACAGCATGGAGCACCTCTTTGGTGCTGGTCACAAAGTGACAGTGTTCAGGGGCAATGCAGACTTCTGCATGATTCAATCAGCCTTGAAGAACCATCTCAAAGCTCAAGGTGTTCGGTTTCCATGCTGGTTTTGTCCCTTGGCCCTTTTCCCAGCAGTATTATTTCCAAACCCAAACCGCTTCCCATGTTATTAGCCTGTTCCTGCTGTGTTGAACCAGCCACCAAGCCCTCTCAGGCACCTGGCAATTGGTGCCCATACTCATCTGGTTGCTGCTATGTGCTGGCCAGTTTTATCTGGTCTTCTACTTGCACCTTATCATCGACATCCAACAAAGAACTTGCAGAGCTGTCTGTGCTGCAGCAGGCAGATCCCTGGCTGAGATGTAATCCTACGTCCAACTGCAGTGAAGCAGGACTGAGAAAGTGACACCAGCAATAATGTGCTTTACAATGAGTCATTAATAGAGAGAAAAGTGCTCAGAGGTGACAAAGTTCCTATTAAGCTTAACAGCATTAGGCTTGTTTAGTTAAGTTTAACAGATAATTGCTATAGTGACATGTTCACATTTCTGAAGTGCAAAAACAATAGTTCCTTTTTTGCAAATGTTAAGACATTTCTCTTGGAAAAGGGGAGGGAGAAATGAATGAATGAATGAGTATCAGCTTGAGGAAATGAAGGCACTGCATCACTGAAGAAAAAAAAATGAGGATTTTAGCTTAGAGCACATTTAAAAATAGAAATATGAAAAAAAAAAATCCAGAGATCTTCTCTGTATGAGGTTGTGTTCCTGCTGGAAGAAAGAGCTGCCCGCTGCAGTCAGCCCTGCTTGGGAGTGGTTTGGTACCTCTGGTGCAGAGATAACTCTCCTGAGCATGTTATCAGGTGTCAGAAACCTCCAAGGTCACAGCTGTCAGGCCAGGCACCCTGTTAATGCCGGGTAATGACCTTGAAGGAGCTTTTCATGGCAGCTTAAACTGATGGAAGGGGTTGCTGCTGCAGTCCCACCCTTGGCTGTATGCCAGTCAGAGGTGAGATGTCATGTAGTGAGTCAGAAGCTAAACTGGTCCAAAGAAGCCCCCAAAGAATCACTTAAACATCACAGAATCACAGAATGGTTTGGATTGGAAAGGGACCTTAAAGATCATCCAGTTCCGCTCCCCTGCCACGGGCAGGGACACCTGCCACCAGACCAGGTAGCTCCAAGTCCCATCTAAGCTGGTCTTCAAACTTCCAGGGGTGGGGCACCCACAGCTGCTCTGGGCAACCCGTGCCAGCACCTTGCCACCCTCACAGTAAAGAATTTCTTTCTGATATCTAATCTAAATCTCCTTTCTTTCGCTACCCCTCATCCTGTCACTACACACCCTGACAAAGAGCCCCTCCCCATCTTTCCTGTAGGCCCCCTTCAAGTACTGAGAGGCTGCTGTAAAGTCTTTATGACAAGCCACCCCACCAGCCACTCTGCCCGGGGTTGCCCCACTTAACCTCTGCCCACCTTCTACCCTGCTCTGCCCCTCCTAGGACATCTCACGCACCTCCTGGCTTCGGGTGGCCCAGATATTTCCCTAGCCTGAAGAAGGGTTTGTGCGCCTGAGAGCTTGTCTAGTTTTTCTGACTCTACCAGTTGGCCTAATAAAAGATAGCATCTCTCTGCGCACACCGCTGATTTCAAGGAGAAGTCTGTAGCTGGTTCTGCCCAAGATAACCTGGCTTTGGGCTTATCTGTGGGAACAGGGTGTGTGCAGCGGCAGCCTCGCCTGGCTCTCTGGGTTTCCCTCCCTCTTCTGCACCTCAATGCGCTTATTGTTTGTGCGTCTTTGTCTGTTGGAGGGGAGGAAGGAGGCCCTAAATGAATTGGGTCAAACAAGTTTTTCAGCTGCATGCAGGTTAGGAGAGGCCACAAGAAAAGAACCACAGCCCTTTGAAGTCAGGCTGCTCCTTTTCTGTTTCAGGGGCTGTTTTTTAATTCTGACAGTGAGTGATACTTTCTCAGATGGAGATCAATTCACCAAACAGGAGAACAAAGGCTCTCTAAACACACCACTATCTAAGGGCTCGCGTTGCAATGACATATCATTGATGGAAGGCCAGGAGACAGCTCCAGCTAAATCATGTTTATGATAGGGGCAAACCTTTCCTCCAGGGCCTTTCACACTAAAAAAATGCAGGAACTGGGCAAAAATGAGGGTATCTCTCCATTCCTAGGGAAGGAAACTGCTATCCACAGACTTTAGTAACTAGGAAGAAAATTAACTGTTCCAACCAACTCAGGCTGGTGACATGCATTCTACTTGCCGGACATCAGCTTCGCCATTCAGAAGCAGAACAGGAACCCCTGAGCTTCTGCAGGACAGAGCTGCTTTTACGCTTCACCTCATCACCACCAGTTGGACCTCTGTGCTAAAGCTGCTGCTCGAGGAGACAAAGACAATGTCAACCCACTTCCTGCCAGAAACAGTGCAGCCAAAGGGTGACAGGGAAAGATAGCCACCACCAGTGATGACACCTTCTGCCGAAACCCATGTGGTTGTGGAGGTGCTGTCCCAAGAAACCCCCTGCTCCCTCACTCCTCTGTCTTGTGATATTCTGACGGAATCTTAATAAAGGAAACAAATTTTTTCCTTTTAGTTTTATCACTTGTATTTAGATGCCAAGGCAGCAGGTACTTCCAAAATGCTTGACATTCAATCCATGAAAAGATTTAGGGCCCAAGATCCACAGCTGAGGTATGTGGTCTCCCGGCTTCACTGACCCCTGGACAGTGATGGTAAGGAGGCCACTGTTGACCTTGAAACTCCACACTCATCTCTCCTTGTGAATCTTGGTTTAACTCTCTGGTTTCCTTTGGGCACAAAGGCGGCTCCTGAGCAGAGTCTGTGTAGTTGTGCGCAATTTTCTGTGCAACTAAAACAGTCTTAAGAGCAGGGACTGGGTCTTTCCCTTGTAGATAAAGGTCTAGGCAATGAGCTGTAAACTCACATGTTCTTTCAGTCATTCTCCCTGTGCCAGTTAACTATTTTATACAAAACAGAGAAAGAAGCTGAACAAGCCCCACTCCAGAATAACTTGCCAGGTGGCTCATCTTCTCAAAGAAAGGGTCTTCAAGGACTCCTCAAGCACTTCCAAATGGGTGCGCTAACCCATGGGTTATTGAGTAAAATGTCACAGATTCCCTATGGCACTATTTTGCAAGAAAGGATTAGTTTGTACATTAATCTGCAGGACACGGTCCATCACAGACCCCACCTGTTCCCCATGGTCTCATCATCCTCATGGCCTCATCATCTCCTTCCAGCCAGCTAAGGAGGCTCACACGAGCCATCACTCAGGCCATGACTACAGGATCAGCTAAGCACACATTAAGACCTGGTCTTGGAATTAGATTTACCCACTGTCTTTGCTGCAAATGCTCAAGCTCAGCCTAAGATGGTGTTAGGCTGATTTCTGAAGCTCTTCCCCTCGGGGTGTAGATGTAGCCCAGCTTCAGCCACACAGACCATCTCACTCAGGACCGAGAGTCTCCTACAGATATGGTGCAGCAATGCTGAGCTCTCTTCCAGAGCCTTTTCTTGTATGCAAATAAGGCTCTGCAATCATACCTTGACACAGGATGAAGAGTTGGCACCACAAAACTAGGATTTCTTCCCAACCGCCACTGGGCCTCCCTATGGACATTTCGGAAATGCCAGGACTCTTCCTTGGGGTTTTTTAAGAGCCTTTCTGTGATGAATAACAGAACCTGCAGAAAGGTTAGCATCAAAATAGCTGTGGAGAAAGAGCATCTGCAGGGGACATGTAGCCAGGGGTTTAGTGTCACTGATTCTGTGCAGCTGTCCTATGGCTAATGTAAAAGTCTGTATTCTGAAAAGGTCAAAAAGGCAATTAAAGAGACAAAAGACCAGCCCTTTCCAGTATTGAAGCAGATGCTCCGCCAAAACATTTGCCTGTGAGATTATATTTCCTTAAGGTTTATTAACTATTAAGCGTTTTTAGGGACGGGATTGTAAAGATAATGAACTGAATGACAAGTATAGTCAGGATTCCTTCGCAAATTATTCCTGTTGGGTTAGACAGGCGTTTGAAAAGCAAGATGCTTTGCTATGATTTTACAACAGGAGACCCTGAGCTCATCTCTGGCAGCTCATCTCTGCTTTGACTTGCTGGTGAAGCCAGGTAACCTGCTGGGTTAAGGGAAAGCTGAGCAAAGCAGCCACATTGAACCAGCGGCAGGATGATTTCCAAGGACCTTCTCTTTTGCAGCAATGCCAGCTCAAAAAATTTCAGCTCTCCCCACCCTGACTGCTCACTACATCATCCTGCGCTCTTCAGCTGTCCTGGCACTAAAGGAGATCAACGAACTGAGCCAGGTTAAAAACAAAGGGTGAGGGGTTTTGGGGTGGGGTCTGGTGCCAAGAACAATCAAACATACCTAAATTTTATAATGCAGTTGTGTTTGAAAACATTTTTTTAATCTTGCTTTGCAATGAATTTTTTTTTTTTTTGCCCTAGGACATTACTAGTAACTATTAAAATATGCTGATTTCCAACTGAATAGAACATTTTGCTAAAGTTTGGTTAGTAGGTCGGTATGCGACCAAAGCGGAAATCATGTAATTATCCGTCACCAGAGATCAGTAACAACACACAAGATGAAACTGGGCCAGAAATCACAGCTAACCTTGTTTTGGGTGTAGGCAATGGATGAGCTGAACAGCCGAGGTCCCTCCCAGCTCTGTTTTGCTATGACTTTAGGACAGAAACACATATTTAGGTCACCACATAAATGAATACCCATTTTTCAGAATTTTCAAACATAGCTGTTTTACATTATAGAACAATGGATGTTGCACATGTATTTACTCACTTGTACCAACTCACAGAATTTAAAGGAATTTAACTAAAATGAAGTGGACAAACCAATTATTAATGAGTTTATTCAGATTTATTCTCATGGGCCAGAGACCCATGTCCCAGCAAGTTTGTAGAGAGCCACCCTGTTTGGAAGGATGAGACAGTCAAACAACACGGACACGGGTTGCTCCTGGCCAGAGCTCTCAGTGATGAAGCCTAACTGTGTTGGATAAACAGAAAGGGAAACATCAATTTGTTTAAAACCAACTTAAACGAAGAAAGTCCTGCTGTCAGTGACCTGACTTGACAGCTGTACGTAGTGACCAGAAACAAGATTTTTAGAACTAGTGGATATTTACACCTCATTTTTTTTTTATCCTTGGAGGATTAAAACACACTTTGTTGCTTATTTCAGTTGCCAGTTCTCTTCTGAGTTCTGGATGAAGAAGGCATTGAGCTGAGCTAGGCAAGCAAATGGAAATGAAGTAAATAGTCTCCCTGCATCTGTAGAAAAGTCGGCTTCTATCAAAAGGTGCATTCGTTCCTCAAGAAACCAGGGCTTTGTGTGCTCTGCCTTGGCTGTGACTGCTCCGTTGATCTGGTAGCATTTGCAAATTTGGAAATGAAGGAGATTTAACAGAGTGTAATAAGCCTGGGACTTTCAAGAAGTTCTAATCCTTTATTTTTTAAGTTGTATATAATTTAAATACAAAACCCCACTCCAAGTAAAAACCATTACAGGAGATCATTTTTGGTGGCTTACTGCATCTCAGATAGGAAATGAGGATGTCTGATCTGTGTGGAGGGGAGGTCAAATTCCAGGGGGAAAACTGAGGCTGGTCCTGTTCCCTGATCTGGATCCTGACCATCAACTGCCCTTGCCAAGCTCTGGAGCCCTCTCGGAAAGGGTGGCTGAACATACCCACCACCTTCCCGTGGTGCACTCACCCAGACAACCTGGCTGAACAGAGAGCCTGAGGAAGTCACTGCTGAGCTGAGCGGCAGAAATGGCACATCTTAGGACAGCCTGCATGCAGCATGAACGTCAAGAGCTCAATTCAGTTGCCTAAAGGTAGGTCTCCAATGCCACGTAAGATGCTCTAAGTACGAGAGGGAGCCTGGTGGGCACGACACAGGGCTCACAGGAGACATACCATGGAGTGGTGGCTGAAGGCAAGGCCAGAGATGGCCTCAAACATCTCAGCTAACAGAGAAGACTCTTGGTTAGGCAAGCCCAGAGGCCCCCGGGTCTGAGCTACAGCCGCACTCCTCTCCAGTGAGGGTGGGAGCCATGCAGGTCATGAGACTCCAGTTGTTGTGCCTGTTCCAATTCACTCTTCCCCTTGCAGGGCAAACAGTCCTGAAACCTGAAGGACTCCAGGGCGAAGCAGCTGGATGGAGCCAACAGAGAACCCCCCAGGACCTCTCAGTTAGAGCAGACCTCGCCTGGCTCCTGCCTCACCCACCACCCAGACCTAGGGGCAGGGATGCATCCAGGGTAGCAGGGGCTGGGCACGGTGTAGGGATGAGGTTTTTTGTACTTTGATTGTTCCCAGATATTGCATGATGCATTAAAATACTTGGCACAGTGGGGAACACGCGCTTGTGCTCGCAAAGCTCGAAGCACGGAGAGAGTAGTCATCCTAGTCTCTGCCTTCCTCTCCTCCCAATCGGGGAGATGCCATTCAATAAACTCAGGCAACTTCATAGAAGCAAATTAAATCCATGGGTCCCTCCTGCCTCTCTACCCCCTTCTGCCCTCACATCAATATTTCTTGACTGTACCTGCTAACGGAAGGTTTTGCTACACCCAGGGAAGGCCAGTAACAAGCTCGTTTGAGGAACTGGCACCCATCCCTTTGTGTGGATGAGCTTAAGAGGGACTCTCGGTGGAGTTGTGCTGAGCGCTTTTTCTCCTGGAGGCAAAATCTTCATTCCCAAAGTACACTGCTGCCAATTTACCCTGGCCCAGAGCCTGGGAACAAGAGACTATTGCTAAACTCAGACAGCCTCTTGAACTAGGGATGCTGCTCCGTGCCATTTCCCCCAAAGGCAGTTAGTGTCGACGCCTCCATTCTTAACAACCTTGCCTCCACTGGATGGCAAAAGTGCATTTTTGGCATCAGGTTTGCAGCGTTATAAAGGAAGACAATCTTCTTGCCAGGACAAGAGAGAGTCAGATGGTATCTGCGCTTGAGTCCACAGGGCATGCTGTGAGGCTGTGTCCAGACACCCAGTGCAAGCTTTAGATGTCAGAGGCAGGGTGCTGGGGGGAACAGCCCAGAGCTCCAGCCAGCTTGCCCTGTGTCTCTGCAGTGCTGTGCTGCCGGATGGCAAATGCTCCTATGGACACCCTGGATCAGTCAGCACATCTCCATCGCATGCCAGCTGAGAGTCCCCTAGACATGCTCCTGAGGCATCCCCGCTTTCCCTCAGAAATTGCCTCTGGGATGACAGCACAGCAACCAAATTCTGAATCTCTTACTGCCTTCCCTGTAGCAGCTGTGAGAAGAAACTTTCCCTGCATGAGAAGGTTGCTTAGTTCGGAAGGTGTCCCAGGCAGGTGCCCATCCCCCCTGTCCCTGCCACTAAAGGGAAGCATTTCTGGAGGGGCAGGGAGAGGGTGCTTGGTCCTGCACCCCTCACAGGAGCTTCTTCATCATTATTCTTTCTAGGTCAGCTTGTGTTACCCTTCTCATAAAGAGATCTCCAACAGCACCTACTCATTTCTGACCCCATGCCAACACCTCCCACGGTCACCTCTGAATCCCTCTTCTCGCCCCAGCTTTCTTCGCTTCCCCAGCTCTTATTCCCAGTGCTGGAAGCAGCCGTTTCACGCTCAAGCCTTTGCAGTCCTGGGCAGATAGTCCTCGGAGAACAGAGTTGTTAATCTGTGACCAGATCTGTTGAGCACAAGCAAACCATGATTTGTAGAGCTTACAACTAATTCAAAATGAAACAAACTTTCCTGGAAGTGGCAAATGGCACTTTTTGACAGCAGGACCAAATTTCATGTTCTTTCTTCAATACATGGAGGCTTTTCTCTGTTACAACAGTTTCATGGAATTACTTATTTTCAAAATCTGGGCAAAACACTGTGCTTTCCCCTCATTCTTGGAAATGGTCAAAATAGTTTGGCTGAAACTTTCCAGAGAACTTTAGCCTAAGGCAGACATCTGCCATGGAAAAAATTTTGCCCAAACAATTACATTTTGATGAAACTATAAGCCAAACTACCAGTGCCTTAAGTGCTGGGCTGTGTTGCACGGATAACCCTGGATATGCAGGGGACTTGCACTGGCCGTAGGCATGGTCTGTAAACACTCTGAAGCTTTAGGGTCTTCTTCTCTAGGAAAAGGTAGGGGAGAGCATAGCCACGAGAGGGAGTGCAACTCCTTGCTGTGGCCATGCAGCGCAGCCCTGCTGCTGACAGCCACGCTGGCCCTCCGGCTACCAGATGTGCTCCAGCTGCGGATGGGTTCTGGTGCAGGCCCTGTGCCCTGGTGAGTCTCACTCAACAAGGTGAAGAAAACAACGAAGCATCACAGTATGCTTGTGCCAACGGCCCACCCGCAATGCCAGGCTATTTCGATGTCGGGCATTTTGTTTCTGAAACCACAAACAGTAGGTGAAAAGTGACAAGATTAAAAGAATGCTGGATCTCAGGAGCCTGAATCTGAGCATATGGATGGGTTCTAAAGAGGACCTGGAGCACAGCACATCTGTCCCACCTCCTTGCAGCACCACAGGAAGAGCAGGTCCTGATCTTAAATGGCCATTTTACAGCCAGCGATAGAATTTGATCTGCAAAGATCCTGGCCTCCCCAAAGACATGACAGATGATGCGCCAGCTCGGGGAATCAGGTCCTCTCACCATGCTTCCCAGCCCAAGAACCTCCACTTGAACACTGGGCTCAGTCTCATTTTCAAAGTGACCAACAGAATGAGGTCAGAACTGCAATGGACTTTTTGCTCCACGTGGGATGTAGAGGGGATGGTACAGGGGACCTATCTGCACCCAAGCAATGCTGCAATTGCTGTGTGCTCTGGGCATGTTTTATTCACCCAGAACTCAGGCCAAATCTGAAATACACCATCAAATCTGACCAAGTTATTGTAATATAACAAGTTATGGCCCAGGAGCTGGGCTGCTAAATCGTGTGCTCATGGCCTGTCCAGGGTGAAGGAAAGTGTGTCAGCTGAAATTGCCACACGTATGGTTTTACTTCACAACTGGAGCATAAGAGCTTACACGAGGTCAGCAGCTCCAAGACGGGTTGGTAACTTAGGCTGTTGGGGTAACAGTCAACAGGAGAGGTTTGAGCCGATGCACTTTTATCTCACAATTTGGGTTGTCTTCCAGTACATACCAGGAGAGTCACAGCAGCTCAGCTGAAGGGCAGCTAACCTATGAAGCCACCATATTTCAGTAGCGTTGGTTCAGGAACATAATGCCACTGAGCCTTGGCAGGCACAGGCAGGGAAATTTTGCAGGCGCTGGACCAGCCACAAGAGGGGGATCACAGTGAATGCAAGAGATGCTGAAACCTGTCTGGAAAACATACTGGAGACCCAGACTTCAGGGGCATGGATCTCCCTGCTCAGGCTGCTTTATCTCCCATTTACAAACCAGTTTCCCTAACAACACCTGATACTTCGCTTAGAATTACAGGTGAAGGAGAACTGCACGTTGTCCAGGGGAAAGCCAAGAACATCTCTTTGTACTAAGTATTTCACATACAGCCTTTGAAAAATACATGTGTTTATATTGGCCAAAGTGCAAGTCCTTACCCAGGCTAACTCTCACGCCCTACAGTCAGGCCAGAAAACATGCTTTATTCTCTTATCCTGTGACTTTCATTACTGATGTACAGTCAAACACATTAATATCTTGTGCGACCACGCAAAGATTACCGGGGACTGCAGGCACAGCCATTATGGCGAGAAGGACAGGCTCCTAGGACGCGTGCTATCACAGAACCACCATTAGCTGTCGTGGGTATACGAGATGCTGCACAGCCAAGCAGGATCTGTTATGTTCCCTCTCAAAGGGGTGGCAAACAGACACACCAGTCATGGCAACTGTCATCTTGGGTGCGATCAGCCAGGTTTTTAATTGGCTTGCAGATGTTGTGCCCTGGCCATATATATTATTTTCACTTAAGTTTATGTCAGCAGGAACAGGACTCTACTAAATTTATCCCCTGTGCTCAAAACTAACTGCATAGGCCTTGAAGGGTATTTTTAATAGGAGGTAAACCTCATCCACAAACAGTCTCTCATTTCAGGCCTACAAATGAGATATTTTCCAGTCCAGTTTAACTCCAACCCTGCCCCTTCCTTCCACAAGCCCCAAATGACTGTTTTCTCCTGATTCTTTGGTCATTGTGTAAGTGTGATATCCCTTGGCAGAGCCTACAAAAGAGCTGGGGAGGAACATGGTTCCTGCCTATTTGGCTCCTTTTAGGGTTAAAGCCAGGATGGGTTTTGTGCCTAAAGCAACATCCTTCACGCAAATGCCAGTATAACATAAATTGTGCTGGGCTCTGAGGAGAAGCAAATGTCAAAAATTAAGTTATTCTTCTGCTTGACTCACAAATCCAAGTAGCATGCAAATAAAGAGGAGCCATCTGTTCAGTCCCTGGGCCATTTCAAGTTAAGCATCCAGGGCCAGCTTCAGCTCCCAGTTATATCAGGTCAGCCCCGCTGGCTGGCCTCCACAGGACATGCTCAGCCTTGCCCAGAACAGCCTGTCACGGCACAAGTGTCCGTAACCCTTCATGCTCCTCTTGAGCTCAACTGGCATTTTGTCCCTCAAGCTGCTTTCAGCTGCTCACACTCGGATGCACGGTTTCTCTGCTTCCATGCAGCTCCCCAAGCAGGATTTTAGGGTTTCTCCTGTTTTAGTTACTTCACTGCACGTACCAGGGTAGGTCACTTGCGGTCCCATGATGCTCTGATATACATCAGAGAAGTTGGTGCATCGATCTGAAGACAGATTTCTCACTGGCTTCCATGGAGCCTGCGCTACACTCGTGGCTGCCTTCCTGCATCTCCACAGACACTTTATTATCATTGACATTAATGTAGCCTTTGAATAGCACACTGAAAATGTAGACCTGCCGGGCTAAACATCGTTGGAGGAAGGCAGGATTACCACCTTGCTTGAGAGAGAAGGCAAAATGAAAGGAGGCCTGACCATACTGCAGATGGGCACAGAGATGTTTAGTAAGCTGGCCAAGACACAGTCTTTAAGTATTAGCTTGAGAGAATCATCATACCAGGGACAGGTTGCTTTGGCAAAGCCTGGCTGCATAGCTTGAGCTGAAGGACTTGGCCTGTGTTAGGTCCACCAGGTCTATCCCAGCTCTCCCCTCCACTGTGCAAGGCATATTCCAGTTGCAGGAACGACAGCCAAGACTATGCCTGTGCAGCACACGCAGTCCAGCACTGGGCGCATTGTTAACGCTCTAGCAGGTTTAACGTCCACACACCAGGCTGAGATCTACCAGGCACTCATCATCATGGGATAGCGAGGGGACCAGAGCTGTAGCTGTGAGTTGTAAGGCTGCACAAACCTATGGATGAGGAGGGCCCTAGGTGGGAGATACGGTTAGGAGAGGGTGTGGAGTCTGTGCTGGGGGACAGTAATTAACCACGGAGCAGTAGTCTGGGACAGGGTCAACACACGAGCGCTTCCATCTCACTGCAAACTCAGAGCAGGTAGTTTAGGCCACTGTTGACTCCAGATCTCACAAGCCCCGGGTGGGTTGCTGCCCTTCCTCTGTGCTACCCTCCTCCAGCTAAAGCAGCCTGGTTCCAGTGCCTCTCAGTTCCCACCTCTTCTCCAAGGTCCACCTCCTATCCCACCAAAACTGACAGAAACCCCAGGGTAGCTCCAGGGAAGTGACTAGAATTAGATCGCTGTCAGTGCAAGGGGAAAAACAGGAGGCTATCAGTGGAGGAACACTCCCCGCAATCTCAATCTATAAATCATGTAGGAAAGAATCCTATACAGCTTTGTCACTTGTTGAAGGGGCAGCTCCAGACCCAAATCAATGACCAGGTTATTGGAGTAAAGCAAATAATGCTGCAATGACAAGAGCACGACCATTAGATTTCTTGGCTGAATCCTGCACTTGCACAGGGGCACTCGAATGGGCAGCACACCGTGTTTAGAAAGGTCAACACTTCAGAAGCACTGATGTGTATCTGTGATGGATGTGGCAATGTTAATTTGGGGAATGTATTTTTGGTACACCGCCTACTTCAAACGGGAATGGCCAGACCTGCCCACAAACGTGATGGAAGCTAGGAGTGAGGTCCTTTTCTCCTGCAAGATGCAGTGGGCTGCCACAGATTGCACTCCCTGAGCCATGGGTTTCCTGCCTGCGCTGCTGGCAGATAGCTGCAGGTGGACTGAGCTGTATCACACTCTGCCTCACGCAGGCTGGACATAATCCAGACTGAGAGAGTCTTGATCCTGGCAAGAGCTCCATGCGTGCTTTGGTACCATCCCTCCAAAGTCTGGGCTTAGGGATTTCCCTAACAGGGCCTTGAAGGCTTACAGAGCTGGGATGGAGAACAGATGCAGACATGCTGAAGCAACCATGACACACTTGCTGAGGGGTAGCACCAGCAGCTACCTGGAGAGCTTTCACAATGTGAGTCACTCGCTGAGCTCCATCTCATGGCGTATCAAGCAGTATAATCAAAGACCAAAAACACAGGGCATGTCTTGCCCTACAAAAACACCATCGACCACTTTACTTTTGAAGTAATGATTTGCTATTGATTATGTGCATGAAGATGAGGTAGCTCCCTACCTCTCCTGCCAATTTCCACACTCTCAATCACATTATAATGTCAGAGTTGAGCCCTCTCTATCAGACGTGAGTTACTGCTCTTCCAGGGGATAAACTTGACACATCAGAAATCTCTGGGCAAATGCCTGAGAGTACTTGTGTTGACTGAAGACCTCCCTAAGTGGAACAAACATGGCAGTAAGGCAGGGGTGGCCACACCTTCCCGACCCTATAAACCATATGCCAAAGTCTTCACAAGTCCTACAGCCATGAGAGCTGCCAGACATGCCTTGGAGAGCTAGGTGGGGAACATGGTCTAGGAGCAGGGTGCTCATGCAACATAATTCCCAGGTGCTGCAGCATGTTCAAGTTCAGTGATCTTTCCTGCCATGGGAACGTGAGTCAAGTGCCAAGGACGACCACAGCACAGGCGGTGTCCTCGATGGCTGGGATGCAGTCCTGCTGGATCTGAAGAGGGCTGGCTGGCAGGGCCAGATGCTGGTAAAAAGGAACTACCAAGAGTCCCAGGCAAAGTGAGGGGGTGAGCTGGGTCCAAGATCCACTTGGGAACACCAGGAGCAGGACTGGAAACAAGGCCACAGTGTAGGTCTGGCACTGATCCAAGACACAGGAGCACAGGCAGGACTACAAATAGGTCCTCCTACAGCACAGCTCAGGCAAGGTGCCCATGTCTGAGCTTAAGTAGAGCCTCTGGACTAATGAGTGGAGGATGAGGCTGGTCAGGGAAATTAAAGCTGATTAGTGCACTCGGGACCCTGACACAACTAGACGCAAAGTGGAGCAAGAAAAGTTTTAATTCTATTTTATCCATTTCTAATCTCAGGCCAAGGTCTTCTTTGGTTTGGTCCCATCCCAAGTTTGCCTGTGGCTGGGCAGGAGAGGAAAACAATGACAAGCAGATACAAGTGGCACTTTCTGCCTCGTGTCATGCCTTGTCTAAAGCTGCCTTTCCTTGTAGCCTCTCACCTGCTCAGCTGGTGAGTGTTTGCCAGACAAAGGCGTGTGGGAGTCCTTAGTGCACGTCTGTCTTGTGTCATGCACCCTCTCCAAGGTGCTTTTGCTGCAGTGGGTTTGGATGCTTGGGAAGGCAATACCATCTTGATGGATTTTTGAAGGCAGGATACGTACTGGGGAGATCAGGGGGTAGCATCACATTGCTCCTGTCAGTGTGTTTTCCACAAGTTTGTTATTTTAAAAATAATCAGGTGCTAACTCTGGATCTAGAGAACAAGATATAGCTTGGGGTCTTTCCATAGGGGACAGAGGGGATTTTCTCTGGGGAGGCTTCCAGCTGGATCGCATCCTTCCTCTGGATGAAAAAGGGCTGCTGGTCCTTCAAGGCTGCCCACTCCCACCATCCTTCCTCTCAAAACCCACAGGATACAGAAGACTCATAGCTCTATCACATGACAGCTCTCTGCGGTTCTTTGGTGGTGATCCCCAAATCCTGCCTCCGCATTCTGTTGGGAACACACGTTGCTCCATCAGCAGGGAAACGTCACAGCAGCTGTTCCTGCCCTTTCCTTTCTGCTTTAAACTTTCTCTTTAAGTTTAAAAATTAAAAATGCACTAGTAATGAAGGATTTCTATTGAAATTGAGAATTTTGACTAAGGCATTCAGAGTCTGTTCCCAGGCTGGATCAGCAGTTAGCAATGGTTAGACTTGCTGAATCAGAGTACAGCTGCGCCAGGGTCCTCCACCTGAAACAGATGGATTGCAGAACAACATACCCTAAGGAGTAGCTTGGAATGGTGTTTCATTGAAAATGTTTGATGCAAGTTTGCTGCATCCACAGAAATCTGGGAAAAGAGCAGGCAAATATGCTGGAAAAGTTCTAAATGCCCACGGGGAAGACACCTCCCCAAATAGCTGATATTGAGGGTGAAGACTCAATGACTTAAGAGTTTAAGCTGACAATGTTCTTTCATGACTCAGCATCGTGCTGACTGCTCTCAGGGATCCGGTGGGAAAGCACGGAAGTCTGAGGATGGGATAGACTGCCAAAAAAAAAAAAAAAAAGAAAAAAAAAAGTGATTTTGGCTAGGTCTGACTTAAAAAAAAAAAAAATAATTCCCAAATCCCCAAAACAGCCTGCCAAAGAAAACAAACATCAAAAAAATCCCTGCTGTCAGGACCTCAGTATTTTTTACTTTGGAATACCAGATTTGGGAAAAAGTTGATAAAATGTATAAAGGAGGCTTCTTGCTATCCTAATTTCGTGGAGTGAGCTGGATTTAGGTGCGTTCTTTGTCTGCTTTCTCGGCAAGTCCTATTTTATTGCCTCACAGCCCAACTCTTGAGAGGCTGAGGAGTGATACAGGATCATCCCCCAGTTTTGTCACACTGGCTTCAGCGATGTCAGTATAACCAAACACAGGGCAGGTGGCAACCTAAGCTTGTGTCCACATGGACATGGACGCCGATCCTTTCAGGAAGATATTTTTTTCCTCAGATGAAAAACTTTTTATCTTAGATTCCCTTTCCCAGCACACCCGAGAAGGCAGGCGGACAGGGGTAATTAGGAAGAGGATTAAGGGGGGATCCAGACCTGCTGGATCCCCGGGAGGGCCGGGGCAATGCTGTGACACTCCCCATGCCGCCATGTCCTTGCCTGTGGGTCCTGGGGGTCTTGGATGCTGGAGCAGCGCTGCCAGTTTGCGGTTTTTTTCTCTCTAATGGTTTATTTGGCTGGAATTATTTAATAGTTCAGGACACGACTGGGTTTTTTCCTCTTCAGTTTTTCTCTAGAGGCCATGGCATTTGCACACTCAGCCTTGCAAACCTCCTACAGCCACCCTCATGCCGGTGATCAGTGGCAGCGGGGTGAAGGTGGACACCAGCGAGTTCCCCCTTCCCAGCACCGTCTTCCCCAAACTCTGCCCGTTTGCCGTGCCAGCGCCTGATGCCAGCCCTCAGCCCAGCCCCTGGGCAGGCTCTCCCCCGCTCCCTCAGGCACAGCCTGCGGCGGGGCTGAGGGGATCGCGCCTCCACGTCCCGCCCGTGCCCCCCCGGCGACAGCCCCCGCTCGTGCTGGTGGCCGCCACCTCCCCTCAAACAGCGCCGAGGGCCGCGAAGGGAAGGCGGGCAGCGGTCCCCGCCGCCCCGGCCCTGAGGCGCAGGGGAGGGGGCTGCGCTCAGACCCCGGGGCGCCGCGGCCAACCCGCTCCCCTCAGGCGGCGGCAGGCCCCACCCCCCCTTTTACGATTGGCTGTTCCGCCCGCCCTTCCACCGTTGATTGGCTGCTCCGCCCGCCTGTCCGCCGCGGTTTGTTTGGTCGCGTGGACCTGTCAAGCCCGCCGCGGGGGGGAGCAGGGAGGGAAAGGCGCCCCCCCCCCGCGCCGGTCCCACGTGGCAGCGCCCGGCGCCCCGACGGGGCGGGCGGGACGGCGGGACCCCTCGTCCCTCCCCCCCCCCCCGCCCCTCCCCGGTGACCCCCCCCCCCCCCCCCCCGGCGGGGGTGGGACCGCCCCGGGCTGCGGCGGCGGGGGCGGCGGCGGAGGGGGGGCGAGCCGCGCTGAGGGGAGGGAGCGGGCTACCGACATCCGGGCCCTTCGCTCGCCGCCGCCGGGAGCCGCCGGGAGCCGCGGGTCAGCGCCGCCACCGCCGGACGGGGCGGGCGGGCAGGCGGCTGCCGGCACGCAGGTGGGTCCGTGTCCCTGTCGTGTGTGCGTGTGTCTGTGTGTGCCCCCCTCAGACGCCACCGCCCTGAGGGACGGCCACCTCCCCGAGGCACCGCCACCCCCCTGGGGTGCTGCCCGCCCTGAGGTGCCTGAGGTACCGCCGCCCCGTCCCGTCCCACCGGCGGCGCCGTCGCTCCCCCCGGGGCTCCCTCCCTTTTAATTTCGTTTTAGACGGTAAGTTCCTTATTTTATTGCATCTTCCCAAAGCGCCCCATTTCCTCCCACCGGCATTCCCGTGGCGCGGCGGGGGGACGGCGACACACACGGGGTCCCTGGTTGCCGCCTTCACGGACGGGGGGAGCGGAGGGGTGCACCGGCGAAACGTGCCCCCCATCCCCCCCCCCCCCCCCCCCCCCCCCCCCAGCTCCATTCCTCCCCGCCCTGCGTCGACCGTCCTGCGTGGGCAGGCGCCCCCCCCATCCCCCCATCCTCCCTTCCCCCCTCCCAGGGACCCGGCGAGGGCGCCCGGTTCTGCCGGCCGCATCCCGGAGAGGCAGCACCGCTCCCACCGCCGCTCCCAGGTCTACTGTCCCCACCCCCGTCCCTCTTTTTCTTCAATAATAATAATGATTATTTTTAAAATTTGTCGTTGATTAATTATTATTCTTCATTTTTATTGTTATTTTATTTATCGTGGCAAAACTTTTGCTGGAGTTCCTGCTGCCTGCGGTTGCTCACGCCGCAGCCGGCGCGCACGCAGACTGAGAGTATCAGCTTTTACTTCTAATTAAAGACAGGAGACAGGCTGTGGGGGGCGACCCCATCCCTTCTCCTCTGCACCTTCTACTGGGGGGGACAGGGACCAGGCGGCTCAGTTCCCCCCCGCGTTGGGGACTCCTCGATGGGTTTTTATTCCCGTTATTTCTCCGGCTTCTGCCTGAGCCCGCCTAAGGAGGCGGCTGTGGCTTGCGCAGGGGGTTTAAGGTGGCACCTCGGGCGAGGCGTTGTCACCGCTGATGCGTGTTACCGTGTCACTTAGGTTTGCCTGGCGCGATCCCCCTTCCCTGGATAACCCTGCATCCTGGCTCCCCGGCAGCAGCACCGAGCCTCGGAGATGCGGTACGTCTGCCAGCGCGTGGTCCTGCAGCGGGCAGGAGTGGGGCTGGCTGCCCTCTGAGCAGGCTGCCCGGGGGAGGGGGACCTGGGGGGCTGCCTGCATGCGAGGGACTAGTGAGCACCCCTGGGATGGGCTCAGTGTGGGGCGAGCATCCCTGGGGTGGGCTCAGTGCAGTGTGAGCATCCCTGGGACTGGCTCAGCGCGGGTGTGGGAAGTGTGGGGCGAGCATCCCTGGGACGGGTTCAGTGTGGGGTGAGCATCCCTGAGATGAGCTCAGTGTGGAGTGAGGATCCCTGAGACGGGCTCAGCCTGGGCGCAGAGAGCGTGGGGCGAGCTTCCCTGGGTTGAGCTCAGTGTGGGGCAAGCATCCATGGGGTATGTTCATCCCAGGTATGGGGAGCATGGGGTGACCATCCCTGGAATGGGCTCAGCCTGGGTGCAGGGAGCGTGGGATGAGCATCCCTGGGATGGGCTTAGTGTGGGGCAAGCATCCCTGGGATGGCACAACCTGGGTGCAGAGAGCGTGGGCTAAGCATCCCTGGGGACAGGCTCAGTCCTGGTTCAGGGAGTGTGGGGAAAGCATCCCAGCCAGCGTGGGTGCATTGCCCCCTCCCGCACCACTGGCAGCAGTCCTACCATCCCCAAATGTCCCCTGGCCACACATGCTGTGCAGCAGGAGGGGGAGCTCGCACTGCGCTGGCTAAAGAGGGTGGGGAGCTGTGCAGGACAGAGGTCACCAGCCTGTGTGGGCTCCTGGGAGCCCCCCTCTGCCGCGTGCAAGGGGAACCCCCTTCCTCTGAACCCCCCTTTCCGCCAGCCCTCGCCGCAGCTCTGGCTCTGAATTTCCTCCAAGCCCTCCTTCCCATATTGTGCTATTGATTGCTGAGCTGAACTTCCTCCTGAAATCATTAAAGCTTAAAAAATTGATGGCACAGTAGAGCCCTTTATTAGCCACATAACTTTTCTGGCTTTCTTCCTTTCTTCTTAATTTTTTTTTATTATTATTTTTTTTAATCAACACTAAAGGGCAGAGCCTGAGCTCAGATTTATGTTCTGTGTCCCTGTGAGAGCTGAGTAGCATGCCCTCCTCCACCCCAACTACCCATCAGCACAGCTGTGCTGGGCTATTTATTAGGAAAAATGGCAAAGAAGGAATCGATGTGTGCAGGTTTATTCTTTTCTTTTAATCTCAGCCTCCTCTCTTCGCAGCCTGCAGATAGGTCTATTTATTTCTGCTCTTATAAATAAAAATATTTGAACAGGGACTGTAATATTTTATTTCCTGTCGTGCTCATCCTTCGGTCTAACGGCAGCTGAGTTCTTGCTTGGTATTAACTTACCATTTTAGTAACAGTTGAGTTTTCCTAAAGGAAATCCCTCCGGGCCGGCCATTACTGTGTCATTGTGTAACACAGGAGAAAGATGGATTACCTGGATGGATCTCCACCAGTGTGACTTCTCCAAGTGACAGACTTCGGCTAATCCCCACTCCCCTTGCCATCGTTGGGATGGGTTTTATAGCTTCTAGGAAATATTTGCAGTATCTCCAGTGTGCGATTGTAAATACAGGTGCAGATTTGCCAGGTGGGACTGTTGGCAGCATGTGAAACCTCAGCTCCTGGAGTCAAGTCAGCCCCCTATGAGTTTTTCTTTAGCAGAGAATAAGAAGTTTTTACTTTTTCTGGTTATTCAGAGAGGTTTTGAGATGTGCTTTGAGTGTGTCTGGATAGAGAAGAAAGAAGGAAGGGAAAAAAGAATGTACATTTATGTGTGTGAGTGTGTATGGGCATAAAATAAATCACACAATTTCGAAGGCAATATAACATTTTGTTGAAGGATCCCTTAGTGATCCTGTGCCAGAGCAGGGACTGAAAGTCATGTAGAGGGGATGCTGCCTCGCTGCGTGGCCTTGGGCCAGTCATTTGTCTTTGCTGCAGTGTCAGTATCTCAGGAGTGTGGCTGCCTGCGCTACCCGTGTTTTCAGCTAGCCCTGTCTCAATGCTGCATGCTAGCCCCTTCAGCCTCACCATAATTTTCATGTGGCTCTTGCACCCTGTTATTTTTAGGGTGCTGTATCAGGGGTGAAACCCTTAGGTGTAAGGCATCCCCCCAAGAATGCTTCCTTCCTAGGACAGGAACAATAGTTGCATCCCTCTGCGCTCCTCATTTTTCAGAACATCAGCTTGGTTCTAGAGGGTAATGCTGACTGCCCTGCATGCCCCCTTTTTGTCATCGTTACAGAATATTTCATGCTGCTGCTGAAAATGATGAAGCTATAAAACAAGAATAGCTCTGAGGGGTTTATATTTGCAGATGACACCAAGCTGAGTGGTGTGGCTGGTGCCTGAGGGATGGGATGCCATCCAGAGGGACCTGGACAAGCTCGAGAAGTGGGCCTGTGTGAACCTCATGAGGTTCACCAAGGCCAAGTTCAAGGTTCTGCACCTTGGTCAGGGCAACCCCCAGTATCGGTGCAGGTGGATCTAGTCCAGCCCCCTGCCATGGGCAGGGACACCTTCAGCTGGATCAGGTTGCTCAGAGCCCGTCCAGCCTGGCCTTGGATGTTCCCAGGGATGGGCCATCGGGCACCTCTCTGGGCCACCTGTGCCAGTGCCTCACCACCCTCAGCGTAAATAATTTCTTCCCTCCATCTAGTCTGAATCTCCCCTCTTTGAGTTTAAAACCATCCCCCTTGTCCTGTCGCGACAGGCCCTGCTAAAAACTCTGTCCCCATCTTTCTCCTAAGCCCCCTCTAAGTGCTGGAAGGCTGCAGTAAGGTCTCCCCGGAGCCTTCTCCTCTCCAGGCTGGACAACCCCAGCTCTCCCAGCCTGTCCTCCCAGCAGGGGTGCCCCGGCCTCTGACCATCCCCGTGGCCTCCTCTGGCCCTGCTCCAGCAGGTCCCTGTCCTCCCTGTGCTGAGGACCCCAGAGCTGGATGCAGCACTGCAGGGGGGTCTCACCAGAGCAGTAGAGGGGCAATTATAAAAGGATCTGAGTTTGCCTAGACCGGGGCTTTGCAAGTACCAGAACTACGTGCCTGAAGGCATATTTAGGCAGCTAAATGTATGTGAAACCCTGCTCCTCCCTGGCTCACCCAGACAGAACATTCCTGATGTCCCAGCCGCTGTCCCACCGTGGCAGCATGGTCTCCTCGGCAGCAAGGACTCTCCGTTCTCTTCTCCTGCCACTCTCCAGCAGCTTATACAATTTTTTTGGCACTTTTCCCCAAAGTCATTATTCTGGGTAACGTGGTTTGTTTGTTTATGCTTTTTGGTTTTAATTATACTTTTTTTTTTATTATTTATTGTGTCTGAAAAGCTCCAGGGCTTCCTTTCCTCTCCCCACTCCCAGATGGTCGCCTAGAAAAAAAAAGGAAATATTAGAATAAAAAAGGAAATAGTTTGGTTTCTGTAATGAATGAAGTTTGGCTTTTCCAGAGAGGATGTGGTAGAGAAAAAGGGGGGGGGGGGGGGATGGGGGGTGGGGAAGCGGCAGGTGTGTTTGGAGGGAAGGGTGTGCCCTGCCGTGTATTTTAAGCTCTGCTGGGTCTGTGCCACTCGTTTTACAGCACTTTGGTGAAAAGGGATCCAGGTCTCGCTCTGCTTTTAATCTCACCATGACCAGCTCAAAGAAACAACCCTCCCCGTTCTACGGAATCTGTTTCACTTATTTAATTAGATCTTAGTTCTCCATTATCCTCCTTGGGAGGAGGTGCCTTGGCTTATTTATCTAAGCTGCTTGGTCTGAAAGGATTTACATTTGTTTTTGGAGGAGGAGGAAGGAGCAGGTGGGTGGGGAGTGTTGGGGCTTGCCAGGCTGCTGGTTTCCTCTGCAGTGGACCTCCAGGAACAAAGGGAGTTGCTACAAAATCAGGGCTTCGAAGGAAATCAAAGGGTGAGATGACACTGCCTCTTCCTGGTGGCAAGAAGAACCAGAAGCCAGCTCTGCCTCCGTTACCTATAGTGGTACAATTCCCAGGGAGTGGGACTAGGATCTTGGCAGACCTCCATGGCTTGGAGATCCAGCCCATCCTGGTGACAATTCGGCTGCTGTGGCTTGGGGCGGCAGCAGTTCACTGTCACCCATGGCCATGGTGATTGTCCACACTTGTGGTCATTCATGCAGTGGGGTGAACAGCTGGCACAGGTAGAGGAGGTACACTGCGCCTGGCCACAGATGTGGAGTTAGCCCACATCCCCATAGGTGCCAGTGGGCCACCTCAGCCTGCTTTTGGACAGCATGTTGGCTTTGTCAAGGGTGGTGCAGGTCTGCACCTTGCCAGACTAGAGCTGGGATACTGCAGATCCACCCACCGTTTCAGCATCACTCACCAGCAGCTTGCATGCTGCCTCGGGGCACTCTGTAGAGAAGAGAAGCAGTATGGACTGATAGCATCTCATCCTGCCGGTTCATAGAAACCAGTGCTGGAGCGTGCATTGGGTGTGCTTAGCGTTCCTGCAGGGAAGCAGGTCTCTGGGGTGGGTAGGGAGGCTGTCCCAGCTAAGACACCTTTATCTGGGACTGGCTTTGCAGAGGCGTGAGCTGATGGCCTTTAGTTGCCCTTGTCATGGTCCAGGTGTTTTGGTGGGACACACATCTCAATATGAAAGGTCTGACTGAGACTCCTTGTTCTGCCAGAGGTGGGACTTCTGTGGTCCTCTTCTGGTTAAACACTTAGATGGGTGCTCTGTGGGTCGGGGTTCTCTCTCTGTTTGTTTTGCTGGGGTTTTCCTTGGGATTTGGGGACATCATCTATTTTTACCTCCATTCCCCATCAACACCAACCACGATGCTTCCTGTTCTCCCATGCGGTCTGTAGAGCCAGTGCTGCCACTTGCTGCTGCTGTCAAGCTGCTTATTGATAGCACGGACTCAGTCATGGTTGGCACCTGAATGAATTACTGCAATACAAATAAATAAGAAAAAAAATAATAGTATTTGCAAGAGCAACGGTTGGAGATCTAACATTTATGCAGGGCCATTCATCAGAAATGACACCCAAATGTTCTGTAAACTCACATGCACATAAAACGCCGCTTCCAGGCTTCAAGGCAGCATCAGCTGTTTAATAACAAAACTACACGATGCTTCGGGACCTGAAATGGAGAATTACTGCCGCCACTTGGAGCTGCAGGGAAAATTTGAGTCCAGCAATAGGATGAACTTCACTGGAAACTGGACAGGACACTCCCTATGAATATGACATGGACATTTTATTTATGTCTTCCAGTGGGCAAAACCAGCAGCTCTACGGCTTATCTGACAGTTGTCACCTCTGCCAGCCAAGCACCCCCAAGGGGGACATGGGTCCTTTTGAGTTATGGGTGACTGATGCTCAAGAAAGTCCCGAGTAACCTTACAGGTTACTCATTTGCTCAGGAAAGTGGTGTCTCCAAGCCTGTTGTCACTACTTCTTGCAGAATTTGGGTCTAGCGTGTCTGGGATCTACCAGCCTGCAAGGTGGCCTTTGCTCCATGGGACCCCTTGGTCTCTGTTCCCGTGGAAAGAGCCTTTCCATGCTACCTTAACCTTCTCATTGCATCATGTTTAACTACACGCAGCAGAGGAGGAGGTTGGGAGGGAGGAGAAAAGTTTACTTCTTGCCCTCTTTTTTCAGTTTAATCCCAAAATAGTATTTTTATTTATTTATTGGCTCAGGCCTTCTCCTTTCTCCAGGTTTTGCTGAGCGTAAGACCTGAAGATTTGCATGCTTGATCAAATCTGATGAGAGTAACCAAATCAGCAAATGTATGGACCTGAAGCTAATTGGCAGGTGATGAACTCCATGACTGCAATGAAGATGAGCCTTTCTGTAGAGGATGTTGTACCTTGGCACAGGGACACCAGTAAAAGCCATTGGCAACTTTTAAATATAAATGCCTTTGGGGGCTTTATTTTTAGGTTGCCTTGCTCTGTGATGGGCACACGATCAAAGTAAAAGCAAAAAAGGGTGGCAGGAGCATGGTGACCTCAGCTAGGTCAACAATGAGCTTGAGGTTAAAGTCCAGAAGATTCACCAAAACTGCGTGGTCAAAACTGTGACCATTTGCAACTTGAGAATTAAGTTCTATAAGTTAATCATGGTGATGTGAGAGAAAACATTCGGGGTATTCATTGTCGCTTTTAAGCATCTTGATTGTCAATTAAACAGAGAAGAAGAGAAACATGACTGATGATAGTCACTGAAGTTGCTCAGCGGGGATTTGCAGGCAGCGTTGTTATTGCATTATCCGTCTGCCAGCAGTGCTCCTCTTGTCAGCCTTGCCTTTATAAATCGTCCTTTTTTCAGATGTTTGCACCTTGGAGTTTTTTTTTGAGGCTGGAATTTGGTATTGAGGACCGTGGTCTTCTCTTCAACCCAAAGGCACCAGACGTTGGTGCAGACTTGGTGTTGGCCGGTGCCCTGGATTGGTTAAATTAATCCCTGATATACAATTTTGGAGTCTTTTTTATTCCTTTCCAAGAAGACAGATACTTCTTGGTCAGCCTGTTGAGAAGCATAGAGATGCCATGTGAAGCTGCAAGCTGGAAACAAGCAGCAGGGTTTCTTTAACAATCGCTGTTTCAAATGATAAGGCTATAAATGAGCCCTTTGATAGCATTCAATTACTGAGCCGATGCATTAATTTACTGGGCTCAGGTTGTAAATTTAAAGTGACCCATTGTGGATAACTGGCTAGCTGAAAAGGGTCACATAGACATAGTCCAGCTGGCTGAACAAAAATGCACATCGCTCTCAGCCTATCTGAAGTAAAGCAAAATATACTGTCTTTGGCTGTTCTTGTTACACAATAACAGGAAGATTTTGGTGGGAAAAGAATGTTGCAGGTGGGAACAGAAAACTACAGAAGAGAAACTAGGGGCGGGCTTGGTATTTAGGCAACTAACCAATAATGAGCTTAACTTTTGTAATATGTATGAGCTAATTATAACAAGGCATAAAAGGTGACTGTAAGAGACAATAAACGAAGTCTGCTGATCACTCATATTGAGTGACTGTGTCTTCCCTCTGTTGCAACAACCCATAATAATGACGGGCTTCAAAAAATAAACATCAACTTGTAAATTAATTTAGTGTCAGTTTACAAGTAACTCATTTTATGATTCACCTTCAAAATATGAAAAAAGAGGGTGTTAACTTCTTTTTTTGGGCTGTTGATGTGACTGGAGTATCCCACTTCAGCAGCTTCATATGTACATGTGCGTACGTACTCCTGCAGCACCAACTGTGTTATTTTTTAATGCCTTTTTTTTATGTCTTTTATTATGGACTGAGCTCGCAACACTTCCTAGCATGAGTGATTTTATTCGCCTGGCTAGTCCATTGATTTCAGGACCATACCTTCTTTGGGACTGTGTGTGCAGGGTTATTCTAAGCCCCGTTATCTTTATCGGGCTTTGAATTGTAAAGAAATGCCTGGCCATCCTTGTAAAATACCTGTTTGTTCTTGTTTGCAGCATGCAATCCCAGCTTAGAGCAAGAGGTTGAAAAACTATCGTGTTAAAACACAGCATGTTTTAAACGTGCATCGTTCTAGGGAGAAGCAGGGGGTAGGAGGATGTCTTCACAGCAGTTGCTGATGTAGCTTTGGAGGTCACTTTATTTACACCAATAGTGAACTACAGACCTGAGACTTCTTTAGAGGAACATGTCGGAGCCTTTAGCAAAGCCCTGGGGCAAAGTGCCATCAGCCCTGGCTGTGGATATGCTTAGGGTGGTGGCATCTCAGAGTTGGTGATGCTGAGTGGCTCTTCACACGGTGATCTGTATCGGACCTGGACCACTTCCCCAGGATGCACTTTCTGCACAGCTGCAAAAAAAATATGCGATATTGGGACTGTTTGTCATGTGGCCAAGGTGAACAGCAGGATCACTTGGTTTTAGGGGGGGTAATAGAGGAAAAAGGCACTTTTGATTTTGAAACATGAGTAATTGGGGAAGATGCTGCTGTGCCAGGTGCTGAGCCTCCCTTCTTTGGGCATCTGCAGATGCACAAGCCATTGGGATTGCTTCTCTTCTGGGAAGTGTAGCTCAAAAGCAGGCAAAGGTGTTAAATAAGAAAATCACACCCCTCCCTCCCCCCCCCCCCCAAAAAAAAAAAAAAATCTGAGGAGGAAATTAAAGTCACCTACCAGTCTTGAGCAAGTTTCCTCTGTTTTGGCAGGAGTTATTGCAGTGTTGGAAGGGAAATCTGCTGTAACTTTCCATTGTTGCTGCCCGGGGGTGCTGGATAAAAGGGATGGAGATGTGGGGAGTGAGGGTGGGGGATCAGGGTGCTGGCAGCAGGACTTTTGGGAGATAACACTCCCCTTCACCCCACCCAACACATGGTGGCAATGCCTTCCTTGGTGTAATAAGTCAGGGTATCCTCACTTCATAGGTGGTCCTGCTGCATGAGCATCCCTCATGAGATGGTCCTTGGGGGCCTGATATTGGGTTCAGGGGTGGCCAGTAGGTGTGTGGGGGTTAACCCCGTATGGTGTCAAGCCTCTTTTCACCCACCTCGACTCAGTGCTGCTGCAATTTTGACCCTGGTCCCTATTATCACATGCCGGTGCCTCCTAGTTGCTTGACAGCCTCAGTGCTGTTAATGGGACTTGGTCATTCCCCAGTGCTCCTGTCCTCCTCCTCCTCCTCCTCCTTCTCACCAGCAGGAAAATGCTGCACAGCCAAGGGGGTCTGGCACAGCCACACTCCTCTGCTAGCCCCTGGGCTCCCCAAAATGGGCTTCACAGCTTGCTGGGCTACTCTCTCTGTCATGAACTCTGGACCTCTGCAGTCACTGGAGGTGAAGAAGCTCTGCGTAGAAGAGTGGCTTCTTGTCAATGGGGTCCCCAGCCCCAGGAGAAGACCTGGTGAAGGGTGAGGAGTAGTGTCAAGCCATCTCTCCTGCTCTCTGTTACCTCAGATCCATGCAGCCCACCTGGTCCCACAGGGATGCCTTCAAACCAGGCTTATTGGGAGGCTCTTCTTCGTTATTTCTTCAGCTGGACTCTGCCACGTTGCTTCTAGAGGTGAAAAAGGAGTCTGAAGAAACATGCTGCCTCCAAGTCGGTGGGGGTGGCTGTTCCTCTCCGATACCCTCTCAGTCCTTGGAGCACGTGTGCTGTGGATGAGTAGTAAAGGTATTCCCATTGTATCTTCTAACTGGATGTACCAAATCATAGAATCATAGAATCATTGGCTTGGAAAAGACCTTTAAGATCATAGAGTCCAATTGTTAACCCAAGACTGCCAAGTCCACCACTAAACCATGTCTGTAAGCACTGCATCTACACATTTTTAAACACCTCCAAGGATGTTGATTCCACCACCTCCTTGGACAGCCTGTTCCAATGCTTGACCACTTGACATGCTTGCGTAGGGACAATATAGGTTCTCTATCATCTTTTGTTCAGGATCAGGTGTCCTGAAAAATGTTCTTTAGCTCAGATGTCACATGTGGACTTACTGAAGATCTGCTTTTTGGGTGGGGGTGAGGTTAGGTCATCTCAGAGGTCCCTTATAGATAAAATCCTGTGCATTTCTTGAAAGCTGTCTGGTATCAGTGAGGGTTTTCAGCCTGTACTTCTGATGGAAGGATCTGGAGGGTGATCTTGAGGTGGAGAGTGGAACCTGGAGACAGCCCATCGGCTGGACTGCTTATCACACCAGGAGATCACTCCATGATGAGGCCTGAATTTAGAAACAGCATGCATGCAAGGAGGGAATCTAATTGGCCAAATGCATACTAATTCATAGTAATTACACATGCAAATTAGTAGCATAATTTTGCATTTGTTTTGTGCAGGCATTTATGCACAGCGTTTCCTGCAAAATGCTGGGATGGTTTCGTGCCAGCTGTGGTCCTGGATGGGGGCATGCTGGTGATCTCAGTGTCAGGAGAGGTTGAGGGTATGACATGCTCAGGCATGAGAACGAATCCATTTTTCCATGGGATTTCCAGAGCTATGTGCTTCCCTGCCCCTGGAAAACTGCTTCACCTTCAGCTCAGTTCTTTTGATGGCTGTAGGGGAGAGCAGACATGCAGGAGGGGCATCCCTGAAACTGCTCTAGGAGATGCTGCTTACTTTCTTTCTTCATATAAAATAAATGAATGAATGACCAAAGGGACTTTTTTTTTTTTTTTGTTCTTTAGAAGGCACTTAAGCTTTTTAATCTTTGCCGAGTGTGTCATGGGCTGGAATCTGCATAGACCTGTGCCTGCTTCATTCCTGCCTGCTTTGCCTGTCTGAAGAAGTCGCATTAGACGCAGTTTGCTGCCTGTGCTATCCAAAACTACCGTTATTGCTTCACACTCCGGAGCCTGATCTGGGATGTAAATCTCAAGTCTGTTTTGCCTTTCAGTTCATTGCATCCTGAAGCCTTTACAAGGACTGTCCTAATGATGTCAAAAAATGTTTCTTAATCTCTGTCTGCATCTGTCTACTTAATAGCTATGTGTATTGATGGTGGGCAATGAAGAGGTTTTGATGCTCATCTAGCATGCCCAGGTTGCCATGTAGGTTAGAGCATCCGGATTTCTGTCTGTAGGCAGTCCCTAATAAACACCAAGAACATTTTTAGCCACATCATGCCATCATATATTAAGTGTATGTTGTAGTTTGGTTTATGTTTTACATATATTACAGGCATACCTTGGGAATCCAGGTTGCTTGGTTCTGTTTAGAGCGTATCTATGGGGGCTTTGGGAGGAATGGGGAAGCAGTTAATTTGCATCTCCTTTAAAATTATCAAAAAATGGGGTGCTGTATGTAATACAGCTGTAGTTGTCGTTTTTTTAGGGTCATCTCTGTTGGAGCCTTGTATGCCTGGAAACTATAAAGTAAAAAGTAGTCCCAGTTTTCCATGGCTGCAAATCCCCCATGTTAATTTTCACATTGCAACAATTTGTACTTTAAAGGCACCATTTTAGTAAAGCTTAATGTTGCCTCTCCTGCATTTTAGACTTACATAGTTTTGCAAGAGATAATTGCCTGTTTGGGAGACAAAAAGCTAATTTTGCCTAGGGCTCTATTCTTTTTCTTAACAAAATTGATCCTCTTTGGGAAGCGTCTTGCAAGTAGTGAGTCTTTGGATGAGTCTGAAGGGGAACGAATAGGTGGATGATGTGCAGGTGTGGCTTGTAAAAAAAAACCCCAACCATAAACCATTTTGCTGCTGCACTGGATACCACTTCTGAACACCTTTTTCTTGCATGCTCTGCCTCATCTTAGGCTGCACCATGAGCTCCTGGGGATAGGGACATCTTTGTGGGTTTTGGCAACCACCGTGGTGGGTTCAGCATGGGATGTGCACCCCCAAAATATTTGCCATTGCACTTTTCTTTTGCTCTTAAGCTGTTATTGTTAAGATTAAGAGATGGTTTTATGTTGTTCCAAATATGCAAACGTTTAGACAGTGCAACCTGAAGCAGGCGGCTCCACGCAGCCTCTCAACGTTTCCCCAGGGCTCCCTGCATCGTGCTGGCCCTGGGGCTGGTGCTGCCTTGGGTGGCTGAGGTGGCTAGTGAGAGTCTGGTGACTCAGTTGCTGGGGGACACCTGGGTGGCTGAGATGACCTAAAGGGCTAAGTCTTCCCTCCTTGCTGTGCTGCATGCTCAGGGATGTCCTCTTCTGCTCCCCCATCTTGGGCACCTCTCCATCACATTGGGCTTGTGCTGGTGAGGCTCCTCCAAAGTCCATCACCAGCATGTTCCCCTCCACACCTTCCCGTGCACCCTCCCTCTCCCTCCCTGCAGCTAAAGCTCATCATCTAGCCACCTCCAGGTCAGATCCTTCAGCAGCTGAGCAAGAGGAGGCTCCACTGCAGACACGGCTGGTTGGCTAGCCAGCTGCACGTAGGTTATCAATAACAATTCATTAGGAATGTAAAGAGGCAGTGTATCTGCATGGAGCAGCTTTTCTTCATGGATGAGGGATGGATGCTGGTGGGAGGATTGCGTAAGTGGCTTTACTGCATGGTTGGGTTTGGGAAGGGGGCTGTGCTCGTGCCTCTGTATGCGGCTGTTTCCTAGAGGGACAGTGGTCAGGTTTTGCTTTTCTTTGGAGGTGGAGTTGCTCAAGATGAGTCTTCAGGAGGGCGAAAGGAAAAGGGAATCCTCTTCAATCCAGGCAGAACACGGCAGAGGCCTGTGGGAGAGGTTTGCAGCCCCTCTCGGTCAAGATCTGATCCATGTGGAAGTGGCAGGTCTTCAGTCTTTACTTGGGGCTCACTTTGTTGAGGCACACTTGGTAAGGTGACTTTGTGCAGGCTGGTGCAAGGTCACCTGACATCTGCACCGTTTCTCACCCTATTCTGCTTCTAGTTTTAGTTTGCAAAAGGGCTGTAGCTCACTGAGGCTCAGACCTGACAAAGGCACCAAAAGCAATCCCCAAGCTACATGCTTGCTCCCAGCCCCCCCTCAGCTTTGCTGGTGGAGATGGGGGCGCTGGTGGGGTTGCACATTAACCCTGCAAAAATGCATGCAATGGAAAAAAGCTAGGCCATTTCCATCACTCAACTCACTGCCTAGCTTTGCAAAGCCCACTGTCTTCCAGTTTATATTAAACTAAGGACGGGGGTGGAGAGCTGGTTTTATTTTTTATTATTTTGACATGAACGGTTAGAAATTCTTATTTTAAAGAGGAATGAAAAGGCAAACTTTGGGTTTTAGCAAGTGCTCAAAGAAGCCTGTGCAAGGGTGTCTTGCTCTCCTGCAGGCATCTTCCATGACTGGAGCAGGTCGCTCGGGCATAGCATGGCTGTGGTTGTCACGGCTCACGTGGAGGCAGCTGAATAAGCTGGAGTGCTGTTAACAGGGAGCTGCCGCTGTGTGAGGCAGCTGTGCACAGCTGTACACTGTCCCGGGTTGCTGGGTGGCTCTGAGAGATGGTGCTGGGTGCAGGGTGCAGGTGGGGATGGCATGTGGCCTGGTGGGATTCAGGAGATGCTGTGGTCTCCTCATCTGGAGATGAGGATATGCTGCCTTGGGAAGCTGCGATGAAAATGCCTTAAAGAGGAGCAAGCTCTGATATCTGAAAAAAGAAAAGTAGGACTTGGATGTATCTGCTGCAATTGATAATTTCAATTTTCTTGTTTACAGCCGGTTGTGGGGTGAGGGCTTTATGGCTGGTGCAGGCAGAGGAGCATTGGTGTCTGTAGAGGGAGAGCAGACCCGGAGCTGGGCTCAACACTGCTTTGGGCTGAAGGGATGCTGTGATGTTTGACAGCAGCTGAAGATGGACTTGGTGGCTTCTCATCCGTGCCCACTGCTTGGCAGGTGTGCTCATGGTCTGGTGCAAAGCCTAGGAAGCGATGATCAGTGCTGTCCTTTAGGTCTGGGCATCTCTGCTCTGCCCCAGAGGTCCCACACATGGGAAGATTGCTCTGGATGAGGGTGTCCCGTGTCTCCAGGCAAAACCGAGTGTCTGTGGCCGGCTTTGTGCCACCTGGCATCCTTTCTCTGCCATAAGCTTTGAGTACCTGGACTGGGGCTGGACCAAACTTTGGATGCGCTGGCAACTAAAGCAGGAGGCTTTTGAGTCCCAGTGTGATGATGGGTAGAGAGGCAGTGAGCCCTCCTCGGCTCTGTCAAAACCTTTTCACCCTGTTCAGGCTAATCCCCGCTGTCCCTGCCACTCGTTTGCTGGTACTGAGGGACATCAGTTGGGCTTGCCTTCCTGTCTGATACAGGTGCTTCTGCTGGCAATTTGGCTTCAGGTTATTTGGCTTTTTTGAAGTCCCAGTAGAGTGGATCTGTCCCATGATATTCATCCTTTCCTGACTCCCGCGCTCCCCAATCCATCTTCTTGCTGAGTCTTGCCTGAGCCCTCTTGAAGTGCGTGTGTGATGCAGGAGAACTTTTGTCTACGGACAGTTGTTTAGTTGGGGTTCCTCTAAGGTTTTGTTTTTAGTAAGATGTACCATCAATACTTATATAGACAGTAGAGACTGTGGGCTTCTTTCAGGGTGGTCTTACCTTAACTTATGAGAATATGACATTTGTGGCTTTCTTGTCTCATTATGCCTGAACAGGGGAGTGAAAGATGGCTCAGCTATGGAGATCGTTTTGGCTGAGGAATAAAGCGAGAGTTCTGGTCCTTTTGCAGGGGAGGATGCAATAGGTGAGATACTGAAACAACAAGACAGAGAGAGAGATTTGGAAAAAATGGGTGATACCATGATGTGGGGCTTGTAAGGGTGGCTGGGCATTTGGGAGACAGTTAATGAGCTGCAGGTGAAGGGTCTGACCTGGAGGTGGCTGGAGGATGAGCCTCAGCTGTGGGGAGGGAGGAGACAAGCCCATGGGGGCAGTGTGGAGACAATCAGCTCGGTGATGGACTTTGGGGAAGCCCCACAGCATGAGGCTGTTGTGATGGAGGGGTACCTAAGATGGGGCAGCAGGAGAGGACCTGCTGAAATGTGTGGTGCAGCAGAAGTAGGGCAGTGGAAAACACTGCATTTTCAAGCTTTTCTTTGGAATGATGAGGGCAGACAGTTTTTAAGGCTATTTTTTGAGTGAGCACAGCTGGGACTCTGCTGTCATTGCAGCCCTTTGGGAGACAGGACGTGGGGAGAGCCACCAGCGTGGGCACCATGGCTGGGGTGCTTGGTGGCACCTCATGCCAAGGGCAGTGCAGGCAGGGCTGGAGGACCTGCCTGCTCCTCCCTGCCCACAGTGTTTCGCTGGCAGCTTGCCATGAGGAGCAGCAGAGCAGGGTGTTCCAGCACCCTGGCTTTGCTGGCTGACCAAACCCCGCGCTGGGTGGCTTTGTGGCTGTGATTCCTCATTAAAAAGCAACAAGCAGGGAGAAACCTGGGAGCATAAATGTGTAAGCCTGGTGCTAAACTGAGCCAGATGCTGCTCAGGCTACGATGCCCCATGGTCCACAGGAGTGAGGATGTGGAAGTGGTTGCCTGTAGCCTGCGTGGGGGCGGCAGGGAGAGGAGGGAGTGGTGCAAGCCAGAATAATCCCTTTTTGTGTTTGTTTTTTTATTTTTATTTCTTATTTTTCATTTTTTTCTTCTGGAGCATTTTGGTTTCGCCCCTGGACAAAAGCAGGATAGTGCAGTGTGTCATTTCCTCCCCAGCAGCCATTCAGTGTGGCACCCGTGTGGGCTCTGCCACCCCCTCCCCTGCCCCAGGCACAGATTGCTCCTTGTTCCAGTTGTCTGTACCACCCAGGGTTTCCTTTCCAAGTTTTCTCACACCCTTTTATAGCTGTGCAGAAGAAAGCTTTAAAGCCACACAACTGAGGAACTGAGTAGGTAGGAGGGATAGCTTTAAAAACCAGGCGTGTTTCTCTGCCAGGCCGTGGTGATGGAGATGGGCTGGGTGAGCTCTGGTGATGCCCTGCGCGAAGATCAGGTTCAGCCCTTAAATAAGCTCCTGTCTCGTAGCCAAGAGGGCAGCTGGTCATGCATGCTGTATATCGATGAGTCTTTGAAAATGAGAGCAGCTGCATTTTTAGGTCCCAGTCCAGACACAGACTGCGAGGACTGGGTTCTGAGCGGGATGAATTGAAGCTGGCGAGCACTGTTGCCCTTGCTGGAGAGCTGGCTCGGTGCGGTGGCCCTGATGCTGATGGTCAAAGCATCCAATACAGCGGCGTCTCAGACATTTTGGGGATGAGGGAGAAGCCCAGATTTCCTGATCTGAGCAAAGAGTCAGCATTAGGCTGTCCTGCTTCCTATTTTTCTTGAGCTGATCAGCAGTTTCTTTCACTAAGGAATTATCCCCTGGGCAGGACCTTTTGCCCTCAACAGTTTGCTTAGGTGACAATCAAACAAATGACCTAGAAATAAGCGGCAATTCATTACAGCCCTCATTTAGCATGCAATAAAATGCACTGTATACCTTGTCTTTTGGTCAATAACGTGTATATTACACAGAGGAAGCATACAAGTCAATGTCTTTACATCAAATGAAGGCTTCTTGCAGACTCCTTTTTGCTGGAGTCTCTTGGCCTGGATGACAGATCACTGTTCAAATGATGGGGAGTGATATTGTTAAACAGTAATTGGTTACTGAATTATTTAGCTGCACAATCCCTGTAGCAGCAACACCACCAGCAAACACTTAACTCGCAATTGTCTCAGCTGGGAAACAAATACAGGGCACTGCAAACTCAATGGAGCCCAGAGGCAGAATAATTCTGTAGAGACTGTGCTTTAAGAAAAAGGTTTATAGTTATTTTGTTGATGACAGTCTCATGCAGTGGAAATTGTATGCTAATCACTTATCGGCTGCTGCCTTTTCATTTGTAAGCTGAATTGTGCTGCTTTTGTAAGGAAAAGGTAGTGTTAATCTGTTGCAGGTTCCCCAAATTAAAGGCCAGCATCTCCCTGTGCCTTCTGAATTCAGCAGTGTTTGCTGCAGGTGCGGTTGAGTTGTAACTCATGGGCTCCTGACCTGGGTTCCTGTAGGAGACAGGCTAATTCACAACACAGCCTGACTTGGCAGGCAGAAAACCCAACCCAAAGCAAGCATTACGTCCCGCAAAGCCTTGTTGCAGCGGCTTGCAGCTGCTTGAAGATCACCAGCTCTTTCCACACATGGTTCAAGACCAGGTGTTGCAGTGGAGGTGCTTTTTTTGCACTAACCTAGAGCAGAACCTAACCAACCATGATTCTCTCCCCAGTTTTCAGCTTGGCCATTGCTGAAAGTCCTCTGCCTTTGAGGTGCACCTAGAAAAATGACCAGCAGATACTGCACCAGTGCACAACTCGCTCTTGGTTTTATTTCCCCGCAGGTTGCAGGCGGTGGGGCCAGGCAGGAGGCTTTGCATGCTGATACCTTTTAGTACCAACTCCACTGCAAATGCAGCCCTTCATTTAAAGCAGTTCCAGTTCCTCCCCTGCCAGGCAGTTTCTTCTGTCCCTTTGGTGTCTGTGTGTGTAGGAGTATCTAAGAACTGCCTGGTGACCCTTCAGGGTTTGCTTTGAATTGGCCTGTGGTCTGGCAGCTTAAATACATTTCTCCCATGTCGGTGCTAGCTGTGTTCTCAGTGTGGTGCTCAGGAAGGATGGCATGACCCTGATTCAGTGTGTAAGATGCTCTTTTAAAATTGATCTTTGGGCTTTTAATTAATTTGCTCCCGTGGGCAGAGGGCAAGTTGAGGGGGGTGGGGAAAGGAGGTGCCAGCTGTTTGCAGGGGCTTGTTTCACAAGCTGCTAGTCCCAGCAGTGCCCAGTGTTTGCTGTGGGATAGGCTGTTCCCTCACTGCTTCATTATTTGAGATCGTTTAGCACTGAGGAATTGGGAGATTCCCCTCATTTAGGGCCTTAGGCTGCGGTACGTGTCATGGCACACCCTGGAGCAGCAGTGGGTCTCCATGAGCATCCCCAGGGACCAGCAGATGAAGCTTTCCCATCTGGCCATGTAGGCATGACCACTGGTAGGTGCTCTGTTGACTTTTCCAATCTTAGTTTGATCATTGCTATTAATTAATTAGAGAGTCATATGATGGTTCAGGTTGGAAGGGGTTTTAAGGGTTGTCTAGTTCCAACGTGCCTGCCCCGGGCAGGGCCACCTCCCCCCAGCCCAGGTGGGTCCCAGCCCCAGCCTGGCCGTGGGCACTGCCGGGGACGGGGCACCCACAGCTGCCCCGGGCAGCCTCTGCTGGCGCCTCACCACCCTCACGGGGAAGAAGTTGGTGACTTGCCCTGGTGCCTGGCAGACCCAGCACTGGAGCAGGGCTCTGTTTTGCTACATTTCTACTGTCTTACTCCCATCCAGTCCCATGGCAGCAGGTTTGATGCTTACTGGTCCAGCCCAGCTTTGCTTTTCCTTGCCTTCATGTAATCCTGTTGACGCTGTGTAACCAACAGCAGGATCCTGTGCTTCAAGCCTTCCCATAGATGTGTCTGGGGAAGACAAATCTTTCTAATAGAAGCCGGGCCTGTGACAGCTGTGACTTTCAAGCCTTGGTCTGTCTTCGTACTAAACCAGAAGATCTGCAAGACTTGTAACTTCCTGAGCAAGTGATATGTAAATCCAAATAGTTATAATTAACTTCAAAACACAAAACAGTCTGTCAAGCAAAAAAAAAGATCCTTCCTAAGCTTGGGATGAAACTGAGTGGCTTTTGATGTCACATTATCTGTGCCTTAAAAAAATCCAACTATTCCATAAATTCTGGATTGTAATAGGTAACTGATAACGAAGTTCTCACTTTCATAGGAACAGTTTCCAGGTTCTGTCACTGGGGTGAGCTGCTTGAGGCCTGTGTGTTTGGAAACAGGGTTATTGTTGTGTACATCAGCGTGCGGTCACTTAATTAAATACAATCAAGGCTTTGTGGGTCTCTGAAGACAGCAGCGTTGAGCAATGGCCGTGACAGACGGGACAGCAGGGCTGCTGCTGCTGCAGGGGATGGAGATGGAGCCTTTTGCACAGTCCCTATAGCTATATGTGATCTGTCTTGTAGCTGCTAGGGGCAGGCATGGGATGGATGGGGAACAGGGGAAGACCGTAAGTAGCTTTTGCTCTTGTCCATCTTCCATATGGATTTTTTGGGGTGCTGCATGGACCCCATGCATACAACCCAAGCTTGAATGACTTGGCCGTTGCTTTCCAAGCACCGTGCAGCAGCTCTGGCTTTGCTGTCCCACTGTCTCTTTCCTTCATGGAAACACTGGGTGAGGAGTTTCTTCCGAAACAAACCCTGCGTTGGCAAGGTGGTCCTGTCTCAGTTTCATGCAACCTTGCCTTCAGCATGGGGCTGGAGCTTGCATCCCAGGAAAATAATATGTATCCAGGAGGCCAAGACAAACACTGCCTGCCTGCTTTTTTTATGACCTTGTGTTGTTCTTCCCAGTCATCAGCACTATTCCCTTAATAAAGGACATTTTGATATCCATAGGGGACTTCCTTATTTCTCATGGTTGAAGCCAAGGTGGCTGGCAAAGGGAAGACTGGAAGGGACTGGGGTCTCCTGCTTTCTGCAACCCTTTTCACAGCAACATTTTGATTTAGATCATTCCAGTTCAGAACTGGGGATGGTGAGCAGGTTTTAAACTGAAAGAGGGGAGACTTGGGTTAGATCTTAGGAAGAAATTGTTCCCCGTGAGGGCGGCGAGGCACCGGCAGAGGCTGCCCAGAGCAGCTGTGGGTGCCCCATCCCCGGCAGTGCCCACGGCCAGGCTGGGGCTGGGACCCACCTGGGCTGGGGGGAGGTGCAGGGGGTGGGACTGGGTGGGCTTTAAGGACCCTTCTAACTCTAACCATTCAATGATCCTATGGAAAGGGCTGTTAGATTTTAGTGGGAAATGTAGGCGGTGCATTTTGAGGAGAGCTGAAGTGTTCCAACTAATAGCCATCTCCCCTGGGACTAACCCAGCGGCTGGTCTTATTCTGGTGACTTCAAGCGCAGATGGTGGCCCCACCTCCCCCAGAGCCCTCTGAATACCCTACCAGGAACATTGGGTAGGTGCAAGTAATTCAGCCCAATGCTTGGGACAGCAGCATCAACACTTGACTTGAATCCCCAGCTCCTGACATCAGATGCTGGTGTGGGTTGTCTGCTTTGGTCAGTGGAGTGAAGGGGAGAGGAGGTTGTGCTTCTGCCTTCATGGTTTGAAGGGGAAGCCTAGAATCTTGTCCGCCATGCAGACTTAAAGGCAAAGAAATAATTTGTTTAAGCCATGGGAATTTTTTTTTGGAAACTGCCAGAGGGGTTTTGAACCTCCAGGGCTTGCAGTTCCAAGTGCGACAATTAAAAGTTTGGGGTATTTAGTGAACTCTGCATAGCTGTTTTTCCTCTTTCATAGTTCCATCATACCTTCTAATTAATTCCCTTTAATTGCTTTTAATTTCCTTTCCTCCTTATTTCTCCCTCCGTATAACTAGTGCTGTCATCCTTTTAGTTTGCCTTTCATGTTGGAGAGTCTCTATTTGATTTTGTTTCACCCACGTTGTGTCTTGCAGCTATTTCATTCCTGGAAAGCTCTGGCTACAGAGATAAAATCTAAGTGGATTCAGAGAACCTAAAAGGATCGCATGCTTCATGGCTTGTTCTTTAGTAATATAGGAGGTAAACAGAATGTAATAAAAGATCCATCCTCCTTGGAAAACAGCCATTTTCCATCACCTGTATTTTTGTGGTACCGTCATTCCATGGATGCTCTTAGTCACCGGTGACAAGATAAAGAGCCTCCTGGTATCTAGTGCTGGCGGGTGTCTGAGGCTGGAGCGGGCTTTTAGGATGACACACTGTCTCACTGTATTTTGATTTACTCACTTCCACCATCCTATCCAGCAGCACCCCCAAATTCCTGCTGCTGGGACAGTTGGCATGAGAGCTGGCACCTTCCTGGCAGCTGTGATCCCTGCCTGGACAGAGGGGACACAGGAAGGGTGGCAGGGTGCTGGTTTTGACCAGGTGAGGATCTAGCCTGTTATTGAAATTTTGACATTTGTCTCTGACAGCTCTCAGTTTTTATGTGCGCTAAAGGGCATGGTGCGTTTTGATTGAGGTACTTCCCAGCCCAGTCAAAAATAAAAAATCAAGCAAAACTGCTGACAAACACTCAGAAGAGTCCTAGAGACATGGATCCATCCAGATGGATGGCTATCAGCAGAGCTCTGTGGAGCTTGGCCAATATACACCATCTGAAGAGCTGGCTGAGGGATGAGAATCATATATTTAAGTTTTCTACACCATCGCCCTTCTCGAGTGAAATTGCAATTGCTTTATCTGATCTAACCCCTTTTACTCCTGCTCCTCCATTCATAACGGTATTTAAACACTGTCTACCCTTATGTTTTCCATGGTCCAAAGCTACCAGGCCTTCAAAACCTTCTTGGCAGTTTTCCTCCCAGCTGCTGAAGGATTTATGTTTCCAGTGCTGTCATTTAATTGCCTCCAAGAACTGCAGGAGCAAGCAATGCTCTGAGTACAGAGCTACATTTCTGCTAGGCTGTGTTAGTGCCCAGCATCAGCCTGTCTAGCAAAGCTGTTGGCTGGACATCTACCCAACGGAGCTAAGCGAAGTGGTGGGGGCTTCCCCTCTTCTTTGGAGAAAAAAATGATCAGCAGCATCTCATTCCATCTGGAATTGGCCCTGTTGCCTACTTAACATTGTAATGCTGGTAAAGCCCTGGAACAGTTAAAGCTGGGATCTTGAGCAGTGTCCTTGAGAGTCAGCTGGGGACTTTGGTTTTGAGGAAGGTCTTGGTGGAGAGCAGGAGGTAGCCATGGAGCAGCAAGGACTGCCCCGGCTGCTGTGAGTTGGAGACATGCACCCATGGTAGGGTTGGGTTGTGGGACAGTGTTTCAGAGGCTGGTGGAGCAACTTCTCTGGGCTAACCCAGATGCTGGAAGGAAAGGAACAGCTGAGTTTGGATGCATACCATGATTGTGGAGTAAGCAGTGGAAGGAACGTGGTGCTGGGACTTCAAGGTGCCAGGAAGAGCAGTGCTAGGGGCAAATGCATCTTTTTGCCACCATAAAGACTAATTCATGCTACCTTGGAAGTTTAGTATGGATTATTATTCTACTAACAGTCTGAATAGTAGTAGTAGCTTGTGCTTGCAGGGACACCAACCAGTCCTCCCTGAGTGAGTAGTCTGTTCTGGTGAGTGCCCGTCATGGCAAGAAGGTGGAGCAGAGCGGGTGGAAGATGTTCGGGGTCGCTCCGTGAGCTGTAGACTCTGTTTGGAGATCCTAGCAGCCTGAAGTCCCCTTACAGGGTGGTACAGGGCTGTTAAGAAGGTGAACTGTCTGTCTTTGATGGGGAGAAGTATTACAGCACACACTGCCCTGTCCAGGTGGGACCAAGCTGTGGCCGGGAGTTAGTGGCAGCCAGGTTAGCCCTGGGGCTGTCCCTGCTGTCTAGGAGCACAGGGCTGAAGTGGCTCCGGGCCAGACAGTCACCCAGATGTAGTGTTTTGCAACAAGCTGATCTGAGTGCTCTGTGCCTTTGCATTTGTGGGTGAATCATCCAGCAAGAGCGAGTGAGCAATCTCCAGAGGCACTGAGATGGCAGTGGTGCAGGTTGCTGGCAGCCCCGGGCTGGGTGGCAGTTGTGGGGGGGCTCCTTGTACCTGTCCCGTCTGGGCACGTCCTCATAGCCGAAGCTGGGGCTGAGGGAGGGTGGCAGGCTGCAGACTTGGCCCCTCGTCCTGAGAGCAGCATCTTCTTCTTGGGACTTTGGCGAATCATGGAATCACAGAACGGTTTGGGTGGGACGGGACCTTCAAAGTCCCTCCAGCCCAGCCCCCTGCCATGGGCAGGGACACCTTCAGCTGGATCAGGTTGCTCAGAGCCCGTCCAGCCTGGCCTTGGATGTTCCCAGGGATGGGCCATCGGGCACCTCTCTGGGCCGCCTGTGCCAGTGTCTCACCACCCCCAGCGTAAAACATTTCTTCCGTCTAGTCTGAATCCCTCCTCGCTGAGTTTAAAACCATGCCCCTTGTCCTACCACGACAGGCTTTTCTAAAAGTTGTCCCCATCTTGCTTCTGAGCCCCCTCTAAGTGCTGGAAGGCTGCAGTAAGGTCTCCCCGGAGCCTTCTCCTCTCCGGGCTGGACAACCCCAGCTCTCCCAGCCTGTCCTCCCAGCAGGGGTGCCCTGGCCTCTGACCATCCCCGTGGCCTCCTCTGGCCCCGCTCCAGCAGGTCCAAGCAGCAGGACTTGGATATTCTTCTGCAGGGTGTGGTGAGGATATGCACATCTCCTCTTTGGCATATCTCTTCCCCCCAAAAAAAAGGCACCACAAGAAATTTTTGGGGAGCCAGCCTTGAACTACCACCCACCCAAGAGCTTGGCAGACCCTCCATCACCCCTGAGTGAGACAGGGCGCTTTATTTTCTCGGTAGGAACCAGGTCAGCTTCTCAGCTGAGCGTCCCTGGGTGCTGCGCTCCCGACTCTTCCTGCTCCCATCTCAATAACTGTAAAGATCGGGGTTGCCAAGGTCTTCCCGTTGCTATAGTGAGATTAGACAGGGCAGAGCCTGCGTTCCCTCTGCCGAGGCGAGAAAGCACTCCCATCCCTTCCCTGGGCTTCACCGGCGAGATTTTTGGTTTTTTTTCCCCCAACAGCAGCTACTAATTGCACCTGAAAGACACACCACGTATTTCACCGAAATTAATAATTCATAGCCTTTAAAAAAATAATTAAAAAAATTAATTATCGAGGCATTTTCTCTTGGAATCAACTTAAGAGACTCTCCAGCTAGAACGAGTTTGCAGCGCTAACTGAAGTTAAAATATTTATATTCGTAAACACGTTGCTCGAGCCATACTCTTCCTCACAGGCTAATTAGCAAGAGTCACGTTAGTCCAATCAGGAGGTGCCTGGGAGACACAAATTTGCCTTTTGCTTCTGGGCGTGGTGAGGAGATGATTTATTAAATGAATCTGAGAGCTGCGAGTCTGGCCAGACCTTTGAGTCAAACCGCTGTAGGAAAAAAAAACCACCAGCCGGAGCGTTTGCAGCAGAAGATGGGGTGCAGTCTTTTCGATACGGTCGATTATTTGCTGATGTGGAGGTGTCCTCCCCAAAAACTCCCGAGGACGTGAAGCAACTGACCCAGCGGCTGTCGTATTGCAGGAGGTAGTTTTTGTTTTTGTTTTCTTAGTTTTTATGTTAATTTTCTTGGTTCGCCGGGGGACTTGGTTTGGTTTACTTACGAATTCAGGTGAGATTTCCCCCAATATAGGAGCACAGGGCTAGGGGGATGGCACCTTGTACCTCCCCTCCACCTCCTTTTTTGGATTTAAAATGTTACTTTTGGGGCCGTAAAGTTTAACCCTCTGTAGCCCAGTACAAACGTGCCCTGGGAAGGGATCTGTGCCAGCTGCTGTGCCTGTGTGTGGGACGGAGGGTTTAGTTTGTGGGTGTTTCTTGAACTTGAGGCTGTATTTTGTGCATGTTGGGTGCTGCTCCCCCAGGATGTGGAGTGGGGTGAAGAACACGGGTCTTCTGGACGCGTTGCTGTGGGGTGCGCTCTCCAAAGCTCATGTGTTTGCTGGAGAGCTGGAGATCTTTGTATCTGTACACCTCTCTGATCTTGAGACTGGTGAGGAACATGCAAGGGAAGAATCTGGTGGTGGCCCCATAGCCTAGCAAAAGGTTCTTGGCTAGTGGCAGCCTGGTGAGGATTACTCAAGCTGAGGGCCTGTCGCTGGGTTTTTCTCTCTGAAATCCCCTTCTCTTCCTTGGGGCCCCATCAATCATTTATGCAAACCACACAAGCAATGACACGTGATCTGACCGAGCTCATGCCAGGGTCTTGCAGCCCAGTCGAGGCATGGGGCTCACTGCTGCATTTTGGGTAAGCTGGAGTGGGATTTGCAGAAGAGATGCTTGATGTCTGCCAGGTTTCACAGGTTCAGAGCAGAGAAATGGAAAATGCAAGCAATGCTGAGTTGGTGGCCTCAGGAGGGTCTGGTTTCCCATCCTCTGAGCAGATAGATATATTCTTAGCAAGGACTGAGATACGTTAGTCTTCCTCTCCAACAGGAACCCTCAATTTTTAGTGAGATTTTTGAAAACAGATCTCCCGAGCAGCATTGAAAGCTCTCTGTGCAAAGTGGACTGTTGTTAGGGATCCAGTTTTCTGTAGATAACAGAAATCTAGTTCTTATGGGAAGATTTTCTGATGGGTCCCAATTTGTGCTGCTCTTGATGCTTGCCTGCCGTCTGTCCTCATCTCTTCAGCTCGTTCTCTGCCGACCTTCCCCAGATGTGCTGAGGCTTACAGCCAGAGGGGCTTGTCAGAAGAACTTTCCCTTACTTTATTTGCAGAATATGCTGTAGCAAATGTTGCTTGATGTTGATTGCCTGGTCTGCTCTGCTTAAGCAAACTCAAATCTTGATGCTCTCCTTTGCTCCCACGACTGCTCTTCACCCATGGTCAGGCTGGAAAGCACCACTGTGTTCACACCATTTTCATTTGCTCTGTCATGACTTAATCTGATCATCATTCAGCGGTGATGGCTAAATGGCACGGAGTGTGCTCAGTGCTAATCACTTGAAGGAGGTGTATTCAAAGGTTACATCCTGGTGGTAAATGTCATGCCCTGTGCTGTTCAATCAGGGCTGATATTTATGTGATTGTGCTCCACTGTGCTTGGTGGAGAGCCCTCCTCCCAGGGAAACCCAGATATTTTGGCGGCAGCAGAATCTAAACTCCATTTCTGGAAAGTTTTATTGGCTTCTCTGCCCTTTTCCAGCAGATGGTTCCTGCTGCTTGGGTAGCAGCTGCCACAACGAGCACCCTTGATTTACAGCAGTGGGGACTTTTTGAAGGAGCAGCAGCTTCTGCTTCACTGTCGTGTGGCCCAGAGAGCAAAGTGTGACCTGGTGGCACTGCAGTTGGTGTCTCGGGTTGGTAGGAGGAGACTGGACCTGGATGGTTTCTGGTCCCAGCCCTGCATGCCTTTGATATAAAACAGAGGAGGGACTCTTTGGTTATTTGGGTGTCCAATTCTTTGATATTGTGGCTGGCCCTGCTGGTGCTCATCTCCCGCTTTCCCAGCAATGCCAGAAGACATGCATTATGTATGGCCACTAAAACTCTCACCCTGTTGCTTCTGATTACAGAGAAATTACAGGTTACTGGGCCAGACTGTGCAGCTGGTGATGTCAGTGGGGCTTTAATGCCCCAAGCAGAATTTGGTCAATGATGCACTATTAATTGCAGGTGCTCAGCAGCAGCCTGACCTCAGCCCCCGAGCTCTTGGTTATCTGAAGCCCAGATTTCACAGGGAATTTGCACGCCCTGAGACTTGCCTCAAATCGTTTGCATACATATTTTATTTTTAAGTCCTCCAAAGCTTTGGGTAAGGCATGTGTTTCAGGTGCTGTTTCCCATGACTCAGAGGGTAAATAGCAGTTGGCTGTGCTCACCTGGTTTTCTTGCTAAAAATGAATGAAGAACAGTTCAGGGGTTTGTTTCCTGGGAAGATGACTTCTATTTCAGTTGAGTTCATTTCTGATTATGGGCTGTCAAACCTCAGAAATTCCTAGCTGCCTGTCCACTCTCTTAATTTTTTACTTTATGGTTGGTTTTGGTTTTTTGTTTTTTAAAATGGGAGTGAAAAGGATAAATCCCTCTTTTAGTGGAAAGCCAGAAATATTCATAAGAACAGGTGGATTTTGCAGGACTTCTCATGTACAGCAAATGAAGATGCATACCTGGGTAGTGATGCAAGCTTGGTGAGCAGCCCAATTTTTTGGCAGTGGACACTAAGCACTGAGAAGCCCTATTATGAGCACATCAAAACATTTACATCCAGCTCCACAGATCTCCATTGGGTCATTTTTTGTGTTACATTGTACTGGGAACGTCATGGAGTATTGTCTTTCTCTGCTATGTTTAACACTTACCGAAGCTGTAATTATGGTCATTATTTCAAGGTTGTTGCCTGTTGTGTGGTGCCCAAGTGGAAAGGCAGAAAGACAGTACTGAATGATGAAGACATTGGCGTTGGTTTGTATTTATATCCAGGCAGGCTGTGCTCAGTGTTGGAGGAGACGGGATGATGCCAGTCTGGGAGGAGCTGATTGCACAACATGACAACAGAGAGGCAGATGGTGTTAGTTTGGGTCTGCAGAGACAGTGCTGTGCTGTGGGGAAGAAATAACGTGATGTCAGCGTTAACCTAACGTGGTGACAAAGTGATGTCACGGTGGCTCTTTGGAGGCAGGATCATGTGGTGATGTCTAACGCAGGGCTGCCCTGCAGCAAGCAGACATGGGCAGCGAGGTGGCTGCCCTTGCAGCTCCCCATGAACCTGCAAATGCACTTGCACATGGGTTTTTCACTCTTATGTTGGACCATTACCCCAGAGCAAAGACTGTTACACATCCCTCTGTCACATGCAGGAGCTTACTGAGATCAGCTTGGCTTGTTGGCAACTGTAGGTGAGATGTTGATGTGTTCCCCATACCTTTACTCCAGGATGAGCTTTCCCTGTCTGGAAGTCCGCCGGTGGTGGGCTGGAGGCTGGTGCTGGGCTCCCCTTCAATAGTCTGCCCTGTCCCTGGCATGGGAAGCCCGGCAGTACTTGGCAGCAGGATCTCTGTTGCTCCACATGCAGTATTTGCATTGATCAGTTTGCAGAGGACTTTGGGCAGCTTGGTGCTTGTTTCCATTGGTCTCGGAGGTGCCTGATGATGATTAACCCTCGTACAGGCTTTCTTCTGGCAGAAGAGTGGCCTTTGAGAACACAAGCTGTAGAGGGTTGAGGAAGGCAGTGAGATAAGGAGAAGCACGGAAGGGAAACCTGAATGTGAAGTCATCTTTGAAGAAATGGCTTGAGGCTGGGCTTCCTTCTGGAGGTGATGGCAGGGCGGCCCTGGTGTCAGTGGACTTGCAGGGGTGAGAGATTTTGGTAACAAATAAAAAGGTGATACCAGGGAGGGAGAAGGAGGTGGTGGGTGGTGAGCAAAGGGTGTAGGAGGGCAGCTGCCTGCAAGCCAGAGTGGGCAGGGAGGGGCAGAGTGTGTGACATCCGTGACATCCTAAGCGAGAGGGTGTTGGGCTTTGGCCACTGCTGTCACAGCGGCTCTGCAGGATTCAGCCAAGCCTTGTTATCGGGGAAGCTGCTGCTCCGGGGACACGTCCCATTGCTTCCTGAGACTAAATATATAAGGAAGAAATGTTTACGCTGAGGGTGGTGAGGCACTGGCACAGGCGGCCCAGAGAGGTGCCCGATGGCCCATCCCTGGGAACATCCAAGGCCAGGCTGGACGGGCTCTGAGCAACCTGATCCAGCTGAAGGTGTCCCTGCCCATGGCAGGGGCCTGGGCTGGAGGGACTTTGAAGGTCATCTGACCCAAACCATTTGATGATTCCTTCTGGGCCCTGGCAGCTGTTTGTTCTTGTCCGCAGCTGAGAACCCTGCTGATGTCCACCCTTGCTGAAGAACAGATATCTGTGGACAGGTCAGCTTGGGGGAGGAAGTGTGGTGAGCAAAAACCTGATGTTGAGGACTGGAATTCATCCCAGGAGGTGGAGTACCCCTGGGGGACCACCTGAGGGTTTCCCTGGCTTGGCCCCTGCCAGCCTGGGTGACCATGGCAGGTCACTCCAGGTTTTGTGTTCTTACTGCCTGATCTGTGGAGCATCTCTTTGCTTTTCTAGGGCAGACATTGTCTTTGATGTTGGAAGAAAAATGTTAATAGCTTGCCTAGTATGATGTTAATGCCCTCTCGGCTAGGCCTGTGTGTTGGAAGAAGGGTTCGCCGGAGTCAAGAAGACGCTCAATATGAGTTATGCATCCTGCTCAACTTTATTAGTTTCCAACACTACTCATATAGAACCGATACACATGCATATTCGTAAAGCAGAAATAAAATTGGTTAGTAGTCTCTAAACGCGTGCGGTTCTCACACCCCTAATTATCATGACTGAAATAAGCATTCTATCCATGTAGCTAATTGTGTTGCTGTGCTTCAGCCTTGTAGTTTGTTACTCCCTATTTTCCCGTACGGTCCCTATCTCTCTTGGCCCTGCACCTCTTTCCCAGCAGCTGTAGCTCGTTACAGCCACGGCCTGTTGGCACAACATAATGACTTGGTCTCAGGATTCAAGAGTAGCTCAAGGCTACCTTTCTTGTTACCTCCAGCACAGCAACTTCAGCACAATTCTGATTGCAGGCCTATTCTGATACCAGGCCTGGATTGTGCAGGTCTTCAGAGATTCTAAGGCCACGCTTCTGCAGCCATTCTTCTACATCTGTGGACCTCTGTAATATGGACAGTGAATTGTAAAGACAAAAAAATCAGCCAATGCCCAAAGCCAGTAGGTGTGGTTAAGATCTTCCACCTCCTTAAGCAGGGAGACATCAGAAGATCTGCAGTGAAATGACCCTGATTTGCACTAACTATCCAGACTTCTGGGTTGTTGACTCATAAAACTTGTACAAAATACACACAAAGTTCAAAATAACAGATGGATTGGATTTTCCCCTTAAATACAGGGGATCCCAAAGTTTGATATTTTGACCTTTGCAAACTTCATAGAAGGCAGTGACAAATTTGCATGGGTGGGATAATCACCTGGAAGGAAAGAAGTCAGTGAAAGAGTTTTTTGGCAGTGAGAAAGAGATGGGGAGCTGTAGATTGCTGGTCATCCAGTTAACCCAAACTGTAGCCAAGGAGCATCCATCCCACCAGGATATGGTAGCACCATTGTGTGTGATCCATCTGGTGGTAGATGGGAATGGCTCTGGAAAGAGAGGATGTGGGGTATGGACTGGGCAGCACACGGGAGGAGCACACAGCTCAGTCCCATCTGCTAGGAGGCATGAGCTGAATTTTGCGGTGGCACTGATTTCTGCTAATGAGCAAAAGGCAAGGCTTGAGATCTAGCTGCTTGATGGGTGTGTTGATGTTTTAGAGCAGAATGAGTGTGGATTAATGCAAAGTTGTTCAGATGTGAGAGGGAGAGACGTTTAATTCTCCCTTTTAAAACCTCTGTGGGATCTTCATAATTCATTTCTTAGTGAATTCCGTGGTGTGAGTTCTGCTTGGACTTGGTGTGTGACCTTGGCTAAGGCACTCTAGACTGAGGTGCATGAACTTGATTTTGATGGGTACCTAAACAAGGGGACTTGGTCCTCAGATGTGAAGCCCATGAGTTAATCTCATGTGGGACTCCCTGTGCATGTAAGTTTAGGCATATGTATCTGCTAATTAAAATCCCATTCTCTTTTGCCCAGCTGGGGGAGCAGAGATGATACTTTTCTCCCAAGCTCTGAGAGGTTTATGAGGCACCAGGAAAAAACGGGGCTGCAACTTCCCAGAAAAATACAGGGGAATTTGCCGTCTTCTGCTTGTGACAGTGACTTGTAAAGCCGACTGATGTTGGTGTACTAGTGACTGCAGACTGCCGAGGGTATATCTTGCAGGTCCTTCTGATGCTCCAGCTCTTTGCTCATCTGCGGGTGGACGTGGCCGCTTCATAACGTGGGTGGCTGAGCAGGAGGCGAACTTTTTCCTGCACTGCCGTCACACGTAGCCATTAAGTGTATCTAAACTCATATTAGGGCAAGTTTTCTGTTGTAGAGAGCAAACCCAGCATGGCCAGTAAGTGCTCTGGTGGTGGTGTCCATAGCAGCCCTGGCTTGCTCCTTGCTCTCCTTGCCCTGCCAGGTGGTGCCTGCAGGCAGGCTGTGCTGCCGGACACCCCTGCTCCTTCAGCTCTTCCCAGGATTGTACGCAGAGGGCTGCAGCGGCCTCCTTTGGGCTCAGAGCCATGCCCGGCACTCTCTGGGAGAAGCCAATGCCCTGGTGTTAACTTCTCCTTGGTCTTCTGAGGGTTCATGTGCAGAGCTCTTGCCTGGGCTGTGATTTAACAAAATGACTGCCATCTTCACATGGGCTTTTCAGGGCCCCAAATCCCCAGGAGAGCATCTGAGCAAGTTGGTTTTGCTGTCATTTTTGCTTTTAGTCAAAAGCTTTCCTCCCTTCCTCTTCAAACCCTTCCTCTGCTCTCTGTTTCCTCCACCAAAATCCTGTTTCCTTCTTCTCACCAGGTTTCCCTCCCTATCATGAAAATCCAAGCTGCATATTTTATGCTTGAGATATATATATATAAAATATGATCAAGGGTCTGAGCCCCTCCATTTCAAAATGCCTGCAGTGCCTGTGAAGGTTTCTCCTAATAGCTACTGCCTACAAATATCGACGTGGAGGAGGCTGGCATCTCAGAGGGCTTTTGTGCAGGAGGTCACTGTGTGCTGGGGTTCAGACCATCATTAAATGTGGGCTGGGTGGTTCCCCTCCCATTGATGGGTTTTCCAAACCCTTATTCCTATCTCCACGCACCCAGGGTTTATTCCAGGTTAAGAGTGAATTGTCTGGAAGAGTCCCCAGCTCAGTACTGCCGGTGTAAGTCATCTTCACTAGGCATCATCCCTAATTTTGCTCTCATTTACAAGGGTGCAGCTGTGATCGGTGCTGCTGGGAGCGTCACCCGTGCATGGTAATGGAGGAGTAGTCAGGGTTTTTAATCACTTATTCCAAGTGTTATTCCCAGGCTGTTCTGAGTCATGTCAAGAACTGCAAAACAAGGCGTCTAGCCTCTGTCCTTCACACTGGCGGCTGATGACAACGTCGCAGCGAGTGGTGATGTAGAGCGCGCCCAATCCTGTGTGCTGTGTGCTGGTTTTGGGCACACAGCTTCAGAAAAACAAGGTGCACAGCACCCTGTCTGGGAGGGAAAAGAAGTGCAAGGGGAAAAACAGGAGCCAAAGGGTGATTTGCAGCAATGACAGTAAGTACAACTCTTAAAAATTGTCTTGGAGTTGTGTTGCTGGTCTGCAATGTAATGTGAAACACACTCAAGCAAGAAAAGCCACCTGGCAGTCAAAGGAGATGTTGCATCTCGGGAGGTTGCTGTGAAGGCTGTGGTTTAGAGGCACCGTCTGCTCCCTGTAAAGACAGGTTGCTGTTAGGGAGCACAGATATATGTGTCAGGGGTGGGGGGGAGTGGGTGGGGGGGTCTGTGAAAAAAGGGATGCAATTATGCTTTCTCCTCTGTGAAGCCCTTCACCCTCGTGAGCTGATCAGTGCATGGAGGTAGAAAGGCTTGTGAGGGTATTGTACCCATTAAGCTGTGGTTGCTTAAAGCTTTAGCTGTGCAAGTGGGAAATGAGATGGTGAAACCAAGAGGCAGAGAAAGGGTAATAGACCGGGCAGCAAGACCCCAGTGACTTTGTGGTGAGCTGTTACAATCATGTTTTTCCTTGCTTTTGGCTGGAATTGTGCTGTGGGGAAGGTAAAAGGGATTAGATTTAAGTTGTTTAGTAGGTGTGAGAGAGGCTTCAAGTTCAGAGCATGTCCTGATTGTTGAGATCTGGCACAGTGAATGACACGTTCATCTAAAGGCTGATCCACAGGGAGTAATCGCTGGCTGAGCCGCTGCCCACTGATTTCCTATGTGGGTACTTTGGGTCTGAAGGAAAAATGAAATAGTGTCAAGGATAACCTGGGGTTCCAGATTGGAATAGACCATGTCACAGGCATCATGCTCCAGGGCTGTCCCCCGGATGAGTCAATGTGGAATATGTGGTACACACCCAAATGATGGTTTGGTGCCTTCCTCAGCTCACCCCTTTGTAAGACACTGTGTCCAACCCTGAGACTGTTCCCCGGAGGCATGTAGAATCATTGCTTAAGTTGTGTGTGGAGATGCGGTCAGTCCCCAGATCTTCACTCTTCCTTCTCCCTGTTCACTTACTTGCCTTCTGTATGGCAAATCTCAATCCTTAAACCTTGCTGGGTCAGCCTGTGCACCTTCAACTAGACCATCCATTTGAGAGGGCTCCTTTCACCTGGGGGCACACCGCCCCACGGAGCTCAGCCCTACTGGTCATCCCTGTGTCAGGGGCCCATTTCTTCTGGCCCAGGAGGGGTTTTTGAAGGAGCCTTCCATTTCTAGGCTGAGCAGGGTGGACCTCCGGTGGTCCTGACTGAGCTGTGCATCAGACCCTGGCCTGCAGCGTCGGCTGTCTGGGATGAGCTTAGACGTCGGAGAAGTCTGGTGAAGTCCTTTCATTAAACTGTACCTTGAGGGGGCTTACCTAGCTGAACTGCACGCTCATAAATCCCACGTGAAACTCGGAGCAATAGGAGCAAAAATGGAGTAGGAAACTGGCATGCAGAGGAGGACTTGTGCTTAAAATATGATCACTTCTTTTCAAGATGTCATGACATTTGCCATGCCTTTGGCTCTTGTATGAGCTCAGAGCCTTCCCAGCTTCCTGGTGATTTGGCCCCTGTATCTCCTCCTCTAAGGTGGAAATGTCATGTTCGGTCTGGCAGTGTGCTTTGTCCTTGCTGAAGGTGACCTGCCATCCCTACTCTCTGGCTGAGGTGGGCATGAGGACATGTTTCTCATGTTCACTGACAAGTGCACCTGGTAGTTGTAATGGTTCAGCGATAGCCCTGGTGAGATCCCTGCTAGGATCCTCTCTGTGCAGGAGATCTTGTGTGCGGAAGAGGAGGAAGAACGGAGCAATGTACCAGTATGACTGCTGTCCTCTAGCTGTTGGGTAGAAGAGATCATTGCTCTGAAGTGCTCAGGAAAAACTGCATCTTCTCATCTAGCAAGTGCAAGTAGCAACCTCTGATATTGCCACCTCAAAAAGGCCCCAAAAGAAATGATCTCACATCTGCAAACATCTGTGTGGAGGTTAGAGTCCTGGACCTAGTAGTGTTCAGCTGGTGAGACCTGAGCTTAGGCAGGTGTGGGTCCTGGATGAAAAGAGCCTTAGCAAGGTGCTGAAGCATTTCTTTGTTGGTTAATGAGTAGCAGTAATGAGCTTTATATGAAGAAACTACGAAGAAATTCAGAAAATAAATTCATTCAGAGGTCATAATGGTTTAGAAAAGACAACAACCAAAAATGCATGTAGTGAAGGGAGGCATAAATACCCCTCCTCTGCTCCTTGGGGTGGTTCCCAATGGCAGGAAGCCTCCTGTGTGCTGCCCACAGATCCAGGTCACATCAGTCCCTGCTCGGTGAACTTGCAGTGATAACTGGAGCCTCCTGATGACCCATGACAGGTCACTCTGAGCTGTGGTCCCACCAGGTGCTGCAGTGTCAGGCTTAGTGGCGATGGGCTGCTCAGAGAGGGATTGAGCCAAGACTGTTGGTGCCCAGATGTGCCCAATGGGGAGAAGCAGCCTCCTGGGAGAAGGAAACCTCCCATCTCTCTCAACTCAGCAGTCTGGGAGAGATTGGGTTAACATCTCATTATTGCTGGCCTGCTTGGGAGACAAAGCTGTTTTACTTTATTTTCTTTTCTTTTGATATTAAAGACATCCTTTAAAGACGTGTCAGCTCATAGGTTGTCACTTCTATGATTAAAAAAATTGTAGCCACTTGCCTGGGGTATATTTGAGAACAGCAAGGAAGAGACTGTTTTAGATTAATAAGTGAGGGCTTAATTAATTTTCATTATTTGAATAATAGTGGCCTCTAATTAATAGGTAATGGGCAGTCTCTGAATTAATGCGGGCATGGGGTCTCCAGTGATGCCATCAGGGAAGGGTTTTATTGCTGGGAAGTGCAGCTTTGCTTGATCTTTCTAGTAAATTTTGTAACTAGAAGAGCCAAAGCATGTCCATGATGGTGCGTGCTGTGCCTGGGGTGGCAGGGTCTTTCAGGGACAGCATGGATCCTTTGTAAATGCATCAGACCTCAAATGCAGCCAGGGTCTTGTTCAAGTCTATTGCTGGTCTACTGCAGGCAGAGGGCCAGCCAAGAAGCTGCCCTCATGTTTTAATCTGTCTTAAGTAGCTTGCAGAGTAGTTGCTTGTGTCGTGGACATGGGTTTTCCTCTCATTTTCACCCTTAAAAGCCTATCATGCTGTCATTTTGCATGTCCCTTCTTTAACAGGCAGATACCTTACTGCTTGTCTGGAAGCATGTGAATGGTACTTGTCTTGGATATATGCTGGAGGGGGATGTTTCTCTCTTTGTCTCTCTTTTCCTCTCCTTTTAAAATGCTTTGGTGATGCCAGCGTTTGTGGTAACAGTGGAATGGCATTGAATGGCTTGAAATACAGAGCTTGTTGTGAAACAGTGTTAATTTTTGGGGTGGGAAGGAGATAGAAGATGTGAGGCCAGCCTCTTTGCTGGAGGTACATCCTTGGCAGTAGTTAGGAGCCCACGCTCAGTGAGCTAGCTTCTGTGCAAGGAGCAAAATGTAGTCAGCATCCTGAAGAGCTCACCTTGTGAAATGAGACAAGCAAATGGATGCAGACATAGAAGAAAGCTGGGGAAGCAAAGGGACATAGATCTAGGATAACTGTTTCTTGGTTTTCGTCTTCGGCAGACTGCCCTAGGGTTGTCCCACCTTATTTTTTTGGTGATTATTTGGCCGTCTGTCAGTCTAGTGATTAAAGCATTCTTCCCTACCTCCTAATGTGCACTCAGTATTTCCCACAGAGATAATCCTGCTGCCTTTAGAGAGATGGTATGGATGCAGCCTTGACTCTGTGTTGGGGTTTGCACCCACTTGAACCAGCAGTGAGCTGGGACCTTATAGCTTATTCGGTTTCCTTTCAGTTAATCCACTTCCCCTGCTCAAAGGAAAACCTCAGATATCTACCCTGGGAGTTTTTCCTCTTGTTTTCTGCTGAACCCTTGTGAGACTTTGAGTGACGGATATAGGCTTTGTCAGAGGAGAAGCAGCATTCTGACAGACAGCAGGTATTTTGGAAATAAATGACAAAAAAGAGTGGGTCGTGGAAGTCGAAAATGTGCGTTTTTGTTGCATGTGCAGTTGCAAACACTCTCCTCACCAATGGCAGCTCTTCAAAGAGGAAGGACAATTTGGTTAAAATTGGTTGAATGAGATAATAAAATTATACTCCCATGCAAGGTCCCATTATTCACAAAGCACATTTATTTGGATGCAAATTACAGAAGACCTTTCACTGATACAGTGGGGAAAAGAGAGAGTTTTCATGAGCCTTCCACAATTTAGCTGCTGAGCAGATTAATACTAATGTAACAGCCAAATACCCCATTAGAGCCCATTTGTACTCTATTATACTCCTCTGGGGGCTGTCTCTCCTTGGATGTAATCTTGAACAAAGCTCATTGGATGCTACTTACAAGAAAGTACCTTTCTAGAGTACCTTTAACCTCAAAATGTATATCCAGGAGCCCCTTTCCCAAAGCCTGGAGCTCTTCCTTGCCGTTATTCCTCTGTGTTAAGTCACTGCTCATGTGTGGGACGTTTCTGAATGTGGTATTGGTGGGAGAAAATACTGCATGCAGTAGGATGCTGAGGATACTCCGTTCACCTGGAATGACAGAGAACTTCTACGTGAGCAAAATAGTTACCAAAATTACTGGTCATGTTAGTCAACAAGGTCAGGACTTGTTCTTGCAGAAAAGAGTTGAGGAACCTTTAATGCATGTTGCCTAGAAGAGTGCATCTGCAGCAAGCCTTGGAAGTGCCATCTTTAGTACCTTGGTCCAGTACTAACACATGCTGGCATGCTCAAGGAGTATTTCCTTCACTGCCTTGTTTTTTAGCTGGAGTGTTCTTGCTGAAGAAAAACCCAGATCTGACTTTATACCAAAAGCTTTTCAGTTTAGGAGTCCAGAGAAAAGGAGCAGCTTCCTTAGGAGTATTCCCAGGAGCTCTGTATTTCCTTTAAGGTTGCTTTTGAATTTTTTTTTATTTTGTTGTTCATAGTTCAGCAGGTGAACAGCCAACTTCATTTAATAAGGGATGTTGGCTGAGGCTCAGGAATCAGAAGTTAAAAATCTGCGGAAGGGAATGGATTAAATACAGCAATATGTAGAGAACGGAGAAAAGGCTTGAATGCAAAGAGGCTTGTTCTTCTTTCCCTAACCTCAAAAAGGCGAGAGGTAAAGGGATCCAGAGAAAGGACAACAGGAGAGAAAAGAAAAATATAGATCTACATTTTTTTTTCTGTTGCATTAATTCTTTTTTCTGCAGCTGTCTCATAAAAGCAGTGTTTTGTCGTCTTCTGTATTTCATACCTCCTGTGACTGTGCCTGGATACCTGCTTTTGTATGGTGGACAATGGGAGTGCAGTTGGTACTGAGCCGAAGCCGGAGCTGTTCTGCACCTCATGTGGATTCGAGTTCAAATAAATAGTTTGACTCACTCAAGGAGTGAATCAAAAGAAGGAACTTGAGCTTCCAGCCTACAAGCACCATGCTGTGCAAGCAAGGTGTATAAACATGTAAGTTATTCTTTAGCGTGCAGTTCAATGCAAAGCTCATGCTGGAGGAGAGTCAGTATTTCAGACCTCCTGTAGCCCTGTTCAGGGTCTCGATGGAGGGTGCAAGGATGTTTTGGGTTAGACCCTTTAGAAATCCAGGAGAGTGGAAGTTTGGGATGTGTCCTAGGCAGGTTGTTTGTTTGTCCTGTCCTCAGCTTTGTCTTTCATGCTAAGTGCTTTCAGTCTGAGCAAATTACAGCATATAAAAGGTAAAACCAGGAACACTGCCCACCCCCACCACCCCCTCAAGCTATCACGGCAAAATGGGGATTATATGTTGCTAATGGCAGGGGACCCTATATTCAGATTTCTTGCTGTTGGAAAAAGTTGGTACCTTACTGCATTATCAGATGCTTGGGGACGGGTTCTACTTGCTTTGACTGACTCAAAAGCGCTTCGGTCCATCAGTCACCCAGGGAGGACATACCAGAATGGCGATGGATTAAAGCCTGTTGCAAATATTCCTTTAGCCACAGTCGATCTAAGCTGGCTTGGAACCACAGAGCATGATGCCTTCTAGAAACATGGTCGTAGGCAGCTCCTCAATGCCAGGCGGCCCAAGTTCTTGGTGAGCATTGCAGCTGGTCTGGGGGCTCTGCTGGGTCCCACCCCCAGCCTAAATCAAAGCAAACATGGATGTGACCACTCTTCCATCCCCAGAAGCCTTCACCAAGGCCTTCGGTTATGCATGTGCTTATCCACATGAGTATTACTCATCTGAAGAGGGCTTGTGAGACAATACCCTTGGTTGTCATTGCCGGCTGGTGTTGTCAGGCCTCCAGAGCCTTGCAAATCACTCACGGTGTGACATGGTCGTCTGTGTACGCAAGGAGAGATCTACTGAGAAATTGTTTTTCCTATATGTTAGTGCTAGCAAATAAATAATGTTCCCTCTGTCTTGTGCATGGGGAGATAGTTTTCTCCTGTGCCTTCAAATTGGGTGATTAATAACAACCATTAATCCCCATGAATGACAGCAGTATAGTAGGAGAGAAGCACATGTTAAAATAATTTGAGAGGCTGTTGTCAGGTCATAGGCTAAGCCGTTCTCTTCATATATAATATTTTCATAAGGTGTAAATATTTCCAGGCTTGAGGTGTTGGCTGGAGATCAAGTTTTGGGAACGTGCAGGCGTGGATCATCTGTAAGGGCATCTCAGGGTCTCATCGCCACAGTCTGGACCGAAACCGAACTGAACTTCCAGCGTAAATTAATTCAGAAGTTTAATTTAGGGAAAGCCTGGACTATTCATAGTTGAATTTGGCAACTGGGTATGTTGAAAATCCCCAGGGAGAGTTAATTTATTTTTAATGTCCAGGTATTTCATTTGAAATGTCGAAACGAAATGTGTTATTTCGGAAATGCCAAAACATTTCCTTTTTGACATCCTCTCAATGAAGCTTTTCAACTTTTTGTTTGGAAATGGCAATATACAGTTAGAAGCAGGAAAGGTTAAACAAGACTTGGTAGTGAATGAAGACATTTTGTTTTGATTCAAACAAAACGTGGAGGAGTGGCAAAGGCGTATGTTTTTTTCATGTCACCAAACCTCCTCTTCTCTGCTCTCCTTCCGCCCTGCCAAAAAAAAAAAAAAAAAAAAAAAAAAAATTTAATCTGTTTCTCATTGACTGAAGCCATTTTCCTCCTACTTTTAGCATATACAGGAAATATCCCTGGATTTAAAAAAAAAAAAAAAAAATTAAATCATTATTTGCCCCTTCCAGCTCCCAAACTGCCTTGATTTGGAAATGGTGAAAACCAACGATGGAAAACCCATGCAGGAGTGTGTAGAACAGCCCTATAACACTTGATGATCCTAATACAGGTTTTCATGGTGGGGCTGTAAGGATGCCCATGGTGCGCAGTGCAGCATTCCAGCCCACACTGGCCATCCTGGGCTTCATGGTAAAGCAAGCAAGGCCCTGAATAACCCAGTGGCAAAAGCAGGATCACCGTGGGACTGGAGGAGGGGACGACACACCTTGGGGAGGTGCCACCACAGCTTGTGGAGCTTTGCCCTTGCTGAGCCTGCCAAGCCCAGAGAGGTGCTAGATATCCTGTGCCTGGCAGCATTCAGGGTTGGGTTGGACGGGGTTCTGAGCAACCCAGTATGAAGATGCTCATTGCAGGGGCTTTGGACTAGATGACCTTTAAAGGTCCCTTCCAACCCAAACCATTCAATGATTCTAAGCTGCTGTGCTGCTGGTCCTCTCTTACCACCATCTTCCTACCTGTCTGAAAGCAAACTCCATAATTTTCTCAGATCGATGCTCCTTTTTAAGGCAAGTAGGCTCAGCAGGCAGCTTGGTGATGCAAGATGTTTTCCTTTGGCAGGGCTTGCTACCAACTGTCTGATGGTGGAGTGAGACCATACTCACACTGGGGACTGCAGCAAGCCATTGATCTTGACGTACCCTCTTTGCAGGCAATAATGTGTGCTCTTGCCTTAGCGTTTTGAGCAGGAGATGCATCATGCTGCCTGCTGGAGCCCAGGGAGGAGAATTATCAAAATGAGGGATGCGAGAGGCTTAATTGATCTTTGAGGATCAGCCTCCTGGCTTCTTCCTGTCCTCAGCTCCTTTCTACCCAAACCATTCCCCTCTGTTAGAAGAATCAGTAAGGAGAAAAAAACAAGTTTTGCATCTGGGTGAGCCTCAGCTGATTTTATTCTGGGTTCTGGAGGAAACTGTGTGATATTCAATAGGAAGAAAACGGATGAGGTTTAAAAAAAAATAACAGGGTCATCTACAAATTACTTTGAAAATGCTGCTGAATTTCCAAACCAGAGCATGAAATCCTTTCCCCATTTTTTTTTCCCCTTACACCCCACCATGCCCTGTCTTTAAACCATCCTTTGGTAAACTGGGGGGGGATTCAATTCTCTGTCGTCTTATCAATCACACCAGCGAGGCAGAGAGCAGCCTGTTCTTACGGAAATACTGGAGGACTTTTTGCGAGGGCAGCATCCCAAGACAGAGGAGCTGAGGGTACCGGAGGGCAGGGTTGGACCCGTTGACTTCCTTTACCCTAATTAACAGGCTAAGCTTCCAAATGCATCCCAAAAGCAAGTCAGAGGAGACTGGGATGCAGGGAGGCATGAGCATTCCCACTGGAATCACTGGGGAATCCCAGTGCCCACCAGCGACTTGGAGCTGTCAACGCTGCGACATGTGAGATGGAGGTTGTAAAGCTCCAGAGGAACGTTTTGCACAGCATGGGTCTAGTAGCTGTCATCCAAAACTGAGGTTTGGGAATAACCATGTGCAGGGTGATGGCAGCATCCCCATGGCTTTTGTTTCTTTAATTGCTAACAGCAAGGCGTAGCTGTTTGCTGGAGGAGAGGGGATATGCTTGAGTTTATATTTCCTCTTGTCCCATTGCTTTTGCTCAACTTGCTTCAATCTTTGCTGCTGAGCTCTGGAGGATTTTTGTGCTTTCAAAATAGACTTAACTAGCACCAAAGCAAGATTTCTTTTAATTTTTTTTTAAAGAAACTCATTTAACAGTGAGATGGCAATAGGGAAACGCCACCAAACATTTGCTTGGTTCTGCCCACATGTTGGTGTAGTAGGGCTTTCAAATGGTCGCCCGTATGCAGGGAAACATGTTTCCTGTTACTCATATGGGCAACAACCATGTCTGGAAAAGGCAACTTGTAGCTCTCTTTGCTTCAGGGCACAAGACAGAATTGATTTTAGGTGCTGAAGAGACTTGCTGTGGCAGCATCAAACATGGGTAGCTGGTGGTGTAAAAATATACCTGCTCTACATGGTTATTTTTCTTTTGCTTTAGCTGGCATGGTCCTAATCCTGCAAACACACTGAGTTGTCACCCTGGGGTTGTTTTGTGCAAGTACCTGTGGACCAGGGTTTGCAAGTGGTTGCTGGTGGAGGTGTCTCCACTTTGCACATTGGGAACAGATATCATAGAATCATCAAGTAGTTTGGTTCAGAAGGGACCTTCAAAGTCCCTCCAGCCCAGCCCCCTGCCATGGGCAGGGACACCTTCAGCTGGATCAGGTTGCTCAGAGCCCGTCCAGCCTGGCCTTGGATGTTCCCAGGGATGGGCCATCGGGCACCTCTCTGGGCCGCCTGTGCCAGTGTCTCACCACCCCCAGCGTAAAACATTTCTTCCGTCTAGTCTGAATCCCTCCTCGCTGAGTTTAAAACCATGCCCCTTGTCCTACCACGACAGGCTTTTCTAAAAATTGTCCCCGTCTTGCTTCTGAGCCCCCTCTAAGTGCTGGAAGGCTGCAGTAAGGTCTCCCCGGAGCCTTCTCCTCTCCGGGCTGGACAACCCCAGCTCTCCCAGCCTGTCCTCCCAGCAGAGATGCCCCGGACTCTGACCATCCCCGTGGCCTCCTCTGGCCCTGCTCCAGCAGGTCCCTGTCCCTCCTGTGCTGAGAGCTTTCCCTTGCAACCTGTTTCTTAGTTAACCTCCAAATCCAGTAGCATCTATCTGTGCCAAAGGAGTTCTAGCTTGTCTGGCTGAAAACCCCCCACCCTTGAGTCTGTTTAGGTGCCTGTGATTTTTTTTTTTTTTTTTCTTTATACAGTGTAAATGGAGAGTGCCTGCATGGCGATACAAAGCAGAGAGGAAAATGCTGCTAAATGCTGATTATTTCTTCATGTGGGCACAGCAGGGTTTCAGAGGTCTGGGGAGAGGGGTGTTTTCTCATACTGGAATTGGCTGTGCTCAAGAGAGGTGATTTGAACTTCTCTGGTCCATTATATATAGATAGATATACAGATATAAGCCTGGGCAGAGCCAGTGGTGAGGCTTGGGCTCGCCTCTCCCTTATTTGTGGGATGCTTCTGTTATCTTTTGAGATGAAAGGTGCCCCAGAAATATAAACCACTGACAAGCCATCCTCCTTTTAATGTAAAATAGTAATAACAAATACTGTCCTGCTGATCCCCTCATCCCCTGGGGTCACAAAGCACTCCATAAATTGTGCTCCAGCCTTTCGCATTCCAGCTGTTGCACGTACTGAGATACAGCCGCGTGTGGGAATAGAAGAAATACTATCTTTGGGCCCACTGCTTATGTTACCCATAGGTTAATGTGAGTGGTTCGTATTTCCCTTCACTCCCCCTTATCCCAGTCTCTGATCTGTGTTGATTCGGAGGCTTGAGTTCAGCCTGCAGCAGTTTGTGCCTTTATTTCTGTTGAGTCCTTAACACAAGGCAGCATAGTGGCTGTCTGCATTCCTCTGGCCAGGGCAATGTTGTTGGCCTGGTCTCTGCTCACCCCCAGCAGTGAACTGAGGCATGATGAAATATTGGGTGTTCACCTATTCTACAAATGGGGCAGGGTCACACTTTTTTCCACCTTGCTTTGCTGCCCTTTCCCATGGATCTAAAACCAGTGCCTGGCCTGATGCGACGCTCAGGTTTCCCTTCGACAGGCTGTGTTCCCCTCCCTCCTTGGCTTGGATCTTTGCTTATGGGGGAGAGGTCTCAGCCACCATTAAATCATGTTTCCATTCTGTCAGCTGCACCTCCTTCCCATCCAGCATCCGCTCAGAAAATGAGTGTTTTGGAAGGAGGGATGAGTGTGCCTGAGCTCTGGTATTTTTCCATGGGGACCCCTGTCTCCTCAGCACATCCTCTAGCTCCCTGGTTGCCCTTCCTTCCTCAACTTCGTGCTTTTGGCCAAGGAGAGAACACAAGTCAGTAGGTCAGATTCTGTCCTAGCTCACACACAGCAGCCTAATTTCTCCAAGAGAAATGTATTTTGTAATTTCATTAGATACCCAAGACTCATTCCTAGCACTGAACCATCCACGTTTTTGAATCATTGAATAGTTTGGGTTGGAAGGGACTTTAAAGGCCATTTAGTCCAACCCCCTGCCACGAGTGGGGACATCTTCAACTGGATCCATTGCTCAGAGCCCCGTCCAGCCTGGCCTTGAACGTTCCTGTGGACGGGGTGTCTGTCACCTCTCCGGGCTTTTTAAATTTTTTTTATTTTTTCTCCTCCAAAAACAAAAGGCTAAAGTTGTAGTTGAGGTTCAGCTGCAAATTGGCCTCCTCACTCCTGTTCGCTGGGGCTTAGCCAGGAGCTATATCCAAATTATCCAAATTCAGACTGGGCTCCTGTGGGCTGGCTGACCACAACCTCCATTGTGAAGGTCCAATCCAGCAGCCTGGGTTATTTCAAAGCAGGCGAGTGGAAAAGCCCACTGAGATAAATGCTCAGGTAATCACACAGGTCCAAACTGTGCAACCACCTTATGTCATCAAAGCAATTTGAAAATCAATTTGATGTCTGGCAGGGAGGCAGACACATCGGGTCCCTTCAGTGTTCATTAGCATTCAGGTGGCAGTGCTCTGCTGAAGCTGCTTTTTCTGGGAAAGCCATTAAAAAAAAATAAATTAAAGGGGGGGGGAAGGGAATTAAAATTAAGTATTAACCATAATTCTTCTCATTAAAGGTAACAACAGCCCCAGCGCCAGTCTCGAACGGGGCTGGTTGATGGGTTTCCGAGACGGGGAAGCAGAGTGCACACCACAGAAGTGAAGTGATGATCAAATAAGAAAGCAAATGAGGCTCCCCCCTCATTTTTAACAAAGGCAGGAACGGGGCCAGTGGCAGAGTGGTTTAGCTGAGCAGTTAGAAAATTGGAGGTCAAAGCCTGACATGGCTATTGATGAATCGGAGGGTGATGGAAGAAGAGTAGCAGACATTACAAGTGGGCTGCAGGGACTGAAACACGAAGCAAGATTAAAAGAACTTAAGTACCTGGAGGTGGTGTGGCTCCATGGCAGCGAGGCGAACCATAATTACAGTCACCACATGCTGCAGACCAGAGAGAGATGAAGAGAGAGAGAAGATCAGAGTGGGGTAAAATAGGTGTAAGGCAGAGGAAGGGGGTGAGATTCAGGTTGTTCCCCCCAGACGCTGCGTTTGGTCAGGTTGTGTGGTGCATCACCTGCTGGTTGTCTCTTTTTGGCCATCTCGTCTCGAGTTATTCAAGTTTATACCCTGATGGTTCCAATATAACTGCAGGTTGTTAAGGAAGGGCTGGATTCTGCTCTGCCAACGGAGGGTGAGCCTGTCTAAGGCAACCTCCGGTGCCTGCCATTGTAAAGCATCCCCATGGGCATCAGGTTCAACCCTTGAAGTAGAAAATCCTTTGAAGATCTGGTTTGCCCTTGGTAGGTCATACCACATGGGGTTTAGTGGGCAGGGAGTTGGGCTGGAGCTGGCTTAGGGCTGGTAGCAGCTCCCAGGAAAGGGTTTCTGCTGGGAATGGTCAGGTGTCAGGCTCACATTGCAGGCTTGTCTTGCAGTGGTGTCGCTTACTGGCTCTTGCTTAATGAGATTGCTCGTTTTCATGAAGACTTTATGAGCTTCATAACTTCCTATCATCATGCCTGCCTTTGAAACCAGAGTGGAGATGATGCCCTGGGCAGGTGATGCACTGAGAAATGTAGATGTAGAGACTTCCAGGTATTTTATTAGGCTTCCTTCTTTACAAAGCCAAGCTCCAAACAAATCCCTAACCACTGACTGCAAAATTATCTGTGGATCCAAGTGCAGAAGTGCCTTCCTGAGTCTGCAGGTAGCCTGAGACAGTAAAAGCAAGGGCAAGCTCCTCTGCCTCTTACCAAATGCTTCGGGGAGCTTAGCTTGGTGGCTTTGCCTTGGTTGGTCTAGACTTACCTTTTTCCTGATCGTTATTTCAGTAGCTGGAGTGGCAAAGGGAATGAATTAATTCTCCCAAAGCCTGTTAGCACCATGCTTCTCCATGTTTGCACTGATTGTGTGTTCAATTGATTGTCTGAACCCATGATTTCATGCACCATTTTTTAGCCTGGCTGCCAAGGAAACAGATCTGAGACCTGGCTCTTTCTCTGTCCGCATATCTCCCTCCAGTAATTCTTGAACGATGTCAGGGTGAGGGTCAGATTTGATGGAGGGCTAGGAATAATTTGAAATGCCTAGGTTTCTTGAGAATAAGTGTCTTGCTAGAGATGCTACTAATGATCTGAGTGAGGAAACCCCTCCAGCAGTCTTAGACACTGGTGAATCTGGTGATGCTAGAGCCATGTGATGTGGTTGTCACTCATCTGTAGAGGCTTTCTGGGTGGATGCTTTCAGCAAATTAATCCTAAGGGTGCCTGCAATCTCTATACAGCCAGGCACTCCTAGGATAAATCCTGGACCTAATTCTGAGCTGTCTGGCATCAGACATAGTCGTTCAGCTTCTGCAGAGTGGGGACAAGGAGCAGCCAGGCTGATGTTTGACTGTGAGGCACAGAGGGATGGAACCTTTTGCATGTGTCTGAACTGGGCAGACATGAGTCTTGAATCAGATTAAAAAAAAATAATCCAAACAAAAAAACCAACTTGTTAGTTCATTAGGCATGACTAAGGGCTGCTTGGGTTAATGGAAAAGTTGAGCAAAGCTTAGTTGTTCCTGCATAAAGAGCACATGGAGGAGCTATGGAGGCAATCAGAGGTTATGTCTATAAGGTGTTATTTGTGTGCTTGTAGGTTTGAAGGGAGTAGACAGGTCGGCATCACTTTGCACAAGAAGGAAAACTATGAAAATAAAACTGAAAAGTTTTTATTTTGAGGGCTGTTCTTACCAGAGTAGCTGCAGCTGAGAACTGACTCAGGATGCTTTGGGTTCAGCTGTGGTCCAGCAGTTTTTTTACTCATTTAGTTTATATCATGGGATTTTGTGCCAAATGAGATACCATTTGCTTGTGGCAATCTCACTGTGTGCTGCCCGGCACTCCACTGTCCCCTGCAGCTGGCACAGAGCCCATCTGTAAGTGCTAATGGGTGGAAGGGGCATCCATTTGTCTGGGTGCTTTCAAACCCATTCCAGCTCACTGCTGGTGGAGATGTGGACCAAACCAGAAGTCTCCAGTGCTACAGTGGAAGCTGGGCAGTGATGCCAAGTACGTCAGCGCTGGTGACCTCCTCCCTGCCATGGTTTCCCAGTGTCTTCTCTGGCCACGTCCAGCAACAGAGCAGTAAGGGGCAGCTGCCTTTTCCTGCTGCTGGAAGGTGGGCAGCCCTCAAAACAAAGCCTCAGCAAGGGTGTCACCTCCTTTCTGAGCTCCTCGATAATCTCTTCATCCTGTTGCATGGTTACACTGGATTTGGCTCCCCTGCTTTCCTCTCCTTTAACCCTTGATCGCCACAACTAGCCTCACCACCTTGCACCAAGTCATGTGCAGCTGCTTGGCTGCTTTTTTATCTGCCTGGGAAAGGTGGGAGAGGGGCAGATAAAGGAAAAAGGGGTGGGAAAGGCATGGTTATTGTAGGGGTGACGGCTGGTGTCCCTGCTGCTGCCCCAAGGGGAGAGGGGGACACCAGGGGGAGCTTGGGAAACCCCCACAGCATCCATGCAGCACCTTCCATCACACTGGTGAGGAGCTAAGTAGAATTCAGTAAGTGTTATATCAACACAGAAACACATACTCGATGCAGAAGCAAGCTGACTGAGGTGGAATAAACACTGTATGCATCGTTTCTTTTTCTTTCTCCCTCTTTTCCACTTGGTAGCGCATGCTGATGTTGTCTGGGTGTGTCTGATCTTGGTGCTTGGGTCATTTTATGACTGTTCTTGCTGTTTCATGGGAGTTAAGTGATTTATGTGCATCTTTGCAGATCTGGGCCTTTAGATAATATCTAAGCGCACACCCACGCATGCAGCTACGGCGACATCTTATAACCCCTGTGTAGAAAAATATTTCCTTTTCATTGTAGCAGTAAAGCTGGAATTTTTGAGAGGACTGATTGTGTGAAGTGCCTAACTCCCACCCAGGTAAATAAGAGCTGAGCATGTTATTCTTTCTGATACCCTCTTTGGAAAACTCCTTGATGCGTGTGTCTCCTGATGGTAGACTGGGGAGGGAAAGGAGGCAGCTGGAGCTTGGGTAGCTTTGAAATACTTGGACATTACCCTGGAGCTCCTGTGGAAAAATCATCCAGATGGTGCTGTGCAAAGTGAGGCTGGCTTGAGAGGCTCAGCGCAGGGGTTGTTGGGGTCCATCCCTGGCTTTCCTGGATAATTCATGCTCCTGTAGGGAGAGCTTCAGGGCTCAAATATCCATTTTAGGCAGCCCAGTGCTGAGATGGCAGCTCTGACTCTCCACCCCACTGACCTCAAGGGCCCCATCTCCCCCGGAAGAGGTTTGTAGCATGGTGGTGATGATAAGATCCCTTCTGCTCCTAGGCTGGGCTCCTGATCTTCAGCAGTCAGGTCCCTTGTGCTCAGTGAGCTCCAGCGGTGCTGGTTCTGTATCAGGGCTTAAGATTTAGGAGCAGCGTTTGGCCCCAGAGTGTTGTCTCACCTGGGGTAGTGTCAAGGGGTGTTACGTGTAGATCCCTGGAGGAGATCCTTGAAAGCGCTTTGAAGCCGAGGGGAGGAATAAAATAAAAATAAGAGACTGTTTTGTCCCCCCAGTCAGCAAAGCAGCTTTAATGAAATTCTGCAGAGGCAGAGGGCGGGCAAGCCAGTACAGTCAGCAAAAAATGGATCTGGATGGCTGTAACATAGGTGTTGAGGGGGGTGGAGGAAGCTGGAGACACTGCCCTGCCCTGTGCCATGCTGAGCATGGCGGTTTAAGACTACTGTCCTCATTAGGAGAGCAGCCATCGGCATGTGTGCATGCACACATGTGTGCACTCATAGAATCATCGAACAGTTTGGGTGGGAAGGGACCCTCAAAGTCCCTCCAGCCCAGCCCCCTGCCATGGGCAGGGACACCTTCAGCTGGATCAGGTTGCTCAGAGCCCGTCCAGCCTGGCCTTGGATGTTCCCAGGGATGGGGCATCTACAACCACTTTGAGCAAGTGATTTCAGTGGAATGTGCCTGGGCTGGCCAAGGTCTTCCTCCTCCTGATGTCCCCAGATGATGTTTATCCCTCTGTGTTCTCATCTCCCACCCATGTGGACCACCCTCTATTTTGGGAGCAACTGCAGATGCAGTATGCCACAGCATTGCTGTGACGTGAACGTGGAGAAGGGTGACAAAAGGGGGTGAGGGGGCAGTAGGTGGTGGGAGGACAAGGAAGAGCTGAGGCTGAGCCAGTAGAGGCCAAAAGGGGGTGGGAGGCCAGAAGTTGGTAGGAGGTGGAGGAAAAACGTGGGAAACGGGAATCAAGGAAATGCTAATTTTTTACCATGACTGCGAGGTGAATTCTACATGGATGCAGATTGCTGTTTGAGGTGTTCAACAGATTCATAAATTATCCAGCAACAGTTGCCAAAAGAGATGACTATATTTACTGATTTTAGTGAATTATTTCAGGTAGGTGTGTCCCCACCTCTGTGTGGTTTTCTCAGCATCACTGTGGGTAGTTTTTTTGAATGTCAGCTGAAATCTCAGTCCCTGTCAGAACAGCAAGAAGCTGTTAGGATGAAGTCTGAGAAGTAAAGGAGATCGTGAGAGTCGTGGCTGAACTTCACATTACAGGAACATCTTGGGCAATGTGCAGCCCAGTACAGAAGGAGTGATAGAAGTGGGAAGAATGGAGTAGCTTTCATGTGAAGAGAGACTCAATGGAAGAGGACCCTTACAGCTTTAAAAAAAAACCCATCCTTGAAGACTTCATATAGAATAAATATCAAACCATGACTGGTGTAGAGAAGGGGAGTGTGTGTGTGTGTTATTCATTGTCTCTTTTCTAACCCAGAAATGAATGACTGTGAGATGGAATTATTTGGCAGCAGCTTTAAAGCAAACAAAGGGAAATAGTTTTCCACACACAGTGTGTAATTAAATTGGGAAGCTTGTTGGCGCCAAGTATTTTGGAGGGCAAAGGTATAAAAGGGTTCAGAAAGCAATTAGATGAATTGAAGGCCCAGTGAGGGCTGCTAGGTCTAAGATTCAGATGCAGCCTCCAGCCTGAGAACTTCTTACAGCTGGGTGGATGGTCAGCAGCTGGCAGGTTGAGTGGGAAGGAAGCATCTCATATGTTCATACCTTTCTGTGCATTTGTCCTGCATATCCCATGCCAGCCACTGTTAAAAACAAGATATGGGGCTAGACATCCGTTCCTGAAGGTGTTTCTTCCCATGGTGCAGACATGAGTTGACATGTTGTAGTCCCAAGTAGATTACCCATCTCTTACATGGTGTCCTGCAGTGGGACTCTAGCCCTTCAGGTGGTCCTTTGTGGTCCTTGGGTTCATGTAGCTGTGGCAAACACCTTCTAAGGCTCAGAGGCCCATCTTTTACAGCTATTTCCAGTCTTCTGCTCAGCTTTTTAAACTCTGTGATCTGAGCTTGCTGCTCAGCTCCTCTTATTTCTGCTGGAGAGCACAGTACACACGGAGAAGGAATGGCTGGATGACACACAAGTCTGAGCCTGAATAAAACTACTGCTGGACCCAGCGAGGTGGTTTGTGCATTACTGGTGTTCAGTGCCACACTGGTCTTTCTGCACGCTGGAGGCCAGCAAGGGTTTTGACCTTAACAGAGAAGGGATTTTTGAGGGCATTCACCATTGTTCTAGTGCTTTTGTTTGTGTGTTATTAAAGAAAAAAAAATAGTGACGAGCATTTTGCCAACATGCATTTGCTATTCCATTCACTGGAAGCAGAATTAGCTCAACGCTGGCTGTATTTGAAGCCCCTGCCAACCTCAAAGGACGTCATTGAGTATCCACTTTGTTTCAACAATTAGCAAGACGAAAGAGCATCTGGCATGCAAATTGTATGCTAGGACAAATGCCCAACATGAGGTCCTGCACTGGCAAGCAACAGTTCAAAACAAACAAACAAAAATATCTCTTTCAGTCAAGAGATCTGCTGCTGGGTTGTCCCCAAATGCCTGTACATTGACACAATACATTTTTTTTCTCATGGTGTCCCTCCAGAACTAGCCGGTGCAGCAAGAAAAGCCACTTTGCTGTGTGCACCTTTAGTTGATTACCAACTTCTAATCACGTCTGGTGTCACTGTCTGACATGCCATGCTTGGCTGTCATTGTGGTGTGGTGCAACCTTATGCTAAAGCTGAACCTGCTCATCATTACAGGCGGCCCAGAGAGGTGCCCGATGGCCCATCCCTGGGAACATCCAAGGCCAGGCTGGACGGGCTCTGAGCAACCTGATCCAGCTGAAGGTGTCCCTGCCCATGGCAGGGGGCTGGGCTGGAGGGACTTTGAAGGTCCCTTCCTACCCAAACTATTTTGTGGTTTTATGATCCTCCAGCTTCTTCTAGGGAGCTTGTGCAAACAGCTCTGGAGTGCTTTGGAGGGGGAAGGGCTGGGGGAAAGTATGGGACGCCATTCTGAAGGCTGAAGCTCTTGAGCCTTTACCACTGGGTGGCTGTCAGGTCCTGTTATGGGGTCCTGTGTAGGAGAAGGGGAGATCCCAGGTTGTTTCTCAGCTTGGAAAGGCAGGGTGGAGAGGAAAAATGGCTTTTCACTCCTGATCTGATGTAAGAAATGATGCTGGTGGCAGGGGTGGGAAGGAGGGGAGGGGAAACTACAGCAGCATGTTGCCCTTCTGCAGGGGACCTCCCTGTCCCCCTGGTGAGAGGTGTGGAAGGACGGCTGTCCCTGCCCATGGAGAGCATGAGAAGAAATATTTTCAATATTTTTTTAAAATGCATGAAAAAATAGACTTTGGGGTCAATATTGCTGAAGCACCAGCAAAAGGGAGCAGATCTCTGCTGGAAGTGGAGGCAGGCTTCCAGGGCAGAGCGTGAGCTTGGTTGGTGCTTTGTGTTTTGTTGTCTTAAGGCAGGATTGACCCAGCGGTGGTTGCTGTTTGGAGCATGTAGATCCTCGTGGCAGGGGTTGTGGGTTGTCCTGCTCCCAGGTGTTATGACTGCTGAGGGAATAAAGAGAAAATGAGTGAACAACTTACCAATTTCTGTAGGTACTTGCTTAGAAGGCAAACGATTGATTTCTTCTCTTGAGCGTTTTCAGATCCTCTTCTGCGTTCAGCTTTGCTGGAAAGTTAAAGGGAAAATGCTGAGAAAGATGAAACTTCCTATTCAATTCTTTAAGAACTTTCCCTGAAGCTTGTGTAAGGATCTCTGGAAGGTCAGTAGCAGCTTCTGCTGTGGTGTGATGGTCTCATTTCCCTTTCCCCCACGATGTGCCCCTAGACAACCCCGGCTCTAGACCCTGCTGTCACAGTACAGCTGTGCAAGTGGCAAAGTGCAGATGCTGATTTTTATGGCCTGGTGGAGGTTTCTGCTGTCCCTGAGCTGTGGCAAAAGAGGCTGCAATTCAGTGCATGGCATCTGCTGCGGCGCCCAGGCGCTTGGCATTGCATGAAAGTGAAAGTGAGTTGCAAGGCCAAGAGGGAGGTGGTGGGGTGGTTAGGACTGGATGCAGCCTCAGGAGGGGTTGGGGGCAGGTCCCTTTGCTTTTCCATAGCTCCCGTTTTCCCTTCTCCACATCTGTTCGTGTTGAACGTCCCAGCAGATCATGCCCTCTGCAGATGGGCTTTGACCTTGTCTGCCACCCAGACCTGCTTTGCTGGGGCACGTAGGGATGGGAGGAATTCAGAGCCAGCAATCAGCCCTGAAGCATTTTCTAAATGTTGTGAGGTGTGATTCAAGCCTCATAACTACTTTTTTCCCCACTGCAATAGATAGATAGATAAATAAATAAATAAATAAATAAATAAATAAATAAATAGATAATTCAGCATTGTGGGAAACTGTACTTATTTTAGCTTAAGGTAACTTCAGCTGAGCTTGTTGAAGCTCTCTGATCCATTCCAACTCTGAGTTCAGAAAATAAAGATAAACCGGTGATGGTAACAGTCCCGGTGTGCCCCATGAGAGACAGAGCGGGGCAAATACCAAGAGTTTGAGGGAGGGGTTGATCTTGTAGTTTTGACGTGAATCATGGAAAATACATGTACTACAACTTTAAGGCTTTGCCTGCAGCTAAATATAAGGGTGTGCTGGCTCCACCCTGCCGCTTTGTTAGGAATATAGGCATTTATTTTTGATTCGTTTTTTTGCCCTTCTGTTTTTTGGTTTGGGTTTTTTTTTTGTGTGTGTGAATCTCCACCATAGAATGACCAACAGTTTCAGAGAGTAGTCTTGGAGCATGCAGGAGAGATACCTCCTAATGTTTTCCCCATGGAAAGTTAAAGGATTGGGACTTAGCCAGATCCAAATTTCAACTTTCACATAAGTGCTGCAGTCTCTTGTCTGGTGGGGAGATGGTGACGGCAGGGATCAAGGCTTAAGACAGCAAGACTATCTTAACGTGACTTTCACGAGCCCCCAGCCTGGTTGATGTTAAGGCAACAGCCAGGTTAGCCAGGGGCAGCTGATCTCTGCATCCAGCCGTGGGCTTGGGGATGAGGAGCCCTGAGCAGATGACTCTCCTTTTCCTAAGTATTTTTTTTTAGATGAAAACTCGGTGTGTTGGTAAAACTCAGAGAGGTGGTGGCAGGGTGTGTTTTCAATCAGTGTTTGCTCAGTCTAAACTTAGTTTGTCTCTGACTTTCTGTTTTTGAAAGAGAAGCTGGTTTCATCTCCATTTTGTCGAATCATTTGTTTATTTTATTAGCTTTTTCAAAAAAGCTCTATTTCCCCTGATGCCTGGCCACCTGTTTTATATGAGCTGCTGAAGGTCTGAGCTCTTGCTCCGCTTGTGTAGAGCAGATTTCTTTCGACAAGCCAAAAGAAACGACACAACTATATACCAAAAAGGGCAAAAAAACCACATGCTGTGCTATTTTGGTAGTAGCAAATTATGTGCCCTACAAATTACCATTGGTTATGAACATGGTCCGTCTGTCTGGATGACAATGTCCTGCTTTCAGACCACCACTAGTAGGGTTAGAGTTAGGATAATACCCATTGAACTCCAAAGCGCCTCTTTTCTGAGCCCTGATTTATTCCTACCAGCAAATGTCACACGTAAGTAGAAGTTTTATGGCTGTATAATTCACAGGCTGTTAGGCATCTTATTAGGAAGGACTTGGACTTTTAAAAAAATGGCTTGAGGTTGTTCCTTTAGTATCTGGAAACTATCAGTTCTCCAGATTTTCTTGCTTGCTGGCTTTCTCTACGCTGCCCCCCACCCCCTTTCCTTCCTCCTCCTTTCCTCCCCCTCCTTTCCTCCCCCTCCTTTCCTCCCCCTCCTTTCCTTCCCCCCCTCTCCTTCCCCCCTCTCCTTCCCCCCTCTCCTTCCCCCCTCTCCTTCCCCCCTCTCCTTCCCCCCTTTCCTTCCCCCCCCTCCATCCCCCCTTTCCTTCCCGCCTTTCCTTCCCCCCTTTCCTTCCCCCCTTTCCTTCCCCCCTTTCCTTTCCCTTTTCCTTTCCCCTTTCCTTTCGCCTTTCCTTTCCCCCTTTCCTTTCCCCCTTTCCTTTCCCCCCTTTCCTTTCCCCCCTTTCCTTTCCCCCCTTTCCTTTCCCCCCTTTCCTTTCCCCCCTCTCCTTCCCCCCTCTCCTTCCCCCCTCTCCTTCCCCCCTTTCCTTCCCCCCCCTCCATCCCCCCTTTCCTTCCCGCCTTTCCTTCCCCCCTTTCCTTCCCCCCTTTCCTTTCCCTTTTCCTTTCCCCTTTCCTTTCGCCTTTCCTTTCCCCCTTTCCTTTCCCCCTTTCCTTTCCCCCCTTTCCTTTCCCCCCTTTCCTTTCCCCCCTTTCCTTTCCCCCTCTCCTCCCCCCCTCTCCTCCCCCCCCTCCTCCCCCCTCTCCTCCCCCCCCTCCTCCCCCCCTTTCCTCCCCCCTTTCCTCCCCCCTTTCCTCCCCCCCTTTCTTCCTCCTGCTTTTCTTCCCCCAGCTTTTGCTTTGCTCCACTTTTGCTTCCTCCTGCTTTTTCTTCCCCCCTTTTCTCCCTCTCCTTCCCTTTTTCTCCCCCCTTTTATCTTTTTCTCCCACATTTCCCCACTTTTTTCCCCCCACTTTTTTCTTTCCTCCCTTTTTTTCTTACTCCCTTTTTCCTTCCCCCCTCCTTTTTCTCTTCCCCCACCTTTTTCTTGTTCTTTCTCTCTGTCTTTATTTTTCCATTTTCCTTTCTTCCATTTTCCTGTTTATCATCTTATCTGTTTCATTTCTTTTTGTCTTTCTTTTTTCTTTCTTTTTCTTTCATTCTTTCCAGTGAAGCACGAGTTGACCTGAGGATTTACTCACCTTTCAATCTTAGCTTCGTGAACATCAGCTCAGAAATACCACTCAGAATCCAGAGTGAGGACTGTGGTACCGTAAATACAGTGAGACAGATTGACAGATTGGATTTGATTATATATAAGAATTTCCTCACCTACAGTATCATGAGCATATTTTAGCATCTGATACTTTACAAAATTCTTGCCAACCATAACAAAAAGCAGTAATTTTCAGTCCGTCTCCCTTCGTGCTTCAGGAAGGTGATAAAATCCCAAATATTCCCGTGTGTATTCCTATCTCTCTTGCACACTTATTTGTGGTGGTGTGGCAGGCTCAGTGTGAACTGCAGTTTTCTGGCTGATTTTGGTAAGGAGCAGAGGAGAGGAGCATCCTTGGGGTATATCTGCCCATCAGACCAGTGCTCGGTTCACTCCTGCATCCCACTGCCTGCCCCATGGGTCACCTCGCAGAAGTGGTTCATGCCCATGTCTTGACTCATGGTGGTCTTTTTATACAGCGTTCAGTGAATGCTCTGCGCAGATGTTGCCAGATGTGAGGTCACATAGGGGCACATGGGCAGGGATGGGCGTGGGGTGAGGCCCCTGGTCCTCTGGCTCAGCTACAGTGTGTGCATGTGCTGGATAAATCCAGAGTATGAAGCCCAGCAGGCAGCTTTCTCCTCTTCTACGAGCCTTCTCTGGACCACCGTGTCCCTTGCAGCCATAGCCAGGGCAGGTTAGGAGCCTCCCAGCTGTGAGGCTCGAGAACAGATGGTATCTTGTCCCACTCTCATACCCCTTGTGGTTTCTGTTCCAGTTTTCCTCAGTCACCTTTTTCAAAGATGGGAGTGAAAGAAAAGAAAGAGAATGGCACGTCCATGGGGGCAGGTTGCTTTTTGCCTTCCGTGCTGCCTGGCACATTCCTGTTAAGTGTCTGGTCGGTGTTTCTGCAGCATCTCTCTCCCAGAATACATCTGTGCTTCTCCTCTCCGGGTCTTCTCCGTGCTGGTTATCTGTGCCAGCCAGAAGACAGGAGGTGAGCTGCTTTACTAACTGCCTGGGGAGAAGACAGTACTGTGGCCTCATGTCATGCTGGATGGATCCAGGCATTGCTCCACTTCCATCAAATATATTAACAATTAATTCAGAGTCCTCCTCCGTGCTTCTCCTCCCACCTCTCTCATAGCCATTACTGCACACTGGTGCTGGAGCAGGACCCAAGGACAGCTAGATCCAGGTGCCAGCGTGCCAGATGCTGCACAAATCCAGAGTGACATTCCCAGCTCTGGCACATCCATGAGCCTTACCTGATGCCAGAGCTACCTGCCCCTTGTACTGCAAAGGCAGCCTTTGCAAAGGAGACCGCATCGCATCTCAGCAGAGAGCTGATGGTGTGGGACTCCTGGGACCTGTTGTGAAGGCTCCACCCTTGAAGTTCCTGGGTTGTTTGTTGCCCAGATCAGTCCCACCACCACCCTCCAGCAGCTGCTATGGCATCTTGGGACTTTGGGTGGCCAAACAGGACGGCAGTCTTGCACCTGCTGGGTTACCCATGCATGGGGGCAAGGAAGTTATGAAGCGCCCATCATTGCAAAGGTGCTTACAGAAGGCTCTGTCCACAGGGAGCTGTTTTAAACAGGCTTTTATCCATTGCAGCGATGAGTGCTGAGTTGGCTGGGCTGCCTCCTCAGATGCTCAGAAACTGCTTTGCATGGTGTTTCAGGTCATAAAACCAAAGCACTGTGCCTGGGAAGACAGATTGCCATCACAGCATAAGCAGATCTATGGAAACCAGACAGCTAGCTAATTCACCCTGTGCAGTGTGTGTATCTCTCCACCCCTCTCCTGCTTTCCTGGCTGGATTGAGAATGGCTTGAGCATCACTGCCTTCTCAAAGAGAGGGAGAGAGAAAGAAATTGCGCTTCTAGAGACCAAACCAAGCAGGAGTAATCATTTGGGACTCTGGGACGATTCCCCATCATGCCCCCAGATAGGGAATAATGTCCCAGAGCTCTTGTTCTGAGTAAAATGGGAGTAACAGCTACCATCTGGGTCAGGAGGAATCCTGTCCCAACGATGATGAAGGGCCTCAGGGGGTGGCCTGGGCTGACAAGGCTTTAGTCCTAAGATGCTGGGAAATGGATTTTTGGGGGTTTCCAGGGTCTTAGATAAGCAGCCAGGTGATGACAGTCCAGCAGATGCCTCAGGCAGGGTTTCTCAGTGTCTGGATGGGATGAAGATGAGGAGAGGCAGACCTGGGCAGCTCTCAGATTGTTGGGAGTGGAGGAGGCACTGCCCACATGTTTTGAACTGGTAGAACCTGGCAGTGTCTACTTGAAAGCAGCCATTCCAAGCCTGCACCAAAGCACGGCAAGCCACTGCGGTCAGCACGGACTTGTTGGGGACCTGGCAGCAAACAGGGATGCTTTGGGCACTAGCTGTATGGACATGGCAGCATAAATAAGGGACCCATCACTAAAGCTACTTAGGAGCTGCTTTGGTAGGACAGCCACAGCAAAGGGAACAAGTTCTCAAGGCAGTGCTTTGGTTCATGGTGGTGTTGCTCCAGCAACGCTGGTGGTAGCTACATTTTCCAGAACAGGAGAGCTTGGAGGCAAGAAGCCAGCCTGGGTCTCAGGTGGCTGGGGACACTGGGAAATGTCTCGCTTGGGCTGGGAAGCTGTGCAGGCAGCCCAGAGGGATGCCCAGGGCTCCCCTGATACCAGGACTCAGAGTGACTTCATCTTGGTCCAGCCCTGGCAGAAGATGTAGCATCAGAAGAGGGGTGAATCCCGAAGGGTGCTGCCAGGTGGTGTGGGTGAGCAACCAGGGCAGGAGCAAGCTGATGTGTATAGGTGGGAGATGCCTGTTCCTTAAAATGAGCCTCACACGGATCCCACCGAGCTGGGACTGGCATGAGATGGCACTAAAGTTTCTTCAGAGCCTTTGTCTTTCTGTCTGGGTCAAACCCCTTTAGTAGGAGTGAATTCCCTGTCCTCTGGGTGACTTTGGAAGGGCTGTGTAATGATTTCTGGAACATGTATATGTAAATCTCTTACCTACAGGTCCCTGAACTTTTGGCAGCAGATAGAAATTAAAGGCTGTTTTTGTTTAAGGATTGATGAGCTGCAGCTGATGTTGCTCATTTACACCTTTTCCATCTCCTAATGGCAGGGGTGCCGTGTCCACTGGCAAATTGAAAAAATGCTCTATAGAGAACCGAAGAAGGGAGGGGGTTGCGTGTTTATAGGCTGCAGAGGGGGAGTGCACGTAGATGTGAGCGTTAGCATTTCTAAGAAATGGCAGTTCTCCTTTGGAAGCCTAAATGAACATCACTTTCCGGGAGCTGCCTAATTTAAATCATGTTTGCTCTGTTTTGTCCTACCCATTATTTTCAGCTGTCACGTAAAGTGCCACAAAGACTCTTCAAGAGGCTTCTTTCTGCTTCCCCCTAATAATCCCAGAAACAGACACTGGTTCTTTTGTCTGGGGCTCTCTCTGATGGCTCTCAGTGTTCAATTTTCTGGAGAGGAACCACTTTGTGGAACAATAGGACAATCAGTGCTGCAGCGGCTCAAGTGCTGCCATCCTGCCCTTGAAGAGGCAGGAGAGGAGTGAGGTGGAATCGTGTTTTGGCCATCGCAGTTAATGACTTCTAGGAAAAGCTTTGGTGGCGGCTCAACAAAGGTAATCCTGGCTTGCAAAAACAGATGCTTGCATTTCATTTGCTCTGAAATTTGTTGGAGTTTAGCATGATCCTTGGTGCTCAAGGACAACAAGAAGCTCCAGTATTCAGGCCTGGATTAAGGCTTGGAGTCTGAGTCTAACAGGAGGGTCCAAGCCTTACGTGTCAAGGCCAGGATGAAGTCTAGCAGGGATGAAATGTTGTCTGGCTTTCTTGGCTTGTTGGGGAGTTGGTAGGGTCCAATGATGAGGCTTCACATTGAGAACAGATTGCTTGGGGTAGTAAAGTACTTCTGAAGAAAAGCTGGTGAAACACCAGGGACCTGTCAGTGCTGTGGATCCATCCTTGGAAGTCCTGAACTAGACAAGCATCTCCTGCACATCCTTGGGGATCCCTGCTTTGAGCCAGCGGTGAACGAGAAGAGTTCTTGAGGACTTTTTCAGTACTTTAATATTATAGTCTTTATGTCTTCCTTTGGGGCTGTGTAAGGCATCCTGTGCCTAACTCAGCATAGGCTTGGGGAAACTGGTTTCTTGGGGACAAAGCACTTATCTTCTGCTGGAATGGAGGGAAATCAAGTGCCCGCATTGCCCAAAATATCCCAAAATATCCAACGCTCCATATGACTCCATACTGACTTTGTGTTAAGCTTTCCTTATTCTACTGCAGCTGCTGCCCTCAGCTTTACCCATGTGCCCATCTCCTTGTGCCATCAGCTATTGGTCCAGGTCTGCCCTCCCAGTCACACACCAGTCTGATTTGAGTATTTGCTTTGCCAATCAGCTCATGGCAGCTAAATGTACCCTAAGTATGGCTACAAGTGCCCTAACGATGCTGCGCTGGGGGTTAGAAGACTGTTTCTATCTATCAGTTAAGAATGGCTCTGTGACAGCCCTTTTCTAGAGATAGTGGGGGAAAGGAGGTGTAAAGACGGAGCTGAATGTATTTCTGAGGAACTCCTTCGTGCATTGCCTGTGATTGCTTTCTCATCTAGCCCTCTGGTCCTGGATATGTGGTATGATAGAGGAGAGCACCAAGACCACATGATGGAAGGATGGCTCGGAAAGCAGGTGAAGGCAGCTGCAGAATGCAACTTTTCTATAGGTACATAAAAAAAGAAGCCATTACGATGGAACTATTAGTTAATGCTTTAAAATGCATAAGTAACAAGGAGGAAAATAACTTTTTAAGTAAGTTTTTAAAGTGCAAGTAACTTTGATTTTTAACTTTGCACTATGCATACAGAAGCACAGGACAATTGCTTCTCAGTCTCTTTAACCCTAAAGCTTGATCCTTACAGCAACCCCTGTCAGAGGTTGTTATGTGTTGGTTTTACCTTGGCTGGTGCTGCAGTTCATCTGCCATCACACCATCACACTGCCTAGTCCTTTTGCCTGCTGCTTGGCTTTCTTGAGTCCTGCTGGAGGTTCTCATGGGGTTTTGTGGCCTTGAAGCCTTATTAATCTCTTTGCTAAGGCAGCAGCTTTAAGATTGAAAAAGGAGTTAAAAAATGCTATTAAAAAAAAGCTGTTGGTGTAAGGTGATTTTTTTGCTCAGTCCCACATGGCTGGGAGTGTCCTGGGCTCATAAAAAAAACCACTTAAAATGTGCTTTGTCTCTGGGGAAATCCCTGTGCAAAATATCCCCTTGCATGTTAGCATGGCTCTTGAATATACCTGGGTGCTTTCCATGAAGTCCGAGCTCTGGAATTGGGTGGAAAGCTAAAAATCTAAGGAAAACTGTCATGACAGAATCTGGGCTTGTTTAACCCACATGGTTATGGAAAGAAAAGTTGCAAACTGAACCTCTGAGCAATCCCAAAGGAGAAGAACTCAATGTGTTTACAAAAAAAAAAAAAAAAAAAAAATAGGACCAAGCTCACAGTGTTGAAAGCCATCTCATGCCTTTGGGATGGTGTGAGCAGTCGGTGCTGCAGCCTTTCCTCCTGCCCCCCAGCAGTCCTGGGGCTGGCAGTAAGCCAAAACCATGGTCAAGGAGAGAACTCACCTTCTGGCTTTTCTTCCGAGGCAAGGAAGGTGGATTGTTTTCTGGCGATGAAATTTCCTATTGAAAAATTGAATGCTTCCTTCTCATGCTTGTGAATGTGATGCCCGGGAAGCGGACCATGCTGGTTCCAATTACCTGCGCAGCAAGGCCAAGTACTGCAGTCAGTCAGGAATTTATACCTTTTCATACGTACTTGAAAAGGTAAAACCTTTTTTATTTTTTTTAATATGTGTAATGAATTCAAAGAAGGAGCCCAGCCAGCCAAGCTGCCTTTGATTTATTCTTGTATTAATATTTTATGTCTGTATATGTGCCTAATCACTCAAATTAGTCAAACTTGCTACCTCAGTTGCGCCAAAAAAAACCCCAACAAACCAGTCCCGAGGAATGCAGGCTCATTTCTTGCTCCCCTTCACATCATCTCTAGGGATGACTTGTTTATGTCTAGGATTTTCCTGGAACAAGACCTACTTCATAGCACATTTGGAGGGAAAGCTCAGAGTGCTTAATAGTGATCCCAATCCAAAAGTGGCATCACAAGATCATCAAGAAGGTAAATAGTATTGTGAGTGCAGGAACAGGAGTGTTGCTTCCCTTCAGTGGTGTGTCCCACACACATCAAATGCTGTAGATTTGAGCACATCTGGGATTTCTGGCTCTCCTACAGAGTTACTTCTCCCCTGTTAATGTCCAACATTTTCACTTGCTGCCTGGGCAACATTTCCATGTGCAAAAAGAAGTTTCTTGAGATACATCAGAGTATGAGCTACAGGGGAGGCAGTCAGGAGCAGTGTCTATCAGCCACGAAGGACAGGGTTGTCATTAGAAACTGGAAGGGCTCAGGAGATCAGAGCTTGATTCCCACCTTGGGCACAGCTTTTCTGTGCAACGTTTCTTGCATGGTGTCTGGGTGACTGCTCTCCACCAGTAAGGTGCCTCCCATGACGTGTCTGTCCCACCCGTTTGAGGTGGGAACTCTTTTGATGTGTCTCTGTACAGTGCCTAATGGGCAGTGATGCTGCCCTTGCTTCGGGACATGTCACCTGCAAACCAAATAATCGTGGTGGCAATGGCATGGAATTTGTGGTATGAGGCTCTTTCTCTTGGTGTAACTGATCATGAGACCACTTTCCAGTGTCAGGGATTTCCTGGTCCTGTAGTGGTGCATCTGCTTATTAATCCTAGTGGATCATCCAGTCTCTTGAAGCCCATGCACACTTGCTCCCGCAATTCCTTCAGTAAGGAGCTCTGCAGATCCACCATCTGCTGCAGGGAAACCATCTCTGTTTCCTTGTCTTGAACCTCTTCCTACCTTAGTTTGGTGGCCCTAGGTGAATGAAGGGTGACTGGCTGTAATCATAAGATGGTACAGTTGCCCATTGTAGCAGCTCACCCAGTTGGTGGGCGGTTTGTTTCTTTGTAACGCTATGAAGAACCAGTCTCCTTTAGGTACCCCAATAGGAGGAAGCAGATACACTGTTTTAAGGACTCGCCCTGACCAGTGGTATATAGAACATCACAGGAGATAATGTGGCTGTCCTGGGGTAAAAGAGGCAGGCTGATGAAGGGGGCAAGAGAGGGAGTGGGACGTAAGTGGGCCATTACTGTCATGATGACATGGTATATTAAGTCTTATTTTCAGTTCCAAGTATTGAAGGGGGGTAGAACCACTGAATCCAGCTGTTGGGGTGGGCTGGGATCACATAGCTGCTTGATTTATTTGTACAGAGACCTGCACCAGTGCTTGTCGTCTCTAGGTAAAGCCGTGTGGGGCATCAGCACTGCTTGCCCTCCAGGAGCCCTTCTCCCCAGACCTTTAACCGGTGCTAGCTGTGACTGCAGGTGGGGCTGTAGGCTCCAGCTTTGCCTGCTGCCTTCTGCAGGTTCCTGGCAGAGCGTAAAGACCTCATTGAGGTGGCTAGTTTGACTGTGTACACCCCTTCCAGGCAAGTAGTACTGCTCCAAGACCAGGCCATTGCGTCCTCACCTTCCGCTTGATATGTAAAATGACAGCATGTGTCTCTGTTATTATTTGCATCCCAGCGTCACCTACAGCTCTTTAAGCAGGATCCCTGCTTTCCTACAGGGTTGCACAAAGCCTCAACAGAGCCAAAGCTTGCCCTAGAGAGATGGCAGTCTGAGACCAGGGGCAGCAGGCAGGCGTAAGTAGCTGGAGGAGAATGAAAAATAGTGATCCTGAATTGGCCACGGGAGATGCAGAGGTGCTATCATACACAAAGTAGCTTATAGCATATGGAAATGTTGAGTATACCTCTATATGATTGCAAAAGATTCACATTGTTCAGCTGTGTTATTGGGAAATAGTACACAATCATTAGGAGTGGAATGAGACACCTGGAGAGGCAGCGTTAAGAGTGATTATGCAGCCCAGCCCTGGCTTTTCTTCACTTTGGGGAGCAACATGGCATAATTTCATTATAGATTTATATACAGCTAATTGGCACATAGTTTGATATGGAAATAAAACAATTGTAAATATCACAGAAAATTTTAAACTGTGCTTTCAACTGTCATGCTACAATCCTTGCTTTTCTGGTCAGTCTAATCTACTTGATTACCCCTTTCATCATCCTGTGTTTTGAAGATGTGATATCTCTTTCAAAGAACCTCTGTCAGACATAGATTAATTAGTTAATTTTTCTGCACGGGATGAAAAGGCAAGGGTGGGGAACCCAGAGCCCTGAGGATCAGATGCAGTGCGTGGCCAAGTAATTATTTTGGGGTGATGCGGAGATGTGTCATGTGTGGCCTGTGCTCAGTCTATAAGGGCTCTTTAGCTCTTGGCAAAAAACAGGTTTCCTACTAGAGATACTCAGTTTATGCTAAAGGTTGAAGTGAAATTTTCTTAATGGGGGTAACAGAGCACTGCAGTAGACACCATTGAGATGGCACTTCCAGACTGAGCTTTCTAGATCAAGGATGCTACAGGCAGTGGTGCTGAAGGATGCTTTTAATTCAGAAGATAAAGCTTAAGTAGTTTAAAACATGGGAGAAAGTGTGGATAGAGTCGGTATTTTTATGTTCAAAGGCAAACTGAAGTGTAGACTTGTTTGCTGGTAGCATCAAAGGTTGCAGCTAGCTTGGGACGTCGAGATGCTTTTCGTCTGGTTTAATCTGAGAACGAAATCTGCTGTGACTGTTGTGTTGTGATCTTGGGTGAATATATATTCCTGTCACCGTGATTCTTTGAATAAGACACCTTTCATGTAATATCCAGAAATATGTTTTATGCAAGGGGTCCATGGCCTGGTGTGTCGTCAATATGCACGATGTGCACAGCAGTTTTCTTCCAGCTCAGCCGGAGGGGAGCTTGGTGTGTGGTTTTGGGACCAAATCCGGGCCTGGTAGCAGTGCGGTGCATAGGGGTGAATTGAAGCAGGATAACGCATGGTCACAGATGGGGTGACACACTTCACTCATAAGAGAGAAGCAGCGATACGTTTTCTGATGGAAAAGGGAGATTTAACAAAGTTTGATAGTAAATGCGACAGCGGTTTAACGAGGTTTGATGTCAAGGTGCACTTGATTATTTACTGCACAGAGGATGGGGTCAGACAGAACTGTCAGGGAGACCCTCCTGTTGGGCCATGAGGTTCAGAGGGGACCCCCCCGCGTTCTAAACCCCTTCCCGGAGGGAGTTCAGGTGCAGCTGGATCCAGGCTTAGTCCCAGACTTGGTCGACAGTTTATGTCTGTAAAGGGTTATTTGTGCGCCATCGATCCCTTCTATCACTTTGGTAAGATTTCCCAGTTTAGCATGCCGTTAATCACCTACCGAGGGTCTGTAGCGGCAAGGCAAGGGCTCTCTCAGCCTCCAGGAGCCCCCCTGGGAGGGTCCGTGCTCAAGGGGAGCCCCTGGGGTGCAGCCCGCTGCGTGCAGGGGGGCTCCGCGGGCCTGGGCTGCCGCTCGTTCGGGCGTCGGGGAGCTGGCTCACGGTCGCGTTTGCCTTCCGACTGCAGAAATCACTTTCTTTTAAACTTGGTTTGAGTTGGCCTTGCCCTGCGCTGCGGTGAGGTGGGCACCTTGCTCCAGTTAGCCCTTGGCTATCCTGCTGTTATCTGCCCTCATGACTAGAGGCATCCATCACGATCACCATTGCTGGTTATCACTTGAGCGTTGTTACAGAAATAAAGGTCAGGATGAGGGGTGCAAGCACACCGCCACATGGCAGGTTCCTGTCTGTCACATCCCTCCTCCACACCTCCAGTTCTCCAGGGGTGAGTTGTCCCTGGGCTCACCGGGCTGTCACAAGCTTGGGTGTCCCATTTCTGACCCCATGTGGGAGAGCTGCTCCTTGATACTGGTCAGCAAGGGTCTTCCTGTTCGCAATGAATACAATGCAACATCCTTACAGAGGGATGAGTTTTGAATTTCTTCAGGTTGCACTGTAGCTGTGTTTGACTTCCACCATCTGTCTTTACCTTCTTTGTGTCTTTTCATATTTTTTTTTTTATTATTTGCTTACTGGCTTCCAGATCTCCTGATAATGTGTTCAGTGTGGGCTACTAATATAACCCCACAGGAGCAACCCTTTTGGAAGGGAGTTTTCCTTTCAGAATAAGGATAAGAGAACTTCCCTTATCCCACCCTTTCCCCACGCCCCAGCCCCCACCCCCACCTCCTTTATCATTTCTTCTCATTTCCATCCTCTTCCTTGGCACCAGAAGCATGAGCTCTTCCAGGAGCAGAAGAGCCTGAGGGCTGTGAACTGGCCTCTGAGCAATGTTGTCTTTGCCCAGAGAAGTTGATAGCTGGAGTGAACCCTCACAGGAAACACCCTTTTGTTTTTCTTGGTGGTGGATGCTTCGTGTACTATGTCCAGCTCTGGGCTCCTCAGCACAGGGAGGACATGGACCTGCTGGAGCGGGGCCAGAGGAGGCCACGGGGATGGTCAGAGGCCAGGGCACCCCTGCTGGGAGGACAGGCTGGGAGAGCTGGGGTTGTCCAGCCCGGAGAGGAGAAGGCTCCGGGGAGACCTTACTGCAGCCTTCCAGCACTTAGAGGGGGCTCAGAAGCAAGATGGGGACAATTTTTAGAAAAGCCTGTCGTGGTAGGACAAGGGGCATGGTTTTAAACTCAGCGAGGAGGATTCAGACTAGACGGAAGAAATGTTTTACGCTGAAGGTGGTGAGACACTGGCACAGGCGGCCCAGAGAGGTGCCCGATGGCCCATCCCTGGGAACATCCAAGGCCAGGCTGGACGGGCTCTGAGCAACCTGATCCAGCTGAAGGTGTCCCTGCCCATGGCAGGGGGCTGGGCTGGAGGGACTTTGAAGGTCACTTCCCACCCAAACCGTTCTGTGATTCTGTGATTTGTGTAATTAGGCAGTGGACTGCTGGTGGGTACTAAAGTTTGTGGGAAAATGCATGATTTTCCTGCACCTGCCCAGCTTAACTATCACGGAACTGCTTGGAGGAGAAAGGGAAAGGATGCTCTTCGTCAGCTGAGGATCGGTAGAACACTGTCACAAGATTCACAGTAAAGTCACAGCACTGACAATTGTAGGCTAAGGATTTTTGTGTGCTTGTGGTTTCTTTGCTCGACAAAATAAAACCTGCCAAAGCAGAGCTGGTGAGCTCCCATCTCTCTGTTCTCATTGCTCCAGCGCTCCTGCTTGAATTATTCATGTTCGGTAAGTGATCTGCAAACAGCTCCTGTGATCTCCCTGTGATCTGTGTGTATGTGAGACTCACCCCTGCTTAGGTCAGGGCATTTTCTTGTCTCCTTCCCCCCGGCAGGGAGTCCGTGGGAATCTCCAGATACCTCACCACCTCTTCCTGATTCACCGCGCCATGTATTTATTATTTACCTGGTATGATTTGTGCAGCTGTCCCAGGCCCACAGTATTGTCACTGGATAAGCAAGAAGGCTCCACGCAAACATCTGTAGCTGTTGCTTGACAAATCCTACTGTATAAATAATTATAAAGGAGCTGAAGAGGCACTTGTAGGGCAGCACTGCCGGCTCCTCACTCAGCACAGGGTGTATTTCACCTGCATGTGTGGCTCAATAGAGCTTTGCTGGGCTGTTATATATATATATGTTTATATGTGTACATGTATATATGTTTATATATATATGTTTTATGTGTTTGCTTCTTTTTCACAAGCTCTGCTCTGTGTTTATTTTAATTTTTTAGAAAGTGTTCTGATTTAGTCATGGGAGGAGGTTTGTAAAACCAGTGAGAAGGGCAGTTTATGGTCAGGCAATCGGCAGGTATCCTGGTTACTTTGCAGTCCACATCGTTAGTAAAACAGGCTCTGTGTCTACTTCTCCAGCACACTCACCCCAGGGAGATCATGGATCTGCCCGTCCAGTATCATCTAATTCATCCCAGCATACTGTGATAAACCAGTCTGCATTTTGGGATGAGGACTGGAATGCTTCAGAAAGCTGTTGTCAAGCGGAGCTAGAGCTGATGCTCTGAGCAGGGCAAGGCTCAGCAGAGAGACAGGGACCCCCAGGTCTCCTTCCCCAGCTGAGGGGGTAGCTTTGGGTGAAAAAAGCTCCATTTAGGGTACTTGCTTTTATACAATAACCCCAAGGAGAACCTGTGCCTTGCCTAGGATATCCCTCACCTATAACATAACTGGAATACAGTAGTGAGTTTGTTAAAATGTCCTGCCTCTGGATTCTGGAAAGAAGATTTTCTATTTAAACCTTAGGGAAATTACTGGCCTTGTTAACTAGCGTAGAAGTAATGAACCACAGCAGGGTTACTCAAGAGATTTGGGCCCTTGCTTTGTAAGACTGCATTGTTTCTTTAAATGAGAGAAATAATTTAAGCAAACAAACGAACGAAGAATTTCTGGAAATTAAAGTACGGTACAAATAGAATGATTCTCATCCTCTGTTTAATAGGAGCAGTGCAGTGAACAATTGCGTAGTCGACCTCACAAATTTATCCATGGTAACTAGTCACAGGAGAGAAAAATAGACAGCCTGCCACCAACTTGGTATTAAAGTTATATTTTCCATTTTTTCCATGATTGTGGGCCAGTCGGGGACTTTCCATGAGCAATCAGCACAGCAGAAATCCCCTTTTGTGGATTTGTAGCCACTGCTACTGAGCAATAAAAGATCTGATGCTGGTTTTGAACTGCTTTTAGCTTTAGCAGGTTTTGGTCCCAATTTCCAGTGGGATCAGCCTGGGGTGCAGACCCTTCCTGCTGAATGTATCCCACCAGACCAGGGCTATGGGTGGGTGATGCCCCTTTCTCCCTTCCACCCCCTGGCTGAGGCTTGCTTGTGATGGGGTCTGGTATAGGAACCTCACCTTTGGTTTCATCACCTCTGTGAGGTACTGGATGTTAACTCTCCCGACTGGGTTTGGGCTTTGTGCAAACCCTGCATGACCCGTGCAGCTCTGGGCAAGTCCTGCAAGAGCCTGGAGGAAGGACAGAAAGACACTGCCAGGCTGGAGTTCATCCAAAAATAAATAAACCAGAAATACTGGGCCTTCAGGCTTGATCGTCTGTTCCTCAAAAGACATTTTTGGAAAGGATCACTGTGCTTTTGTTCTTCCATTAGGCAACTGAGGAGGGAACATTGTTTTCTTCCCCTCATCCGTTCCCCTTATAGGGAGAGAAGAAGGAAGACTTGGCCACCCTGAGCCGAGCATCTCGGGGGACCTCTGAAAACAAAGGGCCGTATGGAGAAAAGTGCTGTCATTGTGTCCCCTTCATTCCCTTCCCTGCCTTCACCCTGTGCTTGGCACGGCCATGCCCGCCTAGGGCTGGCGAGCTGCACGTCACTGCCAGCCAGTGGGGAGCACGGAGGGTTGTTCCTAGGCTTCCTCCCTGGAAACCTGGCAGAATTCTCTTATCTCCAGGTTTATCACTTCCCGTAGACTTGGCAAGGCAACCCTGAAGTTTGTCTTCTGCCAGGAAGGTGTGTTAGCTCCGCGACAGTGTTGACAGTGTACGTGTCTGTATGGGATGGCTTGGATAAAGCAGTACCCCTGAGGAACATCATTTGGATGTTCCTGGATGTGGACTGAAGCTCTATAGACACATACATCCTAGTGCAGTTTCTCTCCTGTGTGCTGCAGGCATCAATCCCTGATTGCAGAGGATGCCTGTGGGTTGGAGAGCATCTTCCCAGCCACGCTTTGTGTGACCCTTGCATTACCTTCCCTTACAGGAATACGGGGCTGACACATGGAGCTGGGATAGTTTACTTTTTTTTAATTACAGGTTGTGCAAGGTTTTTTTTTACTTTTTTGGACTAAGGCTATCTTGTTTTGCGCAGGCTCCAAGGCTGACCCTACTGAGATACTGAACTCTATGGGAGCGGAGACCACTTGACTGCACTCAGCACCTTTCAGGATCAGGCCCTAGGTAATTATTTTAATTGTCTGCCTGGATGATGGGTTAAATTTGGTGTTCTGGGCTATGCAGACCATCTGAAATGACATTCCTAGTTGTACATCCCATGAATCCGTGGACTTTTTTCCTCCTGAAGGTTGTCACTCTGTAGGTCAGTGGCTTGACACTACAGTAAGAACCACTTTTCCCTCAAAAATACAACAATATATCTCCATTGCTTCCACAGGGGGAATCATAGACCCATTGAATGGCTTGGGTCAGAAGGGACCTTCGAAGTCCCTCTAGTCCAAACCCTGCCACAAGCAGGGACACCTTCAGCTGGATCAGGTTGCTCAGAACCCTGTCCAACGTGGCCTTGGATGTTCCCAGGGATGGGCCATCGGGCACCTCTCTGGGCAACCTGAATTGCTGGATCACCATTCTGGCAATGGTCACCAGCTCTTCTACTTGGGAAGTTCTCCTGAAGTTAACTTGCAGAAAGCTGTGAAAACAAAACAAACTAGAAAACAAACCCCAAAACAACCAAAAACCCACCCAAACACTTTCACTCCCATCAGAAGCAACTGAAGGCTTAAAACAGCAATATTTGTTGGCAAGGATGCTTGTTCAGGTCAGATTTTGAAGAACGGCTGAAAACATACAGCTGTGGGAGCCTGCTTTTTAAAATAAACCTAGTGACTATTTTCTGCAGAAAAATAAATTCTGAAAATCTTATTTGCCTGGGTTCACAGCAGCTGCATTCTCTTCTCCAAACCTGGCCTCGTTGTTGTGCCTTTATGAAACTTCATGCCTTTCTCCACGGTGGACAGATGGAAATCGAAGAGCTTAGGGCCAAGTAGTGCCCTGCTTTGCATCCTCATGGAGGTGTGGTGTCAGCCCAGTGCCTTGGCTGGGGTGGGGACATGGGCAGGATTTGACCCAAGATTTGTTCTTCCATCCCAGCAAGGCCAGCTCAAACTTGGAGTGTGAGCTTGAGAAGCAAAGATCTCAGGGGTGAGTTTTAAAAGGAGTAAGAAGGAAGCCAGTGTGGATGTTACTCTGAAATGCTAAGGGTGAAGGATTTCCTGTAGGGCTGGCTTCCTGAGCGAGGTGATACTCCTTACAAAATTCTCGATGCTGATAAAAGTATCAGTCAACAGAGGGTTATAATTTTTAACCCTGTCTGTTGGATTCCCCCCCCCGCCCCGCAAGTGGTTAATAAAAACCAGCTTCCCACTGATCTCAGCAGAGGTTAAAGGCCAGCTCTCAAGATAAGGGTGGCATGAGGGCAGATTGTGTGTCGCTGGCTGCTCTCCCAGAGCATCCTCTCTCCATGTGGGAACAGAGGGCTATTCTCCATCGCTTGCAGCTCTGTGCAGTGACATTTTCGGGACCCAGGCCTGAGGACTTTGACTGGGTTGTTTCCTGTTTTGACAATCTCCATTTCAAATACTCTATATGCAGCATTGTGCAGGGAATTAAAAAAAAAACAAAACAGCCCATATCCTTCTCTCTTGAATATTGTGGTGGGTGGTGGGAAGCTAAGTTCATGTTTCCAATGGGGAGGGAGAAGATGCAGAGGGTGAAACAGGCTCAGAAAGTGAAAGACAGGAAAATGAAGAATGAGAAGTAAGAAATACATTCAGCATCAGGACTGTGGTGCTATATTTTTCCCCATCCATTCTGGATTTGTGGGGATGGGGTGCTTTCTTGGTGCTGAAGTTCATATGCTCTGTGTTTAAACTGCTGCTGTCAAAGCTTGGAGAGTAACTAAAACAAAAATGTCACAGGTCAAATGGATGTTTTCCATTTGAATGGAGTGCAGTGTAAATCCTGGGGAAGGAAATAACCCACCAAACACACACTGGCCCTGTGTCTGTGTCCCCTACCCCGGTGATGGTCCTACAGGAACTGCAAGCCGGTGGCAGAGCCAGCCAGGCAGGCAGCTGCCTGCCTCGGCATCCTGAAATGTTCTGCAGGCAGCATCCTCTCCCCAGTAAATTTCTGTGCAAATTTAACAGTATTGCATCCAAATTTGATCTAGGTCAGCAATTAGGAGGATCAGGTGAACATGCTAGGATAGAAAACACCTGCCTGTTGAGGACCCTGGGCTCGAGGCTCATCCTAAGCCCCTGCAACACATCTTCAGCCAAGGGCTGATCTTTGTGCCTATAAATTCAGAGGACTGGATAGGCAATGCTCCCCAGGAGCATCGAGGCAAGTGCATCTCTGCCACCGCTTCGTGCTGACCCTTGCAAAGTCCCTCTGAGGTTTTGCCATGGCTGGTTGTTCTTTGATGTGTTGTAACCTGAAAATAAGGATAGAATTATTCTGGTTGGAAAAGACCTTTGAGATCAAGTCCAACTGTTAACCCATCACTGCCAAGGCCACCGCTAAGCCCTGGCCCCGAGCGCCACAGCTACAGGTGTTATAAATCCCCCCAGGGCGGGTGCCGCCAGCCCCCCGGGCAGCCTGTGCCAGCCTTGGCCACCCTTTCCGTGACGGGATTTTCCCTCATTCCCAACCCAACCCTCCCCCGGCACAAGGTGAGGCCGTTCCCTCTCGTCCTGTCGCCTGTTCCCTGGGAGAAGAGCCCGACCCCCCTGGCTCCAGCCCCTCTCAGGGGGTTGCAGGGAGCCAGAAGGTCTCCCCTCAGCCCCCCCTCTCCAGGCTGACCCCCCAGCTCCCCCAGCCGCTCCCCACAGCACTTGTGCCCCAGCCCCTTCCCCAGCCCCCTGCCCGGCTCTGGGCACGCTCCAGCCCCTCAGGGTCTGTCTGGGAGCGAGGGGCCCAGAGCCCACCGCGCCATTCCAGGGGCGGCCTCCCCAGTGCCGAGGGCAGGGGGACGGGCCCTGCCCTGCTCCCGCTGGCCACACCACTGCTGGCACCAGCCAGGATGCTGCTGGCCTCCTTGGCCACCTGGGCACACGGGGGGCTCATGCCCAGCCGGCTGCCGACCAGCCCCCCCAGGCCCTTTCCCCCCAGGCAGTTCCCAGCCCCCTGCCCCAGCCCGCAGCGCTGCGGGGGGCTGGTGTGACCCACGGGCAGGGCCCGGCACTGAGCCTGGTTGACCCTCACACAACTGGCCTGGGCCCATCGCTCCAGCCTGCCCAGATCCCCCTGCAGATAGATAAAGTCAAAGTGTTCTGGGATCGATGCCAAGCCAAAGGCACTGAATTATTAAGAGATCCGTATCTGGATAACAGATTTGTGCTCTTTAACAACTTTTAAGAGAAAATACAGTGTTTGCAGGATCAGATTGGGATGATCCTAGGAAACAGAGCTCTCCTTTTTAAATTGCATTGCTTTTATTATTATAATTTTAATAATAATAGTAGTATTTCCCCAGTGAAGCCATATATGAGAATATTATTTGCGTAGGAACTGGAAATTAACCTGAAATGATCAGCGTATTTTTTAAAGGCACTTTACAAGTCATCCAGCATTGGAAAAGGTATGACTATCCATCAAAGCAAGGCTTGGGGATAAAATAATTAGAAATCACACAACCATAGCAAAGGAAGATTAGTGCTAAAATTAGAAGCCATAAAGTTGTTTTTAGATTAAGCTGGAATCCGGGCAGGCTGTTTTATTATACTGTGTTACTTTAAAAAATGCAAGGTGAGAGGTGTGAATTGCCTGCATTTGGTTGTGTTGCAGTGGAAATGCTATCGCTAATGTTAGGTGGGATGATCTATAAGATGATTTCCAAGAAAATCCTTAGCAAGAGTGAGTACAATCCACTGTGAAAGGTGACAAGCTGCTAAAGGACCTGGGTTCAGTGCTAGGCTCATCTTCCAGTTCCCCATGGATGCCCTGTAAGGTTGTTTTGCTCCTAGTTTTATTTCAGGGTTGTGGTGGCCAAATGTCCATGTTGCATTGAGAAACCACGGTGGGATGGCTGGGTGAAGAAGTGTCTGCACCCACAGGTGGTGTGAGTGCAAGCTGGAGCTGCTGTGGTCTGGGGACCTGAGCTGGCTCCCTGAGGCCAGAGAGCAATGTTAGATGGGGCATGCTCTGTGCAACTTCATCACTTCATACATCTGCTGGGTCTCCTTATGTGTGAACAGGAATGAATCCACTATCAGAGGACGGCCATAAAAATGGTCAGAGGACAGGCTGAGAGAGCTGGGGTTGTCCAGCCTGGAGAAGATCCTCCAGTGAAAATGTCTTACCACCAAATTCTTCTGAAGTCAAAGTGAGCATCCCAGGAGGGTGGGGGATAGGGAGGAACTGGCATGGTCCATGTATAAAAGCCTTCAGGGGAAAGTGTCTTGATGCTAAGGGGCTTTCCCATATAGTCGGAAAGGCATAACATGAGTGAGAGGTTGGAGGACAACGCCAGGGACATCCAAGTGTTCTCACCACAGAGATGTCCAAGTGAAGGTGTCTGTCACCCAGAGAAAGGTGACTTCTTCAGTGCTGGTGCATTGCAATGCGGAGTGGGCGATTTCTGGGAGAGAAACCTGAACTTTGTGGGATGTGCTGCCAAAATGTGGATGCAACTGGGCAAAGCCATTCACCTCGTCCCACCAGAGGTACCAAATGAAAGGGTCTGTAGGCTGCCTCCTGGCCAGGAAGCACCAGCCCCACTGCGACCACCCGCAGCATCTTGTCGGCACATGCATTTCCCGGTGCCTGCAGCAGGAGAGTGGAGTGGAGCAGACTGCCTGCTCCCCCCAGAATGCTCCCCCGCCGCGCCTCCAGCTCTGTGAAAGCAGGACAACTCCTCATCGACTCTTTGTAGCCCGAGAGCAGAGCCTTGGAAAAGTCTGGCAGCGGGAACTTTACTAATTCCAACTAATGACTCCGAAATACTGACTGAGGGGAACAATTGGGCATCATCAAAAGGCACAGACAAAAGAAATGCACTGTATTGTAATAGCAAACAGAGCTGAATTTGGTCTGATGGAGCACCTTTCATATTCAGAGCATTTCAAAGTGCTTTGCAGAGTAATGAGCTGCATGCTGACGGTGTGGCCAGCAAAGTGGTCTTTATGTGCCCAACAATAGCTGGCACAGCTGGTGGAGAGCGACTTGCTTGTGGTGAGAGAGGGGATGGTGGCTGGGATGCTGGGGTTATCCTGCGCTTTCCTGTTGTTTTTTTTCAGTCCTGTTAGATCTCTAGCTAGCATTTGGATGGGCACTGGAAGTGATCAGACAAAACCTACTGGCCTTTCAATACTTAAAAAGGGCTTAGGAGAAAGATGGGGACAGAGTTTTTAGCAGGGCCTGTCGCGACAGGACAAGGGGGATGGTTTTAAACTCAAAGGGGGAGATTCAGACTAGATGGAGGGAAGAAATGTTTTACGCCGAGGGTAGTGAGGCACTGGCACAGGCGGCCCAGAGAGGTGCCCGATGGCCCATCCCTGGGAACATCCAAGGCCAGGCTGGACGGGCTCTGAGCAACCTGATCCAGCTGAAGGTGTCCCTGCCCATAGCAGGGGGTGGACTAGGGGGATTTGAAGGTCTCTTCCCACCCAAACCATTCCATGATTCTGTGAATACCTGTCTGTGATTCCTCTGTTGTCTTGATGCTTCTCTGTCTGTAGCTGAGATGTGCCGGCTGCATGTCTGTCTAGCAGCAGTCCATCAACACTCTGGCCTGGGCATACTGCAGAAATGTGGGGTCAGTGGGAGTTGGTTTGGAGGGAGAGAGTGGCTTGAGGCACCCAGGACAGTCTGTGAGATGGGATTATTCTTTCCTTCTTGAAACTGTGCAGAAGTCCCGAGGTTTACCTATGGATCTGCTCCTCTCAGCATTGCTTGGAGGGACAGCATGCTTGGCTTGAAGGACTGGGAAAGCCTCTCCATGCTCTAGCCTCCAAAAGCAACTGAGGTACTTCATCCTCCAGGGAGTTAAGCAATATCAGTGTCTGGTCCTGCCTGTGGATTGACTGGGTCCTATGGACTTGCAGGTCCTTCATGTGTACGTCTGCACAGTTTCTCTACCCTCCTTTTTATCTTTGGGGAAACAGAGGTTGAGAAGCATTTCATGATTCATATGAGAATCCCTCAGCACAGCTGGGAATAGACCTTGGCCTCCCAGGTCACCGTCTGGTCCTCTAATCTTGTGGTCTCTGTGACAGTTGCATAAAGGCCCACATACAGCTTCAGCTATTTAATTTTAGTTAAGCTAGAATAGCATCAGCGCAGCTGCGTGAGCAGATCTCTTAGTCCCAAAACCATTTCTGTGGCAAGAATGTTTCTTGCCCCTTGCAAGGAGAGGAAAAGGTTAATAGCATTTTTTCCCTTTTTTTTCTTGTTCTTTTTTCTTTTCTTTTCTTTTTTTTTTATTATTATTTTATTTTTATTTGGAAAAGAGGAAATAAATGTACCTACCCCACCCTAAGCGGACTGCACAAATCTGTCAGCCCTTGGCGGGTGGGGGCAGGCAGCTGGGCTGCATTAAGGAAGTAGCCCTTGGGAGGGAAGGGGTTGGGGGCATGGGTGGGGGGCCTTGGCTGCCTGCCCAGAGCTGCCGGCAGGGAGGGGGATGCTGTACCCGGCTATATTTTGAGATCCCAGTCTTTAATGCTGTCTGCAGAGCCATGGGCACTTGCAATGAGTTAATCTTACCTGGGGCTGGAATAAAAGATCTGTAGCAAAGCCTGGTTTGGGGTTAGATTATGATTTCGGGGTGAGGAAGGAGATCTCAGACCTCGTCCCGTGTGACCTGGCCCCTTCACTACACCAGCTCCCTGCTAACCAGGATAACCAGATCCCAGCAGCTTTGCTGGAGGACCACGCTGGGTTGACGTTGGGTTCGCTGCATCACCCCCATCCCCAGCAGAGAGAGGAGGATGGGAAGCAGACCAAGATGCTGTTGGAAGCCTGGATTCTCCTCGCTCCTCCATCTGTGTTTCCATGCCGCCTGTGCTCCAACTGGGTCGGGCTGATGTCATGGCAAGGCTTCCTCTCGCAGGCAGCAGTCTCGCGTGCTGTCATCCCGCCGCGGGGATTTGATGGTGTGCAGATGACTTTGCTGTTTCCCTTCCCGTCTGCCTCACGCTGAGGCTGGCGCTGCTTTCCAAGCAGCGGTGTCTCAAAGGGCCGGGTGAGTGGCAGTGATAGCAGACAAAGGTTCTCCATGATGATCCAACCTTCTGCGGGTATTTTGGTACCGCTTCTGAATTAGCACTCAAAGGAATATATAAATACCTAACATTTTAAGCTTCTTTGGGAGCTGACTGCAACAAAAATAAAGTCTCATGTGGCGGAGCCCTAAGGTCGAAGCAAAGTAGCAGGGCTATGTCTTGAAACAACTCAAAGCAACATTCAGGCTTCTTGTCTTGTTGAGCTTCAAGGCATCTAAATTCAGAGCTGTTGTGTATATATCACACTGAGCATGCTGTTTGCACAGAGCCTGTCCAAGTCTTCCTCATTTTGCTTTTATATCAGCAGTAACTGGTGTGAGTAACCTGTACTCATCTTTTGAGCATAGTAGGAGGCAACTGAACTTTGGAGGTGGACCAGGGCTGAAGGTGGAGGTGATGCTGGTCCTGGTGGTGTGTTTGACGTGGATTTACATCCTCGTGCTCTTAGCCAGATGGATGCTTTGCCTGTGGTTCTTGTTTCAGCTGAACAGTGCAGTAGGGACTGGAGGGGAGATGCTAGAAAGGCCAGAAATAGATTTATAATCCCAAGCCAGCACTGCTGGGCCGCGAGGAGGAGCATCGGTGGAGCCTCGGTGATGTTTTCCAGTGGAAGGGTGGACCTGCTGAGCTGGGCATCCCCACAGGGGCCGCAGGAAGATTCAGCGTCTGACAGTGAGGCATAGCCCTGGGGCGGAGGGGGCTCTGGCTGCCCTCTCAGACACAGCTCTGAGGCGAGGGGCTCATCCAGATTTTGCCGAACAGCTTTCCTTGCCCCTCCTGTCTGGGATTCACCATGTGTTCGAGCTTTTAATATCACTTCATTCTCCCTTCCTACATCCCACGCCCCTGTCCCAGATGTATTTCTTTAAGTGGCTTTAATTAACTTACATTTTCCTGTGTGTGACAGCTCCTTGAGGTTTTGGTAGCTGTTTTCTGTCCTTCCACAGTTGTCACTGACATGTAGCACTTTCCCTGCAGGCTGGCCTTCAAGCCTACCATGTTTTTTTCCCTGCTCTGTGGAATTATTTTAACATACTGGAAGGAAATGATTTCCATGTGAGCCTTGTTACACACACTCAATTGATTATTAGGTGTGATTTTCCTGATCCCCGCTGGTACCTACGAGGATTTTGAGCAAGGAAGCTGGAGGGGTGTAGGATGATGGTTTAGGTCAGATAGATTTATCTCCATGAGTGACAAGACTGATAACTCTGGAGTGGCGTGGCTACAGGTGTTATCATTTGGGTGTCTCCTCAAGAGTGAAGGTTAATGTCTTGCCACTACTGATCCATCACGGTGTTATCTGCAGGATTTATAGGTCTTCTTGTGCCTTTCCAGCAACAGTGGGTTCACTTTTCCAGAGCTCGGAGCAATGTACCTGCTCCCTGGTTGCAGCAGCCGTAGCGGTCACATCATCAAGCCCTTGCTGTCCTGGGTTCGTTTGCTTTTAAACCCAGTGTTAGGAATGATCTCTGCTTGCTATTGCGTAGTTTTGCACTTGGCCAGTGGAGGAAGGTGAGATGGATGGGGGTGAGCCCAATGATTAGGTCCTTTCGCAAGGGAAGGCATCAAGCAGATGAAGGCAAGACAAGCCCTGATCCCACCTTCCCGAGGATCACCTAAAGAAACGTGAGAAGGATGGTAGGGAGCAAGGAGAGACTCAGATCTTAAAATAAAATCTCTTAAGAAAAAAATAAAAGCAGCAGTAAATCCAACAAATTAAAATAAAAAGGCAACTAACATGAGTGACAATTGTACAGTATCAGATAACACCACATCCTGAATTCCAGTGGTATAGGAAATGTGAAGCAAAAATCACTCAGGTGCTTCTAGATAGCGATAAGGAAAGCAATTCCCATTTACTGGTAGAAATAAAATAAGAGGTCCTGATAAACCTCCATGACTAGACTGGATTAGGGCTCTAGCTGTGAAAATTCATTACAGGCATGCAAAAGAATGCGTATCTCGCTGAGCTAAACTGACTACAAACACCATTTATCTAGAGAAGAGCCGATTCACTCAGAATAAATAGATTTCTTTCAAGGAGGGGTGGGGTGGGGGTTGGCGTCTGTCAGAAATCTGTATCCCTGCCTTGTCATTTATTATGCAAATAAGCCTCACACCTTTCTAAACCATGACGGATGAGTTTATGCTGGAGGAGTGATCTTCAGCTGTTCCAGCAACTCCAGGGCCAGGCGTGGGTCCCTCGCACACAGTGCCGGGAGCTGCTGATTTCAGGAGGGCTTCTGGTGGCCAGAGGTGCTAGTCCTTGTCAAGGGGGGTAGTGCAATTTGGTTGGATGGTTTCAGAGTTCAATAATCAACCCACTGCTTCACAATATTTTGTATTATTTATAATATTTTATTTTATTTTACTTTTACTTGCCCATTCTCTGTAGGAATAACTTTCTATCTGTGTCGTCTGCAGAAGGGAGCCTGCAGCATATTCTGCTCTGCTCTGTCCTCATCTTCATCTCTCTTCCATTTGGGATCAGTGGCAGTTAAAGCTGCGTGGCTCTGCTGGGTAGGGCTTAGTGGAACAGGATGCATCTGAGCTCCAGTTCGTGGTTGACTCTGAGATGGTTGTAGATGGCTGCAGAAGCACCTCAGTGTGGTGTACAGGGACAAAAACATGATCTAAGATGATCTTTTGTTCTAGCAATTAAGTATTTCAGGATGCTAATTTTAGAAATAGAATTCAGCCAGTAGGAGCTACAAATAGTAGATGAAAGCTGTATGTTCCCTTTGGTGGAGAGAGTGTTGAGCCATTGTTGAATGAATGAGACAAAAAAACCCCACCAAACAAACAGAAAAAAATCTCTAGAAGGTTTTTCGAGGAGTTTTAGGTTTTGGTCCTGTGTTTTGGAAACTTTCCTGATGAATCAGGTGGCCCCAATGTGGTATGTGTGAACAAAGCTCCAGAGGTGGAAGCCTGACCCCACAAACCCCACCAAGCTCCCATCTCTGAGGCAGACTAAGCATGATTTGGGACAAGTGGGTCTCCTCTCTAAGGCAACATGCAAGTCAGGGGGGTGCTCGGAGAGCAGAGGGATCCAGGTGGAGCATCGTATGTGTTTACAGGCAGGTTGTAGGACACACAGAGAACCTGGGTTATAGAAAAGCACATGCAAAGGACTTTCCTAAATGCTTGATCCCAGAATTCTCAGGTACCTTTTCCACCACAGCCAGTAGAGGTGTTTGCACTGATTTCTGGCTCTGGTGACCTCAGGAGACCACGTCAGTAGATGGGTTCTGGAGGGGAGGATGAGCAGAAGGACTGACCACCCGGTGTCTGGTGCAGCCAGAGGGGAAGGCAGCACACATTGATGTTGGCCATTGCATGAATCTTTCTCGCTCCTTCAGGGGCATTTTGCACTTGTGTTTTTCGCTCAGCATTTCTGCAGCGCTGGGCTGGCCAGGCTCTTGCAGTGCTCTGGAGTGATTCTGCTAATGGGATCTGACCTGATGGCTTTGCATGTTTTAAGTAAATTAAACACAGCTGCTAGGAAAATCCAGTAACCTTAACAGCACCATGGCTCCGTTGTCTGCATTGTAATTACAGTGGCAACCGCCTGGACGTTCTACTTTCTGGTTTATTTTTAAATAACTTCTGAGCTACCCTTTGATCAACAACTTCATCCCCGAGTCCTGCCTATCCTCTTCCTTGTTCTGGGTTTAACCCTTGCTGCTTCTTCAAGCATCCGTCTCATTGCAATTTAAGTCATTCGCAAATGCAAGCAGCTGATTGTAAAAATGACACTCCTCCCCGAATATATCCTGCAATTTTAAGCTGAGGGTGAATCTGGGGACGATTTTAAGCCAGAGATTATGGGGTTGCATACATACTGCTGGCATTGAGAGAGTGGTGTTTTAAGGCTGCTAAGGAGGTGCATCTTGAAATACACAGCTTTCTCTTTTGCTTCAGCTGAAATCCTCTCTGTACCCTTTCAGAGAGATGGGCTTTCTGTCACAGTGACAACACTTTAATCAGAAGCGAAAGGAGTTAGTTTTATGCAGGAAGCAAAACTAGGAGCCTAATTAGTTTTCCCTCATCAATCCATGAATGGAACCCATGCCTGCAAGAGCGAATGATCAACTCACAGCACAGGCGTAGCTGCCTGCTCCTTCCCTTTGTTAAAAACTCACACCATCTTCACTGCAGGATCTGCATGGGTTTAGATTTCTGGAGGAAATCCAGGCTCAGGGAAACGACCTGGGGTTTCGCATCAGAGCCTGCAAAAGGGCTCAAAAACCAGCTGAAATTTAAGGATGTCTCAGTGTAAGGAGGGAGGCTGGCTCAGTGTCACAGAATGCTGGCCCCACCTCCAGGGCAGCACAGTCAGGGCACTGGGGCTACAGCTCCCCAGCTGCACTCAGGGTCACATCGTTTAGGTATAGAATCATAGAATGGCTTGGATTAGAGGAGACCTTCAAAGTCGCTCCAGCCCAGCCCCCTGCCATGGGCAGGGACACCTTCAGCTGGATCAGGTTGCTCAGAGCCCGTCCAGCCTGGCCTTGGATGTTCCCAGGGATGGGCCATCGGGCACCTCTCTGGGCCGCCTGTGCCAGTGTCTCACCATCCTCAGCGTAAATCGTGGTTCTGGCTGACCTTCATCCTGCTGGTGCATGGGCTGGGCTGTCTCCTGGAGATCTGAGGGTACTTCCAACAGAGCCATCTGCCAGCTGGTTTTCCTGACTTTCTTTCTTTTTGACTGGGCCAGCCAGGATAGATCTCCACTGTGATGCCTTGGTCTGCTCTCCCATCTGCTGTCTACAGCACATCATTGTGTATCTACGTCAGAGAGCAAGGCAGGTGCCTATGCATTTGATCTGGGTGGAAGCACTGAGTGAGTGCGATTTGGGCTGTAAAGTTTATGAGATTCTGTGTTTTATGCTAAATTTTAAATTGACTTTGCAATCAGGGGACATTAGAGTTTCTAAAGGAAAGTCGGTGTGATGTGTTGCAGAACACAGGTTGTAATTTCCCCTTTTACATTGATGCTATCAACAGTAAAGAATGAAGCAGCTGCTTCTTGGAGGATTGATTTTTCAATGCATTTGATTTATGTAATTTGTAGACCATTATTTATTATGTGGGGTTTTCCCCCCTTTACTGGCTTTCTCTCTCCCTCCATTACTAGAAGAATGCAGCACCATCCTATCTACTACTTTTCATGTGTAGATTTCAGAGCCCTTTCCAACCATGGCCAACGTCACTGTTTCCATTTTCACACAGGAAAATTGAGGGCTGGAGATGGGAAAGGATGCCAGGCCAAAGACACAGCCAGGTCACTCCTCCTACTGAGTGTGATCCATGCACTTAATTCTCGCCAGGTTGGGAGGGATGAGCTGTCTCAGGGCATTTTTGGCTGGGAGACACAGTCCCTGGCAAATCCCAGTCCAGCAAAGAGAGCCTCGTGCCACCATTTTGCCCACATGGCACTTCAACATCTCCCGTGAGTGCTGCCAGCATCCGCGCTCACGGCCACCATCAGGATCCTATGAGCCGAAGCAGCTTTAATCTGTATGCTAAAAGGAGTTGTCATTAAAAACAGCAATAATCATCACAAATGCTCTCCTAGGCAATGAAACATCCACATGTAGCAGTGCATGATGGATGTGTCTCTTTGAAGTATCTTTGCCAGGTGGGATTTTCTGCAGGGCTGTGGGTGAGTTGGTTCCCTTGACTCCAGTGGGCTTCTGCAGGACACGGCCCTGTTCGAGGCAGTATAGACTTTTAGTGAGGCTTAGGCTCTGAAGCTGCTCTGTTAATTGACAGAAATGGGGTTTTCAGCTGAGCAAAGTATTTTCTGGCAAGGTGGGATTCATCTGTCTGCATTTAGATACCTGGATGGTAGCCACCTCTTTCCTAGTTGCCCAGGCTGCCTTCACCATCGATGGAGAACAGTAAGCACAGTATCAGTGCTGTGGTTTCTCTTCTCCTAAGGCACATACCTGGCTGAGATCAGCTGAATCTTGCTGGAGCTTCTCTCCTTTGCTGACAGACTCTAGCTAACTAGCCTGGTATAGCTAGCTAGCATTTTTCTGCAGGTACACGAGGGGTCTGTGAGCCTGGGTGTCTCCTTCCCATCATGTGTGTCAGTATCTCAACATAAAACTGAACGGCTGGAAGGAGAAATATCCCCCAAAAGCAGCATGGCGTGGGTTTTGCACACCCGATGTCATGTGCTCTGGTGTTCCACCATGGCTGGGCTCTGTGGTTGCACTGCAGGTCCTGATGCACCGTGGTCCTGGGTTAACGGTTGGACTTGATGATCTTAAAGGTCTTTTCCAACCTAGATGGTTCTATATGATTCTATGGTCAGACATCTTATCTACCTCCACACACCTCCAGAAGGGATTTGGGCCACCCCTGATCTGCCCACCTGACCGGTGAGTGCTACCAAAGGAAGCTGTAGCTTTATTTTTTAGATGACGAAGGGGCTAGTCTGCCATTTCATCACTATTGGGATGCCTCAGATGCTCAAGCTGGGATGGGAAGGCAGTACTTCATAGTTTTCTCCTGATCTTCAGTGGTGCCAGGATTCACCCTCATTTCTGAGTGGTAACATGGCAGTGTTTGCCTGCAGCTCCATATTTTGCTTGCCATTATTCAGCCTGCTAGGAAACGGTTCTGGCACCTTCCTGTATCACTGATGTGTGTGGTGAGTTCAAAGACTTTTTGAGATCATATGAAGGAAAAGGTCCTCTGGGAGATGCCCAGGCATGAGGGGGGATGTGAGATGAGCTCTTCCCCCGGCTTAAGCTTGTTCGTTAAAACTGAATCACAGTAAAGGTGTTTTGTGATGTTTGGTTTTCAGATATGCCAAGAAGATGGCAAAAAAAATATTGCGAAAGTCCTGGACATTTTACAGTAATATTTGCTGGGGATTCATTGAAGACGCTCTAATGCAGCCTGTAGCAGCATCTGCTTTCCAGATTAACAGAGGGCTTGCAAATGGCACTTTGGAAGCAACGTCTAAAATTATTTGAAAACTAGAGAGCAAATTCCATTTGGTGAATGATTCATGACAAGGGTTTGCATATCAGTTGTTCCTTTTCCTTTCTTTGTCAAATTTGTTCTCTTCAGTGGTATTATACAGGAGGCACGCAAACACTGGAAGTGTTTGTATGCCAGGACAGTGCCACTCATCACAGCAGGGTTCTGAAAGTGCAGGGCTGGAGGGCATCCTCATCTAATGCAAATGGTTTTTATTTTGGAGCTGTTGAAGCTTGGACCAGGCGCTAGAGGTGGGCTGCAGCAGGAGATAAAAATCTGAACTTGGTGCCTAATCTTCTGTTATAGTTAGTGGATGTTTGGTCAAGTGGAGTCTCGAGGGTGTTTCATACCCTGAAATGGACATTGATATTTTGAGTAATTAAATGGCTCTCCAGGCTCCCCAAAGTCGTGCTGACTGTATCCCCATGGACTGAATAAGAGCTGGGACAGCCACCACACGTGTAGGTCATGGTTCAGCTGCTAGAACTAAACGTCTAGTTTTACCCTAAGACCTATTGCTTAGTCTCCAGGTGTCAGTCAAGAGGGATGCAGGTCCAGGGTCATATCTGACAAAGCCACGCATAGGTCTTGGATAACTCAGGGAGTCTGATGTCGCGATGGGAACCTGTGTTTAGGCAGCCAAGTCCAGGATTTACATGTGGTCACCCGAAATGAGATGCCTTCATCTGGACCTGAATCCTACCCACCATGCCAGGGACTGGTACGGACTTATCAGGCTGTCCTTAAGGACAGCCACGTGGCATGGATCCAGGGAAGGACATGCCCATGGTCTGTGCTGCTGGCTGTCAGACCATGGCCACACCGTGCTTTAGGGGAGCTAAATTCAAGCTGCTGGCTGGTCAGTGCTAGAGCATGGATGGAGTCTTTGGGGGATGGTCCATAGGGAGTATGTGAGTGCTTGTTCTGTTGAGGGTAGGGCTGTTCCCAGTGTAGACACCTTGGAGAAAAGCTCTTTCTTCATGTAGGGTTGACTTCAAGAGCAGGACAAGCATGCCCCATCACCGGGCTGCTTGGGAACTGTCCTTGCCAGCTCTGCAGCTCACCCCAGCCAGGGGATGGAGAGGTCAATGTGCTAAAGAGAAGCAGAAACTCCCCTTCTAGAGACACGTGGTGTGAGGAGCAGACCCGCCAGTGAGCTGATGTGGCATGTTAGTGATGTATTCAAGGAGGGTAATTAGAAACCTTAACGTCACATCCAGGAGGGTGTGTTCAATTCATCTAGAAACCACCCTAAGAAGCTAAAAGTGACCTTGTGGCTGAGGGGAAAGCCACAGGCAAGCCTGTTTGCTTTATGGCTTTTCATCCTCCATGTGTTTTGGGAATGGGAGGACGAAGCCTGGGCTGCTTTCAGCAATGCCCATCCTATTTTGGAAAACGCTACAAGGGTACCAGGGCATCCTCCCCAGCTCCCGGTTAGCTGGCTCAGGGAGTGGACCGCGAGTGTGGTTGTTCAAAAGCACTGTTCTACAGACCCCTCTTTGTGGCAACGCGTTAATGAAACTGTAATTCAGGTGCAGCCTTTGCTTAGCCCAGAAACTCCCATTTATAGCCTCATCCCGTGAGGTTTCTCCTGAGCCTCAAAGAGTGAATTTTTTAGGTGTTGCATTGCAAGGCTTTGTGTCCCTGAGTTCCTCTTACTATGAGGAGAAGCAGTGATGCAGTACTCTGCCTCTAGAGAGAAGGAGACAACTTTAAGTGGAATTTAAAGCTGACGCCCAGTGTTGCTGGAGAGAAACAGTGCCAGCCCTTGCCCTGACGCCAGGAGGAGGTTGAGCATTGACCTTAGCAGAGTTGGTGAGCTCCGGCACAAAGCTAGGGCATTGCAGGAGATTTGGTGCCTTCCCTGGGAATTTTGCCCAAAGTAAAGATGCCAGTGCTCACCCATGTGGGCATATTGACCATGGCCTGCGTTAAGCTCTTTGCTCCCTTGCTGATCACTTTTGGCTGTTGAGCAGCAAATGAGCCATTAGTCCTTAGCAGTGGTGGTTACTCATCAGCTAATGATCTGAACTGGGACCGGGGCTAAGGAAGGAGGTTGCACTTGAATGCACAAGGTCAGAGCAGCTGGGTGCTCTTGAAAGCAGATGGACTCATTAGCTGCAGAGAAGTCCCCTTCTTGGGGCTGATCATGACCAAGGAGCTTGGCCAGCCTGCATGGCTACAGTCTCCGGGCTGGTCTGCAGCCACTCTGTGCTCTACCGGTCTCCTGTGCTCCAAGCGTTGCTTCCTGCCCAAACGTCCTCAAACTGATGGTCGTAGAAGCATGGAAAGGACAAATACAGGCCATCACAAAGGTTGCCCTTTGTGGTTTGTCTCTGGTCCCTGAGTGCACATGCACTGCAGTTATCTTACCAGTTTAATAAAACAGGTAGAGTGGCCAGAGTCCCTTGGTTCCTTGGTCCTGAGACAGTCATTCAGGTATCGACCTGACTTGAAAAATGTTGTCAGGACTTTCCCATGAGAGAGAATCCTGTAAAGACTAACACAGGATTGGTGCCTCCATGTAAAAGGGTGGGAGATGGTTCCCAGTTGCTTGCCTGTGTCACAGGTAGTGGGAACCAGTGCTGGTGGAGCCTGCCCCAGTGAAACCATGCCAAGGGCTGCTTGGAGAAGGAAAGGAGGAGATGCTTGGGGATTGATTCAGCTGGGAACTGCTTGGGGACCATGGGAAAACGAGGCAGCATCTCCATCTCCAGCTGACCCATGACAACAAGTGTCTTCTTGCCTTGGTTTCAACCGTCTCATGTCAAATTTACTGAATGGGGATGCACTGCATTGGCTCTGCCCATGTCAAACGTGGCAAATTCAGAGATTGCATGCAATAAACAGCTGCTTCCTCGCTTTGAGTGACTCCCAGTTGACTGCACACCAGTAACCCTTGGCAGAGAAATCCCTTTTCCCTTGCAGCTTCCACTTGTTGGTGGGAACCCCTTGATCCTGGCCAAAACTCAACTACAAACCTAGGTTTAAGGACAGGTGTGAGCTGGTGGTGCCGTTTTGGGGAAAACACCCTAGATGGTAAGCTCATCGCTTCTTTTGCATGCAAATACCACTTCTCCAGCTGACTTCTGAACCACAGGAGCAATTTGCAGCTATGCACTCCCACAGCAAATGTGCCCAGCTGCCCTGGTCTTGTAACAGCCACAGTGGTCTTCCTCTCTGTCCTTACCTAGGTGGACACCTGGGCCACCACTTCCAGCTGTACTAGAGGGGCTCTGGACCTCATTAATATGATGGATGCCTACTGGTGGGAGTCTCACACTTTGAGGTTGTGCTGAAGTGAAGTCACATCCCCCAAAGCATGTTCGTGCTTACCTACTTCATCAGCCATCTGAGTCCTGCCCACCTCCAGCCCAGCTGCTGGCCGCCTTGTCCCTTGCCAGCCACCCCATAGCCTGTCTTAGCAGGCATGAGCGTCTGGCACATGCTGGTGACAGTCCTACTCACCTAAGACCTCCTGGGTGGAGGTGTCAGCTCCCAGTTCAGAAATGCCAGCCTTTTGTCTCCGTTGTTTGCAAGCGCAAAGTGATGGGCAGGAGCTTCTGCAGAGCTTCGTTTTTCCCAAGCCAAGAGAGGTGGAGGACTTGTATGGGCAGAGCTGGGAGGATGCCAGTCATACACCTTCCCCCTCTGCACCCCATCACCTGCAGGACGTGGGTTTGTTGCGGGTACCACCAAGCTACCACTGACAACCAAGCTACAGTTGTGTAGGAAGACCTGTGAGGCTGATAATCCCAAAGGGACCAAGGCGTAACGTTTAGCTGTGGGGCGGGATGGGTGAACCAGCCAGCGCTGCTTTGATGGGATCCATTTCTGGACTGTTCATCTCCCAGCTGTCACAGGAGATGTGATACAGTGGGAGGATGGGTTGGGTTTGCACCTCCATGGCATGGTGTTGCTAGGTGATTTTGTGGTACAGGCATGAAGGAAGGGTGATGAGCTGAGAAACAGCTGAACAGACCATGGAAGCATGGGTGGTAGGAGAGCAGGACCAGGCTTGGTTCAGTGGTTTCTCATCGTCCCGGCAAAAGGTTTCTCCAGAGCTGGCCCTTCTTAACCTGAAGGTCAGTTCTGAATCTGATGAATGCTTTTGGTTTTGTTTTTTTCTCTCCCCTGTTCCTTAGGAAATGGTCAGAGAAGCAAAGGGAGCATTACTGGAGAATTGAAACAAACCCAAGGGTACTGGTGAGTACGCGTTCGAGTGTGCTGAGCTGGTGGCTTTGTGGGAAGAGCTGGTGGCTCCTTACAAGCAGGACACGAGTTGAGGAGTATGAAGTGGCTGTCCCGATCTCTTTCTGGGGTCCTGGGGGTCTGATCCTGCCCTTTACAGACTCCTTCAGGAGAGGAGGTAGTTTGTCGTGTTGATGGATCAGCACAAATCAGCTTTACCACCACCATGATTCTCTGCTGTTGTCAACAGCTGAACCACTAATTGCTCTTTCTGTAAATCTGTAGAAGATGCTCTCATAAATACGTGTGTTCTCTGCGCTGCAGTGCTCCATAGAGCAGGCTGCACGGGAGTGTGCTGAGCAGCAATATTTGTTAATGCTTGGAGTGCTTTTGGCTTTTATTCTCCTTGGCCCCATTACAGACCCAGTCATGGGTCATGGGCTGCGATCTGGGTGACATTTCAGGGTCCCCTCCAGACCTATTTTCTGCAGCTGTCGTGCAGGAGGCTGTGGTTTGGGTGTTTGCCTAGAGGTCTTGCATAGGAAGAAAGGAGCTTTTTTTATTGTCTAAGCTGGTTCAGATACGCCAGAGCTAGATCCTGGGTTGGTGTTGCTGAACTGAGTTATCTTGTGTCATACCAGGTGGGAGGTTGTCTTTTTAGACCACTTTCTCATGAGCAGCTGCCTGATTTGCACTGGCCAAACCTTCAGCAGAGCCATACTGTGAGTCCCCACGAGTGCCCATCCATCACAGACCCCACGTCGTCCTGGGCCCCATGCTGCACATGCGTTATGGATGCTGCGGAACACCTCAGTGCTGTGTTATCATACAATTGTCAGATGGTTTGGGTTGAGAGGGGACCTTCAAAGTCCCTCCAGCCCAGCCCCCTGCCATGGGCAGGGACACCTTCAGCTGGATCAGGTTGCTCAGAGCCCGTCCAGCCTGGCCTTGGATGTTCCCAGGGATGGGCCATCGGGCACCTCTCTGGGCCGCCTGTGCCAGTGTCTCACCACCCTCAGCATAAAACATTTCTTCCTTCTGTCGACCCTTGGGTCTATGCTGTTAGCGTGCACTGCGTGGACATGCAGGAGTGGCGCTGGTGCTGGATTGATCATGGGAACGTGGATTTTAAGACTCACCACAGCTCCTTATAGTATAGGTGTGAGCTTAGATGAAGGGGGAAGGTGACACGGGCAGGGGTGAGAAGGGGCTTCAGGAAGCAGTCTTCTTCAGGCGTTTAAAGATGTAGAAGCCCTTTATAGTCAGTGGGGATTTTTTTATCCCACGTTACATCTGACGTAATTTGAGTATCCACCCTAGGATGAGCTAGAAGCCTGTCCCTCTCCTGTGGCTCCAAGAGCACAGCCCAGGCGAGCAGATGGCGTCTGCATGGTCACATCCCAGCAAGGCAGGCAGGGAGGGTGCTGAGACCCTCCTTCCTCCCAGCACCCCTCCCAGCAGAAGAGCCTGAGGAGTGGTGCTTTGTTCCCATGGATCATCGCTGACTCCAAAACATGTGCTAATCAGGGCCTGCAGCAGAGAGCGAACTCTCTGGCTCACACACCTCCCACTGCTTCCCTGCTCTCTGCAGTCAGCTATAAAATAATCCCAGCCTGTCTTCCTAGGAGCAGCAGCCCTGTAAACAAGGCAGCCTGGAAGGCCACCAGCTACAGAGCTGAGTGCAATCACCAGCCTGGAGGTGTTGGACCGTGACCCCCCACCCTGGGAGCCATTGCACGCATCCACTCCCAAGATCCATCTGCGTTTCCCCTCTGTGTACCGCAGCCCTTGCACGCCTGGCAGAGATGGAGATAACCGTGGGGACTGGCCTTTATCAGAAGCACTAGGTATAAAATGGCTGGCCTTCCTGATTTACACCAGCAGAGGTTTGGTCCCTTGAGCTCCTACAATCCTGGAGTGACTCAGCTTATTAAACATCTGTTTGCACTACCCTTAGCATTAAATAATCGGCTCCTCAGCATATTTGAGTTGGAGGGTATCTAATAATCCTGTGAACTATCCATCAGGCTCCATTATCATCTCTGCACTCCTGCACTGGCTGCCTTGTGTCGACACTGCCTGGGGTTTACAAATAGATTTAGTTTCTCATGCAGTTTTGCTTCTTTTTTCTTTCTCTCAAAGGAGCAGTTTCAGGCTCCTTACAATTTGTGCAGATGCTCCCGTTAGTTGTAACAGCATCTTTCCATTGACTCATGACTGATGGGTCCCATCCTTGTCCTGGCTCCACTTCTGCCAGAGTCCCCAAGCAAAACCTCTCATTTGCCACGAAGGAATAGAACTGTTCTCTCGATCTAAAGAATTTCATTTTCCAACCTACAAACTGATAAACCATCACACTGTTGGAGTTTCCTTGTCAGCTCAGAGAATTTGTAGGACACACAATAATGACCTGTCAGCTGCCCTCCAGCAGACCACCACTGCACCACCACTCACATACAGGGCAAAAACCCCGGCTGGCTTGACGGTATTTTATTAAGGATGCTTAAGGGGGCTCCTAAAAAGCCTCTTAATGGGGTGGCTAATGGGGGAGCTGAGACTTTCTCATATTACTTTTGATACCTGGTGCTGCCACCGCCTTACCAGCACTGGGAGAGATGCTTAGCGTTTCTGGAAAGCAGGTTTGTGCTCACCTCCTCAGGTCTGCAGCATCCTGGAGGAGGCGGATGGGATGGGAGATCATATCCACGTGGATCAGATTTTCTTTTTGAGCTAATTCTGCTGGAATCACACGTGCCAGAGCACATCTCACATGTCCCCATCTTTACCGGTTCCAGGGCTGCTGCTGGATGTTTTGGCAATGTCAGGAGAGACATGTCTAGGTTTTGCTCATGCAAAATCAGCTTCTCCCTTTTTATATAGCTTAAGAAAGTGCCTTCCCGGTGAAATGTTGGGATTATCAAGACTGTGGTATATGCTTTAGATTGATAAACTGGGATTGCAGGTTTACCAGGGCATAGCACTGGGGCAGGCAAGGGGAGTCAGAAAAAAAGGACCCGTCTCTTTTACAAACATCTCCCCATATAGTGTGAACACTCTTTTCGTGACTCATCCTGGAGGCATCTTTTGCTCCTAGGGTATAAGACAAACAAGGCAAATTCAAGCAGCTTTAACCTGTTTAGGAGGTTTTCAGCCCTTATGTTGAATTTGAGCCCTGCATTTCAAGATTGCTCTTTAAAAAACCTTTCCTAGTTCTAACCTGCCAAGGGGAGATTGATAAGAGGAGATAAATATCCTAAAATAGCAGCCTGGTACTTTTGTAAAAACATGTCAGCACGGTTGTCTAAAGAACAAAAACATTTAATTTTGTACCGAAATGTGTTTGCTTTTGCGATGGTTAAGTCTCACTTTACATCCTTGTCCGGGGTCCTGTATGTTATTAGGCAGGAGCCATCTCTAAACTGGTGAGTTTGCAGTCTAAAGAGAAAGAATTTGAAAAGGTGAATTATTATGATACAAGAGCTATTAATTCTGGTTAACGTGTGGAGGAGACTGATGCTGCATAGTGTAAAGTGACCCACCAAAGTCCACATACCTTCAGCAGAGCTGGAGACCTGGTTATCCGAGACCTTTGCGGTGTCTTAACAGCCATAAATTTTACTTCTCCGAAAGATGTGGCAGCGCTGCTGTGTAACCATAAGACAAAAACCTCACTGATTTCTGTGCCTGTGCCCTAATGTCATTACTTTCCCCTCTTTTGCAGATCCACATAATGACATTCATGGTCACACACACAAAAAAATACTTTATATAAAGAAAACGAATCTGGCTTCAGCCGGCTCTCGCCTCCTGCTGCAGTTACCTCCAGACCCTGGCTCGCCCAGGGTGAAATGAAAAGGGGAGTTAATGTAGCGGGGTCATTTCTCACTGCTGAATTGGTCAACCGTCTACGGAGCCAATTTCTGCAGCTTTTCAGTGGCGTGGCAGACCCCTGGGTAATATTTGCCTGAATAGAGCCATAAGCGTTTAAGCTGTATTGCTAGGAATGGCTGTTTTATCCTATGCATCTGAGATTTCAACTCATCAGACATGAAGCAGGTCAAGACTCTCATGCCATTGTGTGCATTATAGCGAACAGAACAGAATATGCTTGATAAAAGGGAGGACTTAAAAGAAATGCTTCTTTAGACCTGCAACTTTCAAGTCCCACAATGCATCAAAGACCCCTCATATAGACTTTGAAAGGGGTGAAAGGCATTGCCTAATATTTGGAGGAAATGAATAATAAAGCATCCCAAGTGCCTGGAAACTAATTTAGGAGTGCGCATTGCACTGTATTGCCTCTGTTGGATTCGCTCCCTAGAAGAGTTGCTAACAAAAGATTTAAAAAAAAAAAATAATTACATTTGGAGACCAACTTTTCTGCCTTGAAATGCCCCCTCTTTTTTTAATGTTTCCTGGTAAGAGTTACTTATGAAAAGATGAAATGCAGCCTGTGCTGCAAACAGCAGGTCTCAAATGAAGCTCAGGAGCCCGTAAGGTTTCCCACCATTCCCCTCCCCACCGCAGCCTTTTGTTCCTTCGTGTTGAAAGCATTGCTTGCAGGATGCTTGCAGGATGCTTGCAGGATGCTAAGGCACTACCTGCTCATAAAGTTTAGTGATGTTGTAAGAAAAAAAAAGAAAAATCAACCTATTTGTGTGGCCTTTGCTTTTGCTGCAGCAAAAACCACCTTCAGGTAGAGTTGGGACCACTCTGTTGATGACCTGTTGCTCCTTGCAGAAGGAGCTGGGAGCCTGGTACCATGCTGGAGGTACCAGTTATGTTTCTGGTATCACCATGGATGCTGAAGATGCTGTTTGGAGCCTGAAATACTTCTTGCCATCACTTGGCTTCCTAGATGCAGTGGTTCCTTCTGCAGTGGTCTCCACAGCCGGCAAGGCTCCCAGGGACTTGGGAGCTGCAGAGCTTTTGTGGGTTCAACTTCTGCCTTGTATCGCAAGATGTGCGGCCAGGTCCGAGTGTGGCTGAGGGGACATCCACCCTGCTGGGACCAGTGGCATTGGACTGATGGCTCTGGGAGCATGGGATTCAGCAGAGGGGAGGTTTTGCTTGCCAGGATAACCTGCTCCAGAGCAGGGTTTTCCCCTGAGAATCAAACCCCATGGTATGCATAATTTCTCCAAATCCCATGAAGTGATGGGAGATGAGGACAGCCAGGCATCCACAAGGACGTTCAGGCAAGAAGGGCTCTGCTCTCCTACTCACCCTGCTCATCCCCACTGCCTGCGTTTCTCATTGATCTCAATTCTTAATGTCTGCAGAGATCAGTTAAATTTGAGTGCTTTCTTACCTGTTCCCCCCCCAGGCCACAATTAACTGAGGCCAGGAGGGTAATCAGGAGTGCTCTGGCAATATTTACAAAAAGAAGGGGATGTTGATGGGTCACCGGGGCTGTACAGGGATGAGGATGGGGATGTTAGGCAGTGAGGAGACAGCAAATCTCCCACCTTCCCTACGGATGATTAAAACCTCAGCTTTGCATGCAAATGAATTAAAACTGGCCTCCCCACCATTAAATTCCTGGTGCTGGGGCTGCTCTTTCAATGGGACTTTCTGAGGTGGAAGAATGGTGGAATATTGGGATGGGGGAGGATACCTTTGAGTTACTGGTCTCTGCAAGGCTGAGAGCTTTTAAGAAAGTGGTGTTTTCCTTCATCAGAGCTCAACCCAGTAGCCCCGTTAGGCTAGGCTAGTTATTTTAGTTACGAGAGTTATCAGAGAGGTTGTAGGTGCTCCATCCCTGGAGACATCCAAGGCCAGGTTGGACAGGACTCTGAGCAACCTGATCCAGCTGAAGATGTCCCTGCCCATGGCAGGGGATTGAGGTAGACGGTCTGTAAAAGTCCCTTCCAACCCAAACCATTCTATGATTCTATCACTCTATTTAGCGTTTTCCCACTGCATCAGTCATGAACAGGGTGTGCTCAGTCTTTGGCTCAGGATGCTCACGGTCTCAGCCACAAAGCCCAGCTGGGAGTTGAGGCACGAGGAGCGGTGTACTGGGGATGACACACCAGTTCCTAGTGTTTCCACCACCTTTTTCCCTAGCACCAGAGAGCCAGGTGACAAAAGCATGGCCATCTTTGTCAGCAGGGCAGTCAAAAACCAGGGTAATTTTGCATGGAAAGGGGATTTGGCAGCACTGCAAGTGGAGGTTCATGTCCTGCCTTAACAATACATCAGCGTCCAGGGACTTTTTAGTCTTGTGCTTGAGTTTTATGATCCATATTACTTCTCTTTTAATTTTTATCGCTTCACTTTAGTTTTTGATACAGTGCTGGAAGCACCTTGGTGGGCAGAGGCAGCTCCGCTAGCACTAACTGTCACCTTGTGGCTTGACCTACATTTAATCGAGGAGCAGAGAGGAGCCAGCCTTTTAGCCCTTTAGCGTGGTGACACTTCTGCCTGTGTCAGCGTTGGTGCAGGCAGCCTTTACATGCCTGCCCACTGCTGCAAGCTGAGAAGTTGGTCTTGCTGGTCTCCTGTGCCCATGCAGCAGTGCCAAGGGCAGCTACATCTGGCTTGGTGACCCCCGGCACAAACCTCTTAAACTTGAGCTTGGGCAAGGAGTCACCCTGAAATGTGTGCAGCAGCAGAGCTGGGAGGAAGAGCTTGGTCTGGGTCTTTTTTTGAGGTGAGGCTGCACAAAACTGGTGGCTGTTTGGCTTATAGTGCTGTTTACTCCCAGCCCTGTGCTGCGCTGTGCTCCTCTTTCCTGGTCTTCAAGCAGAGTGTGGCAGGACATGATCTTTTCCTCTGCAGAACCTCTCATGCAAGGAGGTTTCTGGTCCACACGTGTGTTCCTAGGACATCGCTGAGCCAGGTAAGCACGCAGGGATTGCTGCTGCCTGGCCATGGTTTCTTGCTTCCAGAAGCTCAGATGATGTTTGCTTCTCTTCTGTGCATCTCCTTTGCTATAGTCCTGTTTTTGGTTTGCTACCCATTGTGGAGAGAAATAAAATCTCCTCTAATGTCACTGTGATATATAAAGGTAGTAAAATGTGGGAAACAGTGAGGTTCCTCTGGGACACTTGTAACATTTCAGAAGCACAGGAGATTATCCATGCTCTCCTGAGCTGGAGCCCAGAGCCCAGTCCCCACAGGTCCGCTGGTGGCTCTTGTCTCAGAATAGCTCTGGATAAGATGTGCTGTCAGGGGAGGCAAAGGGAAGGGATTTATTTAGCATGACTGGGAAGCTGGCACTTTCCAAGCTGTACGATCGTAGGGTGACTTCTATTGAGGAGACAGTCAGACTGGACTGGTTGGCATGTTGGTGTGAAGGGACACCTGCCCTGGGTGTCTCCTGAGGCGCACTCCATGCCAGCTGATAACCCATGTCATTTAGGAGAGGTTTTGCTCCTCACCACTCTGCATTTCTGCCCGGTGCTCCGGGACAGATCCAAACCCCACCGGCATCAGGAGAGCTTTTTCTCTGACTTCAGCTGGCTCCATCCTCCCCAGAAAGTAGATTTGACACAACCTCCATGTAACAGTTTATTCCTGGTGACAAGTGCACCTTCCCCAGCGACCTTTCACACCGCCAAAAGGAGGGAGCAGGGTGCCGGTCCCCTTCCAGGCAGCCCAAGAGCAGGGCTGTCAGAGCCAGGGAGCTTGCATGCCGTTAAGAGAAATCCTCCCCGCAGTACCCAAGGGACCCGAGTGCTGGTTCAAAAGGTTGAGAAGCACTGTCAGCTCCTGTTTGGGGCTGCTGTGCTGAAGGGAGATCCTGCCAAGAAGGTCAGAGGCTGAAGCCGGCTGAATTTGAAGTGATTGTGGTTTGAAATGATCTTTCAGGTTTGTCAGCCCCGTCAGAATGTAGCTTGCGTAAGGGCAGCCAGGAGCCTGGAGTGCATCGGGTTGGGCAACCAGCCAGCCGAGGATGGGTGTCCTTGCAGGTGACACAGCTGGGCCCCGTGATTTCTCCAGCAAGGCGGTGTTCCACTTCATCTGCAGCAAGGGAGAAAGTGCGGGTGGCCACAGGGAAGGCAGGAACAAGGACATCAGCCTCAGTGTTGAGTTTGCCATGGTGTGTGCTGAGGTCCTTCTGACGGCAGCAGAGCAGTAGGGATCCCTCCCTCCCTCCCTCCCTCCTTCCATCTACTCAGCTTCCAGACCCAGGTATCCTTCCCCATGCATGTGGGTACATCCCTTTCCCACTCTTCTCAACATAGCTGACGTTTGCTCATGTCAACGGTAGAGCCTCTGTTGGCTTCCATGGTGCAGGGTGAAGCTTGCTGTGCTTGTCTTCCATCAGCATTTCATTTAAAATGCATCCAGTTCATGAGTACTCTTGCTCCAGGTTTCTTTATCAAAACGCTTTGTAAAGAAACTTAGAACAGCAATAGCAACAGAGCAAAAAAAAGGGGCAATGTTTCTTGGTATGGAAAAATATCTCCAGCCCACCAAACCCCCGTTTTATTCTGGTGGAGCAGAGGCAATCCAACAGCTTCCCTTTTGTTTTGTGGTTCACAGATATTGTCATATTCACACCTGAATTCTTTTACTGAAAATTTGGTGTCATTTCTTCCCCCTTTTGCCCAGGGAACCAACAGATTTGAAGTGGAAACATCCTTCCTGGTTCTGCAAGAACTGATTACTGCAGACCAGTAGCATCAGTGGGTTGGAAACTGCAGCCTGCATTTCATCGCCTAGCAGAAGTCCCATCTGTCAGTGGCAGCTGAATAGTTCTCCTCTGCTAACAAAATTATTTATTTTGACCTGTCATTAAGGATATTCATGCAGCAGGGTGAAAGGTGGGAATGATCTATGCTTTGTGAGTTTTACAAGCCCATTTTGTATTTGTCTCGGTGGTAGAGGAACGGTAAAGAACTCTGTGCTCATGCCTGTTATGATAAGTGAGTTTTGGAAGAGGTTTTCTGTCTGATAGTCCATCTAAAACTGTGGGGAAATGCCATTCTAAAGGCTGTTAAAACACAATTGCTCACTGATTTACACAGTCAAGGAGTGCCTCTTTAGCAGGAGATGTATGCCGAATAAAAGCAGTTCAAGTGGTGCTTTTAATAAATAGATAATGGAATGGCATTTTATCTTCTGCTTTATTCCGTTATGTTAGCGTAAGGTAGCATATCCCTCTGATAGATTTTGAGATAGCAGAAACAGAAAGTCAAACCACTTTCTTTGTATCTCTCTGAAGCCAAGTTGTGCGCTGCTGAAAGGCACTGGGTTTGCAGCGCTTGTGAACTGGGATTTTTTTTTGCCATTGAGCAATGATGGATCAGTTTAGCTGGGTCCCACCAGGCTGCTGTGCAGGGCACTGATCATAGAAGCATGGAATATTTCCAGTTGGAAGGGACCCTTAAGGAGCATGGAGCTCCTCGCAGGACTACCTAATACTAGATCATATGACCAAGAGCATCATCCAGATCGTCCTTGAACTCTGTGTGCTGTGACCACTTCCCTGGGGAGCCTGTTCCAGTGACCAAACACCCTTTCAGGGAAGAACCATTTCCTAATGTCCAGTCTGAACTTCTCTGATACAGCTTCCATGATGCCTTGGCTTTGGCCATGGGGCTGTCACCTTGCTGGGTAGCAAAGCTCATGCTTCACATCACCACCACCATCTGGGGTCCCCTCCAGGCCCCAGCTCCCATGGGTTTGGGTGGGAAGGGTGTGGAGGCACAGGGAAGGAGGTACTTCTGCAGGAAACTCCTCTCCCAGCCCTTGGGCTTTCCTGGAGGCTCCAGGTCGCTGGGGCTGAGTGCCATGGAGCTCAGCGAGCAGTTGGCTGCTGGGTTAGGAAAGAAACAGGACACTTGTGGAGGCAGGAAAAAGGTCATTTATCCTGTCGCTGCTCATCCTTACTAATTCATTGTTTCCGTTGAAAACCCAGCACTTAGCTGCTTCGTGAATGAACCTAGTGTTTGTGCCTCAAAAAACAACCTGGTCCAGTGAAAAATAAGAGCTGCTTTCACCTCCTGTCTGGTCTGCTGTGCTTTTTTCCCCTCTTGTTTTCTTCTGCTCGCATCCATCCTGCCTGGGTGGCAGTCCAGGTTGTCCCCATGGAGCAGGGCTGGAGCCTAGGGGTTGGAATCATAGACTCATGGAATGGTTTGGGTGGGAAGGGAGCTTCAAAGTCCCTCCAGCCCAGCCCCCTGCCATGGGCAGGGACACCTTCAGCTGGATCAGGTTGCTCAGAGCCCGTCCAGCCTGGCCTTGGATGTTCCCAGGGATGGGCCATCGGGCACCTCTCTGGGCCGCCTGTGCCAGTGCCTCACCACCCTCAGCGTAAACATTTTCAGCCCAGGGGCTGCTCGGTGAGCCCAGAGGATCCCTCTGTGGGTGAGGTTTGCTGGGCTGGGACTGCAGAGGCTCTCACACGCCAGAGGGGATGGGAAAGCTCCAAGAAGAGGTTTGGAGAGGGGGAAGTGACTTAGCTGCAGGGCGAGAGGGGTCTAAAGGAGGAAGGCCAGATAGACCTGGGAAGCTTTGGGCAGTGGGGCTGGAGGGTGACCCAGCTGATGTGATGGGACCAAGAGGTTGCCCAGCGTGGCGGCTCTGGTGAGCACACCCTCTTCCAGCAATGCCCCAGGTGTGAAAGGGGCAGATGGAGTGGAGGAGTGGTCTCTGCTGAGTGGTAGCTGGTCTCCTAATGTGCTTTAGCAGCTGGGATTGAGGAGAGCTGGCACCACGTCAATCGTGAGCTCTCCCAGGACCAGCTGTGAGCGAAGGGCAATGAGAACAATTACCAGCCAGAGGAAAAAATCACTGAGAGAGAGGCTGGAAAAAGCTGAGGGGGGAGGCATATAGCCAAGCAGGCACAGAGGAAAGGGGATCTCTAAGCCAGTGTGTGACCTGAGAAAGTACATTTGATGTTTCTGGTCTCTAACACAGGGTCTGTTTAAGGAAGCAGCCGTGTCCATGAGAAAATGCTCTCCCATCAGGATGGGTCTGCAAAACTTGCTGACATGGGATGCCTCCAAAGCTGGGAACTTAACGCTCAAATAAGGCTTGGATGGTGTTTGGGAATGACAAAGTAAACAAGAGCTGTACATTAGCAGGAAGACATGAGATTTGGAAGAGCGATTAGACCTCATTATTCAGTGTTTAAAACAATCTTGAGCTGGTTGGGGTTGAGAGAGCACCTTCCTGGAGGCACAGCTGGGGTTTGATGCATCAGCCTCTCGGTGCTGGGCTGTTCTGGGCAATTGTTGGACCCTGGATTTGACCTAAAGCTGTAATGCCAGGTTGCTTGGGCTCTTCACATCACTGCTGGCCTTGTCCATGAAGCTTTGCTCCCAGGAATCCTGCCAGCAGGGAGAGCAGCTTTGAAGCTCTTCCCAGGGTAGGGAAGAAACCAAGAAATTAGTAGGTATTTCCTAAGAGAAATCTGGCTGGTCCATTTGGTACTCCCAAAAAGGCTGGTGAGATGGCACAGCACCGAGGAAGGCTGCAAAAGAGGGAAGCAGAGTAATCAAAGTAGAAGGTGATTAAAACCCAAGTAAAACAGCAGCAAGGATGGTCTCAAGGGAGGGAGAAAATCTGGCAGGGCTCCACAGGGGAGGGTTAGCAAAGGGGGGGTGGAAATTAAAACAGGGTAGTGATGAAGGTCAAGTGTATCTCCAAGGCTTTGGGAACTGGGGGTAACGCTAACTCTGAGCTGCAGCAGCTGCTGCTCCAGGGAAGGAAGGTGGAAGGGAAATGTTGATTTGTTAAATGGGAACAAATAAATTGGTGTATAAAGCTGTGACATTTGTTTCCCCGGTCTGAAGGCGAGAGCTGCAGTTGAGCCTGGTTAGGCTGATGTTAACAAGGTTTGCTGAGGTTTTGCAGGTTTTTAAGCCAGCCTTCCTTTTGCATAGTCCTGCTTATGAACTCTCCTTCTCTGTGATGTTTCCCAGTGAAACAAAAGGTGGACTGGAGATGCTGCTTTTCTGACCTCTCACTTAGGTGTTTGGTGCCTCTGTTCTGCAGGCCTGGCGTGCTGGGCAGGGAGATGTTAGCTGAAAGGGATTAGGTAGCACAGCAGAGATGGACCAAATGGTCACCTTACCCCAGCTATCTCATCGATGTCACCCCAACCCTGACCTGCTTTGGGCTGCAAGCACCCCCCCAGAGCGTGTCAGCCTCCCAGGGCTCTTCCCAATTGCCTCCTTTCCCAAAGCGGGTCAGGAGTCCTTGTCTCTCCCCACCTGCATCCCGCCCAGCTGCACAACAAAGTCCTCCTGGTTAATGAGACTCGTTAGGCTAATGCGGGGGAGTGAACATGTGAACCCCCTACATCTTTCCTTCCGTCCTCCACACTGTTTCAAGCCCTTCAACCAGGACAATGCCTGCTCCAGCACTTGGAGCAAAGGGGGTTCACGGAGAGGTACAGGGCCACCACCACGAGCAGGAGCACGTGCTCATGGGGTTCAGGTGGGGCTCAGAGGCAGGCAAGGGAAAATGCTGCCACAGCTTTCAGTTCCCACTCCTCTGAGCATTCTAGCAGAGTTTCATTGCACTCACAAGAATTCTGGCTCAAGCAGCCTCCAGGAACGGGCTGTGTAGGTGTGACTTGGTGTTTGAATGGGTCAGATTTTGTGTTCAAATGGCTTGGAAGTGCCCTCATGCCCGGCTGTGATGTCTGATGGGAGGCAGCTCCAGTCCATGCAGGTTTGCTACGGGATCGGAGCCACACTGCCCTTCCCCAGCGACCCACCACGGCCAGGACCACCCCTCAGCCCGGAGCAGCTGATGTTTGGGTGGAGGGTGTAACTCCCAGCCAACCTGGCTGAGCCACCCCACCACCAACACAGTGGCTGCAAGGGCTGAGCTGCCATCTCCTCCATGGCAAGCTGAACATGACCCAAGTGGAGAAGCCCTTAGCAAGTCCAAGCACTGCAAAAGAGCTTTTCGATGTAGAGTGCATCTCTCATGATTACACTCCCCAAAGTGACTTACTTTCGTTTACAGTATCTTGACCTAAAGACCTGTCCCAGCAGAAGAAGATCAGGTGGAAATCATGGTGCTCCCCTGCTTCTGAAAAGCTCCTGATTGCCTTTTTGTTTCTTTGCTGACTTTCTCTGTTCCCATTATCTCATGATGGGGGAGTTTTTTAAATGAGCAGGTTTGGGAACAGCAAGGCCATGGAGCTAAGAGCCGTCTCCTGCACACAGAGATTCATTACCTGCTCCCATCTAAGCCAGGAGAGAAGCCAGCCTGCTTGTCTTTTTCTTTTTGTTAATAAAACTACGACAGTGGGAATTTTTAAAAATCAAATTAAAGCACAGAAGGACTTAAGAAAGTGTAGGGGCTACAAACTAGTGGTGGAGCAAAAAGGACTCATTAAAATACAAATTATTTAGGAGAACAAACTGGAATGCCATTATACAAAGTGTCACCGACTCGTTTTCATTTCACTGAGTCCAGCCTGGGGTTTGGCTGCACATGATAAATGAGTCCGTCCTACTCCTCCTCCTTTTTTTTTTTTTTTTTTTTTTTTTTTTTAATATGGGTGGGGGAGGGAAATATGCAGTTACGATTTCATCTTGTTGAAAAAATCACATCCTGCTGGAGCAGTCACAGCCAAATCTTTTGGGAGCGTTTTGGAGGGACAGGGGTGCTCCCCGCGTGCTGAGATTTGGGGTGCAGCTGTAGTGAGCTGGAACTTCATAGGGCCAAATCCCGTCCCTCTTGGGTGAGTGATCTGATTCCACATCAGTGCCCGGGTCTTACACGTCTCCCTGAATGTGCAGTCCTGGGTCCCACTTGCCTGCTTGAACCTGGGTGAGCACTCGGGGTCCCTGTTGCTGAATTTGGGAGGGTGCTGCAACAGGGTGCCTGAACCAAGCCTGACACAGCCCCTGCTTACACAGCAACCCCTGATCACAGTGCCAGCCTGCCCGATGCGCCGGCTGAGTAAGGGTTTTAAGACAAGAAGCCTTTGTCCTCTGTGGTTATTTAATTTTATTTTTTTTTTCCCCTCTCTTCTAAATAATTTGCTCTGGCTGCGCCATCTCAGGCTTGGCTGGAGGGGGAGGGGGGGGGGGGGGGGGGGGATGTTCTGCCTTGTCAAGTGCTAATTGCAGCAGAGGAAAAACATGCTGGCCGAGCAGGGAGCTGGGGTGGAGGCGAGGAGGAAGGTGGGAGTGAAGGCAATATCTTTTTTGGAGGGATGGAGTGCTTGTGGTTGCATTACTCTCCTCGCTCCGGCTGCTCCTGGATGCAGAGCCAGGGAGGAAGAGATGGTGGGAGGCAGGCAAGGCAGCAGGCAGCGCAGGGTGTTCCCTGGCAGGGCTCTCACCCACTGAGGACTTTGTGCAAAACACACATTTGAGGTCACACTTGGGAACGATGTCATGGTGGTCCTGCCCCCCCTTTAGTGCAGGGACGCGGGAGCAAAGTGCTCAGGGGCAGCCACAGAGGTTTGGGTGCTGCTGGTGTCAGTGCATCCTTTCTGATAAATTTGGGTGAGATAGAAGAAACAAAAATCAGTGCTGCTTTGGGGAGATGGAGTCTTCTGTGAGCTGCTGGCAGCTTGGGTGATGGGAGCCACAATGGGGAGGATGATCCCAGGTTCAAGGTCTGTGGCTGGTACGAGCTGCATCTTCCCAGTAGCATTTGCAATGAGACCCCAAAGTGTGTTTTTTTGATGGGGACACCAAATTTTTACCTTGCATCTGGGCAGCCCAGTGAGGTGGCTGCGACTGCCTTGAAGAAGGCTCCGCCATCAGTATGGATAACCTCACCATAACTGTGTGTGGTGGGATCCAGTGATTCAGTGATTTTAAGCCAAACTGGCTTTTTTCTGTGGTTTTTTTTTTCCACCCAAGTTTGAAACATTTTGCAATGTCTAACGTTAGGTAAGACTTTGATTTAATGCATTATCTCTTGAATTCACCTTCAGCAATAACAATGTATTCCAATCCTCTGCTCAGATGTTGATGGATGGGGCCTGTTTGAGTTAAACATCTGGGATGTGAATTGTTGACCCCTTTCCGTCCCTGAAGCAAGAACAGTTGCAGGAGCCCTTGAGGAATGGTGTGAGCAGCAGGTTCTCCATTACTGGTTAGTGGCAAAGTCAAATGGAAACTAGGCCAGGGGAGTGGAGTGCCCTTAGCCAGACTTCTCCAGCCTCCTTGAAGGTTTAGGACACATGCAGTGGTAAGAAGTCCTCTGCAAATCCTGGGAGATGGAAAAAAAATAGGTTGGAGGCTAAATTCTTCCTTGGACAGGTTTTAGGAGGACAAAAAGACATGAGTAAAAAAAAAAATGCTTTTCTGTAAGGCTTTTTCCCAGAGACTGTTGCCCACTTCTGCTAGGTTGGTACCTCTGGAGCTAAAGAAGCCTTTGGGTTTGTCTCAGGCTGGGATTAGGGAGCAAACCTCTCAGGTCACTCTCCAGGGTCCCTGTGGGCTCCTCCCTAGGAGATGCCACAGAGTCAGTCCTGCATGAGACCCTCCTCCCCATCCTTGCCACCCCAGGGACCTGCTCTCTCCCCCTGCCCCGAGGGCTGGGAAAGCAGGGAGAGCACAGCAGCCCCAGGAACCTCCATGAGGTGGCCTAACCTTCATGTGCCTGGTGTGCTCATGAGGTTGCTGTGGGCTTTCTTAGCTCTTGAGACAGAGAGGTCTCCCGTCATCTTTTACATGATAGAGCAGATCTGGTCCCTTCCAAGGCAACCACAGAAGCAGCAGGAAGAAGGGCAGATACCAAACTGCCCTACCATACCCAGAAGACACAAACAAAGGCTGGGCAGGGAGCCCTGATCCCGTGACCTGGCTTGGTGTGTCCAAATCACTAAGGGACCTGTTCCGTGCCCTTGCAGTGCCCTGAAGACCAAGGACATGGACTACCCTTGGGATATGAGAGTGAGGAGCCGATGGATGTGCACCCTCCTCTGCCCTGCAGGGCCCTCTTCTGCTCTGAACCTGGAAAAAAGCAGTCTCCCATGCATTTGCTGAGCCTCGTATCTCATCTCCAGTATCCACCCAAGCAAGGGATGGATGTTGGCTGGCCATGCCCAGGATGAGCAGCTCTTCCTGTGCACCATGTCTTCCCTGCCCTCCACCTTCATCCCCATTGCACTGGCACCTTTGCACCAGCTGCCCATCACTCAGCATTGTTCCTCGCTGCCGCATCAGCCACCTGGTCCATCAGGCAGTGCTGCCTTTGCTGAGTAACTCCTGTTTTTCTAAGGTGGGGAGTAGAAATAAAACAATAAAAATGAAGATGTAGTAGCGCATGACTTCAGGGGGAGCTGAATGATGCTTCAGAAAAAAAGAAGGTGCCTGTTCAGGGAGAAGTGGTGATGCTAAGAAGATGCTTGCAATAGTGTGTTACTGGTGTACCTAGGATACAGTGAAGCTGCATCATGTAGGGTTGTTTAAGCATTTCCATTTTCTCATGCTGAAGGTTTCTAAAAAGTGTTTTCATTCAGCTGTTAGGTTTCTGGTTTTGGAGCAGCAGGCAAGACCTAGATGTCCAAGTCCGCAAGGCTGCCCGCAGGGATGCTGACTTCCACTCTCGGTGCCCCTATGCTTGCCTTGGAGGTGTCACTGAGGTGTTCATCCATGCATTAACTGCTGTGTTTTCCCAAGGGGCGGCTAAGGGTCAGGGATACGAAAGGCCAGATGGAATATTCTTGTTAGAAAAAGCTGGATCCAGCTTTAATTGATTTCCTTGGGGTCACAAAGGTCAGCATCAGAATTAAGCCCTGCGAGGAGCGCAGAAAGGGCTGGTCTGGGTCATGCATCCTCTCCTAGGCAAAGGCCAACCCCAGATGCTGCAAAAAACCTGCAGTATGGAGTCACTCTTCTCAACCTCTCTCATCCCAGGCTCCGATTTACCTCCTGATACCCACTCCAAGGGCTTTTCCTTGGAGATGTTGGGGTGTGCATAAGATCCAACCTTCTGTCCTCCTGCCAGGGCAGGCATCCACAACTTTCTGCGGGGATGTGGTCCCTACCACCACCTGCCACGGTGTCACCTCCCAGATTCTGCATCGATTCTGAGCATCCCGCTTCTGTTTTTCACTGACTGCTCCCTTCTTCTTATCCTCTGAGGTGGAGTGATGACCCCAGCCAGATGCTTGGCTGCCATCATCTCCGCTTTGCTCAGATGGCTTGGCCTCTCCTGTTTGTGTAGCACATAGCTGATTTATCAGCAACGATGTTATATTTGCTTCTAGATAAGAAAACGCTGAATATTGGGGGGTGGGATTGAGCCTTGTGAAATCCCCCTGGAAACAGTCCAGTTCCCCTCTGACAGCTGTTTGTTGTGACCAGCTCTGAATCCCCTGCTCCTGTGCTTCATTCTTACAATACAGCGCTCATTTTTTAATCAGCACATCACATCATAGTAAATCAAACACCTTACAAAAGCTTATGTATATCATCTCTAGGCAATTATCTTTATTAACCAAACTTGTAATCTCCTCAAGGAACAAAATCAGTGTTGTTTGACATGGTATGTTTGCCACAGAACCTCTGTAATGAGCATTAACTGTGTTCCTGTCCTTTAATTCCTCTTCTGGTTGACTCTCAGGAGGGTTCCCATTATTTTACCCGTGACTGATGACAGACAAGCCAACCTGTTCATCCAGCCATCCTGCTTGCCCCCCTTTTGCAAATCAGTGCAGTATTTGCATGCTTCCAGCCGGCTGGATCTTCCCCAGTATTCCAAGATTTATTAAAAATTAACATCAGTGGGCCAGAGAGCTTCTCAGCCAGCTGTTGGAGGGCTCTTGGGAGCAAGTTATCCAGGCCTGCTGATTTAAAATTGTTTATCGCTAGTAGATGCTGTTTAACAACCTCCTTGGTTACTAATGGACTGGAAAGTACTTCATCCTCCTCATGTGATACAAGCATCTCATCCTGCTTCTTTCCAAATGTGGAGCAGAAATATTGATTGAACACTTCTTGCCTTTTCTGCATCATTACTTTTCTCCCCATCTGAGGCTGCGCTACTGATTTATACAAAGGCATTATAATATTTCCAGGATTATCTGCCGTCCCTTTCCATATGCAGCTGAACATCTTGTTAGCTTTGCGGCTGTGGCTGTGCGCAGAGCAGAGGTGCTCTCTGTTGCTGGGAAGTCCCTTCCTTGGTTTGACACAGTTTAGGACCCTGGCAGGTGCCTGAGGAGCAGAAATTCCTCTCCCTTCCCTGCATCGCTTTGCATTTATTAAGGAGGAGTTATTAATTTGCTGCACTGTTGCCCATCCATTTGGGTTGCTGAGCAGTTGGGCCACTTCCAAAAACTCCAAAACCACTGGCCCCCTCAGCTTTCACAAAGGATGATCTTTGCCTCCAAAACCTTCATTTTTAAGTCATGAACATTCTCCACCTTAACATACCTGTTAATGCCTCTGCCTCCATGCTGCTGTGCTAATTTTAGGTTAGTCATCCATGGATGTACAAGTCCTCATCTCTCCTTAGCACTTTGTGACTGCTTTCTCCACCAACCTAGAAGAGAGTTGCTGTTTCTTTCTATCTTCTTATCTTTGCTCTTTTCCTTTCCTCCTGTTTCCCCAGCTCTCTCCTGCTCCAGTTCTCTGCAAGAATAAATCCCAGGGCTTGGGGCAGGGAGGGCAGATGCACTTGATGCTGGGGCAGAGCTCTTCCAGGAGCTCCTCCTGCAGGCAGCAGAGCCCTGGGACTGGTGTTACCAGTACAGGTGAGATAGGGGTGCTGGGTGCCCTATAGAAAGGGCAGCCTTACTTCCATCTGCAACCCATGGTCACCAGTTCCCCTTTGTTCAACGTTTCGCTCCCAGCTTTGAGCAGCTCTTGCAAGATGAGGACAACATGAGTTTCCCATGTGCAGATTGCGCTGGCTGAACCAGAAATGGAGTTTTGCTTCTGTGATGCTCTTATCCCTTCTTATCCCTTATCCCTGCTGCTGATTCAGCAAGGTGGGAGGCGATGCAGGGGCTCTGACCTGCAATTACTGCACATGCTCTGGGGCAGTGCCTGAGGATTCTAGGGTGATGGAACAGCCCATCCACAGCGTGGCAGTATCATTTGGGACTTAGGTTAATATTTTTGGCTGATAAGAATTTCTTCTTGTGTTGTCCCTGTTCACACCACTCCCCTTAGCAAGTGTGTCACAGGACCACATGCAGCTATCATCATTTAATCTGTACTAAAGAGTTTATCATACAAACACGTTTTCTCCCACTACGAGTCCAATCTCATCCTCTTCAAAGGGCAACTTGAGATAGGAGATAGGACGACCACATTTTGGGTTTAGTGGTTGTGTTTTTTTCCTGGATCAGCTGTATTTTGCTTTTTTCTTGGTTGAGTGTAGGAAAGTGGGGTCTGATGAAGTCTGGGGGTACGGAGGGTGGGCATGCATAACAGGCGTGGTTTTTTGCCCCGTGTTGGCCCATAAGTAGAGGAAATGGCCTGAAGTTGCACTAGGGGAGGTTTAGATTGCATCTTAGGAAAAATTTCTTCACCAAAAGGGTGGCCAAGCCCTGGCACAGGCTGCCCAGGGAGGTGGTGGAGTCGCCATCTCTGGAAGGATTTAAAAGACGTGTAGATGAGGCACTTAGGGACATGGTTTGGTGGTGAGCTTGGTGGTCCTGAGTTAATGGTTGGACTCGACCTCAGAGGTCTTTTCCAACTAAATGATTCTATGATTCTCTCCTATGTTGCCTTCGTGGCAGGCTCCAGCCCATCCAGGCTGGGAGGAGGTAGGCAGAAGACCTCTTTCTTTCTTCTCCTTCGAAGAAGATGGGGCTCTGCCAGCCCCCTCCAGCTTTCTTCGGCATGGGGAGAGGGGAAGCTGGGGGCTGAGGAGACCCAGTGGTGTGAAAAGACCACAGGGTCCATCTTTTAATCTATGAAGCCCTCAACAACCTATCCATGGCTTTTTTTGTGAGCAATCTCCACCCCTGGTCCAGCTCTCTGCAGCCACATCGGTTGCCAGCAGAGGTGTGTAGCCCAGCAGTGAGATGCTGTGGAAAGGAGATGCTCACAGCTCTCAGCCTTGCTCATAGGATCATAGCCTTCAAGTCCCTACTTTGGGAAGAGAGCCAAACTGTTTTCTTTAGCAGAAAAAGGCTTGATGAGATGCTCAGAAACTAAAGCTAGACACATCCAGGCAAAAAAAAAAAAAAAAAATAAAAAGATGCACATTTTTTATACTGAGGCTAATAAACTGCTAGAAACACTTGCCAAGGATCAGGGCAAGACACCCTTGATTTGAAATCTTCCAGCCAAGATTGCCTCTGTTTCTAAATGCTGGAGGGCAGGCAGGAATGAAAGCCTCACTGCAGAAATTACTGGGTGAAGTATTTTATTTTCTATGAAGCTGGAGGGCATAATACATGATCATAGCGGTGCCTGTTGCTTGAAAATACCGGTATGAAATAAACCTTTGTTTTAGAGCCTAAATTTCCTATAAAGTGTGGCCTGAAATCCATGAATAGAGTTAGCATAGGTGTTAAAATCTTGAATAATGGAGTGAATATTATGAGGAGTAGGCAAAAAATGTTCTGCTTCGAAGGCTGTGACAGCGAGGGGTGAGGATGCTTGGGAACAAAGATGCAGGCTGTGAAGGAAAACACTCCTGCACCCACTACAGGGAGGTTGATCGGTTGTGTTCAATATCGTGTGTAGCTCAGGTCCTCCCTCCTGAGCACGGCGTGAAAGCAGAAGAAATAAAAGCTTGGCTTTTGCTAAGGTAAAGAATGACCCACCATGTCAATTTTTCTGCGGGAAGAATGGCTGAATTCAGTGTTTTCCTTTCTCACTCCATCCTGCTGCAACACTTCGCGGTGCGGCTGGGCAGGCCAGCAAGCAGATAATGAATCTGCCGAAATGTGGTTATTGATATGGCTGAGATCATTATACCTAAGGGTCTTGTGAGCTTTCCCATCTAAAGGGGCATTTTTCAGAAGCTTGCGGTCATGACATAAACAGTCTCATTTCGTATGAAATCTCAGCTGGCAAAGTCCTCAGCCTGGGAGCATTTTTTAAATATGTTATCAGGAAGGTAAATCAGGTCAGTTGCATATATATATTTTTTTTTTAGCTAGGAGAAGTAAAATGGTTCATTTGCCTCTCACTATTAATATGATATTCTGCAAGGAACTATGGCCTGATCCACAGCTTTTGAAAGCAAATGAGATTGTTTCCACCCACATCAGGGAGCTTCTGCTAAATTTCTTATTCCCGGATAAGAATAACTTCCTAGATTGTGGAAATGAAAGCAAGTGGTCAGGGCAGACAGTTATCAGTGCCTGGAGACTGGCATGCTGGTTACAGTGGGCAGTTTGCTTGGTTGTCCTTAGCCCATCCATGGGTGGGATGGTGCGAGCAGACCCCAGCAAGGAGTCATGGCTCATTTTGTGCGAGAGCAAAGCAAAAATAACCTGTCAAGAAATTGCGAGGCAGGGAATGCGTTTCAAAAGTTGCACGTAGCAATTGTGCTGGGGCTGTGGGTTGTGCAAGGAGTTTTAAAGTGATTGCAGTGGAAGTCAGGCTGAAGTCTGCAGCCATCACTAGATGCTCTCCACTTGCCTCCTTTTCACCTCCCAGCAGACTGTCTTTACATCATTTAGTTTTTTAACCACCTATCTCAAGTTCACTCTGGGGTGCTGGGAAGGTTTTTTGGAATCAGGGGTGGTGACACATGTAAAGTAAATGTTCAGAAGCCCTATGTGGTCTGAGCATCCCTGGAGGTCTTCATCTCACCCAGCTTCAGCTGCCCTGGGCTGGGAGAGGTGCCTCCAATCAAACTCTGTGCCAACCTGTCAAGCTCTGCAAAGTGGCTCTGTGATCCACATCATGCCTTTTGTTATTAATGTCCGTTTGTGTTTAGGGTTCATCCTATGATCCTTTCTTTTTAGTTGCCCTGACCCAGTCCCAGCCCTGCACAAACACAAGCTGAAGCAGACTCAGAAATCTTTCCTGATGAAAAGGAAAGGAGGACTGAAGTGTTAAAACCGAGTGAAGTGACCTGGCTACTGCCTTGAGGCGCGTGTCATCTGATGAAGTAATCAAGTGATACATCAAGTATTTATATAGGCATGGGTTCGAGGAGGAGATGTGCGCGCACACAGCGTGTGCCCTGGGGAGCAGAAGCTGGTGTCATTCCCTCCTTGCTGGTGGCTTCAGGGACGAGATGAGGATCCTGGCCCCTCCCTGATCTTCAGCGCTGAGAATGGCGCTTACCCAAGAGGAGCTGGCTACGGCTTTGTTTTGGAGGGGGATGTAATGCATTTAGCCTTACAGCACCTCTCCGGTGCCATGTCACCAAGCCTTCCACATCCTAATCTGTTGCCCTGGGAGATGATCTTTCTCTTCCACTGGGCAAGAGATTGCTGAGGCAATGGCTTTGCCCAGCTTCATCTTCTTTCATTAGACTAAGAGTAAGACTCAGTGGGGAAAGGTCTTCCAAGCAAAATACAGTTTGAATCTGAAGTTTGTGCAGATGTTTTGTCACATTCTTGCTAACATGGGATCATTCTCATGGCCTTGTGGCACCGTGAAGTTGCAGGGGAGCAAAAAAGCCTGGGAACTGTGGATCAAGAGGGACTGGGAGCTGTGGGGCCAGCTTTATGGCTGGCATGTAGCAAGAGGGCAAGGGGTCGTGGTTTTAAACTAAAAGAGGGGAGATTTAGATTGGATATTAGGAAGAAGGGAATTCCTTACTGTGAGAGTGGCAAGGCACAGGCTGCCCAGAGCAGCTGTGGGTGCCCCGTCCCCGGCAGTGCCCACGGCCAGGCTGGGGCTGGGACCCACCTGGGCTGGGGGGAGGTGGCCCTGCCCGGGGCAGGGGGTGGGACTGGGTGGGCTTTGAAGGTCCCTTCCAACCCAAACCATTCTGTGATTCTGTGATTCACTCAGAGATGGCTGCATTTCCAGAGCCGGTACCAGTCCTGCCAGAGCAGATATACTGGGGGAAGAGGGGACATTAAGGTGCAGCTCCTTCTCTGAAGGAAGCCATATGAAGTAGCAAAATCCTGTCATATAGCTACACATACAGTGTGTATCTGTACTTGTGCACCCTGTATACCCATACAGTATCGTCTTGGATACATCCAGCCCTGTTCCTCGATAGAAATCAAAGTGTGTTTTCATTTCTCAAGGAAATCTCTGGGTAGCATAAATGACTGTATTTCTGTTGACGACAATGGAGCCTCACTGAGTTCCACCATCCATGTTAGGCAAAGCACTGGAGATCCCTTAGGAGCGGTCTGGATTATGACCATTAAGGTTCCAAATATGAAATCACTGAGACTCTGGCTAGATGTTTTAGCAAAGCACTTAATCGACATTGGTTTTCACTGATTTGCTTTAGAGGGTTTTTTTGGTTTTTTTGAGAGGAGTGTTGTGACAGCAGCTGTGCCAGTACATACAGCCTGGACCAGCAAATCTGCCCGGTTTGTGTCATGGGGTAACTGGCAATTCACCCTCTCGCTGGAAACTGCTCCTCATCTAAGGAGCGTGAGGCAACTGGCAAGGAAACCTCTTTCACAGCTTACCTGCTCACCCTTTTCCAATGTCCACAATTACCTTTAAAGATGAAAACCCAGCAGCTCTTACCTAAGCCATGAGCGCAGAGACCTTCTTAAACCAGATGGGTTGTGTCCCCATCCTCCTTCCTCCTGACGTGATGGTACCCCAGTGATGAAGGTGTGCATCAAGGCTGTGGGCTCCATCTCTTCCTTCCAGTTACTCTACCACCTTCAAAATAAGGCCAACATTTGGAAGCACTTAGGCAAAACTTTATTGCCTGGAGAGCAGTGTTGGAAGTTAATGGGGATGTGCACCGTAGCAAATGGAAACACGTGCGGGTGTGTGGGATAGACACCTTGAAGGAAACCTTGCCAGGCTTTTCCAAGTTTCCCATATGCAAGCAGTTTCTCTGAGATTTGGGCAGGGGAGGGGGCGGAATATGTTGCTGGGTTTTATTTCTTACCAAAATTAACCTGTAAAAAAAAATATTTTTTTTTACCAACAGGTTTTGGTAATGAAATAAGGATATTTGAAGAAGAAAATTATTTTCCTTTGAAAAATAAGACTGGCGCAGCACATCTTGTAGTGGCAAATATCTTCCTCTGGCTCCTAAGAGAGCTGGATTCACTGAGGTTGATTATTGGGCTCCAACTAGCAAAAGTTTAAAACCAGCCTGAAAAACTCAGGTATGAAAGGAAAAATTGCACAAATTCACAAATCATAGTTTATTCCTAAAAAAACCAAAAGATTGCACAAATCCATGAATCACTGTTTATTCCTAAGAAAAAAAAAAACACCACCACCAAACCCCTAAAGTGTAGAAAGCAAAAATGTGTCAAGATTTATTTTGCCCATGAAAACCTTTAAATTTGATGGTAATTTATTTTTCTGATTGGACAGGCATCCTTCAAGTGCTCTTTCTTCTGGAAAGCTTTCAGTTCAATATATGTGTAATTACAGCTTTCCTGACCCGGGATAAGCAGTCATGACAATCTTTTCTATTAATGTTTTTTACTAGGTGTTTCCTTGTGCTTGTGAACCAAGGTGGGGTCTGGCACTACTCTTTCTTCTCTTCTCTTCTCCTGCTATTCTTATTTCACACCCTGTTAGAAGTAATTTAACCTCTCTTCTTTTATAGTCTAGGAGACCTGTTTATCCCTCTGTTAGCGGTGATCAAAAAACGAGGAACCAATTTCACATTGATAATGGCAAATAATTTCCAGGGTTCAGTGGTGACTTACTGGTCTGCAGTGGTTTTGGACTGAAAGGAATCACTGAGATGTTTCAGTTGTCACTGTCCATCCCCAAGTATTCTTCTGTATGAAAATATTGGGTTTGGCTTGCAGGAATTTGGGGACATTTTTAATCATAGAATTGTTTAGGTGGGAAAGGACCCTTAAGATCATCGAGTCCAACCATTGACCTAAAACTGCCAGGGCTACCACTAACCCCTGGCCCGGAGCGCCACAGCTACAGGTGTTATAAATCCCCCCAGGGCGGGTGCCGCCAGCCCCCCGGGCAGCCTGTGCCAGCCTTGGCCACCCTTTCCGTGACGGGATTTTCCCTCATTCCCAACCTAACCCTCCCCCGGCACAAGGTGAGGCCGTTCCCTCTCGTCCTGTCGCCTGTTCCCTGGGAGAAGAGCCCGACCCCCCTGGCTCCAGCCCCTCTCAGGGGGTTGCAGGGAGCCAGAAGGTCTCCCCTCAGCCCCCCCTCTCCAGGCTGACCCCCCAGCTCCCCCAGCCGCTCCCCACAGCACTTGTGCCCCAGCCCCTTCCCCAGCCCCCTGCCCGGCTCTGGGCACGCTCCAGCCCCTCAGTGGTGCTGGGGACATTTCCATACACGTTGATTAAAAACCATCTTGGGAAGCAGTACCATGAAAAATGCACTTTGATAGTGCGGGATAGACGTAATTGTTTCTTCAATATGTTGGCTTTGGTGGATTGATGGAGGCAAGGCGTTTTGATGAGAAAAAAAATGTAGTTTTTATGGGAAATGAAAAGTTGCTTGGCTTTGTGCTTGGGGATCTTGGCCGGGGTACAGGTGAGCGGTTGAGTGGGTTCTCTTATCCCACGGGGGATGCAGGCTGTGGAAGTACCAAGGAAAGCAGCAGGTGGCAATTGATGTTCCTCTCCACACTATCTTGGCAGTTGCTGGATGCTGCCCAAGTTTTGCTTTACCCTTATCTGGGGCCAGACATATTGTTTGCACCAACTTCATTTACTGATTTACCCAGACACTCCTTAGAAACCCAGTAGTCAGAGGAGTTGCAGATAGTGGTTTGGGTGTGGGGATGGAAGCAGCATTTTTTTTTTTTTTCCTACAGACAAAGAAAACATGTAATAAAAGTTTTAAAAGTTACCGTGCTCTGAGCACGGATCTCTTCCAAACCGTGTCTGGGAGTGCCAGGTTGCCCCAGGCTATCTTACACTTGATTTTGCCTCATGCTTCAGAAAGGTTTCCCTTAATAAACAATTAAAAAATAATAAACAATTTTGGTTGTGATTTGGGTTGGGTTTGTTTTGTTTTGGTTTTTTTTTTAATGTGCTTCTTTAAAAGAAAACCAGAAGCAAAGCATGTAACATGGAAGTCTGTTTCCAGCTGCTGTCACTGGATTTATTGTATTAGAGAAAAAAAAACTGTATTTCTTTGTTGTCGTAATACCTGTGCCAGAAAGGAATTAGTGTTTTCTTAAATGCAGTGTTTAACTTAATGCTTGGAGATGTGGCTGCTGAATTTGGGGCAGAACCTCAAGGATGAGCTGATCCCTAGGGCATGCAGCAAGGAGAAGAGGAGGGACCTGTTATTTATCACTCAGCGTGATGGCCAGCCCTTTGGGGTTGCGCACATGCCGGCGAGCCGGGCTGAGCCAGGTGAACTGCTCGCGGAGGTGGCGCGCTCTGCTGAGCTGGGCTCCGGTGGGGTGGCTCCTGTGCTGGGGACAGCCTCGTGGATGGGGACAACAGGAGGTGGGTGCGGGACGGGGTCATTGGCTGTGTGGGTGCAGCTGAGGTGGCCAGGGCATGGCTTCAAAACCTGGGGGCGAGGGGGCTTTGAAGCTCCATGCTGGGCACTTGGGGAAAGGTTTTCCCAGTCACTTGTTCCTTGGATTTGGCACCTAATTTGGGGTCTTGTAACCTGGACCAGACAGTGACTGAGGACTTCGGTAAGCAACTGCCCCCCACTTTGAAGATGCTTTGCCTCCATCTTCTTGCTCGCTTGGATCATTCATGCACAAACCTGAATTTTTAGTTAAATTGTACCCGGCTCTTTTTAAAAGGGAAGGTTTTTATACCCCACCCCCTGGTTTACCCTGTCTTATCCAAACAGGGACACAGTTTGCAGGGGAAGCGGAACAGATCGGTCTGAAAGTTACCCACAGAGTTATCCCTGTGGGGGCAAATCCTCGTGTGGTCAGGGGTCACCAGTTACACCAGGGAAGGGCTTGGCTCACACGTGGGGAGCGAAAAGGATGTGCAATGGAGAATAAGAAAGGATGCAATACATCTGCTTGAAGAAAAAAAGAGATTCTAAAACCAAACAAACAAAAATACAACAAACTGCCAAGTTTTTCTTTCCAAATAACTTTGTAGGCTTGTTTAAAAAGAAAGCATTAAAAGATCCCAGTAAAATCAGTCCACATCCCGCATGTTGTTTAGACCTTAACAGCACAGGTGGACGAGGAGGGCTCTGTGCCAAATACTTTTGGTTTAGAGGGAGTGGTGGGAGTGAATTCTCCTAACCGCTCCTAGAAAGGCTTAACTTTCCACACACAAATCAATGACAATCTCCACTCGGCTGCAGACACCCGGGGAGCGACGCTGCCGGATCCCCCGAGCAGCCAAGGCAGGCGAGGGGAGGACGAGGGTCGGCATCCGGAGTGGGAAGGTGGGTCGGGTGCTGCATTTTCAGCTTCTGAAATACATGATTTTAATTTTTTTCCCCCCTTTTTAGAGCTTTTGCAGTTTATTGAGGGGAGGGGAAGGTGCTTGAATTTCATGCTCGGAGGCTAATCGTGTTCATGTTAGAAATCTTCGGCACGTCGTAGTGATCCTCTGTACAGATCTGTCGCCATTTACATGCACTTTTAATTGCTGTTTCAATTCAAAACTGTAATTTTCTTTCTGATTTTCTTGCTTGGTATCTTGAATCTTTACCAAGCATGGAGATTTTACCTGCGTATTAACACCTGTGTGATACAACCTCTCAATTTGTGGATTTTCTCCACCCACCCCCACCCCCCAAGTTCGGCATAGTTGTTTGTTTGTTTGTTTGTTTGTTTTAGGTAGGAAATATCAGTGCAAAAACACATTTGCTAACATCTCCTGCTGGGTGGGCAGAAGGGCTCAGATGAGGCAGACGATTAAAATTTATAATAGAATAGAATATATATTCTGGTCTGTTCTATATATTCTATTCTATTTTTAATACTTGTAGATACTTGTTTTAAAGTCATTTTTCTCTCAGTTCTTTGTGGAAAACTTGTGGGGGGAAAAAAACGTTAAATAGTTAAAAGTCTCAGCAGATTTGGTGCTGGCAGAGAAATCATGATTAAAGACAGGCTGGGAAGCACAGTTGGGATGAGGCTGCTGCTTGGCGCAGGGTTAAGCCCGGCTCAAGCCAACCTGCTCCGCGCCGCCCGTGCCGCAAGCGGGGATCTCATGGGGAAACTGGAGGTGCTTTATCTGCAGAGCCCCTACCTGGAGTTTGGGTTTAAATCTCAGTCTACCTCAGGATCTTTTTGCTTCTTTACTGGCAAATGGGATGCAGCAGGACGGTGTGTTACACCTAGTTTATACTTTAATATTTTTAACAGCTCCTTCTTGAGATTAAATGCTGTTTCAGCAGCACAAACCCCCTCTCCAGCTCCCCTGACCTCACGTAGGTAATTCCCAGAGCCATGCTGCCGATAAAAACAACAGACGTGGTTTAGTTTAAGGTTGGGCTGAATGAAAACAGGAGGGGAGGAATGTGCTCAGCAGAGGAGGAACCGGCGCTCAGCCATCCCAGTGTTGCTTTCCGGAGCGTGTCGGGTGGACGGAATACTTGGCGCGGTCATTCCTGCAGCTTGTTCTGCCCTCGAAAAGGGGATGTGGCAGCCACCTTCCAGTTCACCGAGGTACAATATTTGGGGGAATGAGACCGAGTGGGACTTTTCCCTCCTTTCTGCTTGGTGGAAGTGGAATTGGATGGAGATTTCTCCCCCTGGGAGGATCTGGAGGTTGGGAGCAGCAAAGACAGCCGGGTCTGTCTGAGCCCTGGTCGCAGGGAGCGGGTGCGGAGGGCACGGCCAGCCCTTTGGCATCCCCAACACCCCACACTGGAGAGCAAACCATTTACAGGCTTCTTGGCATGTATCCTGGTATATCCACCCCAGGACAGCCCAGCAACTCCTGGAGAGGTAGATGTGATGCTCTGTCGCCTTTCCCTGGTCTTCCAATGCCTTCCATCACTCCCACCACTGCAAAAAGGACATTTCAAACCTGTGCTCTGAGCAGGCAGCATTTAACACCCACTTTATGCTTGTGCTTGATGCTGTTTACTTCAGGTGCCAGGCAATGAGGAGTCAGATTTGGCGTGTTTGAGCACTGAGCAAGCATTAGCTGTACAAACCTGGGATTTTCCAGCGAGCCCGGGGCTGTCCAGCACCTAACTCCCTTAACCTCCTTTGAAATTCCTCCTCTAATTAATAAATAAGTGGCAAGTTTCACTGACATAATGTTAGAGCTATTGCTCTTAATTAAATAGTAAGCTATTAAAATAGTTTCCAAACACTTAAGTCTTCCCTCACCAGTTCGTAGTCTTATTTCCCATTAAGTGTCACCGGTGGAATGGTTTTATAAACTTGGAAGTAATTAGGTAAGGTGAAGGATCTCAGACCGCACTGAAATGTGGTATTACTGAGCGTGTGTGGATGATCCCAGCAAAGCGGGCAGTGATGGGAGGGCTTATCCCTGCGTCTGCCCGTGCCCCTGCCCTCCCGGCTGGATGGGGTCAGGAACGCAGCATCACACCAGGTCCCATCTGTGTGGAGCTGCCCATGCAGCCCCCCACATATATATATATATATGTATATATATATATATTTATATTTTTATACATAAATATTTCTATATATAATAGCAATAATAATAATAATGTAAATATATACCTTTATATAATGTATCATATATCTATTATGCACTATTATATTAGTGTTTAATGGTGCAGAAGGGGCAGCCAGCACCCAGCTATACACGCTGTGGGTTGGGTCAGCAAGGTAGCTGCACACTTTATTTTCCTTTGGCTGAGAGCTTTAGCAATGAATAGAGGGAGGGGATCCGAGGCTGGGATGCTTCTGCCAAGAATGATTTGGAGGCCTCTTTATGTTAGTCAGAGGTTTTTTATTCCTTACTGGAAGCCTGAGAGGAGCCGCACGCCCGATGGCAATGCTGCTCACAGGTCTGCATAATTTTCAAGTATTGCTCATGTGAGCGGCTTGCCTTAATTATAGATTTATTTCTTGCTGCTGTGGGATTGCTTCGTTCCTTGTCCCTCAAAAAGATGTCCTTGACCCTAAGGAATGGGTGCATGGTGGTCGTGAGTGCTTTTTTTTGCGGGGGAGGGAAGGATGCCACATCTCAGCTGCTGTGGTTTTGCAAGGGGCTCAATGTGCTTGGCAGCTGCAGAAGAGGAAAAGGAGGAGGAGGGAATGTCCCACACCATGAAAGCTCTGCACCATCTCCATGTGAGGCCAGGCAGGCACGTGGATGTTGGGACCACCAAATGACTTCCACCTCCTGGGGAGCAGGGAGAAGCAGCAGCCTGGCATCACCATCCCCCACCCTGCCCTGCCTAGCAGGGAACCAGTTTAGGAAGTGCCTCCATGTTGCCCGAGGATGAGCCAGACCAGGAGGAGGTAGGAGACCACTTTGGATTGAGATCCTGGCACTCTGGGAGAAGGCAGGGTGGAGGGATGGAGACCAGCCAGCTTCCTAACTATGCAAACAACCCACACCCATGTTCGGTGTTTATCCCTGCCGAGCCCGTCACCATGGTATCTGGGCACCTTTTGCCAAGGTGTGTTGAAGCCGATGGAGCAGATCCTCTGCCAAACCCCAGGCTCTCTAGGCATGTGTCTGGGAGGTCTCCTGGATCAGCTGAATCTTCCAGAGTTACTGCTGCTGGGATAATCCAAATCATTTTGCTGCTGCCCTTGGACCCTCTGTCACTGCCTGCTGGGTCCCTGGCCAGCTCTGGTCTGCCATAAGCTCATGAGATCCTCCAAGCAGGTGCCTCCTCACCTCTGCCATGAGGTCTCCTTACACCGTGTTGTACCACAGTGCCAGCCAGGCAGCTGGAGAGGTGGCTTCACAGCCCCCTGTGCTGGGACTGCTGCCTTGATGCAAAATTTGGGCCCTTCTCCCCGATCTGGCTGTGGCTTTGGGCTGCTGGGGAGCGATCCAGAGGCTGGTGGGGCCTCCAAGAACACGTGAGGTCTGTGCCCGTTGTTGGCTGGCCAGGCAGTGATCTGTAGCGTTCTCCTCGTTGCTCATGTCCTCTGTCACTGTTCTCCCGTGGTTTGCGGCAAGTTTTCCCATCTGCTACCAGAAAAATGGAGGTGAGAAGGTTTGACACCCTCCTGGGAGAAAACTGGAGACGAGAGAGGAGAAGAGAGGAGGGGAAGGAGAAAAGGGAAAGGGAAAGGGAAGGGGAGAGGGAAAGGGAAAGGGAAAGGGGAAAGGGAAAGGGAAGGGAAGGGAAGGGAAGGGAAGGGAAGGGAAGGGAAGGGAAGGGAAGGGAAGGGAAGGGAAGGGAAGGGCAAAAGAAAACAGCAGGGGAAAGAAAAGCAAGAGCATTTTTTTTTGGCAAGGTATTTAGCTGGGGGGGGCGGGAGGGAAAAGAACATTTTTATTATCAATGCTGAGCAATTCCAAAATGAGAAATTTCCCCTCCTGCCCTCCCAGCCAGTTGTTGGCCTGGCCACTCGCTGGTGGTGTGCGAGAGGAGATGATTCACATCGGCTAATCCCCGTCTCCTGACTCCTGTGTTCCTTGCAGGGCTAGAGAATTCTGGTGCGGCAGTCTTTCTTGCACAGAAATACTCAGTCAGGGGATGAGACTCGAGGCATCCTCAGTTATATTTGGCGGCTTCTTATTCCCTAGCGCCAGCCCCGCGGTTGCATTACAGCTGCTTTTATCGTCTGTGCCGACAGACTGAATGCCAGCTGAAAGGGGGCTCTGGAAGTACACCTCAGTCAGGATTAACATCTCCATGCCATGGCTAGATGCTGGAAATACTAGAAGGGGACAAACTGCAAAAGAAGCGGGTTGGATTTGCTTTCCTTTATCATCAGGTCCAAGTCTCACTGCCTTTTGGGAGGTGTCGCTTAATGCTGCTTTCCTTCCCCATGGACAGGAGGCAGGGCCCAGCACCTTCAAGGTGCTGGGTGGCTTTGGGAGCTGCAAGGGAACACGAGAATATCTGAGCATCCCAGGGCAGAGAGGAAGGTTGTGATTTACATCCAGCCCCAAGCTCGGTCCAGTTCTGGCACCTTCTGCCCTCTTAGTCGTGTCTGAAGAGAAATTAAAGAGATTTGCTCCTCTACGCCTTCATTCCCCTGGATGTAAAATGGGTCAGTGGTCACCTTCCATGGGTCTTGGTCTGTTTTTGAGAGGATTGGGAGATGCTCTTGATAGAGGGTGGTAAAATCAGGGTCAAGTGTTATATCGAAAGAGGATCAGAGATTTTATGCTTGTGGCTGCAGAGGAGCAGGCAGGTTGCAATATCCCAGCCTTTCTGCCGTGCACGTGCACTTTCCAAACAGTTTTGTTGCAATTAATTGCAGTGTAATTAAAGCAGAACGACAGTGCTAACTAAGGGCAAAATCTTGTGAAACAAATGGTGTTTGGGCTGATTTTGTAATTGCTCCAGGTTCCCCAGATACAAATTACACTGTCAGTGCTCCTGATTTATGGCAGAGCAATACATGCACAGATAACTCAGGGCAAGAGCTGCCAGTGTGGGCTGCAGGTGTGGGGGTCAGTGCCCCATCGGTTCTCCATGTGGGTGACCAATGAAGTGTGTGGTTCTCCTTGAAGTGTGGGTTCTCCCTCCAGTGTGGATTCTCCTTGAAATGTGGGTTCTCCTTGAAACGTGGGTTCACCTTGAACTGTGTGGTTCTTCTTGAAATGTGGGTTCTTCTTGAACTGTGTGGTTCTCCTTGAACTGTGTGTTTCTCCTTGAAATGTGGATTCTCCTTGAACTGTGTGGTTCTCCCTCCAGTGTGGATTCTCCTTGAAATATGGGTTCTCCTTGAAACGTGGGTTCACCTTGAACTGTGTGGTTCTTCTTGAAATGTGGGTTCTTCTTGAACTGTGTGGTTCTCCTTGAACTGTGTGTTTCTCCTTGAAATGTGGATTCTCCTTGAACTGTGTGGTTCTCCCTCCAGTGTGGATTCTCCTTGAAATATGGGTTCTCCTTCAAGCATGGGTTCTCCTTGAAGTGTGGGTTCTCCTTGAAGTGTCCCACAGCCAGCAGAACACAGGTGGCACCAGCTGTCCCCTCTGCCCCATCCCCAAAGCTTCTCTTGAGGTTTCTTCACCAGGGAGGTGGCAGTGCTGCCCTGCGTGCAACTCCATCCTGGTCAGAGGGACAGAGCCAGCAACAAGCTACCAACATGGTGGGCAGAGAGATCTCATTCATTCCTGGTGGTCCAGGCTGTGGGATTACCTGCCTGATGGAGCAATTTAGCCCTTGGGTCCCAACTTTTTCTTGCTTGCAGAAATTCTCCATGTGAGTGAGCAGGCAAGGCTTGGCTTTGCTAAATCTCAGGCAGGTTGTGCTGCCTGATCCTTCTCAGGCTGTGTGGTGGGGCCATGATAAATTGCACCGGAGCACGGTGACTCAGCTGGGGAAGGTGGCCTGCAAATGGAATACAAAGAGGCTGCGCTCTTATCTGCTTCTTCAAGGGGCACCGGGCGTTTTGTTTTATAGATTTGTTCCCTCCACTCCTGTTTCCAGCCATACTGGGAATATCGCACTTTGGTTTTGTGCAGGAAGTCCCTTTCCAGATTAGAGAACTGGAGTGGGTGTTTTCTCACCTTTAATTAAAAGGAGCGAAGCTGTGACTTTTTAGCAAAGAGATCCTGCCTTGCAAGCATTTGGAAGTCATTTGAGTTAATGCATTTCAAGAAATGCAAACAAAAACCCCAAAGTATTCAGACATTGCTGCCTGGAGTTTAAAAATAAGTGAGGTATGGTTCTGAAAAATTCTTAAGATCAAGTGAAAACCAAGGAGATGAGCTAAAAGCATCAATTCTTACAACTCAACCCCTCTGTGTTAATTTTTTGCCACTGAACACTGGGGTTTGGGCTGTGAGTCGCTGTCTGCTGGTGTCCCAGTGCCACCGTAAGCCCACACCAAGGGCTTCCCACAGGATTCAGCCATGGAGGGGATAATCTCTTCACCATCAAAATCCCCTGATGCTCATAAGCATCTTCTGCTGTGGGTCAGGGGTGGCTTTCCAGGTACGACCCTGACTGTGGCTTAGAGTTTGAGCATCTCCTCCTGGCAGATTTTGGCATTGGGTACCAGTGCCCCCCCCCACCGGCCCCAGCACATCACACCATCAGCCGGGCTTTTGCTCTGAATACTAAATCCTGAGATGGAGAGAAGTCTATACGCTGATTAATTTGAGCCTGTGCTGCTCTTATCCTGGTTTCAAAGTAATTGTCTCTCTTGTCCACAATTTTCTCTCCTTACATTTCACTGCATATTTATTAGGTTTTTGTGAGGCTATCTGCAGCCACATTAAACCAATTTACTCCTTGAAATGTCTGACCTTTGATCTGCCAGCCACCGCCTTTCGGAGCCAGAAAAAGAGCCTTTAATAACGTGTCACATGAAAGGCTCACTGCAGAGCCTGTCACTTGCACACCCGAACTCCAGTTAATAAAGTATCGGATGAATCAATTATTGCCTAATAATTGTTACCTATATTTTTGTGCTAAACAAGGGAAGTATTTTTCCCCTCTTTTCCCGGTTGCTTTGTAATCTCCTGCTAGAAAATACATGGACACAGATATAACTAATATTTCTCAAGGAACCTCTTCAACCTTTGTAGCCAGTTCTGATCCTAGCAGGCGTGGGGTTTTTTTGCAGAGGCATTAGACTATCTGAATGATCTCATTTTAGGAGTCCTTGCAGCATCCCTGTGTGCTCTGCTGCGTGCTGTGTCTCCTGAGCCCCTCCAGCTGCCCTCTGCAGCAGGCACAGGAGAGAAGAGGGGGGTTAGTGGGCTGCAAAGTGCTTTTCTGGGGATATTTTGGCAGTTTTCCAGGCAAGGGCAGTGAGGCAGGGGGATGTCGTGACTTGTCCGTCGCCAACAAGGTTGGAAGCAGCCACCCCAAGGACCACAGTCCTCACCATCACCTCCCAGAACCCTGGGCACTTCCCGGTGTCCTTGTGATTCAAGGGCTGGATGCTCCTGTATCATCTCTGGAGGACAGGCATTCTGCTCCAGAGGAGATGCCTCACCTCCTAACCCATGGAAGGGACAAAGTGGGGAGAAGATTCTTTTCCAGTGTCTTTTCCAGTGTGCTGCTGGCACTACTGGCACAGCCAGCACTCCATGCTGTGAGCCTGGGCAGCTCACACACCGTGGTCATGGCTGCACCCAGCCACGGTGGGTACCTTTTATTTTACATTTCTATCATGTATTTGAAGTGACCAATACATTCTCTCTTACTGCTACAGAGCCACTGAGCTCTCACAGGTTTGCTGAGAAAAACAGAGGCTGACGTGACCAAGCTGCCATTGAAATAAGGACATGGGGATGGAGCTGATGGGGTGCAGCGTAGCTCCCCTGGGGTCTCTGCAGCCTCTGGGCACCGCTGCCCTGAACCCCAAGAGTCCTCTGTAGCATCTCCCACTGGGTCTGAGACCCCCTTTTGTCAGGCTGTTGGCTGTCTGCACCTGGTTTGGACTTGTAGGGGTGATGGAGAATATCACTCTGGTCCTCATGGAAGCCAGAGCATCCACGAGGCCTCGAGGGTACAAGGTGGCACAAGGAGCCTTCTGCTCAGGCAGTGGGGCTTCGCTCATGCTTTGGGGAGAGGTCTCCCTAGCACTCCCAGCCTCTCCCCTGGTAGGGACAGCAATTCTGCTTTTGCTGAAATCAGCAGCGAAGCTGGGTTTCACGGTGGTGAAATGGGCCGGTGAAGTTTAATCACAGCAATTACAGTTTCTGTCACCTGCAAGGTTCTCCGATGCATCACTCTGAAACAGCGGCTTGCCCAGGAGCTCCATTTCACTCTCGGTGACATCTCTCCAGGGCAGGAGCAGGCAGCCGTCTGGAGGGTAGCACGCCTGGGTACAGATCCATCCCGGAGGTGACCTTGGCAACTTTGGCATTTATGTATTATTTATTTTCCCCCATGCTTTTCAAGTCTTACGTAGTTGCTTAACAGCACCAGCCTTTCACAAAGTGATGGAGAAGGGCTGAAAAATGCAGGAGGCAGCCCAGGTCTCCTCTCTCTGCTTTAATCTTCCTGGGACAACTTCTCGCTTGCCATATGGGGAGGGACGTGCTCCTGACATACCCAGCCTGCAAAACAACGCAGCATCGAGCAGAAGCAAAGTCTCGAGTTTCAAGGGAAGGAGAAACCATCTGCATTGCTCTCTAGCGTATCTGTGCTGATTTGGCTCTGTGAGGACTTGGTTGCAAGCCTGTAGGATTCATCTTCAGAAAGGCTGGTATTAATTGCCGTCGAAATGGGAAGCGTTAAAGGCTGGGAAAAGAAGAGGTGAAGGAAAATGGGGAAGCTTGGAAATACTATGGGTTGATAATTCTTTCCGTCACTCTTGAGGTATTAACAGTGTTGATAGTTAAAATCGTTACTGTAGGAGGCCATCTGCTAGGCTTTGCCTACCATGAGTCAGGAGGGGAGGTAGAAGTGAACATCGCTGGGGAAGTTTCAAACCAAATCCCATATTTGAGACAAGATTCAAATGGTCCTGAAGACCTTAATAAAGCTACTTTTCTTATCTGCGTCAAAAATGTACCAAAGCAGATCTTATTCTCTGTATTATCAACTGCATTTCAGAGGGAGGCACCTAACCTACCTTCCAGCTTTAATATTGGCTCACGCCATGTGCCTTCATCTCAGGTTACCCAATGAATAAAGTCATGATCAGGGGCACATTTTATCCAGGACTGTTTCCAAGTTGGGCTTCAGAGGGGAAGTTAACCTGGAATAAGAGAGAGGTGAGGAAAGAGACCCATATTTGTCCTGGTCGTGGAAAGCCATGCTACCATATTGACCTTGAAGTCCTGTCGTGGAAGATCCCACAGAGACTTTCACCTTGTCCTTGGGTTTCTTAGAAATCAGTGCTTTGCTTTCACACCTTCCAGCAAGGACAGCCCTGGCATTGTGGGTTGATTCTCCTTAAAATGATGCCGTCACTTTTAGCTTTGTCTTTTATGTTCAACATCCCATGGCACTCAGGCAAGAGCATCCCAGCTGAGATGCCCCACATTATTTTGCAGCCCTCAATCCATGGATGCTCAGCTTGTGGGACCCGCCATACCCCATCCGTGTGGGCAAGAGGAAATTCAAGCCTTTCTGTCTGACCTTCAGTTTTCCTCCCTGGAAATGAAATTTCATCCCTGGGAGATGAAATTAATACTTCCTGCCGTACCTTGCTGGGATGCTACTGGGATGAATTAGTTAATAGACCCAATCTCATTCGCCTGCCTCCATGAGGGCAGTTGCCATGTGGTTGAGTCTAACATTCACCTTTCCAATGACCACAGAGGGCTTTGGGTCGGGATGGCTGGGATTTTGCCATGACTTGGGTGGGAGCATCCTGTGGATCCCGCCAGGATCCGGCCCTTGGGTGGCAAAGGGCTGTGGCTATTGCAAAGATGCCACAGATGCCTTCCTGCAGCCCCTGCACCGCATAATTCCCAGGCTCGCAGTGCTGTCTCTGCAAAGGTAGATTTGGTTTCTATTAATAAGGGGATAATAGCACGGGAAACCTGGCTACAGGATGGCCCGTACCCAATTACTGCGGTCGCTGGGCTACAGCAGCCGCTTCCCTGCAATTATCCCCCCACGTGCCAGTGCAGCGCAGCCCGCTGTGTTTTATTCTTAGTAACAGAGCCCTGGGCAAGGTCAGGGGGGTCCCTGCTGCCCTGCAGCTTGGCTGGAGGATGCAGGAGCTGGGATGGGAACGGTGGGGCCATCTCCGTGTCACCCACCAGCAGAGGGGGCGGTGGGGGCAACGTAGGGGCGATGTCCCCCCAGCCCCGCTGGATGCAGCCACGAGAATTGTTCAGGGGAAATTGTTCAGAATCCACGAGGGCAAGGCAATGCCCTGTTTTGTCCTTGTCCCAAGCCAAGTGGTGCAGGGGGGTCCTGGTTACTCCCATGGAGCACATCGGCCGCTGTGGGGCCCATAGCTATCAGCCTTATTTTTTTGGGGGGGGCACCAAATCACCAAATCCCTGATCCAGTCAAGACATAGTCGGTGGTGGGCTTGGCAGTGCTGGGTTAACAGTTGGACTTGATGATCTTAAGGGTCTTTTCCAGCCTAAATGATTCTGTGATTTAAGACTGGACACGATTCTTGGTCTCGCTCCCAGTATAAAATGGGCTGTATGGAAGCTCTGCTGGTTTACATCCACTGGGAATTGGCCTGTCCAGCTTAACAAGCCAACGTAGGAACCACAGAGGCAGGAGGGGCAGGAGGTGGTCTGGGGATTAAGACTTGGGGAATCCAGTGTGAGTTTCTTTTCCAGCACATTCCCTATGCGTCTGTAGGAAGCCACTTCTTTATCCCTCAGCTGGGTATCCGTAAACACGGATAATAGCCTGACAGAGGGCTGCAGCGAGAAGAAATAAATGATAACCAGGGAGATGCTCAAAGGCAAGCTACCCAAATCACTCTAAAAACACAGAAAGACCCTTCCTAAACCGGTGTTGGCTGTGGGAAAGCGGTGAATGGAAAATATATGTCAAGGATAAAAAGTGATGCTTAAAGGGCAGGAGTAAAGCCTTTCTCGTGAGAAAAGCCCAGCTCTAGCCTGCACCGTTTCAAATTAAGTTTTCAGTTTCCTAAAGGCAGCAGACAATGCTTCACTCAGTTCTCTCGCCACTGTCATTAAAACTTGAGTGTGTTGTCTGGATGTAGTATTTTGCCCTACCTTAAGAGCTCTAATCTTTTTAGGACCATTTCTTGCCGCTATCTGCAGACACTCGAAAGCCTTCTTGACCACGGAGTGAAATACAATCTCTGTCTTGGGGAGCTTTACCTCCCCTTTGTCTTCTGCAAAGACAGAGGGAAAATAACCACTTAACAAATCTGCCAGGTCTGAATTTTCTCCCCCGCTCCATCTCCCCTATTGCAGCTATCATTTGTCTTTGGTTGCTTTCTCCCAGTGCCACCTGCCTGTTGCAGGGAGATGGCGAGGAGACTTTTATTGTTTGCTGAACAATTCCCTGCAATTTGCTGTTCGCTATTTCTTTCTGGCTCCTTTAATCCTTTTTTCACTTGCTGCTGCTTATTTTTAGCTCGCATGCCATTCTCGTTTCTTCCCCCAAACTGTTTATGTTTTGAAAAGCCCCACTTTGCTGCTGTTGGTACCTCTTTTTGAGCATCCCTGGTTGCCTGCAAAGCCCTCCCTGCCCCCTCCTTCCCCCAGTGCCCTGCCAGGCTGGGCGTTGGATGCAATAAGCCGTTGTTCTCAGCTTTTCTGACTATCCCTGTGTTTCCCTTGGGAGCTCTTCTCCAGCCTTCCCTGGAAACCTGCTTTTTCTTCATGCCCAAATCATTTTGCTTTTGTTTGGTGAAAATCCCAGGTGAGCCGTGAGAATGCCACCAACCCAAACCCTGCCATCCCAGCTCCTTTGGGTGATTTATGCTATCCTGGTGCAAACGAAAATCCTCTGGCTTTGCCGGGTGCCAAAATGCCGCTGGTGATGGGCTGAGCCAGCCAGCTGTGGGCTGGTACCACCAACCACGAGGTGCGGGCGCAAGGTTCAGCATGTGGCAACCACCTAGCATGGGAAGCCCACGCGGTGGCCCCAATCCAGAGCCCCTCTGAGCTTTAAGCTGCCTCTAGTCTTAGGATAAAGCTGAGCCTTAGGCAACTGATAGACTAGATAAAGTGTGAAGCTGCGATTTGGAAGAGCTAACACCAGATTTTGGCTCTACCATGGGCTTCCTCCGTGACCTTCAGAAAATCACCAAGTCTCTCTGTAGAAACCAGGAAACCTGTTTTCTCCCATTGTTTGTTTGGAGCACAGGTATTTAGGGGTGGATTGCGCCTTCTTTGGTCTTGCTTATACAGTGCTTACAAGGGGATGAGCATCCCATTTGTAATGTAAGACATTGGTGCAGTATAAACGGTCACTGCAAGTAGTAGTAATAACAGTGGTAATAATGATTAATAATAATAATCATCATCATCCTGCACCTTGCACAGTAGAAACTTAGTTGGATCTGAAGATTCTCCAAGCTATTATCAACAAACAATAATAGAGGATAGTTTTATTTCCTTGCCTGTACGTATGCTGGTAGGGCTATGCTTCGCTCCTGTTACTTGGATCTGCAGCTGGAGAATTAAAATCCATCCCTTCTCCTGCCCACAATCAGGATTAAGAAATTCAAGCAGGACTTTCTTATCCATGCAAACACCTTCTGATCTGCCCCAATTGACTGCGCTGAAGGCAAACAGCAAGATCCAGCATAACCCCCTTGTTCCTGAGCTATCCAAACTGTCCCCACTGTGTCAGCCAGGAAGATATATTTCTTTTCTCCCTGGCGGTCTGATCTCCTCCCTCATTAATATTGCAACAAGCGTTCCTCCTCAGGAGCACCGCCTGTCCCTTGGGAAGGCTTTGAGCCATATACATATTCAGGCAGGTATATGGCAACTCTACTAGCTCCATCCTTCACACAGACACAAAGCCGGTAGCATCAGCTCTGCCTTTTACCTGGGATCACCCAGAAGGTAGTTTTATCATAATCGTCATCTGTTGGTGTTGTTGTTTTTTGGGGTTTTTTTAGCAAACAGGTGACTTTATGTTGGAAAAGCAACTTGAATTTCCAGACCTCAGAAATTATTAGGAACGGGTCTGGAGACACTCTCGTTTTGGTGCTTTTTTGTTTTTCCTCTAAGATACACTGGTGGCTGGAGGTGCAACCCCAGAGCTGCATCTTTAATTGCTGTTTTCATGAGCATCACAGCAACTGCACGGTGGTTTAGGGGGAAAAAAAATTAAAAATAATGGGATCTCTTTTAATAACCAGCTGGTCTCACGACCGGTATCTCAGACCGGCAAAAAAGAGCTATTTCTGCGGTCTCCTAATAACAAACTGATTTTCTCTGTTGTCTTTCAGCATCGGGTGAGTTCTTGCTCCCATTTCCCTTTAATAAGCGCTATTTTGTTTCCATTATTACTCAACAGTAAAATCTTTTCCCTGTGACTTTACCAGAAGTAGATTTATGGCTATGAAAATAAACTTGGGTGTGATGAGATCTTGTCATTTTATTATCTATAAAGCACCTCGCATGACTTAGCCGTTATCAAAATGTAATTATACATTTAAATTTTTCCATCATGTCTGTTTGTTGATTTTTTTAAAGAGGGAAATGATGAAAACTCCAAAATCCTTGCTTAATAGAACTCCAACTATAACTGCTATTGACTTTACTCTGGCTTCCTTCAGAAGAAGAGCAGAAAATAATCACTCTGCGCTGTGATGGTGCCGTTCTGCCCAGAGTGATGTTCATGTTAAGACACATCTTTGGGGTTTTTTTCATGCACACGGAAAATGTTGACGTTTCCTGGTTTGAGATACGGTATTTACCGATTCTTACGCAGGGCTGGATGTTAATTGTCATCGGAGGCTCTGGGTGTGGGCGAATCATTGTATAATGCCCACACCCTTCGGGTGGCTTAGGGTGCGGCGTTGTCTTTGCCTCACCGTGCAGTTTTAAGATGTATTATTACCCAAAAGCAACACACCCTTCCGTGCTTCGTTGTTTTTATTAGGGATTGCTCTGAACCAGCGCTCCAAGCACCTGGCAAAGCCGCCGTTGGATGTGGAGATCGTAACTATAGGCTTGCCTGGGCTTCCCACTGGGATTCCCTGTGGTGGGAGCGGGTCACTTGGGGCAGCTGGATGGACGCGTTGGCATGTAGCTAGAGACGTCTGGCATGGTTGGTGACCACCACCGACTTGGACTGATCTTACCTAGGCTGAGCTCCTAGTCAGAGTTTATCTAGATGGAGCTTTCTGTGATAAGTAGCAGCAGGAGATGGAGAGGTGGGAGAGGCAGGTATTTCTGTTGGCACTGGACAGGGCAGGAGAGGATTACTCCTTTGCAGAGGACTTCTAGCCTGAGCCTTGTTTTAGGGACTTTGGTTGGACTTGCACTGTGCAAGGGCTTTTGAATTTGTGTGCTGCCCTTCCTCAGTTTCCTCTCTCTCTCTGAGATAAGAATCATGACTACCCAACTGCTTCATCCACATGGCACAGGCTCCTGATGATGGCCAACATAACCAATTCTTTCTCCAAATGAAGCCTTTTTTTGCAAACTGTTTAGGAAAGAGGTGTCCAGTTGAATAGCCTGTTTCGTACATCCCATACAGCCTTTTGCATAAGCACACCAGATGTCACACCTTCTCCACCCAAGCACGGCCACTGTGGTGGCTCTTCCACCATCTCCACCTGGCCAGCCCTCAGAGGCATCTGTGGTGTCAGTGGTGACCCCCCCCTGTCCATGGTGACCCCTTTGTTCACCTCTAGGTTATCACCTTCTTCTCCAACCACCCAGTTCTCCTTCTGTGAAGGATTTTGTTACTTTTTCTTGCCTGAAATAGGGTGTTGTATTTAAATGAAACACATCCAAGGCAAACTCGCAGAGAAATCTCACCTTTCCCCATGCCACATGATTGAATAGGGGGGCAAAGATGCAACCCCCTTATTAGAGTAATATAATTTTCCATCTCAAATAGGAACCAGGGATGTTTTAATGATTGGGCTCATTAGATGGACTTTCCACTTAAAGTGTCTGTCTGGCAATTAAGGCTGGGAAAAGCATGACTGATGACCACACCTTCTGTGACTTAATGGGGAGTCTGAAGGCTGATCTTATTATCACACTGATACAGTCTGTGATAAAAAAGAATTTAAGATACTCTCCAGAGATTTATTTCCCCATTAGGAAGCTGCCAGGAGAAGGTTAAGGGAACTCGTAAGGTCAAAGCTGAACACAGAAAAGTACTAAACACTTGGGATCCAGGTGGGCAGAAACCGGAGGACAAGGTTTCTGCTCTTTGCTCCGCTACTGACCTGTTACATGGCCTTCAACAAGTCACTTTGTTTCTGTGTTTTTTTCCAATGTGGCTGGTCATCACCTCATTGGGTGCCATGGTAGCCCTGCAGATGCTTGATGTAACAGCACCATGGCTTTGCCTCGGCGGCACAGGTCCCTGCTGCCATCGCTGCTGGAGAGGCACGTGGGGAACATTGTGCTGAGTGAGAGGGAGCATCTACAGTCAGGAGGGCAACGATGGTGTTTAGGTCAGGGAGATGAAAAAGGCTATGACAGAATTTCCATTCTCCTCCAAGAGCATCCTCATGGGTCCTCAGTGATTCCCCAACCTATTCTGTCTGCTTTAAAACACGACCTGCTCTAATATTTTACTTAAGCCTGGTGTGTAATGGACTGGAACTTATTGTAGAGCTCACTGCACTGGCTTCAAATCTCCTGTTGGGTACCATTTTACTGACATTAGCTTGCCATAGCTTGTCAGGGATTTTAACTGTGCTGATGGGTTGAACGCCCCAGGATACAGGAGCTGGCTCTTTCAGCTTTGTACTTCACTTCAGCTTCCTTACGTACAGATGGGAAAGATAATTCAGCTGACTATGTTTTAGTACAAAGTGAAGTTTTTGATGACAAAAAAAGACTGTGCGTGTGGGTCAGTTTTGTCAGATTAATGGAGGAACTGTGAAAAACGGAAGCATTTTATTTCAGCATCTTCAAAGCAGAAGTCTTGACTCTCACAGGCAGCGTGATTTCTTTGCCTCAACATTTCCTGTGTTTTTAATTAAACAGATGCCCAGAATTTAGGAAAAACATTTTGTTTCAGGCTGAGCAAGTAGTTTTTTAACATTTTTTTGTTCTAGAAAGGAGAAGTGCTGCTCTCTCCCACCCTCCTGATCCTGAAAAGCGTCCTCTCCTTTGCTCCACATCCTTTGCAAGGGGGTAGCACCAACTCCAGCCCTGTCTGGTCTACTAGGAAAGCAAAGAATCCCACGCTTCTCTCATCGTCCCTCCACTTCATCTTCCCTTTGTGCCAAATCTAGTGTTGGGAGGCAAAAAAAAACCCCAACCCTATATTACTTAGATTTGTGTGAGCACTAAATAATTGAATATGAAGACATTGGCTTTGTGTCTTTTAAGGGATCCTTTTGAAGTTGACTCTTTTGACCTTCGAGGCCCTGCATAATTTTTCCTTCTCCTCTCTCCTCCTCTTTGTTGTTCCTTGCACTCCTGTAATCTTCTCTCCTGCCTGCTTCCTTCATCTCCTCCCACCCTGCTCCATGACTCCACTTATCTGTGCCCTGTGTTTGAAGCGCTCGGTGGCTCGAGCAGTCAGCAGCCTCCTCTCCCCCGCAAGCCTTCCTCCCAGCTCCTCTCTGCTAGGAGCCTCCCCTACCCACCCTGTTTTCTGCAGTGGCAATTTACCTGGGCTCTTTCTACCCCCTGGATTGCTTTTTTCTTCCCTTCCATTGGGAAATTAAGGGACCTGCCTTAATCTTCTGGCTGGCCAAGTGCAATACATCCACCCACAGCTTTCAGCAAGGGACGGGCTGTCTTCCCTCTCTCCGGACAGAAGTAGGACTCCACCTTCCCATGCTAATAGTGCAATAACTGTGTGAGCTTCCTGAGCTGAATCCACATCATGTCCAGCCCCACTGTCTTCTCTGTTGGCCTCATGGTCTCCCCGCAGGTGGCCATTGGGGATGTACGTTCCTGCACCATCCAGCATGCAGTGAGGTTCCAGCATCCCATCAGCAGGCTCTAGCGATGCCCTAAAGTCAGAGAGTTTGGAATAATTAGAAAAAAACATAAACGTGTTTCATCCAGTGGAAACTATATAAAAATTGCTACAGAGCTTCAATTTTACCTATTCTGGGAATGGTTTTCTCTGTTTACCAGGAGTTTGCAGCTTTGCTGGGGTGAATGGGAGGACTCAGCAAACTTATCATAGAATCACAGAACGGTTTGTGTGGGAAGGGAGCTTCAAAGTCCCTCCAGCCCAGGCCCCTGCCATGGGCAGGGGCACCTTCAGCTGGATCAGGTTGCTCAGAGCCCGTCCAGCCTGGCCTTGGATGTTCCCAGGGATGGGCCATCGGGCACCTCTCTGGGCCGCCTGTGCCAGTGTCTCACCACCCTCACAGTAAAGACTTTCTTCCATTTTTCTGACTTCAATGGGACAAGCATTCTTCATTCTAAAGAGTAAATTTAGCTCTGAATAAAAGATGTGTATACACACACACATGTTTCATGGAGATATTTAGGCATGAGAGTGCTGGTATTGGAGGGGAAGGAAAACTCTCTCCCTGCATTTATCTGGGCAAGGTTTTCTTGTTTATTCCCCAGGAGGGAGGAATATGGATTTGCTCCTGGTGTAGGTAAATACTCATAGTGATTTCACGAGGACTTGAATTCCTCCTGCAGCAAACGTGTGTGATGAGAAAGAGCAGCACTGGTTAGTTTTATGAAGAACTGCTCTTCTTTCTTGCCAGGGTACAGAGTTCATTTTTCCACTGACGCATCTCTGACAAACACCCAACGAGAGTGTGGCATGGGGAGCCAAGTGATTGTGTTGTCATGGCAAAGACTAGTGAAAGAAGAGCAAGATTTATATCGTGGCTGCTCAGAGGGTTAGAGAAGAATGGCCCAAAGCCAGAAGTCATGCAGGCATGGCTGATACAGTCTTCAGTTTTTGCCAAGTGTGGGCTGGTTGGTGGCTTGTGTGAAATGGGCTGCATAGTCCTGGTCCAAGTCTTGGTGGGCATGATTCCACATCACAGAAACCAGCCGTACAGTTGACACTTTTGCTGACAGTCTTAGCAGAAAGATGAGTTGCTGAATTGGCCCTGAAGAAGAAAAAAAAAAAAAGAAATCTAAAGAATTTTGCAGCTAGAGAAGTGCTACCTTCTACCAGGGAAGCAAGAGGAGCAGATGACCCCAGAAAGCCTAGCACACACATATGACTATGGTGATGCGTTTAATTTACCCAAAAGCAATGAGGGGACAGCTCAGCTTTAGGTGGCTCTCTGGAGATGTGGCCTCAGGTGCAGGTCCCCTGCGTGTCTGTACTTGTATTATATCATCTCCTTTGTGCCTTGGCTCCCTATCTGCAGAACTGGAGCATGGAGTCGGAATGGTTTTTGGAGGCTCCTGATTCAACTTCCTGCTCTCGGTCGTGCATTTGTGTGGTTGTGTTTTGAGTATCTCCAAGGATACAAATCCCAGTGTCTCTCCGGCTTCATGGTTCAAAGCCTGACCAGCCTCTTTCTAAAATAACTTTTTTCTTACACCCGATCTAAACTTCCTTTGCTGCAACTTCTGTCCATAACTTCTGGTGCTCCGAGAAGAGTCTGACTCCGTCTTCTCAATAGTTATGCGTTAGTTAGGGAGACGAAAAACTTAGATTCCCCCTTCACGCCCTCTTGTCTGGCCTGACCAAGCCTTTTTTCTTACCTTGTGTGCTCCAGCTCCCTAACCATCTTGGTGTACCTCCACAGTGACAGTGCCTGTCTGGAGAGCCCAAACTGGACACAGCACTCCTGCTCTAGTCTTACAAGTGATAAATAGAGGGGAAGGATCACTTCCCTTGACCTCTGGGCAGTGCTTTTGCTAATGAAATCCATGTTATGTCTGGCCATCTTCACTGCAAGGACATGCTGCTGACCCCTGGGCACCTTGTGGGCCACCAGGAGCACAAGGTCTTTTTCCGACAAGGTGGCTTTCTAGCTGAACACAGGTGGTTCTTGCCTTCTACCGAGGTGGCATGGACGGGAGGTGCCAGGGTCTTGGCAAAGCTCCAAGGGTGAGGAGCAGACTGTCCCTGGAAAGGCAGGGTCTGGAGGATCAGACGGGGTGTCAGATGGCCCACATCGTCTTGCCAGCTAAAGCAAGAACCAACCAAGGCTCAACCTTCGTGTTTGAAAGCGTAAGACCTGTTAACAACTGAGAGGTGAGATGGCTGTAGGAGCAGGAAAGCACTGCAGAATGCCTGAGGATACACTGAAGCACTTTTTTTTTTTTTTGGTCTCAGGATTGTTCTTGTTCAGAGGAGGTGCAGCTTGTACAGCCGCTGTGGTTGCTGAAGCGGTACCTGCCCTGTGAATATAAAAGGAAGATTTCTGTCTCCGCTGCTGCCCATCCATCACCTTTCACAAGCCTAGAAGCTAAAGGAAGAATAAAAGGAATAACAAGAAAATAAAGAAACATTACAGCCAGAAAGCTATCCTCTGTGTTTCACAATTCTATAAATTATGCCCTTCCCTTCCTCTTTAATCGCCAGGCATATAAAATATGCTTGCAGCAGAATCATATTCTTCCCATTAAAGTTTCAGAAGAGAAATACAGGTCCCATCTGCCTGTTTAGCAAAGCAGGGCAATGTACAACCATTTCTTTTTTTTTTTCTAAAAATCTGCTTTATGGCAGGAGTTTTCTCTTTTAGGACTGGCAATTTATTTCATTTTCTCATTTCAGCCTGTGTTTTCACAAGCAGTCTCCTCTTTATTCTCAGATGGAGTTTTCTCCAATGCCTTCAAACTCAAATGCACCTAAAGAGCAGAGGTGCAACCAGCCCTTGATGAAGGTCAAAGGAAAATGAAGGTCATTTAGGACTTCAGCAGGGTTGCTAGAGATGGGTTTCTGCTCTGCAGATAGAACACACACTGAACAGCAAGAGTTGGCAATAATGAGAAATTAATAAAGTGGATGGTGGAGTCACCAACATGCTTCCCTGCCATCCGTCCCTGCTTGCATGCAAGGATATTTCTGTTTATTTGATATTGGTCTGGAGTCGGGATGGGCCTGAGAGCCTAGGGGTGGGTTGTCTGTGTGGTGGAGGAGTTAGTGTGTCACCGTCCCCTGCCATGCAGCAACTGTCCCCACGACTCACCCCTGTGACGGGCAGGGGGAGGAGGCTGCATTTGCATGGTGTGTAGGGTCAGATGGTGGGGAGGGCCTGTGTACACCCCCGGGGACCTGTGCCATCTCTGCTTGTGCATGTGGACAGGGACAGCTTACAGCTTTTGGAACACGCTGATGAATAAGAATGCACAACAGCCTCCACTGCTAATTCAGGTTTGGGTGGGAAGGGACCTTCAAAGTCCCTCCAGCCCAGCCCCCTGCCATGGGCAGGGACACCTTCAGCTGGATCAGGTTGCTCAGAGCCCGTCCAGCCTGGCCTTGGATGTTCCCAGGGATGGGCCATCGGGCACCTCTCTGGGCCGCCTGTGCCAGTGTCTCACCACCCTCAGCGTAAAACATTTCCTCCGTCCATCTAGTCTGAATCTCCCCTCTTTGAGTTTAAAACCATCCCCCTTGTCCTGTCGCGACAGGCCCTACTAAAGCTCTGTCCCCATCTTCCCTGTCAGCCCCTTTAGGCACTGCAAGGTGCTATAAGGTCCCCCTGGAGCCTTCTCTTCGCCAGGCAGAACAGCCCCAGCTCCCTCAGCCTGTCCCCAGAGGGAAGGCGTTCCATCCTGCTGATCGTTTCTGTAGTCTTCCAATACCTGTTCTGTGGCTTATTGCGGGTTACGAGGCATGTGCAAAGTGGCCTGAATGATTATTTGTAGTGCTGCGCCCTTAGAAATCCCTCCTATCCAGCAGAAGGACATGTCCCTCTTTTTTACCTTAAAGCCTCATTCCTATTCAATGGCATTCAGAGCAGAGCGAATTCGGAGGACCAGGGCTATGCAGCTGCTTTTTCCGTGCCTGGAGATTTACACCCGCACTCCTGCTGCCATTAAAGTTGCCCTGCTCTAAGTATAAATCAGACTGTGCTCTATTAGATGCCTTATACATTTCCGAGAAGTCACGTGTGGTGGTAGAAAGGATCCACTGCAAGTTTGGCACTGGCTTTTGGGGGCTGAGTGCTGCTGGGGGAGTACAGCCACAGGGGAACTTCTATTCCCCTTTCCTGGTGGGTTCACCATAGAAGAGGCTTTTTGGTTTTGTTTTGGGTATTTTTTTTTACCACCTTGGGCAAGAAGGTGTTTGGTTTGATAGAGGTTCAAATTTTATTTTTAAGCAAAATATGAGAAATGCAGGAGAGGAAACCACACTCTGTTCCTTAAAATAAATGGAAGAAAAATACAGGACTAGAAAAATATTCTCTGATGCACGCACTGCATGAGCCTGTACCTTGGCATACGCAGCATTGCGGATGTTTAGCTGGATCACATCTTTTCCTCTATAAGGTGCTTTTTATAAGGACCAGGTCGAGCCCTTGGGCTTATGAAGTCCTGTAGCCCATCTCTGCGTGTAAAATGCCAGCAGCTCACACCGAGCTCTGATTCTGCAATACCATTTGGGAGAGGGAGTGGAAACCAAAGGTGGCTCATCACCTGCCTGAGCGAGCCTGACTCCAAGGCCATGACTCAGGGGAAGGGAAAGGGAAAAGGTTTGGGTATTTTGGCCATCCATCTCCCCTTAAAACCCCTCCTGTTGCTTCTGGCCTGGTGAGGCAGACATCTCTCCTGGCTTTTTTTTCTATTCTCCATGCTTTGCATTCCCTGTGCAAGCACCTGATTCAGTGCTCAGCCTTCAACAGCTATGGAGGGAGACTTCAAATTCCCATTTTCACCGTCCACAGAGGCTGGAGACACCAGCATCCACCTGGGCAAAGGGAACAGCCCTGCTCGCAGCCTCCTGCCTCCACATCTGCGCTCCGCTCGCACACACGCCCACAGCATCATTACCTTATAATTAAATCTCTTTTTCCCCAACTGGAAGGATTCTGCTATAAACAAGGGTTTTCTATAACCATAATTGCACTCGGTGGAGAACAAAGCTCTGCAATAACTCAGGGCTTTGTTCTGTGTGCAGGGAGCGAGTCCCTCTGCCTGTCCTCAGGTATGCCAACAATGCGAGCGTAACTCCCCTCGACCTGACATGAATCTCAGGGCAGGGTTTGCAAATAGAGGCAGTGGTCAAAATGGGGCTTAAGTGCATTTATAAACATTTTGAAGTACTGACTTGGAAAAGGAAAGTCCCCAGCATGCTGCGGCACTGGTGTTTCATCGAGCGCTGGTGTGCGGCTTTGAAGTGTGGGGTTGGGTTCCTGCCCATTCCTAGGAAGGGCTGAATGGAGAAATATATATATATATATGTGTGTGTGTGTGTGTGTATGTGTATAAGAAACCATGTAAAATGCAAGGCAGTGAGTTTAGGCTCCTTTTTGATAAGTGTCTTCATAGGCAAATGAGGAAAAGAAATTAAAATGCTGCAAGGGATGTTATGCTAATGCGATGCATGTATGAAACAACATAATGTGGATTAGAAATGCCAGAGACAGGAGGCAAGGTGGGTGGACGGAGAGGTAGATGTTTCCAAATGTCTGCTTGTGTTGTGGCCCCTTAACTAATGAATTTTCCTCTCCTAAAGAGAATTCACTGGACGACATTTAACCAGAGACTGACGTGTTTATGCTGTAAAAGGAGATTTAAAATACACGGTGAAATGATGGTCAAGGTGGGGTGAAATGCTGATGTTTTCCCTCCCAGGACAGAAAAGTATGTCCTGAAATAGTGTGAGTGATTCTGCATTTCTGCTGGTGCTCTTCAGGACATTTCCCAAACACACACCCCCATAGCATCCTCTGGTCCTTTGCTCAGGAGGTGGATCCACCCTGCACCCTGGTGAGAGCCTGCAGAAGCAGCCACACACATGCGGTGCCGTTCTCCACACATGGATACATGGGGTTGCCATTGTGTCAGATGTTTGCATTTCTGGTTTTTGTGTGAGATAGCAAGAGCAAAGCAGCTGCTCCATGAGATACTCTCTGTCTAGAGGTTGCGAGCCAAACCCTCTGTAGGTATGGGTATGTCGTACTGCACCACGAGGTTGATCTGTAACATCCCCTAGGTTTGCCTGGAAGTTGTAGAACTTCAGCTAGACTGGCCTAGCTGTACTTGTGCCTTTTCCCCCTAACCAGATGCAATCAGAGCTGTACAGATGTTGCCTTATGCATCCAGCTGTGCCAATGGGAGAAGATGCCTCTCTCCTGGAGGTTGCTGCCTCTATCGCTGTGCTGCTGGAACTATCCTCCAGGAGCACCAGCCAAGTTCCCATCACCCAGCTGCCCATAGCAGTTGGAAGAAACATGGTTGCTCCTTTTTCCCAGCAGAAATTGGGATTTTCGCAAGAACAGTCTCAAAGGCAGAGCTGTGAGGAGTAACCCACCTCTGGCCTGAGAGTGGATGGGAAGCTACGGGTCCTTTCTTATGCCTCTAGCACATCTTGGACCTGGAGAGAGCACCTGTCCTCAGTCTTCAAGAGCTGTATAGGGGCATATGTAGTCCTTTGTGTGACAGGGAATCATCCACCTTGATATAAGATGCTTTTGTAATGGTATAACTGTCCCTGTTTTAGCTCTTTCTGTAAGTCATGAACTAGCTGGAGATCCCATGCCAACATCTTCATGGTGGCACCAGCATTAAAGTTCATTGTGGGACGGTGCAATGCGGATCCGTATGCAAGACTGATTTGTCTGCATCCTGCAGAGCACTGTAACATCCTCATCCCCATTGCACTGGTGCAAATCCAGAATAGCATCAGTTAAATCCCTGGAGTCAATCCATAATTACACCAGGATAAATAAAAATATGTTTTACCCAGCAAAGCCAAAAAAAAAAAAAAGCGTAAAATCCATCTGTTCAGCTCCAACAAAGCCAAGTTCTGGCTGTAGCCCGTGCCCTGTAATTCAAAGACTCCTTTGGACATCCCCTTTGAGTCTGGACATGTGAGCAGCTTCCCTTGAAAACGTTTCCATGTTAAGACTTTGTGAACTTATGCATGCATTGATGTTATGGTTATCGCACATGTAATTTCATCTGACATTGTAATGACAGCATGGGGAGTTCAAAATGTAACAGTAAATATAGTTGTTAGGGGGAAAAAAAAAAAAAGTCCCAGCCCATCATCTTGAATGCCTCTTCACGTCATGGGAGGGATGCAGACAGAGTCCAAACACCATCAGCATTTCTGGGCTCCGGTTGGAAACTGCCAGGGGTTCAGGACAGGCCAAAAGAAACAGACAAGACTGTCTCTCTTTACATGGCAGGGCTGCATTTTCTTCTCCTTTTCCCTATTTTTTTCCTTTTTGAAGGGTCACCCCTGTAAAATGCCTAAAAGGGGGGAGGCTGGAGTTTCTTTCCGCTTGCTTGGGCTGTTTTCGTAGCCGGCAGGGTGAGGCACCCCTGACACTGCCCTCCCACCCGGCCGAGAGCTGAGTCCTGGCTCGAGCCCTGGTTATTTTTGAATGCTGTCGTTGAAGGGTCATTTGCCAATTCCATTATAAGCCTCATTTACAACTCAGCTGTTTTAAATCGAATCAGACTGTGAGCTGGCATGTGTGTGTAGTCAGCTGGGATGTAGGACTTGCCTTGCTCGGGGGCCCAATCCTGCAACCCCCCTCCTTGCTTGCAGAAGCATCAGTTAAAAATGTAATCCTGTTGATTTTCAATTTATTTTTTTTTTCAGGAGCTTGAGCTGAAACATCTAAGCAGTAGATATTTTTCTTTTCCTTTTTCCAGGTTATATCCTGGGGAGAGTTCGGATGGATTTTTTCTGTTGGTCCTCCACCAGCTTTGGCTATATTTACCAAGCTGGGCATGGGTGGGCCCCTCCAGATCACACAGATTGCTCAGGCGGGTGAGGCTGTGCAGGCTCAGGGCTGAGCTGACGGCTCAGCTGCTGTTTGGCTTTCTAGCAGGTTGGCAGAGAAACCAGGGGCTTCGCGCACAGGAGGAGTTGAGATACAAATGAGATCTGAACCTGACCCCTGATCTTCAGTTAAATTACGCTGTAACCTTGAGAGCTGGATTGAATCATCCCCTGATGATAGGGAGTTGCCTCTGGATATTCACTGCTTGGGCCACACTGTAAAGTTATGCTTATATATTACCTGTGGTCTTTAGAGAGCTCATTAGTTGGTCGGTTTACATACAAGAAGGCTGGATGAAAGTCTCATCCCCCTTCCCTGGTCATCCTGTGCTGAAACCTGGCAGCGTTTCCTCCAGAAACACCCAGCTTAAGGGTTAGAGAAGTGATGCATCTCGCTGGGATTTCAGCATGGTCAGGATATGTGTGTTGGCTAGCAGAAAAATGATCATAGAATCAGAATCATCAAATGGTTTGGGTCAGAGGAGACCTTCAAAGTCCCTCCAGCCCAACCCCCTGCCATGGGCAGGGACACCTTCAGCTGGATCAGGTTGCTCAGAGCCCGTCCACCCTGGCCTTGGATGTTGCCAGGGATGGGACATACATGATGCTCTTCCTCGGGTCGGCAAAGGATGGGGAGATGCAATATTCTCCCATTCTGCCAAACACCCCTCTACGATGGAGCCAGGGCTGTTGGTGACCCTGAGGAGACACCCATATGGGTAAAATCTGGGTGGGTTGGGTCCCCTCTCTGAAGGCAGGGACTTGAATTTTCATCCTGTGTTGGGCTTGACTGTGGCAGCACAGTCCAAGCCCAGGACTAGACTTCTGCCCGTGGGACAGATAATGGGGTGGGGATGCTGGAGGGGCCATGTCTCTGGAGGCTGGATCGCCATTGCAGGATGAGATGCTCTGCAGAGGCACCTTCTATGATCACATCTCTTCAAAAGTCACTTTATGTCCACGTGGGAGCTATTCTGGCCTGGCCGTAGCCAGGGAGCTCGTGTGCTTAGAGCTGTAGGACTTAAATGGCAATTAAAAATGAATGAGGCTGCAAAGGCTCTCGGGAGAGTCAAGCAGGAAAATAATATTTTGGGTTATGCCGGAGTAAAATAGACCAGTCTGAGGTACTGCTTTCATAAATACCCATGGGAGAGTGCGCCCAAGGAACACCGGCGTGGTATGAGTAGCAGAAGGCACAGTGGGAATAAAATGTGGGGCTGAGCTTGTGTTATGGGGCTTGACCCAGAGCAAGCTGGGTTTAGAGACGCGCTAGCTCTTGAGGTTGTCCGTGCAAAAGGTAGGACGAGGCTCCTGCCACTGCCTTGGTGCAAGGCTGGAGGTGCCTCAGGCACGGCGGTGGGCACGTCTTGGCCAACGCGTGGGGATGGGGGCTCCTCCTGGAGGGATGATGCTGGGAGGCGCAACAGGGACCAGCAAGAAATTCCCCCAAACAGGGATATGGGTGGCTGGGGATGCCCAGCCATGCTGCAGGGGACCCGGGGAGGGTCTGGAGGAGCAGCCCAGCCTGGGCAGGAGCGTGGAGCATGGTCGCTGCCAGTGCCACCGCCGAGCTGAGCCTCCCACCCCACCGCTTCTGGAGCCTGCCTGTACCTGCTCCCAAGCCGATATTAAGCCTGCTCAAACACTGCACCGCCTTCTCCTTGCATTGTTTTCTGTACCCCACACCCAGCACCAAAATAGCGATAACCCCCCCCCCTTCCCCACCCTCCCGCGGTGACTCAGGCTGGCGAGCAGGCACACATCTGCTTCTGATTTAACGTGCTAGCGCTCTGACCCTTTTATTTTTACTCCAAAGTCCTCCCTTCGGTGGCTCTCTCTCTGGGGGCAAGGGGAGAGAAGAGAAGGGGGAGCTGGAGCCCCATCCTTTGCCCTCTGCTTCATTGGCGCATCCAAACAAGTATTTTAGTTTGGAGCTGTGTTTTCACGCAGGCTGGTGACAGCCTTACCCGGATCCACGTCCAAGTCCCTCACAATCCTGTCCGCTCCGGAGGGACGCCAGCCAAACCAGTTTTCCATGGTTAAGCTGGGCACATTTTTCCACCGTGGGTTTTTTTTTTTCTTTTCTTTTTTTTTTTCAGGAAGCAAACCCACCCAGTGTGTGCACGCCGTTCAATAGGAGCCTTTTTTTAATTTCTTTTCCTTTTTCTGGCTCTGAAGAAGAGCAGAACTAGAGGGAGTGAAGGGGCCTGCCTGTTCTCCCAGGGGAGTCCAGAATGGGAGGAAATGGCTTTTTTTGCTATTTTTAAGGCTGTGTTGCAAGGAGGTACCCACCACTGACAGGCTCATAGGGTTGTAAAGTTGTGCGCCCATAGGGATGTATCCTATAGATACATATATACACCCTATAGCAGGGGCTGGGGAGCTTGCACAAGGGGGAAGGTGTTGTTGGAGGACAGCGGCTGGAAACACATGGGCAGAAACGCCACCAACAATGTCACGTATCTCGTGGAACCTCATCCATCTCATGCCAGAGATGCTGGAGGGACCAACAACCTGATGTTCAGACAGGCCAGCTCTGGAGCAGGCGAATCTCTAGTGGGGTTTTTCCTCTTACACACTTTTTTTTCTCTTGGGGGGTTTTCGAGTGTTTGTTGGGTTGTTTGGGTTTGTTGGTTTTTTTTTTTGCAGAACATGGCGTGCGGAGGGGGACGTGCGACTCAATGTGTGAGTGAGTTTCCATGTGAGTGGGGTGGTTGCACAGGGTGAGTGGAAACTCTTTTGTTTTCCCCCTCCCACAGGATTTCTGTGTGCACGCAAACACACACGTATAATCTATATATATGTGTGTGCATATAGATACATCGGGAGGGGAGATATTCAGCCAGGATCATTTCCTGTACTGGTGACATATTTAAAAGTCCCTAAATGCTGGAGCATGGGCAGGAGAGCATCAAGGATAAGGCTGAGTCGTGTAGAGAGGGACCACTGAGGTTTTCAAAATAAAAAACAACGTAACTGTGGATATTGAGCACCAGCAGCCTTGCAGCATCTCCCAAAACATCAGCAGAGAGGAGCAGAAGGGAGCTGATGCACACAGCACTGTCACCTCAAGCTCCAGACATCCAGGGAGCTACTTGGATTTGGGGGGGACACACACAACATGGATGGGGCATGACACAAGGCAACAAGGAAGCACCACGGTTAGATGTGACCACGCTATGAAGTCCCCTCCATGGCACCTGCTTTGTGCATAGGTGAAGCCCTCAAAGCACCGTCTGGAGCCAGGCTGTGCCTTCCGTGTAGCTTCACTAATTTTTTATGTTTATTTGACCATTTATCACTGGGATCCCCCTTTGCCAAAACTTGCTCAGCACATCTGGTGGGACTTGCCAGCGTCATGCAGGCGTAATCAAGCTGCCACGCAGAAGTGACCCAGAGCTCCTGATTTTGGATATTTATATAAACTCTGCAACTGGAAATTGTACTGGGTAATATATAGAAGCTGGAAAGAAGAGACCAAAGTCAAAACATGGCACTTCAATTATAAGAGGCACTGAACTCTACTCTATCCCTGCCAGAGCTCCTGTTTGCATTTATCTGCTGCCCAAGAAGTGGTTTCAGGGAAACAGGAGAGCCGTGGGGCTTGGTCATGGTGGTGTGATGGCATCTTCCCAGCATTAGTCTCACAGCATGTGGAGCTGCTGGGTGGCAGGTCCCTGCAGGCTCACCCAAAGGCTGAGGTGTAGATCCACCAAACTTCATACCAGGGTCTGGGAGCTCATTACAAAATGATGCTTAGGTCAGGCCAGGGTGGGAGACCTTGGCGTAGATCTAAGAGGATGGTGGGACTTTTCAGGTACCTGGTGCTTGCCATGATGAGGGAGAAGGGAGAGAGGAGGAGCTCAACCTGTTCATCGTCACCTACCAATCGAGGGGCCAACTTGAGCTGAGGCCAGGAAATGTAGCTTTAACTTAAATATCCCGTGGGCTGGGGTTGGGTCCTGGTTGTCGTGGAGTAGCGGCAAATTCCCATTGCAACCAGTAGCACCCAACCATTCAGCTCACTGCGGGAGGATTTGATTCATAATTTGCAATTTGGCCAGATTGTATCTGCACGTAAACGAAGTTGCTGAAGTACAGGCTGCGCCGTGTAGGCCCTTGGTAGCTGGAGCTAACCCGCAGGGATCCGTTTGGTGAGAGATGCGTAATATTCGCTGCAGTGTATAACTAACCTTTAAAAATTCCCAAGGATGGATTCACACAGGGCATGGGACACACTTGTGCCTCCACACCTCGGTGAGCAAATGAGTGGCATCTGTAATCACTATTTATCTTCGTAAGCAAACAGTCCTCATGGTACTTCCCAAGTGATGTTGTACCACAGAAATACAAAAGATCTCCAGTACTGACGTCCCTCAGGTCTGCTTGGCCGGCTAAACCTCTTTATGACTTTTGGAAACTGGGAAGAGTGGCTGTCACTAAAATGAGGAAGGGGTTAAGTACATATTTTGGGGGATTGTTGGACACTCTAGAGGTGGTTCTCGAACACCTTTTATTTTGGATTCCCTGACAGGACTTCAGGTGAAGATGTCTTTCTGATGGCCTGCTTATGGGAAACTAATAGTTGCGGCCCAAAAAAAGTCAGTTTTGTATATTATGTGTAAATATATATGGTTCACATGGGCTCAACTTGCCAGCCAGATGTTGATAGGGATGAATCCTTGTAAGCCCAAGGATTTTGTTTAGAGATTAGTATTACTATTAAGAAGTCCAGTAGGAATGGAGAAATACCAGGGTGAAGGTCACTTGTGTGATCTCAGTCCCTGAAGCGTAACCACTTCAATTATGTGATCAAACCAGGCTTGATTTCCAGGGCTCTTCCTTCAAGTAGGAGCCATTTCATGTGTCCTCGGCTTTGTGGAGGCTGGCCAGAAAGGGTTGAGCTGTCCCCCCAGGGCTCCTTGGCCATCCCTCCCAGCATTGGTGGCAGGTCTTCATCTGTGTTAGCATCGCTGGGGGTCTGGTTGGCCGCTGTAGGCAGCCTTTGCCTTGGCATCCTATGGAGCATCCCCGTAAATTGTACTGACCTGCTCCATTTACGGAGCTGCTCCCTTGCCAGGAGCCACATGGGGTGATGCCACCTCTGCAGACACCTACGGGGCTTCCTCCCTGTTCTTGCTGCAAGAGCGCATCTTCCATGATGAATGTGACCCTCTTTGCATCCATCCTTGCCAAAGCGTCACTTTGGGGACCTCCACCCTTTGCTACTTTGTCTAGATTGAAGCAAAATCCATTATTTTTTTTCAGGAGGCATCCTCCGTTTTGGATTATTATTTTTCACCTCTTAAAAACCATCCCCCCCCCCCCAGCTTAACCCCGTACTCCCCAAGCCAGACTGGTCCCAGGGGAAGGCTGGTCTCAGTTACCAGAGGCTGAGGTGGGTGCCCATCCCAGCAGTAAAACCCCAGTGCTGTTGCTGGTGAGCCGTATCGCTGCTGCACCAGCATCTCGGGGCCCACCAAGTGGCTCATCTCCTTTAGAAACCCGACGGTTTCCTGGCGAGGGAGGCAGCGGCTGGTGTCACTGCGTTTTCATCATCGTTTCAGGCATCTCAGGCAAGCGATTGAAAGGTGAGGAGCAGGCTCTGCCCCACCTTCCTGCCAGAGGGGAGGAACGCTGGGTACTGGGGTGGGTGGTTTAATAACATGTTCTTCTGGAGACAAGATGTTCAGAGGGGCGGTGTGCTTAAGGAAATATTTCCCTTTTTTGAGTTTTACGCCTTTTTTTTTTATTAAAAAAAACACCTTTTTAATTCTTTTTTAAATGAAAAAACACCTTTTTTTTTTTTTTTTATAAAAAACCAAAACACCTTTCTGTCCGCCTTTCAAATAGGTTTTTAGGGATCCCAACTCCTTTGTGGTGTGCAAGAAGGCATCTAGCAAACTGGAGTCAAGTGCTTGGCCAAGGCAATGGTGGTGTCCCCATGGGGCCGGCTTTGGGTGGGGTGTCAATGTGTGTGGCCTCATGCAGGGACACTCGCACAAGGTCTTGCTCAAGGTCACAGAGCAGTCAGCAGATGCAGGAACAGAGCCCCAGCATCCCTATACCCCAAAAATAACACGGCTAAGGAGCAGGAGCTATCGATCACTGGTCACCATATCCCATAGAAAGCAGCTGTAATATTTTGACAGATTAGGGTAATCTCACATGCACATCTTAATTGCCTCATTATGAAGGCACATATGAATCCCCACAAATAAACCTGGGGAAAAAAAATGAAAAACATATATATTTATGGGCTGATGGATGTAGCAGGCAGCTCTGTGTACATAGGACCACAGGCAGATGCAGAGGGAGAGCAGCCAGCTCACCTCGGCTGCTGCCTCCACTCCCACAGCCTGGAGCAGGGATTGGGAAAGAGGAGCAGGCAGCAAAACAGCAGAGCCAAAACGTCTGTCCCCTCGGGGTGCTGAGTGCCCCGGGCAGGGGAGGGAAGGAGTTGGTGGTAGAAAATAAATCGGGATGGGGAAAGCTGTTGAGACGTGCTGCTGACTCCCTCTCCTGCCGCCGGCAGCAGGTTGGGGTGGCCAGGGATGCTCAGCACCCCAAATTCAGGTCCAACCACCTCTGGGATGCTTTGCTGGATGGCCTCATGCTTCAGATGTAGAGCTTGAATCCCTCCTGGGGTTTTGTGCCTGCAGGGACCAAGCAAGAGGGATGCTCTGTTGGGAATATGGCCAGGGGAGCAGTGTTTGGGGATGCTCGACCCCAAGCCTTGCCCCTGGGCTTGCACCCCAAACCCCGCTCCATGCACTGGCTGGGTGAAGGGAAGGATTGGAGATGCCACTGATTTGCCTGGAAAAATGTGATTTTGATAGCAGTAGCATGCAGAGATCAGCCAGAGCCTCAGGCTCCTTCTTCAGCTGTGCTGAATGCAGAATGAGTGTGGCATGGGGGGGCGGGCAGCTGCTTTGCACTCCCCAGCTTACCCTGGGGCACCCCATACCGTTGGGGTGGCACTCCCAGGGAGAATGAATATAGGCGCACCGAAAAGAAATGTAGTCAGGAGCCAGGGCCTTCCTGTGGGGAAAATCATAGCAAAGAGAAGGCCAAGCGAGGTGCAGTTTAGGAGGAAATACTCCGAGAATCTCTATTCAAATATCCAAATATAGAAATACAGAAATATAAAAATATAGACATATAAGTATATACATACATGCTTATATACATATATAAACGATTAATATAAAAATATGAAAAGAATATAATATATAGTAAGATATTAAAATATTCAAATGCTGCATGTTACAGTAACAATGTTACATGCCAGCATACAATTAAAGGCCAAAACTGCCCTCTCCCAGCTAAGACTCAGCTTGTGAAGCGCTGTCCCAGGGATGGAGCGGGTGGGAAGGGGACATGCCCCAGTCCTGCCGTAGCCCTGGCCCAGGTGCATGGTTGTACAAGCCTGGGCTCTTCTTGGCAGCCTTCTTCTCCTCCGAGGGCCCGGCTGGGCAGGGCGTTGTTGCCGGAGATGAGGAAGGAGATGGGAGAGGGAAGCGCTGATGAGGAGCTCTCACGGGTCACAGGTCTCCTGCTCCTGGCTCTGTGCAGTGATGAGACCCAGGGGCAGGATCCTGTCCCACTGCGGGACTGGCACACCTCTCCCCGAGCTCCCCCGAGCTGTGGCAGTCCTTCCTTTCCATTCATAGAAGTGAGCGTAGGCTGTACGTATATCTCTGCAATCTATTGAGTATACATCTTTTTAATTTACCGTTACGCTAAATGAGCATTTCACCTTTGTTTCTGATATTTCAGTTTTAGATTTTTGGTTTTCAGAGGCGGCACTATACTGAAGGAGACTTGACATTAAAGAGAAATGTGAGAATAAAGTGACCTAAAAAAAAATAGTATTTGAAGTAGGGACTTTTGAGGAGCAGGGTGCCCTGGATGAGCTTTGGGTCACCCAGGCATCGCGCACTGCAGGCTGTTCACGATACTGCTGTGGTCCCTGGCTTGTGTCTGGGTTGTACCCCCATGTCCAGGCAGGCAGTGAGGTTGGACCTTGGCATCACAGCTGAGGCTCCTGCCTGCATCTGCCGACACGTCTCCATTGAGCTGGTGCGGCGGTCACCACCCTGAGCCGGCAAAGCCCCATCCTTCCCAAAACCAGGAGGATTTTCGCCCAAAAAGGGGCAAAGTTCAGCTCCCCCCACTCCCCCTTTTCTCCTGTTGCAGCCTCAGGTGCCTAAAGACGCTGGCAGAGCTCACGTGTGCCTGTCAGCAGCGCTGGGGGCAGCGGTCCAGTATGCCAGTAGCATCTCCCAGGATCATTCTTTTTATAAATGGGGCTTTTCATGGCAAGAAAGTAATGAATGAGTTTTAGGCATGCCCATAAATGCAATGTTTCAAGACGTCACCTGCAGAATACGTTTATTTTAGGTGCCCTCCACCCTTTCTCCCCCCACCCCACCCCGGTTTGTTTTAACAATGCTGTAATTTTCTATTATAAAATGGGATTTTTCTGTTTAACTCCATGTAGTCCGCTTAGCATTTGCGTGTGTGTGTGCGTGCACTCCTGACATTTGTCACCATCAGACACTATTTTTATGGCTGTTTTTCTTGAGGACCCCACCCTTGGCCTGGGGAGGGGAAGGGGGGAGTGCAGGAGGAGGGAGAGGAGGGAGGGGGAGGAAGGAAAACGTCAGCCTTAGCACAATTCCACCCTCTGGCCATCGACCTCCCCGGGGGCATGGGAACCATAAGGTCATTTCTCAGGCTCACTGAGCTCTGGAGCTGTCAAACCACCCTTCGAGTTAAAAAAATGCAAATGTATGCAAATGAGTGGGCAGTTTCTCTCTCTCCCCCCCCCCCCCCATTTAAATGACATGAATCACCTTCAATTTTGCCAGCATCCTGTAAAGTTATCGGCTTGCCTAAGTGCTTCAGTTAACAGAACCACGTCTCCAGAGGACCAGGAGGGGAAAAGAAAGGAAAAGGTTTCCATTTCCACCAAAAGGAGCTGTACATCAGTTCAGTTTATAATCACATACCCTCTGATCTCCTAATTCCATTTTTTCTTGCTTTGTTGCTGCTGAGTGAATAATCCATGAAATAGGGAGGATGGAGTTTAGCGTCCAGTAAAAACCTCTATAAAAATAATTGTCAGCGTAATCTTAATATTCTGCTTTTCTGATATTTTGCGCTTAGGGAGATCTGGCAATAAAAGATCAAAACAGATTTGTAGGAAGACACATTCCTTCAAGTAGGGAGCTCCTTTAACACTGATGCTTCTTCCAAACAAAAATAAATGAGTAGAAGATAAATACAGCAATACAGATTTAACTGTTTACACTTATTATTGAGGATACAAAGCCCTAAAAAAGAAGTTGTCTCTTCCTCCCTGTCTCAGGGCTTATTTATTATCTTTCACTCCACTTGGAGCACACATTGGGTTTACTTTCATTTATCGGTAATTTTCAAGGAAGATTTGATATGGAGTCGGTCGGGCTGACAGAGGAGCGTAGCTAGTTAACACAGTCAGGCACAGCACACTGTAATGAATCAATTTGTTTCAGACAACAGACATAATTAGCGTGAAGCTAATGGGCACACCGCGGGATGTGGGGCTGGAGCATCGTCCCTCGGCTGAACATGGCGGTGGGGCTGGGAGGGCTGTAAGCCCCAGTTCCTCTCCCCATCACTGGGCACGGGGTGCCCTGCAGCCCCCCACGAAGCTTCGCTAGCTCAGGACTAGCTTGTCCCCCGTCCAGTGTTGCTCCCACCAGGCTGGTGGTCCGTAACCCTTCCCCGGAGTGTGCTCCATCGCGGTTGCATCGTCTTCCCAAGGCCTCTGCTCACCAGCTCCCACACGGCGAGTGGCAGTGCTGATTAGGTGTGGGGGAGATATCTGCAAGGTCTCAGCTGGAGATTGACGCTGTGGAGGGAGGAGAAGGGAGATGGCATTCCTTTTCCCACAGGAATGTTTGCTGCCAAGTCTGATCCCCTCTGCGGCTCCCCAGCCTCCCCCGAGGGTCACTGGCTTGCTGGACAAGGTGAAGCAAGGAGCTTCCTGGACAGTGTCCATCAGACCCAGGCTCTTTCCATCCCTGAGGGCTGGAGGCAGGTGGTAGGGTGGGAGCCAGCCCCTCACCATGAGGCAGACCAGGTCCCCGCAAGTGGTGGGAAGGAGGTTTGGAGTCAGCGCAGCCAGAAACTGAGCAGGGAAGGACATCCAGGAGGTGGTGATGGATCCCACAAGAGATGCGGAGGTGGCATGGGGTGGCATTGGGAACCTGCTAGAGATGCAGAGGGTGGGATTGAGAACCTGCCTGATGGTCTTAGCCTTGCAAAAGGGGCTGGAGTGGGGCTGCAGTGTTCCTTAATGTGTACCCTGGGCTCTCTCGGAGGTAACAGCTCGGCTGTGAACTGAGTGTCTACCTGCAGCGGGGCCACGAGCGGGGGCTGGTAGAGGTGACACTGCATGAACACATGCTCTGTGTCCTGGGGGTTTCCAAAGGGTTAGTGTATTCAAAGTTATTCTGGCTGTTTGATGTATTCTGTGTGTGATGGGATTAATGTATTCATCACCTGCTGGAGGAAGTCACTCTCCTTTCCTGGGATTTCTCAAGTGGAAGGGCTGCTGGAGCCATGTGAAAGAGGAAACATCTTACAGATAAAAGAATGGGGAAAAAAATTAGGTTTTCCTTTTGGGTGTGGGCTTTTTGCTTCCGAATTTCCCTTTGAAGCTGGAGCTGCTCTGGCAGGGGAAGGTGTCTGCCAAGATGCACAGGGCATTTGATACCATGCTAACAAGTCCAAACAGGATTGGGAATGGAGCAAGCTCAGCTCATGGGTGAAGGCAGCAGGCAGTCATCTGCCTCTGGCCAGGCCCTTGCTCCCTGGTTGTCTTTCTCTGAGTGTTTAGGTGCAGCAACATACAACTCCTCGCTTGCCTCCCCCATTCCCAGATCCCTTGGGAAGATGTCCCTATGCAGGTTGTCCACATGCTGAGGTGACATGGGATACCTTCCAGGCATGAAGCAGCAGAAGGCTGCAGAACTGGAGACCTGCTGATCCATAAGGACTGCTCCCCTACTGCGGCACACAGCCATGACCAACAGTCCCTCCTGTTTGGGACCTCCAGTTGTACCAGTCCCCAAAACAATCATGTAGATGAGATGGACACTCCATGGCTCCCCTCGCTTAAGTGCTGTAGGTGCTGGCACTTGGCAGTGTGAAGCAATATGGCATCACCCTTTCACCACATAGCTCCTGGCAGGGCAAATCCAGCATGTGCCTAGAAAGATGTTGGCTCTGGGAGGATGTGGAAGAAACATGATGGGAGGGAGTCATTGCACAAGGTTCCTAGGGGAGGGGTGAAAGGCAAGAGGGAGCTTGTGGTGGTTATGAAAAGGGGAACAGGGTGGGAACCAGGAAGGACAGAGATAAAGAATGCGATGAAGAGGTGTGGAGGGAAGCAGAGGTTAAATCACAGAGGACCTGGAAAGAGTTGAAGGCGACATGGAGATTCACTGGGGCAGTGCAAGCAGGAGGTGATTACAGAGGTCCGAGTGAGAAGGGAGGGGAGGACAACCGAGAAGAGGCAGGGTCATTTTGGCATTATTGGACTCCTTTGCTAATGCTCTACTGTCTGTTTTGTCCTAGGGCGCTAAATGAGAATATGGCCAATGGCATTGAAGATCTTATCGGGATCCCATTCCCGAACCACAGCAGTGAAGTCTTATGTGGTTTAAATGAGCAGCGGCATGATGGTCTCCTCTGCGATGTCATCCTCATTGTACAGGACCAGGAGTACCGGACCCATCGGTCTGTCCTTGCTGCCTGCAGCAAGTACTTCAAAAAACTCTTCACTACTGGCACTTTAACAGACCAGCCCTATGTTTACGAGATTGACTTTGTCAAGCCTGAAGCACTTTCTGCCATCCTGGAGTTTGCCTACACCTCAACCCTCACCATCACCACCTCAAATGTCAAGCACATCCTCAGCGCTGCCAAGATGCTGGAGATACAGTGCATTATCAACGTATGCCTTGAAATCATGGAGCCCGACAGAGAGGCGGAGCAGGAAGATGACAAAGAGGATGAAGATGATGATGAAGATGAAGATGAAGGGGAAGAAGAGGAGGAGGAAGAAGTGGAAAATTTTGTCGGTCAGGAGAACCTAACCGATGTCCAAGAAGTAAGCTGTCACCAAAGCCCTTCGAAGTCTGATCTTACCGAAGAAGCATATACGGAAGCACCTAGAGATTTTCCAAATCACTACCCAGCCAGTAACTCCTCTGGACACTTGGGCATGATACGGGACTTCTCCATCGAGTCCCTGCTGAGGGAAAACTTGTACCCTAAGGCGAGCATCCCAGAAAGGAGGCCAGCTCTCTCTCCTTTCGCCCCTAGCTTCTTCCCTCATCTATGGAATGGCGATTTTAGCTCCTTCTCCCAGCTCGAGGAGCCACAAGTAGACAACGGCCCCTTGGATCTGGTGATCAAAAAGAGGAAGATCAAGGAAGAGGAGGAGAAGGAAGACCTGCCTCCGCCTCCTTTCCCTAATGACTTCTTCAAGGACATGTTTACCAACACCCCAGCAGCTCCCTTAGGGCGTATTAAGGCAGAGACTGACTATAGCGCTTATCTCAATTTCCTAAGCGCTACCCAGTTTGGAGGAGTTTTTCCCCCATGGCCCCTGAAGGAGGAGAGGAAGATAAAACCCAAGGCGTCCCAGCAATGTCCCATCTGTAACAAAGTCATCATGGGAGCCGGCAAGCTGCCCAGGCACATGAGGACCCACACGGGAGAGAAGCCGTATATGTGCAATATCTGTGAAGTTCGCTTTACCAGGTATGCGTTGGTGACCTCTGCCGTGCGTGAGGAGGGGGTGGGGTGGTTGGAGGGGCCACATCATCACCCATGGCTGATTCCTAAGCCACACGTCTCTTTTCCCTCCCAAAAAACAGCAAAGAAAGCAGGGCACGATCTCTACCCCTTCAGGAAAAAAGGGAGGAAGGGAGGGTGGAGGAAGAAAACAAAGCTACTGATTTTGGTGGGTTGTGGATCACATCCACAACTCACTGGATCCATCCCCTTGCTGGACAAAAGCTTAAATAAGTAACAAGCTGTTTTCAACCCCACCATCGTTCACCACAGTTGGACCAGAGGGAGCTGGAAAACAGATGGTCGAACAGCCAAGGAGGCTTCATCTCTAATGTGCTGGGAGATGCATTGAGTTGGGAGGGCCATTCAGCTGTGGGATGTAATTAGTTTGGGTTTGCACATTTTGGCATCAGTGTAGACCACAACCAAGTTGCACATGTTTAGGCATGACAGCGTCTGGGCTTTCTGAGGCTGGAGCGGTCCTAATTATTGTATGTTAGTAGCGAGGTGGGTGTTGGTCTCTTCTCCCGAGTAACAAGCAATAGGATGGGAGGAAATGGCCTCAAGTTGCACCAAGGAAGGTTTAGGTTGGGAATGAGGGAAAATCCTGTCACGGAAAGGGTGGCCAAGGCTGGCACAGGCTGCCCGGGGGGCTGGCGGCACCCGCCCTGGGGGGATTTATAACACCTGTAGCTGTGGCGCTCGGGGCCAGGGGTTAGCGGTGGCCTTGGCAGTGATGGGTTAGCAGTTGGACTGGATGATCTTCAGGGTCTTTTCCACCCTAAACGATTCTGTGATTCATCGCCCCAAATGCTGGCCACCCGAGCCTGGCACCTTGACTCCCTCCATGGTCAGTGGGAAGAGATCAGCACCCTCAGAGAGGTAGAAGAGGAAAGGGAATGAGCGAAGGCGTCACCCCTGACCACAAAGACAACTTGCGGGGCTTAAACTAAGGCAACCTTTAGGTATCTCAAGCTAGATGAGGCCAGCCCCGGCATGGGCTGCTCCGAGGCAGGCATGGCCGGCCGGATCCACCCCTCGTACCAAAAGCCTTTGCACCTCTCGCAGCCCCAGCAGACCCCTCGATGGTAATAAATCAGAGCGGGCTACACAAATCTAATGCTACGGCTTGCAACTCTTCTCTGAAAAGCTGAGCAAATTTAATCGGCGAGCAGAGACAAATAGATTCCTGGACCTGCTCTTGCTGGGTATAATTAATATCTAATGAGTACAATCTTTACCATAATAATAAAGCTTTCTGACAAGAGCATGGTATTTCAGCTCCTGGCTGCGTGTGAGAGAGAGAGCCCTATTAGGCTGGGGCGAGCAAACCACAGGAAAATAATATGCACAGTAGGCAAAGGCGAGCTCCTGACAATGGCCAGACACCTGGGGTGCTCCCACATTCAGCCTGTCTTTTCTTCTGCCATCCCTGTGATAACATTCGAGTGGAAGTTATGCAGATGATGAGGATTTGACCTGAAAATAAATTTCCATGCTCCCCTCCATTAACACAGCAGACACCATATTATAATGCGGGGAGCATCATGCCTTGGGCGGATGTATGCGACATGAGCTGGCTTACCCTGGTATCTGCAGGGGAAAGGCCGCTGCCTGGTGCTAATACCTGCCTGCAGGAATTTGGATCCGGCTCCTGCTGGTGCTGCATCCCCAGGTTAGCACTGGATCATCACCTCCAGACGCAGGTTCTGCTGGGAGGAGCGGGGTGCCTTCAGCCTGGTGAGTGTGGCTGCATCCTGAGCCGGAGGGACCACCTGGCCAGCCCCTCCCGCTGTCCCCATCCCTCTCCTGAGTGTAATGCTGCAGGTGCTAATTGCTGATGAGGAAAGAGCTTGGCTTGACCCATCACCGAGACCTTCTCCGTAACAGGGTGGACAGAGCTGAGCCCTCCCAGAGGGCTCCCAAAGTCCGGCACAAGCAAGGGCAGCACTGTTGGCTTCGTCTGGGGAAACTAAGGCACAGAGAGATGTTGGTACTGACTCACAGTCACTTCGAAGTTTGGTAGGAGGGTTCAGGTGGGAATTCAGGTATCCTGACCACTGCTCCAGACAGATTGAATCAGCACCTTGGAGGTTAAAAAGCTCCCCACCGAGATGGTCTAGCGTGGCCTTACTAAGGCAGGCTTAAACCCAACGGCTTCTACATTCCCCACCCCCACCCGTATTCTCAACAGCTTCTAAACACAAAGCACAGGGGCAGGGGGACTACAGTCCGATAAAATAATCACAAAGAAGATTGGGATAAACCTAACGGTGCAGTCTCCCTTCATCATTCATGAAAATGAAGTTGTTTGTTTGTGTCACCCCACGCAGAGCTGAAGGCTGGAGGGCTTTTCCTTCTTTAACACCCTGACCAAAGTGGAAATCTCAAAACATTGGCTGATTTTTAAATGCATTTGGAAGTATTTTGAGTAGCACGCAGGTGTTTGGTTTTGTGTGGTTGTTTGGTTTTTTTTTTTTAAGTCATTTTCAGCATTACTCTAATGTGAGAGCTCTCCTTTAGGGGAAAGAGTATCTAAGCAAAGTGCAGTGATTGAGATGTAGAAAGAGGTTTCTGCCCGGATTTCCTGAACGCTGCCGCTGTGTTAGGTGCTTTGCTCTCAGAGGAGGGTATTTTGTGCTTCCCAAAAACATCAGACTTGCAGCCACGGCAGCGAGCAGTGCCTTTGTTGGGAGGTGCAAGCCCAGGCTGTCCCCTTTGGGGTCCCCTGGGAATGAGAGTGCAGGGAAGCGGAGGTTCCCAAATGGGATTTCTGAATGCATCAGTCCTTTGCATTATTTCTGTGTTTAAGGAACTGTGGAGGAGCAAATTTGCTGGGGGAAACAGAGAAAATATATTTTCCTGGGTGGGGAATCCCCCAACCTCCCCATCAGATCCCTTCCCATCAGTGGGATCCTGCATCCCACGGCAAGGACCCCTCATGCACCTGGATCTGCTGCTCCTGACTCCCAGGGTTATCTGATCGCAGGAAGCAGGACTTCATTTAATAGCTCATTAATTTTTTCCTTAAACAAAGGCTGCTCAGCTTCTAGTCTGTTGTTTTACCCTGCTAAAACACTGGAGAAAACTGCAAATATTTCAGCTTTTCCACCAAGACAACCCCGGAGTGCTCAAGGAGAAACCGTTCCAGGCAGAAAGGTTAACGTTATTTATTCCTATTATTTGTGTTGTGACAGCTTGCAGAGCCCTAATCGCTCTCCTAATGCAATTGCATTAAGGTTATTCACACACACGGAGTGCGGTTCTCCTCCGGAGAGCCTGCGAGCCAAGCTCCCATCTCGCAGAGCCTGTGTTTCCCGTGCCACATCCTCCCCTGGGTGCTTCACCGCAGCTGGAGCATCTCGCTCCTCCCTAGCCTCCGAGCTTTTCCAGGTAAAGCCATAAAACCTCTCTTCCACCCCACAGGGATGCTGCCGGGGCAGGGAGGATTGAGTTTCTCCCTGTCTGCTGCCAGAGATGGGTAACAGCCTGAAAAAACCTCTGCCTGTATTTACATTATACGGTCCTGGCATGCTGCATGTTTATTAGGAAAAGTGATCCTGCTAGGTTAAACACTGCATATATAGGTTTAAATTATATTACAGGTGGGGCTGGTAACTCAGCTTTTTATTAACATTTCCCAGCTCTTCACATTACGAGCCCCTGCGTTCATCTGCTTACAACTTCACTGCACATTATCTGGTCGGGATCAAATTTTCCATGCTGCTTTGTCTGCTGCTGCTGAGAACTGATTTCAGCCCTTTCAGGGGAAACGGGCCCTTGGTAAAATCTTGGGATAACAGCATCTTTGAAACTTGCGGAGTGGGAAGTTGGGAGCAGTCCCCAGGCTTGGTATGGGGACTGAGAGGGGCTTTTTTTCTGTCTCCCTAAAAACCTCGTTACAGCCTTTGTAAAGGCAGGGAGCATGTCCACTGCCAGCGCTGCCGCTGCAGATATGGGACCAGGCTGGGACCGGTCCCCGAAGGCAGTAAAGCATCAGCTGATGAGGAAGTGACTCTCCTGCTAGGATGCTTCTCTGCATCCTTGATCCCGAGGGACTGGTTTGCAGGGATGTCCATCCCAGGGCTGCACTCCTCATGGTGTAGCTGACACCAGTGTGCCACCGGTCGTGTCACCAAAAACTATTTGAAGATGCACATGGGCAGGTTGGCAGAAATTAGTGCAAAGGCAGCACTTTGCAGGCTCTGAGGGCATGCCCTGCCAGTGTAAATGGATTTTTTGGGTGTATTTTGCCTTTTTTTTTTTTTTTTTTTTTTTTGCATGCTTACATATTTTATATATAATAATGACGTGACTCCATATAATCTACATATTCTTAATCACATGACTAACGTCTTGGGGGGATCATACTGAAAGCATTTGGGAAAGCAAGATGAATTTGAATTCTCCCACTTTGTTCTTCACATACTTGAACTCTGCTGGTGCAACCTAGGCAGCGAGCTCGGCTCAGCTCAGCTACGATGAGCTTTGCTTTTTATAATCGTGTGCCTTAGCTGTGATTTTTGTAGACTGCAAAAGGAAACGTGTGTTGGGGAAAAAAAAATAGCGATCAGACTGCCAGCTTGGGAAAATATTCCGGCTTTTAGATGTTCCCCTTAAAAAAAAACCAAACAAAAAACAAAACAGACAACAACAACAAAAACCCAACCAAACTGTATTTGTAAGTAAGTGCCATTGGGATGAATATTATGCTGTCCCACGGCTGTGTTTAAAACCCTTCTCCAGAATGGGTGTGGGGCTGGGTGTGTGCTGGCCTTGGGGGACATGGCAGGGAAGGACAGTGGGGTGCACAGTGGCATCTCTGCCTGCCTCACCCTCTGCCGTGCTCCTGCTTCAAACGAAAGCTCCTGAGACACCCAGTGGTCAGTGCAAGGATAAAAGGGAAGGAGCATCACCTCCAAGAGGGACTTCATTTGAGCAGTATTACCCCACATTGCCCGGCTCTCAAAACCCAACTGATTTCCTTATTTGCAGCCAGGAATATAGCTTGTACTATTTTAGATATACCCATACGTTTTAAGGGTTTATTCCAGAGGGAGTTTTCTTCCAATTTAGGCTGTTTTGAAGTCTCTGGGATAGGCTGCAAACTCCTACTGTGGAGGGATAAGTGTTTGCGATGCTCAGGTGCCGTCACACCGGGAAGGAGGCGGATACAAATGCCAGCCTGCGAGAGCATCCGTACACTGCGGGGAGCCCCGGGATGAGCTCCGCACCTTCCCATCGCTTTTCCCTCTCCTGATCCCAGGAGCAATCCCACCCACATCCCTTCCAGCCCACACCACCTGACCAAGCACCTTTTCTTTTGCAGGCAGGACAAGCTCAAAATCCACATGCGGAAGCACACGGGAGAGCGGCCGTTCCTGTGCATCCACTGCAACGCCAAATTTGTGCACAACTATGACCTGAAGAACCACATGCGCATCCACACAGGCGTGCGGCCCTACCAGTGCGAGTTCTGCTACAAAAGCTTCACCCGCTCTGACCACCTCCACCGCCACATCAAACGCCAGAGCTGCCGGATCGCACGGCCCCGGCGAGGACGCAAGCCAGCAGCATGGAGGGCGGCCAGTTTGCTCTTTGCTCCTGGTGGGCCACCAGTGGAGAAGAGCTTCATGATGCCACCGACGCTGGAGGAGATGAGTGGCCACCTTGGCGGTGCGGCCATGTGCCTTCCCGGCCCCAGCCCCAAGCACTTTCTGAGCGGGGCCGAGACCCCCTTCAGCCTGCAGGAGCTGGAGAGCCAGTTTGAAGAAACCCAGATGGAACTCTTCAGGCGAGCCCAGCTAGACATGGAGAGGAACGCGGGCATCTTTGCCTTCGCCCTGGGCCATAACGAAAACCTCGCTGCCCAACCCTTCTTCCCCCTCCCCGATCCTTGGAGCACAGGCTTCAGCGGCTTGGCAGGGCTCGGCCACGTGGCTCCCATCTCTGAGACGAGCAACTAAACCTGGCCCCACCATGGGTCCACTCCCTTCCCAGCAGGGCGACCGGCTCCCTCAGGGTCCCCACCTGCCCTTGCACATCATCTGGCTCCCAAGAAGCTCTTCATCCCCTCGCCACTGTGGCCTGCCGCAGGGCTTGGGGCACAGGGCAGCCCTGGGACCAGCGGGTGGGGGGGCCGGTGCTGCGCCCCATGGCCACCGGCACTTTAGACTCTGCAACGCACTTGGCTTTGGGGCCATGGGGCACGCACTGCCCTGTCCAGCCACCCACCGCTCGTGGCTCTGCCTGGGAAGGCCAGGCCAGGACTGCTGCTCTCTTCAATACTCCTGAAAATGTCACTTGCCTTAGTCCAGGGCATGGCCATCACCATGAGATGGCTCTTCTGGGGGAGGTGTTCCCCGTTTTCCACCCGCAAGTCCTGCTGGACACTGACAAACTGTCCAGACTTGGTTTTGATACGTTACATTCCTTGGCCCTTTTGGTCAAAAGGATTGTTTTATTTTTGTTTTCTTTTTTTAAATCAATTCCTATGTCTGGCAACAAAACTTATTCTAAAGGGGATAAAGGGGAAGGTCAAGCAGCCGCGTTGGGAAGGGGAGGATGCTGGCTGTTGCCTTTCTCAGCATTATATCAGATTTGCAGGGCTGGTGAAAGCCCTGCTGTGCAGGATGAGTTGGGAACCTAAAAAATAATAATAAAAAAAAAAAAAAAAAGAGAGATGGAAAAACATCCAGGAGCAAATCTGGGTGGAAAAGGAGGGGTTTACTTGTTTTGGTTCTTTGGCCATTTCAAAATTTCAGAAGGAGAACCAAAGCCTCTTTTGAGTATTTTAACTTCAGTTGGTTGAAAAGGTGAAGGAACGTTTTTAGAAGGATCAGAAATGTTTTATTCTGGGCTTTTATTAAACCCTCACTATGTGAAAATAAACCATGTGGGAATTTTGAAATGGAAAAGTCATTTCAAACCAGAGTCAGAATTCACTGCCGCTGACCATTCTGAAATATCTGGGGTTTTGTTCTTAATTCCCCCTAATTCCTATATATATATTTTGATAACAAAAATTTACAAAACACCTGAGTGTCCCCCAATCTGCGATGCTGATGGGAAAAAAATGGATGTGCAAATATCACTGCTGCTTGTCTCAAGGGATCTTTGTGGGAAAGGAGTCCACTAAAGATGTCTTGCAGATGAGATTGTCTACTTGCGAGCAAGCAGAAATACCGTTTCTTCACCATTTGTTGCTTCAAAAGATGAGACAGTAGCATATGATGGGGTGCTCCAAGCTGAAGGTCGCCCATGGTGGCCAATAGGTCCGGGGTCCTCTGCAACATCCCTGCAGACCCTGGCTTGGCCACCCCTGTCTAATAATTCTTTTGAGACCAAAAAATTGGTAGACAATTGGCTGGAATTGCCCTGTCAGCCTCCTTCAGCCCCTAAAAACATGAGCTACCCTTGAGGATAAAGGCGTTTTGATGGCCACCTGCATCCGACGGCTCCTCAGATGTGGTGGGACCCCACCTGAGTCTCCTCTCAGATGTGGTGGGCTGAGATGGCTTGTGGTGGGTGCCCCGGGAAGTTGGTTTTACATGAAACCAGCACTTGAAAATGTAAATGTTACAAATTAGGTCTTTTTCTTTCTTTTTTACTGTTACCTTTCAATGTCAGCAGAATCAAAAGGGCATGAGAGGACCATGGGTTCATAAATTTTTTGGGTTTCCCATCAATGGTGCCACTCTGAAGCAGTAGCTGGATGAGGATCTCCCCACCCGAGCATGGTGGGGACACAGGGGGTCTAGGATCCACAGACCCCCATGAGGGCACGAAGGACTTCTGCTCTGAGACCATCCACAGCAGAACGATCCCAAGGAACTGCCCAACACTCACTTCCTCCTCCAAAAAGAAATCCACAAAGACTCCACGTGCAACAAGTCAATGGAGGGAAAAAAAAAAAAAAAAAAAGAAAGGAAAACTTAAAACTGCATCAAACTTTTTTTTTTAATCCGTATCAACTTCTTACACAAGCGACGTTTTGCAGATGACTGGTTACTTCAGGTGTTTTTTTTGTCTACGATTTGGAGTCATTGTAAAGTATCCAAAGATGCTGAGTACTGTATAATCTACAAGGACTTGAAGCAAGGTGTTTTTTGTGTCTCAGTTTGTTTGTTGGGTTGGTTGGGGTTTGGTTTTTTTTTTTTTCCTATTTGTCTAGGGGGAAAAACCTTTGCAATTTTTCTATTTATAACTATTTTTATGTGATTGCTTTATGTACAAAACAATGGAAAAAAAATCAAAAAAGGAGAGAGAAACACACACACAAACAAATTTGCCTTAGTTACTCACGGGACAATCACCCTTAACTTTCATCAATGCTAGAAAGTGGATGGAAAAAAAAAAAAGAGACTTGATCCTTCTATGTATTTATTAAACTGTATTATTGATGCTCTTAAATTATTAGCAGGACTTGGTTCTCTTGCCTGTGGCCATGCTGAGAAGGCGAAGCTGCTGCAGATGCTGAGCGGCCTCCCTCCTCAGGCTGGCATGGCCATCCCCATGGCCTCAGGTCTATGGGTGTTTGCTGGACACGTAGATTTGGTGCTTTCCAGTGGCACCTTTTGGAAAGCTAAACTGATCACAGATGAATGAAGCATCTAGCTGGTACAGGCTCCAACCCGAGGAGGCTGCTGGCGTTGTGATGCTGATGACAATTAACAAGTTAAGGTTGATTTTCCCGCTTTGCACTGGGTTGGGTTGGGTCGGATGGAGCTGGGTGCTGGCATTGATCATGTCTTGGGGTGGGGAGGGACAACTAGAGAAAAGCCTATTTCTTCCTGTTTTGATGTTGTGCAGTGACTCCAGGCCACAGGTATCCCGGTGGGAGCCCAGCTGAGCGCGGAGGTGCCTTCCCGGGGCTCTGCTCGCCTCCCCCAGCCAGGCAGGCTGTGATGAGCAACAGGCCTGGGGCTGGAAGGACACAGGGCTCTCTCCCAGCTCACAGCGTGGTGGCTTCTTGTTCATCTTCTCACCACGGCTCCTAGGGCCTGGCTGCAGCAGGTACTGGGGAGCACTGGACTGTGTTACGGGCAGCGTGGCCAGCAGGGCAAGGGAGGGGGCTCTGCCCCTCTGCCCCACTCTGGTGAGACCCCCCTGCGGTGCTGCATCCAGCTCTGGGCTCCTCAGCACAGGAGGGACATGGACCTGCTGGAGCAGGGCCAGAGGAGGCCACGGGGATGGTCAGAGGCCAGGGCACCCCTGCTGGGAGGACAGGCTGGGAGAGCTGGGGTTGTCCAGCCCGGAGAGGAGAAGGCTCCGGGGAGACCTTACTGCAGCCTTCCAGTACTTAGAGGGGGCTTAGGAGAAAGATGGGGACAGAGATTTTAGCAGGGCCTGTCGCGACAGGACAAGGGGGATGGTTTTAAACTCAAAGAGGGGAGATTCAGACTAGATGGAGGGAAGAAATGTTTTACGCCGAGGGTAGTGAGGCACTGGCACAGGCGGCCCAGAGAGGTGCCCGATGGCCCATCCCTGGGAACATCCAAGGCCAGGCTGGACGGGCTCTGAGCAACCTGATCCAGCTGAAGGTGTCCCTGCCCATGGCAGGGGGCTGGGCTGGAGGGACTTTGAAGGTCCCTTCCCACACAAACCATTTGATGATTCTATGAGCTGACATGAACACAAGCCCTGTAATTTGTTGCCGCTGAGGAGTTGCAAAATTTCCTCATTATTTTTGAAAGAGGTGCAACCCCCTGGAAAATAGGTTCCCAGTAGGAACGGTGGGACTCATCCCACGTCATTCAGTCATTTGGAAGTGAAGTAACAGACACCCTGCGCACATTGAGACATCTACATGTTGACACTTCAGTTCTGGGTGTCCTAACCTGCAACGTGATTTCCAGCCTTCCTCTGAAGCTGTCCTGGCTCTGGAGGGAGGCAGGTACCGCTGGAGGGTGAGTCACCCCACCTACGCTGGACCTCCCAAGAGTGGGATGAATCACCTTCCACAGCACCTACCTGCTACCTACCAGCGTGGTTGGGAAAAAGGAGCTCGGACTAAACTGCTTGCTTTTCCCATAGCTGCTGTGAGGCAAGGTCAGCCGTGGAGAGGGACGTTCCCGTCACTGCAGCTCCCTTCTCTCTGCTCAGGTGATGGGGCAGTCCCTGGCAAAACCTTTCCCAGGAGGATGGAAAGATGGCACAGCCCAGGGACCATTCCCAGCTCAGTCAGCTTGACTTCTTCCCAGTATGTTTTCATTGGGAATGCAATGGGAAACAAGGGTCCAAGCCCACCCTCACAAGCCTGGGCACCAGGGTCTCGGGCTCATGAGTCATATGCCCCACTGCAATTGCAGCAAAACACACCAAGTTCTCACAGCCACTGGTTATTTTCCTTCCCTCACACTCCCAAGAAGCGCCGCACAGCATTGGGTGCTCGGGCAGGGGTCTGGACCTCCAGGCACGGTCCGAAAACGTGGCTTGAGACGATGCAAATATCAATCCCCCCACCAAGGGCAGGCAGTCGGTCATTGAGCATGTCATCTGCTCAGAGCCCAGAGGACCGTGGCAGGGGCAGCACAGAAGCAATGTGTTTCTAAGTACAAAAAATACAAAATGAAAATTAAGTGAATTACTTTTTTAGCTATTTAAATATTTTTTTTTAATCTTGCGGCTTTTAACCCCATTTTATGCTCATATTCTGGTTTGCTTATAATGCTTATAATGCCAAAATTATTTTTTTTTTGGAAGGGGAAGGTGAAAATTCTGAAAATTGCTCGGAGGAGCTGTGCACTAATCAGACACATGGGAATCCCAGAAAGAAACCAGCTTCAGTAAATGCTTGTTAGCAGCAACATATGGCTACACTCTTGCTCCTGAACAGCTGCTGTTATCTGCCGGATCATCCAGACCACAGGAGGGGAAATAGTGCCAGTGTGCTGCTGCGCACACAGCGTTTGTTTGCACCAGGTGTTGCTGCAAAAGGAGCATCTCTTGTGTACGAGCAGCACGGAGCTGGATGGGCAACTCCGTGTCCTTGGCTTGAAAGCCTTTGGCGAGCAGTGCACACGCTTCTTCCTTCGGTTGTGCAAGAGGCATAATACACCAAAAAAATTAAAAGGAAAGAAAGAGCCTGCACTTTGGGAAGCCAGAGGCTTCAGCATTTGGCAGGCACCGCGGGGGGGTGGGGGGGGGTGGGGGGGAAGTGAATAATTTCTTAGACCCCCCCCTGAAATGCTCTAGGGCCGCGTGTGTGGTTCTCAGCAGGACTCCCAGTGACACCAGCAGGGCTGCAAACGCTGCCCCATCTCTGCCCTGCTCCTGCTCTGCCCACAGCCCCCTGGGACCTGCCGTGCCCCCCCTCCCCCCGGGCATTTTCACCCCCATTTTGGGAGGGATTAGTGCTTTATTTACATTCTCAGTGCCCTGCAGCTGGAAGATCGTGTGGTTGCAGAGGAAAAGAGAGTCAATGAAGCAAGACCCCAACCATGTCACGCTAAGAAAATGTGTTTTGCAGCAGGTCACCCACCGTTGGGTGTTTGAGGTCTGCCATCACCTTTTGGCACCTCTGACAGCCTGCACCTCCTTGCTCCACACATGACATTCTTTCCAAGACAAAAAAAACCCAAGTGAACAGCCCCATCCGGCCTCCCACCCCACCTTGGGGATCCCCACCGTCCTGATGACAGGAGGTGAAATACCTGTGGCTTGAAAATGCCTTTCTTTTTCCTTGTTTTCCTGTGTTGAACCAATGTTTTACATGACTTGCACTAATTGCTGTAGGACAGGCTACTGTAGAGTTTCTTTGTTTCGGTCTCTTGTTTGGTTGTGACTCCTCTTAGCTGCAGAAAATGGCAGTCCTGTACACGTACCTGCTGCACATTTTACACCCCTGGAGAAAATAAACTATTACCTGAAGCAGTGAGTAGCTCGTGGATCCTTAATGCTGCCGTGGGGCTGGGGCTGGAGAAGTCAGAGCATCGAATCTTGGTGAGCCGGGTGATGGCCCACCTCGTGGTGGCCCTCCAGGGTGACCCTTCGTGTGGCATCTGGGCTGCCACTACAAGTGTGGTGATGTCTGATATTCCAGCAGGGAATCTGCAGAAAAAAGAACCAAACGAAGCACAATTTGGGGCTTTTCTCCCCATTTTTTGCTCATCTGCTTCCTCCTGCTCCCTGGCACGCTCAAACTTGCAGTGCCCTCGTGTGGTGGCCTGGTGACAGCTCTGCCACCAGAATGATGCTGGGGACATCGGTGGTCTGGGACCTGCATCTGGAGGTGTTCTGGGGGTCTTGGTTGCACCAGGACAGGCACGATCCTCTGTTGCCTCCCATCACACCCAGCCGCAGCTACCTGCCAGGCAGGGAAATGCAAACCTCAGCCACGTCAAGACAAGTTTAACGGTTGGATTCGATCTGAAAGGTCTTTTCCAGCCTGAAGGATTCTATGATTCTAATTGCCTTCTGCACCCCAATCAACCACAACCAAATCACTGGGCCAGTGAGGCTGGGGACATCCCAGCCACAACCGTCAGTGACCTCGTGGGGACCCTAATTTTGAGACAGGGTATTCCCTGCAGCCCGAGGGTGAGCCAGGGGTGGACCCTCTGGCGCCCAGCATGGCCCCAGCTGCCATTTCCCTCTTTCCCTTGTGGTACCACTAATAATGTTGCCCAGTTCAGGTGAGCAGAGGGGGCAAATATAAATCTCCTGCAATTGGATAAAGCTCATTTCCTTAGGAACTGAGGCTAAAAAACAAATACAAATACCAAGGGAGAAGCAGTGCCACCCCCACCCCTTTACAACTGGAAGTTTTATTTTCTTTCTTTCTTCCTGCGGAGATGACACTGACTGAGATGTCACAAATCTGATCAGGCTTCCTAATAGTTCATGCAGCGCCTCGAGCCTCGGGGGTCATCTGAAATTCAGGCAGCCAATTTGCAGGCAGGCGATGCAAAGCACACAAGGCGCTGGCTCGCCCGGAGCAGGCAGGGGCTGAGGTTTTAAGGACAGACCCTGGCTGTCAGCTAAAGCCTTCCTCTGCTCTTGGGTAACTGCCAGCAAATCCTTATCCTGACGGCTGTAAACCTGCCTGCCTTTAAGGTGTAGCTGTTAACTCAGTTTCCATAGTAAACAGGACAGTGTTTTCTTGGTGGGACCAGCTTCTCCCACATTAACTGGAGCTCTGCAGCATCTGGGGAATATTTAAGGTTTTGCCCTTGAGTTTTCAGAACCTGGGTTCTCATTTAAGCAGTTTTTATGAGATGTTTCTGGCCCTGGCTGTTGTCAGGAGGTTTTGATAGTCATCACTGCAAAATCGGTTGGCAACACAAAGTTCTCCCCAGGTACTTTGCAGCCCACCAGCATTCACAGCCTTCCCGAGACACAGTCCTTGGATCCCAAGTGAGGACGAGTGGTGGTTTGCTCCAATGGTCACTGCAGGGGTGAAGGAACTGGGCTGTGGTGCACCAAAATGTGAAGAAAAGAGCTGGATGAGGAAAGTGAGGAGCGAGCAGAGGCTCCACTGGGGGAGGAAAATGATCTGCCATGGGGAAATGGTGGGGCTGAGGGCAACCACCACCGCTGGAGCAGCAGCCCAGGTGTCAATGTGCTCCTCACCCAGCTGTCTGGTGTCCTGCTCGTTAGTGCTTGATCAGCTCAGCCCATGACAAAAGTTTCTGTAGCTCCAAGCACCTGGGATGCTTTTTCCCTGGAGCAGAAATGGCCAAGCTGGCTACCTATGTAGCTACTTCAGGATAGATTCAACAACCCTAATGTACATGTAAATACATATGCATACATATGCAGACCTACATATGCATAATATGTGTTTAGCTGTTATCCTTACCAGATCTTAGCTGGAAGACAATATTATTTGTCCTTTGGGGGGCACACGGGGACTGAGGCACAGAGAGGCATAGGGATTTACTCATATTGGTAAAGAGGGATCAGTATCTGGGCGTGCACTGCCAGCCCGCCCGTTACACAGGGTCCTTGTGCAGGTGCAAACCGTCACTGGGGAGTGGTCAGCCTTAGCAACGGCTTCGTCAGCCCGCTCAATTTAATGCTAGGCGGGGGCACCCTGTGCAGCCCTGTCTCCTCGCCTCCAGTATCCCCGTCTGGTGTGGCAGGCCACTGCGCAAATCACCAGCCAGCCAGCGAGAAAGATACTCGGAGCAAGAGGGAAAAAGAAAGTGACAAAGAGAGGACTTTTTTGAAGGAGACTGTGCTCAGATGAGCCAGTGAGGGCAGCAAGAGCCATCAGGAACCCGTGTGGCTGTGGCTGGTTCAGGGGACCACACTGCCTTAACAGGCATCTGCGGTAAAGGTTTGTCTCCAAGGGTGGAAGGCTGCCCCCTCTCCCTCCAGAAAAATAACAGAGTGAGCAACACCAGAGAGAAATGTCCATGACCCACCCGGTGATGCTTTGAAGCAAGCGGGCAAGAACGAGGGAGAACAAAACACAGGGATGACTCTGAATGCTGATGAGGAAAGAAACCCTGCTCCTGATGCCCCTACAAGCAGCATCAGAGTAAACCCCAACAGTGGGGAGGGGATGCAGCCACTGCCGCCACCCCCCCCTAATCAGGCAGGGATGCCCACAGCACGGAACATGGTCACGTCACGCACATGAGTTTCTTGTTTGCAGCAAACGCGTGCGCCTGCCGCACCGAAGCCCGCACCGCTGCGTGCCAGCTGCTGCATTAAGGCCCCATATGCCAGGCCATATGCTCCATCCATGGGGGGAGATGCTTGCATGGGACTTAAGGGGAGGAAAAGGGATATCCGAGCACGTGGGAGCAGACATGGTTTAGAGAGGCCTTGGGGACCAGAGATGCAGGAAGGATGCTCAGTGGGTGTGAGCCCATGCAGGAAGGCACAGGGCAAGTGGCTCCATGCCCAACAGCACCAACGGGCCCCTGATGTGAAACAACTAAAAATGGAGCTGGGAGATTCTGAGGAGGTGTCGGAGGGCATCACCGACACTTTGCAATGTGTTTCTCTAAACCAGTTTGGCAAGAAGATGCACGTGCAAAATTTGTTATGAAAAGGGATTTTGAAGACACCAGCAAGCTATGAAAAATATCAGATATCAAAAATGTCAAAGATCTGAAGGTGCTGGGTGTTTCTGCACATTGGGAGCATCTCCTGCCTGGGTGGCAGACACAGGATGGATGAAGGGATGGGATGCAGCTCATCTAGGTCAGACACCCAGAGATGCCGATGCCTCAGCTTGCCATCTACACTCTTCCTGTAGTTACTGGTTGGGAGCAATCACTCATGCGGTAAACATGTGAAATGGGTCACATAAGTGACACTTTTGAAGTGCTGGTTGCTCTCCAGTCATGGGGAAAGGAGGATGTGTGTCCTGAGTGTCCCCTCTCATGCACTGTCCCTTTGGTTACCAGCCTCCTGCCAAGCACTGGGTCCTTTGCACAGTGACCCAGCGCTGCTGCAAACTCCATTCAAAGCTTTCACTAACCACCGCTGAAAAGCCTGACACACTGAAATGCTGGGGTGGGATACAGCATGGTACCAACAGCAAAATTCCCTGTATGGATCAGCAGGGCAGGGAGACAGGAGGCTGTGCCCACAGCTCATTAGGTGCTGGATGAAGGGCTAACAAGGGCCACAACCAGCTGCAGCTCCACAGGTTCAGCCCAAAGCGCTAGAAAGGGGCTTTAGGCTGTGCTGAGTTAATCCTAGCTCCCAGGGGAGGGGATGGTGGGATCTGCACCTCCTTCATGCCTTGCTGTGGGGTGAATGGGATTTCTCCTGCATCCTCAGTAGCTCAGCCAGATCCAGGTGAGAGGGGATACCTGCATCATGCAAAAGGTTAGTTAGAATGCTTGAAAAACCACTTTTTGGCTTGAAAATTCAATTTATATTAGAGTTTTGGCCTCAAACAAAGCAAGAGGCCTAAGCTAGGTTTAGAGGCCTCCTGCTACATTTAATAAACTGCCATGTGCCCTCTGCCACCACCTACCCCAGGCACGCTGTGACTGCCAGCCCCTGGCTGTAACCTGCCCCATCTCCCTGCTTAGAGAGAAGCTCATCTCATTTGAGTTCAGGGCTGAGATTTGGGCTCCTCGAGGGAAGGCGGCTAATCTCTCCGCCTTAGCTCCTCTGTTTGTAAAATGGAAATGATGACTTTATCCATCTTTGTGGGCTGTGGTGAGGATTACTGCTTAATCTGAGACTCTGCTGTGCCCCGATGAGGGAGCCCAGTGTGAGAGCACGTACTAGCCATACTGATTGGGATGCTGCTTCCCTGCTATGGCCGTAATTACTCCAAGGGTGTGGTGGGACTTGCGAGTGGAGAAGGGGAGGGAGGGATTTGGGAGCTCATCTCAGTGTCGTGAGGGGAGCAGGTACGTGCTCATCCCTGTTGGCAACCAGGGAGCCACTTGCTCAGGCAGAAACTGGGGGGGTTAACTGTAAGGAGAGATGAGTCTTACTGTGCCCTTAACCTGTGTGCATGTACTGATGCTCGTGTGTGTGTCCACCATCGGCTAAGACATGGGAAATGTCTCTAAGCACTGAAAAGCATGAAAAGTGCAAAAGCTGAAACAAGGAGGTGACAAAGAAGCTGTAAGAAATGGCAGCTGAGGAGGTGGTGGGACAGCAGGAGTTCTAGGAGCCTGGAAAGGAGAAACTACCAGGAGATTAATGGATGGCAGGGATGTACAAAGGGTCCCAGATCCATCTAGAAAGCATAAGCTGAAGTGTACAGAGTGCATTTTCCTGCCTCCCTGCCAAGCACTGGGCAGAGAATTGATGTGGACAGGGATGTGTCTTGGAAGCGGGTTTGGGCTGGGACTTAACCCAGCAGTGTAGGCAAACCCCTAAATTCAGCCTGTTTCACTGTACACACCCAAGCTTAATGCCTAAGGCAGCACACAGTCTTGTCTCCTGATGTCCTGGGGAAGTCACAGGTGCACCTTCTGGACAAATATCAAACTCTGGGTGAGCAAAACCCCTTTGGGAGTTGCTCTTTTCCCCACATCGGACACAGCCAGGGCAAGTACAGCGCTAGCGTGGGAGGATCAAGTGGGATGGGATGAGGCGGGCTTGCAGGGATGAGGGCTGGTGTGTGTGTGTGTGTGTAAATACCACTAAACATGCTGTGCTGCCCTGTCATCCAATCTTTTCTTCCTATGACTGACAAAATTTCCAACTAAACGATTACGCTTAAAAAAACCAATGCCTTTTCCGTCACAGTTGTCATAGGTAACACAGTTGATCATGTCCAGAATGCAACCAGTTCAGGTGCCCCACACCAGTACCCTGACCAAAGACTCTTCAGTATTTAAAGCCACCATCAGCTGTTAAGCATTTTTCTTCCAATATATGCCCTTGTTCCTGTTGCTGTGGTATCCAAGGGAAAAAAGCTCAGCCTGCTTCAGGATTGTTAATTGCTAGGAGGCGTTTAAAAATCCCAGCAATGCCACTGTGGGCTACTAAGTGAAGCCATGGTTGTGCTCTGGGACGCGGGCAGTCTGCAGGAACTGACCCTGGTGTGAGTTTCTTTTGGTTTGCTTCAGGTTTGGAAACCTGGACGGAAAGGAGAAGATGTTTTTCTGGTAACATGTTAACCCAAGATATATAAAACATGTGCTCAGTTCCCTGTCCTGCCCAGAATTTTGGCATAAGCTGGGCTGTGTTGTGTCCACCTACAGCAAGCAAGGACCCTGCGATCTGGCTGTGGGATGTTGGGTTGGATTGATGCTAGAGCTGGACCATCTAAGCTCATTGCTGTGACATCTTCAGGTAGTCACTGCAGATAAACAGGTGCTTTTAGGGCATAGCTTCTCTTCTCTTCCTTTAGATGTCACAAATGGATCATGCCTCAAAGTGCTGGTGGTTTTCCACTGATTTCAAGGGGAGCCCAGAGTCTCTTGCTCAAATGCAGGTCTCCTTACTAAGATACTTAAAGCTAGGAAGATGTCTGTTGTTGGAAGAAGGGTTCGCTGGAGTCAAGAAGACGCTCAATATGAGTTATGCATCCTGCTCAGCTTTATTAGTTTCTAACACTACTCACATAGAACCGATACACATGCATATTCGTAAAGCAGAAATAGAATTGGTTAGTAGTCTCTAAACGCGCGCGGTTCTCACACCCCTAATTATCATGACTGAAATAAGCATTCTATCCATGTAGCTAATCGTGTTGCTGTGCTTCAGCCTTGTAGTTTGTTACTCCCTATTTTCCCATACGGTCCCTATCTCTCTTGGCCCTGCACCTCTTTCCCAGCAGCTGTAGCTCGTTACAGCCACGGCCTGTTGGCACAACATAATGACTTGGTCTCAGGATTCAAAAGTAGCTCAAGGCTACCTTTCTTGTTACCTTCAGCACAGCAACTTCAGCACAATTCTGATTGCAGGCCTATTCTGATACCAGGCCTGGATTGTGCAGGTCTTCAGAGATTCTAAAGCCATGCTTCTGCAGCCATTCTTCTACAGTCTGTAGACCAAAACCGACCCTGATTTCAGGTAGTACATCCACCATGGCAACAGTCCTTAGTAAAAGAACTTTAGTCCATCCTCAACCCTGTCCTCTGCTTCAGCTCGGGACCCCCTGAAGGGTAGAAAGTGCTTGCTCGGGGTTGCATGCCCGAGGGGCTGCAATGGGACCTACAGCTGTAGTAGTTCACATTTTGAGCTCATCTCCTGTAAATTGAAGAATCCAGCTCCTCACGCGTGCAGGCACAGGGGGAAGGAAGAGTCCTTGCAGCACTGTGAACCTGTAAGCTCCAGCCCTGCCCACATGAGAGAGAGAACCCAGCCACGCAAGCCTTGAGCTTGGTGGCTCAAGGATGGAGCTGCAGTTGTCTCTGCTGGTGCAGGACCAAAGCCTAAGAGGATCTGCATGAGTGTGTTGTCTTCCAGCATCTTCATAATTCATCATGGTATGTCTGTAACAAGCTTCTGGCAATTTGCTTTTGTTACTGCCCTGAAAATAGGATGCAGAAGGAAAGGTTTATGGGAGATAATTCATTTTATTGGCTCTTCTGCACCAGAATTAATTGCAGCCATATTTATTGCTCAGGCAAGTAAAGATGGGGTAGATAAGGGAATGTCTTTGTTTAGGGCAATGAATAATTTATGTTGTAAATTCACCAGAACCTTGAAATTTGAAGGACTGATTTTGCTTTCTCCTGTGTCCATGGAGCGAGACTGAGCCTTAACCCTTGAGTGTGACTGATGTTTTATGACTTTCCCATCTCTGTGATCATCTGTTCAACCTTCTGGAACACAAAACATAGAATTTCCATGTGTGGGCTGTCTTGGGCTACCTATAGGGTTGGCACCCAGGCTACTTTTGTGTGCAGTGGTGAGAAGTGTATCCAAGGAATAACCCATCCTGTCCTATAACAAATATCAAGGGCAGAATAAAACATCCAACTGACTACAGAGGGAACATTGACAAACAGCTTTGATGGCTCATTCCCCATCTGCCAAGACAAGAGTTACATCCCAAATCCATAATTTCCAGCTGAGATGGAGGAGGTGGGTTTAGAAAGACACCCTGAACATCATGGACTAAAACCCTCCCAAACGTTACTAGAAAGTGGCAGTTTCTTCCCCACATTGACTTTCCCCCAGGCTGTAGGCTCCTGACGAGTGTTAGGATGCGTGTCCCAGAAAATTCCTGATATCTGCAATACCTATCTTTTCAAAGAAGACAAGTGTATTGTTGAGACCTGTTCTGCCCCTGGTGGGGGCACCACTACCTGCCCACCTCCCTGAAAGCCTGCACCGCTATGAATCAGCTGGGAATCGGACGGTTCTGTAAGCCTTTGCCTTGGAAAAAGAGGGCAAATACTGGTTTGTCAGTCTTGCCTGTTTGTGCTCCGCAGCAGAGCTGGAGGGCTCTCAAGTGTGCATACATCAGTGTCCCTTGGATGATCTCTTACTTCAAAACAAGGAGGGCAGGAGGGAAAGACAGTGAAAGTCAGGAACTGTAACTTCAAAGACAAGCTGGGATGGGAGCCTGTGCCAGCTTGAGAGGAAAAACAGGCACGGTTTTAATTAGTGAGAAGGTAAAACACATGGTTAGATGAAATAGCAGTGTCTTTTCATAGCTCTCTTCTGATCAGAGAAAGGACAGTTGTGGGGAACACTGGCATTCTCAGTGGAAAATATCATGTCTTGGGAGAAAAAAATAACTGTTTATGTTAATCAGCTGAGAAATAGGTCTGACCCGTGCTGCCTGGACCCTTTATGTGTGACACCAGTGTTGCCATCTCTGCAGAGGAGAGGACTCTGGTATCAAAATGAGCTTAAAAAGGGAGACTGGGGGAAACAACCTCTCTATGGCCTAATCCTGCCTCCAAAGAAGCTAACATTCCTCTAAAAAATATCCCAGCTGCAGGGTGGTTGTCCAGATTTTCCGGTCTGAAGGGAGGTCACCAGCAGATCTTAGCTGGACACTGTACCATTCGGCGTAGGGAGAAGTCCCTTCGGAGCATGAAAAATAGGTGGACAGGCATTTGTGGGGAATTATTTTTTTTTTTTCCAGAGTAGCTGAATGCAAACAGCAGGAGAGGGCTCATGCTGTGGAGTGAGCAGGCCACAGCATGGCAGAGGAAATTCAGGCCTGATAAACAGCAAGTGCTTAACGTGGTGGTGACACTGCCATAACTTGGGTGGTTTGGCTGAAGTCTGAGAGATGATGACAAACATCAACAGTTGCTGAAAACCTATATTCAGGGCTTGGATTTTGGATGTGGACACCTAAAATGGGATCCAGTTGCCTGATTTGGCAGCGATTCATTAAGAGCTGCCCTAAGTGTGGCGCCTGCAATGCCAGTTCAGTAACTCAAGCCCCTGTGTTGTTTGTTTTGTGCATGTTGCCCTTACTCCAGTCAAGCCCCAAGTATGTCCTAAAGCCTTCAAAGGTCCCCGCTTCTAATACCCATCTTCACACCCAAGATACAAGTGAGGCAAAACACAAATAATGGTGGGGTAAAAGAATCTCACTGTCTTCTAATTTTTTCGTTTAACATACAAGCTTGCCGATCTTGCTTTCCTTCCTTAGAGACATGAGGAAGGCACAAGCATGTTCCCCCTCCTTGCCATGCACTGCCTCCAATTTGCAGGTCAGGTCAGTGTTCATCCAGCAGCTGAATTTTCAGCTGTCACAGAGGCAGAGAAGGAAAAAAAGTCTGATAACTAAAAAGCCACCTGTGGATCAGTCACAAGCAGCCAGGTAGAGATGGAGGCCACTGGGTGAGTAATTTTCACCAGCAGAAGTGCCCAAACAGTAGGCAGCATTTTCCCTTGCTCAGTGTTAAGAGTCGTCAGACAGCTGGTGAGATGGCCTCTAGCTTCTGCTGGAAACTTCTGGGACAGGAGAGGTAATTCATTGGCTACTGAAGTGTGCTAGCCTTCAGCTTCTCTTGCCTTCCTGCACATGGCCTTGAAAGTCATCTTCTGTGGATGGGAAGACTGAAACACCTGGGCACAGGTTCCTCCAGGAGGATACACTGCTGTCCTGGTGAAGCAGCTCTGAGGCAAAAGTTTAGCATGTATTAGGGCCAGAACACGAAGGTCTTTTAACTGTGTATCTCCCAAATCTGTTAACCTCATCCATGCTGTTTGCCTTCCTTTCTTGCCTGGCTCAGTTTTTCCTTCAGTATTTTTAATTTCCATAGGCTCTAGTCTTCAAATCTAATAATTCCCCCTCCTTGGCTACAAGAACACCCAAGACTGGGTTACGTTGGTTAGAGAATGGTAGGGCACAACTCTTTGGGCCAGCTGGGAGATGTGGAAACTGGAGGAAGGTCTGGGCAGTGTTTGTCATAACTGTGCTCCCATGGGCTCCGGGCTAGTGCTGGAGTGGGGCAGCGAGGTCCGCACCCTGCCCACAGCTGGGGAGGGAGGGATCAGGTTGGAGGGCGTGGGGAGGTTTGGATCATCACAGGTAGAAGGGTGAAAATCTCCGTTTATCTTGTCTCAGCAGGCTGTGGTTTATTCAGAGGCTTCAGGCTGGCAGCTGGCTGAGTGTGCCAGCTCACCGCAGGGTTAGATTTTGGTGTAGGGGGGGACATTCCCTGGCAGGGACTGGCTGTAGGAAGCATCACGCCACACGCACACCCTTTGAGTCACCACTCCTTGGGGTTATGCTTTCTTTTTTCTTCCCCAAGCCCAAAATCATTTACAAGGCAAATTATTACATTCACTCCATTCTGATATACACTGAGTCAGGCTTACATGCTCCTTAGCAAAGCTTGGACCCTTTTCTCCCTCATAGCCGCCTCTCTCTGCTTGCTCAGCCACGGAACAGGTCCACAAAGGCTTCCACTTGCTTGCATCCATCCCAGGCTCTTCAAGCTCATGCAGGGCAGAGGGTTGAGCCCAGCTGTGCTGTAGGGCTGCACTGAGTGAGAAGGCAGAACTCCAGCCCCTGCTGCCGACAGCCAACGAGGCGGCTGCATCGTGCTGCATGACATCTTCTTTGGTGGACTGCAACAAAACCTTAATGTTACTGCAGGCACTGAGTAAAAATTGGGAGTTACAATCATGTTGTATGGCAGCAGGAACTTTGTATTCACTCACAGCTGAGTGCATAATTTTGGTCCAGCCACTTTGTGCACAGCTTGGACTTGGGGCCAGAAAAAAAAAAAAAAAAAAAAAAGGTCCGAGTCCAGCAAGGTCATATAAACTTTGGGTCCATCTTAAGATATGCCCTGATTCCCATCCTCCTCCAGAACTTAGTCTACGTTTGCACCCAAGCGTAAGCAAGCTTGGTCTCATGTTTAACTGTGAGCATAGCATCTCCTAGTTTTTATTGTTTTGTACTGGTCCTCAGCTGGACATCCCACGTGCTGCCTCACTAGAACTGCTTTAACAATATCTCTGGTCTAAGTGTTTGAGCAGACTTTGGGCTGTTCACTAGGAAGGTCACTGGCTACAGTCTCTACCACATCCCGCCCATGCCCGTCTGCTTCAATGCTTAATGCTTACCTGGAATTCTCCGAAGCAGCCAAGGTGGAGGTCTAGTAAAGAAGCAGTTGGGGTTACATGAACACCAGGCTGCACAGTGGGTTTTTTTTAACACTGAAAACTAAAAACGGAGACCAAGGCTGTTTTTGATCAACCAAGAGAACAGATGTTTCAAATCCAATAGTTAAAATCATTGCAATTTAAATTAATGCTCCAATGAAAGTTAATGAAAGATAAACTTATTCTGAATGATACAAAGGAAAAAATGGAGTAATTACTTAGCTAAGATGTAATTTCATTCACTGTTATTAGGTGGATTTAGATTACTCGCTCACTTGAGATTAGAGATTTGAAGTACACAGCTGAAATCCTCTTTCTAATCCAGAATTGCTAAATCCTTGAATATTTCTCCATTATCATGCTTTGCTTTGCATCTATGTTCATGTTTGGGACATAAATTCAGTTCCCTGCGAAATGTTTGTTCTCCTCCACTATACATACTCCCCTATTTTCCTGATAGCAAATACCGCAGATAAACCACCAGCACCAACTCCTCCCAGGTTCCCCAAGGCTCCCAACACTTCATACCTCAGCAGGGTGCTGTAATTACAAACTTCAAAGCAAACGATAATTAATTTCATTGAAACAAAAGACAGAGCAACAACATGAAACCACTTGAAAAAGTGATTTTTTTTTTTTTAAACTTTAAAAAACGTATGCAGAGACAAGCGTTCTTTTTGGACTGCTGCTACCAGAAATTAAATCTAACCCCTGTGCCTTATTGCTCGGTCCTTTTGGCTTTGCCTGGCTGAGAGCTGCTGCTGGGTATGTGGATATAGCAAAGGAAGGAGGGAGGGAGACAGACCTGGTGCTCCAAGAAACAGAAGCAAAGCCTCAGCTGATCAGCTAGGGTGGTCCTGGTGGTGTCAACAGCTATGGCAATTTACGGTAGGGAAGGGCTTGGCCCTTCATTTTTTGGAAGGGGGTTTCTAGACACTGTTCCTAGTCGTTCTCATATTAACTCATTTCCCTCGGTGGTATGGGTACTTGGGGAACACCACGAGGTGCTGCCTGTCTGCCCTCATCATTGTTAGGGGAAGAGGTGAATTAGCTCTGGGTGCTCCTGTGAAGTGGAGTGAACTCTAGATGAGATGGAGTAGCTGGTGATTTCAGTTTGCACAGTCAAGGGGAAAAGCATCATGTCCCCTGATTCTGCTCACTGATGTTCAACCAGTGGATTAATTCAGGATAACAAAATGTCACTTCATGTTCTTTGCCACATCCTAGCAACTGAATCTCACACCAAGACAGGGAGCAAGGAGTTAATGAAGTCTTGTGCTCAGAGACCTGCTGTGGGGGACAGTGTTTAGGCAGCTCTTGAGCTGTGGCACTCACTAGTCTGCCCATTAGTGTTGCTGGAAAAGGCATCCATATTTTCCTATGAAAAGTAAAATAAAAAAGAGAATTGTACAGGGGAAAAAACCCCCATGCTTCACCTACAAAAAAACAGTTTGGTGGAGTTCCACCTCCCAGTTCTTTTGGTTTTTCATGCATTTAAATGGTCAGGGTGCAAAGGGAGTGGTTGGGTGCTGCCCAGAGTTGTAACCACACTAGTTAATTTTTCAGTGTTCAGTCACGTCTGGTTTCTAGCTGTTACCTGCTCTCACTCAACTGATTTTTAACTCACTCGGCATTTTCTGTGCGTGTGAGATGTTTGATTAGATCCCTTATGCTGCGTGTGTGGAAATAAAAGGCCAGCTAAGAACAGACAAGCGATTAGGCATTAGGTGGGGTATAATCCTCCCTAATCACATTTTTAAACCTGGTAGTTGGAGGTAGGATTAGAGTTATTAACATGCGGACACTAAAGCATATAATTTATTTAACAATTACTGGCTCTTTGTGAAGGGGGGTATGCACAAGCTGCAACCTCACACTGGTTCCTCCATCTCGTGCAGGATGAAGCTGCAGTCAGTGACAAAGCTAGCAGATTCGGCTTGCTGTCCGCTGGCAACGGCAGCAAAATAGGGGTTACCTTGGATATAAGCAGAAGCAAAACTGAAATCCCCTCGCAGGACCCCTATGCAGTCCCATAGGAACATACCTGACATCGAGATATTAAGCTGCATAAACATAAACAAATAAAATATCAAAGGTGAAAAAACTTAGCCAATGTTTCTGAGTCATTTCTTCCTGGACACACTGTAATACAAATGTACAATAGTTTAAAAAGCTGCAACTTGTAGGATGAAGAGCAGGAGGCAAAGGCAACAACTGGCAAGTAGTGATGTTGTGCAAGAGCAGCAGGGAAGGGAATTCCAGAGCTCCTGCATCAAACGCTGTCCTAAGCTTGCCATAGTTTTCCCAGCTCAGCTGGGCACTACAGTGTTACACCAGAGATTTACATGCCAGATAGGCATTCTGGTAGTCAACAGATTTGTATTTTAATTGTTGGGTCTATCATGCCAATGTACCTGTCTGCCTTTGGAGAATTAGGGTTTGATCTTGTGATTGTGCTGAGGATGTTTTGGAACAGCAATGGGTTTTTTTTCCCAATTTGTATAAATAAAAACAAAATTCTGTGCCCCAGCCTGTTGCCTGGAATGCATTAACCTACTGAAGGATAGTTCCAAGTTGCTCTATGAAGGATGTCTGGTCTGCTTGGCTGCGGAAGGATAGAATGCCAAAGCGTGGGGCAGCTCAGTCTGATCCCAGTATGTAGATGCATGTGGGAAGTCTCAGGGAAGCCCATCACACAGAGCTCCCTTGTCCGTGCTTTTTGTTTGCCACAGCCCCTGGCAAAGGCTTGGCTCTGAGCCAGTTGCCATCTTCCAGACAAATCTTGGGCATGGTTTGGGATTTACATTAGATCAGGGACCATCTGCAGCAACATTTTTGATGTGCCCGCCCTGTTTTGAAAGCCGGAAGTCTAGTACTCTGGGCGTTGCTCATTCCATGCCAGTCAGCATCTCTGGCTGCAGCTAGTTGGCTTGGTACGTACACCGTGCATTGCTCTGCACTGGTGTCCCAAATGTGCTCACCATGCTGCGTGAAAGAGAAAATGCTACTGCCATGGTCAGGTTTAGACCAGGTTTATACCCTACAGGTTTAGGCCTTGCATGCTCTGCTGGGAGTCTCAGGCCAGGTTTGTAGATCTGAAGCATCCTGAGGTATCTAAAAATTAAGAGGCTCACTTTAGTCAGTGTAGAATAATAGGAACTCTGGGAGGTTATTCATCCCACTCTAAAACAAGCTCTAAAATAGGCCAGTTGAACTGTCCTCTAGGCAGACCTCTTTTCCTTATGGCTGTAGAAAGTTTAGAGTGACTAACTTACACTTTGACATCTAAATTTTAACATTTGGTGCATCCAACCATCTGTCTGCAAGGATAAGGGGCCAGTGGTGGAGATAGCCTCAAGGCACCCCTTAAAAAGACACTACAGACCTAGCCTGTAAATCCCACAAACACCTTTTCTTATATATATTGTAAAGCAAAACCATGTTCCAAATACTCTTTTCTGGGACTGTAAGTACAATGGCACAGCCAGGGAGGTTGACCCTCTTTCTCTGATCTCCCTTCTCTAGGCTTTGTTCTTGCCCCAGACAGTGGCCACATGATGCAGCTCCTGGCTCCGAGCATGGAGCTCTTTCAGGTAATGCACTTTATGAGCAATCTGATGGCCTTGCCCAGGTTTCCAGCTGTAATCGGGCCATGTCACCAATTTGAGTCATATCAGCTGCTGTTAAGTCAGCGTGCTCAAAAAAGGGTAAAAAGTCAGGAGAGGGGAATGGCAGGATCTCTTCATGGTGACAATCTTATCTGTCTGAAATTGTAAATGCCCTGGGATGATTCTCTTGTTCCTCCCCACACCCCCAACGGCCCGCTCGGTGTTTTGCTGAGAAGCAACCTAAGAAGAGAAACTGATGGTCTGTTTCAAAAGAGATGCTTTTTCCAAGCCACTAGCCTTCATTTTTAAATGTATGCAAGTGTAAAATGTCATGGCTTTTCTTCTGGCTTTATCTAGCAGCGGGAGACCATTATCTACTGACACTACCTGTTAAATAAGTGCAAACTACTTGTAACTGCAGCATTGTATGTGCCTGGGGAATTTATGTAAGCCTGAGCTGATGGCAGAGATGGACTTCAGAAAAAAACCCTAGAACACCTTAAAGAGGCAGAGCTGATTAATCAAATCATGTCTTCATCTGAAAATGTTGTACATGTCACTGACACAAATAACCTCTGAGATGATGATTGAAAGAGGATTCACGGGGAAAATATTCTCCCCTATCATTTTGTTAACTTTGTGCATTTGACAGCACATCACTGTGTCTAGACAGTTTCACGGGTAGGCTGACAATCAGCTGTCTGGCACTGACACGTGGTAGGTGAGATGCTACATACGCTTTTCCTTCGGATCGACTAGAGGAGAAATAACAGGAACATCAGCTGAAGGATGAGAAGATAGCAGCCAGGAATGGATAATCAGAAAGAAGCCCAAGCACACGGGCTGTCATTTCTCTGAGCATTACCAGGAGGGGACAATTCATTCCGGGAGCATCAGAGCTGCCAGTGCCCATCAGCAGAGTCATTAGTGTTTGTGCTGGGCATTTTTCTTGGGGGCAGAACGACTCCTGGACTCAAAGCCTGCTCCAGGCATGTCTCTGTTGTGTGTCTTAAGAGTGGACAGAGTTCAGACTGACATTCCCCAACTCTCTTCCTCCCCAGACAGTGTAGTCACCTGTAATGCCGAGTTTGATGCATTGCAAAATTCACCCAGGACCTGGGTAAGCAGCCCGCCCTGAACTCTGTGTTGCTCTGGTTATGGCACTTGCAAACCCTGAGCTATTGAGTTCAATCAAAAGGTTTTCAGCTCTGGTCAAATTATAGACACATCCTGGAAAGGGTTTTCCAGACAATTCTTCTGTTGCCTTTAACTTCAACAGGGCTTTTTTTCTCACTGGTGGGCCAGAGGCAAGCTCAGCTTCATACACAAAATTTAACAGCAGTAATTGCACCCAATTCAAGGCCCTTCAGGGCTTTGCATTGTGATAAAGTCACCCATCAGAACCAGTCTGGGCTTCACAGGGCCAAAACTGTCAGCCTCTGCCCTGCAAAAGCACAAGCATCTATCACCTGTGTTAGCTAAGGAGAAGCCTATGGTTACACTCAACACGATGAAGGTCAAAACTACACACAGAGGGCAGCTGGGTCCTCGAGTTTAAAAATAACTGCCCAAACTTGCCTTAAATCCCCACCATCAGATGTAGCTTTTAAGTTTGATTGAGGCATTTGCATTTGTTCTGCAAAGGAAGACACAATGTCCTTGGAACATCTCTAATGTCATGTCTTGCCAGTGCTTGAGGTGCAAACTGCTTTTTTTTTTTTTTTTTTTTTTTTGGGTGGTGCAGGGGTTGCTTTAATCTTCAAGCCAGTGGACAGGGAGCAAGACATTGCTTCTGAGGGAAGTTACTGTTTGTCTTCACTTGCTGCAGATTACAAATTGCTGCAGATTACTCTTTCTGTAGACTTGGAAAGCAATTTATCTTAGAATGAACACATACAACAGTATTACTGGATATTAGCCTCTCTCATTTGTTTCTTGCTCTTTGCAGACCACTGCTTCTATTTCAGTTGCTGCTTCTATTTATTTGTACATGGTGTGCATCTTTGATGTTTTCTAGGGCTTTCCTCTTTCGTAGCTCTTTCTTGCCCTGTTCCTTGCTGTGACATCTATCAACAGGCTGATTAAGTTCTGAATCTGACTTTTGCAGCCTATGTGCTGTGTTTTCCTTATCTCTGGTGCTTAAAACTATATGATCTGTAATATGTTTGCCTGCAGTTGTGTCAAACCTGCATGAAGAAGCTAACTGAGCTAGACTGCATTTTCAGCTTTTGTTTGGTCACATCTATCAGAAGACATACCTCTCTATTTCCATTTTCACTAGCAATACTACCCTAAAGCATTTAAGATCTCATTATTGTCTGACCTTTCTTCACCTGTAAATGCTAAGGTCTGAAAAATCAGAAGCTTGCCTTGCCTGTGGCTGTAAGCTAGGAGTCTTTTCCTACTGCCATGTTTCATAAATATTGACAAATTACTTTTATAGACCAATCTGCACAGTGCAGTAAATGTAGTCACTCAGATGGGTGGTTTTAAGACAGCTGTCTCAAGGAATCAAGGCTGCACATCTCAACTTTAAGAGCAGGGACTGCGTTTTGGGAAGCAGTGACTTTAAGAAGGATTTACAGGTCACTGTTGAAAACACTGTGAGTATATATTCCCTTTTTACATAGTAGCTGAGAGGAAATGGGGCCTCTGAATGCATAAATAGAAGGCAACTGAATAAAGGCAGAGAAGTGTTCCAACACTGTAACTGTATTAAAGCACTGTTGATGGTTTCAGTGTCCATACTTCAAAAAGGAAGTTGAAAAGATGATTTGGGATAAACATGGAGGTTTGGAAACTCTCCTTGCAGAGAAAGCCGAAAGAAATGCAGTTTAGTTTGTTTATTTAAGCACAACACAGAGGGGCAATTCACTCCCAGTTGCCAAATACACATACGCAATAAAGATTTCTATGTAAAGACATGGGTCTAGCAAAACAAAACCAACAAAAAGGTATAATGAGATCTAATGGCATGAAGATGAAGTTGAACAGATCTCTTACAGATAAGAGAGAAAGGCTCACATTTTCACCACACCAGCTCACCAGGCATTCGGTGCATCTCTCCCACCATAGGTTTGTAATTGGAGTCAAGCTGCCTTTTCCCTGGCCGACATGCAATAGCTCAGAGCTGCAAATGTTACAGGCTCAAAGAAGGATTCTGTGGGGGAAAGTTTTTGGCCTTTGAAATTAATTACATAGAGTAGATGTTTGTAATAAATTTGACGACTCTAGTAAAATGCTGATTTTTTTAACCTCTCAGTGCCTCAAATCCTGCAGCCACAACATGGCATCAGGACAATATCCTCCCAAATACTGGTGAGAAGCCCACCTGTATTGTCACAAAGGCATTTTCTAAGTACAACAGGGCAACCCTTACTTTTGCCAAGAGTCGATTTTCCTTTGCTGAGAGAGGACATCTGCCCAGCACCAGCTTCTTGCACCAGCTTGATCCTAAACTGGGGGAAGACAAAATCAGCTGACTTTTACACCAAGAAGAGGCAGGGATAAATCCTCGCGTTCTTTCCAGCATTCTCTGTAAACACAATGGCTGTCACAGTGTCACGCCAAGGCTGTCCAATGCAAAAAGCTCCTTCTTGTGTCACCCCAGTCGAAGAAATCAGCCTGCCTTCCTGGTAATGTTGGAGTGCCAGGGATGGAGGCTCTAACACAGACTTCCCTGTGGATTACACAGAAATAGCTATCAGTTAGCTTCAAGCGTTGTTAGAAGGATAGAGATTTTTTGCATCAGCTATTCATCACGATAAAATGCCAAGAGCTGAAATAAACAACATGACAGTTTTGTAACGATAAAGTCCCGGTATATTTTTAAAGCCTAATTTTTTATTATGGCAGCATTTTTATTTGGTGATATCTTCACCTGCATAACAGTAATATATGTTTTATATCTCTAAATAAAACCAAGCAAGAAAGGATTTTTCAGGTTCTTTGAATTCTTGCTTTATTTGTTCTGTCCGTCAGAATAACAGTAACTTTTAAAATCATATTGTTGTAAGTCACTAGTTTTTGAAAGCACAAAGAGAATGTTCAAAATCTGTAACTAAAGCTTTGCAAGACCAATAATAGCATAAAGAAAACTTTTACCTCAAAGGATCCTAAGCACTTCTTCAGCTAATACAGACAATATATACAGAGATCACTTCCAATTCGGCTACCAATCTTGCACAGATGGTGTAGAAAACTGGGGTAAATCTCATTGAGACTAATCTATACAAACATATGCTTAATTAGCATAGTGCATCTTACACAGTGTAAAACAGAAACAGACTGTATTGCAATAACTGATCACAGCATAAATTGGTTTATTTTGATCCTTCCTAGGGAGGCACAAACTATTTTTTTTTTATTTTGCAGATTTCACTGTAATGAATTAGTTTCAGCTTGCTGAAAAAAAGCAAACAGAAAAAGGAAATAAGGTGATAGAAAAATTATTCATATCAAGGTTTGCATTTATGCTGAATTTTGTTCCTACGACTGATCCCACCGCCTTCAGATGGCTTACTCACTGCATAGATTTAAACACGTACACAAATCCTTGCTGGACCGAGGCCTACCATTAATTCAGAAACAACGCTATTGTCCCCAGGCCTACTCACAAACTACACTTGTTTATTTAAGTCAATAAAGATATACTTGTGTAAATCTCTTTGTAAACAAGGCTATTTCATTTTAGTGATGGCTTATTTGGGGTTAGCATAAATGTGTTTCTAATCAACTAATCCAAAAGAAAGGATGCAGGCAGATGAATTGGGCAGTATTTGGAGTAATAAGAAAGGACAGAGAGAGAGCCTGACGAACAACAGAAATGCTGACAACATAAATTTTTCTAATCTATAAAAATCAGGAAAACAGATGAAGGAAAAGCCACTTTCAGTGACTACTGACAACTGAAAGCAGACGTCCCATAGCTAGCAGTGAGTGGAGGGGCTATGTCCAAGTGGACTCCCAGGGAGCTCACACGAGGAGCCCCTGCCCCTCTCGAGCTCAGGAGGGAGCAGTGAGGTGCGGCTGGACCTGTGGCAGGTCCTGCAAAAGCATCTCGGACGCTCGGCAGCCTGCTTAACTGCAACCTCCACTGCCAGCCAGGCACAATCAAAAACCATTCCCAGTTCAAGCAGTGTGAGACATCACTGTTCCTCGGCGCTGGCTGACCACACCTAAACTTAGGCGTAAAACTGCGGCTTTGATGTCAGGGGGCTAGTATGAAATTGAGTTCACCGAGCTTATTATATCCATGATTGCATCTGAGCTACCAAGCTCCTCAGATGGACCCAGGTCTTCGGGATTTTCCTGTTGTGAGATCTTACTGCCCGATTGCACGAATGTTCCTGATCCATTTCAGCACAAAGTCAAGCAATTTAATGCAGCAACGGAATTCAAAATTCAAGCGTTTGACTATGCCAAAGCTGTCTCTCCCAGCTCGCTCTGCTTTTGGTTACTCAGGGCAACTGGGTTTATGTGCAAATAGACACTAGGAATTAAGATAAGGTAGTTAAATCATTTACTCCTCAGAATTATACAGTGTAAATGAAGAATGTGAGCAGATATTTAGATATTCTTATGCTATGTATTACTTACAGGAGATGTCGCTTACAAGGATTACTGTCTAACTCCCTTCCATCTGATAAACGTAATGTACTTTGTAACACAAACACTAACCAGTTTGTACTAGGATGGGTCAGAAAGGCATATCTTCGCTTTTCGTGCATTATTTTGAATACTAGTTATTTCTTAAGTCCACTTTGACAAGGGTATAGGACAGACACAGTAGCTTTACATCAAAAGCTGTCAATTCTTTTTGCACTGTGGGACCATTTCCTTTCCATTTTTTTGCTTTGCTTTGAAATCTCCTAACAGCCCAGTCTGAAATGACAGTGATTTATGTAATACTGGAAACATACTTCTGCATTTCAGAAGAAGTAGTGTACAGATTTGAGTTTCAACATTTCAGAGGAAACTCAATACTGGAAAGATAAATAGAAGAGCAGAAATATGAAATGCCTTTTTATGTATTTTGCTGTTACTCCCAGCCTTCAGTCACAGTGTTTTTTAAAGTTTGAGGAGTACTTGGCCCTTTGCACAAATTTAATCTACTACATGATGGTATGACTGAGTAGAAGTTTCTATTTATTTTGGAAATTTTATGCCTTGTGCAACAGCCTTCTTTTCATTTATGATATTGAAGCTCTCCTCCAGTCACTTTAATGTAACGCCTGTTTGGCCAGTACTCCAGCAGTTAGTTGTCTAGAAAATCAACCGACATGCTGCTCATTATGTGATGGGAAAAGCAAAGTGGAGTTTCCTCTTTAACCTTCTTCAGGCTGGCACACGAAGTGATACAGCATGAAGCTGCTTACAAACTTCATGAGATATAAGGAGAAGAGGTTTAAGCCTGTATTTAACACTCTGAGGCTGAGAGAGATATGATCTCAATCTCAGAGATTTTTCATGCTGTTACCTACAAGGGGGGAAGTTTTTCCAAGTGTTGGACTGTTTGCCCCTGTGGCAGGCACTCCTGCAATGAGATGGAAAGGCTGCTTTCATGCCATTTGGCCATGAAGTAATGTGGCATGAAAAGGAATCTGTCCCTTTCATAGTTTCCAGACCCAGCTTCTCTGTGCACCATTCTTTCATAATCTTTTGCAGATTTGTGGAAGATGAAAGTAAGTTTAGAGAAGAAATAACATGCTCAAATGGCATTTACAGTAAGCAGGGAAGAAGCACTGCAGTCACTAATGTAAGAGACAAAGCACTTACTGAAGTATATGCTAGTGCTTCAACAGAACAAGCTACGCAATCTGCGACCATTTAGCAGTGGTTCTCCATGGATTTATGGTCATTTTTGTCATACATTATTTCCTGTCTTGAATGTCCTGGCTCACCTTTTTTATATTGGAACTCTGTTCAAAGCTCTTCCTTTTTCTTTTCTTTTTTTTTCTTTTCTTTTTTTTTTTTTTTCTTTTCCAGTTTAACAGATCATTTTGACATGTGGGTAATAATGACCTCAACACAAAAACTATCTACTCTGCCTCCAAGCCTTGCCTTCCTGGCATTGCACTTCACACTTGTCTCTACCTTCACATAGTGATATCTGATAGTGTCAGGTCATTTAGAAATCCTAGGTGTCTTTGAAGTTATCTGATATTGGTGGTGTATTTCTTTTACCTCTTAGGGATCTGGGCACAGCCTTTGGGAAGTCAACATGTATTCTCTGTGGCATAGCGCAGCCAGCTGCTATTTCATCATGTTTTCTTTAGATCTTAGATTATTTCCCTTGTTCTTTCTAGCAGACAGGTGGCTGTGAAATACCACTGTGCTTTTCCTGTCTCTCTGTACAATAAAGCCATTTTGAGGATGTTGATCCCTCTGACCCATGTTAGCATACCTTGTGAGAGATGCTGATGCTCAGATTCAAACCCAAATGGGACTGTCAACCACCCCTACCCAACCGCTAACATCCAAAATGTGCTGAGCTATGCGGTTTAGTTAATAAGGCCTAGCAATATCCAGCTTTGGTATCAGGGACTGAGTTTTGCTGCTTGTTTTAACAAATGAAGTATTATTTCTGCAGTTGCAGGTGTGTGGCTAGGAGCCCTTTCTAGGCCAATATTAAAGCTGCAGACACACACTGCCTGGCTTCTCTGTGGCAGCCACGCTTCTCAGGTAACTTCTGGGCTCTGTGGTTTGCAGCCCTGATGCTGCTTCCTCCATTTGCTTTATTTCTACTGCTGCTTGCAGTTTCCTTTCCTAAAGAAAGGAGGTTTATGCAAATGTTGGGTTTTTTGTGTTCGGACTCTCCCGCTATAAGCTTGTCAACCTTCTGACCTATTTCAATCAAGCCTAACAGAGATACAGAACTTTTGGAAATACAAGGTCTGTCAAGTTTCAGGGCAAACAGGGGCTGCATTAGAAAAGAAAAACCTTGTTAGTGAGAAGAGAGTGCCGGGGAGAAAGGCAGAGAGAGCTCAGCCCTTATCAGCACTGTTTGGCTTCCTTCGCAGTAAAGAAATGGTGGGCGGCTGGCCAACCGGTGCGCACATAGCCCTGAACCAGCCATAACGTGCTGCTCTGTGCCCAGACGGCAAGGCAGTAAAAGTAGGCTGGGGACATGGAGGGGAGCTTTGGATATATCAGAAGTCAGCCTCACAGATAGAAAAGGAGAGGGGGCTGTGGATTTATTGCAGCAAAGAAGTGAAGGGAACACCTGACACAGATCCACAGAAAAAATTGAGCTTAATTAATTTCTGTCCATAGAAAAAAAAAATCCTCTCTGAATGCAGTGAAACCTCCACAAAGCAAGTGCTGTGCTGGCTGAATAGCCTGTATCTGTTTGCAGGTACAACATGCCTGGAACACCTCTTTATCTTTCAAAAACATGACGGTAATCTGTTAGCAGCTCTGCATTGTCTGCAGCATGTGTCTTATCCATTTTACTTTTGTGTTTATTTCATGACCAGCCTGAATCTCAAACTGATGGCACTGGGGGAAAAAATACAAGAACAAGCCTGAATAAGCTACATGTCTGCTTCCAGCTGGGAAAATTCAAGCACAGACAAGGCAAGAGGGAGATTTCTGTGAATCCGCATCTATCATTCTGTCAGAAGGGCTAAATGATGGGAGGGGTGCCTCACCTGGCTCCTGAGAATACCAAGCCTGTTGAGATGGGACACGTGCCCAAGATGCTGAATCATAACACCTACGTCACCGGTGCAGAAACTGTTTCAGTCTGGAAGAAGAGCGTATCTCTGGAAAGCAAGCTGGTATGTTGGTGAGATGTGACCTCACATGTCATAGAAGTAGCTTGGCAGTCAAGATATACGGAGTGGGGAATAAGGAAAAGAATCAAAAAGTGGAAGCGGAAAAACAGAGTATCTCCAACAGATGTACAGCAAACCAGGAACAGGCCTTTTCACCCAAAGAAATGCCGTTAAACTCCCATCTTGTGGCTTCCCACTTGTGCATCAGAACCTGCAGCGGCAGCACCACAAGGAGCTCTGCAGGCAAAGCAGCCATGAGTTTCGTAGCCAAGAGGTCCCTGGCCGCCCAGTTGTGGGCAACTGGCTCTGATTTACTTGTGGTGAGCCTGGGCATTTACCTCGGTGCAGGAATTTGGTTATATTATTACACCATTACCACACCACAGGTGGTTAAAGCTGCACAGTCTACTGAAGGCAGTTGCTAGAAGAAAAAAAGCCAAACCAACAGGAGGGGGAAATTGTTCTCTGGAAGAGGCGCTGGGTGTGAGGGGGCAGCCCCCAGCAGGCAGGGGGAGGCCAGGCAGCCTACAGGGCAGCCTTCCCTCAGCCTCACACCTCAGGGGCCACCAGGATGGCAGCAGCTCCTCAGGACCCGTCCTGGAGCTGTTGTGCCATCACAGGAGATGGAGCCTTGGGCAGTTTAACTCTGGCTCAGGCTGAGATCAGAGAAGCAGGGCCATGCTGACCGCACTAGGGCTGTGGGGACACAGCGGCCTTGTGTCCCCTGAGGGGCCACCATGGCCTGAGGGAAGGGGCTTCACCCTTTGCCCAAGGAGCATTTAAACTTTGATTTAGTTACGCTTTATTGGCTGCTCGAGGACAGCAGGCGGCGGTATATCCTCGCCGGACCCGCCACAGTGCCTGAGGTAATTTCTGGCGGGAAGGAGCGCACTACTTTTTCTCAGCTCCCACCCGGGACCAGCGCGGAAGGCTACGGCAGTCGTCAGCTGTGAGCGCTCACATTGCCAGTGCGGCTGCGCACCTGCGGGTCACTCAAACCTCCGCTCCGCGTCGCCTTTCCCGATCAACCGCCCCTAGCGGGCGTGTGGAGCCAGGAGTGACAGCCGGCGCGGCTAATGAGCGGCGCCGCCCCGCCCCCGCCGCGCGGGGCACGCAGCACCACCCACCCGGCTTCGGCTCCTTTCGCCTCCCGTCTTTTTTTTTATTTTTCTCGCTGTATTTTTTTTTTCCGCCGCCGGCAGTCGATTGGTGGCTCAATCCGCCAATCGACGGCTCGGGCCGGGCCTCGGCTCCCGTTACCCAATCCTCACCCGACGTTTCTGCAGTGACGGGGGGCCGAGCCAATGTGCCGTCTTCCCACCCACTGCCGGGGGCGGGCAGAATGGGAGCCAATGGGCGCGGGGAGGGCGGGCGCGCAGGGGAAGGCAGCGCTGAGGGAGGAGAGCGGCCGCGCAGCTCGCTGAGGAAGAGGTCGGTCCTGGGGCGGTTTCGGCGGGCGGCCCGGCCGCGCCGCGGGAGGGGAGCACAGGGTGGCCGCTCCTCGGGAAGGGGCGCCCCGCCGGCTGTGTACGGGCTGGGGGGGGCGGGACGGGCCTGGTCCCGGCGGGGGACGGGGGCGCCTCCCCACGCCCTCCTCCCCCTTTGTTGTGGGACGCGGCCGGCGCTGAGGGCGGTGGGCGGCCTCGGTGGGCCCCGGCGGCTTCCCGGGGCTGGGGGGCCGCCTGTGCCGGCGGGGGGGAACGGCCGCGTGGGGCGGGGGGCGGCTCCTGCCGGCCGGTCGCTGGGGCTGCGGGAGGGGAAGCGGGGTTGGGGGGAGGGAGATCGCTGTCACACCCCCCACCCGCCCTCCACGCGCCGCAGTAGCCCCTGACGCGGGGCGGGTAGGGCTGGGAAGGGCCGGCTTGTGCTCTCCGGCCTGTGTATGGGGGGTGACGGGAGGGGGGGACACCCACAAAAGTTCTGCCTCTCCTTCCTGTCCCCCTCCCTCTCTGCCCGGTCTTTTTTTTCTTGCAGAGATTAGGAGTGCAAAACTTCGTGCCGGGGTGGTGGAGAAAGTTAGGAGCAAGTTGCACAGGAGTGTTTAGGATTGCAAGTCTTTGCTTCAGCCAGTGCCCTTTTGTCTGTTCCTCTCCTAGTCCAGAGCCATGGATGTGAAATGCACACTGCCTACACCAGAAATGCGAATTGAGATCAGTGGTTTTCTTCATGGCATTAGTTTTAATGCTGTAGCTATCAATGCATTGTAAGATGTAAACAATCTGTTCAGTGTTTCATCTACCTAGATAAGCACAGGGGAGAAGCTGTGTTGTTATAATAGCAAGTAGTTGGTGTTACTGCACAGTTGTCGAGCTCCTATTTGTAAATTTTTGTGGGGAGTGGAGAGGAAGAGAAGAAGTGTGACACAGTATGGTCTTTCAGTCTTCACTCAGGGGAAATAAAAGGAGAAAAAAAAAAGTGGATGAGTGAAGAGCCCTTGTGATAGTCTTGGAGAGCTGTTGAATTGAACAGCTGGGATTCAGACTGCAGCCTAGTCTCATGTCTTTTTTGTTGTCCGCCACAGTTTTTTGACTAAAAAAATCCCCAACACATGTATGTTGTGTTCTTTTCAAATACTTTAGAAACAAGTGGATGGCATGAAGAAAAAGTTGTTTGCTGGATTTACCAGACAAGTATTTCTGAAAATGCTGCTAGCAAATGCTGCAACCTGTATATATTGCTTGTAGAGCTCATGTTATCACAGTTCATGGTTATAAACGAGACAGATTCCATCTGTAGCAAGAAGTTTATAATGACAGCTTATTAGGAGACCGCACATAACAGCAGGTTTGCCTGTTCTTAAGTGTTCCTCTCTTAGCCTGGAGAGCTGTACTTTCAGACTGATTCATGACATTATTTCTGTGGGGGCTGGACTCTGCAGTGAGAGACTGATTAGTCTTTGCTCTGTTCTCCGGGGGAGGGGGGAACCCACCCTCTTGTTGTTGTTAAGGTGAAAGACTTCTCTTAGCAGAACAGGGTTGCTGTTCAGACTTTCCTATGCTTTATCACCGTGTTGGAGTTCTGCATGGTGCGTGAGTAGATTATTTGTGTGTTTGTTCCGAGTTGTAGCTTTAAAACTTGCAGTGTTTACAAACTAGTGAATGGGGGTGTGTGTAAGAATGTAAGTAAAGAGAATTTTGAAGTCCCTTCCCCCCATTTGCTTAGCACTATCATGATGAAAGGTAGTGTTAGTTACAAATCCCTTTAAAAAGAGTAAGGGGAAGATCTCATTTAAGGTGATTTAAACTTAATTCAAATATGAGTCTAAGCACATATTTAACAATATATTGGGATGTTTAATAGAGTAACCTGGCAGTTGATTGTTGTTCTGCAGTTGTGTGGCTCAGACTAGGACTGCACTGACAGTCAGAGAAGCGAACAAAAGTGTTTGAAGATCCAGTTTTCTTTATGAAAGAAGCTGGGCGGGTGTAATGTAATCTTGGAGAAGAATTTGTCAACTTTCCTGAGGTTCTGTTTGATGATAAAAAGAAGAATGCAATTGAAAAAAATGAGGTTAAAAAAATTGGTCTCTTAACTGATCTGTTCTTTTCCTCCACACAGAATCTAGATTCACAAAATCAGACAAGCTTGAATTACACAGGGAATCTCCAAATGAAAGGCCCTCCTGGGTCCTCCCATCTTCCTGTTCCACTTGATCTTTCAGAAGTGTTGAGCACCAGTTGATATAATTGAGTTTATTAGAGCTCAAAAAAAATCTGCTACTAAGAGGAACCTTAAAAAAACAAAACTTTTTTCCATCTCTCTAATCCATTTCCCACAAGTACTGGGAGAACAGGCTTTGTAGTAGGTTCTGGATAACAATGAATCTGAGCTCTGCTTGAGACTGAAGAGAATTCCTAAGTTTTATTTATATAGAGTACGCAAAGTTTTAATTATTATGAAAAATATTCTAGTGTTTTCAAATTTATTCAATGCTGCCTTAATGGTTGTGCATGTAAATGCCCTGTAATTGAAAGCATCCATTTATGGGCCTGACTTGCTAAGTGAGCTGTAAATTCTGCTTTTCAGATTGGATTTAATGACTTTTATCATAAAGCCATAAACTGGTTGTGAACTGTGCCGAGAGACAAACAATACCTAAGCTTACTTTGCCAAAATATTTGTAATTGTTGATTTGTTAAACTGAATTGCTGCAGGTCATGCGATGGGATTAGTTTTTTGTAATAGAATGGAGAGTACAGGCAGCCCTATGTTCAATACTCTCTGGGCTAGAAGAAATTGGCTACTGCAGAAAACCTTCCTAAACATTGCTCCACTTCTAGCAGAGAAACTGCATTACAAATAGTAAGGCTTTGTTCCTGATGAATTTTTATTATGATGATGCGTCTTTGATGGCCATAGTGTGAAGTAAGACCAAGAAGAGACTGCGAGGGAGAAGTTCCTGAGTCTCCTATCAGTTTAGTCTGGGGCTCGAGCTAGATTTAATTACAATGGAGCAATATGAGCTTACCGTCAGACAATCTGGTGCAGCATCAGCTCTGCTTATCAAGGAGCTGTGGGGGCTGGCCTGTTTGAAGAACATTTAACTTTAGGCCTGTATTGAAAATGAACTTGCAATAACTACTTGTAAATGCAATTGTTTGTGGCTTAACAAAGTGGAGAAGCTGCTGAGCCGTACAAGTAAAAGTAAGAAGGTACCTCATAACCAGTACTGTGACTGTTCCTGTCAAATTTAGCCCAGTATTTATTTTCTAAAGTGACAAAACTGTTATTTGTTACATATGGAAAACTAGTCAAAACAGATGAGGTGAGAAGAACTTAAAAGTGCTGTGGTTTGGAGTGGTTATTTGGTGCTTTTGTGGAGCTATTAAGGCCTTTTAGTTTTAAGGAGCAGTACTGTGAGGTTGTTCATAATAGTAAGTGGAAGAAGTTTCGTGCTTTGCAGAGACAGGTGGATTGGCCGACTGCAGTTGTAGTAATTTTCCTCTTTTGCAATTCTAGGAGAGTTGCTAAAATACGTTGTTCCTATTAGTAGCTTAATCGAAGGTCAGCAAAATTACTCTCTCTTCTTTTTCATGTCTCCAGTTGCATGCCATTTTAGTGTACTATGAATGCCTGTGTGCTAATTTTCTAATAGGACTATAGCTTTTCATTACTACATTTGTCTGTAATTTGCAGCAGTCCTTAGTAATTGAAGAAAAACCCAGCTTCTGAAGCTTTCATAACAATATGATCGTGCTTAATTTAGTCCTGGGTATGAGAAATATGAGTTTTCTCATTTGATTCATTATCAAACTTCACAAAGTGAGTGAGAGGGAAAAAGTGTACTTTCAAAGTGGGTGGGTAATTGTTTTCAGTGAGCTATATAAAGATACTACTGTTATGCAGTTTCAAGATGCATTGCAATACCAGATAATAATAAACTTAATTAATGTGTAAATTGAGTCTCTATGTAGGCATGTTTCAAATTCTCATTCTAAAGCTGACCCAGAGGAAGAATTTTCTTTGCTTCTGCTCCCTCCCCCATGGATCACAAGCAACCTGCCTTGAACTTCATCAGCTCATGTCAAAGCTGAACCAGGACCTTGGCTTTACTTCTTGGAGCTTTGGCCTGTGAGCTGGCCAGATGGAGCTGTGGGCCAGATGGAGCCCCTTGGGAGGGAGCTTGTTAGAGTCACTCCCCACTGCTGGCCTAATTGGCTGAAAAGCTGAACTGGGAGGTGGATCTGAGGGCATTGCTCAGTAGGGCTGGATTCCCCTTCCCCCAACTCTCCACCCCCACCTTCCCCAAAGCAAAAAATCTTAAAACACTCCAAGAACAGTAAGGGAATATCTGAAGCTGTCCTACTCTGACCTGAATATGAGGAGAGAGGGATAGGCACCATCTCACTTTCTCATGTGCTTCTTCTTCAGAAAAGTATGTATGTGGCAGTAGGTTTGAGCTTCTCCAGTATGACAAAACAAGGTGTCTCATATGCATTTGTAGGGGAAGAAAGAATTAGCCCTCCTGGAACCTCAAAAGGCAGTTTTTTGAGGGGTTGCAGGTGCAGTAGAAGTAGTGAAATGTCTTCTCGTGTCTGTTCCACTGAGTGATTTAACTAGAGTGTATTCTATCTGAAAGGGAAAAGACTGGCTTTGATTTTCATTTGAGCTTCATAGAGACTTCAGGTTTCCTGCAAGTTGAGGTTATTAATGTTGGGGAGAACTTTCTCAGATTCTGCTGAGAATAAACTATCTCCTTGTTTGGAACTACACAGGCTAAAGGATCCAGAAGCAGGTCATAAATTAGGTTTGTTTTGCTTCTGTTCAATGCAAGATTAAATACTTATTCTATCGTTTCTCTTAAGTCTTAATGACTTTGGCTTAATGTAGGAGGCATATGCAGTACTGCATAAGCTATGCCCTTTAGAACTTCAACTCTCAGTATTCTTTAACGTAACATAAGGTCTTGATGCTGCCTTAAATAGTCTCTGCTTCAATTAATGATGCCTTATTGTGAGGCCGGTACTATCACAGGGGCACGTGTGGAGGCAAAGCGTGGATAGTCTCTCATCTTCTAAAAGATTTGAAACATTATGCATTTGGTGAAATTGATAAAGAATCTTGTCCAAATTCCAGGATTAATGAAAAAAACATCGCCTTTTAAAATATCACAAAAATGGGAATAAAATAGGGAGGCAATGAGCTTGTAGACTTTCTCTCAAATACCACAAATTATTTTCCTCGATCGTCTTTCCTCAGGAGCTTAACTTCTGTCCTCTTTATTCCAGAAGAGCTCTTGCAAATGAAATTCCTCTAAGCCAGAATACTTCTAGTAAAACCATGAGAGATCAGATTTCTTTATTTCAAGTTTAAGATGAATAAGCAGACTGATATGAAATATGTTGCATAAGGCTTTAGAATAAATTAGCCAGAAATCACTTGATATTTTTGGTAGCACCACTGTGTTTATAGTATGTTCCAGACACTCAGCAAAGGAAAATTTCCCTTGAAGATTTCAGTCTGCTAGCATGTTACCCTTAACGTTTTCTTCATTTCTGTGCTTAGTTATTGCTGGGATCTTGGGCTTAATATTTAATACTTGTTCCAGAGAACCACAGTAGAATGGAATAATAGCAGACATGACTCAAACTGTGACTTTAAAAGTTGCCAACTATGACACTGTTTGACCAGCTATAGAAACATGTGTGCATCAGGAAGCAGAGATACAGTACGGGGGCAGAGATGAATCAAATACCACCAAAATTAGGCAATTTGTGAATTTTCCAGTGTTAATCTGTTGGGAATAACAGCACGTGCACCCTGTGTTCCATCAGTCTAAAGAAACACTCGTACCTCTCTGGGCAACAGTGAGTACTCCTTGAGTGTTCAGAGCTGCAGTTTTAAGGCACAATCCAGAGAAAGTGGAAGGGGATAAAACAGTGGAAGTCTTCTGCTATGTATTGCACTGCTGCCTTGATAGTAATGGTTCAGCTACAGTTGAGCTCAGAAGGTGGTCTTGAAAATCTCCCTGCAATTACTTACAGAGTCTCAGGATGTTGCTGTGTGGTAGTGAAAATCGGGAATAGTACACAGGAAGAAAAAATATCAGATTTGGGCTATGGTGTTGGGGCTCAATAGAAGAGGGTGAGTAAAGGAGAGACAGCACAAAGAATAAGCGATGGCAAAGCATGCTTAAGGTCCTTAAAAACAAAGACCATAAATGAGTACTTAGTCTTTGGAGATGATTGGAGATGATAGACTACAAGGAAATTACAAAAACTGTTGCATGGAAGAAGAGGCATTACATACTTAGTGTGTACTTAACCTGTGGCCATTTTAGTAATGTGGAAATGTTTCTTGCAGTGTTGGCAAAGATTGTTTTCCGGTTGTGTTTAGGGGGGAAAAAGCATTTTATCATTTTTTTTTGTGGATGGAGAAAGTGTACAAGGAAAAAGATCAGAGGACTATTTTTAGCAGGAGGCTAGTGTCAACAGTGACAGGGTGTGAGAGAACAATTCTTTAGGAACAAAGATCAGAATTCCTGGTATCAATTTGAAGGCAAAAGTTACAGGTTATGGAATGGGATTTGCTGGTCAAAACTGAGCTGCAACAGTGACTCCTAAACCCATTAGTATAAAGATGGTATCTGAGACTGTCTGAGGTGGATACAGTTAGAATCCAAAGGAAATGTAGGCCTCCTCACTTTTATTTGAGCTGCTGCCAGGTGTTCAGCAGCAGACATATACTGCCTGCCTTCCATCTCCAAATTCCTCATGAGGTGTAGATTTTTGTCTTTGTACTATTTTAATTATAATGTTGAGAGCTTTTAGGATATGACCAAAAAGATACATGGAAAGATAACTGCAGACTGATAAAATTTTTCTGTGGTCTTTAGGTCAGTCCTTATGCAGTATCTTCAAGTACTTGTAATTTAATTGAAGTAGTAAAGCTTTCAGGCTTGGCGTCTGCCCAGGGAAGCTTCCCAAACTGTATGAGCTGCGTTCAGATGCTTGCTTTGTGACAAAAGGCTGATAGCCCTCTATTTGGGGGAGGCATGTGATTCAAATGTACGGAATCCTGAAGCTTGTGGATGAGATAGAATACAAACAGTTCTTCAGCAGAGCTTGCAGTGGTAGAATATGAGGGGCTTTCTGAAACTAGGAAGAGAATAAATTAAAATAGCTAGAAGTACTTCTTTCAACAGTGGGCAGTTACATTCTGGTGCTGTCTGCCACAAGAGGTTGTGGAGGCAGATTCAGAAAGTGGTTAGATGAATTTGTGGACAGCAGGTCCATAAATGGCTGCTAACGAGAATAGGTAGGAATGTAGCCTTCAGTTTCCTGCTTTAACAGTTTAAGATGCTGAAGAATTACGAGGAGAATGAGCTACAAACTGCCAGGATCATGTGCTTTGAGTAGGGTGTCTTTTGCCACCTTTGGAGACATCTAGCCTAGTGCTAGATGCACCACTCTGACCCAGTAGAGTATTTCTTATTAATTTCTTTATTGCTGCTTTTTTCTTGCATAATGTGCATTTATCCAAATTGCTTATAGTTCAACCTAAACATGCCTTGCAATTTGCAGTGCCTCCTCCAGGCTGGGAGCAGAGTGCCACTTCTGCGTAAATTAAGGTAGCTGAAATATTCTCCCGTGAGTACTCATCACAATCAGCTGAAGTATTAAGCTGAATGAAGTCCTGTCCTACTTGTGTCACATTCTCTCTGCTCACCCTTTGAAAGATATGGGGCCACTACTGGAATAACTTAGTGAAATTCCTGCTGATTCTTCTGGCAAATGCCTGACATGGCAAAACAGTAGCTGGAAGGAAGAAGTTAGTTTAAGCCTCACAGACTTTTAGTCTGCAGCTGTGGTGTATGTTGTGTTGTGTGTGGTTTTTTTTTCAATAGCTGCTAAGCTGCAATAATCATTGTAATAAAGGGCTCTTTAAATTGTCCCTTTGCGGTATTTAGGTTGTTTTTTTAAAAAAATAATTTTCACAGGGATAGCAGGTCAGCCTGTGCTTTTTGACAACTTCTACAGAAGCTGGATGAGCCTATGTCTGTAATGGAACTGGTTAAAACTAAGTGTAATAGCTGGAAATTTCTGATTAGTTAGGTCTGTGCTTACAGTCTTGGAAATGGGACAAGAAAGATTGTTTTTTGCATCTGATTATGTCAGCACAGTATGAGTGTTCAAATATAAAGAAAAACTGAAATGTATGGGGTTTCTGAATTCTTCCCTGCTGTAAGACTTAAATGGCTCAGTGTGGATTTGAAGCAGAAAGGAAAGTCTTAGTTAAAAAAAAAAAAAGCACCAGAGAATATAGATAATGATATATAGATCAGTGTTACGTCTTAAGGGAGAGAATACTGCAAAATTGGACACATCATTACAAGTAGTATTGTAAAGCTGAAAAATTAGATAAAAGCTTTGAGAATATTTAGAGAGCCTCGAAGAACAGGCAATTTACCTTGGTAAATGAGACCCCACTGAAGTGTGTTGTATAAGGCAAACAATTAAAGGAGTATGCTGGGGCATTGAAAGGTGTCAAATTTGAAGCCAAAGAACAGGAAATACGTGTATTATGTGTTAGTGAGCTCCAGGAGAATTGGCGTGTGGATAAGTGATGGTAGTTGTACTTGGTTGCCTACATCTGTCAGCATTGAATGTAATGTTCAGATATTACACCATCAATTGCTAGTGTTTAAAATATGATCTTTGAAGCAAAAGAGGCTATCTTCTTTGATTTGGTTGTCTTGAATTTCTTGTGTATGCCTCTGAAGCATTTAATGCTGGCCTTGCTCAAAAGCTGAAGTCTTTTTATAAAGCTCAGTGACTGCCGTTCCCTCTTTCAGAAATCTAGTGTGAGAATTTCTTAGAACAGCAGAGGCCTTACAAGCCTCCTGTTTCATCTCTGGAGCTAACTCAGTCTACTGTATTAGGGGTCTAATGTGTTTCACTCTCAGGTCTGCAGACAGTTCAGAACATGTGGAAAGGGGAGTGTAAGACTGCTTGATTTGGCTTTGCTGCCAAAATAAATGATCTAAATTAAAGTACGTGCCCAGGTTGCATTTCCAGTGCTGCAGTCAACACTAACACCACTGTTGAAGGCTGGGGCTGGAGTCCTGACTCCGCACTCCTGTAACCCAGCTGACATCTGCCTGAGTACTGAGTAGTACCATGTGTGAGCTGCTGCAACTTCTTAGCCTGAAAGAGAACTTGGCAAAAAGAAGTCCAGCTTGATTTTTACTTGTTATCTAGCTGCAGTGTTTGTGGAAAGGTATTAGCACAGGTGCCGAGGCGCTAGTGGTGCCACAGGAAAGAAAGGAAGGAGACCTGGGCTTCCTGTGGCAGGAAGCTGTTGCAATGGCTTGGCTCCCTATGAAGCTGTACCCTGAGTGTCCTGGTCAGGGTTTAATTTGAAAATGCTGGATATTGAGTTTATTTTTCTTGTGTTTGCTGCAGCCAGGGCTCCAGTATGATGCTTTTGCAGTCTGCAAAACTTGCGGTCTGAAATATTTGGGACAATTCTGTAATAATTTAACATTATTGAAAGAATAAAAGTTCTTTTCATATTGTTGTCTTATGTGAAAATGAATGTTTTGACTTTTTACCAGGGCCTCTACTGATAGGATGAGGAGCAATGGTTTTAAACTGAGAGTAGATTTAGATTGTATATAAGGAGGAAACTTTCTACGATGATGGAGGTAAGGCACTGGAACAGGTTGCCCAGAGAAGCTCTGGATGCCCCATCATTACAGGTGTTCAAAGCCAGGTTGGGTGGGGCTTTGAGCAACCTGGTCTGGTGGAAGGTGTCTCTGCCCACGGCAGGGGGCTGGAACTAGATGATCTTTAAGGTCCCTTCTAACCCAAACCATTCTCTGATTCTCTAATTTAGGATAGATTAGTTTGAATGACTTGCATAAAGTTACAGTGTTAATCTTGAGTCCCTGTTAATTGCAACCTCTGTCTCCTCGATCACAGAAAACTGTAGTTGCTTTGGTCTTATTTTTGAGTGCTCTCAGAAGTTGTTTTATGGACATATAATGTAGTTGAAACAAATGTCATTCCAACTGAATCTTCTGTTTTGTGGAAGTTGAAAAGTTATGATTTAAAGTTACCTGTAGAATGTAATGTACCATTTGATGACTTGTTGGTCCTCTCTGAAACTGCAAAGACATGGAAAGGCATAAATTAGCCCTGAATACTGTAGCCTGAAGTATCCCAAATCAACTATGCTGTTTTGCAGATGGAAAGTTTCAGTAAGATGAAGTTGGTGTATTTTGGATAGAAGTGAGGATGTACAGGATGGAGAGGCATGTAAGCTGCCTTGAAAGCTCAAATAGAGTAGCCTGAAGGTAGTGTTAACTCTTAGCTAAAACAAGGTCTTTTTGGCTGACTGAATCAAGTTACACAGCTTGGAAATATGGCAACTTTCTGTACTTCACATATCCAGTTGCTGCCTCAAAATAAGACTGCTTTTGACTTCAATGCCATACTTCTATCCGTATGACCTTTATGTCCTCAAGCAATTTCTAACAGCTGTCTGCCTGAAATAAGATGGTTGATTCGGGGCCTATGTTTTAATACCTAAAACAAGCCTAATAAAAGCTGCAAAAACAAGGTCTTTTTTTCTAAATGGCTATCATTTCTCTTTTAAATGATTTGAAGTGTGAATTGCAGTGAATGCTGAAATAGCCCAAATTTCAGCACCCTTCTAATCTTTCATTTTATATAAACATCCTGATCATGTAGTTGATCCTGAATTAAAGGCTATCAAAATGAAAAGAGACAATTCTACTACTCAGGTGCCTGCAAACTAAGATTTTAAATAGCCTTTAACAAATTTTGAAAGACTTGATTATTTTAAGTACTGCCAGTTGAGAAGACTCGTTATCTGTAGGCTGTTGAACTCTAGATGGAAAGGTGGCAATAATCTTATTATCAAACTTCTGAGTGAATTTCAAATTGGTGTCCCCAGTGGTACAAAAATTGGTAGTTATGTAAAACATGACAAACAAAATGAAAATAGGCTTCTAAAATGGCTGGCTGTTGAAGACTTCTGTCCAACCATAATGACTAAATGACATTCCAAACACAATTTTGCTTGCAAATTAATTTGGAGATGGGCAGAACATACATCTACGTGTATGCAATTTGTCAATCACTTGTGGAAAAATGTAATAAATGATGAAAACAAGCCAGCCTAGGTGCAAACCTAGACTCAAAATTCTGTTTTCTGGAGTTGACTTTATCCAGGAAGGGCTTAAGGAAAAATTAAATGCCTAATCCAACAGTAGCCTTAGTCTGCACTGTTGATGAGTCTGTAGTGAACATGCATTTGAACTTTATCAAACTACTTCTGAATTGTTACTTGACTTGGCTTTAGGATGCAGTGCCCTGTGTCATTTGGTAATGAAAGGTCCTAAGCAAGGTATTTGTCTCATGTGAAAACTCAGTGCTAATGTGTCTGTTTTGGTTTGTGTTTTTAGGGATCAGACGGGAATCTCTTAATTTATTGCTTGCTGGGTGTTCTGTCTGGTGAAAGTCATGTCATCCATATTGCCATTCACTCCACCAGTTGTGAAGAGACTTCTGGGGTGGAAAAAATCTGCTGGTGGCTCTGGAGGGGCTGGTGGTGGTGAGCAGAATGGTCAGGAGGAAAAGTGGTGTGAAAAAGCAGTGAAAAGCTTGGTCAAGAAGCTAAAGAAAACAGGACAGCTGGATGAGCTTGAGAAGGCAATTACCACTCAGAATTGCAATACAAAATGTGTGACAATACCAAGGTAAGTGCTGTTGTGTTTGAAATGTACAACCACTTAAGAAATGACTAAATGGATGTTTAGGCTATCCTGTGAACAAATGACTAAAAAAATCAGTTGCATGCTTTTGATTCTTCAAAAATTCTTTAAAACCTGTTTTGGTTTTATATAGTGCTTGCTTATGAGTGAATCGCATGCTTTAAAGTCACAATTTCTAATAATATCCTTACATTTCAATTTTCATTACTACATAGATTCCAATTTGTGTGTATTCTGGTGGTGCCTAGCATAGCTCTTAGCTTGTAGCACTGCCTGTGCTTTTATTTAATAACCCTGTCTAGAATCAGAGGGGCATACTTGAACCTACACTTCCACTTAAAAAAAAAAAAAAAGATAGTTTTTCCTTGGTCAACACTTCAGTCACTTAATATTTTCAATTGTATCTGGTAGTTTTACTTAGATTGTACAAGCTGCATCAGTTCTCCCTTTTGAAGGGAAGTTTTATTTTTGGAGGCAGGTTGTCTGAAGACCAGTTTATTTATTGTAATTATTATTTGTTACTGGTTAATGAAAGTGTTTTTTATTTAATAACTTTGAGTATTTCTAGAACTGCTCTTCTGCTCCTGACACGTATATACATGTAGGTGAACGACTTGCATTCTACCCTTTTCACTTTCTCAACTTAATTCATAGCAACTGCTGTGCAAGAGGCAAGGGTTGTGTTTGTAAGTATAATGCAGTCTGCTCTTGATTCATGTTGTACAGAAATCCCACAAAGGTGCCTGTGCAAGCCTGTTATGTGTGACATAAGTATCAAATCACTTCACAGGTGTGTGTTTTCTGTAAAAACGTTAAGAGGATCTGGTGGCATAGGAATATTCTGGGCCCTTAGCCCCTTGACACTTAAAATAATTTCTACGAGAGAGAAACTGCATCTAGTTTATGACCTTAATTTCTGTATTAGCACATTCATCCCAGCTACTTTTAAACTTTGTATTAATCATAGTGCAAAATAGATTTGACTGGTGTCAGTAATGATTTCCATATATCCCATGTGTAATAGCTGATAATGGTTTTAGCATTCTCTTCTGGATTTGACACAGGTTTTGGGGAAAACCATGATTATGCACAGAATGAATGACTACTTTAATTCTGTTCTTTTTTCTGTTCACCTTTTGTTTTTAGTGCTTCCCTCTGCTTCTATTTTCTTCCCTAGAGCAGTCCCAAAATTCTCTGGGTTTCCCTTCTGCTTTCTTCCTTTTGCCAGCTGGAAAACAACCAGAAATGAAATATTGCAGCTTTCTTGTCTTTGTGTATCAATAGACTAAGATTGGAACTTGACATGAGATGGCTATGTGTTTAGCAAGTATTTAACACGATGAAGACTAAAGGCTTAATTGGAAGGAGTTGCATATGACAGAAGCTAAATATGCCGTTCAGAGATTCACTTGATATCAAATGTGTATCTAAGTTTTAGAGCTCTTTTAGAAGCTCTTAGAGGGACTTCCTAGAGTTCTCCTGCAGGAGTACTGGAGCAATAAATATTGCTATTTCAGAAGAATAGTTGTCTAAATTTAATTTTGTATAAATTTAATGTATGAAGAGACAAACAGTATGCTAATATATCATTGTTTTCTTAGCCTACTTTGAGTATATCCTCCTGCTTGCATGACCTATTGTTTTAAAGTCGACATAGTAAACTCTTTAAAACAGAATAAAACAGAATCTGTTGTACTCTGTATAACAACCTCCATGTTGTGAATGGACCAGCAGTTCTTGCTGGGCTGTGAGGTGCTGTTCTCATCTATCTTCCAGTCAACTGTAAAAAGGACTGGACCTTGGTGTTACTTTTCTTCACTACCTTAGGAGTAAGCTGGCAGCTAGAGAGCTTTTCAAGTGATGTTGGCTATTATACAAGATTTAATTTTAAACCAAGAAATGGCTTTGGTATTACAGGATGAGATCATATCAGGGTTGCCAGCAGTGCTATACAGATTTCTTGAGTTTCATAGTTGGCTTTTAGACTGTTGATATTATTTCACTTTGACAGCAGTAGTCTGGGTTCCCAAGAAAGAACAAATGTCAACTCAGTACTGTAATGACTTGTGGAGATTCTTGTTCTTGGATTTAGTAAGCTAATGAAACTGCTGCTTGAGACCCGCTTTAATGAATGTCTTAAAGATCTGCAGATCAGCAGGGATAAATAACAAAATGCTGAATTTGAAACTTTTTTTCCTTCCTAGTCAGCAGGAAGCTTGAGGTGCTAAGCTGCTGAGATGCAGTTCTGATGTGACAGCTGGGCTAACTTTCCAAATGTTTGTGTGTGTGTGCATGGGTTTTTTAACTACCTTTAGATTTACTTACACTGTTTAACTCAGTGTAGATATTAAGTATGGGATGCTTCTGTTTGCCACTGTTGCATTATTCCCTCAGCAGAAGTTTCAGTTGTGGTTTTACAAGTTTCTGGTCCCCTTGGAGATTTTCAGAGAGTTTGATTCAGTAGTTTACTATACTTTTTCATCGTTAAAACCTAAAGCAACTGAACACCTACAAGCTTTTTCTCAAAACTGAGACCAGCTTGGACAAAAGTTGAATTAAATTGACTTTTCAGAAATCCATGTATGCTTTGTCATCGGTAGTCGGGCAGCGATTAGCATTGTATTGTTTCTGTGCTGTTCGTCAAGATGCCTATGTACTAAGTGAGGCTGATAGCGTGTGTACTGTGCAAAAGCAGCTCATGGTACTTAACACAACTTCTTACACAGACTAATAAGAGGTTCTGAGAAAGCAGAAGCAAACAGATGGAGTGGATGTTGGCATCGCACAGCAGCAGGGGTGCTTAGCTCTTCATAAGTGGGTCAGTAATCTAGAGCAGAGGCTAAATAAGTACAGAGGTCCTTTTGACACTAGCCCTCTAAGTAATTTGTAGTTATCTTGCTGAATCCTCCCAGCAAGCCAGTGGGATCCTAATCGCATAATCCCTGTGTATCCTGAAACATGTTGGCACGTAAGTTCACTTTTCTAAAATATGTAATGAATTTGGTAGAATTAAAGATCTTGTCTTTATGCACTTCCTTGCAGTTTTGAGACAAATGGGGCACAAGAAGTAGTCGGTGAAGAAACAACACGAACTTCCCTTCATACAAGGCGTCTTCTAATGGAAGTTTCTTCCTTATTGGCATGGATTGTGCTGATGAAATAAATACTTTGTAACTAGTGATAGCTAAACTCCAAGCCTTTAACAAACCAAACTGTGCCATGGAGGGAGTAGTCAACTGACATGTTATCTTATTTACAGAGTTTCCAGTGGTGACAGTACAGCCTATTAGAATCCAAAGTAGGGAAACACAAACCACTCCTTTCAGTGTCCCGGTATTTTGATGTGATCAGCTGTGTGTTTTTTCTGTCTTAAAAAGAGCATAGATATACTTCATGCTCTTTTCTTGCACCTTTTAAAAAAGACTTACCAAAATGCAGTTGCTTTTGTAAAATGCCTGATAATGTACAACTAGTTACAGAGTTTAGTTGTGGCAGGTTTGGGGTAATGTTGACCTGGGCTGTTGTAGCTCCTATGTTTTCAAAATTTAAAGAAAAGCTAGGGGAAGGGAAGCAGAACTGCGTCCTTCCTGAGCTGTAACTAGATACATCTGTAGTACATGCTGAATTCTGCTTCCATGCCAACATTTGGGTAATGTGTCAACACTGTTAGGTCTTTATCTTATGTGAAGGGTGAGTAGTAACAGAGATGACCTGCCTATACAGAATATTCCTCAGGTACAGTGGTAGTCCTCATTTGTTGGATGTTGTAATCTGTTCAGTCTTCCACAGAAGTCTCCATCTTGCACCGTACTTTTGCCTACCTGTTGTTGAACCCACAGAGCACTGCTGTGCCTCATTTCCTTGCTGGCAGTTTCCCTGTTCCACTGCTGGCACAGTCCACATGATGCAATGCTGAACAGAGGCATATGAGAACACTCAATATACGGGTGCACCTTTTTTTTTCCTTCCAGTATATGCGGAAGCATAAAGAGATACATGACTCCCATCGGACTTGTCATCTCTAGCTTTCAATCGGTTTAGCTTTGCATAGTGACCATATCTTTCATGTGTGCCCTGACAAAGGCTATTTGTAGTTGGGAGTAAGGGGGCCCCTAAAAGAAAGATGTGTCGGTGACAGTATACTTCTGTATTATCTTCCAGATATTTGTGTACTCATCTCAGTACAGTGTAAGTGTTTAATACAGCATCAAAATGACTTCCGGATTGATACCTTAACAAACTTTCTTCTTGAACAGTTACATTTTTTTGTGGACATTAATAGTAGTAGTTATATTACACTTACTATGTAAACTTGCTTTTGATACAGTGTGGAGCAGTACTTAACAGGGCTCAGCTTTAATGGGAGGTCCTGAGTTTCTGCAGAGGAGGTGAATTTTTATCACTGTTTTGCATTAGAGGAAACTACAGCGCAAAATAGCGGTGTTGAATGTTGGTGAAAAGTGATCTGGCAGATACTAGCTGAAGTAAGGTTTTAAAACTAACTTCCTTAAATCCCAATCCAGATATTCTTTGCTGGGGTGCTAGTAACTTGTGAGTGCTGTAGTCTTTGGCAAATTCCAGCAGTTCCTTCCAGTGCAGAGAGGAGGCTAGTACTCCTGTCAAACTCTTGCTTTAGAGCCTGCTGTGCCATTAGAGCTTTATAAGGTATTATCTGAAAAATGTTTTTTCTTGCTTAACAGTCAATATGTATGTAAAAAGATGTAGTGTAAATGTGCCCTCTTTCCTTCTTGCTTAACATGAGGATAGCATCCCTGTGCTGTTTCCAGATTTTCAGAAGCTTATTTTTGCTTTTTCTGCAGCCTCCCAATTCTGACTTAAGTGAGAGAGATAGTGAGAGGGGATCAAATCCTAACATTATTTTTTGAGGAATGTAGCTGATTTGTGGAATTTGTAGTCAACAATTAGATATCTGAAGCACCTGGTTTCTGCTTTAAATATGAGATGAATTCTGTATTTTTGTACCATCCAGAGGTAAAGAAGAAAACCCTGCAATGGGCTCCATGGTTTTGGTAATATGGAGAATTTTGAAGGGAGTGTTGGGAATGCAAAGCAGACAGCTGTAAGTGAAGTGGTTGGCTAGCATTGAAATTAGGAGCTACTTATTGACCAACTTTGCTAACAGCAGTGTTTCTTCGAGCTTGTTAGGATGAAGTAGTAATATTTTAAAGCTGTATCTGTTGTGCATCTTTCACTTCAGCCAGTAGTGAAGGTTGGGAACTTTTGAAACTGCTGTCATGGAACCAGTCATACGCTGATTCTCCTGTGGTAACAACGTGCTGATGGTAATTAAGCTTTACATTCAGAATACCTTTCTAATACTTTTTTCCTTAAGAAAGCAAAAATGTGTGGTAGTGCATATTGACTGCTTCTGAAGCCTGTAATGCTTTTGGGTTGTTTGTTTGTTTTTGTGAAGCAAAAATCTATGTATCCAGGAGTTTCTTTTCCATGTGACTTGTGATGACAGAAGCCTAAAAGGCTGCTCCTGATGTTAAAGTGACTAATGCTATTGACACAACTTCTTTTCTTATACTTGCTTACAGTGTCCAGGACATAAATCCAGTACATCTCATATATATATGTGTGTGTATATATATATTTCTGATGTATTCTATGAGGATTCAGCTACTTAAAACTGCAGAATCTGGTGAAAGTTCATCAAGCACATGAAGATGAAATTCTCTGAAGAAACTATTGATTTCTTTATTATGCTAGTGTTATTCCTTCACTTAGTTGTTTTGCAGCCCTTTCTTCATTCCCTGCAGTGAGTTAGGATATGGTATGCATAAGATAAGCAACTTAGGCACAGCTTATGGCACACATCAAAATTGTTTTCTGAAGGTTGGCTCTCTGTATTAGTTAGTATGAGCCTCCATACATGGAACTTAGTAGTGCTGATCACAGTGTGTACAAAGGATTTAACAGCAGAAATAAAGTGGGGGTGGGGTGGGAAGACCTGTTTAAAGATGGGACAGCTGGCTTGGAACTGCTGTTTGAGAGCAAACAAGCAAGAGTCTTTTAAAATTATGACACCTTGATGCCTTTTTTGTCTCCTGAGTAAAAAATTATGACACCTTGATGCCTTTTTCGTCTCCTGAATAAAAAGTAATTTCTAATTTAGGTGTAAAAGGCATGGTTTTTCTTGAATATAATCCATGCTACCAGTTAGCATGTTTTTTTTAATTCCTTGGAAATATTTGTCAGGAAAGTGATCACACAGCTGCATGCAGTAACCTAGTTTTAAGGATGTTTTTGATCACCAGTAGAGCAGAGTTGTCAAGCTAATGCAGCTTCCAGAATTGTTTTCAGGTGTTAAGATCTTTCCCCAAAATAGGTTACTTCAGAGGACAGCAATACAGAAATTTCTTTGTTCTTTGTCAAGTTAAAACCATAGAAGATAGGAGATTTCAACAATTACACTGTGGGGGAAAGGTTCCTCTGGAAACTGTTTTAGGAGAGTTCCCAACATCTGCTGCTAAGCTCTGAGTGAGTTAGCCAACAGGACAGCAGCAGGGAGTTGGATTGGCACAGTAGATCCTAAAATAACACTGCTATCCAGACAGAGGTGAAGTCTGTTTTCCCAGAAACAGAACTTGGCACTGTTAGTACGAGAGCTGGGATAATTCACTATTCGAGTTGGGGATGGGCATTGATTCTTAATCATAGCTCACAAATTGCAAACTGCTACGTGTAAAGGACATCCTCAAACCATGTAGTATATTTGTCTGAATGCATTCACTTAGATGTAAATTGGTTCTATAAATGTTTGAAGCCTATAGTTGAACATCTTAAGCTTTCTGAAATAAGTATAGATACTTAAAACAGTACATCAGAATACACTAAAGCACTGTTTTTATTGCTGAGATTACAGGAAGAGCGTGCTTGTAAATTGTTTGTTGATAAGCTGACTACTTTTTCTCATGACAGGATTACTGAGGATGAAGCAGAGCCCCCTCTGCTTTTCTCTTGTTGGAATTTCAATAAAAGTTATGCTTTAGAACAAAGCCAAAGAGATCCTTCCTGGAAGTGTGGCAAGAGATAGCTGAGAGTTTGCGGAGTGTTGGCCAAAATTAGCTTCAAAATCCCCTGATCCTTGTGATAGCTGGTGCTGTGCAGACATTGAATGTGTTCCACTGGGAAGACGTGTCTAGCAGGAGGATGAGATTGCCCTTGCTCTTCTCAGTCCCATAAATACAGTGGGACTTGAATGTTGTATCTACATGCCCTGTGAAAGACTAAAGCAAGTACTTGGTGTTTAAGTGCATTGTGCCAGGCTCTGGCCTCTGCAGGGCAGTGAGGACAGAATGATGGTGTGCTTTGCAGTGGCTTCCTGTTGTGTGTGACATCTCTTCGTCTTGGTGTTGGCCTTGTGTGTATGTACTCCTCTGACAGCTTGCTGTGTATTAGTAAATGGTGTTGTGCAGCCTAAATTTCAAGCCTAGGAAACAGCCAGGTAGCTTGCTAGGTGAGTAAAGTCCACCTGCACTGCTTGAACATAAAATGTGAGAAGATGGTCCTGCAAGAGGAACAGTCTGTTGATGAAAGTGGTGAGTGCAAAGCAATTGACTTCAGGGGTGGTTTTATGATATTTTGGAGTGCCTTTTCATGTGTGGAGAGTTTCTTTCAATAACTTCATGATGATAGCTTTCAACTGGTCCATGTTCCATAGTACTGTATTGTGCAGTCTGGGTGAGTGTGTAGAGAGAGAAAAAGAGAGTTCTGTGAGATTGCACTAATTTCCTCGGAGCCTTTCTCAGAGCTGGGGTGGCAGAAGCTGGCACCTGGTTTTCCAAGGCAATCTCCTGCCCAAAGATGAATGGGTCCAGTAGCTCTTAGTTTTCTAAATGTTCAGGATGTTGTGCTTATAGAAAAAAAAGATACTAGCCCTAATTACTTATGTGTAAAGCGACATGTTTGAACACTGGGTTGCAGAGTGCCTTTAGATGCTTGCGTGGACACATAACGGGGAAATAAAAATTCATGTCAAGTTTGACTTCAGGTCTCTATGAAACTATTTCTAAATGAGGTTAGCAATCAGTAAGACAGTATTGGTGACATTACTTGCATCTGTTTCAAAGCTACTCTTATGCATTCTTTTAACTACAAACCTATCTTAAAAATTAGTTTAATTAGTGTTTTATCACAAAACTAAACTTAAAAATGAGAACTGGTGGTCACTCACAAATTTTTCAGTTTCTCTTAAACTGATGAAAGAGAATGAAGTCTGTTCAGACAAACTAATCAAGTAGAAATACCAGCTTGTCTGGCATTAATATTCCTGAATTATATGTATATTTTTAAATGCTTACTCGGGAAAGGAGCTAGATAACTGTACAACTTTTGTTGTGCCTGTCTTCAGAAACTAAGTAAATGCCTTTTTGAATCTCAGTGTGTAAGGAGTGCTTCAGGCATTTCTTACTAAAATTGTTTTGCGAACTGGTCAACCCTGTTGTGAGCTCCTGTTTATTGAGAGGAGCCATTGTGGATGGGTGTGTGACAAGAGCGCAGTGAATGGTCAAAGCAGAGTAAGCCAGGAAGTTAAATAATGTCATTCCCTCTTTCTTTAGCCCTTCCTAGATCCACACTGTAGCCTAAAGTTTGTTTGCTTTCTCCTATTGGATTCATAGCATCAGTTTATTTGGTATGCAGAGTAGGATGCAGGATTAGTAGGAGCATATGATAATGCATTTTTTTTTCCTAGTAGCATATTTTCCTTTCAAACTTAGCAGCAAGACTTTATTCCTGGTATCTGTATAAAGAGTAATACATGTGCATCAGTAGGGCACTGCCCCGACACTGCATATTACAGCAGTTACCTACACTACAGCAAGGCCCTAAGACATTCTTTAGAAGATGAACTTGAAGACTTAAGTTTTCTAGCCTTCTAAGACAGTGTTGATTGAAATGAAGAGTAGTGGTTGTGTTCAAGTGTATTGAGTGAGGTTTTATTAAAAATATTGAAACATAGCTGTTAGCTTGGTTTGTTGCACAGCTGTGGCTGATGTTGAGGACTGAATTGCTCTAACTAAGATTAAATTTTAGTGTAGACGTAGTTCAGTTTACAGCATTTTATAATATTGATGTCATCGTGAAGAAGGAAGTCTTAAGAGTATTCAACAAAGGTACTTAGGGCTGCCAGTTTTAAGCTCCTGCAATTCAGGAAGCTGTGTGACTTACCCGCATAATCTGTTACAGAGTTGGTATGCCAAGCAGAAAGTATGGGCATGTTGTTATTTGAGGTGGGTCAACATGTGAAAATGTGAATGTGCCAAGATAATTTGTCAACAGCAAAATGCTGGATAGCTCAAAGGAGCTTGCCTCTCTAATCAGGAGGAGAAACTGTTGAATTTTGGGAACTATATTATATACAAACTGGAACACTGGATAAGGGCTCAGGGGATGTGCATTCTGGCCTTGGCTCTGCTGCTTTTTCCCAGATAACCTTACAAGTTTTTAATTTGCTCTCATTTTTCAGCCTGTAGATTTGACTTAATTTCTGGAAGGCATGTAAATAATGCCACCTCTTTGCCTCACTGGTATAAGCTGTTATTATTTGGTTAGGGAGTGTAAGTTTAAGGCATTGTTCCCATTGGACTATCAGTGATGTGGAAAGCAAATTTGGGGATGAGTTGTTGGAATTTATCAGAGTTCTTTATTTTCAAGTTACTGTTCCTTCTCATTAGGACTGCCATAATGGTAAGAAGCAGGAAGAGTCAGAATCAAAAATAAGTGTTAAAGCTTGCCTGATTTTTGTATGCCTTTAATTGTCAGGTTAACAACTGATGCTGGGGCAGCTGAATTTTAAGCAAATGGAAAAAATAGCTACTTGCGATTACTTTAGTGACTTACCTGCTCAGTGGATCCCGGTACAAAGCCCTTAACTAGGAAGAATAATATCTGTATCTGATACCTCATGCTACCATTAAGAAGACATGTTGGTCACTCAAGAAAAATAAGTTGTGTTATTTATTGTCAGTACTGAGCCCCAAGTTATCTCATAAATCGTACTTGTTTCTCCTGCAATAAAGGAATTGGGGGGTTTAGGCAGCCCAGGTTAATGCTAAACTATTCCCTGGCATACTGTGGTAATTAGTGTCTTTGTATCAGATCAGCTCTTAGGTGTGGCAAAGATTCCTCTCCTCATTATATTCTTCTTTTGTAGAAGCCAGCCAATTTTATTTTTCTTGGTTCTGCAACAAAACACCTGAGTGCTGTTTTTACTAGTGTGAATGTTTTATGGCAACCAGAGCAATTTTATGGGAAAAACTTCCCAATTGTGTAGCTCAGGTTGTTAGTCTAGGAGGAATTTATAGGGTAAACAACATACTGCAGTTCTTTTACTGCTGCAGCTTTGAACACAAATAGCTAGTTAATGGGCTCCCTACTGATTTAATCTTGCTTGTAATCTACACCTGCTAATTTAATAAAAGTAATTTCCCATGTCTTGTTTACTCCTTGCTTCTGTTCACTTACTCTGACTTGCTTGCAGTGCTGATTGGTGGAAAACTTCTAAAATTTACTGCATACAATGCCGTAGTCTCATCATGAACAGCTTTCATTGGCTTCTGTCATGCTACATTGTTTGAAGCAGACTGGCAGGATACGAGAGAACAATCGGGAGCTGGAGTAAGTTCACATCTCGTTGCATATGCTTCAAAATTGGCAGAAGAACAATGAGATTGGGGAAATCCCCTTGAACAAGTGCTGCACAGTAATCTGACTTCAGCGTCTGTTCAGAAAAGATCCTCCAAATTGTGGCTTTATATTCCAAAATGGACAAATGAGTTTCAGTAGGTTAAGTTTTCATTTGGAGACGTTGCCCATAATTGTAGGTAAAACGACCATTTCTTCAGATACTTGGGTAATACAGGATAGAGAAAAGCCTGATGCAAAAGAAGAAAGCTCTGCATTTTGCTTAAATGCTGAATTTCAAAGTTTGTGTTTAGTTGAACTGATGAGTTACATCCCAGAGCAGTTCTTCACTTCCTCTTGGTTTTGTGGGAGGCTTCAAGTCAAGTTCCTCTGTTGATGTTTGAAATAATTTTTAACTTAGACTGTAGTTCTGAAATTTTGAACACAAAGAAAGGCTGGTGTCAACTGATGTAAAATCTTGCAGCTTCATGGATGGGAAGTTGTTTGAAACAGTGTTTGACTCTCATGTCTTTTGGTTGAAAAAGTCTTTTCTCTTTAATAGGTAACTCCAAATGTTAATTTCATGGACTCCTAATGATGTTTTCCAGGAGTGCCTTATGAACCTTGCAGTGTTTGTGTAAACCTGTGTTTACCTGTGTTTACCTGTGTAACCTTCAACCATCAAAGCTTATTGATACATCTCCCTTTCTGTAGTGTGGGGGGAATTGAATATAAACCTAACAGCCATATCAGGGAAAGAATTCAAGTGTGTCTGTTCTGCTGAGTTCCACAAAAGCTAATAATAAAAATACCTTTTTAGTTCCTTTGTATTTAAATTTTGAGTGTCTATTGTTCTGCTTGTCCCATGTACCCATCTTGCAGTCTGATGACTTGTCTAAGCACAGTTAGTAACCAAAAATGAGTGTTTTGTTGTTCCTTACATGTCTCAATGAGATTAATATAGTAGGAGGGCGGAGGGCCTACTGAAGTGATCGTGCCTCTTGCAAGTTGCATTGGTGGCAGCCGTTTTAAAAATGCTGTGATAGCCTCTTCAATGATAGGAAGACATTTTTACTGGAGCCTGGTATCAGCACATTGGTTCACCATATGGGAGACCTTCAACGTTTTGGCCAGTAACCATATTCTAAGAAGGATTTAAGCAGGTATACTTGCAGTGAGAAGCCGCATAACTGTTTATTGAATGCTAATGTTCCTCAAGCCTTCGAAAATCATCTTTTTGGCTGCAGTAGGACAGAGTGAGCAACTACCACCTCAGCAGAGAGCAGATGGTAGATCAGGGTTGACTTCTGTTAGGTGGATTGCGGAAAGGAAACTCTTGGACCTCCTGGAAAAGTGCTTTGACTGTTAAACAATTGCATGTGAGGCAAGAGTGCTTGTGGGCATTGTCTTTAGATGGGTGTTCTGGGTATGGATCATGAGCAAGATGCTGAAGAATTCAGGACTTGTCCATGATCTTAACATGCCCGTTCTGTCTAGCTCTAGGCAGCAAAGCTCAGGAAATTGATTTTAATTCTTGTTCTAACGGTGTCCCTGCATACTCAGATTTTCTGTCAACAGTATCTAATATGGGGTTCTGTATTCTGTTTTGGGCCTGAGAGCAGAGGCCTGTAGTTAAACACCTTGGCTATTAAGTTGCCTTCTTGATTTTGCCTTTGCTAAACACATAAGGCAATGTAATATCTCAGCAAACACAAAGTTCACTTCAAAAATAGTGCTTTCTTGTATCTGAACAATTAAACTCTTCAAACCTTTTTGTGGCTTCCTTGCTAGCTGTGAATTTTATTTTAATATTTCGCATAAAATCTGGACATCACTCTGTGTGATGGTAATGTCATTGTTTGACTTAGGTTTTGTATTTAATTGTTTAGCAAAACAATGCAACAATCACGGCACAAGGACCATTCAGTTCTCTTCAGTATGTTGCTTGGGAAAGCTTCCTCTATGGCTCAAACCTTAACTTCATTTGAAATATCTTATGGGAAACGCTGCATGCCTTAGTTATATAATACTTTATGTTTCTTTGAATTTTCATATGCCTCATCTTTAGAGATAGTCTCTTGTTTGGGACATGGATCAAGTTCAATGTATTCTTTCACCAGTTTTCTGTTAGGTGTGTGTGGCTTAGGTTGTGGCAGGGGACATTCTGGCTGTAGTGGCTTCCCAGCATAAAGCACTTCATATATCCTGTGTTCATTTGTCTTCCTGGATTTCTTAAGAAGGGTGTATGATTCATAGGAAAAGCTGTCCAGAGGCAGCTTCAGTTTGAAATGAGGTATTAAAAGGTCCTGTATGTGTTGTTCTAAGAGTAATCTTTTTGCCAAGTTAGCATTTTCAAGGAATGTGGACAAGATAAATGTCTTGCAAAGCTAATCCCTCCCCCTCACTACCCCAAATACCCAGTAGTTTGAGAAGGTTAATCAAAATGTCACATGTTTTTTCAGCTGTCCATCAGTTGCAAAATAGCCCACTCATGTGGTAGCATCAGCCGCTAACCCACTTGGCGGATGACGGAGTCCTTGAGAAAAATTTTACTTGGCCCTTGGTAGCTAGCTTTTACCTGTTAGCTTGTGTGAAAAGCTTTTACCTCACCTACTGTGACTAATACTGGTTAGAGAGCTCAAGATAAAGGTCATTTTTAAATGTCTGTCTGGTGCTAGTCCTGTGTCCTGGTTTCAGCTGGGTTGAGTTAATTTTCTTCTTAGTAGCTAGTACAGTGCTGTGTGTTGGCTGTGATGTGAGAACAATGTTGATAGGACAATGATATTCTTAGTTGTTGCTGGGTGATGTTTATACTAAATCAAGGACTTTTCAGTTCCTTGGGCCCTGCTGGCAAGAGGGCTGGGGGAGGCACAGCCGGGACAGGTGACCCGAACCAGCCAAAGAGGTATTCCATACCGTGGGATGTCATGCTGGGTATATAAACTGGGGAAGAAGGAAGGGGGGGACATTTGGCATTATGGTGTTTGTCTTCCTGAGATGCATGATGGAGCCCGGCTTTCCTGGGGATGGCCGAACACCTGCCTGCCCATGGGGAATAGTGAATGAATTCCTTTGCTTTGCTTTGCTTGTGTGTGCAGCTTTTGCTTTACCTATTAAATTGTTATCTCTAACCCTTGAGTTTTATATTCCTTTCCAACCCTCCTCCCCATCCCTCTGGGTGGTGGGGAGTGAGCAAGTGTCTTCGTGGTGCTTGGTTGCTGGTGGTGCTTGGGTACTGGCCGGGGTTAAACCACGACATCCTGAAATGTGTATGCAAAGCTCTGGTTTATGTCTTTTGAAAGTACCATCTTCTAAGAGATTGCTATCTGCTGTTAACAAACTAATTTGTTGTGGATCAGCCGGTATTGTGCTGGAGATGTTTTCCTATAAAGATACTGTGTCCTTTGATACCTCTGATTGTTTTAGGTCTGTTAAGGATGATAGAGAGTTAATCTGTGAAACTGCTTTGGGTGTCATCTTAACTCACTGCATGATATTGCTTACTAATGCAAAACAGAAAAAAGTAACCACGTGGTGTGAAATGAAATTGAGATGAATCTGTTAGGTTCTTCGTTCCTTATGTAACTTGTAAGTGAAAGAAAGGTATTTAACAGCTTGATATTGTTCCCAGTCTGGAAGACCATGCTAGTCATCTGTCTCTGTAGTTGGAGCATTTCAGTGATAATTTAAATATTAGAAATGAATTGCTTGATCAACTGTTCTCATAGGCATGGTGTAATGAGAGTGGAGGACAGATGGTGATTTCTCAGCTAGAATGAGTTGCTGAACATAGTTGCTTCATAGCTGCCTGCTTCATGATGTGGTGCAACATCTCTAGTAGCTACATGGAGCTAATTCTTCTCCTAAATGGATGGTTTTTGACCGTGTGTACCTGGTTATGCTTCCTCTTACTCCAGTAACAGAGTTTTGATCCTGTATTTCTTTCAGGAGGTGGTGGTCCTGTGTTCTCTGGAAAGCTTTTGTCAGAAAGCCTGAAGGCATTTTCCAGTGTGGTGTTCTCAGATGAAATACAGATAACTTGTCTAAGCAAACTAATATTAAAAGATACGTAATGCACATGGTACTTTCAGCTATGGGGGTTTCAAACTTACAAACTTCCATCCCAGTTGAAGTGCTGTATTTATGTTTCTAAAGATACTGTGAGAAGCTGCAATGAAGGTTTTCCAATTGCTGTATTATTTTGGATATAATAATGTAACAAAGGAAAGTAGCATAGGAATTCCAAGTTACCCTTCCAAGAATGCAGTCTTAAAGTACAAACATCCACATCCTCAGAGCTTGTCGGTCCATATGATAATCTGTTTTTCTTTGCGTTTTTTGCATGTTTGTTTCCCCTCCTGCCTGGTTAGTCTCTGAGGAGCTGCTGTTGTGAATGCTGGTGTACACTTGACACCCTCACTAGGTGCAGGGCGTCTAGAAGTCACTTGATTTTGTTGGTGGTTTTTGAACATGTGACTAGGGGGCAGTAAACCTGTGTTGTGGTTCATCTTATCTCCAGTAAGACTGCTTCAGAGTTTGAGAGATACAGATTGCAGCCGCTGAAGGCTGTGGTATGTTGAGAGTAGAGAACTGTAGGACAAGTTTCCCATCAAAGCTGTTAGCTCATGATTTCCGGAGGCTGCTTTTGCATCCTCCCTGTCTTCAGTCTCTGAGCGTAAGACTTGTGGCCAGCTCCCTTGGACTCTTGACTGAAACCAAGCTGTATCGCATGCCTTTTATTTCTCAGTCCTGAACACCATCTCTGTGCTGCTTGACCTTGCTATTTAGAAGTTTACAAGTTTGCAGGCTGCTCACCACCTGACTTTGAGCAGAGTAAAGACTCCTTGATAGGATCTGCATCTGAACAGACCACATGGACAACAAGAAAAGAAATAAATATTTTACTTCTGCTTGGTTTCCATGGCATCCTGGAACAATTGCTCTTGAACTTTGACGTGCTATCCTTCCAGCATCTCCTAGCATCGAGAGAAAAATAAAGGTAACACTGTTGGCTGCTTTATTTTGTCTGACAGCACTGGGCTAGCATGTCAGGATTTGGGAGAAGGGAGGAGGATAAAGTGCTTTGAAGAGGCCTGCCTTATATCTGTATTTTTGCCTTTGTAGGCAGTTTGTCGCACATGTGACCAAGAAGTGTGCCTTTAGAAAAGGCAACAGAAGCCTATACTGTTCATCAAGATGACTTGTTGACCTGGTGTTCTGCAAAACTGGAAGAAACTAGCTACTGGCCCTGAAATGAGCAATGAGTGGCTCAGGTCTTAGGCTATAACAGAGTATCTTTCATACCTCACGTTCCACTTTCGAGTTCCCTGTGGACATCCCTAAAGTTTAAGCTGGAGTAAATTGGACTTGTTCAATGACTTTTTTTCTTTTCCCACAGTGTTAGGGAGGTTAATTGTATCCTGTCTCCCCTGCTTTTCTGGCTGTTTTGATGTGTTACTTTTTTAGCATACATCCATTTATAAGGAAGTTTACTTAAGTAATTTTCCTCAGTTCAGATGCTGCATTTTCTATTTGATGTAATGCTTTTGAATGTACTGTATAAAATTCTATGTAAACTTTATTCGTAAAAGGATCCTGATTATGAGAAGTTGTGTAATGGTTCCTGGTTTAAATTCCACTAAATATGTACATGCATAAACATTTCTTTCTTGGATGTACCATTCCTGAATGTGTATGTAGGGAGGAGGGAGGCATGCAGAGAAAGTACAGTTACTGCTTTGAGCAAGTAATCTTCAAGCATATGCAACACACAGAAAAAAGGTCTGGGTTTGGATTCTGGGAGAGAGAGAAAAACAAGCTTTTTTTGTTATATGTGTAAGACCATTTGCTTAAATAAGAGTTTGGGGACACTTGGGGAACCACGCATAACTGTGGGAGCTGAATGCCCCAGCTGCCAGTTTTACTATTGTTTTGTTGAGTTTGTGCTGAGAGAGAAACCTGTGCTTTCAGTTCTGTAAGAGCTTTCTTTTCTGGAGACCAGGGCTCTTTTAGACATTACTTAATATCCTTTTCCTAGACTTAACAGGCTCTGTTTCCCCTCTGAAGAATGGGAGAATCTGTTAGCAGACTAACTACCAACCTGTACTTAAAACTTGTAAATACCCATTCACTCTGGTTGCTAATACTAGCCTTTTACAGAACTTTCTAGGGGTCTCCTTTTCTGCCCCAGTGTTTGTCACAGAATGGTCTCCATGGAAGAACCTTGTCCAGCTCCTCTGAAGGATGAGTACCACTGCAGATCTGTGTAAACAATTTTTAAGAAGAATTCACACTCGTGCTTTTTGTTCAGCCTTGGTTAAGATACTAGCTCATCCCTCTAGCAGGTGCTTGAAAGAAAAATCATTATTTCATACTGAATTACTGAATTTTTACATTTTCTGTTACAAGAAAATGAGATCAGGACCTCTACATTACTTCACATCATTCACATGCAGGAATGAGCTGCTGTAGCTTTGAGTTGTGCTATTTGATGAATGTGTATGCCTAGTTATGTACACTTAAATGAGTAGATGATATTTTGTCACTGCAATATGGAATGATGGAGATGCAAGTAAAAAGATCGGTCAGTTCTGCAGGCATGCCAAATGATGTAAGATTTGAAGAAGAGTACAATAGATATCTCATGGAAATAACTTTAATATTTGCATTATTACTGCAAATCTCTTTAATGTTTTCTAAGCGAGCATAGTGCAAATAACCTTTTTACTGTCATCCCCAGTATGGGGAAGAGAAACCACGAGCAACATACATTTTGGTAGTTGAGGTATTTAGGCCAGCCACACTACATTTTACACTAAACTTTTGTTCAGACAGCTGGCTATACAGCTAGCTGAGGTGCTGTTTGCAAAGACAGGTGATAAAATTAACATTGCTGCTGTCTGGTACATAGACATTTTAGGTTGTAATAGGGAGAAATGCTAATTGCCAGTATATAGATAGGACTGTCAGGTCAGAATATGAAGGCAACTACACATTTGAAACTCAGAATTAAAGAAATCATGATAGAGCAGATTTGGTAGGAACTGTCATTTCTGCTGAATATGATACTGTATGTAAGCCAATGAACTATTTTAATTGTGGACTTTTTCACCTGTATTACACCTAAGCCTTTCAAATCAGTCTTTCGTATTACTGTTGTCTTCAAGACCCTCTCTGAGCTAGTTCCAAAGGTTTGGTATATTTCCCTCCAAGCTGTTTTTGATCCTCAGTTGCATCAGGAAGAAGGTAGCTGGTGTCAAAGGAAGGATTCTGTTCTTTCATCCATCGAGTGATTCTTTTCTCAGAGCTAGTATCAGTGGAGCGTAATGGGACAGTATCTTCACAGGAGTGCAGCTTCAGTCTAGCTACACCAGTGATGAACCAGAGCCTTAGCCAATATAGCGGTGTTCCTGCTTAGTATGTTGCTGCCTGAAGTCTTGGGTCTAAGATCTTACATAGCAGGACTTTTTTTATTTTTTAATTACTGTGCAAGGTGCAGATCTTCAGTCTGCAGACTTTAACCTGTCTACTCAATTTTACAGAAACAGCCATGAGCAATGTTAAAGCAATGGCATTTGCCCATTTGTTATGAGGAAATGGGATTCCATAAAGGCAATGGTCATTTCTTACTGTGCGAACTCCATTTTGGATAGCTTGGTGTAGCTCTTGAAGAAAATTCTGCACCGCTGTTCTGCCCCTTTGACAAATTATCAGGCGAGGCATTAAATTCTGTAAATGTTAGGCTGGTGTAAAGGTGTTTGCATGACTGTGCTAAGTAACTTCTCTAGTTCAAGTGAAAACCTGATCATCTTTTCTGTTGTTGTTACATTCTTCTTGTTTAGTCTTTGTGTGAAAATGTGAGTGAAAACAAATGTCAGGCTCGCATTTTTAGGGAAGGCTTTGCATGAGAATTCTAGAATTTGAAAACTGAAGTGGGATATGAGAATGAAAGTTAAAATGATAAATGAGGTACTATCACAGTTTACTGAAATTATTTCTCATTTCAGTCACAGCTCCAGCACTACAAATGCCTCAGAAAATGTAGGGGGAAGACAAATTAGATTCAGTGGAAGAAAGGCTTGTGATTATAAGACGCAGGAGAAAGACAAATGGAGAAGATTACTTCGCACATGTACTTGCAAATTTGGTAGTGGCTGTAGGTTCTGAAAGATGTGAAAGATTCAGGAATAATCTAGATGTTCAGTGTAATACTTCACAAATAAGCAAGTAAAATGTCCAAGACCATTCTGTAATGATTCCTGTATAATACAGGCTTTGACTACCATGAAGGTATTTGTATTTCAGGTTTTATTTGTCATCTTGCTAGTGCTGGCACTTCAGGTGAAGAGGAAGCTGTCAACTGAATTCTGTTTTAGCTCCTTTAGAGCTGTTCCACTTTGCAAGACTTTGAAGAAGAAAGTGCAGTTGCAGTTATGTATGAATTGTGACAGTATTTAACAACTTCTGTATAGACTTTTTGGTACTTCATATGTAAATATCTGTGAAGTGGTTCTGCCTGCTTTCCTCTGATGTCATACTTGTTGCGAGCGCTTCATTTAGTACAAGAAATACCTAGAGCACACAGCGTTGCCAATACCGTAAACAGTCTTAGTAGTGGGATAGTTGTTTTGCTCATTCTGTCTCAGTAAAAACCAGTAATAAATTCATAGTAGCAACAACATGTAATATACAGATATCAGCCTAAGCATGTGTTACTGTTTTGGTGCATGTAGGGTACTGCTTAAAGCTCTTGCTGGCTTTGGGTTCTTTCAGCTATAGCCTCAAATAAAACAGCATCTCTATAAAACAGTATCAATGAGACCTACCAGCTTTATCCCTCATATCTTCTACCTTGCAAATGCACTTGGGGAAAGTATGGGGATGACTTGGAGTATGTGCAGCACAGTGCCATGTGTAGGCACCAGCTTGTTTGATGCTGTGGTCATGGCTGTTTGGACAGTACTTGCACATACTTGCTTGGATCTGTACATCAGTACATCTGGCTTTTAACTGTGCTGGGAAGCTGAACAAAATGAAGCAACCTAGGTCGAGTACCAACCTGAGGTAATTTTCTTAGTTGGCATATGGACATCAGTGAGGAGACTGTGGATTGTTCTGTGTAGCTGCATGTCCAGCTGCTGAAATTTTTAGTTCAGAATTACTGCTGCTGCAAGCCAGGTTGCAAACGGATTTCTACATTCACTAAGATCAGATTGTACTGGCACAGACCTAATATTAATATGCTGATTGGCAGTGTTTATCTTGTCCTGTTCAGCCTTATCCTGTTCCCTTTTTTACCTAGATGGATCTGCATACTTTACCACTTAATCATATTGTGATTATGAAAATCTCTTTTTGGGCAGGGTGTCCCGTTTGAGATGACATCCATCTGTATTTTTGAACTCCTGAATGTGCCTATAATATATTACTTCAAGCTGTTTCATCCCATGTAGTTTATATCTCGCTATTACAGAATTTGATATGGACTTGATATTGGATTCCTCCAACAGGGCTATAACAAATTAAAGCAAGCAATCATATTGCTTACTTAAGAGTGTGGCACAGACCATGTTTGTCAGTGTTCATTCTTCATGGGCAGATCAATAATTCATCTGTATTTGAACTGGGACTTGATTAGTCCAGTTTTGTAGTAGACTTACAGATACTATTATTCCACTAAGATAGTTTGTGCTGTTGATGTTGATTGGGAACATCATCTGTGATACGTAGACTAGGCAATACAAATATTTTTTTGTTATCTTTGATATTTAGGCTTTTCCTGTGTCCGCATTTTTTCTCATGTGTCAGTATTTTGTGTCTTGCTGAAGAAAGGCAGTTTTGGCACTTTGTCTCAAAATTGTGAAGCATTACTAGAGCTCTTTGCTGTTTAGGTAATTTCTTGCCCAGAGTAGAGTTTTTTTGGAACTCAGATTTTCCTGTTAAAGGAAATGATGAAATGGAAGAAGTGAAGGCATACTGTGTGCTGTTGCATGCTGATAGACACATTAAAGATTCTTCTTGCCAGAATTGTACAGTATCATCTGAGATGTTGCTCCTTATACGCAGATGAAAAGTCATGTTGAAATGCCAACCCTTGCAACCCTTTCCACTTAGGGGAAGGCTCTGACTTTGGGAAGCTTTGATTCTACCCAGTAATATAACTTGTCTGACCCTTTCTTCACCACATCAGCCCTCTGGTCAGTCCTGGGATATAGGAATTGCAGGACTGAGTTGTCCCAGGTTTAGTGTGTGGTAGCTTAACTAGACATCTGCTAGACTTTGACTTTTCCCTGAAAATCACTGGGTCTCAAAAAGTTGTTATTTCTTGCAGCTATCCTTTAAGCATTTCTCCTTTCTCTGGGAAACAGTTTTCTTTTGTTAGAACTTCAGAACACCTGGGAAACTGAACCAACTTGATGCTTTATATCCCTGAAGACCCTTATAATAAATTATTTTGTGGGGTCTTCAAAAGCAACAACCTAGTATTCAAGCAAGCTTGCTCTGAAGAGTGCTATAGTCCACAGAACATGGTGATTTGCTAATCTAAGCTAGTGTTGAAAAGATAGAAATATTAGCTTTTGTATAGTTGACCTCATTTCTGTCAACGGACAGATTGTTTTGAGAACAGCAATGAAAGTGCTCCTTGGAATGAAACTGTCTGCTCTGGTGGGAGGAAGTATATTAGCTTGAAGCTTGTATTTTGGAGTATATTTGTGCTGTCTACACAGGAAAGATTTAAGTACAGCTTAGATGCAGGAGCCAAATTGTATTTTGGAAACAGTGATGGCTTACCAGGCTGCAGTATACAGCAAGCTGTAAACCAAAACCCTCTCTTTTTTACTTCTTTGGTAAAACATGAAGCCCAAAGTGTGCTTCTAGGCTTTGGTTTGAGGGCAGTCTGCTTTCTAAAGGTGAAATGGTGATATGTGTTGGCTGCCTCCCTCCTAATAAATCAAATGTGCCTGGGAACATTCCCAGGCACCATGGCCAACTGGCTCAGGGCTGTCTTGTCCATAAACTCTTAGCTAGCAGGGCAGCATGGCTACATCTGAACTGCCCAGTGCGAGTGGTCCCAATGGTGTGCGACTCAAACCTGGGAATTGTGTGGGAGAACAGTAATTGGCATGGCCTAGTGCTGGGGAATGTCCTAGCAGCTTTCTAGCATACATAATCGTGTTCCAGGGCCCAGGAATGTTTCCAGACAAGACTTAACTTATGAGTACAGATGTTAGTCCCTGATTCTTATAAATTCTTCATGGACTAAGGCATAGAAGGACTCCTTACATCACAAGGGATTTAGGATGTTTCAGAAAGGCAGGTTTAGGAGAGAATGCCTGCTATTTTTTTTCAAGGTGTTCATTCTGTACTACTAAAATGTCTGTACCTCCTGTCTCCCTTCCTGTCTCCCTTTTAGATGGTTTTGGTGGTTGTTAAAACATCTTTCAGAATGCTGTCACCTTCTTTACAACCACCACCTTTCTGGGATGAGTAGGTGTGTGTGCCCTCTGTCAGGCTGTTGCTTGCATATGAATGAACATACTGTGGCCTTTCATGGAAGTGCTATGTACGAAGTATGCTTTTTATGGTTGTGAGAAATTTCGTTCTGATTTGGTGTGTGTGTGTGTGTGAATACCAAGAACCTTAGTTTATCGACCGGGTGATGTGGTGGGGGGACAGTCTTGCATCTTTTAGGCAGTGGATCTTTTATGTGATCTAGGGAGTGGGGAGGCCACTTCATTTCCGCAGATGTTTCTTCCTGTGAACAGTAATATTTTCCTGCAGGCACTTCTGTTTTTGACTGTAGATTATTCGAGTTGGAGTATAGTCATAGCTTAGATGAGCCACTATAACACTGATATTAATCCCAGCTCTAAGCAGGGATACATCCTGGAAGACAGCTTATCATTTAAGCTGCTGAATATTGCAGCAGGTTTGCTCTAACTGGTCACTTTTTTCTGTACGTCATGGCCTGCCCTCCCTCCACAGCATCCAGTTTCATAGCAAGCTATGTCTCTGTCACACAGTCACTTCAGGATACTGTTTGTCTTTCCGTAGCTTGTGAAATACTCTGTCAGCTTTGATAGTTTGAATATTTATAAAGAGGTTAGCAATAAAAAATACTGTTCTGTTCAGCATGCTTTGTCAAGGGCTATGAAATTTTACTTCTGCATGTGCTTTCTTAAAAGTCTTGTGAAGCAAACACGTGGCATGTCATCCTTACACCAGTAATGCACCCCACAATTTTGGGAACATGTAATCTGTGTGACAGCATCAGCTTTGGAGTGCTGCTTTGTACAAAGGATCTATTGCTCAAAGGTAGTAAGCTGTCAGAGCTGACTATGTCAATTAATATGCAGCAGGCTTTGTGTCTGCTGATTGTTCTTGTAATTTAATGTGCATGATGATCTGTCTTACCAGCAGTAGTGATGCCTATTTAAGGACACAGTACAGTTCAGGGCTGCTGCCTGGTGTCCCGCAGGCTGCCCCTGTGTCTTTGGGGCAATTATTTCAATCCTTAGGCAGCTTCTGGCAGCCCACCATCCTGGAGGCGTCTTAAGAATATGAAAAAGAGAGGTCGCAGGCTCACTAACGTGGGGATGGTCAGTATTGCTCTTTGGCCCACTCTTTCTGGAGAGCTGTGATGCTGCCTGCATCTGAGGTGGATGTAACTTGTTGAGGACAGTTGGCTTTCTTGCAGAGCTGGATGTATGTCAGTGAATGGGCCTTTGCCTGTCTGTTGCTCTCTAGTAGACAAAAAGTCTGCTAGTACAAGATTTTGCTTGTGTCATAATCAGTAAAATGTCAAAGGCCATATTTTATTCAACATTTTTATTTTTGATAAATGCAGGCTGCTGCCAAAAATTCTACTCTCACTCCTCCTTTGTAGTGCTTGGGTAGCTCCGCAGTAAGTAGAACAACTGATCTGGCTGAAAAGTAATTCTGAAAACACAAATTTTGAGCCACATAGGTTCTGTGGTCAGATAGCCAGTTTATTGATTTGGGTTGCTCCTTGATTGCATGGATGTTTCAGCTTCCATGGGATGGCATTAGAAATGAGGCATGTGGACTGGCAAGAAGGGAGGAAGAACCATTCATTCCCTTCATCAATAGGCCATACTTGTTTTATTAAATTCACTGTGGAATTGAGGTGGCTGTCAGCCCTGAAAGTGGTTTTATGTACAGTGCTGTGCTGTCTCCTGTTTTGTTTCATAACACTGATGAATTTTCCCTGTGTAGGGAAGAGAAGAATACTTACCTCGCTTCTCTTCCCATAAGTGTTCAGTCCAAATTTGTGAGTATATCAGCTAAGCTTAATAGTTTAGATTTAAATTGCAATGCCTATTTAAAACCAGGAGTTTCATGAACTTGGATTTTTCTTTCTGTTTTTCAGAAAGAACTTTTCAAGAGGTCATAATTTTTAAAGGTTATGTAGCAGCCAGTCAAACTTCAGGCTTTGCAATTAGGAAGTAGGTATGGAAATTGCTTGGGAACTAAGTTCTCTTCCTTTCTGAGGCGCAAAGTCTAGCTGAGTGTTACTTATATAAAAGAAACAGTCAGTTTTCAGTGGTCACAGAGCAAGTCTCTGATAGACGTGAGCTTGATTTATGCTTCTGAAAGCCTGCTGCCCGTTTACAAGCCCATGCTGTTTTCTTGCATTGCTTAAATTTACTGCTGCATTTAGTTCATGCCTTTGACTGAAGGCTCCTTTTTCATTACTGTTGTGATCTTGTCATTGAACCAGTTTGGTAAAGAGTTAGTTGTCTTTTCTCTCCTCCTGCTTGATTTAGCAATTAAAAGTTTTGTTATTATGTAGTCAGGTCTTAAAATGCTACATGGTAAAACTGATGAACATGATATTTTTTGTACAATGGAAAAGAATATTTACTACTTTAAGCAAGGAGGGTACAGAAACAGTGAGAAGTATCAGCTACATGTGCTTTTTTTCAGAGTTAGAACTTTTCTGTTTTGGGAAAAGCAGCAAATCAGTGTGTGTGTGTGGAATGATGTTAATGCTGAAGTGGTTGTACCTGAAAGTTAGATTGTGATGTTCAGTTTCAGATACACATGGCCTTTGTTTGAAGTCTTAGGGATGCTTATGTTTAAAACCAAACCAAACAAAAAAAACCCCAACTCAGCAACTACCCTTTAAAATTGAATTTTCTGAGAGCTAGGCTGAGGAAGTTTTGCCTGTTTTAAGGAACATTACAACTGTATTGACTTCTTAAAACCAGAGAACTTGTTCACCTTTTAAAAACATCATTTACCTTGAATCACATGTTCCATTTTGATAGCCTCCTTCATATAGAAAATATAGCATGAGATGTCAGTTTAAATGCAAGTCTAACAATGCTCTATCTTCTATGTGAAAGGAAGTATTCTGTACATTATTCCATGTTTGACATCATGGTGTTTTGAATAACCATATTCCATATTCATATCAATTTTTTGTTTTTGTTTTCAATTTATGCACAGCACTTGCTCTGAAATTTGGGGACTGAGTACACCAAACACGATAGATCAGTGGGATACAACAGGCCTTTACAGCTTCTCTGAACAAACCAGGTGAATATTCTGCCCTCTCTCGCATCATAGAAATCTTGTGGGAGGGATTGGCTTTGGAGGGTCTGTAATGGGATGCTTTAGCTGTAAAATAGACTAAAATGCTTCATAGGCCTCTCATGGTACAGCATTTTAAAATATTTGCTTGCCAGTGTAGAAATCCAAGTGTGTTCAGCTGATGTTTTGACCAATGAAACTCTTAATTCTGGAATATTCCTTTTTTATGCCAGTGCTAATGAAAGAGTGGGAAGACTTGTTAAATGCAAGCTCTAATGTGATTTGGTATTTATATTAACAAACTTGGGAAACTTAATTCTTTAGACCTAATCTTACAAAGTGTTTAAACTGCTTTGTATGCCACAAGCTTTCAGTTAAATCTTGCTAATTGGCTCAGATACGAGCTACTAAAGAATTGTTCGTAAATTCTTCAGTAGTTTAATGGTGGACAAATTCTAAACAGGGTCTTTATTTTTTCATGTCACATTACTTGATTTGTGTATTGAGGTTTGTCTCCCATCCCATAACAATCATAAACATCTGCATTTGTGTAAGCATATGCAGTCTGTCTTAAAACTAGCAAAACGTTTTCAGCTGGTAGCAAGGCAGATGAAGTCAAGAAGATAAACTGTACAGCCCTTACAAGATGTGCATTCATGCTTTTTGCATTACAGTTACACTGCCATGTGGATCGCTTGGGCAGCTGACTGCTTATAGGCTTATTTGCAGTCCTTCTGTGGGAATTCTTATGTTTAAAGCCATAAAGCATCCATGCCACAGCAAAGCCTTGAGGTTTAGCAGTGGAAGGGACTGTTAAAGTGTGTGATTATTTTTTTTTCTTTTAAACCAACTGTCTTCTACATTAAAAAAAAAAAAGTATATGAAGCAATCATTCGTAATACTTGGTTGGAGGTAAAGTGGCTTTTAATGAACTCTAAATTCACTGGCAATAATTTGAGCAACTCAAAAATAAGTTAAGACACTGCTTGATACCAACATTTTTATCACATTTGAAGCTTTTTAACAAGAGTATAAATGTCACTAGCAGTGTCAATCCATTGAATTCTGAGAATACACGAACTACCCATCCCATGCGTGTACACTGTTGCTTGAGTGATTAAGACGACAGCATGCAGTCTGTAAATACTTCTCAACATCTTTCCCCTATAGATCTCTCGATGGCCGTCTACAGGTATCTCATCGTAAAGGATTACCGCATGTTATTTACTGTCGGTTGTGGCGCTGGCCAGATCTTCACAGTCACCATGAACTTAAAGCAATTGAAAACTGTGAATATGCTTTTAATCTTAAAAAGGATGAAGTATGTGTAAACCCTTACCACTACCAGAGAGTGGAGACACCAGGTAGGAAGACTGCTTCTGACTTTGTATAGCTGTACATACTTGTTCCAGCATAGCATTTTAAACGAAAAAGAGAAATGTGTTGCTTTCTCTTGCCAAAAGTACAAGACTCTTGGAGATAAAGCTTTTGAGAATACCATCTCCTGAAAGTTTTTAATAGTAAAATTACTGAAAAATGTCTACAAATGTGTTGAACACAACAAATGCATTGATAAACACTTCTAGTACTGCTAGCAGTTTCCAGCGGGCTAAGTATGGTCCAGATGGAAAAGGAGAATAGAGATGACTTACCTTTGCTAATGTGGAATAGCCTTACTTGGGAGGCACCTCAGGAGTCTGTTCTTCCAGTAACTAGTAGTACAGTTGTAGTGTGAGCAGTACTGAGATTCAGAAAATTTCAAAACATCTGCAAAAATTGTTAGATGGTTTAGATGTTTGGTTTTTCTTTTTCTTTTAGCTCACAGTAACATGTATTGTGAGGATCTTACTAATGCTTTGAATTTTGCTTTTCCAGTCTTGCCTCCTGTACTAGTGCCACGGCACACTGAGATTCTAACGGAGCTTCCACCTCTTGATGACTATACCCATTCCATTCCTGAAAACACTAACTTCCCAGCTGGAATTGAACCACAGAGCAATTACATACCAGGTATTTTCTTAACTCCCACTGTAAACAGTACATTTAACATTGCACCACTGGAACAAAGATGGTAATTTCATACTCCTAAGTGATTAAATTAATTAAAAGATACCAATAAATTAAGGCTTGTTGATTTAATGTCTTAATTCCAATGGAAACACCTGAATACTGTTGTTTGCAGAGCATGGTCCTGTGTGAAACCATGTTGCTGTGGTTTCACAATAGCTTACTTGGTTTCAGTAGCTTATTTAAGATTCAGAATGCTAACAAGTACAAAGTAGACATTCACCTTATGCTTTAAGCCTGTTTTACAAACATACAGTGGTTGCCAGATGCTTTGTTGTAATTGAGTAGTAAACTGCTGCTCAGTCTAACCATGTGTAGTATGTGGAGTAAATTGTAGGTTGCAAAACAGTAACTTAAAAAGTGTTTTGATCTGGAGTTCACAATTGATCAAGGGTTCCTTTGTGTACTTGTTACTGTTGTGTGCATATAGTTCTGTCTTTTTAGTATGAAGGACAGCCTAACAATATTGAACTCTTAAAAAATTCTTCCTCCCCCCTCTTTTCCCCTTCCTCACCCCAAAACAAATACCAAGACTAATCTGCTATGGTGCACCCGAAAGCCTGTACTGTTATTGAAACATAAAATTAGAGACCTTTGTTTCCTGCCCCAACTTCCTGTTTCCTGTCTGTTCAGGAAGTTGCCTAGAGTACAAAACCAAGTGAAGCTGAAGTTTTCTCATAGATGTTTAATGCAGCTATGTTACGAACAAGCTGAAAATTCAGATCTGGACTCTCTTGAAGAGTAAGATGACTGCCTTGAAAGTGAGATATATGCAATGTACAAATTGTATCTACATGTCTTAAACGGAATGTTGCTTGTGTTTTCCTTAAATATATCAAAGAATTGAAACGGCACAAAAAAAAATTTCAGTTAATTTGTTCTCATCTTTTAATTTGTGCCACATTTGTTGCCACCTAAGGATAGCAGATCTTTACAAGAGCAATTTCAGGCGCTAGAAGTCGGTGTTGTTTTCTTATGTATACTTTTTTGATTCCATCTAAGGGTGTTTGATAGCATCTGCAAACAAAATTCTGGAAGGCCACCCTTTTAAAATCCAGTGCTATGGAATGAGCTAAAGTGACTAGGTAGTTATTTGCAGGAATTCTGTTCAAGGTGGTTGCAGGTATTCATGTGATCTTCCAACGTTTATGCGGCCAACCACATCTTGCCTCTTCTCTGTCGCTGACACACTCCTGTTGTATTCATGTCATGATATCTTACTTTATTTGACCTTGTTAACTTAATCTTGAATACTTAGCTAGGTTCTGATAAATTTTGTGCATCTTGACAGCCTGCTTCAGAGAACAGTTTTCTTTCGCGGTAGGCTAGACTCACAACTGTGGTAGCTTCAAACTGCCATACTGTCAGAGTACTTGGTCTACAGAGAGGTTGGTTTCACCTGTGGCAGGGAAGATGGCCATCATAAAGGTGCAGGAAAGCCTTTAGGGGAGCTGTATGTTCCCTTTCAGGTTACAGAGGCACTGAGCTGCATTGTCCAAACTTCAGGCAGCATTCAAGCTCTGCTAAGATTTTTTTAGTGCTGTGCTTGAGCATTTATTTGCAGCTGTGGTGGTGTTCAACCTCTGACCCTAAAACAGTATTAATAGTGCTAGGTGGAGGAAATAATCTCTGTTCAGACAGAGACTAGATATGGAAAATAATCTGTGCCAAAGAGCCTAGATTAGCAACTGGAAATTGGACGTGTGGGTTGGATTGGTAATGGTTATTGGCCTTTTAGCATGGCTGTGGGCTTCATTATAATGAATGATTTGGCAATGGGTGGAGTCCTCTTTATCACAATGAATTCTACAAAAATGTTCAAAACAAGTATGTTTTTTGTCACCATACTCCTTGCTAGTAAAGGTTTCCCTTCACTTTCCTTTTAAATTCTCACTTTAATTTTGAGATCTATATTTAGCACACTAGTTTTACAGAATGAACCAAAGATATGATTCTTCCAGTTCATTTTTATTTAATCAACTGAGTTAATCTAGTTTCCTCTCAACGACTTCCTTCTGATCTTATTATATTGCTGTAAATCTCAGGCATGATATTTGATGTTAACTTTTAAGCGAAAGGCTTTATCTTTAAATTTCTGCTGTTTGGTAATGTAATTAAATATGTTTAATCCCTCGGATGTATTAGAGACAATTCTAAGATGATTGTAGAGATAGTTAGCTTCAAACACTTTCAATAAAGAAATCCAGGTTTTGCCTTTAATTTATAGGAAAGGGCATTTGCCCAGTTCAAAGAAAACTGTTTCCTGAAAGACTATTGGTTAACTCGTTATCAGGATTACAAAGTACATCTTGAATGGAGAAAAGTTACATCCATACTGTCCTGGGCTTTTAAGATATTTCTGTGGAGTTAAACACAGGTTTTGGTATCGGAATGCTTCGAACTTGTTACTGACTTTACTTTGATCTGTGAAACTCCCATCTTTAAAGAAAGCTAGATAAAAGACTAAATGATAGTTTTAATAGAGCTTGGAAGTAACAATAATAACAATTATAGAGCTTGTGCAGCATAACTAGATAATACAGTTATCATTAATGAGTGAGATCAACTGTTGGGCGTTGAAGAAAAATGGCTTTGGGGACTGAACTGAAAAATAACCTTTAAGTGTAGCAACTTCTATAAGGCGTGGGGGGGTATCTGATCTGATGATTATACTACATAAAAACAGCTTAGGGGTTTTTTTGGTAGAAGTCACCAGATGGTTTTTTTCATTTGTAATTCTACTAAATGTGAAAGCTGTTGATCACAATTGCAAAATTGTTACTCATTGTAGTGAAAGTGTCTTGTCTTAAATGGAACAAACAAGGATTATCTGTTAATTATATAACATGTTTGAGCAATTGACTGGCATACCAGCGATGATACATTTTACATAGACAATAAGGCAGGTAATGCATTTGAAGTCCTACTGGAAGGAAGAAGGGACAGCAAAATGAAATTCTCATTCACTGTTCATGTATCATATGGAGCTCATGAAGACTTACAGACAGAAACCCCAAATGCTAAATCTTACAAATTTATCCAGTCATTGAACCAATAGGTGGATTATTTTTTTAATATATTTTTTTAACAGAAACACCACCTCCAGGATATATCAGCGAAGATGGAGAAACAAGTGACCAGCAGTTGAACCAAAGCATGGATACAGGTAACGCTTTTTTTCACTGGGATTGCTACTTGTGATCCCTCTGCACAGCGGCATGAATTCAGCCCAAACAGTGATGCCAGTAGCCCTCTGTATAACCTGGTGTTTTCTGTTTATAATATCACTTTCAATCTTTTGTGAACAAAAGAATTTTTTGCTAGGGGACTGCTTTTAAGACATTCTGTGCCATATTAAGTACATTTCTTTGGTTTTCTAACAAAGGCACACAGGTCTAAGTCTTCATCAGAAAGCCTTAAAATAGATTTTAATAGCTGACTGGTTTCAACCTACGCCTAAGTTTACCTTCTGGAAATGGCTTCATTGAAGCAAAATGTCAGTTGGCCTAAACAAGTTAGAGAAATGGTGCATTTTGAGATCCTGTCTCTTAACTCTTGACAGCCTTAGCGCTTCTGCCATGTTTCAAATTAATTATTACATGAAAGGCTGTATTGAAAGAGTAGTAAGGCATTTGTGCCTTTGTATCGAAGGGTTTCTAGATTATCTGGTTGGCCTTAGACTTAGGCAGAGCACAGCTGATGTGCTGGATAAGAACCTCCTGCTATGTGCTGGTAGACTTGAGTGTGTTTAGTTAGCTAATGTTAACCTTTTTCAGTTAATTGGAATCAACTGCTAGTTTCTGTAAGAACTGCAATATTTTCCTGCTATATGACAATAGGCACCTTAATTAAAAAAGCCTGACATTGGCAGTCATTGTAGGAATGTTCCTGTGCAAAGCCTTTCTGTGTGTCGCCTACTAGTGCAGAAATTGTGTTGGATAGTTCACGTTTTTCTGCAGTTTTTCCTTCCTTCTTCCAGGAAAGAAAAAATTCTTCAAATGAGGAAATCCAGTTTGCTCTTTTCTAGAGAGAAATCCTCTCCCTTGAGAATATAAGCAGTATCTTGCTTGGTGTTGTCCACCTTTTCTTAGCTGTTTTTCACTGAATTTGGGAAGAAATCACTACCCTTCTCACTGGAGAAGTACATAAATAAAGTTAGGTTTGCAGAGTGTGCATGAAGTGAGAGCTCTGCCAAATACAACACTAAGGTGTTAATTGAGTCTTTATGAGGAGGCACAGGTTCCCAGGAGTCTGAAAAATTAAATGTAATCTTAATTCAGAATAAGTATGTGACATGCTGGAAAACTGGTTGTAGGATTTATAAGATTTCTCATTCCAGAGAATTTTAATGTAAACCTATATTGAGATAATGGTTATACCTAGCCATCTAAATAATGAGAATAATTTGCTCTGAAACAATCTGTATTGCTTCAACAGGATCTCCAGCAGAGCTGTCTCCTAGTACTCTCTCCCCAGTTAATCATAGCCTGGGTAAGCTGGAAATACTTTTAATTGTTTCTGTGTGTGCGATGACCCTTCGTTATATATAATGACATTAAAAATGAGAATATACTTTAAAATTAAAGAGCTCTATTAGGAGGAGACTCTTGGGTTGGCTTGCTGATAATAAACATAACAGGGCTGGGTTAATAACTTGTTAATAACTATTTCTGTAACTGTTGAGCTTCTAGCAAAGAGAAAGAATAATATGGTTGTGTGTCCAGGAATAGCAATTATAAATCCTTTAAAGGACATTAGCATTAATATCCTATCCATAGTGCTGCCCAGACTTGCAGTCTCCCATGTACGTGTGTGCTGCTGGTCTTCTCATGTACTGTTTCACCTGTAACCACAACACAATTGTTGCTCCCACAGTAGTCGCCCACCTGCTTTGATCAGGTGCCATTGCTGTGTCTCTATAAATGCCTCAGGAAGATCAGATTCCCTTGGGTTTGTTTAAGGAATGGTGGCAGGATGTGACAGGAAAGTGCTGTTCAGAACACTGAGTAAGTAATTAGAGTAGGTAAAGAGGGGAAGCAGGGCAGGAAAAGCTGAAGATGCACAGGGAAGATACTGAGCTTTTGTAGGGGAGAGCTTAGAACTGCCTTTAGATAAAGAGACAGTGGAAGATCTAGTGTAATCAAGAGATCATAATTTTCATATTAATATTTTTTCCTGTGTGCAGTTCATATTTGATAGTTTAATGTTGCCAAAATGTTGGCAAATTACAGAAAGGCAACAGAAATGTCTCAATATCTGGCACCCATGGCAACATTAGCTTAATCATTTTGCTGAGCAAAATGCAAGTACTGAACTAAATGAGCTGTGGTCAGATTAGATCACCCCTTCTTCCCCTCTCCTTTGCTTGTGTGGAATATTGAATTCCATTCTGTTTACTTAGGTAGGTAAAAATGACAGCAAGCAAAATACAATTTGAGTAGTTGCAGGAGACTGCCACTGTTGTTTCTGAAAGAGACTAATATCCATGCAGCTATTCAGCCTCAAATTCCATATTAAGCTTGTTTTTTAAAATTTTTTTTAGACTTGCAACCAGTTACTTACTCGGAGCCTGCATTTTGGTGTTCAATAGCATATTATGAATTGAATCAAAGAGTGGGAGAAACCTTCCATGCATCACAGCCTTCCCTGACCGTAGATGGCTTTACAGATCCATCAAATTCAGAACGATTTTGTCTAGGTCTGCTTTCCAATGTAAACAGAAATGCTACAGTGGAAATGACAAGGCGACACATAGGTAAAAATCTCTGATCTTTTAACTATTTAATTTCACTTTAGCCCATAAAATTTTCTGGAATGATCCAGGTAGGATGGGCAAATCTGTGTGTGGGGTTCTTTTCAGCCTTGCGCAGCCAGCCATTGAACTTCTCTCATTAGGCTTGCTGAGGAGATCTTGGTGTCTCTTGTTAAGGACAGAAGTGGAAAGACACAGAGGTCACCACTTCTGAAATGAGGGAAAAATGTAGCAGCCACTGCTAGCGCAGCCAGTTGCAATTGGGAAGAGATGTATTGATTGCTGAAGCTGAGAGGAGCTGCCTTTCCTCAATCAGTAGTCACCAAGTTGGTGGCAGCAGCAGTCACACAGGTGTCAGGCTGCTAGTGGCACAGGAGGAAGCCACTCAACTGTATGGGATTTCTGTTGCTCACATTGCTGTTTTCTGCCTCCTGGAAAAAGATGATGCACCAAAGCATCCCAAGGGGCAGGTTTTTGGCTTTTAGGCTCCTTGTTGGACCATTCTGACTTGGGTAGCATTTATATTTAGAGTTGCTTTTAACTGAAACTTAAGCTTTAATTACAAATTTTAACATGTGGCTTATTCTAAGATGCAGGATGGACGTTGCTATTACTTGAATTCTTTTCTGAAAGCTGCCATTGAGCTAACACACTGTTTTGACATGATTAAGATTTTCTTTGTAATAGTAAAGATTATTATTTTCCACAATGCAGCATCTTGGCTTTAAATTCTTCAATAAACTACTTTTTTTCTTTCTGCATTCTTTTACTTAGCAACATTCATGAGAATTTATTTTTACTTTTTTTTACTAAAGAAGTTCAGCCTCTTTAGTGTAGAACCTTCTTACTCTTTCGATGCCAAATCCAAATGCTTTCCTAATAAAATTTTAGATATGCAGAAACCCAGGCTATACTTGTGCTGGCTGATCAAAATGGTCAATGATGAGAAAAAGCAAAAATGTGAGCTGCTCTATAAAGAAACTGAAAGCTCCTTAGATTTTGTTTGAAAAATAGTTCTAAAGAAAAAGGAGAAGAGAAACTGGCCTTCAGAGGACCTGTGAATCATAAACAGTTTTCTTTGAGAGATCAATTGTACATCACTTACCATACTTCTGCTAGTAATAAACCATGCATGCAGATATTTTTTTTTCCACTTGGAGGGAGAACAAGATCACAATTTAAAAGTGAACAATAGGATTTCTTATGGGTATTTTTTGGTAATAGGGTAAATGAACTGCTGTTGTTTTTGTCAAAGTAGTACTGAGAAGGGATATGCAGTGGGTTGTGAAATAGTGTGGGTGGGTGTAAGTGGAGAGTGTTGAAGTGGTATCCTTGTGTTTTCCTTTTTAGCCAAAGTCGCCTGTGCCACTTCACATGCAACACTTTATTAGCACAAGTTTTAATTCTGTTGAATCTAATCTTATTTCAATTTTGGTATTTCTTTTGGTGAAAAAGTTATTTGGTAATGGACACTGCTCCCTGACTTGGATTTGGTTACAAGCCATTACATGGCTAGAAAACTCTGTCTCATTCTCGACCAAAACTTATTCTGCTTCTCCTTCAAATACTGTGTGTTCGTGGGAGAAAAATGCAAGTTAATTGTGTTCTGCTCCTGCTACAGCTGTCAGGTCAGCAGTGTGGTCCTGTAGATAATTGATTTCTGTTTCTGTTGTAAAGAAAAACCTTGGCCTTCTGAAACAAAATACTTCCTTGTTTTTTAATCTGCTTGGGTCATATCATAACTATATATATATAACTAGATAACTAGAGTCCTTTTGAATTTTGCTACAGGAAGAGGAGTACGTCTCTATTACATTGGTGGAGAAGTTTTTGCTGAGTGCCTAAGCGATAGCGCGATTTTTGTTCAGAGCCCCAACTGTAATCAAAGATATGGCTGGCATCCTGCAACTGTGTGTAAAATTCCACCAGGTTAGTAGCCTACCAAAGGTCTTGTGTAAAAATACCCAGTGAATGTATTCGATAGATGACATTCGTTTTCCTTTTGATAGTTTCTTTGTAGTCTCGGGCTTCTGTGTAGCAAACACAAGTATTTATTGATTGTACCCTTTTGACTTTTTTTTTCTTTATAGGATGCAATCTAAAAATCTTTAATAACCAAGAATTTGCTGCTCTTCTGGCTCAATCTGTGAATCAGGGTTTTGAAGCAGTTTATCAGCTTACTAGAATGTGTACCATAAGAATGAGTTTTGTTAAAGGATGGGGAGCTGAATACAGGTAAGAAAAAAACCTGCTTTTAAATTTAAAGCTAATAATTTTTCTTCTTTCACTAATACACTATTTTTCTGGCTTGAAGGCCATATATACAGACTTCTTACTGCTATTGTATTGTATTCAACTTGCCATCTGCGAGTTGAACCCATATTTTACTCTTTCTCCCCCTCAGCTATGGACGTCCTAATTCATAAAGACCAGTAAACTGATTTTGGTATTGCATTGAAGCCAGCTGTTGAGCAAGGAATGTTGTCACAGTTCCGTTTCCTTGCTCAGTCCTCTTGCTTATTGTGGTGAAATCACTGACAACATCTAGAAAGTTCAGTTTGCTATGAGATTATTTGTTGTTTCTTAGACATACAGTCGTTTCTGTCTCTGTCCTGTTCTATATGGAGTATAAGGAGTTTGTTAGGTTGTGGTGTGGGATGCAGTTGATAGTACTCGACAGAAAGAACTGGAGTCAGTTGGAGTACGTCCGGCAGAATAAAACAGCTGGAGAACACACATTTAAGGGATGGCAAATATTTTGGAACTTGTAGTGGAAAAAACTTTGGAGAAGTAAGATGACTGTGTTTATGTAATAAAACCGCTAAAAACAGTTTTTTGAGTGGAAAAAATAGTCTTTTATCTGTTTTTGAATAGATTCCAATTGTATTGTCTATTAGCACAAACTAAGAGCTTATAGTTGAGGACAGTGCCTATTTTTAATGTAGTATGGGAACTTGGGAAGGAAAGGAATTGACTTCTAACTGAGCGGTATTAAAGATTTAATTTATTTTGGAGAGCTAGACATGTGGTTTTAAACAAGTCCCATAAGCCTCTCTAGAAATTGTCCACTGAAAGAATGAAGGCTGATGTATCAATACCCTTTTGCAATACATAATGATTTCCAAAAAAACCTATGTAATTTCTGTAGTTGAATAATGGCATATAGGTTCCACTGTGAATCCTGGGGGTTTGATTATTTTATCTGCTCTGGGAATACATATATGTAAATAGCAGCATCAGTATGTAGGGGAGGCTTCTCAGTGAAATGGAGCCAGTTTTGTAAAAGCCTAGTTAGATGAAATGAGATATTTGAGTAATGGAATAAACTGGTAGCTCTTTGTTAGCAAGAGGTACGCAAGAAAGAATTTGGCTCAAGTTTAAAGAACTGTTGGATTTGGCTTAAAAGGAGTATGTATACACTTACGCATAATTAAATACAACATTCAAATCGGAACAGAAGAAAGGCTTAATCAGTCAGATGATATGGAGACAACTTGAAGTGAATGGAGTGTAAGTGCTGGGTTGAAACAGTGGGGGGAGGCTTGTGGTAAAGTTATTTCTGGGGAGGGAGAATGTTGGTTGTTAGTGTGTAAACTTAACAATCCTATGTTCAGAGATCATAGGATTGAAAAAGCTGCAATGGAAATGCTGCCAGAACAGCACAGAGACTGATTCCTGACATAATGCTGATCTAGTTTCTTTGCATCTCTGTTGAAGATGATGCTAATAAATTATTGATGGACAAAACTTGTAAGTTATGCTCCAGTTGTGATTAAAGCAAGAAGAGGTTGCTCCTGCAAACAAACTTGAATTTAAATGAATGTAGTCTGAGTTGTCAAAATAGACCAGGAAGCACTGTAAAATCTGTCATTCCAGTTAAAACTTCCATGCTTCATTGTTATGTCAAAAACATTTCTTACAGAATAGGCTTTGGCAAAGTCAAAGCGTTACTTACATTTTAGGCATATGGCATATGTTCGTAAATGTGCAGGTAAGGCAAGGTGGTACATTTATAAGCTCGGTAGGCAAAAGAGCTTATAGCATTTTGCTCGCTATGTGTTGGCTTGAACTGAGGATGGTGGTAGGAGTTCAGATCAGCAGTCGAGTGTTCATGTTAGCACAGGAACTATCCAAGTCTGGGATCATCTTCTGAAGGAAGTTAAGTAGAGGTAATTACAGCAAAGAGACTTAGTGATAAATGAACTGGAAATCCATGGGTAGAATAGGCAGAGTTTTAGCTTTGAGACTGATGCTAAGTGGCTGTCACTATTTTATCAACTTTTGCCAGCGTAGTGCAAAGCCAGGGTTGTTGAACAGAACCAGTTATAAAATTTTGAGGAAATGTGTTGTGGAACACATTGTTGGGGAGTTGACAGCAGTGGAATAATGAACTTCCTTCGTCGGGAGAGGATTCAAGACTAAATGGAATTGTTTCCTGTGGTTTAGATTGTTCTTCTGTTGGGTCATTTTGTTTTGGCATAGGTGTTCAGGGCTAAGATAACAAATTTTTTTGAGTGCTGAGAGAACGCAGACCCCAGCTGCTTTCTTCTACTAGAAAATGTGAAACCACAGACACCTTCTTGAAATCCATTCTCTCACTGGCTTAACTTTTCTGCCTTTTCAGTTCCTCTGTTTATATAAACAGATTACCTTAAAGCGAAGGGTTGCAGTGCCCACAATAAAAGTGATGGGGCTGGGTTTGTGTCTGACTAATCTGCTGCTTTTGAATCTTAATGCCTCTTTGCTTTGACTTCAGGATAGATAGAATTACTAGGAAAAACTGGCTTAGCAACAGTAGTCTTGCTTGTCTAGTTTGGGAAAACTCCCATGCCTGCAGTGGGTACGGTGAAATAACAGGATTTCTCAGACAGAGTATGTCCAATACTGATTTCTCGACTTTGGATGAGAGGGAAGAATTTTGAATAACAGATCTCTGAAACAAGGATATATGGGAGAGTGAAGGCAGCTTTTATGGTTGTCAGCGCTTCAGCTTTACTGAGGCTTTCTATGTGGTGTTTAAGTAAGGGCATCTATTGTGGGAAACTATGGGCAAGTTTATATAGAAGGCAAGGGAAACAGTTTTTACTTAAATTAATCGTGTGAGGGTGTTACAATACAGAACACATGTAGAGGCTTAAGATTACAGGAAATCAGAGAAAGGTTGGTGTTCCTTTGAGATAGCATCGGTTAGCACAGTATAACCACACGCTGTGTTTTGACACTGTGTTTCTGACAAGATCTAGCAGTTTTCTTATACTTTCATCTTGTCAATTGCTTCAAAAAGCCAGACTTTCTGATCACCGTAGTACTGTGCTGTTTGGCCATGCTGACAGTGCAGAGCCAAGTGTTTCTATTCCATACGTCTCAGCGGTTGTCTACAAAATTCAAACTCAGTTATGCATACAGACTCTTTGAAGGTTGAGATACAGCTGCACACAGTGATCTGTGATGTGAACACAGCATTGGTTGGACAATCTTCACTTTTTGATTTCTTTTTAGAAGTAAGACTCTTGGTGTGGTACTTGAAGCAAATGCTGCAGTTCTTATCTTACTCTCCAGAGCAGCATATTCTCAATGTATTATGGAAAAGCATGTAATAATTCATGTGTCTTACAGATACGGAGTGTTTGGGGGTTTTTTTGTTGGGGTTCCACCCCCACCCCCCTACCCCCATTTTCTTCAAACACTGTCTGAAAAAAGGTATATAGAAGAAGATAATTAACAGTTATGGTAATGGTTGCAGATTTTGATCTTTGTGTAGTAGATATGGATGGAATCATATTTGATCATATGATGGAGACCTTCATAGCAGTCAAAGCTGCTTTCTGACTTTCCTATTCTCTATTTTCTAGGCGGCAAACAGTAACAAGCACTCCTTGTTGGATTGAACTTCATCTGAATGGACCTCTACAATGGTTGGACAAAGTATTGACTCAGATGGGCTCCCCTTCAGTACGCTGCTCCAGCATGTCGTAAAACTCCTTCCTCCGTTACCAGTGGGCTAAATACAGAGTCCAATCAACAGACTTAATATAACATCTCGTCTGTCGTAGTATTTGTGTGTGGTCCCCATGAACTGTTTACTATCCAAAAAGGTTTTTAAAAAAAGAAAGAAAAACAGCACTTGAGGTCTCATCAATTAAAGCACCTTGTGGATTCTGTTTCCTATACTCTGATACTAGATGAAAATTTAGTGTATAGAAATGCCTTCTTCAGAACGAAGAAGGGACAGTTCTAAAGACTCTTAATGGTGTTTTTATTGGGTATATAATTGAGTGTCCTAATGGTTTATCAATAACATGAATAGCTAAGTATATGTACAGGTAATGTATCATGATCTCAAATATCACAGTATTGTGCTGTTCTACATTTTAGTTCCCATAAATAGTTGTTTGTTTTTTTGATTGGGGCAAATCACTCATAAAATTCCAAGACTCTACTCCTTTATTCTTTTGTATTTTTTTATATAAGCAGGTTTTCGAGTTGTCCTAAACATAACAAGCAGACTTTCCTTGTAGAAAAGCTTAACTTTTTGCTGCCTTCTTAAAGAAAATCCCTCCATTGGAAGGGAAAGAAATGTCTTGAGATTCATCTGTGAAATCTTAAGACACTTTATATACCTAATGGGGCCTAAAATGAATTCATATTATAAATTCTGAGTATCCATCACACTAGGAGTCTACTTTTCCCTACCCATCTGAGTTGATGCATCTGTTGCCAGCAGTATTGCTGGCATTGATTTAGTTTGGGACATTTTTTGTACCTTGAATCATTGATATCAGTGATTTTTCTCATGGAATGAGAATCTACTGTAGCATTGGATACTGGATTAAGTACACAAGGTTATTGGCTTACCCCTTACATCTCTATTTTTTCACTAAACAGATGTCACTAAAAATCATGGGGTTTAGTTTTTGGAGCCAAATACCTTGAAAAATCCTTTCCCAGGGTAAACTAGACTCTTTCTTACAGGTTTTAAGTAGATGCAGCTTCCTAACATATTTCAGTAACAATTTAAATTTCTGATCTGAGTGGCTTTGTGTAGCTTACTTGCATACCAGATCATACGCATTCATTATGTCATAATGGGCCTTGTTATTAAAAGTAGTTGCTTCTGCAAAACCTCTAGGATAGTGGTCGCTGAGGTATGACCAGCGAAGGAGGACTTCTAGGTTCTTCGTGACAGTGCATGTTATTGTGAACCCTTGGACACTACAGCTGCACCATATTAAAAATATTCTGAAATATATTCTAAAAATAAGTCTGGGTTGGGGAAGGGTTGGGAAACTGTATAGAAGGGTTATTCTGACTTGAAAAATATACATCTTACTAACAATCTTGTGATCTAGCTGTCTGTCATTCTTTTGTTATTGTGGCAGTAGCAGGATTGCCTTTGTCTGTTTTTCCCATTGTTTCATCCATTACACTAGTACTGTACTTTGTAAGTACAGCTAGTGATCTTAGCTTTGAGAACAAAAATGTGGCCAGTGTTACAGCTTTTAATCGGTTGACTGAATTGATGATAGTGATGGATATTTTTATGCCATAATGACTAGGGCATAGAAGCAATACCAAAAATCAAGCCTTGAAAAAGCGGGCCAGACACCTTTAAAAAATTGGCAAAGCAGTTACCAGTTTGTGCTAGTTTTACCAGTAGACTAATGTATTGGTAGAACTTGTGAACCTAAGAAATAAGCTTCATGCGTGTTGCATTTGCCTAATATGTGAATACACTAATAAAAGTTTTAATTCTCATGGTGGTTGTTTTTTTTTAATTGCTGTATATATTTTCTGTTGAAGGTTAGGAATTAGTCCAACCCACCCAAATAAATGGCACAAGTGTCCTGCATGTTGTGGCTGGAAAGATATAGATGTTAAATCACTTCTTACACAGCTGTTGTGGAGGTTCTGGATCTGTGTGTGTTTTAGCAATGCAGACTTCTACTCTAGCTCAGGTTTATTAAAGCACTTGCTTTTTTCCCTGCTGTGATCAAATTACATCCTGCTAGCTCAGATGTTTACTTTCACCTGTGAAACACTTAGATAAGAGAGACTTGTTTGGGTGAAAGATTCCACTGCATTTATTGAGCAGGTTGCAACTTGAATGGATTGGGTGATCTAATTCTGTAGTCGTCTTACTGTGGATTTCTATATGTGTTCTTTCAGCTATGGCAATATTACTTGCTTTGCCTTGAACATTGGTAATAACCTTGGCTGTACCCTTTTTTGGCGTGTACACTACCTGGAAGTGCAGGGACACTGCAGGCATTATCTGTGGACCTGTGGTGCTGCCTGCATGCAAGGCTATCTCAGCCTGTGTAGAAGTCACTTTTTTTTTTTTTTTCACTTCTGTTAGTACCACTAAAATATTCTCTCCTGCCATTACTGTTTCAGCCACAGCTTAGTGGAACAAGAGAACTTACCTGCATTCAAAGTGTTTGCTTGCATGTATTTCATTTAAATGCCCTTGGCAGTGCTTGAGTAGCTTTAACCTATTGTCGTTTCTTAATCTGGTGCCTTTCTGTCTTACCCCACTGTTGTTCTGCTCTTCCTCAAAATCTCACCCGTGCCAGCTCAAGGATCTTAATGCACAATGCCTGTGGTGTGTAAGGAACATGACTTTGTCCCTCTTCTATTCTGCCAGTCAAAGTACTGATGTCCAAAGTACAAATTAAAAGTGAATTATTTTTTTCACTGAGGCTGCTTTGTTAGAGAAAATACTTACCAAGCAGGGAGGACTCAGCTTGGAGATACTTTTAGGTATGGGTAGCCAGCTGCTTATCTGTATCATGAAGCTGGAAAAACTCTGTATGTAACTGTTGCCTTAAGTTTGGACTGGGATTCCATGTGCCTGGGTTCTGATCTATCTCTTGTCACTAGCCCCGTCTGAGCTTGATTTTCATAGTCCTGCCAACGCCAAGTAATTAAAAAACAGGTAGTTGATGTAAACATCTGAGCCAAAAAATATTTGAGTAGCCTTTTAGCAGCTTTGGATGCACTGAGCTGATGTTTCAGAACCCTTCCCCCTCCAAAGGAAAACCCAGCTTCATTTAGAAGTTGTTTCAGGGCTGAGGCTTTGAGAACAGTGTCAGATGCCTGGACTCCTGCACCTTTAAATTGTGAGAATTGATAGTGGAGCATCATCTCTGTGTGTTTTCCCCTTTTTGTGCATGTTTCCCATCTAGATGGTAAACTCACTCAACAGGAATTTTCTGCTGTTAACTTTAGCATCTTGCACGGAGTCTTTTGGCTTCCAGGTGCTGTTATACAAATCTAGAACGTGGTAAGAGCTGTGGTGTTTTCTTGTTCTTTTTCAGGATGTTGTGCTTAATCAGAACTTGACCTCCTTGCGACTGACTGCAGGCATGCAGTGTAGATAGTTTAACTTCAAGCTCCCTGTACAATCAGCAAGGAGAGGAATTTGGAGCTCTGGATTGCTCTGTGGTAAAGAGTCTAGACTGTGGGCTGAGGTGTCCGATTTAAAAGTACGCACAAATATCTACCTTAAAAGGTTCTTGGGTGCTGTCAGAGTAGTCAGCTTAGATGTTTAGGAATAATGGCTTTAAACTAATTTACACAGGAAAAAAAAAAAAAGAAATGACAACTACCATGCTTCACGAAGCTCTTTATTTTCATGTGTCCAACTTGACTTTTCATGTTGAAGTGGGAGGGTGTGAAGTTTGGGGGTTTGATAATCATCTGTAGCTCTAAATTGTTGGCAGAGTGAACTAAGTGTTTTGTTTTAACCTTCAAACTTGTCATACTTCATTGTGGTTACAGCTTTTTTTAGCATTGCAAACTGAAATTTTATTGCAGCTGGGTTTTGAGTTAAAATATTGTGAAATACAGGATTTCACTATACTCCACCCACACAGTGTTTTACTTGAGTATGAAGCAGTGCTCCTTTTACCAAAACAAGTTTGACTGTAACCTAATTTTGGGGATGCTGAAGCTTAAATACCAGCTCTGAAGAGTCAGTGAGGTACTGTCTTTGTTAAAAGAATTACATGTATAGCAAGTAACATGCAAGCTGTATTACAAAGTGCTTCTGAAAGGACCGGCTCGGGGAGTTAAGTTGCAACTGGTCTGGAAGTTTATTACTATGAAGAAAATATTAATGAAATGTCTGTTTTCCTGACCACTTAAGCTTGGCTAGTAAATAACTATCATGAACTGTATTAAAGGAGGCCATTTAAATATAACCTTCAGTTATGCTGGTCCTTTTTCCATCTCTTGGGTAAAAATTCCTCATAAGTAAGGTTGCAGTTTCTTCTCTTGGGAAAACACAGTTTGTGGAGTAAGTTTCTAGTGCTACATTGTCACAGCTACAAAAAGTAGAATCAAAGCTTCAAAGCTGAGAACAGTCTTTGATGTTACATTAGCTGTTGTTTCATTAACTGTAATCAGGATGAAATCTAGTCAGTTGGCAGAAGAAAAATGAATGACAATGGATATGTAATATCAGACCTCGATGCTCTTGATCCTTTTTCCTCGTGTAGAAGATGTAGTCAGAATGAGTTGAGTAGAGCCTAGTTGCTTGTCCTGTTCCTTTTGGAATACGATCCAAAGTGTCAATGGACATGGGTGCTCCAGCCCTGCTGTGTTTTACTTTTAATTTGCAACAGTGGAAGTCCAAACAAAGCTGCTGTTGCTTTTGATTTTTCTATTAACAGCATCTAGCTACTTGCTTGTCTAAAGCTGTAGTAAGGTACTGTAAAAAAACTTAAGCATGCTTTGTGACTTAATTGAGCTTATGAGAAATGTGTACCTGCTACCATTTGATTTTTAGAACTTATCTTTGCTTTAAAGTCTTACTTGCCTTTTCATTTTGAAGTAGAGTTCCAAGACCAGCTGTTGTGTCACCAAGCGTAGAAGATTATTAAACTTAGGTTGCCAGCAATTGCAGTTTATCGTTGGCTGAAGAGATGGGTGCTGTCCATCAGTTCTTTGAGAGGAGTTGTCTGGGCAGGTGGTCACCTTTGATCAAGGGGTAGCTACACAGGGAGGCTGGAGCCTCAAGCACATGGCCAGTTTACAGGGAAGCTGGAGTAGAGGCAGGTCGAGCTGTATAGCCATAGTCTGGACCAGGGAATTGCAGATGCCCCAGGGTTATTTGCCATATGCTCCGAACTCGTCTGAGATATGAAACAGTTGGAGAGGGAATAGCATACAGGTAAGCTTCGGTTGTCTAAATGCATGAATTACTTTGAAATATAGCTAATGCATAATGAATTCAAAAACATTTCAGAAGTCCTGTCTCTTCTGCTTATGTTGCACGTCCTTGAAGAGTTGATCACAAAATAATGAATTCACAAAGTGAAGCTGAGAAAAAGATGTGCTTATGCTGTTAAGATTGGGGGGGGGGGGGGGGGGGGGCGGGGCGCTGTTATTCAGCATGGATTCCCCAGGGCTTTTAGAGCTGGGTGTTGGTGGGGTTTTTTTCTTGTGGAATCACTAATGGAGCCTGTGGTTAAACATAAAATAAAATTCCTCAAGCAACAGAGGCTCCTCAGAAAGAGTAAGATTTCATCCTGGTGAAGCTCTGAGAAGAGCAAAATTTATCTTGCCATGAAACAGTGTCAGGCACTGCTGAGATCTGGGAGCTGGAGGAAATGCGAGTTAACGGTTTGTGGAGGACTGTGTACTGACAGAAGGGATGTTAGTTCAGGTACAGGTCCTAATGAATTTTTTTTATGGACCTGAGCTAAGTTGCGTACAGATAGTCGTGCTGTGAGTCTGTGCTGTGCTTCCTCATGTGCTTGGTCCCAAAGCCAGCAAAAGCAGATGAAGCTTGAGCTTGTCTGTGCTACAAGTATAGATGGTAAAAGCTCAGCCAGGTCCACTTGAGGGCTGAATGAATGCTTGCTACCTAGCCTGCTGTCTAATAGTGAAGGGATTTCAGAATTTGTTGCCATGTATTTTTGTAAGCAGTCGGATGAATAGCAAAGAGCATTGAGGTAGAGGAGGGTCTGTCAAAATAAAAAAATAATTTGTAGTAGGGGACAAATGAAATTGTTGTTTGGATGAGGAACTGTCCTGCAGCCGAGGAGCTAAGCGGTCTCAGCTGTACAGGAGGGCTGTTGGGCACTGAGGCAGGCTGTGGGTTGGGAAGAACTGTGGTTGCTCTGGAGAGCATCCACCTCCAGACTGGACATGCTTAACAGTATGTTAACAGGTTCCTGGTTTGCAGAAGAGATGTATGCACAGCTCTGAGGTGTACCTTCATACGCCAACATAAACCTCCTCTCCTATTTTTGTAGTTAAGCTTTGGAAACGATAACATTAATTTAGGAACAATAATCCCCTTCTCTAGAAGTACCTTATCTTTTCTTTTACAGCTTCAGAAGTCTGAGAGTCCAATGGGAGGAAAAGCCACAGCTGTTAGCAACGATGATGTTGGTACTGATGTGAGGGAAAATATAACATACTCAGACTTTGAGGTTTGTGCAGTGTGTGAAATGAAAATGAGCAAAGAGCCAGGGCTGAGAATTACTGAGGTTTAGTAGAATGGGAAAAGTGGAGCTGAAAAAAATGGAAGAGTGGCTTATGCTCAGCTTTGGCAGTGACATGCTCACAAAAGCATCCTTACTGGTTACCTTGAACGCTCTTTAGATGTATCAGCTAGTTAAAGATCATAGTTTTCCTTTTGTTACAGCACTGAAAGACTTGTTGGAGCACAGGAGTTGGCTTAATGGGAATTTTGCTGAGGGGAGCACAAATCTAGCTTCGCATCTCTGTCATCTCGACAGGACAGGCTCAACACGGGTCCTTTTAGAAGCAGCTTGAGTTAGAGACTGAAGAACTGACACAATTTGTCCTGTAGCCTGGTGCTGGATGGAAGAGACTGTTACCTGACCATGAGAAGAAACAGTCTTACAAATAAATAAAGAGTAAAAAAAAGCCCACAGCCTCTGTGTGAAAAGGTTTGCTGTAATACCTACATGATTGACTTTGAAGCAGATGATTTTGCTTTTTCTTTAATGAGAATGCTTGGACAATCCTTGGGAGTGTTGAAGTGTTCGTTAGCAAATAGTACATCTCATCCTGTGGAGTGAAGGTGTTTCGTTGTGGGGTTTGGGAGGGGGGATTTTTTTTTTTTTTTTTTTATTTAGGGACTTAGAAGGAGAGTCTGACTTGCTGAAACTCTGCAAGACTTCTTTGTCTACTGGTTTTGTTCTAAAAACTCTTAAATCCAAAGTTAGTGGATTTTTGCATGACAAACAACAGCCATGCTTATTAAATGTGGAGAAAACACTATTCTCTTCTGAAGAGGGGTGCTAAAAAGGATATTTTTTTCCCCAAATGTTTGTTTGCTAATAGCAGGAATTTGTATTAGAAGCAGGGAGGAAAAAAACAGCTTCAAAGTTCCTACTTAAAAAAGGAGGGGGTGGGCTAGGAAAGGAATTAGTGTGCAAGTAACAGTCTAAATATTTAGTGTTTGGATTTGAGAGCACTGGGTTGAAACTTGCCTGGCTGATGGACCAAAGCCTAGTTGAAGTTAAGCTTGAAGAGGCTTAATTTCAAGTGTAGGACACCTGATCACAAACGTGTTATATTTTTAGTTTACTGTGTCAACAGACACCTCTTTTTTTTTTTTTTTTTTGTAGTTTTGTTTAGCTGACAAACAGTATGGCAAAGAAGCCCTATCTCCAGCAGACACTTGAAAACCGGTCAGCCATCAGTTGAATTGTTAATTATATGTGGTGTAAGAAATTAACTTGGGACATCTGGGAAGGCGGTTCTGACCTTGGTACCCCATCCCAAGGGTGCAAGCTACGGCTCAGTAGTCCCATTTCTCATGTGTGCGTTCACACGTACCCTCTTGGACCTTATTTCTAATCATCCAGTTTAAATCATGTGGGACTAACAGGATGCTTTGCTGCTGTAGTAATACCATAATTAGATGGTAATGATCATAACTTGTGTGTAGCCTCTGAGCTCTACCTGCCATCAGTAGATCTGTGGGCAGTTTGAGCAGACACTATTTGGAGTCAAAATCCTTGAGTGTTGTTTTTGTTAGAGAACGAAAAGGTGGCTGTTGTGGGTTTTGTTTGTTACCCGGTGTTTCCCCCAGGCTGGCTCTGAGAGCAGAGACACTTAAATGAGCAGAAAGAATGTTTTATCATGACATTGGGAGGATGAGCAGAATTGTAGGAAGTTGAAGCTCTGACCTAGGGTAAAGCAAAGTTGCTTCTCACCCTGCCCTTCCCTGGTGAAATGTGTCAAATGTCTGGTGCTGTCAAAAGATCTGTGTATGTTTAGAAGAACTAATGTGCTGTTAATTAGCACTGCAGTAGGTAGCACTGGCCACACTAATTGCTCACGGTGGGACTGTTGCATCCAAGTGGGTGGCTAACAAAATACTGACAGATGGCAACGGATTAACTGACTTTTTTTTGACTGCAGTTCAGATGCTGGCTTGAGGAGCTCTGGTCTGCTTGCAGAGGCTGCTGTAGGCTAAATTCGCTAGGACCCTGTCAAAAGCCAGCTTAATGATTTAGGTAGGTATTGAAATGCCTTTGTTTCTTAAATTTTAGACCCTATCATTGAAAGACAACTAGTTAAGAAAACATGTGGCTGGATTAGAATAACGGGGAGGCAGGGAGGTATTGATGGACTTCTTCCCATGGCATGGGGTGTTGAGGTGGCTGTTCCAGTTCAACCCAGAATTTATTTATCAGATGCTAATACTGGTGTGTCTGCAGCCATGGAGCTCTGGCTATGAGACTTGTCCCCAGCTGTGACCGAGGCAGTTCCAAAACAAATGATTTCCAAGATGTGCCTTTTGAGGTATACAGGAGCTATTCCTCTTTGGTGTTTTTGAATGTCCTGTGCTCTAGCTGGTGTTGAGGAAATCTGGCCTTTCACTGAGCAGTCTGGGATCTTTTTTCTATTTTGTGTCCTTGTTATACATGTGGTGAAGCCAATGTCAACTCCATCACACGTCCTTTAGAGCATCTTTCCCACAGAGAGAGCTAATTAAGTGTGAAGATTAAAAAGGGATGAAATATTGATAACTGAATATGCTAAAGGTAACATGATTGTAATTTCAGGAGTTAAAAAAAACAGATATTTTCTTGGTGTCACTGCCTTAAAAGGTGCTTACATGGGTTGTTTTATACAGCAGAGGCACCAGATTCTCTCCATGCGGGCGTCAAAACCTCCACAGCTATGGAGCAGAGGGAAAATGATCTGTTAAAATTTTGTGTGGAGGAGTGCCAAAGGAGGCAAAGTTAGGGTATGATGAACAGTATCTATGCACAGATGGAAGATAACTACAGCCAGTGGGTAGTATTTTATGCTCTTGTTTTGCTGGAGGCCTCAGGTACTACTTGTGTGTGTACTTCCACTAAGTTTAAACTCTTTGGGAATTTCTTGGTTGCCATTACCTGATGATGCATTTGTGGAACCAGCATTAAAACGCACATCTTCCTGCCTTCCAGCCTCGGGCTGATCTCGCTAAGCTGCAATTTTTTTGGGGGGGGGTACCGCCACTGGCAGCCTGTATCTGTCATGGAAAGACATTTATAGTCATGGAAACTTGGAAGTGACTTATATGTGACTACAGAAATGTGCTTTTGCTTTGTGTCCCCCTTCCTTTGGCTGTGGAGTTGGTCTGCTTTCAGCTCGGTGAGACCCATCAGGGTGTCTCTCGTCCTTGGTTAACAAGACAGTGGTGGGGATATGGTGACCGGACTGTACTTCAAGATGGGATTGGCCTTCTGACCGGCTGAAATAGGAAAGTATCTTCTTCAAAGAGACAAAATAATGAGAAACAGGTGTTGATATTTATGAACCTAGTTCTACATCAGTTGACTGACTATTTTTGTTCTTAGTAGTCTTGGAATTTGCAGATATGACACTACAACGAGCCGTCCTTGCTCATTGTAAGGGTGAAACTACTTTGCACAAGGCCCGAGGACCCTCACTGACCTTGATTCCTTACGTAAGACAAGCTTGTTTGACCTTGGGCATCAACCCAGGGCATGTTTCCAAAGCAATCTGATCAACAGTCTGTGTACTTCTCACCTCACAGAGAAGGTGGGTGAGAATGACCAGTGACACATGCTGTTTCACTGCCTAGCAGGGTTTTAAATATAACCCGGTGCTTCTAAGAGTGAAGAAGTTTAAAAGAATAAAATGACAAAAGCAGATTAGCACTTTGGCTTTAGCGTTGCATTGAGAATAACTCAATCCTTTGAAAATTATTACTCTTTAAAAAAAAAAAAATGTAGCTTTGATTACGATATTTTAAGGAAGTTGAATTACCAAGAAGGCCTTTGTTGAACAGTGCTTGATGATAGTTTTCAATCTACACAAGAGAAGTAACCAAATTTGTTAGATTTGGACTAAAAAAAAATAAATAATAATGAAAGAGCCAGGCACTTCTGACAGAGTTGAAATGTCACATGGAAAAGTGTTGATTACATGGGACTGTCGAATAGAAGCAGAGCAGACAATTTGGTTCCTTGGTCATTTTTCCAGCCAGGTAACCTCCCTGAGATTGTCACCCCCACGTGTCTCCAGCTATGTCAAAACTAAATTTTTCCAACAAGTCTGCTACTGTACATTTCTGCCTCTGAATTTTCCTTTCTCGTATAACATGAAAGTCTTCCCCCTACAGCGTGGCCATTCAGTTCTGGAGGTCCTCCAGCCGTTGTTAGATCTGGCACAATAACCTCTGTTTGGATGTGAACATTTCTCTTTCTCAAAGCTGTTGGATTAAGTTCAGGCTACCTCTGCACCCCTTCATGGTTTTAACTTCTCCCTACTTCCTAACAACAGGACTGTCGTGTCTCCCACAGATTGTCTGTGCTGTGCTGTTATTTAACTCTGGCCTCATTATCTTACAGCTTAGGGAAGTGGTTTCTGTGTCATTGGGAGGTCATTTTCCCCTCTCAAAACGATTTGTACAAAGCCTAGGACAGCTAAAATCTGGGAAAAGGCCACAAAAACATATTTTGATGACATCCTACAGTGCTTGCAGGTAAGACCTTGTGGTCTTGGGTGGGTGCCAAGCTTGAGTGGAATCATGTGTTTTTGTGAGAATGGAGTTTGTGAGAGCATCTTGTGACTCCCTGGCAAGACAGCCTTGATTCTATGGGCAAGGTTTCCACTATGCTGAACTTGAGTCGGCCATTGATGTCCCAGCCAGCCACCGTGGTCAGATAGTGTATCGCTCTTGGGCACATGGTCTTTGTTCTTCACATGAGATTTCATATATAAGCTTTGCTTCAGGTGTTCCCAGATGGGGCTCCACTCTCTTTACTCTCCTGCCAGACTTTCCCACAACAACCTGGTCACCATTCATGCTGCGGCAAGACTAGTTCGGTGGTTGGGAACAAAAGCCTGTCTCTCCCCAGGTTAGTGTTAGCAAACAGCATCTTTTCGGGTTGGAGTAGCTCATACAGGCAACATTAGTAGCCTTGGTGTAGTCGTGGTAGACACAGGAATTTCACATTCATGCCCTAAAGCTCTGGGCTCTTTTAAAAGGCGTTCATGCAAAGCGTTCTGGTCTGTCAACCACAGTTTGCTGTATCAAAAAGATTACCTTTTCCTCTGTCAGGCAGTCCCGATTTCCCTGTGGGTTTGGTGTGAAGACAACAGGATTTGCTTGTCTCGGCAGCTCCCCTCCTGCTTGTCCTTGAACTCTCTAGGAGATTGAGTGGCGTTTCACTTCCCCTCCCCCCCCCCCCCCCCCCCCCTCCCCCCCCAGGTAGGAGATCTATTTTGAAATTAGTTCAAAGGCATGTGATGTGGGGTTAGCCCAATGTAAATAACCCCAGCCTGCTTATTTCCCATGTGACCAAGGAATGCTGGTGTTCCTGGTTTTGCCCAGGTTCATGCCCAGGGTCTTTCTGAGATGTTGCACATTTGCGTGGCGGAGATCTCCTGGAGCTGATTCCCTGAGCTTCACTATTTCTCTGAAGCTCTGAAGAAGAGGATGATGCTGTGATGATTCTGGTCAGTGAAGCATTTTGGAGGGAATCTTCATATCACAGTCTTCATCCAGCAGTCTGGTAAAAGTTACTGAGGTCCCCAAGATCCATCTGGGATGATCCTTGACCTCCTGAGCCAGAGATTTGCCCACTTGATTCATCCTGAATCTAAGATGCTGTTCCTCACAGCTAGGATGTCCTACAGGTCTCCTAGCTTGCTAACTCTTCCCCTGTAGTACCGGAGATCAGAGACAGTGAAGGGAGGTCTCCTAGGAGCAGCTCTCCCCTCTCTGTTACAGCTTCTATTCTGGGATACCTGGTGGAGCCAGCAGCCTGGGTTTCCCCTTCAGCTCTTTTAAGAACCATTTTGTCCCTGTGCCTGGTTGTGGGTTGGACATCTGTTTCCTTCATCTGCTTGCTCAACCTGTGGTGGGAGGACGGAGGGAACCTGACTCCTCATGGCTGCCATGATTTAGCTCTCAAGGGAAGAGTGTTCCTTCAGAACCTATCTGTGTTTTTGTCTAAGGCTGTGTCTAATTCAACCAAGAGATAAATCTTGTTTCCTTCCCCAAGTCTCACACCTCTGTGGCGCTCTCTTTCACACCCTTCATGTCAGGAACGTTCTCCCAATTGACAGTCTTTCTGGTGGATCATTGGCGACTGTGGCTACAAGGTAGGAATTGGGTAACTCCAAGCAAATTCGAGGAGGGTGTGTTGAGGCTTGCTGCCGTGTTGCCCAAGTGTCTCCACCACCAGGTCCTCTTGTTCAAGTTGAAGGAGCTGAGGTGCCTCCTTCTCTCCCATGCACCATGGGTCGTCTTCCATATCTTCTCCAAGCGGCATCTCATCTCTGAAGTCCTGAGGGCAGTTGCAGTGTTGGGCTGAGCAGCTTCGTGGTTGCATTTTGGTGGGGAGGGCTGACCCTCTGCCCTTTGAATTAATGACATAGGGAAATTGCTGGGGTTAGATGGGGATTGTCACTTGAAGGTAAGATCCAGCATGGGTGAAAAGCAACTGTACGCAGGGAGCATGCTGGTCAGCTCGCTGCCACTTGCTTGCATGGGGTCTGCTGGAGCTGTATTTCTGTATCTGAGAGGAAAATGAAAGGGGTGTGATGGACCTTCATCCACCTGTGCACTGGGGCGTGGGTAGCTCTGGTGCTGGTCCAGGCTCCACAGAAGTCACCGCACCATTTCCACACCTCCAATGCTGCTGTTGCAGGGAGACGCGGAGCTTGTAATGCAAACCCTCTGCATGGCCCATGAACAAATCTATAAAATATTACAAAGAACATATTTTTTCTCATGTAGTGACATGAGGCAATTCAGTTAAACAGTAACAGAGGTGGGGAAACCCCCCCAGGAAATAGTTTGAGAAAACACTTCCAGATTACCGAGTACTAAAGGCCACCACACACACCAGGAACTTATGGAAATGATGCACACCAAAAAACTCTCTGTGAAAGGTATCTGGGTCATGTTTGGTTATTTTACTATGATTATGGCCAACTGTTCTTGGTATTTAAATCACATTTAATGGGGAGAAAAAATTGTGGTAGCTCCAAGCCATGAAAATTCAGATTTTATTTTATTTTTTTTAAAAAAAGCAAGCACACAGCAAAACTTGAAATGAAAAAGCTAATGAAACCTATATCCTGCAGCACATGCACTGAAACTTTATAATCATGAAAGAAAATATTCTTAAGTAAGCTAATACTCACTGAATGAGCAGGACTTTCTATCATCCATTCTGGTAGGGTTTGATCCACGCTGTATTTCAGGCGGTCGGGAAGATAATGAGATTTTTATGTCAAATGATATTTTTCATATGTATTACTTAAAGCAATTCATTCCAGACATCAAAAGTCCAGCTTCTAAGTTGCTGCATCAGGTTTATAATACGCAGTGGTTTTATACTAGCTGTAAGGATCTGGCCCCCAAAATTTGTAGGTTTTTGGGGTTTGGTTTGGTTCGGGGGTTTTTTCCCACAGATAAATGTTAATCTAACAGGCAGGGCTTTCATTTCAAGTGGAAGGGTAAATATGTGGATGTTTCCTGGGAAATTTACTACACTGGAAAAAAAAAAAAAAAGAAACCTTGAAATGCACGGGCATTATTGGCGTTATGTTATAGATGGGAGAAGCCATCAAACATTGGCTAAATGCTAGTTAGGAGGCATCATTTTTAAAGTTCTTGTCAGCTGGGACAAAGCTCCCCATGGCCTTGACAAGCCATAACAGCCCGCAGAGAGATGTACGTGTGTCAGAGCGCATCAAAACACCCCGGCTCCAATGGCAGGGAAAGTAAATTAAAGGAACAGGTTTGATCATAAACCTCCTGGAAAATATGAGGATATTAAAGCCGGCTGGATAATTAGCGTAATTACATCACAGTGAATGCAAAGGAGATCATCTTAAGGGATATTGTATTGTGGGAGTTCGGCTTCAACTGGTAGTGCATGTTGAACGACAGACTAATGGACTGCTCCGGGGAACGGAGCAGTAAAATCTTGTTATGAATTTGTTTATCAAGAATGCAGAGATAGGAAGGAATAGCGATGGCAGTTAACTGGCTGAATTATTGCTTTTTTAACCTTGCTTTCTGCTGATAGTCTTTTGTCAAAGCCTGAGCATCCTATTTATTTTAGGGGCAGACAGGAAAAATAGGAGCTGATGGAGGACTTTCAGGCCACGAGCCCTTTGTATGCCTGGAAAGGAGGAGCCGGTTTCTGTGGCTGCTTCTCTCTTTCTCCTGTTGCCTTTGCCACACTCTGCTTGTGGCCCAGCAGAGGTGCTGCTGGTGCTTCGAGAAGTGGTTCTGGCTCCTGCACTGTGGTCACTTTACTTTCCTAGCTCCTCCTTTTCCACCAAGATGGGAAGAGAAGTGCTTGGACAACTCAGAGATGATTAAAATCTACTGGGAAAAATTAAGCTACCTTCTTCAATATCCTCATTTGCTGCTTTGGGCTCTTTCTGCCTAGCTTGAGAAGTCTCCTGCGGTTTTTCAGTTTGCACAATTGTGCCCGCGTAGTCATCGTTCCCGGCTCTCCCCTCCCACGGCCTTTTGAACCCACTCACCAGTTTAAGTCGTGTTTAAAGAGAAGACTCAGTCTTGTCTTGTCTTCTAGGGCCACCTAGAAGGAAGATCTGCACCACTACCTTGCTCCAAAGTGAGCTCGGTATTTCTGTTCTGTTTGGTCTGGCACTGGTGGACCAGTACCTACTGGCCAGCCTGGGAGCAAGTGTGCAGCATGGCAAGAGGAGACGCTATGGGTGGGAAAACTCTCCTCGGTGACTTCCCCAGCGATGGAAAGGGTTGAAATTCAACAGAAGATCTGGGAATAAAGCGCCAGAGGTGGATGTTTGGAGGTGATGGGGAAGCAGCACATATAGCACTGGTCTTGTACAACCCTGTGCGAGGTGACTGGATGAGTTGGCATCGGTGTTGCCAAGTACTGTACAAAAGTAACGCACTGACCTGAGTTATAGGTGGTGCAAAACATCATACTGCTTCAGCACCAAACATCTTGGCAGCATCCTGGCTCTCAGCAGGGTCTGGTTGGTTGACTCCTCCATCAAACTGCCAAAGATTTTCTGCACAGGTATGTTCTGCCCAAATTTCATTACTGAGATAATACTCTGGGCTTTTGGTGCTGCTGCTGTGGCATGAAAAATAGTGATTTATACCTTTTAAATTAGCTACTCTTTTCCACAAGAAGTGCCAAACAATGCCAAAACCCTTTACAAACGCTGTAGTTTGGAGCAATTCTCAAAAGTCATGTGGCATGTCATGAAGAAGATGCATTTGTGGTATCGGATAGGAGCGGTCCTTGTCTGGGGCAGCTTTTGGCTGCTGGATGATTATGTCAGCAAAGCTGGCCGGGAAATTAAATGTGCACTGCTTTTCTTTCTCTGTCTGCAGCTTCACTTCCAGTGCATTCAGCACCAAAAGATCTCCAAAACGCTGTGGTGCCCTGCTCAAGACGAACCCTGCCCTGTGTCATCTTGGGCATCCACGCTGGAGAACTCCTGAGCAAACGCGTGCAGGAAATCTGGCCCTGGGGTCGTGCCAAGGTGGGTGCTGGTGCTAAGTCCTGTCACTGCTTAAAATCTTGCCTCTGCGGGCGTGGGATTTACAAGGGAGGTACTGGGAGCAATAAATAATGCCAGTCTCCCAGATGGAGTCGGATCCAGACCACTACCTTAGACACAAGACCAAGACCCAACAGTGCTGCCTGCTGGGTCTGGCCAGCTTGTTGTGGTCTCCAAAATCAGCTTGCCCTTGAGAAAGGGGAAAACAGCAGAGATCTTCCTATGTCTCCAGGATCCCATGGCTTTGCCTGCATGACTAAAGGCCGGGGAATCTCCTGCCCGTGGCCTAGATGGTTAAACCAAGGGAAAACACACGGGTTTGCTGCTTTAACCTGAACAAAATCAAACATCCACCTGATGGCAGCAGAGAACGGGGAATGGGGAGAGCCCGGGCTGGCTGTCCAGCGCACCAGGGACTTGCGAAATGTGGAGCGTGGGTTGGTGGGGTGGCCTTCCCGTGGCAAAAGCCGATGTCCAGTGTCCTGGGGAGAGCTCCCCAACGGCATCTCTGTGCCCTCCTGGAGAGGAAAAGGCTGCACAGGGTTTGGGTACCACTTTTGGGGATGCCATGATGCAACGAGCAGCATGAAGAGCCCCGTGCGCTTGGAGGGTGGCTTCTGCCAAGCATCAGCATTTCCAAAAACCAGGTGGTGAGGGCTGGATGACCATGGTTGCTCCTGCAAGTGGTGCTGGATCCGGCCACAGTCCCTTCAGCCACCGGCACTACTTCTGGTGGTGGCTGGAGGTGTCAGAGTGACAGCGGGACATGGATGTAATGGAGAACCTGGGAGTTTACTATGGGGTATTCAAGTGTGAGAGCTCCTGAAGCAAAAATGGGGAGGTGTTTTGCAAGAACAGAAGTACCCACTAGCAAGAGAAACGTTGGTACCAAAACATGTCTCAGGGAAAGGGGTGAGACACACCAGTGACCGCGGTTTGGAGCAGGCGCCTTTCTGCTTAACACAAACAGCATTTTCTGACCGTCCCACCAGCATCTCCCCAGGGCTTGCTGGAACAGGCAAGGACGTGGATCTTCCCATGTGCCATGGAGTTGCAGCCATCCACAGCACGTTGCGTTAGAGGAAACCAGGGATAACTTTCTTAAGTGAAACTCCTGTTGAGGAATAACCCCACTTCTATGATTTTTAGCATTGCTTCTGCCACACTTCTTGGGTCACAGGAAGGGGATTTAAGAAAATGTAAGGAATGCTTCAAAGGAACCCTCTCAAAGCAAAATAACTTTTTCTATTCAAAATATTTTTTACTTAAAATTCAACTGTTGAGCAAAAAACTTTTAAATGCTCCAGTTGAGAAAGAAGTTTGTCTGCCAGTTTAACTTTTAAACTTATTAATACTTTTTGCTTTTATACTTCCTGTTACGTAATCTTTTGTAATTGCTAGAGAATGGAAAAATCTGCTGTTTATCTGCAGTGATGGCTGTTGTCACTGCTACCCTGTGGCATATTTGGCGCTAGACAAATAGATACTGTGGTGAGAAGTGAAATGAAGTTACATGAAAAAGAATGATGGGGGAAGCACAGGAAAATATTTCTTTTTGCTTAGAATAATTTTTCTCTCCTCTTACCCTGTGCAGATCCCACATGCAGAAATGGCATCAAGGCAGTAACGGGAAGGTGGGAGCTTCATCTAGCATAGGAAAGGTCTCTGGGGCAGGGGCTGCCCCAAGCCTGCCCTGCCTGGCCCCTTCCCACATGACATGCTGTGATGGCAGCAGGAGGTCTCGTATGGGAATCGGCAGCATCTCCACCAGCCTGTTCTGTAAGTGCCTTGATCTCTGAAATGACTGTGCAGAGACGTAAGGAAAGGTAAAAAGCATCCACTGGGTACCACACTGCTCAATGTGAAGCCCCTCCTGCCCCTTTCCTCCCCCAGTCCCCTTAGGATGTCCCTGCCATTGCTACCGCGTCACCAGCCAGGATAGAGATGCTTTGGGCTAGTGCCATGAAAAGAGTGCCACCTGGACCCAAAGCCCCTTCCAAAACCAGCCAGAGGGTAGAAGCTTGTCGTCATCCCAATGGCAGATGCTGTGTCCACACCCTGCTGCCTGGGCTCTCCTTCCAGTGCCTTTCAAAGGACCAAAGAGAAAAAACAAGGAGGAAAAAACCCCACCATAATATTTTGAAAGATATTGCATGCTGGCAGAGTAACACAGATGTTTTTTGAACTGGAAAAACTAAATTCGAATGGGAATGACTGCTGATGTTAGCCTTAAAGAGCTGGCTGGTCTTTGCAGGATTACTGGCCCATTTATGAGAAGAATTGGAAAACAGTACTTATATCCATGTGACCTTTCATTGACCAAGTAATCAGAGCAACAGCACATCAATGATTTGGTGTCAGGTGAAAAGCTGCTGACACCACTAGATCGAGGCTCAGGGAACACGGCAGTGATGGGCTGGAGGGCAGCCTTCCTTGAAGACCAAGGAAAGCCGAACAAGTTGATTTCAAAGATAACCTCATTCTGCATTCAAAGCAAACCTTTAGCTAATAATATTAAATGCTAACAAAAGAGGCTATGGTCAGTTACGAGTAATAAACTATTAATTAGAGCTTTGTCATAAATGACTCTTGAACTTTGAGCCAAGACAATAAGCAATTGGGGATCCTTTGTTTCCATGCTCTTGACTCCAGCAGTGTCAAGTGTTGGATACAGGTAAGTTATGTTGTTCTCCCCCTTTGGGAAAGGTGATGCCTGGTAATTTGAGGCTATTTGGCAACTTAGAAACTAATTAGTTTAAAATTAAATTTTCCACTCTGCCAGATCAAGCACAATAAGACAGGTCTTAAGACACAAGAAACCACTTTGGAAAGGAGTAAAGGGAGAATGGGCACATGAAAGAGCTGGCACACACTTCGGGCAGATCCCGCCACCTTAATTAAGTGGAACAGAAAACTGTCCCCCTGCTCCTGCAGACCTGAGCTGGTGTCAGCGCACATGGGGTCTCACAGCCCTGAATGTTGCCAGGGGTGGGGGAGGCCCCTGTGGTCCCCTGATGTCCCCAAATCCTCCCCATCTACCTCCTTCCCATGGGCTGGTCTCTGCCAACCTATATGTTCTGATTCCTTTTCACCCTGCTCCATGGTGCTGGGACTCATCTGATGCATGCAGCAAACCGGAAGGAGAAAACAAGCTCAACTACCCAACTGAAGGCCATTTAAAAATTAAAAAAATAAAGATAAAAAAAATTAAGATTTTTAAAATAATTAAATTAATTGTGGGCTGAACTGATGGGCTTGCAAGACAGCACTGTACCTGTTACGTCTCATCGCTGATCGGACTGAAAGTCTGCCTGTGAAGGGTAGTGGTCCAAATCCTATCTCTTCCCTTACCTTGGGATTTCCTTCATTGTGCTGCTTGCCTGCAAAGACCCTCTTTGAACCAGTTGCTCCCTGCTCCCAAGGTCCTGGCCAGCTCAGGTTTTCTGGGAGGGCATTTGTGGGCTCCTCCCCACCCCATGGCCATCCCAGGGCTGAGTACAGCCAAGAACTTCCACGTTCTTGTTCCAAGTTCAGTACAGCCAAGTCTTCCCTTCTTGGCCAAACACATGGTCATGGGACATGCTCCAACACGCATGGATAGAGTTTGTGATGTCTGTGATGAGGAAGGTGAGGTCTGCCTGTGGGATGCGCTTCACTGACTAGAGCCTCTCCACAGCATCCAAACTCTGGAAATATTTGCAGGATTTGGCTCCAGTTGAGTAAGTCCTGCCAGGTCGGAATCCCCTCTTGAGTGTGATCAAGTTGCAATTAATCTGGGTTCCTACAGAAAGTTCTTTTTAAAATAAACCAAACCCCCCCTTCTGAATGCCCTCCAAATATACATTTAAATACACAAAACTAGAAAGGGTTATGTTAACATTGCCAAAAGCCCTTCCCTGCTCCCCCAAGAGCCCCAAGCCCCCACTCTAAGCCAGCTCTGCCCTGCAGTTCCTCTTCCTTGTGGTTAGTGCCGCTGAACGCTGGAGAAACTGTAATTGTTCATAAGCAAAGTAGCACTTCCCAAAGTACAGTATTTGCTTAATGGATCGTTAAACCAATATAAATAACACTGAAGCATGCATGGAAGCAACGAGGATTTAAATGTAATTACACAGGGAAAGTTGGAGCATGACTGTCCGTTCTCTGAGGCTGCAGTGCAGCATGAGTAGCATCTCTGAAGTAAGGGAATTAAATCGAGCTCAGGAAGGGTTTGACTCTCCAAAGCGTTGCTTTGGGTTTCTGCATTTCTTTTCTGCTTATAGAGAAAATTTGGGGATGGGCTCTGACCATTTTACTTTGTTCCTGGAATAATTTCCTCTGTAACAATTCCATCAAGATCAGTGAAATTAAATTAAAAAACAAAACAAAACAACAAACAAAAAAAGACCACTTCAGCTGCTGTGGATGCTGCTGGAAGTGAATCAAGATGTCACACCGTTTGAGGCCAGTTTTGGAGAACATTTCAGAGTTGTCCTTGTGTATACTCCATCTATAGATTCAGGCTCTAAAGGGGAACTCAATGATAGTTTCACTGGGGCTTTGCCCCACCATCCCTGCCTCCAGCCTGGAAACTCCCAACCCTGAGGACATCCACCCACCTTTTTATTTATTATGGACTTTGCATCGTGCAGAGGTAATGCAGGTTTATTTGGGAAAGCTGCTCAAGCCATAAAATAACGTAACGTTAAAAAATTAAATCTACATAATGAAAGCCAAATTCTGCTGCCGGGAAGGTCTATGCAATATGAGCGAAGTGTGCATGGGAGCACAGCTTGATATTTGGCATTTGCAGCACAAAATGCATATTCACACCACACCTGGTAGCAAATAAGTTTTCACATCTCTTTTCCCAGGTTCTAGCCAGCCTGGCATCAGTGAGCGTGAACTTGGCGTTGGGCTGATTTTGGCTATTGCTCTCTGGAAGCTGCACCGTGGTCACCTGGGGACAGGGTGTCCTGATCTTACGGTCACCGACCTAGCGCTGAGAAAGTCAAAGCTCCCAGGGGAAGGTCACAGGATGCTCAAAGAGGTGAGTATTTCTATTTTATCAGCTAATGGTTGCATGTCACTGGGTTACAGCTGAAGTATTGTTGGATTAAATTAATCTGTGCTATTAAAGCAAGTGAGACCAGGGAGGAAGCACCATAGGACGCTGATGGGATTATTTGCAACCAAAGCACCAAGTCAAGGATGGTTTTGACTTATGCAGCTTGTCTCTTAACTTCTTTTTGCTGCATGGGAAAGTAATTTACTTCTCTGAAAATGCCTGTCATCAACCCTAGTGCAACCTCGCTGGCTGGTACAGACACGTAATCAATGAAAGTTTGTTATTCTCTTCATTATTACTTAAGTTAGAACAAAGAAATTTGCCAATAATAAAAGATACTGCACAAGAGAGCATCAATTGTGCTAATAATTTCAATGCTCTGCATACAGCAGGAGCAGAGATGCATTTGGGAGCTCCTAATATCCAAAATACGACTGTAATCTGAACTGTGCAAAAGACATAGCATCTTCAGTGTCTTCATCTTCCTAACCATGAGTTTTAAAATAAAACACTGGGAATCCCTTGCAGAGGAAGGGTCAATCCAGTCCTCACATGCCTCCACCACGAGGATGTGAGGTCTTCATGCACACCGCATCCAGGCACCCCATGCACTGGAGAGGAGGTTATGTTCCCATTTTCACGTTGAGCAGAACCTTGGGCTCTCCACTGTGTTTTAGTATCTAAGAGTCATGGGTTTCATCCTTTCTGTATTTCCATGGGTGTTGCAGATGGAGTAAGAGAGAAGCAGCGATACGTTTTCTGATGGAAAAAGGGAGATTTAACAAAGTTTGATAGTAAATGCGACAGCGGTTTAACGAGGTTTGACGTCAAGGTGCACTTGATTATTTACTGCACAGAGGATGGGGTCAGACAGAACTGTCAGGGAGACCCTCCTGTTGGGCCATGAGGTTCAGAGGGGACCCCCCCGCGTTCTAAACCCCTTCCCGGAGGGAGTTCAGGTGCAGCTGGATCCAGGCTTAGTCCCAGACTTGGTCGACAGTTTATGTCTGTAAAGGGTTATTTGTGCGCCATCGATCCCTTCTATCACTTTGGTAAGATTTCCCAGTTTAGCATGCCGTTAATCACCTACCGAGGGTCTGTAGCGGCAAGGCAAGGGCTCTCTCAGCCTCCAGGAGCCCCCCTGGGAGGGTCCCTGCTCAAGGGGAGCCCCTGGGGTGCAGCCCGCTGCCTGCAGGGGGGCTCCGCGGGCCTGGGCTGCCGCTCGTTCGGGCGTCGGGGAGCTGGCTCACGGTCGCGTTTGCCTTCCGACTGCAGAAATCACTTTCTTTTAAACTTGGTTTGAGTTGGCCTTGCCCTGCGCTGCGGTGAGGTGGGCACCTTGCTCCAGTTAGCCCTTGGCTATCCTGCTGTTATCTTTCTCCCCTGAAACCACTTTGAATCCAATGCAGCCGTCACGGCTAGATGCACCCATTACAGCCACCACCGGTGGTTATCACTTGGGTAGGGCTGTGGGAAATAAAGGTCGGGGGGGAGCACACCATCACAGCGGGTCCCCATGTTGAGGTGTTGTGGGGAGGAGGTGACCCCAAGGAGCCATGTAGCTCTCCGGCTCTTGCTGCAAGCCCCTGGCCATGTTTTGGCATGCAGCTCCGCACGCTTTAGGCAATGTCTATGAAACCCTGGCCCATCTAATGTGTCCAGACCACTAAGCTCTATTTTTTCTATTTTCTAAGCAGTTGGATGGCCAGAGGGACCTATCCACCCTCCTTGCATCTCCTCAGCCACCCCAACCCCAGCTCTGGAGCCCAGCGCTGTGTTTTCCTGAGCCAGCACCATCCAAGTGATGCTACCAGTGATCCCAGGTTAAGCCCAGGCAGGCTGGGACACCCAAGGGTGCCCCGGGTGCAGCATTTCCCCCATCTTTCCCTGGGATGGGAGAGGTGACAGCTCTTCCACCTTCCTGGACCTGGAGAGGGCAGCAGAGAAAAGCAGAGCATCCTCGGCTGCTAGCGCCTGGATGGAGCAGGAGCAGCTGCGTTTCAGTATCCAAACACACTTCTCTGTGAGGAGGGTAATTTAGAGCAATTACACCGATTATTATTGCTTTTCTAATTAGTGCTTTTCCTACAGAATTAGCTGAGTGTTTATTAGGAGCCGCTTGTTGCCAATAGCTTAACTGCTTCAGTACCAGTTTTTATCAAACATTAGAGGGCTTAATTTTTTTTTCCCCTATGTGTAACTGGTTTTGTTATCTGGTTTCACATAAAAGCCCCAATTAAATATTCATTTTGCTTTGTTACATATGGCATTAAATTTTCATGAGCTGTATGTTCTTCTTGAAATTTGGGGGGGGGGGTGGTGGTGGTGAGGAGAGGGGCGAAGTAACCAGCGCTGTCTTAAAAGCAGGGGTACACTCACATGTATTTGCTTTAGTGTTAGAGAGGGAACTGAAAAAAAGAAGAAAAAAAGAAAAAGAAAACAATAGGAAAAGCCTTTTTCTCATGTACTATAGAGATTCAGCTTTAAACCCATCAGCTTAGGGGAAAAAATTGCGAGGCAGGTGGAGTTTCGGTCCCTACCCTCTTGCATTGCGGCACAAGGCTGTGGCATCAAGGCTGATCCTAGGGGAAAAAAGATTTCCTTGAGGACTGAGAAGACAATTTTCACTCTCAGCCCTTTTTCCACCTTCCTTAGTACCTTTGAGCAAGTTTCTTGGGCCCGTAGCCCATGCGGTCCGTCCTCTGTGCAGTCAAGGTATAAACTTGTACTCTGGGGAAGGGGTTACCTTGTAGTGATGCTGAGGAAAAATGCTGGGATCCATGGTGGCTTGATCAGGGGAATAAAAAAAATTAGCAACAAAATAAAAAAAAAAAATAGCCACAACATTAACAACAATTAAATCCTTACCCTCCTCTCTGCTGAGGGGTATGGATTTAAAGAGCTTGCATTTACCTTCCCAGGTGCATGAAATTTTAATTTGCCAGCGTTTGGTTTGTACCTGCAGCTGTAGCGCCGGCTGACGCGCCAGCGTTCCCGAGCACAAGGGGTTTTACCTGGCTTGGCTGATCTGCAGCGGGAGCACGGCTTTGGGGCTTCCGCGGAGGAAAGGTCCAGCAAAGCCGAGTGGTTGTGGCCCCACGGGGTTTCACGGCATCCCAGCGGGGAGCTGCCGGGGAGGCTCCAGGTTTTCCCCCCAGCTTCAGTCTGGGGACATCCCAAATGCATTTCCTGGAGGAGCAGCAAAAAAGTTTATATGGAAAGCATGAGTTTCTAAAACTTATGTTGTACTGCAAAGCGAAAAGGGAGGAAATGCAAAATTCTGACTTTGTTTTTTAAGTCATTTTTTAAGCCAGGAAATTTAAATTATAACAGCAAAGACAAAACTGCATTTGAAGCAAATGTCTTTCAATATCTCCTATAAAAAACCAATTAAATACTTTCCCTGAAAATACAACTTGTTCTTAAGACACCTTAGAGGTTTGGGGCTGGGCTGGATTTGGTTTTTTCTTTTTGTTATTATTATTATTATTATTGTTATTGTTTTTTATCAAGGAGGAAGTATGTTTTTGGTCAATTATTCAACTTTCTCAATTCCTTTAATCAGTTCTCAAGTGATCTCATGACTTTGATAGAAATGGAGCATGCTCTTCTGTGCATAAAGCGCAGAAAACTATAACCCTTCCCACCTGTATTTGGAATTTAAAAAGGGAACAAAAATTGAAAGATGAGGGAAAAGTGTTATTTTCCATTTTTCTTCCCCTTCCCTGGCTTTCAGAGGGCAGATGGGGGTGGTGGAACATGGAAAGCCAGGACAGAGCTGTCACCTTTTTCCTCCTCCTCCCCTCAAAACTAGAGGAAATAACACAGTTGTTTTCAATAAGCCTGTAGTAAGAATATTTCTGAGGACTTTAGCAATAATATAGTGAGTTTTAACACAGGATACAGAGGAATTCACGTGTCTCAGCAGCAGGTGATGGGATGAGCGTGTGGGCTCTAGCTTGCCAACAGAGGGATAGAAATTATTATCCGTAATAAAAAAAGTTTCTAACTGGCAGCATTGCTGCTAACTCTGGGTAGCACAGTCATGCCTGGCCGCCTGTCATGAGCTCGAAGAGCTGCCTCAAGCAAGGGAATGCGTTTATGTGCCTATTTTAAGGTAAAACAGGCTCAAAATGCTTGCCTGACTTAGGCAAACCAAATGTCCTGTGTGTTTCTGGTTGTGTTTGGTATGGCTCTGATTTTATAGATATAACACAATACAAGTGAAATTATCTCTAATGTTTTTAAGGATGTTTTTCTCCACAGTATTAGGGCTTGCAGAATAACTCCTTGACGAAACATTGACCAGAACATCAAATCCTTCAAATTATGTCCTACTTATGGGTTTCCAAAAGCGAGCTTTAGAATAAATTCCCAGGGATAAGTAGGATGGGAAATACACAGGCTAATATGTGTACACGCATTGCAAGCAACGCTGTTGCAACTGCTCAAACCGAGGAAGGTGGCAAGATAAATGAAATTCATAGTCAATAGATCATTTCTTATCCTCCTCTTGGGGCAAGGAGTTCAGGTTTTGTTTGGGTTGGAATTTTTTTCTTTTTTTTCCCCTTTATTCAGCAGTGATTTCTCTGCAGCTGTCCCTGAATGTGAGAGTAGGAGTGGGGAGACCTTGGGGTACCAATGGGACCATCCTGCCCTTCCCAAGGTCTCCAGGACATCCATGCCACTTGGGGATGATCTCCTCTGAGGCACCAGAAATTCTGGGTTTGGGTAATGTAATAAATGTTGATCTCTTGTTTGTTTGTTTGTGGTTGGTTTTTTTTTCCCCAACATGAATTATTAATTCCTTTCTTTGTTTTAAATGGCAAATTTTAAAATAAGCTTAATTGTGAAGAAGCTGTGGGGCATATTAGTGGTGAATGAAAGTTGGAGGAGGGAGAAGAGAAATCATTCCCTTGTTAAAAGGTGCACTTGGGGGTGAACAAACCCATTCATTAAATAGCATCAAATTAAACACATTTTGTCTAGAAAAAAGTGACTCAAAAATTTAGAGGTAAAGCACCACTGTAAGTTAATCTAAATGCAACATTTACATTTCTACATAGTATTTTGACACTATCCAAAGTTAATTCGAAAATGTGAAGCCCTTGCACCCACTGCTTTCTTGGAAAAAAGTTAAGTAAAACAATTAGGGTTAAATAAAACATTCCCTTTATTGAAAGTAAATGTTCTTAACTTTAAAAGAAAAAATAAAAAAAAACTTTGCTTATGGGTTAGACAACCTGTTTTTCTCCAAAGTTTTGCAGGGGTTAGAAACAAGGGAGGATGGTTCACCTTGATCCATGGGACAGTGGACGGTTGGTGGGGAGGACATTGAGTGCTCTGGGCAGGATGGGCACAGTGGTGGCTCCGCTCTGCGCCAACGTCTGTGGAAAAGGGATTTTGATGCCCAAACTTTCTCTCCCTGTTGGTTTAAGTATGGCTTTTTTTGGGGTACGAGCACAGATGCATCGTGCTTTGAGAGTTTGTAGAGTTTTGGCATTGAATTTTTTCTCTCATATAGCATGCATCCACCTTTAGCTTAATTCTTGGAAAATTATCCTAATGTCATCCTCACCCTTCCAAGCCTGTTCCCATTAAAAGATGAAAGGTCTTTTCTAGACAAGCCATTTCCCAGGGCAATTTGTGCAGCCCTTGCAGGTTTTCCTTGAGAAGGTGAGACAGATGAGACTGTAGCACTACAAAAAGGTACAGGAGGTGCCTTTGATTCCCTGAGATAAAGGGGATTTCATTGAAAACTGGGGGGTTTGGATTGTGGAAAAGCTAGCTGCCAATTTTCTGCCTCTTAACATTGTTTAAGTCTCTTCAGAGTTTTGTTCCAGATAGGGGAAAACACAAGCTCTGCCCAGGGATGAGTTCATCGCTCTGCGAAGCCGGTCATCCCATTTGTTTCATCGGTTTCCATTCAGTTAGGTGAGTAACAATTTGAAAAGTAATTCTGGGCACTTTGCCATGCAAATGGCTCCAGCTTTCCCATTGCTGTTGCAAATATAAGGACCCAGGGTCTGCTGGGCCCAAGAGAGCTGCTTGTGTGCTAGCCCACGGTGCTGCCCACCCTGCTGCACCCCAAATTTGGTTCACTTCAGCAGATTTTGGAGCCGCCAGCAGGATCAAGGTGCTGAATTTAGTGTTTTCTCCATTGACTGTCGTTCCCTTGAAATCCTTTATCTCACACCGTATCTTCCTGTGACTCTAAAGGGGGTTGTGTGGGGAGAAGAGGGGACAGAAAAATTACATTCTGCCTAGCAAAAGCAAAAACCCCACAGCTCCGTTTCATCTGTTAAAAAGTGGGAGGGGTTTAAAACTTAAAAACAAAATTAAAATATCATCTTGGGAGTGGTTTTAAACTTAAAAAAAAAAAATCATTTATGAAAGGAAAACAAAATATTTGGAATCAACCAAATGCTGCGTATCTAACCACAATTTCTCTGAGTTACAAATTCAAGGAAAGGCTTCTGCTTTAGACTGAAGCCTGAAAGGAGATCAGCTAGCCTAGGTCTGTGCCCTGTACTCCCAGCCAGTTCTTTTTTTCTTTTCCTAAGCACTAACGTGAGCAGGTGCTCGCTGCCCTTCGGCTGCTCCACTGCACCGAGTGGGAGCCGGTGTCGCTGAATCGCAAAGCGCGGCCGTGCAGCGTGTGAGGCTGCATCGTACATAGGGGTCTCCAAGAACCAGCTTTTTGAGTAAATTCCCGGGGATCAGTGGGATGGAATAAATACACAGGCTAATATGTGTACGCACATGGTGAGCAAAACTGTTTTCCTAACAGTTTAAATAGTGCAAGGCAGGCAGGGATAAATTGTGATCGTTGCAGTTCATCTTCACCCACGATGCTCCGGTGCTGCCAGGAGGACCTGCTCCATGGTGTTTTTGGTAGCCAAACGGGTACCAAGGAGGGGTTTGCTGCTGGGATGGTGGGATAAATCAGCCCAGCAAGATGGTGCTGGGACAGTGCTGGTGTGAAAGGGGACAACTAATGAGGGCTGTGCCTCGTTTGGAAAATGAACCTGTGGGTATTGGGGCTTTTTGGAGAAAGTGGCCAGTTTTGGATGGGTATTGCTGATTTTCTGGCCACAAGCCAGCTTGTGGCTGTGACATAGTAACTTGCAAATAGTGCCTTGCTTGCAGGACTCAAAACTTTCCGGGAAAAATTTGGTAGAAGAGCAATTAACTACAAATCTAGGTCAACCCCATCTTCACCCCAGAGCTAATGAGGGCTGTCTGGTGGATCTCCTTTTCTTGCTTTCCCAAAATAGCTTTCCCCATGTGGAAATGCGTCCCTTACTTGGGAGGAACCATGACACCTTTCCCTCTGGTGACAGCCACCCCGCAGGGATACCAGGTGTGAGGAGCATCTTGTCCCCTGGAAACCCCCACTTTCAGAGGCTGGTATGCAATTACCCAAAGCTGGAAAACAGCCAGGGATGGTGAAGGATCCATAAAAAACAGCATGGGCCACCTCTTAACTGTACCAGCCCCACTGGGAGAGACAACCGCAGCTAGGCAAGGGCACTGGACCCTGATCCTCCAGCGTGAAGATCAGACTGTGTCTCTGTAGGGCTTGGGTTGGAGGTTGGAAATCGAGCCGCGTTTCCTGGCCCGTAGCTTGATGGCATGGAAACAGAAACGCCCCAGCAGGCTAAGAACAGGCTCTTCCACCTAAAGGATGAAAAGGAGGAAAAAAAAGAGAGAGAGAGAGAAAGAGCTGCTGCCATTGAATAATTGATGAGTTTCAGACCAATCAATGCGACAGCAGAGCAGGGCTAATTAAAGGTTTCTAAGGAATCCCTGTAGTAATTTACTTGAATGTAAGAAGTTCATTCTCTCTCTCCCTTTTTATCCCCTCCCTGTTCCCAGGAATTCCAGTTTTAGGCTTCGGCGGTCTCTAACCACCGCTCACTTTTCCCCTCCAGGGGGGTGTTTGCTATGGAAATATGCAATTAATATTGCAGCGATCGTAATTGCTAATTATTAAAACAATGCTACCCCCTTTTTCATGGCCTACTTTCTTGCTCAAAATCATTTAAATAACAGGGAAAAGAAAAAAAGAAAAAAAAAAAAAAAAAAAGCCTAGACAGGCTGGCTGGGGCTCAGCTGAGCCAGGACGAAGCGCTGAGCGTGGCTGGGTTTGGCTGTAATTCGGTGCGTTCCTGCCACATCTGCCTGAAAACTGAGGGCAAGGTGCTGCTGCCGGTGGGTGCCCCTGGCCGTAACCTCGAGCCATGCCGAAAAAATGCTCCGTGATGCTGGAGCAACCCTAACCCATGTAGTGATCGGGGTATCTGGACAGTCCGCCTGTGTTTCTGAAGCAGACGCTGTGGGGGCATCCTGGTGCTGACTGCTGCAATGAAATATTCATAGTCGGTGATGAGGAATTAACTGTCGGAGGTGTAGGCTGTCAAGGGAAAGGTGAATCAGGCAAGGGAGAGGTGCTCAGTGTGAGGGACCTGGTCTGGAGAGGAGATGCAAACCGCTTTCATGCCTGGCCAGGACCTGCTATCCCAAAGGAATACAGAGCTTTTGGATAGCCCAGATGTTGGGATCCTGAGGGAGCAGAGGAGAGCATGGCCAGCTCGTGGTGCTTCCCACAGGAGTTAAAAACCCAAAGCCATACCCTGATGGGCAAGAGCCAAAATGTGTGGGGCTGAGCTGGGAGAGGAGCCCTGGGGCTGGCTCTGGTTGCTCCCCATGCTTTGCATCCCAACCCTTTCCTGATCCATTACTTGAGTCACGTCATAGGGGAGCTGGACGAGGATGGGATGGGATGGAGGGGAGCACACACATGGTGTCATATGAGGTTGCATGGATTTGGGCATGAGTGAGAGGCTGTGGCAAGAGCTGCTGGTGGAGGAAGCCCTCATGGAGACCTCCATGCCTGTGGCAGTTGCGAAAGCACGGGACTTAAATAACAGACCGCACTTACAAACAGCGCAACCAAGATGTGCAGAGCACTGGTGGGTTTCATTGTCCATGTCAATGTGGAGCAAAAGAAAGGGTGAAAAACCTGCTCCTGAGGGTGCTGGCAGTGTGTCGCTCAGTTTGTGCACCGAGCATCAGACTGCAGGAATCTGGAGAGGATCTGCCGGGGGTTTCTGGAAGCAATGTATGTGGAAATAAGGCTGAAAAAAACCCCAAGTCCCCTTGTGTGTTGAGGCTAGTAAAGCAGCCATTTTCTCCTGCACATAAATGAAAGCAAAAATTGGCAGGGTTATAATAAAACATGAAAGGCTTATGTGTAAGCTAGGAAGCAAAGCTTTGAATGGGTTCCTGGTGGTCTCAGGTGGTTGAAGGTGTAGCTATAATACAGCAAGCAATTAGAAACAGGTCTGCTATTAACTGGCTGGCTTCGCTGGCTGCTTTGATGGACCTGACCTTTCCCTCCCAGCCTGTCCTGGAGCAGGCAACAGGTTGGAGACTGCCTGGCCCTCACCCCTCCGCGTTAAGCACAGGTTTCGGTCCCACGTATCGGAGCTTTTGCTGCCAGAGGGGGAAGGTTCGGGGTCTGTAGAGGTGATGGTGTGACGGCTGAACGCTGCCTCTGATTGCAGAGTGTAGGCAGTACGAACCTGGGATTGGGAAGGCAGGAGGGATGGGCTGAGCTCCCCATCCTCCCTGCAAGAGCCAAAAAAACCCCTGGTGCATCTGGGATGTTCTTAGGAACTTTTTTTTTTTTCTTTCTCTCGTAAATGCTTCACCTCTAAAAATCCCTATTTATTTTGTAACACTGTCAAAGGTTCATTACAGGTGTTACCAGCTGATTTGCCTGGAATTGCTCCCATTCTCCTGATTTGCTGATTTTTTATTTTTAAAGGACTTGAACTAAGTAATTTTTTCCTGCAGCTCAGGAAGCTGCCTGGAACTTACCTGATCTAGTTTCAAATCCACCACTGATCCTGCTGGGATTTGAACTGATAATTTGAAGCAAAGCTCTGCTGCTTTCCTTAGGTGTGTGCTGCTTTCCACCGCCACCGTCCTGTTGGGTCACCCGTGACGAGCAGGGACAGCGGTCAGGGGGTGGTTGACTTCTGCGGAGGGAGAAGGGCAATTGCAGGCCCCAGTTTGGATGGGCAAATTGGTTTTGGACTGGGCATGGCAGAGGTGTGAGAGCTGCCTCTGAGACAGCTCCGGCCAGGTGGCTCCTACCTCCATGTTGATGTTCACCACACCTGAAGCGGCATCTTTTAGGCCTGAATAAAAACAAAATACAGAGGCAGAAGCATCTGCCAGGAGTCACTCAAGGCTTCTGAGAAGCCAGGAGGGTAACAGAGTCTGCTTCACATCTTTTCTTAACCTTGTGCTAGTCAGAGCTTTGACCAACATAGCTTCCAAATCAGTTCCCCTCACCTGGTATCTTCCTTCACCTTCAGCACAACCTCAGCTGCAGCTCGCTCTGCATCTGCAGCTTCAGGGAATGTCCATAGTCAGTTATTTAAAATAATTCCCAGTGTTGGTGCTTTCAGGCTTGAGTATGCCTCCAAAACGCTGTTGAGAAGATCCACACCAGGCTCCTAGTGCTGTGTCTAACTTGTCTCCTTCTCAACCAAACCACTACATCTTCATCCACAGTTGGTGGGTGAGAAGTTCGGATTTGCCCCAACTTCTGAGCATCTTGGAGCCCATTGCTGGTTTTTGGGAGGAATTCGAAGCACAGATGAGACCATCCCCACCTCAGTGTGAGCCAGCAGGCTACGGGGACCATGTGTGCCAGGAACCAGCTCTGCTCTTGGAGAGGAGCAGATGGTTGAACAAACTAGAATGTTAATCCAGCCAAATTATGACAACATGTTTGAAGATGTTAACATTCAAATTCAAATGTTTGCCCTCTTGGATGAACTAGGTGGGATAAGGGTGTTTGTTGATTAAAAGGTGGGGAGAAGGAAAAACAAAACAAAACTTAAGAAAAAGGTGGTTGTGTCACAGCACTGGAAGGTTTTTCACTGCCTGTAATCAGGTGCGAAGGGAAGAGGGATGAACCTCACATGATAAAAGAGCAGCCCGTGCGCGCCTCCTGCTAGCCTCCTGGGATGGATGGAGCATCCCCAAAGGAGAGGAACTAGTTAAAACCGCAGCTCCTGTGTAGCAGCAGGATCCGCTGCGCGAGTGGTGAAAGATTGGTGGGCTGTAATGATGTGCACGGGCTGTATGGAAATGCCCACCAGCCCTCGGCAGCGGCCACGGCACAGACGGGGGGACGCGGCACCGAGAGGCAGAGGGAGCGTTATTGATGCGCTCGCCTCGGGGAGGGAAGCGGATAATGGATGTGGGATGTTGGCCGTGCTTTGTCATCAAACGAGGGGCCTGAAAGATGGTGCACTGGAATATTATCAGTCATTCCTTGATCAAGATGTAATGCTCTCAGGGTCCTTCTCTTTTTTTCTCTTTCTCTCCCGCCGCACCGGTGAATGCTTTTATTTCTCACTCTTTGACCTTTTTGTTCCAGCCTTTGGGATGCTCGGATCTGTTCCCCTTTTAGCCAAGAGCGCATCGCCCTCCCCTGTCGTCTTCCCTCCCTTCCCCCAAGCCTGAAGTACTGGTGTGAACTCGAGGAAATAATCTTTCCCAATCTGCGTGGCCTCATCTTGAAAAGGCCTCTTGCTTTTTATTCCCCTCCACCACACTGTTAATAGATTATGTGTATGCATACACATACTTAAGTTTTATTTCTACGGTACTATAGGTAAGAATAGTGCTTCATAGACAAATAAAAAGGTCAGTCCCTGCTTTGAGATTGCCATAACACAGCAAGAGATGTCAAATAAGGGGGTTTATTACATCTCACCTGTGTTTAGGCAAATCAAACAATTGCATTTTTTACAGCCCTGTGTAATGGCCTGATGCAACCAAATGAGACCTCTCTCCCGGGGAGTTTAAGCAGCATATTAGCTTTATCACTTGATGACCCATAAAATGGTTGTGCACCCCTTAATGATTACCTGACTTACTCAGCACAGCTCTGCAGGGAGGATATTTAAACATTTTTTGCATTATCAATTTCATAATGTCATAGTTCTAGTCATCAGCCTTTTAAAGGTGGTGGCTTTCCTTTTCATCTTTGTATGGGGTTAGTAAACTAGGGAAGGTGGGAATGGGAAGATAAAAATCAGGTTTCTCCATGTCTTGCAGGTGAAACTAGAATTTGGAGCATCTTCTCTTCCATCCTGTTTCCTCTGATGGCATTTCAGTGCATGAGAAACGTGGTAGTTGTGAACCTAATTGTGATGATGGGCAGAGTAAGTGGAGAAATATTCCCTCCCACGGGAAGCGGCACAGCATCAGTGTGTGCTGCAGAGTGGTGTTAAGACACAGTACAGAAAAGCAGCCAGAGTAAATCCTGCACGTCATTGCTGCAGGCTGCACGTGGCCTGAGAGCCCCAGCTCCTGGGCTGTTCTTCTGGGCTGTGGAGCACTTCATCCACCTTCCCACTCTGCAACCAATTTCTGTGCGTTTATCATCATCTCTTTGCTAATTATCTGTAAGCATGAGGTGCCACGCCACCACCTTCATGTGTCTCAGTATCTTGACTAGGGTTCATTTGCAGAAATGCCAGCTTAGAGGCTGCTCCCTGGTAATGGCTGTCCACAAGTGGAGCAGGTGCTGAGAAAACCCTCCCCAGCATCCCATTAATTCACCTCTCATAAATGAGAAGCATCGTTTTTCTGTGGCTGACAGAGGAATTTGTAATTAGAGGAACTCCCTGGGTTGGCATTAGAAGGAGCATTTCAAAACACTTATGGACAAACATCTCCTCCATTCCGTTTGGGGTCATTTCTCTGTTCTTGAGAATTACTCACACTCTGCATATTCCCAGATAAAGTGTGTGATAACAGCACCAGCGTTTGTATGTAGATGAATTCCAGTAAACTCCAGCTGGAAAAGTAGAGAAAAGTGATGCAAAAGGAATGGGCTTCAGAGCAGCTTTTGAGAGAGCAACAATAACTGGGGGGGAACGAGATCCAAACCCCAGGGCCTTGGAACAAGAATTTCTACCGACAATGTGTTTGAGCATCTTGGTTTTGGGGAGCTGCTTTGTGTGTACAACAGTTTGGAGAAAAGATACTTTTTCATTTTGTTAAAAATTTCAAGGTTTCAAAACTCACATTTTACCAAGATTGGATGAAAAGCCAGTATTTTGGTACCTATTTTCAATCAGATTTTGGAAAAAAGTCTGACAACTATTTCATTGGAAAAAAAAAAAAAAACATCCTACACTTAAATTTGGGGGTATCCTACTGAAAAGATGCCATGAAATAAAGTATGTCTCAAGATAAATTGAAAATAATTGAAATGACACCTCAATATTCTAAAAGGTTTTTCCATTTCTGTATAAAAAATCTTCTAGCAATCGGTATAGACATGAGAAACTCTTTGGTATGGCCAGAAGTGCGTGCTTCTGTGGCATATCTTCTAATGACAAATGTGTAGACCATTCTGCTTTTTAGGTAGGCACCATAGACCCTGCTGCCCTCCAGGGAATTATTTCCTCTGGTGTGGGCTTCTCAAAGGTAAACCCCACCGGTTCTGTGGCCTGGGAGTTGCCCTCGTTTGTCCTGGTCACCACGCTTTTGTGGGCAAGAGCTGAACTACAGTCTGCAGAGCCTGGAGCTGAAATCAAGTGAAAACAGAGGTGTTCGATCACATCTGAGATGCCTCAACGCACCCAACGTGATCACCAGCTGCTGCGCAAAAGATGTGTCTCCTGGAGGTCATGACTTCGTCCTGCTATCCCCTTAGAGATGTGTTGGACAGTCTTAAGGCATCTTATTGGAACTTCATTCCCATACCCTTTGCAGTTTGGCCGAGAGCAGCTGTCCAGCCTCTCTTGGTTGGAGGACGCATTGAGACTCATTAAGATTCCATCCCGCTGACCTGCATCATTGTGGGGCTGATGAGATGTCTGAGCATCAAGGCTACCTAAAGCTCCTGCACCATCTTTCCAATGGACCCAAATGTCACCAGCCTTGAAACTGGGTCCAAAATCACACCATCTTTGGGCTGCAGAGGTTAATAGTAGAGGCTGTCCTGTCAGCCTCTCAGCACAGCATCTCCCTCTGTCCACGGCTTGAGGACCACCAGGTGCCAGGTACGAAGGCTAATCTTCCTATCTGTGGAAAATTTTAAGGGGATGGGGTGAGCTATCTTTTCTTCAATAATTCTGCACACACCTCCCTATTTTTACTGATTTTCTTTCATCAATCACACTGAAACTTCATCAGTCTCTGTGGGAATTCAGTAAACAGATTTCACAAAGGGTGTGCGTGGCACAGTGATAGATCATCTATCCTGAAGAATGCACACTGAGCATCTCAGTAGTAAGATTTACTCCCAGGAGCATCCCCCAGAGATAGATCTCAGGCCTTAGTTAAAGACCACTGTCTCTATTCATTAGCTTGTCACTGGTTCCAGCACTGGTTTGATCTATAGGTGGTTGTGTAGGGAGCAGAGCTTAGTGACTGGAGGAGGAGAGCACTTTGGGGTTCTGTCACTGACTACATGGACTCACCTTGGGGCAAGTCATTTGCTCCTAGGTCATGTAAAATACATTAGCACTTCAAACTTTTTGACGCAGATGGGAGATGGTGGGGGTTTTGGGGGATGTAGACCCTCATGTCGCATAATCGGTGTGTACTTCACTTCCAGGTCCTGAGGTTAAATCTGCTGGAGATAGAGTGGGTGGGAAGGCTGCAGGGTCTCACAGGAGCTGTAAGAGAAGGCATCATTTGGTGGCATCTAGAGCAACATTGGGACACTGCTGTCCATTGGAACAATGTGCCTTGGGGCAGCTGTGGGGAAGGGATTTATAGGGAAAAGGGGTTTGGCAATTATGTGCTGAGGGTCCCATTTTACTTGGAGATGTTCTGCAGGTTAGGAGGAGGGGAGATGTTAGCTACTACTCTATTTAATGACCTTTCTCAAAATCCTTTCTAACGAGCAAGGCAGTCTTCTTTGCATTTCTAACTTTATTTGGTAGGTAGTTGAACTAGATCATTGTAGGTCCCTTCCAATGGAAATGTTCGGTTATTGTTAGAATTGATCCTATCTATCATTTTCATGTTTGTTAAATTCACAGGAAACAAACAATCCATCCAGCCATCCTAATTTTTCCTTCCCTGGAAAAATTCAAAGGGCTGAAGACTGCTATCTGGAAGTCACCAGCTGGAAAATACTCAGCTGAGTAAGGGCTAAACCGAGGTAGGTGGCATTGACTCATTCCTAATTTGCTCACGATAACACATGTTCTCTTCTCATATGCACCAAAGGCTGAAGCTTCCTTGCCTTTTTCCATTTATTGCTGCTCCACCAAAAGCGCCTGTTGCCTTAGAAATTGCTCACATCATTTTTCAGCTTGCTTTTGGATGTCAAACCAAACAAAAGTCCAGGCTTCTGAGACAAATGTGCCTTCTTAAGCAATTTTTTTGTTAGTCTTCAGTCTGCAACTTCACTCAAATGCTTCCTAAATCAGGACTCTGCTTCGGCTTTGACAATTCTTCAGTGGTTTCTGGGACCTCTAGCGAATAATGCAGCTGGCTGGTGGGGGGTCTGCTGAGGGTGTTAGTTTGTGGGAACACATTCCTAACTATTCTGGTCTATAAATACTGAGCCTAATGCCATGAGACATGCATCAGTGAGTTCACTTGCAGCATATTGGCATTTTAGGTTTTGACAATCCCATTTAACCATCTATATTGATTGCAGGTTTGGGTATATACAAAGGAACCTTTTCAGGGGGAATTTGAATTATATTGGAGCAGAAGGAAAGCACCAGATCACTTGAACGCACTTTGATATTTAATTGGCAATCCTGGGATAGTGTAACTTCAATTAAAGTGAAGTCATCCCACGTACCTGACTACTGACCTGAGTTCCCACCTGAGCATGACAATGTTTGACAATGAGCATGGAGAGCATGCAGTAAAACAAGCCCGAGGTATCGGGTCTCCTTAAGGCACCCTTTCCTTTTGTTTTTTCTTTATCATTATTTTTTCCCCTGTGGTGGCTTTACCCACCTGTAATTGCAATAGAAAGAAGGAGCCAGGAGATATTTCTTTGCAGACGAGACAGTGGTTGTGTTATTATGGTGTATTATGTTACTTTCCATTAGACCAAAAACTTTTCATCTCTAACCCTAGGAGGTGACCTACAGTAAATACAGTGTCATATTTAGCTTTTGTAAATAGCTTAGCTCTCATTAATGTTTTATAGTGGGGTAAATATCACGTTCTCTCCACTTATTTACATCCGCACGGCATCACAGAAGACTTGTTGGTATTAAATATTAATTGTAAGCTTCAGTGAATCTATGCTTTTGTCAAGAGTGCACTGGGCCACACATCTTTTTTGGCCTCACACGTCGAGAAACCGCATGATCTTCTGCAGAAAGAACTGGAAGTGCATTATCAGTGTTTTTAACCAAACCGCCCCTCAGCCTGGTGGCTGCAGCTTCCAGCCCTTTCGCTCAGCTGGGAGGATGGGGAAGTCATGGGCAGAGATGTACATGGCTGACCCACCACTTTGACCTTAGTCTATATATCTTTTGCATCCCAGGGCAAGTCCCTGTGGAAGGATTTTGGAGATTTATGAAGGCCAGAATGGATCAGCCAGTCTCGGTCCAGTGACCCCCTTGATTGAGCCAAGAACTTGTGTCTGCCTGAAGTATGTCTTCCAGGGAAGCAACCACACTTTTGGCTGGAAGACATCAATCAATGGGGAATCCACCATGTCCCTTGGTACGGTGCTATTACTTGATGCATGGTTAATTAATTTTAGAATTACCAATTATTTCTAATGCCATGCTATGATTTTCCTGGCTTTCACTTCCAGCCATGGATTTACGTTGTGCCTTTCCTGGTAGATTTTCAGACCTTGCCTAGTACTTTGGACTTTCTGCCTGGGAAGAGCAGGTTCTTGATCTCCTGAGGGAGGGTAATAGTTTGTCTCTTTCGATATGCTAAATGCATGGAGCTCTTGCTCTCAGTCAGATGTTTTCTCCAGTTACAAATTGTCTGTGGCACTAAATTGTGGCACTTGTTTTTGTATCTCAGTCAATTTTTGCATCTCATCTATTTTAGAGCAGGGAGTTGTACTCAATACTCCGGGGTCAGTCTCTCCTTGGTGCATGAAATACATCCCCCTTGAGGCTGCTCATTCAGTATTGAGTCTTCTTCCAGAGTGACCATAATTCATTGAAAGCTTTGGTTGTAAAGGATTATCTTTGGTGTTGTTTTTTTTTTAATCAAATCCATAGGTTTTCATAGATAGGTCTTTGAGAAACTACTTCAAAGTGAGACACAACTTTGGACATGAATGAGAGGTGCTATTATTATTGTCTATGAGCACAGTTTATGTTTCCCCCTCAAATTTCAGAATAACTTTTCTCAGGCAGTGAGCATTTCTGATATTGCTGATTCACATGCTCTGTGTACCCAATTAAATTTGCACTGAGGTGGCATTTCAGACATGAGAGTAGGGATGCACAGAGCCGTCAGCATCTCTGGTGGCTGGTTGCTATGTGTCAGCATGTGGTGTTTGTTACTTCAGCAGCTTTTCACTGACCTAACATTCATTGAGTTCATGTTCACCCATACTGGTGCACCTCTGTTGCCTTCCCTCACGCCTCTGCCAAATTATAGAAATGTGGGAGAGCAGAAAATAGGCAAATTGGGCTAAGGAGGTTAAAGAGCAGCTCTCAGTGGAGGGAGCAAAGACTTTATGCCTTTGAGGTATTCATTTGTAAATAATCCTCCAGAACGCTTCATCTGAGAGATGACTTCTCCCTTTTCCTGCCTGTTGCTGGTGCCGGTTGGGGTCACCGTTTATGCTCTGGCTGGTATCGGAAAGGTGGTTACTTAGGCAAGGAGGAAGGCTAGTGTAATGGAGTTTAACAGCATTGATTTTACACGGAAGGCTCATTCTGCACTTAAACCCCTCCTTTCCCCATGAATACCTTATTTAAATGGTCGGTATATAATTTTTTAATGAGATGTTCCCTAATCCATCCGACCAAAGACTAGGAAGACTATGACTATACAAGAGGGCCAAAAAGCTTCTGGTTTTGTTAACTGTCTGATTTTCTGATTCATTGACTTTGGTGGCCTTTATTTGGCAAGAGATTCTTTTCTGCCCCACCTGACCCCAACCCATTAAAAAGATTGGAGAAACCAGAGCAGTTGCTGGTGCATGCTGGAGTTTGTAAAGAGTAGCAGCCTGGTTATTTTTAATCAACGCAAATCAAGTTTTGAAGCATCCATTATGTCCTGGTCCAGGGACAAAGTAAACTACATTACAAAACACTTAAGCCCTTTAAAATTTCCTGACCTCTGAAATCTCTTACGACCTAGTTGCAGCTTCACAATGTCTAGCGCTAATCTCTCCATTAAAGCCTTTTCACCTATTTCCTAAACTGCTGCACAATGTATGTATTTAGACAAAACCAGCAGCTTTCAGACCCATTAAAGGCTCAAGCCAAAAGTAAAGATGATTTTCTTATGGCTGAGGATGTCTGACAGCCCAGGGGGGTTGGACAACACCATGTTCTTCATCTGACCCTTATTTAAGATAACCTGTGAGTGTCAGGATTATGATGCTAAGATTACTGTGGTATTTAAATATTATGTTATTAGTCAAATATTGGCATGTATAAGCCCAAGATAATTTGGCTGAGGGGAGGGGAGAGGGGAAGAGAGGAATTCACTGCCAAGGCTCGGATTTAAGCTGTTAGATTCAGCTCACAACTGAGTCTTTAAAAACATGCTCTTCCCCCTTATAAACTGCCATTTGTATTTACAGCACCAAATTAAATCTTTCCCCTCCAGCGCGGTGATCTCAACATGCTTTCTTTTCATTTACTAATCGGCAAATGACCTTTCTAATTAAATCAAGTGTGTTCCATTTGTGGGAGGGTGCGTGAAATCTGCCTCGTCACTTGGAGGGAAGGAGAACCCGAAGTCTGTGTAATTCTCCCCAACTTTTTAAATTCCTGAAGCTCCCAGGACTCTTACAAAGGACAGGCAAGAAAGCCCAGGGACTTTTCTCTCCTAAGGAAGAGCTCGGCTGCCTGCTAAGCAGAGGGTTCGCTTTGCTGAGAAGGGGTGGGATGTAAAATCCAAATTAAGGGTCTCTTTCAGACTCATCCTGATCCTTCAGCCTTCCCACAGGAAGAGCAAGGATCCACACGAGGTCAGAGGTGTCACCTCTATGAATCTCCTTCTCCATGGAATGCGCAGAGTGATTAGTCTAGCTCTCAGGAGCGCAGTCACTGATGTTCGAAGGTAAGTGGGATGGTTTCTACCTCGGCACACACACACAGTTCACCTGCTTTGCAAAATACCTGTTGTGCAAACACAATCCCATTTGTTCTACAGGTTCATGAGATAACGAGCCCATGGGTGCACAGGCTCTACTGTGCCTGCATCACCTTCCCCTGTGGAGAAGTGGGACCTGCGCAAACCCCTGAGAATTTTGCAAACTTCAGTGCAGCTCATGTAGCTTAGACACCATCCTTAGGGGTGGCCCTAGTTTAGATGCATCATCTGTAGGAGCCTTGGGTTCCTTCTCTTAAAAACCAGGGTGGTTGCAAAGCCCCTCAAGATCTACATGTGCAAAATGCAAGGACTGGAGCAAGTTATTTTGGAGCAGCAGACACGGGGAGGCACGGCGGACAGAAGGGAGTTTCCCGCGGGAAGCCACTGGCGTTGCCTGCACTGCCTGAGGTTGTGTTGTTCGCCTTCCCTTAATCTCCCGCTTTTTACTGGAGTTTTGTTAGTTGTCATTCTTCACAGCACTGTGGTCTCAGGATCCAGTTAAGCAAACCCTGCATTATCCACACTACCTAACAGTGTGACATCTGTGAATGGCTTTCTAATTACTCAAATAAATCAGCATGATTGGAAATTCTTGAGATTTTATTGGGAAGGAAATTTATAGTAATTAAACCCAATTAATTTTGGATTTCTGTTAATCCAAAGATGGTTTCAGAAGATTTGGGTTCGACCTGCATTGTCTCCAGGAGGTGATGTGGGTGAAAGAATGAGAAATTAATTTATTTTGGACAATATAATAATAATAGGAGAATTTTTCAAATGAGTTTGTTATGCATCTTGCATCAATTGCAGAGGCTCTTGTCTGGCATCTAAAAATATCGTTTGGGGCTTTTACTAAAGATTCAAACAGACTGAAAGGAATCTTTTTTAATCAAAATAAAGAACCCTTTTTAATTACTCAGACTCCTTCACAGTTGGAGGTAATAATTGTCTTACGTTCTTAAGTAGTGCTGTTATTAGCCTGCCCTGGGGCTCTTCTATTTTCCAGAAGTTAGCATCGCTCTCTGTTGAACGCCAGGATAGAGTGTGCGATAGCTTAAATATTTCTATATCTTCGATGCTGGGAATGACACAGATTGAACCTAGCCTCTTCCTTTGGTGCTGCCACTCCCAAAACGTCTGTACACACCAAGAGGAGCCTGGGAGCAGCGGTTAACACCAAGGGATCGTAAGCCCGTGTGCTGCAGAAACTCATGTTTCCAGGTCCACCTGTAAGACCACTGTCTGTTGTATTTATTTTTTTCAAGCACTTTTTTGTTGTTGCATTAGAGTGGGGGATTTTGGCAAATAATTGTCAATCAAGTGACTAAATGTTTTCCCTCTCTGGTTTTTGCTATGTGTTTTAAACCTTCCCTCCACCACTGATGGATGGGGATGGAGAGCATCCAGGCAGTGCTGTGGCCCTCCAAGTGAAGGTTTGCAGACTGTGCTGCAGGATCATCAGGATGGGAGTAAACATTTTATGGGGAAAAAAAGAAGAATTTATGGGACCAAGGACTGCTTCTTCACAAAGACCTGCTTGATGCCCACTAGAAACCTGGCTTTTAATAACTAACATCGAATTAACAGCTCCTGATGGAGGGAGAGTATTGCAGACCCTGAGAAAGGCTTTTGAATATTTGTGCTAGATGTTTGTCTCTTCCTCATGTTCTTGGTACTGGAGATTGCTCCTGCATCCATCTATTTTTTGTCAAACCACTATTCAGTTGATACTTTTGGTGCCTGTTGGTTTTTTGTGGCTTCTTCCAATGCTGAGCAGTATGACGGTGCTCTTGAAAGTCAGTGAGAACAGAATGAGCCAGCAAGCCTTTATCCCTACCATGCACCAGAACACATAACATAGGTATAACATTGACGGCTTTGGATTCTGTCACTTTGTCAGCTGTAAACTTTTTATGCACCACTACTCCTGATCAAGCACTCCTGCCCCTTCCTCTGTAGGTGAAAAAATGAGGTGAAGTAAAATGAGGCTCACCCCAAACTGCTCAGAGAAGAGGCTGGGTGCCCAGCCAAGGCATCCTGACCCCCATGGTACTGCTGTGAAGTGACCAGCTCTCCAGTTTGGTGCCTCCTGGCTTATGCAGTCTATCTCCTGTAGGCTGCCTTACAATTACAGAGTAATTTTGCTTGGAAGGAACTAAATGTGTTTCATTGCTATGAGAAGGGAAGCACCCAGGACTGGCAAGGAAAATTAATCCATCATGTACAGCAAGACCTATAGACTACAAGGTCTGCTGAGAGAGGGAAAGAAAGAAGAAAGAAGAAAAAGAGAAAGAGCAAGTGGACTGACCATGCGGATGTTCCCTCTGTGATTGCAGGTATTTGCCAACCATCTTTGGTTGGGAGGTAGTTGCACTGCCCAGCTGCATGCCAGGCTGAAACAGTGATGTTTCCATATTTCCCACCAAAAGCCAAGAAAAGCCTTGTGCCATATTACTGGGAAGAAGAAACTACTTTGGAAGACACCCCAGACTTCACATGTACCGGCAACTGGTGTAACGGCTGCATTGCAAACCCTCGGTACAGCCAAGCAACTACCTTCCACTGAAGCAACTTCACAGGGCTTGAAATACTGAATTTTCAGTATCTCTGGCTCTAACCGAAGCAATGTCTGGGTGAAGACCCAGCAGGCAAAGATTTAAGCTGCTTTCATGTTCCAGGTACTTTCTGCTGAAGAAGCCCCGTATCGGAGGGCTGTGGCTTTCTGCCTGTGAGTTTAGACTGCTTTTGTGCTAATGCATTTATATTGTGATTGTGAAAAGCCTTTTTTAAAGAGGAAGGTAAATCTTACCCAAATCTGATAATCATTTTTTAAAATTGCTGCTGAGATTTATGTAAAAAAAAAAAAAAAGAGGGAAAAAAAAATAAAAAGGAAAAACAACCGCCCTACTGCATCAAAGACAGAAATAATGGCTTGTAAGTACTTAAAAGCTTATGGATAGGAAACTTAAAATACTGGTCGGATTCAAACCAAATCCTATCAGATTTTCTTGGTTCTCATAAACCTTTAATCAGCTCCCATGGGGCATTTTTGCTAACCATAAAACAAGTGATTAGAAGACACATGAACTACTGGAATTATGACAGCAAGATGGGCTTTGACTTTAGTCTGACTTAAGAATGGGAATTTAAGATGCCGTTGCAGTGATAGTGGTGGGTGGCTGCCCTGGGAGGGAGCACAGCACACCATCATTTCTATCACGAAAAGCCAGACTGGTGGCAGGACCCTCACTGATTGTGCCTCAGCCCTATGAGGGGTTTTTAGAGTCCGGGCATCCTCCTTGATGAAATCCCAGCGCATTCTGTGTGGGATGCGTGTGCAAGGCACTGGGCTCTGGTACCTACTGGTGCTAATGGGGCACAGGAATGGGGCAACCCGGGGGGGAAACAGCACTGTATTTTCAGCAGAAAGCTGGGATGGTACTAATTGCAGAGGCAACGTGGCACTTTTCACCGACCTTTTCTACGAAATGATGTCTGGTTGGCAAGGGTAGGGTTAGCCCGAGGGTGCCTGGTGGCATCCTGCCCCATCCAGGTCCTAGTACGTGCTCTGATGCCAGCCTGTGAGCTTGGCCCAGCTGCTTTCCATCTCAGGGCTTTGTTGGTTTGAAACACCCGTTTTCTGGAGCATGAATTCCCTCTGATGAGACAGGGCTTTGGAGTCAGATGCAATTCAGTCAGGATCTCTGGGTGCTTCTGTCATAGAAATAATATCTGCTGGGGCACAGTTGCTGAGACAAGAAGAGATTTTGAATTAGGCTGGAAACAGCTCTTTTGCTCCTTTATGGGAGAAGAGAAATATTTTATAATGTATGTGTAAAGGTCCCAGACTTCAGCAGGATAGAAATATGCTATAAATAAGCATAGAAATTACCAGGATGTTAGGCATAAGCTGGCCTTTCACTCTATTAAATGTTACTGACAAACATGTGATTGACATGCGAATTTGTATTTCTGTCATTCAAAAAATGCTTTATTTGGAAAAAGCAGTGGCTAGAGAGAGATGGATGGGTCTTTGTAGGACACTGCATGTTTGGGATGGGGGTCCATGAGATGGAGGACTGTTCCAAGGGTTTTTTTAGTAACTGGTTGTGAAGTCTCCATGAGATGCCTGCAACTGGAGCAGAAGCAGATTTGCGTTATAATAGCCTGGAGTCCCACAGGTGTATCACCAAGCTGCTCGTTGAGCCTGTTCTGGAAGGACCCTCATGGCTCTAGAAGATGCGTTGGTTGGCCAGCTGGGAAAATTCTAGTTTGAAGACTCCATCCAATGAGCTAGGGTGATTCCTGGTGGACGCTTGACCACGAGGACGTATACACTCCTTGCAGGCATCAAGGGGCTGCAAGTCTTGGGACAGGCAGCATCTCTTGTGTATCCCTCAGTGCTTGTCACCATTGTCCCATGGCAAACCCTGCAGGCAGCTGTATGACTTGCACAGAAAATCTGGGGCTTTATCCTGGGTCCTGCTGCTTTGACATGAACCTACAGAGTCCTCAGACACCTGAATGGGCATCAGAGAAAGCATGGGGTGATGGTGCAGCCTCTGATATAAGAAATGGAAGATGGTAACCAGCCTGAACCCATCACCCGGGGCAGGTACTCGAAAAGGAGATGCTGTCAGATTTTTCCATGAAGGATATTTTGTTTTGTAAATGACTTTGGTTCTGAAACTACGTAATTTCTCATAGTGTTTAAGAAACATTGCCTGTCCTATCTTTTTAGTTGGGTGAATACACAAGGCTGGTATTTTAAAGGACAAAGGGGTTTAGGATGTACAGACCTGTACCTTTGGTTGGGTAATTTCAGATTAGGGCAAACTGCTGATCTTTTAACTGATACCACTGCAATTTAAAAATTACCTCACAAAACACATTTGTTCTTTGTACGTGGCTATGATAAAAATTCCACTTAAATAAAAAAGGCCAACATAATATCTCTGCTAGGATCCCAGCAAACAACTCGAGCCTATTACCAAAAACCTAACAACATAGTCATTTTAGCACACCGTGCTAAAATAATTTCGATAATTCTGTATATATGACACTATTTTATCCAGCTACTAGGAAACTGCACAAATAACTTAGTTCAATGTCTCTGGTCTTTTCCAAATTCCGCAGGAACTTTCCTGAGTGTATCTGGGAGGATTATGTAGGTTTACGTTACGCTAGCTACCGCAGCGCTCTTTACTGTAAGATAAATTTGTAATTCCTAATGCTGTAATGTCCGCAGGAGGATTATTGTGTGTTAATGTGATTGGACTGTATACTGGCTGGAACAATACAGAAATGATAAAGAGCCTGATACTGTGAGTTACAAAATACAGAATTACTGGTACCAATGAACTCCTGGAAAAATACCAAACTCTACAAGCATTACTTAGAGCAAAGGACTAAGCTAAGAGCACCGGAAACACGAGGTTCATATTCAGACCAAGGACGAGCTCAGATGCTTCCCTGTATTGGGTGTTTGTCCTTAGGAGTCTGGTTTGGCCAGGCAGAAGAGGTCATCTTTGTTGTGGCCATCAGCTGGGTCTAGTTTCCCAGAGAGGTGCCCGATGGCCCATCCCTGGGAACATCCAAGGCCAGGCTGGACGGGCTCTGAGCAACCTGATCCAGCTGAAGGTGTCCCTGCCCATGGCAGGGGGCTGGGCTGGAGGGACTTTGAGGGTCCCTTCCCACACAAACCGTTCTGTGATTCTGAGCACAGACAAAATTTGGGAGCTACTGGGACCCTTCCCATGGTAGGACCCTTTGAGGTACCAGGATGTGGTCTGCAGCCTTCTTGAGTCAAAAATGGGACTGCAATTTAAAAAACAGCCCTCTGCACTGTGCCACCCACTTTGCACATAAAGGGATGACGGGTTGCTCCTTGCCAGCCCTTCGCATCGTGTGGCTCTGCTTTCACCGCGGGGGACATGGGCCATCGACTTGAGCTGCTCTGCGAGACCTCGTGTCAATTCTCAGCCTCCCTTCTGGTTTATTTTTTTTTCTCCCCAGGGTTCGCAGACATTTCTTGGATTTTCTAAGCAGTGCCGGTCTCATCACTGGATAGGAACCAGCTAAGGAGACTGCAGCAGTGACAACCATACAAGTCACTAGAACACGTGCTGTTCTCCGTCAGGGCGAGTGATCTCCTTCCAGCCTGGCATTGCTTTGGAGACCCAGGGTCAGTGACCTGAGCAAGACCAGCTGCTTGGACGTGGTCCCTCTGCTCCAGGTGGGTGGGTAAGAGTGGAGTATCATTGCTAGCATCCTTCGTGGAGGTGCTGTGGCCAGGCTGGAGCATGACCATCCAGGCACACTCCATGAATGTTTTGGGAAATGTGCTGTGTCAGTGTGCCCCGTTATTCCCAAGGCACGGGAAATCTGTATGTTACCCAGAAAATACAGCCCAGTTGCGCAGGAGCCTCCCAGGTAAGAAACAAGACCTCCACTGGGAGCCCAAAACTAAGGCGCCACATGCATTTTCTGGGAAATCGGAGGGAAAAAAATCCCCTCCTCGTATTTTCCTGTGGCCACACAGCGATGGCTCGCATGGAAATACTTTGGTCGTTTGGACTGGAGTCTTCAACTCACAATGACTTTTAACAGGCAACATCTGACAGTACCAAAGCCCTTTGCAGCCCTGGGTGAAATTATGATAACAAGAGAAAAAAGCTATTACTGCCACCATGCTTTCATTATGCAAATGATATTAAGATAGGCTGTGCAGATCGCCTGTGGCTATGCTATAATCTCCATGCAGTGATTATAATGTGTCAAACTTAGTCATTTTGATTATGACATGTTAATTACATGCCATCCTCATGCAGACATGAATATTACTCGCAGTCAAACAAAACACAAATTGGGGGCATTGTTTTTTGTTGTTGTTGTTGTTTCATCTTTTTTTGGTTGGTTTGTTTGAAATTTTGTTGATTAAATGGATTAAAAGATAAAGAGATATGTAACATTGCAAACTCATTAAACATTGGCTAAGTCGTCCCTGGCTGCCTGGGTGGAGAGGGGGGCTTCCATCACAAAACCAGTCTGTAGCTTTGCTCTTTTTCCTTTTTTTTTTTTTTTCGTCCCAGCAGGGGCGGCATTTTAAAAATATATAGTTTATAAACTAGAGAGTTGTGTAGGGTTGAAGAGCATTGGATCTGTTAACTCTTTCTGGTGTTTATCAGAAGAGGGTGCAGATGGCTGGGGCGTCCCCAGTCTCCATCGTGGTGCAGTGCTAATGGGTCACTCTGCTCTGGATGTTTCCCATCATCATCCCCATCCTCAGGTAACTGAATTTCACAGGTTTGTTTAATTAATAAACAAAAACAAAAAAACAAACACAAACAGAAAAAAAACAAAAAAAAAGCATTCCAAAGTTTTCTGAGGACAAGCCCTTCTTTCCTGCAGCCCCACCCTCGCCCTATGGCAGATACTCCTTAATACTCCTACAAGAAGAACAGATTTTTTTTCCTTATGTTTTCCAGCAAAAACATGTTTTAAAATATTGCTATTCTGAATGTCTCTCGCTGTAAAAAATACAGTTTCAGGGGAGGTGGTTCAATACAATGTTTTCCCATGATGAAATATACCATTAAATATAGAAACAGATCAGATATCTGCTCTTCCCACCGAGATTCCCTGGGATGAGATATCTAGGTAAGAGGCTGAATTACTGAGACACCTCAGTAGGTATGGGAGGGGAGGAAAATGAAAAAGACACCTTGCAAGGGAACAACACTTAGCTAGGCTTATAAAAAGCTGGGACTGCAACTTGCCTGATTAATTTGGGAAAATAAGCCTCACCAAAAGTGTTTTGCAAATTCATCAGATTTCCTTCTTTAGCCCTCACTGATACTTAAAAATAAGATATTAGCATCAAAGCTAAGACTTTGGTATAGGTAATTGAACACTTTGAGTTACTCATTCATTATCGGGGATCTCTGCTAGCATTGTCTCCTCTGAGTTACAAAAAAAAAAAGAAAAGAAAAAGAAAAAGAAAAAAAAAGAGTTAATGGCGATCAAATTCAAATGTGCACGGTAGACCGTTTGCAGCTCAAATTTGCATGGCGCCGGGTGGGACAGGACTGAGATAAGGGAAAGAGCTGAAGGATATCCAAACATCAAGGAAGAAGCTTACAATTTGTAATCACTGCACCCAAAAGCAAAGTCTTTGGAGTCTGGAGAAAAGTCCTAGCAAAACTTTTCCCCCTGCTGCTGCTACACAGGCATGTTGGAGGTAACAGCACCACTGGAGCGACCTGCCATTGTGGTGATGAGCGCAGCAGGGCTGACCTAGTTTTTGGGTGGAATTTGGGACACCTGGGCTGTGGACTGACCTTCCCTGTGATGGCTGATTTTCAACTTCATACCACAGTCACTGTTTTGGCAGCTCGTAGGCAAGTTGGGTGTTTGCCTTTTAATGTGTGAAATAAATTTTAAATAAAATAAAAGGCATCCCCCTAAACATTGTGTTTTTACAGAGGGACATTTCAAGGCAAGTTTTACACAGGTTCAGCCCAGAGGGAAATTAAACTCTACATGTAAATGGAGATTACACACAAAGGAATCCATTACTTTCAATATTTCTCAGCAGGAGGGTTCAGAGTTATTTAAATAAGTTTAGATATTAAACCTAAAGTAGCCATTAAAGGAATGTGGATTTGTTTGCCTAGTTTTTATATAATTTTTTTTTTCCAGCTGACTGAAAAATCCATTGCTTGCATGATGGTGAATACTTTTAATGCATAAAAATATCGAAGAATTTTCAATATAATACTTCCTTTGAATTTTTAAGCACCAAATTACAGAATACTTATTATAGGAAAATGTCTTCTTTAGGAGAGATTAAACTGCAGACATTTTCCTTACTTTTTTTCCCTTTTCCATCTATTCTTTAGAAGAGAGCTAATATAAACACTGACATTAAACCATATTGGCTATGTAAGGCACTTTGATTGTCATTGAGATTATTTTAAAAGTTATTTAGGTCCCCGTGTTACATCTTTGCAACTGCATGGAAAATGTTTCACCATGTTTCTCTTTGCAACATTTCTTTGGGGATTCATAAATATTGATTGTACCGTAAAAAATTGATGGAATCTTGAAACAGACTGCAGTCTTGGTAGCTGGGGAATTTACTCAATTTTTCTCAATAGCTGCAGTCTATAAAAAGAGGAGATTTTGCAAATTGTTTCTCACCTTGTCTTTTTAGTATTTAATAGCTCTCAATTCTGTAGCCTTCTGAACCATGCACCGGGTGCGTTTTCCATCAAAACTGTATCAGGCCTATTCAAAGGGAATTAAAAGGCAAGGTGTGACCAAGGGGTTAAACTGCCGCCACGGCTGGCAAGCCTGACTTTCATTACTGGTGGCAGTGTAGAGCTATACTACTGCTTTTTGTGATAAACTTCTGCTAAAAAAAATAATAGGTCTTTATAAGTTAACGGATGTATGCGGGTGGGCAGGGGGTGGGGGGGGGTGGGGGGAGGGGAACCCGAAGCCAGAGATTTTTTTCTCTTGGTTTAAAAATAAAATTAAAAAAAAAAAAAAAAAAAAAAAAAAGAAAATGTTTCCTTGGATGGCAAGGAATCCTTCAGCACTTTAATAGTAAGTGCAGGATATTCTTCTTTGACACGGAAAAGTTTTAACTCCATTCACCCAGGACTGGCAGTGAAGGAGATGCCCCTGGCAAAGCCCTGAGATAAGCCTGCGGCTGAACCCCAACCCGTCCCGTCCCATCCCACCGCACCAGCTCCAGCCCATCCTTGCTGGAGCATTCGCTAAATGCTGGGATAGTTTGGTAAGTGTTATAAAAAGGACCTGTTCATTCCCTTTCAAGGCTCTGGTGGGAGTTTCCATGCTCCTTAGCCAGCCACAGGCACAGCGAGCTTGGAGGCAGCAGCGACTTCTCATGGGCTTGGTCCTGGCTGTGCCGGGCAGTCATGGGTGGTGACAGTGATTCCCTCTTCCCCAGCTGTAAATATAGATTTCCCTTTGGATTATTTAGCTTTCTCAAGAAAAACACCAATGTACACCGCAGGGCAGGTAGGGCTGTGTGCAGGCAGCAGTACCTTTGCTTTGCTTCTAATTCAGTTAGTGAGCATCCCATGAATAAATGGGAATAGAAGGGGCAATGAAAGATTACTGTGATGCTGGTGGGCTTTGATTTTGCTCATTCCTGCTGGGGGCAACCGTGGGATTTTTTTGTGAGATGATGCCTGGGTGTGCTGTGGAGCCATGTTTTGCTGGAAAGCTGCTCCGAAGCTCTGCCTGGGAGTTGGCTTTTTGCAAAGGCTCTGGCAGTGGGGCTCAGTTGCACATCCAAGAGCCATCCTGCCCTTTTCTATCACTCTATTAGGTCAGACCTAAAATCATTGTGAAAATCTGGACAATAGATCACCCAAGCAGAGCAACAAGCAGTGGGCAAGAATGGAGTGAAAATAACCAGCCCCTTGTGTTGGGAGAAATAACTCAGAAAAGCATTTTATGTGCTGCCACCTCTGTAGCATGCATCCAGCACTGGGGCTGTCGTGTATTTAATTTGGCTCCCATACAACAGCCAACAATAAGCAACTGTGCTGGTGATGGGAGAAAACGTTCTAGTTAACCAAGAAGCTCATAAAATCTCTTTTTAAGTAGGCAGTTAGATGTCCAGAAGAAAGGTCCACACAAAGGTTCCATCCAGGTGTCCACAAGACATGTACTTATCCATGACATGGATTTTCATGTGCCAGGACTCCACTTTGCTACCTGTTACAGACTGCAGTGTGGATTAGGCTTTCAGCCAGTGCTCAATAGGAATAATAAGCAATAACAGGAACGATGCCCATGTGACAATGGATGCTTTTCCTGTCAGCTTTGAAACCCACTCACTGCCATTAGAAAAGCCTGAAGAGTTTTTTATAACCTTCACCCAGTACATGCTCTGTAAAGAAAGCAGCCAATGCTATCAAGACTGTCTTTCCTCAGAGTCTTTGCTGCTCCTCTTGGAGTGTAACATCCATTAACATTAACATTAATGGCCATACAAGCTATGGAAAAAGCCTGCACAGAAGCTGGGCATGCTGCAGTAATGGATGGTGAGGTCCATTTTATGTACTTGATACTTTAAGTTTTTATTCTTACAAATCGGAGTAGGAAACCCAATGGCTGGAACCAAACAGCAGAGCCAAGCTGCTGCTGCTGCCTTCAGCATGAGCACGGTTGGCAATAGGACTGTAATTATGGGGGTTAAGTGGGGCTCGTGGTGGACCACCATAGGCATGTGGCCAGTACTTGGGCTAGGGCTGGCCAGTACATGACTTGGACTGCACATGTTTAGGTCCTGTTCATGGTTTTCCCATCCACAGGTCATTTCTTGCTGGGCTGGGAGTCGGTGCGTGGTCTCTTTGCAAAGCCATGCCTTCATGAGAGCTTGCACCATTATATCTGTTCATGTCATGCTGCTGTGCTTTAGAATGGCCAAAGAAGCTGAAAGCCTGAAAGTCAGTGAAGGAAGTTGGGACAAGAAGGGAGAGGATGTTACTGCAGGGCTCTGTGGCCCCTATATTTCATCACAAGAAATACAGAAGCAAGGTTTCCTTGGAGAGTATCCGAGAGTGGTGCATTAGCACCAGTGCCTCCTTGGCTCCAAACCTGACAGCACCCAACTTCTCAGGATGAGGTTACCTTATCAGGAAGCAGCAGCAGTAAAGGCCAAATCCTGCCCACATCTGGTAAGAAATGGAGAAGATGATGCCCCAAAAAGATGCAAAGTTGGGGATACACAAGGTATCGGAGAACTGGGAACTGATCGTGTACAGTTACCTTAAAGAACCGACACAAACTCTAGGGGAAATTGCTGAAATGGTATATTACTGTTGTAACTCCTGTTTTTCTTGCAGAAATGTTTGTCTCCTACACTGCCAGGGTGGAGGCTTGAGCATGGGCATCCCTAAATCTTCCAGCTCCTTAACCTGCACATGAGTACGAGCCATCATGTCTTGGGGATGGCATCTGTGAACAACAAACATTTTTGCTGCTGCTGCAGCCAGGAAGCTGCATCCCTTTCCAGTCACTGAATCAAGACCAGGACTGATGGTTTGAAAGGCTGTGGGTGATAACACTCAAGGCTCCTTTTGTACAGCCCCAGTTCCTTTCATTGCCACCAAACCGGGATAACCTGATAGCGTAATTTAGCAGAATTTCTTTGGGTTTGAATCTGGGTGATGCTCGGTTCGTTGCTCAGTTCTGTAGCGCTGAGTGGTTTATTTCCTTCAAGACCCGAAGCTCCATTTAGGGACTGAAATACATCCTGATTTAATTTTTTTTCCTAGAGATAGCAGAAACGTCTTCCTCAAAAAATCCTTGGATTTGCTTTGCCCAATCTGCCAATCAGTTAAAATCAGAAGTTAACACAGTTTTGCAGCTTACCTTAGCTTGCTTTACCCAAGTTAAATGGTTCTAATTTTGATATATTTTCTGCTGAGACCCAGACTGAGTTTTCCCATCACTTAGTCTCCTCTCATCACACTTCCTTGAAGGAGAAATAGGGATCATTGGAGAAAGAGGTTGTGCCAGACATCATTTGTGCTTGAGGAGATGGCAGCCACCCCACTGAACTCAGTAAAAAAATTTGACCATTGCAGGGCTTCATCCAGATAAGTCTTAGGTAGTGGTGAAGTCCCACAGATTGTCTAAGGAACTGTTAAGTAGGCTGATAAAGAAAAGCATGAAGGGTAAGAAATATTTGACTATTTAGCCTGGATTTCTGTGGATTTAAAATTATTCTGAAGGTCCAGATTTTCTGGGTTTGTGGTTTTTTGGGGGTTTTTTTTGGCATTGCTCCATAGAAAACCAGGCCCTCGGCTCCCAAACTTTGGCACGAAAAGGCTGTACTGCCACAAGAACTGCAAGTCGGTGGGAATCATGGCAGCAGTGTTGCTATCAGGTCAGCTCCACCTGAGTGTAGCAGATGGAGAGATGGGAAAGACATTGAATACAGGGATTAGAAGAAGAAATAATCCATGGCAGCTCCTATAGGAATGCCCCTCAAACACAGTTTAAACAATGTGATCCTGGGGAATGGGACCATTCCAGTGACTTGTGGAGGCAGCATGAATCATGGAGAGCAAAGTGCAGGTGTGATGGTCCCCAGATCACAACCCAAACTTGGCGTTCCAGCCTTCCCACCTGGACACCAGCCTCCTCCCAAGCTCCAGTCAAAGTCCCAATCTTCATTTCCTGGATCTTCTCTCCTGCGAGGTGGGAGACTGGGATTGGAGCAGAGACAGTCTTTTTGCTCAGCACAGCACTTGTACTTTGATTTTTGGGTGTATGATGATAGGCACACGGATGGTCTCTCCCTCTATTGGATCCCCCCCTCCCAACCTTGGTGATGAGGGTGATCCTCAACATTTAATGTTATGCTAATCCCTGCCTCACTTGGAACCTGGCCAGTTCATTTTCATGCTACACTGCTCATTTCCAGCTCCTAATGTATTTTTAAAGTTGCATTAAATAAAGAATGGATGTAAAAATCAAATTAATCACTGGACACTCCATGCTACTTAATTTTAAGGCTCCCATTCCACCAGTATTTCTTGTAAGCACAACAAGCTGCAGAGTGCCAGGATGGCCGTATTGCTTTTAAATGTGTTGATTAGAGACAAATATAAAATGGGGATACATGTTGGAACATTGATTTGCAATATTGTTTGGAGCTGTTCTTTGCACGTAGCAGTTTGCTTCCCTAAGTTACACAAAGCATCTATGACCTTAGGTACAACCCCAAAACTGAGCCACTCCATTTGCTGCCGTGGGAAGGGGACCCCCTATTGCTCTGCAAGCTGGGTTTGCCAGCACAGCAGCGTCTGTGCTGCTGCCCCAGCCCATCCACCTCATTTTACATCCCATCCAATGATCAGAAGGAAAGAACCACATCAACAGAGTGGAACGGTGTGCATGATGCTCTTCAGCTACAACCTTTCAGGCAGACCCTGATAAATCCTCTTCTTTGAGGGAGATAGTTCAAAGCATGGAAGAAGATGTGCTGAAAAGATGCACTTCTCCCTGTGCTGGTTAGGAGGCAAGACAAAAACATCTTGGGTGACAGGTGATGGGATTGAAAATACACTTTATGTTAAACTTAGGGGGTTCTATGATTGCTAAATTGGGACGAACTGTGGCATTCAATCTCCTTTAGACAGAAAGATACTCTGATCTTCTATTTTTCCCAAGAACTTGTGACGCTTTAAAATATTTTTTTCTTTGTCGTGTGTTTAATCGCTACAAAATTCCAGTATTGCATTTTTAGAGGTAGCCAGACAGTCGGAATTTGCCAAAAAGATGAGTTAGTTTCACTATGCATATAATTTTCAAGGATGAATGTATCTCTTTGGTGGGAAAACTGTCATAGGTAACATCGCATGCCAAGTCACAGCTTTTTTTTCTTCCATTCAGCTCAAATCTGTAGCTAAAACCAGTTCTGCCAGACATCAGTGGGGAGAGCCTCTCTTCTCCTCTCACAGAGCCCCATGCTTTTTGCATTTTCTATTTCAGCTAATTGCACCTTGGTGTTCCTCTATGTGATTTTTTTTTTTTTAAACACTGCTGGGGTTTTGCCACTGCTGGGTGCTGAGGGTCTTTTTGCAGGCCCTCTTGTGCATAAAGGACAGCCACAAAAGGTTCGTCCTTCACACAGATATTTCTCTGTTTCCACGGGCTTTTTCCACTTTACCAGGGTGTGGAAGGACCGACCCAGCACCCAGACCTTTCTGCAAAGGAGCAGCAGCGGGGGAATCCCAACGCATCCTCCCTTACAGACACCAAGGAGGGGGAGGATGCTTCAGTATTTCAAAAGAATCCGAGAGCATAGTGGCCAACCAGGGCCTTTGAAACCCTTAGAAGTTTATTTTTATTATTATGTTCTATTATTTTTTTACATCTTATTTATTTTGTTATACTTGCAAGAAGGGGAAGGACGGAGCCTTTAGATTCTGATGGTAAAAACGGGCGAAGCGATGGCACGGAAGGGGTTACACCTGCACAGCCATTCTTCATGGTGCAACTTCTTCCAGGACCCACACAAAAACTTATTAAGTGGCTGCCTGTCACCTCTCCTTAATAAATAAGAATCTCTTTTCAGCCTCTTTGTCTCCTTCACCTCTGGGGCCGGCGTCCTGTAAACACACTGCCAATTAAACCTCACGTCTAGCAAGGCCACAACTAATGAAAAGCAATAGAGAATTCACTGCCTTTTAATGAGGAAAACATTGCTTTTTACAGGGAACAATTTATTGGGCCAATTCCCCCCGTCCATCACCCTGGGGAACCGCTGCCTTTTTTACCCCCTGTTTGTTACTTTGTCAAGCGCGTGTAAAATTGCCCGCTGAACACAGAGGTGAAGGCTCTGACTCAATTTACGGTGTGACATCTCTGATCTTGCTCCCCGGATCAGTAAGCGATCCTGGCAATGATATGCATGGAAATTAATTACTGTGCCCGCCAGCGATACAGCAGGCCCCTGCCGTTGATAATAGATCAGTTTGCGGGAGTTTGTTAGAGGGGCGGTCGCGTCTGCTCCTGTTTGCTCACACGCAGATAATGTCGGTGGAGTGCGAACCACCGACACCATTGCCCGCGTGGCCGTGGGAGGGGGGTGGGCTCCTGGCAAGGGAGCACAAGGGCTGCCAGCGCGCCCCTGGAAAAGGCAAAACAGGAAAAAGGACAGCAAAGTGGTGTTTTTTTGTTTACTTTTTTTTGAGAGCAAAAAGGCAGCGTTAACGCCGTAGGAGGAGTGTGGTATTTAAACAAGGGAAACTTTCACCGAGCCTAGACTATTAAAGGGATATATATTTAAATGACATATGGATCAAGAGGTCAAATTGCAAATAAAAGAAGTTTGGGAATAAATTCTAGATAAATACCTTCAGGACCATACATCCATGGGTATAATATGGCTTGGCTCTGTTAGCTTTACAGCCTTTTTTTTCCTAGAATTTGCAGTTTAAAATGCATTCCTAGGCTCTTGGCTGCAGTGTTTTGCCTGCTCCTCCTGAGCAGCATGTTTCTTTCCTGGTGGGTGCAGCAGGTTTTCCTTGGCTTACCTCACCTGTGGTTCAGGACAAGGAGGGACACTCGGCACATAGTGGGGGTGGCCAAGATCAACCTGCTGAGCTTTTCGGGGCGGGGGGGGGGGAATGGGGGAATTGCCCCAGAGCAGTTGTAGGAAACCCCTCCTCACTAAGCTGTTGGGCAGAGTGGTCCATGAGCATCCTTGCATCCCTTCCCAGGTCAGCCCTCCACATGAGGAGTGGTGAAACCAACCCCTCATGTAAGATGGGTGGAGAGATGGTGGGAAGGGTCACAGCTCCCAGCCGTGTCCCATCACACCTCTGCTGCTCCTGGCACTGCCATCTACTGCACCTTGGGATTTTTGGCTATGGAAAAAGGGTACCAGCCACTTTCCTGCACTTCTAGGGTGAAGATGGGAGAAGCATGCAGAGACCCAGTGGACATCAGAAAAGCCAACTCTGCCAAGCACTGTCATTGGGAGCCTTCATAAAATCCTGCTGGCAAGTTATTTTTGTTTGTTATTTGACATTTTTTAAATATTATTTATTACCCCTTTAGCAATGCCTTTTTCTGTTGGTCCTGTTCACATACTCGTTGAGTTAATCTAAAATTACATTGAGCTTAGGTATCCCCTTGACCAGCCTCCTTGTTGTCTCCATACTGTAGTGCTGCAGTTTGGTCACTGCTTCACCAGCCTGTTTTAAATTTTTTTTTTTATTTCCTTGTGACCTTCCCCATTCAGACCCTTCAAAACGTTAGGATTTCCTTTCTTTCTCACCTCTTCCTTGGTGGTTTTGTACACTTAGGCCTAAAAGGACTCCATACTGGTTTTAGGACCAGGCAAGTAAGGCATGATGTCCATCTCAAACCCCAGCTCTCAGGTACCAAGGGAAACAGGGGTGATGCTGCACTTGGTCCAAACATGGCAAGATTCCCCTCAAAAGTAAATGTTCCCAGAATAACAGGGGACCCCAACTCCAGACTGTGACTTTGGGGTTCCTACTCTCAACCCAAGCTATCTCCTAGTCATAGTATTATTTTTTTTTATTATTGAATACTTTCTATGGACACTGTTTTCCAGCTCCCCATCTATGAAACAGCTATAACAGCCTTTCATGGCAAGACAGGCACTTTAAAAACACGTGTCTAAAAAAAAGCAAAAATCATCAGAAATGGGCAATAATGAACACCTTCAAAAACAAGGCAGATGGAGAGGAAACAGGGGTAGCCTTTAGCTGGTTTTTGATGCCTTGAGCGACAGCAGCGCTTGTTGCTTCTGTATCCCCACAGCTCTCATGCTGTGATCCTCTACCCGCTGCCACTTTGCATTTGGTAGGGGAACATTTCAGAAAAAAGTGGATGAATAAAAGAATAAATCATGCTTTTGGATTTACCTGGGTATCTTCTTTGACCCAGTTTGCATATGCATTGAAGAGCAAACTTTGATTCTTCCTATTTACCCCCTGCTAGTGAAATCTAGAAACTGCCTGTTATATATAAAAAGCCCAAGATTCTTTCAAAGCTCTGGAAAATAAAAAAGGGGGGGGGGGGGGGGCGGCGGGGAGGGAAAGCTGTGAAAGATCATTTCTTTCCTAATGCGACTGTTAGATTTGGCTTCTTTAGCAATTAAACTTTTCCTTTATTTATTACCCCTACAGACCCCTGGTTAGAATAGGATCCTGAAGTTGAGTCCGCCAGAGCATTGGGCTTACATGATTCAATTAACCTTTAAGGTAGCTCTGGAAGTTGGTACTCTAGGAGATCCTTTTGTTAATTGGCAGCCTGACACAGACAATTAAGTTTGATCAGATGAAGAGGGCATCAGGGACATCATTAGCATACTGTACTGAAGACTACGTGGTGTGTAAAAGTTGTTTAATTTCTGCCAAGGAAGAAAGCGGGGGGCTGGGGGAGCCCTCCTTGTGCATACAGCGTTTTGCTTATTAAATATTTCATTTCCCTTGCTATAAGCCACGAATGTTCCTATTTTTTACCCCTCCTTTTTGGTTTCTTCCCACTGCAGTGAAATCCACTGAATGATCGTTCCTCTCTTATTAAAACTTCTACGTTTCACTTGAGGTATTGCATTAAAAAAAACCAACCAACAACAAAAAAGACCAAACAACCAAAATAACAACAAAACCGAGAGGATCAGCAGGGAGATTTGCTTCAGAGATGGTCACAAAGCCCATGGCAGATGGAAGAGCAGGGATGAGCAGGGCATGGCTCAGCGGTTAAAGCCGGAGCTGGGCTGGGTGAGCTCTCACATGCCCTTCGATCAGCAGGGACCTACACAAAATTATACCTGCGGCTCTCACATGCAGCAGGTCTTGTAATGGAGGTGGCTGTATGGCTCTGGGTTGCAGGGGGAGATGCTGGGATGAGGTGGGACCACATGGCCCTGCACATTTTGCCAAGGCAGGAGGTGTTGGAGGAGGTGAACCCACCAGCAACCCACCAGAGGCTGGTCTTGTGAGCTTGGTTTTGCGTTCATGAGAGGTGGTTTCTCTGAGTTTCTCTTGCCTGGTATTAATGATGGTCACACTGTCGATGCTTTGGAAATGTCCTTTTTTTTTTTTTTTTTTTTTTTTGCAGGCACCACCACAGAACAGAACAGAGATGAGCCAAGCTAGAGCCATCTGCAAGGTTTACCACCCTTCTATTGAACAGGAGACACTCTGGATTCAAACCTCTTGGTAAGCCAGCAGGGCTTTGCTTTTCCAGCTTCCCATACCTAATGCAAAGAGCAGCCTGCCCAAGACTATCTGCTCTACCACCTACCAAAGACAAACCTCTGCCCAGGCCTGAGTAACCTGCCACAGTGAGGATCTTCTTGTTGGTGTGGGTTGCCATGGCTCTGCTCCTCGCTGAGGTCTGCAGCTGGCATCCCAGTGAGTTCAATATGTTGTCACAAGCAGAAGCAGAATTAGCAGCTACATTTGATAAGTGAGCTGGGCATGAGCTCTGCCCTGTCACTCCAAGCTTTCAGAGAACCTTGCTGGGCTGTTGTCCCTCCCCGGCTCTTCCATGTCCACCTCAGATGCCCCAGCTCGTTGCTGAGCCAAAGGCAGCACAGGGGGAGCTTCCCCAAGCCAACACAGGACTGCAGGGCAACAGGTGAAACAAACTACATTTCCTCAAAGACAGAGCATTTCCCCCACCACCACCCACTTTTGTGGGGAACATTTTAGGGAAAATTAGCTGCAAGCAAGACTCATGCAGAAGCACATTTCCAGCAGATACACAACCCCTTGCTCCCACGTACTGCTGTGCTGTCTTTTTTGCACACTCCCCTTCCTCCAGCCCTTTTTCTGGGAGCAAGAGAGAAGGCATCTGGAAAGGAAACAAGGCACGTAAAGGCTAGTAGGCACATGGTATCAGGATTTTCCATCCTCTTATCACATAGGCGGGCTCTGCCCTTTCTCATTAGCCTTGCACAGTTGCTTCAGCAATTACGATATATATTGCATAATTCTTATAGCATTAGCCTGGCTACATAAGTCATTAATGTGCTAAGTTAGTGATAGCAGCAAATGTAGACTCTTGCGCTATGTGATGGTAATAATATCTATGAGATTTTAGTCCTAATCCGGTGAGACTTTTTAGCCCTCTTCTGCCGTAGCATCGTGTAATGGAAAATTAATGGCAAGTTGAAAGGGCAGAACGAGCATGTTTTGCTGTCTTGCTGGCTAGCTGTGCTGCTTGTAAGGGTGTAGCACAGGAACAGAAGAGCACAGACTAAAGATTAATCCAGAATGCCATCCAGCAGTGACCAACACTGGGTGCCTTGGGGAGGATATGGGAACAGGGTGAGCACACAGAGGTTCCTCCCCAGGATACTCTCCCAGCCTCCAAAAGCCTTTGGCTCTGGGACCTCCCAAAGGTGCAGCCTTTGTATTCAGTAGGTCTCGGCGTATGTTTTTTTCTGCAGATTTTTCTGGGCTTTTTTGAACTCGCACAACCTTCTATTTCACTGACTCAGCTGGTAAATAACAGAAACAGGCTGTAAAGTTCCATAATGTTCCCACAGCAACTTGTGGGTGGCTTTAAGCTGGTGCTAAGTGCTAAGTAAATGGAAATGCTGAGATTTTTAGGTGTATTCATAAATCTGTGCCAATAAATCCCATTATTGTTAGGCACTTGGTGAAAGGCTCAAGGCACTTGGTGGAAGACTTCAGGGCAGCACTGAGCTCGGGGAGACTGAGTCATGTTCTGCAGGTCTCTCTCTGGCAAGGAGAGATGGAGATGGGGCAGCCACGCTCCGAAGCGAGCTGTCTCCTGGAAGCACCTCCTTTTGAGTGGGATGAATCCAGCCAAGTATTTCCTATGTGGGGACCAAGTCAGTCATATGCACATGGGCTTGGTCTGCCCATGCTTCCTCTCTGGCAGTCAGGGATTCCCATTTACACCCTGCTGTTTTCCACATCTTCTTCGTACGGGAACTTCCTCTCAAAAATGAGAAATCCAAGATTTTCAGTTGACCAAACTGTAAGCAGGAGAACAAGCAAAGGGAAAGGCCTCCTTGGTCTGACATGGTCCTTATGTAAGGACCAAGGTCCCAGGACAACCAGGTGAATGGTAAAACTTCCAGTGCCCTCACCCCAGGCATCCCTCATTTCGATGGTGCAGAGCTCTGCTCCTTTTTTCCAGTGAAATGGTCGGAAACCTGGGATAGCAAACCCCACCGAGAAAGCAGCGCAATTCTTTGAAAATCTATGCCGTTTTGGGGGGAAAGAGCATTCATCTGGATGTCACTGAAACAGTGAGAAACAGATTTTACCAGCCAGTGGCGGTGAAAATTTTGTAAGCAAAAATCTATGATTCTGCAGGTCCTTACAGAGATGGCAGGGAGAGGCGAGGAAAGGGACAGGAGCGGCTCTGAGTCATGAAGTTTTACTAATGGGCACGAGTCTTCAGCTCACTGACACCCGTGGGAAGGTATGTCAGAATATGAAATGGTGGAAAAATTGTGGCAAGAGATGGAAACCATGCCCAATTCCTCTTCAGCAGTAACCTGTGGAGTGGGACTTTGCTGCTGTCCTGCTTGTGTCATGGGCAAGTCTGGATGCAAACTTAGAGACAAGTAGATGTCTTCATGCTCCACCTACCAAATTAGGAGCATAAGAAAAGGGTGCAATGGGATTTGTAAAAGCAAAAAAGTGCGTTGAAGGCAAATCGCTGCACTAGAAGGCTGTGCTGGCTGCAGGTATCACTTGTGTGAGCGGGCTAGAGGCGTGCCCCTTGCACCAGGACTGAGGTTCGCCTGCTTCTGCATAGCTGCAGCAAAGAATGGTTTTGAACCATAAAGGAATAATACTTGAGATGTATTGGCTGTACAGTTTCATTAAGATGACATAACATCTTGGGTAGATTATAATTTTATAATACCTTTGCATGCCACTGCTATTACTACTATGTTGTTTTATGACGATGTTAATATACAGATGTTTCTTTAATCTGTTTTTTAATTTACTTTGTATATCCCCTACGTACATTTTGTCGTAAGGTAGTTTATTTTGTAGCAGCTCATTTATTTTAAAAGTTGGAGGTGTTTTTATATCACTGCTAGCATGCTAATGACATTTATACATGTGTTCTCTTTAATCTCTCCCCTAGTTGCCTGGTACAGAGCACAGACATTATAATTTCGCTGATTTTTCTAAGTGCTGAAAACTGTTCTATTAGGGGTTTTATTTTAAGGTTTAATTTTTTATTTTGAGGTTTACTAAGTACGGCCCTGTAGTACTGTATTTTGGTGTGCTATGCCTTCCCCTTGCGTTTTCACCAATACTGTCATTATCTGCTAAGCGCTATTGCTGTGGAAGGGTTTGGTCATGTTACCCTCCATCTGAGCATCTGATGCTCCCTAGGAAGCTCTTGAGAAAAGGCTTTTAAGGCAGCCACATGCTCCCTTGAGTTAGGGGCAAGGTAAAGAGCAGAGCAGACCTGAAAGCATATTGAACCTCTAGCAGTCACATCTCATCAGGACCTGGATTTAAAAAAATTTACATCCCTCTAACAAGCCAAACCTAAGCCAAAGACTAGGATGTTCCCATGATTGGATATAGGTGCTACAGGCAGACTGTAGAGGAAATTCTCCCAGCTGGGTTCAGGTAGAGCAGGGCTTTGTATTTGGGGTTGTACTGGTAAAGCAAGCAGGTCAGATTGGGGAATAAGGATCCCGTGGCTGGAGGCTGGCACAAAAGGAGGGGGAGGCACGACCTGGATTTCTGGACTTGACTAACATCACCAGCGTGTAGGTGTGTGTGCAGTTACAACAGCAACATGATGTCCCATTTCAGAAAGGGCTTTGTGTGGTGCAGAGATGCAAAGGAGGGGATGGGTTTGCTGGGGGAATGAGGAGGAGGGAGCAGCATCCTTCTGAGCAGCTTCCCATGCTGGACTTCTCAAATGATGTCTAATTAAGTCTGCTGCCCAGAATGGCAACAAATTAGCAAGTGAACAAATTGCATTGATTTTGGTGGGATGACTCCCTGGCTTCATCCTGCCCCGCAGCTGGACTGTTCTGTCTATGGCTCTGCCCCGCTGAACTCCTGGTGAAACCCCTCCCAAATCGAGGAGAAATGAGCGTCCACCCCTCTCTGCAAGCTCCAGCTCCACTGCCCCACTGTAAGACCCTGCCAGAGCTCTCCAGCCTCCTGGGGGACACCTCCCCACTTCCCCGAAGAAATGTACATGGGGAAAGGCCTGAATATTTTTCCCATAACTTGGTGGGACAGAGCTTGAGAAATGCTGCCATAGATGGTTTCATGTTGCCAAAATGTACTTGCTATTTGATGATGTGGGCTTTCAGAGGGCCTGCTGTTCCCAATTGTCCATTGCATATTAAGGATGGTTATAGCCAAGAAGACTTTTCTATTTATTTGCTCCCTTTTCACTGTGACTTTATTATGCATGAGCAGCTTGACTGTGATACTTCTTTTGTTTTACATTTTGCATTCATTAAAAACCAGTCATCTGCATATTTTGTGAACCCTCAGGGGTCTCTTCTCCCCTTGATGCATGTGTGCCAGTCCCATTAGCATGGATGGGAATTAGGAGCTCATGCTGAAGGAAAAACACAGGAACTCCTCCCCCTGTTTCTCCCTGTACCACTCAACTAGGATATTAAAAAAAAAAAGAAAAAAAAATTACAGAGAATATTCATTTTGTGTTTTTTTAAAGAAATTAAAAAATCAAAAAATAAAGAAGAAAGAAGGAAAACTTGACCGTGTACCTCAGGAGATTCTTCTTATAGCCCAGGACCAAAAGCTGCATAGACAGAGGATGTAAATCATTTTAGCATCACCAGATTTACAGCTGCGTCTTTACCAGTAAGTACAGTGGGCCAGGCCCATTCCCCAGCACGGAGGGCAAGCAATGTGGTACAGCTCATGTCCACACCAGTGCCCTCTTCCCTACCCACTCTTCTAACATGTGAGTGAGGTCTGTACCCTGCTTTCTGACCCTGTTTCAGTCACTAAAAGTCACCAACAAGGGTTTGATCCCATTTTTCTTATCCCACCAAATGTCTGCAGGTTGCACCGTGGTGATGCTGAGGATGTGGATGAAGAAGTCTGGTGGTCTCCTAAAAGCAGTCGCTGGGACATCTTGCAAGCTCCTGGCTGACCACTCCAAGGCTGGTCATCACCAAGCCACCTAGCCGAAGGGCCATAGCACCAGGTGATGCTCCTGTAGTGGAGGGGGAGGGCTGGTCCTGCTGTTATCCCTCCCCTGCTCCTGCTGAGCAAGGGCTCAGGCTGTGCATTTTTGCTCCCTGCCAACAAAGAAATTTATATTGGTTTTTTTTTCATTTGGTTAAAACTACTGGTGCATGGTGGCCCCCAGTACAAGGATCCCTTATTCTCTCTGCCCCATCTCTGAGGGTTAGAGCAATCACGCTTCTCCACCCAGACAGAAGTTTTGTATAAAACCTCCCCTGCTCTTCTGTGTTTCAAGTTTGGTAGTTCCCCCTTTCACAAGTGTGTGCACGGGAAGACATGCAGAGAGATATGAATTTATTTTCTGCATTGTTGAAGCTTCAACATTGCCCTCAAATCATCCTGACACAAAGGCAATGCAGCTCGGTTCACCAACCAGCACATTTTGCCCTGAGCAAAGACACTTTCCCATGCATGGAATGATCTCCCACTGTTTCCCATAAGAGCGCCAGGCTGGCTGGAGAAATCGAATCAAAAGCTTTCCAAGACAACAACCCGCCTGAAACAACTGGAAACAAATGAGGGCTCGGGCCGCAGCCGGACAACGCTGGTTGGAGCCGCGTGCTAATCGCAGGATTAGGCAAGAACCCCGTTTTGTTGCTGCTGCCGTGGCTGGAGCATCCTGCGCTCTGCCAAGCATCCACCTGGTCTCAGCAGCATGCTGGCTGCTCCCAGGACCAGGTCTCTCTGACAGTATGTTTGCGTACTTATCCGTGAGCCATACATCGTGGATACTGGCAGGTTTGGGCACAACAGGTATTTTAGCACGTCAGCCACTTAGACAGAACCTATCTTGTCTGAATAATGGTGGGTAGAGGGGGAAGGACAAATCATTTTGGAGAAGGAGGCATTCCTAGCACAGCTTCCTGGCTGCTGGGGCTCTGCTTGCTGTCCAGATGCTCTCCCAGATTAAAGTACTGCTCCAAGCGTCAGAGTGGGTGTTTGACCAGAGAAGCCTGATTCCTGGCTGCTTCTCAGCTATATATCTCCCTGCTTTCTTTCTGCTGCTTTATGTCCTTAGCAGCATATCCACAAGTAGAGAAATTACTTAGCTGGGACCCAAAGCGAAAGGGGATCATTTTCCGGGGTAAGAGATGTCACTCAGCACTTGCTCAGGACCCGCCTCATAATTCAGGCTGCTTGGAGACAGCCCACAGGTAATGGAACAAAATAACAGCCTCCCAGTTCCTGGTTTACTCCTTCCTTTGGCCCACTGATGTCTTTTTACTGATGGACTGCTTGGTCAGCTGAAACCTGGAACAAAGAAGCATTTGCATAGTCATGCCAAGTTAGGAGGCTGTAAGCTGTCCCTAGGTCAGCTCTGAAGCTTGGGGACATTTTGGCATCCTTTGTATAAGGTACAGAGAACTGCTGTTTGCCTACTTTGCACACCTCACTGGCATGGGATTTATACTTGCACCTTGACTTCTTGCCACCCAGCTGGTTACTCTCAGCCTGTATCTCCTCCTGGATAACTTTGCTAAAGCATCTCCCACCCAGTGCCTTGGCCACACAGGTGCTTCGCTCAGGTTCAGAGTTTCTGCTTAGAGCCCACAGTGGTTCCACTTCAGCTGTGAGCAACAACCACACTTCAGGATTAAGTCTGAGGAAAACTTCAGCACCACTGGCTCACTCTGCTAAAATAAAGCAAAACCAAAAAGGATGGGAAATGGTTTTACTGGAGCAGCATCAGCATCAGCTATTTGTGAATCTGTTTGTTAAGAGAAGGAGGCTCCATTTAACTAAAAGGTGCCAGCTAAATTGCATGACTGGCCTTCATGTCTCCAGCCCTCTATGTACCAGCTTTGACTCAGCAGTCTGCAGCAGTGAATCCTTAATGGTTCCAGAAGAAGCACAAGCTATTTCATAGCAGAAGTCTGAAATGGGGAAAGGAGAAGGGCAGAACAACAGACTTTCCATTCACAAAATGCAGCATCGCAGTCATCTTGAATAATGGAGAGTGCAGGGAAGGCCGGAGGCGTTCACTTGGTTAAATATTTACCACATAAGTATTATTTCACAGAACATTTCTGGGACTTTATCTAAGCAGGGTGGAGTAAGTGAAACATTTGGATGGGTCAATAGGACCATTTGCCGGAGTGGCTTGTTCTTAAATGGGACTCAAAAGTTGACCAGAGAGAGCACAGTAATGTTTGACTACTAAAAGCATTGCTTGCAAAAATGCAGCGCCGTGCTGGCTCCAAGAGAGCAGCAAACAGCTCGTCTCCTTGGCATCGCCGGGATTTCCTCTTCATTAGTGATTATACAAACTCCTGGAGATCAGCGAGCAAGGGGATGAGCTTCTGGTAGCTTGGTAGGAACCTGATGGTGCTGAGAAAAGGATCAGTGAGGATGTGCACGATATTCCCCCAAAATCACCTTTACTACTCGTAGAAATGACCTATGTTTAGAATGGGTATAGCCTGCCACAGGTCCTGCAAACACCAGCACTCAGGTCCAGCGTTACCTGGATGGCATCTGAACCTTCTCCACAGCACCCAAGATTTTGCTCATAATTAAATTACAGATAACTCTGAGCCATCCAAGTATGCCAAGCCACTAGGAACAGACAGAAGATTGTTTTACTAGTCCTTGTAAGGACAATGCAGAAAGTGATGCTCTGTAGATGCAAAACCAAAGTGAAGACATCATTTTGTGACATAAAAAGAAAAAAAAAAAAAAAAGGCAAGGGGGAGGGTTATGGTTATTTTAGGTTTCACTTTAAACAGGAATGAAGTTTTCCTTTCTCCCCAGAAGTTTTTAAGGACATTTTTACTGAATTAACTGCAAGCTAAATTACTCCCATTATCTACTTAGGAGCAAGCAACTGTATTGCCCATGAAGTCGTTCAGGAGTAAGACGATAGTTCTTACAGGCACAGATTGGCCCTGGGCCACCATCAGGGCTGTTTCTGCATCTCTTTCTGGCTGGAGGCTCTCAGAGAGCTTTATGGGCATGGGGGAAGGGTGTCTGCAGGGTAATTAGTACCGATACTTGTTTAGGAGGTGCTGACTAAGATGTTATGCATACTTACTTTTCTTCTAAGTTACAGGACAATTTTACTTTTTTTTTCCAATTTTTTTTCTTTTCAAGTAAGATTACATTGTTGCAGAACACTTAACTGTTCCAACTGTCTCGTTTTTTCAACATTTTTGCTTTTTGGCTATATTCTTATTGCCTTATTTGCCCAACCTAATTTTTTCCCCATAATCTTGGAAAAGACATACCTTTTCAAACCTCCTGTTGGCAACAAAAAATACTCACAGATTTTCTTTTATAATCTCATCTTTTGTATTACTGCAAAGCTTGGGGAATGGGAGAAAGTCTATAAAAGGCATGTCCCCAGCAGGCTGTCCAGAGGAAAGGGGGGGTGACAGCTGGTGCTGTGCTATGTGTCCCCAGAGGAGGACTGGAGAAACTCTAAAGGAGGGGGTTTTCACCTGTGGATAGCAAGTGAGAAGATTGTCCTTTGGGAAGGCATGTGTTGATGGGGTGTACAGTGGTAAAAGAGCCTTTGCTTTGGCCCTTCAGGCATGGGAGAAAATTACTCTGGATTATACAATGAAAACGGAGCTGCAGAGTCACCCTGACCTTGGAGAAGGAATTTTTCCCTGTGCAGCAAGCGGTTCCTTCCATGTCTTGCAGGGAAAGACCCTACCTGTGGGTCAGGGAAGAAATGCCACTGGATGTTTAGGTGCCTCTTATGGGACCCTCCCAGCTCCTCGGATGCTCTTGTCCCCAGATGGGTCCGTATCAGCAGCAGGAGAGCAGTTTCTTGCAGCTTTGGAGGAGACAGTGCTTCCCTGGAGCTGCACGATGGAATTGGGCTGTTTGGAGTCTGTTGAGCAGAAAAGTGAGTATCTATGGTATTTCCTAACCATGGTTTCTTGCTAGTTATGCCAGAAGTCTCATGGGAATTGAAAATGTTTTGGGGATTCATTTGTGATGCCTTGTTTTCCTTCAACCTCTTTTAAGACAAAAACAAATCTCCCATAGCATGGAAAATGCTTATTTGTGATAGGGAAGAAACTCTAAGAAGAGATGGCATACAAAGCATCCAAAATGGGATTAAAATTGCTAAACAAATTATGAAGAGTCTCATGAAGGAAAGCCAGCAGTTATTTTTCGCACAAGAAAGTTGGATGAAGCAAGAATGTCCACCAGTGGAGGGAGGGCAAGCCTGCTAGACCCAGATGGGTGGTGTTGATGTCCACCACATGCAGCCTTCTCCTGCACTGCATCCCACCACAGCAGAGCGCTATGGAAACTCACTGGTTTGAGTCTACCTTTCATCTTTAAAATGTCAATGCTTATTAAGGCTTCCTCTGAGCTCTCTCCCAGCTCCCCCAAATTTCCATATTTTTATGCAACCTGAGCTGGATACAGTTGCTCTGTGCAAATTGCCTCCCTTCCATGAGCTCATCTGTCTCCCCTTGAGCTCAGGCAGGCTTTGAGCATCCAGTGTGATTTAAGGAAGCCAGGCGTGACAAATAAGGACAAGTTGAATTATTTTTTTTTTTTTTTTTTAAATTATAAAGTGCAAAACACATCGGCAGCTAATTCTGATTCACAAATACACTGGAGAAACTTGTAACCCAGGAACTCTTTGTAAGCGGGAAGAAGCAAGCGTGAAATTTGTCATGCCTGAGGAACCACTCAGCATCTTTGCACTTCCAAAATTTACATCATGCTGGGCAGGTATGCGGTACAGGCTAAGTTCAGGGAATCCAGCCCTTGCTGGGGGCTTGCTGCACTGCTAACCACCACTTTGATTTAAGTCACTTCAGACATTTGAGTAGCATCCGAAAATTAAAAATGCCATTAAATATTTTTTGAGATCGCTCTCCATTCAGTGAATATCAAAAACCAGCACCTCATCTTCTGTCAAAACTTGGCATTTATATCTCAACCTGTGTAGACTCTATGTTGTTAGAAACAACATTTGATGAAAAATTTCCATTTTTATTTGTGATTTCTTGGCTTGAACTTACCCTGGTTCCTACTGGTTCTTAAGCAGCAGGACTTCTGAAACCTGGTCTCCCAAAACTTGCATTCCTAATGTTTCCCTTCTGTGTCTAATAATATGGCTGAGCTCACCTTGGGCCTTTCTTCCAGGAGAACAAGAACATAATTTGGTGCCCTTCTTTATTTTTAACTGGCTTTCTTCTTTTTTTTTTTTTTCTTTTTTTACAAGGACTTATTTGACCTATTTGTCATATTTGTGATAGTCAACCTTTTGTCATATTTGGTTGAAACTGTTTAACAGCTTCAGAAGTGATCAACCTCATTTCCTTAAGCAACATAGTTAAAAATATTACTGTGACAGCATGGCATATTTTTTCTTTAACCTGATGGCAGGTAACGATTGGCAAAGTTATGGTCTAGTCTCTGTTCTTCTATATTTCTCCTGGCAGCTTATCCTTGCTTTTGTTTTCTCTTTAGCCATCCGTATTCCTGACCACCTTACTCTTCACAACAGCGAGTGCTGTGCCAGGCAAGAGCAGAATCTGGTAGCCCTTTTCATTCGGCCCTTGCAATGCCTCCCAGCTTGCTGCTGTCTGCAAAATTAAGACTCTCCCAGTATTTTCCATAATCTAAGAGTGGCCATACTTGCTCAGATGAAGGGTCCGTCTAGCTGAAGATCCAGTCCCAAGAAGATGTAGTTCTGAGATACATCAGAAATAATTTTCTATATTTATTGGATTGGATCTATTGATGTTTTGTGATGCTTTTAGCCTGGATTCTTAGGGAAATGAGACACTTTTGCAAATTAACCAGTCTTCTTGCCATAACAGCTCTGTAATCTATTGCTCACCTTCAACCACTGGTTCCGATAACTTTTCTTAGAATATTCAGGTTGAGCAGAAAACAATCCAGAGAATCTGTGCAGAAGAGCAAAATTAGAAATATCGTAAACCCAGGAAGCAGGATTCTGAAAATGGGTTTCCAGGCTCCTTATGGCACTGCTCGTTTCAACAGTGTCATATGGAAAAGTCAAATATTTTGCTAAACCTCAGCCTGATGTATCTCTGTGATTACCTTCATTGACTCATCAGGCAGTCTCATCAAGGAGCAGAGGGATTTTTTTGGAGGACTATTTCTATAAAACCACATGTTGAAGAACCACATCTCCTTACCTGGCTGATTTTTCACTATACATATTCCTGGTTGTCTAAACATAAATAGTTTCCACTAAATAAATGATAAATACCTACTTTCCAAATTTGCAGTGGAGGGTTGTGGAAAAGGCTTTCGCTTCTGACACCAGTGTTGACAGACCTGTAAAGCTGATGAAATGATGGAGGGCAGTTCAGGGAAGCGTATGCCTGATTGGGGTCTGGCTTCATCTTCATGCAGTTGGCAACTCTTGCTGTTGGTATTGAAGGAAGATCAAAATTGGGGGTGGACAGGGACAGGTAAGGAGGAGGCTCCCGCCACTTCTGACATTGACTCTGATTTATCTTACAGGATACAGTGGTTTGGCCTTTGATACCAGTTTTTACTACGGGTAAAAGTGGTTGTGACTGATAGTAATTTTTACTACATGACAAGAGAGGCTGAGGATGAGAGGAAGAGTGCGTCCAAGCAGCACATGTGCTGATCCAACCAGCAGCAAAACCGTGTCATAGAATCATAGAATTCTTTAGGTTGGAAATGACCTCCTAAGATCATCATGTCCAATTAACTGTAAACCTAGTCCTGCCAAAGCCACCACTACACCATGTCCCTCAGTGCCACCTCTACACGTCTTTTAAATGCCTCCAGGGATGAATTTTGCACAGAGGTGGGACTCAACAACCATGCCCATTGCTTGCTGTCTTCATCATGTGCCCTTCCCCCTCCTCCCAGCATCTTCTTGGGGTGCAGCTCGGATGGAGAAGCAAGGATTGAATTAGATGCTGCATTCAGAATTCTTACAGGGGCATAGATCGGAATGGTGTATATCCTCATCGGCACGACAGGTTTGTTTAGCCTGGATTATTTTCCAGCCGTAATTACACAGCAGAGATGACTTTAAACGTGGGACCGCTCGCTCGCTCTACTGTAGCCTGGGCAGGCAGGAGGTGTATTAGGAAATCGCTCAGATAATGTTAAAGAGGATGGATTTGTGATTATGGTGTTTTGACCCACCTGGTAGTCTGCCCTTGGAGCTCTACTTAACAGGTCTTCCCCATGTCTTTTTGAGCAGTTAATTTTGTGGCCAAGTCCCTGAACTCTCTTCCTGTTCCTTTTTCACATGTAGGGCTGTTTGCTTCTCTGCCATCCAGTCATCTTGCGAATGCTTGCTCAAGGACACCGTGGAAGATTTGTGCTAATAATGAAAAGCTTGAAGGGGGCAAGAGATTCTCCCCAGGAAAAATAATGTCCATCAACTCTATTGTGTCTCCATCCTGTTGAGAAGAGGGAGCTAATAACAGAAAGGTTAGCTAACGGGCTGGCTTTAAGGGGCTGGGGCTGTGTGAATTCATGCGCTCTGTTTGTCTAAGCAAACTTCTCAGCTACCTTGTAGAGAGTAGGGATTTAGAGTATTTGCTTCTCCGGTTTATATATTTTTAATTTACAAAGAGATTTTTCCAGTCTTGCCTTCTCCTTCTGTCACGGCCCAGTAACCAGGAAAAGAGAGGTGGTTTCTTTCTGTGCCGCTTCTTTGCTTAATATCAGGATATTTTCAGCAGTCAATGGGGAATATATTTCTAGGTTTGGGGGCTGAGGCTGGCTTTTTGTTGGCGTTTGCTTCTCTTTGCACCACAAACCTCACGAAGGGTCCGGGAGGATTGCACATTACATAAGAGTGGCCCTCCACGCTTTAATGTGGGTCTGCGCCGTGCCATGCAGCGAACATAATGTGTCCTCCCAGGGACAATTTGCATAAAGGATAAATAAGAGAATCACAATGTGAAGTTTATTCATTTTTAAATCCTGCAGCGTTTGTGATTGAAGGCCCAAGCTCAGATGTTTTCCTGATGTGTACCATTAAGAGTCAGGGCTTTGCCTAATGTCTCTTCTGTTACTGCAGGGGGATGTAATGTGCAGTATTTCTCCACACTGGAGTATCATTTTCAGTGTATACCACTCAGCTAGGGAGTGAGGAACTGCAGGCTGCATTATCTTGTACCGGGCCCACTCTCCTTAATTTGCTGTAACCGAGCCAGCACATTAAATACAAAACATATTGATGTTCTCTGAGAACCCTGGAGGGTCTTTACCCTTCCTTGTCAAAGGAGCTGTGCAATCCGGGAGGAAAGAAAAAAGGCATTTTGCCATGGTGAAAATAGTTGCGCTGCTGGCATGTCATGGCTGACATAACGCTGTGCTTCCATTTACTTCACTTAGAGGGGAAAGTCATAACAAAAGCCATTTTATCTCCTAACTCCAGATGAGGGTCAGCGGAGAGAGGTGAGCTGAACCCCAGCTCAGGCGTTGTTGGTAGCCAAGGCGTTACACTGCACAGTAGGAGACTTGCCGGAGTCATGGAATCAGAGCAGCATTTTGGTTGGAAAAGAGCCTTGAGACTATCGAGTCCAACAATTAACCTGACACTGCGAATTCCACCTCTAAACCGTGTCCACTCTGATGAACTCACAGTTGAAACCTGGTGGTGAAAGGGTCTGGTCCTGCCTGGGCACCCCAGGCAGGAACCAGTACAGGACATTCCAGCGATCCTCTGATAAAGGTTAGTAGAGTTGGGCCGATGTGGTCATCCACGTTCAGATGTGGTTTTGGTTGTCGTGGGTATGGGCTAAGCTTCTTTTTGGGCCTACTGCCAAAAAAATCAATGCAAGTCATTAACTAGAACAAAAGCAAGAGCATACATGTCCTACCAGATCTGCTTGTGTTCCATCACCTGTAAGAGATGTAATAATAGAAGTACCCCAGCATCCCAACCTCCCACATCAGCTTGCAGGGCCTAGCACTGCACAACTGTAGATGGTTGCCTTGCATTGTCCAAAGTTTTTCCGGGGCTTGGGGACCGCAATTTTAGCAGAATGCCTTCAGCACATTCAAAGTGACCATTTGAAACTATAACGACTGCTTCTTCATCACTGGTGAGTTTGAGCTTTCCTCGGTTTTAGATCTGAAATCTCTCTGGCTCAAGTCAGAAGTTGTTCTTCTCCTGTGTCTTCTGAAGGTGACTAACAGCACCTGTCTCATTGACACGAGAGCTGATGCAATGTGGTGGTTTGTAGATTTGTGTCCCGTGATTGACAGTCTTTGGTACCCAAGAGGGAGTGAACTCAGCTAGAAGGTTTTCTGCACTTGTGGGAATTTGTAAGATCTCTCATATTGGCTCTCTTGAGATCGTCTAAGATGAATTCCAACTTTCCCATATCCAGAACGTCTCTGCCCTCAGCCTGCTTGTGCTCATGTAATTGGTAAAGACTGAGCAGTCTTGGGCATTTCTATCTTATTATCAGTTTTGGATGAAACAAAGAACTATAATAAAAAAATGTACGAGGGAAACCCTCAGCTGGAGACACACGGACAGAGGTTTCCTTAAGAAATCAGGCCAGACTGTGGCAACGTAGAAGTATTACTACTAAGAAGTTTATCTGAAAATTATGTGTAGAATAAACCTATTGACTGGTTACTCACATTGTTGCATAAATTCACTGGGTATTCACCCATTTTTATACTAAATCATGCAGTTTTTATTGCATTAACTGAGAGCTAGCATTGATCTTGTGCTCCACAGGTTGAACCCAGGAGTTTTGACACTGTACCCCACCATGCCCTTGAGAAGGGAGTTTGGGCTGGATGTGTTGCATACGTTTCTCTGGGAACAGCAACCCAGAGTTCCCCGGTGTTCAGACCTGCTGATTTCAGATGACACAAACTTCAGCAAATCCTGCAGGCTCCAGCTTAAGACACAGGATAGACCATGTTACCATAAATCCAGGCACAGCCCTGTTTTCTTTTACAGCACAACAAAACCTGTAACAAACATAGTTTGCAAATGTATGGCTTTGAAGGGAGGCAAAACCCGACGCAAACCCAAGGCAGCATTTCTAAGCTTGATACATTGAGTTTTTTGCTTTTCGTACTGAAAGCTCATGCCTGGCTCATTAAGTTAGACGATATTTGCCATGGGTAGTGTTTATTCGAAACCATTTTATGCAGCTCTAGCCACAATCCTTCAGATCCTGTGCAATCATTTGTTGTCTTTAGCGTTAGAAAGCCTTTGTGTAGTGAGAGAATACTAATTGCCTCCACAGCCATGGGTTGTAGAGGGTTCTTGCACTGTGTGTGCTGGCATTTCCCTTTTCCCACTTTTCAGCGTGGAGGGAAAGATTTTATATAAGTCAGAAAATATTTTGTAAAATACATTACCAGGAGTGTGGAGGAAATGGCTTAGGTGAGAACGTGCTTAGGTGAAATTTTTGTCATTTACAACCAGTAGTAAGGAGCCATATAGCAATTCTTGGGTTTGATTATTTGAGAGAATTTTTGTGGTCGATCCAGCATGGCCTATTCTTTTAGATGGATCAGTAAAACCCATTTTCCAGCTAGGAAAGAGGGGCTAATCCACTGCCTGGTGAAAATGGCAGAGCACTCTTGAAGCCAACTGGTGTCATGAAGGAAACCAGAAGTGGGAAAGAAATGCATACAAACAAGATGCTGGCTTCGTGGAGTTGGGCTTTAGCGTTTATTCTGTTACCTTTCAAAAAGCTGTTTTTTTGTTTAATGGTTTTGGTTTTAGTGTGTCGATGTGATGCCTAATGGGCAGACTTACCAGTGGCTGTGCACCACTGAGCTGCTCAGTGGATCTGTTCCTGCGCTATAGGTAAGTCCACGTTGGATGACTGGTGGATCTGTCCCCACCAGGTCCCACATCCTCCCACCCCAGCTCCTTCCTGCCCCATGTATCACCTCTGATTCCTCTCAACCACTCCTTAGCCCTGGTGGGCATCCAGCCCTTGCACCATGCCTTACCAGGCAGCAGTTCCCGCTCTTCACCAGGGCAGCCCCAAAACCTCTCTCCAGGTGATGGGTTAGCTCCATGTTGGTGGTGCACAAGAAGAGGACATCAATGGGGAGACCTGCCCCATACAGCAGTAACACCTCAGCTGTTTAATTCACGTTACCTGTGGCTCCTGGAGAGGCTTTTCCATGCTCTGGAATTATCCCAGTAGAGCGGGCAAATGCCATCTCCAGTTGACACCAGTTCTTGACCTTATCGAGGTACTTACTTCAAATATTGATTAATGAGCATCCTGAGGAAGGTAACATATCATTGTGAACTTCTTGTGGTGGAGCACAACATAGCTTTCACTGACACCTCCAAAAAACCTACATTTCTTAAAATTCCTGAGTCCAAGGCTTCCAAGCAATGCTGGGAGGGAATTGCAAGAAATAGTTTAAGGTCAGCATTGCTTTTCCTCCCTTGGAGAGTAAATGCAACAGAAACTTATTATATGAACTGGCTTGGTCAGGGGAGATTTCTTGTTATTCATAGTAAAATTAATCTGTGGGAATTTCACAAGTTCTCTTGCAACATGGGAAGTAGCAGCACTTTATTAACTCAGGCAATGAGATCCCTTATACAATGAGGATGCTGGTTTTGAACCTCTGGTGGCATTGAAATACAAAAATACTTTTCTTCTCCATGCTCCCACCGATGCACCCCAGTTCCTCTCCCTGGTGCCAGTAGGACCTTAGGAACATCTCAGAAATGAGCAGGACCGTGACGTTGGGACATCTGGCCATCAAGGCAAGGGACACTATGCACACCCTTTGCTGCACTTTGCAAATTTCCCATTGCATTGAACCCAGGGTCACCTCACCCCACAGGCCCCTCCCAAAGCCACCAGCCCCAACACCCACTCCAGGGGCCCCATGTGATGCTCGCCTGGGGAAAAGCAAATGCCAAAAAGACCAGTGGGGAGCTCCAACGTAGGTTTAAATATTGAATGGTTGGTTCATCCACATCTTCCCTGCAAAATACACCCCAAGCTCATCCGCTGTCTCTCCTTTCTCCCTCCCCAGAGCCTCAGCAAAGCCCTGACACTCACGGTTTGGTTCTATCTAGGGGAGCACATGTGCCCGTGTATGTGTGTGGATTCTTTTTTTTTTTTTTTTTTCTTTTCTCCAGAGTGACTTTTTTGTGCTGTCATCAGCCGTTGTTTTGGTAAATGGTGAGTTAAACAGATATATCCAAGCGTAAAATCTAAAAAATGTTCCCTGTGGGTGCCTGGGGGGTGTTGTTTGAAATCAACTACATATCAATTGAGCGGCGGCGAGCGGATCCGATGATAAATTCCAGTCCACAGACGCCTTATAAATTACATTTTTTTGTTCACGATCTAGCCTCATCTCAGCTCCCCAGAGGCCCTTAGACTGAGAACTATGATTGTGTTGGAGAAATGTTTGCTCAGCTTGAGCGATGCCATTAGTGTTACATGTGCCAGGCCGCTCTCGCCAGCACCCCCCACTTCTATCCCCTCCATCCCCCCAATCCCAATCCAATCCCCCTCCCTCTTCCTCCCTTTAACAAAATGCAATATGGGCCTGGTAATTTTTCTGTTCATTATCTCATTGTTTTCTGTAAGTACAAGGTTAGATTGAATTACTGCAGGCTCTATTGTCTATTTGTAATTCTCCTTCCATGCCGTGCTACTAATGAATGGGCAATTTAGTCAAATCTTTGTAACGGCTTCTTCTGTGCGTCAACCACTTAATTACTCTGAGCTTTTCTCACTGCTGCTTTATTGCATGGAAACTCAGGCTGCTTCCAGGTCTTTGCCAGGGGATCTCAGGCTCTGAAAGAAAAAAAAAAAAAAGAAAAAAAATCATAACAATAACCAGCCCGGATCATCTTGATTCCTTGGTGCAGCAGCATCCTCAGCACGCGGGACCTTCCCCTCCCATATGGTTCATTTTCTCTGTAGCTGGTGGTTTTATTATTGTCGTGTCCACAGAGGAAACTGTCACCATGTAAATTAGGCAAAGTACACCTAAGGTGAAGGCAGCCTAGACCCTTGAACATGACGAGAGCTAGAAAAAAAGGTGAATTAAATAAATGCACAGTTGTGTGGAGTATGCCCCACTCCATGCAGTTCCACTGAAACTGAGATGCTAATCTCAACCTATTTTGGGATCGCCAAAATACAAATTCAGCTTGATTTTGGTACCAGGGTTAGGAACTGTGCTTTTCCTGTTTGTTTGCAAAAAGGTCATGTTCACCTTTGTGTTCAGCACCCAATATTTCAATCTGGAAATTAGGGGCAGGGCATGGAAATAAATAAAATTTTCAATCCATTTAATAAAATTAGATGTGATCATTTATAACTAGCAGTCAGATAAGTGTAGAAAGCTTTAAAACAGCCCCTTTGCATGATAAATACTTCTTCTTTTCCTTAATAACAGGATACAAAGAATGGAAATAAGAGGAAATAAGGGGGTTTAAAAGAAAGTGTTGTGAATAATAAATGATATCCTGGCAGATTATCTCCATAGATGATCTGACTCACTGATTTGAATTCCTAAAGAGTCTCTATTCCTTTCTTCAGTGACTGAAACATTTAGGGGCTGGTAGGGTGCAGGATCAGGCCCAAAATCACAGGTAAGTGGACTTCATGGATATCTGAACTCTGTTGTATCTGCGTGTTTAAACCGGACACCAATGCTTTATATCAACCACATTTTCAGCAAACTTTACTGCATTAGTGCGTTTTATTTTTCTCACTTGCACACAGATTATTATCTTCAAGGAGGAAATGCTCTAACAGTCTTTCTTTGAGCCTGTTCCAATTCATATCTACATGTTGTTACATGAAATCCAAAGCTTTGGTTGTACTTTTTGGTCATGTTTCTCAGGTTTTAATTTAATATTGAAACTTTGAGCTTGTTCAGGGATTCATTAATTTCTGTCAAGTTGACCTTTTACAGAGGGTTTCATGTCCATGTGACAGACAGGTGTAGACTTGGTGGTCATTTTGCACAGAGGATCTGCAGGTTCAGGGATCTACACAGATATTTAATATGCAAACACCAAGCTCAACAATATAATATCTTTTCTTTCCAGCTCCTATGACTGGAAAAGAGATTCAGTTTAAAATTCTGTTCTGCAGGTCTTCAGGGGACAGGTTTATCCCTCAAAACTGTTAGAAATTAAGGAGAAAGATCCTTCAAGCTTTGTAAGAGTACAAAAAGGCTCCTAATAGATTCCTGTAAATATTAATAATTATAAAGGTCTTTCAATAGACTTTTCAAGGAACTTTCCTATAGGGGAATTTCCCAACCCCCAGAGACAAATTGCTGAAGAGAGCTGCAAGATAAAAAGTCATCTTGCAGAAAGATGTTAGAAGTCTTTTTTTTTTTTTGAGAGAGAGAGAGACAGAGTTTTTGACTAATGCTTATGCTCATTCTTGACCTTCCAGGTCAAAATCTTTACTGGTCCAGGAGCAGTCGGCAGGTGGAGAGGGGCTACATCTCCCTTCCGCGTGGCACTGGGATGGGGCAGGATGATGTGTGTGCCTGGGGCAATCTGCAATGTCCATCCCAGGGGCTTCTGGCTGCTCTCTGGTCCCTTGGCTGGGATTTGATTTACCACCTTTCATGGTGGGATCTCACTTGAGCTTCATGATAGGCATGTGTAGCTTTAGTCCCCTCTCTTCCCCAGGCCAGACCCTAAAGGTAGTGGCACCCAATGCCTATTACACAACAGTGGGACCTGGTGCCTGACTTACTTTGGGGATTTGCTCCTTGAAGATTAAAGTTCTTAGGTTTCAGTAGAAATCAAAATAACCCAGTTTTTGTGTGGTTACAAACAAGATTCATTGCACAGACACAGCAGAAGTTGGCCAGGACACCAATACGAACCTCTCTGCCAACCTCCAAAGCAAATCCTTGTTTCAGTGAACACGCACTTCAACCACAGTGGTGTCATCAGGTCAGACTGACCATAACTTTGATGTGTTTTTTCCCTCTTCAGGCGCAGGGAAGTGTGCTGAGCTCAATGTGACCCAAACATCACCACAACATACTGCTTCTCCTGCCCTGTCCACATGCGTCCATGTGCTCCCCGGTAGTTCTTGCTGTGCTCATTCTCTCCTCGTGTGCAAGGGTGGTCTTCAGGTCCACCTTGGAGATGCTGCAAACAGCCAGATCCTGCCTAGATATTTGCATTTAACCCTGGATGCACCAAGGATCTGCTTGGATCGGGAACTGCTGCACAGTCCCAGCATGGCATGGCCATGCCAGAAGGGGTTGTCCAGGTCTCACTGGCCTGGTGGCTCTGTGACGGGCTCTGCTGCCATGCTCGGTGTGAAGGAATAAGGGGATTTCTGCTGGCGGCCGGATCTGTGAGTGTTGGATTTCTACTCACCCCTCCCTGTGCCGCCTACAGAACTGAAAAAGCCACGTGCCTTCAGAAACACATACCATTAAATAGCAGGTTATTTCTATTTATCTTTACAAAATAGCTGAAAACGGGGGGAGAGGCAGCCTGAGAGCAAGCTGGTGCCTCGTAGACCCAGATAGGCTCTTTGCCTGCTTTGTTATAATACTTCATTGGAACTGACACATTGATAGCCACAGTTTTTCTAGGAAGTGACCTTCATGCTGCCCATTGATTCCCAGTGGCCATCAACTCCTTGCAATTGGAATGACAGGCCAGGTTAAAGGTCAGTCCTTAAATAAAGCTTCTGGATTACTAAACACCTGAAGTTCAAATGAAAATGGAAATCTGCACCTCATTTTATGTGACATGTTACTGCTAATGACACTTCAGGATCTTAAACGGCTCCTGCTCTTTAACTCATGTGTGTGTTTCACTCAATAGCCCCTTAAACCGGCTCCTCTCCCCACCGCTGCTGGACCCTTACAGGACCAGAAGCAAGGGAAAGCAATCTCCCTGGGATATATGGTTTCTGGGGAAAAAAAAAAAAAAAAAAAAAAAAAAAAAGCTTTTGCAGGAAAAGACATCAGAACCAATTAAAACATTTGCCTTTTAAAGTGATGGCCAGAAACAATCATTCCCTTAATTAAGATTCACAGTAAAAGGATTTTATTTACATGAGCTGTGGCATTAAAAAGGCCCCAATAGTACAGCCATGATGGGGAAGTCAGATGTGTTTTGTTTGCTGGTGCATGGCACTGGACCCCTCGGGTGTGCCTGGCTATGGGGGTGGGCAGTGGGGTGTTCCTACAGGGAAGAGCAGGGAGTTGCTGTCTCCCCACGCCTTACAGAGCGGCTGCTCCCGTCACCTTCACGCTGAGCCTTGGTCCCAGAGCCATATGCCCTGAGCCTCAGTGGGAGTCACCTCACTATCTGTGGGGCACCCAGAGCTTCCCCGGGGCTCCCAGCACCTTCCCCTTCCCCACAGGACCCCTAAACCCCTGAGGGTGGTGGGCTCAAATTTACCTCTTCATCTTCTCCAAATTTGTATGTATTTTCTGCACCATGACTTGATTGGGGAACTTTGGTAGACCAGACAGCAAACTTGTCATTGCATCTTCAACAGTATTTATACTTATTCTGTAGCTTTTGCAAAAAATACTTTGACAGATTCTGCTAATTTACTTCTACGCTATTATAACATCACCAGTTTCCAGCCGAGATTAGCCTACCCTTATGCCAGATGTGATATACACTCCCTGTAAGATACAGTACCTGTCCCAAAAATCTGGGATCAGTAGCTAATACATGAAGCTAAATAACATGAAGCTATTTGCCCCAGGGTAGGTTCATCTACTTCTGCAGTGTGGCAGGACAGCAGGTGCCAGAATCCAGTCTACATGGCAGAATGCTCATATTTCTTAATCCAGAGTCCCCACTGTTTAATAAATGACCATATAATAAATTATACTTGGCTGGGGCTGTTTGCTGGCACTGCAGCCAGCTGGCATGGGATGGCCAGCATCCATGCTCTTGGTCTCATGGTCCAAAGCAGGGCTACTCTGTCCAAAATACTGGCTTGGGTGGATCGCTGGAAATCCCTAAGTCTCAAGTCATGCCTAGCGCCAAGGTCTGTTCTGACAGTCTGAAGTGTAGTGACCAAGTTCCCATGCCCGGGGATGTCCCTCCTCTTTAATTTGCCGTGCAATATTTACCGTTAAATTTCTGAATACAGTCCTGTGGGTGTACCCCAAACACAGAATTTCTCCTTGTGCTAGATGATACCTTCATTGCGTTGGACGGTGAGCATGGGGCAAAATGTCTGGGTAAGGAGGGAAGAAACAGACTTTATCCCAAAATCTCACAGGTCCTCTACAGCTGCTGTTGTATGCACCGTTAAGTCACCTAGATAAAGGATGTTTTGGAAAGCAGGCATCTGACATATGGACTGACCCTTTTTTGGTTGGAAAATAATGCTCGAGAGTAGCTTAAATAATTCCATAGGCAGTGGAAAATTCCTAGTACTGGACCCCTAGCAGCAGGGATTGCATGGATCAATAGTAGAAGATGCAGTAGGGTATGGTGACTTCCACTTCAGGCTGGGTCTGCCACTGCTCTGTTGGAAGCCTGCAGGACTTCCCAGTGGTCAATTTTGGGGATTTCTGGTGACCATCTGCAGCAGGAATCATTTAATCACTGTCCACAGCGGTATCCCTAGGGGGCTGGATGGACACGGGGTTGAGTTACGTTCTTGTTGCTCAATATGGTGCCTCCAGGCAGCGGCTGTGGGAAGAGGGAGCTGCTGTATCGTAACCGTCCAGGTGATGAATAGTCTCTCATGCCCGCTGCTGTCAGCCTGACACTGCTCACCAGCATTAAATTAATCTAAACAACAGTGTGTAACACGGATACTGCTAGAGTTTGCTAATGCCGGGCTAATAAAGTAGGAATAGCAGAGCCTCTGAGCACAGTTTCATAAAGTGCTTTAAATGCACATTAACCTGACGGGGTCTGGTGTAATGGGCTGGGAACGCTTACACCAAAACCTGTTTTTGCTGTTGATCTTCTTTAAATCTTTTGGTTAGTTTTGGTGGTACTTCTTAATGTAAGGGGTTTCTGGTAGAAAAAACACATTTCTAAGGGAATATTTCAAAACGTCTGAAGATATAACTTAAAAGTTAAGGTGATCTCTCAAAATAATCCTTTCGTTCTGCTCATATTAAAAAAAAAACAAAACAAAACAAAAAAACAACAAAAAAAAAGATAATGATCTAGTTTCACCTAGTAAAATCCAAGGAAAGCCCTTGTGTAACATTGGTATCATAGAACTTGTTTCAAACAAGCTTCCAAAAAATGTTTAAAATGTTTCCCCTGGCCAGAGACCTTACACTGAATTTCAGCCAGCAGCAAATTTTTCACAGCCGGTGTTATAAATCAAAACTGGGTTTGTAATGAAATTGCTGACACAACTTTAACTGTAACGGTACTTTCAGGCAAAACTGTAAAGAAATTAAGAGAGTTACATTCTGTCTGCTAGTGCCATATCCAGAACTGCTTTTTTTATCTTTCTCCTGAGTGCTTCTCTGCATCAGAGCAACGCTGAGAGTTAGTGTAATCATCATGTAATGCAGAGTGTAGGTATCTGCTATACCCAGTAAAATTCTACAATATAAACCCTTTTGTTAGAAATACCAAGAGTTCAAATTGTCAATTTTTTTTTTTAATGAGTTCTCTATGAAATAATAGGTCGCTGTGCAAGCAGCTCCCCAGATCACTTAGCATCACATTTGCTCCCTGACTGGACAACTGACATCTTTAAGTATTAGAAAAAGAGTAACCAACGGTCAAAGAAGTGTTCTTGGTCTAACTCCTAGGTAGAGCAACCATTTGCTCCAACATTCTTGACATCTGGGGGTAACTGCAAACTTTTCCATGAATATCTGTCAATCGTCTACTGGAAACACATGACTCCTTTGAGGCAGAGAGACCCTGTCCTGGGTGCTGCTCCAGCAAAACTGGTGAGTGATATAATTTTGGGAACATCAGTTGTCCCACAGAAGCCACTTGCTGCACAAGTACGGGAAGGTTTCAAAGGGCATTGACCACTCGATCTGTGTGAGCTTCCCCTCACCATCACCTGGGGTCTTACGGCACTTCCAAATGGGTTGGTTTGGAAGTAGAATGAAAATTAAGATTCTATTGATAATTTGAAACCTCTTAAAAAGCACTGGTTTGGGGACTATCAGAGGGATTCTGCTCAAAGATATCCCCCAACAGAAGGGGTCTGTAAATTTCCCAGCAAGAATTACAAATAATCCCTGGTTCTTCGGAGCAAAAATATTTCTCAGGGAACAAGTTCATTTTCAGTGAAATTCCACTGAAACACAAGAAGGTTTTCCATTGGAAATCTGCCTGCTTCCCTACCAGTTTACTGCTCTGTCTCAGAGTCTATAATATAAGCATGTATCACCATGAGGATTTTAGACTCTTCCTGACTATCATCAAAGGAAAGCCTTTGAAATTAATTTTCCTGCCTGTTCCCCATGATTTTTGGCAACGTCCAGTCAAAGGCCAGAACACCATGCTTCTTCAAATCCAGAACCTGGGAAAATGCTTTGAAATATGTTTCTAGGTAGCCTAAAGACCTTGTTATTTTGTGGTGATCAATTCAGTCCTTTTCTTTTGGAGTTTCTGGATTAAAGGCACCCAAGACATAGAGGACAACTGTTAGGACAATGCAGGGCCAATTTTAAAAATACCAAACTGTCTGCAAGGGTTAAAACTGGCTGTGTAATTGCTGATCCTGCAAGGCAGTGTCCTCCAGGGAGGGTGGGAGATCTTTTTTTTTGCTTTCCTCAACCACAACATGGCATTCACACTATCGCGTATAGAATGTTGGGTCTGAGTTTTCTCTCCAAGGTTGAGTTACTTGAGTTTGATGGGTTTATGTGATTCTTTCTCAACGGGATATGAGCTAGAAGGGAATTGGGCTTACTTTCCTGCGGCAATATTATTTCTTTAGTAGTCACAGAGCTGAAAATAGGTTTGTCCCTCCATGCGTGATCCCAGCATGTTTGGATTAGAATTTTACACTGTTGGAGGCTGTGCATCTCTTGAGGACAACTTCAGAGGCCTCTAAAGTCTCCGATGAAGACTGTGGCTCCAATCCTCAGCAGCTGGAAGTGGGCAGAGCTGGAATCGGTGCCACTGTCCAGCTGAGGTCCTAGATAAGGCTCGTGTGATACCTGCTTATGCTCAGTCTTTTTGCCTCCTGAGAACTGTTGAGTCATAAAATAGCATCACTTGTCCCTTTACTGACAGCCACCGCAATTTTAACAGGCGACAGTAAAAAGAATAACTAACAAGAAATAACTTCAAGGAACAAAATAATTCATGGAGGTGTTTTTGTGAATAACTGAATTTTGACTCGGGTATTAAAAGGAAGGGATGAATTTATGAGAGTATAAATCCCACCCTGAATGTTTCAGAATATTCAGTGGCTTGGAAATTATAGGGGTTTAGGTCAAACGGGACATTTCAAAGACTTCAACTAAAATACCTCGCTTCTTTGGAAGATCTAACAAAAGCAAAGTAGAAGCACAGGTGGAGATGGCACTTGAAGCCAAAAGGTCCATACCCCAGCTAACAAGCTGCAAGTCATCTTTCCTATATGCTCATTTATACCCACTGTGAACCTACCAGCAAACAGGTGAAGCCTTTTGGTTTCAAACACTGTGGCATGAACTGCTTGGAGTCTTCCCATTGAGGTGAGAGCACTACACCAGCTCTGAATTTCCAAAAAGTTTTGGTTGACCCCAAACTCTTCCAGGCACACCATTTTTCTTCAGAAATCAAAACACCCCTAAATTTAAAGGACTTGCTGTCCCCATCTCAGTGTTTATAAAGTACCATATGTGTGATATTCTGATTAAACTTTGATTTTTTTCTGTGATGACCTCAGGCCAGGGAGGTACTTGCTGAGTCTAGAGGCCAGGGATACTTCATCCTTTACATGCCGAGGTTAACTCTTCCACCTACAAAGCGGAGCAAGGAAGGGACATATGGTCCCAGCACCTTCTTATGACCACGTCCAGTATCAGCTGTAAAACCCAAAGCCAAAGTGGCTGCTATAAGGCAGTTTTTAGCAGATATTTTTTGGACAAAACCTTACGTTCCTGCTTTTGGTGCCTTCATAAGATCTGACAAAGATCTCTGGACTTTCCAGAGATCTGTGTCCAGGGTCCTCTTCTTCTGTTTCCAGTCTGCCATCAAAACCTGTGGGTTTATTTCTGTTACATTGACAGGAAAGAAATTTTAATACAGTACGGTGTATTTACTTTATCTGCTTGTCTTTACAAATCACTCTACAATCCAAGGGTTTGGTGTGAGACAGAGAGCGAGCAAGCAAGAAGTAGTATTTATAGTAAAACATGGATAGTCAATAGCATGTGGGAAAACAACTGAAACTGAAAATGGTCCCAAAGGTAATTTGCAAATCTGCTGAAATCCCGAACAAGCTTTGATTTAACCGAAGCTTGAAATGGCTTTTATTTACTGTCTATTGTGGAATAAATGACATCTCATAAACAGGCTTTATCCATTACCACAGAATGGCGATCACTGTGTTAGGGACATTTTATCCTCTTGATATAAAACAAGATATGCTATAGTGTGTTATTACAAATAGAAAAATCAATGCTGAGGCACACACCTCTGAAATTTCATTTTTGCGGAACCCCATTTTCAAAAATGTATTCTCTAATAAAAACGTCTCCATAACCAGGGGGATTTACAAAACACTGAGCAACAAAGAACAATAACAAACAATGAATAAAGTGGCTCCATCCTGAGTCTTTTTGCTGTACATTAGTCACACACTTGCATACATTTTCTGAGCGCTGAGCAGAGCTCCCACTAGGCAGGAAAGTAAAACAGCTGAATTACCTTCTCTTTTAAGCGCTTTGTGGAGAACATACACTGCATGCCAAGTTGGGCTGGAGAGGAAAACTTTGCAGTAAAAAGAGCTTGATCCAGGGATGGAGACATCAAAGGGAAGACGCCCGTTATTTTCTCCAAGGTCTGGGTCAAAAAACTAGCTAAATAGTTTAAACTTGGCTGACGCTGGTGTTGGCAATTACTTTTCATTCACAGCAGGTCTGATGTATTTGCCCCTTTTCACTGTTCATTACTTAATGCTGATTCATACGGTTCTGTTTCTCTGATAAATTTTCACCTGAAAATGCCTGGAAATAGATTTTCCTCCAGTCAGTCAGTTATGAATTGTGCAGATTGGCTGCTCCCTCTGTACAGCACATAGCTGGTCCCCAAAATGTGACAGTGTAACTGGCTGGATGCCCCTAGAAGTCAGATCACATTAAATAGTGGATAGCAAAAAAGCAAACAGTGATAGCGCTGATTTTGTTTTTTTTCTAATGCACAATTATTTGTCTCTGGAATTAATGATTCTTCTGAGATTTTGAGATTCATCAATCAAGTAAGTAAAATGGGGAGTGAGTCTGCCCCGATGCCATAGAATATGAGCTCTAAATGGTTGTGGAGTTACTTCCCTGAACACTCCTGAAAATGCAGATAAATTGCTTTTGAATTATTCAGTTGCCAGAAACCAAGATCAGATAGTCAGCTTTGGTGGGTCAGCATGAACCTGAACTAGGAACAAGGGTCCCCTGCTCACACAGCAACAGAAATCCCATGAAAAGCCCCATTTCCCACAGCAAGGGAGAAGTCACCATCAAACCCCAGCTGGCAAGAGATACGTTCCTGTCCTCATAAATCAAGGAACAGCTGCTTCCAAAAAGTTTTTTCTGACATCTCGGTTGATAGACTGATCTGGGCATTGCTTTAATAGATGTGATTTAGTTCAGGTAGATTAGTTCCTCAGTTACTTCTAATAGTCTCTGTTGATAATTACCTCGCGACATTGAGTTCCACGGGCGAGCACACGCGACGGGTGGGAGGATTTTCCTGACCTCCACGAAGGCAGATGTCAAAGACCAGATTTGTCTTTGGCTGCTCTTCAGAATGTATGACTCTCTTCTCTTCAGGCAGATAAGTGAATTTATTAGGATGACTTGCAAAGTACAGTGATCCTTAATGTGAGCAATTGTGGTGAGGTCACATTTACATTGAAAATGACCTCATAGCCCCTGGGGTTTCGCACCCAGCGCTGGGAAAGGATCCTTGCCTCTGGCTGTGCAAAATGCAGGCTAGGAGCTGCGTGAGCAGAGGGAGTGGTGATTCTGCCCTGAAACAGCCTCTGCAGAAGTTTCCAGGGCAGGTGAAGAGTTCTTTAGGTTTTCTCTCTGGTGCAGTCAATATTCGCTGGAGCCCAAGGGCAGGCTGCAACTCCTGGCAGGAGACACCACCTTTGAGAAGTGCAGGTCTGCTGGCTGCAGTCACATAGGTGTTTCCGTGCTGCAGGCACAAATGGAGTGCATAGGGATACTTTTGGGATGCCATTAAGAAAATTTCTTTTGACTAGAGAACTCCCGTCTCTCTGTTTCTTTTTGCCCTGTGCCATGTTCTGACCCTCCCATTCTGAGAATGTAAATGACGACAACATCCTCAGTTGTTTCAATCATATTATGGCCAAAACCCCAAACTGATATCCTTAAAATGTGAAAAATGGAAGAAAAAAAAAGGATACGAGGGTAACAATGTCCTCTTAAAACAAGGTCAATGTGGGGAATTACAGCTGTTTCTTTGGGAAAGGGGGTGAGACTTCAGGCAATGATGCAAATAAATATCATGCATCAGTGAAACATTTGTGATAAATGCAATCTCTGACCAAACCCCCACAAATAGCTCCTTTGATGCAGAACTGAAGGACCTTTTTATTGTTACCACTGCACAAAAAAATAAAATGTACACTGGTTCATGGTTCAAGTTCTTCCAGTTCCAAGGACTTGCCTGCTGCCTGTGATAGGGAGTGGTTATTAGTGACAGTTATTATATGATAATATAATTATAATATATAAAGTTATAGTTATTATATATAATTTTTATTATAGTGACAGAGGTGATTCACAATGGACACCCCCATCCGCTGCATCTGTATGCAGCATTTCAAGTGACACCGTGGGTGCTTCCAGTCCATAAATCAAAGACACTTCAAGTGACCAAAGGGACTGAAAGAATTTGGAATAATCTGATTTTTCCCTTGATATGCCCATGGCTGAACCTATGCGTCTCAGCACACGTGGCCCCAGACAGTCAGCCCCATGAGAACTGTAATGCCCAAAACCTTCTGGGAAACAGTGAGCTTGGCAATGCACATGGACCAGGACCTTATAAAGCTGATTTGACAGCCTCCACTGTTGCCAGCCCACAAACATTTAGCTGCTTGCATGGTGATTCAGTTGCCTAAACCCCTTTCATGGTCTTGGGCAACCTAACAGAAGCTTCATCTCTCCTGCGATATGGCTGAGCACCCCCCAGTGTATATCTGCTCCTGCAGCTGCTTCCAGGGGGAACAGTCTCAAAGCAATGGCAAGGAGGGAATTTCTGTGATCTGCAAAGGTTCACAGGCTGATGGAGGAAACAATAAACTGCAGCTTTTGGCCTCAGTTGTGTCCTTGTTTTGCAGACTTTCAGTCTGTCTCACTTCATTCCAAAGGTATTTTCTTCCATTTGATGCTCATGAGCAATCCGCACAGCATTTTCTCCCAGCGCTGCCTCCTTGCCGATGCTCACCGGACCACAGTGAGTAGAAATGAGATGCAGATCTGCAGATTGCATCTCTTGCTGGAGATCCATCATGCATATGGATCAGGCTGCCTCCTCGGGTGGGGAACAGTTCTATGCACACAGAGTATTTAAGGAGCGGGCACCTAATGGAAGACTTTGAAAAACAGTCTGCTTTTAGAAACAGTTTTGCTTGTGCCTCCAGTATACTGGATATTGCTCTTCATTTCTTTGTTATTGCCAAGGACATTTGCATGAAAATAGCATCCTTGGTTTTTAAACATTCATCTGTTCCTGCTGCTTGTTGCTCACCTGGAGACTTACCGCCTGTATGGGAAATGAGCAGGTCATTACAAAGAAGGGAGAAGGTCAGGGATGGGAAGAGGAGGCCTGGAGAAACATAATGGTTGGGTTTGTGGTTTGCTGCCTGACTCTTCAGGCAACTTATATTGAGGTAATATGTCAGAAGTAGATAAGGAAGGAGTCTATCAAGCTTGAATCTTTGAACTTCTGTGGTTACCTATGTGCAAGTACAATACCATCATACGGCATACAAAAGCCCTTCTTGGTGTAAAACCTCGACTCCAGCAGTGCCCAGGAGGCAAGGACACAAAAAAAGGGCAAGTGTCTTGTGCTGCTCTGCCTACCCTCCCTGTCTTCAACAGCTCATGGCTCAGGACTGAATCAGAGCTGATGTCTGGCAGTAAATAATGTCATGTAGGAACCCACAAGGGATTTTTGCTTTCGTGATTTTCTCCAACACCTTTTTGCACTGTAAGAAACAGTCTGCATGAAAGAGTTTCCCAGAGGAGGGGGGGGGGGGGCGGGGTGTTGGGGTTCACAGTGCTGAGGTGAGCAGAGGAGGTGGCATCTTTCCTTCTTACCCTGTTATCTCCTTCAAGAATTATAGAATGGGTTGGGTTGGAAAGGACCCTCCTGCCATGGGCAGGGACACCTTCCACTGTGTAAAGAAAGGTCTTTATTAAGGACAGCAGACTTCTCAGAGGCTGAAAGCAGACAAAAAGCACACAGACAAAAAGAGGGTTCAGATGACTCTGACCTTGGGAAAATTATGGACTTGGCTTTGGTCTAGACAGGGTGGGATCTAGTTCAAAACAAGTTGAAACAACAGACTCAAGTCACCCCTTGCTCAGATTTGTGTTTGAACTTCAGCGAGGGTTTTGAGCAGAGCATCTTCACTGATCTTACAGGACAGGTTTCAACACATGCAAGGTTCTTGTGGGGGTGAAAGCGGGGTCAGCCCTCTAGTGGTATTTCTGGTGTTTCTCATCAGGTCAGAATTTGAGGAAGAGTCAGCAGTAGCTGGCAGACCCGTGTGGTCGAGGAATAAACGCAGATTTCCCTGGCAATACAGTTTTGAGAAATAACAGCATTTAATTACAGGCTATAAGCTCTCATTGCAGCATAGGGAAAGGCACTTATTTAAAGGTCATATTTCATCTTTTACTGTGGAAGATGACGTTTTGGGCTTGTAAACAGGGCCTTGACATGAGATAACTTTGCCCTTTGGTTATGACCTACCCCTAATCTCAGTGCAGGAAAACTTTTTGCTGCAAAACAGTGAACTCATCCACAGAAATATATCATTAGGCTCGAGAGTTAACAGTTGAGGGAAGGGCGGGGGGGGGGGGGGGGGGGGTGGCGGGGCGGGGGAGGAAGGGTGCAGTTTCTGCACTGCCTTATAGCTACAGCTTCAGTCAGGATTTAACAGACCCATGCATGCATCAGATGACTCTTTTCCAGGACAAGAAAGTGCCCTGCCCTTCTCCCAGCTTGTTGTGGTCCAGCTCTGCATCACAAGCCAGGCACAGCAAGCTGAGCTCAGAAAGGCATGTCCTCCAAAAGAGCATTGTTTCAGTATAATATTATATATTATATTGCGGTTATGGGTAAACCAAGGGCAAAGCACCCTTGCTCTTCTGACAATCCCTGGAGGAAGAGGATGAGTAAGAAAGGATGTCTGTCCTGTTTTACAACCAAAGGTGTGCTGGGTACCCAGGACACTATCTAATGGTACACCTGAATGGGTTATAAACCCTAATTAACAGATGAGCCAGGCTTACAGCATCTTTCAGATAAGCATCTATGGACAGGTTGTCAGGCGGGGAAAAGAAAGATAAATAAAGCTCATTTCATCACTGAAGGCCCTGGTTGGTCTCACCTTTAATGCCTTGGTGGCAAGGGTCCTTCCCACTGGCTGGCTGCATGTCACACAACTCGTTTCTTTTGAGCTGTTTACCACAGGAAAGTGTTTAAGTAGGATTCAGATATCCCTCGGCAAATGGAAAGAGGAAAAGAAAAGGTGAAAGAAAAAAAAAAGCCTATGCGAAATATAAAACAGAAGTTGCTGCAGGCAAAGATGCCTTTGAGCAGTCTCAAGCTAAGACTTTCCATTTCCATGTAAAAATGTCGAAAGGGCAACCTACATTTACAATGAGCAAAGTTTTATAGCTTACAGAGGCATGAGCACCTGCTAGGAAGATGGGGAAAAGATTCAATTTACCTTTGGGTTGCAATGCTCAGATTCCCATTTAAAAGTCTAAGACCCCTGATTATTTATTGATGTCTTTCTCTTCATAGCTGTCTGCATCTTTACTGGCTTGCAAGATGCAACAGTGTGGCCTAAAGGATTTTTTGAATTAAGTTCTTTCAAGTCATTTTTCCCCCTTCGGGTGTTTAGCCAACGAGACTGAAGTTTGACAGACCTCCTCTGCATTCAGGAAGGTTGATATATTTATATATTTATTGGCCAGCAGTCAAATTAACTGCGCCTGAGCTGTCATTAAACACTAGATTATGGCAGGGTTACTGGATTTTCTGCTTTTTTATTTACAGGAGGAAGTGAAGGCAGTGTCAGTGGGAGTGATGTTCCAAAGCAGCCCACATTTTTACAGTGAATATGCTTCAAGTTCCCATAAAGCAGCAACAGACAAAATTTAATAGCTGAGCCTCTATCAATATCCCTTCCCCTCTCCCAGAAAGCATAAAACTGGCAGCTTGTACATTTTCTTTAACTTACAGGAGCCAAGGAGACTTTTACTGAAGGCACCTAAAAGGACATTACAAGGCACCTCTGGCAATGAAATGAGTATTTCCTTATTTCAGCAAGGAGAATAGAAACTCTGACACTTCTTTCTTCACAATAATAGGAGTCATGGTAAAAGAAAAAGAAAAAGAAAAAAACCCAAACTGGTATTGCAATAAATGTTGGTACCCTGCACCGTGGCAAATTCAAACCTGTCACCCTAAGTAAAAGTGGAGGAGCAAACACTAACCCCAGTGATGGCTTATTTAACTTCTTTAATTTTCTGGGAAAAAAAGCAATAAAAAAGGGTAGGCTCATACTGGTCAAAGAATAAGCATATAAACCCTCCACTTCCCTGAAGCTGGTGTCAAGTTAACAAAGGTGACAGCAGCTCCCTCAGATTACTAGAAATGGGGTTGGACTGGAAGATGAGACCTGTGGTCTGGACCCATTTCAACAAGTTACCCCAGGGGGAGGCTCATTAAGGGATTACACACACCAAAATAGGGCTTTTATTAGGCAAGGAGCTAGAACAGGCAATGGCATGGTCTTCTCAAACCATAAAACAAGATCATCCTCCAAGGGTAGATGACCAAGTGTTTGTGGTGCTTGCCAGGAGCTGCTGAGGATGTGATCCATCAGCTGGAGATGGGTCCTCATCCTCTTGACACTGCCTGTTTCTGACATGCTGGGAATGCACTTGGGCCCTCCAGAGCTGAAGATCTTCAGTGAGCATGTGGAAAAGACAGAGATCCTCAGCTGTGTAGCTTCAGGATCTAGCACTGCAGTGGATCTGCACAAGTCAAGGCTGAGGTCTGGTTTGCACCATGTCCCCAGCCCTGAGCAGCTAGTGCAGGAAGAGATCGATCCCAAAATGAGGAGTGGGTTGGAGCTGTCAACATTAATCACAGAGCTCAAAGGGTTTGTTTCTGGGACTCATCTCACTTAAATTTCCCTAACCCAGGCTGGCTGCCTTAGGTGCCCTTTTAGTCAGTGGAAGAGGGACCTCAGGGCATGGCTCTGACCTATCCCAGACATCTTCAGAGAGTGAATCACATCTGTAAAGTGCCTGTTCTTCCCTTGACTAAAGGTAATTTATGGTAACTGCTCAAGTGTCTCCTGCTCCTGAAGTTACAGCATGACAGTAGTGAACCCCGCCGCTGGAGGATGGCCAAACACAGCTGGGAGCCAGCCCCATGTCAGCACACCTTCTCCCTTGCTAAGGCAAACCCCTTCCAGCTCCGCTCCATGTAATCGTCTTTGGTAAGAGCAAGCAGCCCATGGAGGTTTTGATCCAACTATAATGGAGATGTGCTTGGATTTTCCAAGGGCAAAGAGGTCTCTGGAGTTGCAAGACCTCCGTTGAGTTCCTTGGTTGGTCTTGTTCACCTGTGAGCACCCAGCACAGCTGGGGCTTTCTGACACACGACGAGGGGCTTGAGGTACCTGTTGACAGTGACTGAGTATCGCTGCCAAAGCTGCCAAATAACATTCCAGCAAAGGATATTTATGGGCCCCAATGTAAAATTAAGTAATTGGCCAAGCCATTTATCAGCACGCTCACAATTACAAAATGAGTGAAGAAATAATAGTTATCACAGTGAAATTTATTATCACCATGCAAACCATTTTGGTAAGTCACAGCCCAGAAAAGGTGGCAGATTATCGTAATCTGTTATTTGGCAGAAATGGGCATTTCTGGAAGGGGATCTGGGTCTTCTCAAGGGCTCGTGGGACCTTGGGGGATGGTACAAATGCAGGATGAAAAGCTTACCCCACTCTGGTGATCTTCTGGTCTGCTCTCCAGCAGATGCGGAGAAGGATTTGTGTGCGGGTCCAAGCCAAAGGCAGCTGCAGAGCAGCTACCCCACTAACGCCAGGGGAGGCAGACGTGCAACAAGATTAACATGAACCTGTGTTTGCAAAAATGGTTTTAAAAAGAGGTTTTTACATACATATGGATCCCAGGCCCCCTCCAATGCCACTCGGCTGCTTTCTTCCCTAGCTGGGAGGTTAATAGGTATATGCATTAATGTAATGACCTCTTTATTGACACACTTTCATTTCACTTCTCTTTAACCACCATGAGAGTAAAACCCAGAAGAACTGTTCAGAGAAGAGTGACTACATTTAGAAAAGTAAAACAAATACCATTACGTGGAGTGCACTAAAACCAGGTAATTAGTAAAATGATGTCATGGACCCTCTATTATTAATAGATGCACACACAACGTATGTTGTTCTCTCACAGATTATTTCAGTAGGTGTTTACAAGCTGAACTGAATCCGAATGTCTTTCTGAAAAGAGGCATTTATATTACAGATATGACTGTATCTGAACATACGTTTCACTTACAAATATGTATCAGAACCAGCCGAGACCCTAAAGATCTCCTCTTTTTATATACATAAAAACTACATTAATGCATGTGAGTTGCCATATGAGAAGGGCAATTGCTAGTATAATAGAAGTGGGGTTTGAAAAACATGAAGCCCCCATCTGATTTGAGAGCTGCATATACGTCAGGGGTTTATGGAAGACATCCCTCAGTTCATTTCTGAAGCACAAACTTCCCTATCGACTACGTAAAATATCTTGTGGCTGGGGATCTTTTTGTTGGGTATTTTTTCCTGGATGACTTCTTACTGCTTTTTAAAAGTGAGCTGTGCCAAGCAGGAGAAAGGAGAGAAATCTGTGTTGTTAGAAAGTGTGTGATGCATCTGGGTTTGGGCTGAATTTTTTTGTCTGAATGAAAGTGCCAGGTTTATTCACTAGATTACAAATCCTTAAACAGCTCCATTTTCCTGCCCTCATGATGATTGCTATTGATTAGTGTGTGTTCTTGAATCTATTTTGTGTAGCCCTTGTTTAATATTTAAGAGACATAAGGAGTAGTGTGTTGTAATATTTAAGAGGTTAACTTATTGCAGAGAGATAAAGAAAAGACACAGCTCCAAATGAGGTGGAACTTGGGCCCATTTTATTGATGTGCTACAATATACATTTAGGGATATACACTGCCCCATAATATAGATCCTTGCTTTACAACGTGCTAAAATACTGGTTATATCTGAGACCTTTTATCTTTAGTAGAGGCGGTGCCAAGGTTCAGCGCCTGGCTGGGGGTGTGATGGTGATCAGACCTGGCACGTCAGCCCGTGTACCCCTCTGCATGGGTCACAGCCACACATTTTGCACCACAGATACAGCATCGTTCATGGTTGTCCAGCTAATTTCGAGTCTGGGGTGGTTTTTTCTGGAGCAGAAATTTGGCTTGACAGGAAAAGTGTCCTGCTTCAGCACTGGCTGTGCAACAGGCTGCCTTGCGCCATCCTAACCTGTGTACAGAGGTCTGCCAATAGGTACTTTTATTTCACATGGCTACAGAAGCTTTGCATACATTAAAAGGAGGTGTCAGGGCCAAATGGCTGATGCTGATGCTCAGAACAGCAGAATTTTGTGCACGTGAATTCAGGATCTGTGCCTGTGATACTTTGCGAAGCCACTATAAAGGCTTGGACATGGCATGGGACGGGCCAATTTGATGTACCACCTGGTGTCTACATGCCTGCTGTATCTGTTTCTGCAAACAAATATTTGGTACAGTCATGGAGAATAGTAATTAAATATTTTCATCACTTTTTAAATGCAGTGGGGTTTAGCTGTCCATCTGTAGGCTGTTCGTGCCCTCTGTCACTGCAGTGAGGGGCTGACTAACACATCTATTCATGGTACTTCTTGGAAATCTGGGGAAAGAGAAGACTGTCATTTGACAGAGAAGCCACCGAGTAGCTTGAGGACAGATTTTAAATGGTATTTAAGAGACTTAGTTTTCCGTTGAACTCAGAGGTAATTAGGCACCTCAGATTTAAGAAACCTGGTCCTTGGTGGCTTGAGTGAGATCTGGATTAATGCTTGGGAACTGAACTTGCATTTCCCATGGCCAAAGGAGATGCTTCAGCCATGGGACAGGCTGTCCTGTTCCTTGACTATGCTGTGTAGGAGTAAACCACAGAATTTTACGGGATTTGTAAGGATGGTTTTAGCCCCTTTTGGGGACTGGAGCATGTTAAGCATCAACAGAAATGAGTGGGTATCCTGGTACTGGCACCAACTTCCCCAGCTGGTCAGTAAACACCTTTGACCTCATCTTGATGTTCTCAAAGGTCTTTTCCAACCTAAGTAATTCTATGATTCTATAATTCTGTGTTCTTTTTCCTGGCAAAACATTGCCCATAAGGCTCACAAGTTGCTGGGGTATCGTGTCAGCTAATTAGTATGTGATTAAGAGTAATCAACGTGGAACTATAGTTAAGTTTATAACAGGAAATTGTGGGGCTTCTGTTAAAGACCCTGAACAGGAATCCTGAAATGATCAGAAATAGAAATAAAAAAGGTTGATCCATCTTCTTGTCACTGTAATAAACCAAATATCCTTACAATATGTCTTCTTCCAGGGGAGAAAAGAAGGACCTGTGGGCTGGTATAAGGTTGTACCTCATGGGACACAAAATACTCCTGGAAAAGTGGCAGAGAAGAATAAATCCATGCAGAGGTTTTCACTGAAGGATCTGATCTGCAGGGTGAAGTTTGCCACCTGAGTTACATTGGCAGCCAGCAGGGACCGGTCCCCACCACAGCAGCCATAACCAAAGAAGGCGGTGGTCCTGGAGAGACCTCACCACATCTCAAGCCGGCACCCGTTCTTGTGTGCAACACCTAGAGATGCTGCACAAATGCGGTGCAGGAGTGGCAGGTTGGAAATCACACCAACTTCTCTTTTCAAACCCTCCAACCACCTCCTCCCCTTCCCCGGGCGAGTCAGTGCAATCTGCTTGGCGTGCAGTACGGTAGGTGCAATTAGACTCCATGTAATCCAGGGAAAGCCGGCGTCCAGCAGGAGCAAAAGAGATTTGCAGTTAGATAGACCCATGCCTAGTGAGTTATTACCACTTCTTACGGCTGCAAGACCACTTATGAGATGAAAAGTCCATCTCATTAAATGCACGGATGCGCCTTTAACGCTACACCTTCCTTCCACGGGCAGTGCGAGCCAGGACCATGGTTAAGTATTGCAGTAACATGCCGATACATCTTCGGCGTGTATGGGATTATGTAGATGATCTCCTTTGCTGGACTCGACCTGCACACCCCAGGGCAGCAGAGATTTACAGGCATTTCTCCTGCGATCAAGCCCTCATATGAATTGTGTGGCTCCCGCTCCCGAGCAAGGCTTGGGGTAGGTTCGGTGCCTCGTGTTGTTTCCTCACTTTCCCGCAGATAAGTAACACGGCAGCACTTTAATGAAACAGTTTGTCCTTATTAAGTTGAAAATGGAAATCCACCTTTCCCCCGTCGGAGACATAACTGGAATGGCACAAGGCTGCGGAGTTTTATTATCCTGGTCTCAACTTAAAACACTAAGAGGTGCTTCTTTAAGAAAGTTTAAGAGAAGTTCTATAAACCATGTCTATATATAATCCCTTTTGTAAGCATCTAGGAAACTGCAGGACGGAAAGGTTGCCTGCCAGACCTCAGAAAGCAAATACTAATTCAGCAGTCTAGTCACTCTGTCAAACATTTAGTGTATCAGGGTTGATTGTTCCCTGGTAGGTATAGCTCTGGTATATCCGCCAGGCCTTTTGTCATGTTAACTGCAACCGATCAATGGATTGAGGTCAGGACTTCTGATGTAGGTGCAAGCTTAGAGGGAAAAAAGTCTCAAAGATTCATTTTTTCTCGTCTGGTAGCACTCCGGTCACTTATTTTTTCTCAGTTAGCCTCTGCTGCTCTAAAGTGGATATTGATCAGTGCTTTAATGCAAACCTGTCAAATTAATTTTGCAGAGCTGGGATATGACTGGCCTAAAATTGCTTCTGCATCTGTTCTCTGCAGCAAGCCTATGAATTTTAATCATGACCAGAATGGGCTGTTGGCTTTTTTTGTTAGAAACTTGAATAGGAAAGGTTTAAACTGTAAATGCCATGAAATGATGCTGTTTTGTTCTTTTCAGAAACTCATGTGGCTGAGGTCAAAGAAATTATTATGTCTGTGCATTCTTGTCAGATGCTTGGGGAGCTGTGCAGGGTTTTCTTCTTTTGCAAAGCAAAGCAAAGGTATGTAGTGAGCTTGTTAAACATTCCCAGGCCAATGAGGGAACAGCAGGCTTCGTGTCTCCTGCAATGCCAGATGCATTAGTATTAATGTACAATTTCCTCTCCAGCCCCCACTCTATGATTTGATTATTCTTGATAACTTTATCTCACCGGGTGGAGGGGGAGACAAACTGGAGGGAAGAGCATTTATTTCTTTGGTACAAATTAAAACGAAATAAATCCCAAGCATCCTGCACACCATTACAGGGTTAGCGTGGCTGTCACTGAAGAGCAGCATCCTTACGGACCGGGGGAAATGCAGATGGGTTTTCTTCATCATGCGAAGCAGGCTTTTCTCCTGCTTTTTTTCACCTGAGACTGAGCATACAGGTCTCTCATGTGATGTCAGCATTGTGCAAATTAAATCATGTTTTTTATGCTTTGCTCCACATAGACAAAGACCTGTTCGTACAAAAAAACCAAAAAACAAACAACAAACACCATGTCAATTCTAATCAGCTCCAGAAAATCTGCCATCAGGCAGGACCCATCCATCAAAACCAAAACAATGACAATGACCATAACAGTTTGATCTTGTTGCCGACTCTTTTGTCAGATGATTTGAAAGCATCCAGAGTATTAATTATTAAGTGCTGCTTGATCTCTGGAAGGTAGTGAAGAATTTGAAAATTATTTTAGAGCAGGGAAAGCTGGCACTTGAGGCAGGGTCTGGAGCAAACCCACATCCCGTAGTGTCAGAGCAGCCCGGGAGCACTCCCAAGGGCAGGTCCTGAGTCTCAGTTGAAGGAACAGCATCAAACAGCTGATGTCTGAGACCTTACACCTCTCCAGCTATTTCAGAAGACAATTTGTAACTACTGCCAGAAAAGTCAGCCAACAAAAAGATCTATGCTTCTCCCTGGTGAAATAACCGGCAAAACTTGTGTTAGCTGCAACAGTGCAGAACTCAAGCAGAAGAGCTGATCTGGGAAACTCCTGGCTTGGTCTCCTGTCCCATCCAGCTGCTCCTTGGCATCCAGCAGTGCCTGAAACCATACTTGGTAAGGGTTTGCTGGTGGCGAAGTCTCCCATTGAGGCAGTTCTCAGGAAGGATGATCACATGAAGGCTATCAGCTTTTGGGTTCAATTCTTCTGTCATTCCTCCTGCCGTTAATTTAAGGAAATTGCTGTATTTTACCTGCAGCCTTGCAACACTCCAGAGCTGCAGCTAGGTCCATGGCTCAAAGAGGGATATCTGAAGAGCAAGGGTGATGGTGGGAAAAGGGAAAGACCTTTGACATCCCCATTTGAAAGTATTATGAAGTCTACAGAGAAGAATCCTGGTATACAAGCACCTTGGGAAACCAGACCAACCCTGACAAAGCCCACTGCTGCCAATGCCACACCATTTTTGGTGTCCAAGCAGACTTTTCCTCATGTTGGTTCACATGTCTCTGCAATTCCCAGCAGGCTGCCAGGTGGACATACCTGAGGTCCAGAGGTGGAGGTTTTGGCTGAGTTGCAAACAGGTTTTCCCTCTAGACATCTTCATCATCTCCTGCCTCCCTGGTACAGGCAGAAAGCCAAGACTTTTGCTGCTCCCCAGCGTGCTTGGAATTGAACTGATGGATGACTTGAGTAGGCAAGCTGCACCCCACCCTCAACACATCCTGTGAGGTCATCAGAGAAGACAACTTGAATGGTCCCTGTTGGTGCTATTAACACCACCACTAATTTTGCAGAGGCTAATATTCCATTTCGGGCTGAATGAAATTAGGGTTAGATGGTGCCTTTGGTAGTACTGGCTCCGCAAGCACAAATACAACCTTTTCACATGCACTGTTTATAAAACACATTTCTAAATGACAGGATACAAGGAAGCAAAAACCAAAGGGAGAGTGTCCCAGCAAAGACAGCAATAGCAGATCCTCTAAGTAGCTCTAATGGAATCTCAGGCAAGAAAGCCAGTGGATCTGAGCCGAGTCCATGACCTGGGCTGGCTGTAGCACCAAGCTCAGGTGATGGAAAAGCACCTCAGGGTTTGGTTAGGCTGGAGCACACCTGCTTTCCATGACCATGCTGCTTTAACAAACACAAATTTCATTAAGTCTGATTACCACCATAAAATACTAAGGGTGCTTTATTCTTTTGGTTTGCTGCTATTATTCTAGAATCATTCTTCTACTGGAAATAATTTGGGTTGGAGCTGCCTCAAGGCTTTCAGTGACCTGGTTAGAAGCATTGAGCAATCCAATATCTACAGTATTTAAGGACACAGAAGGCATGAGGCTTAATTTATCACCTTTTGTAAACTCTGAGATGCTCAGAATAAAGGCACTGGGAGAAATTACACTTAGGATCACACTAATGAGCATCCACAGCTAAAATATCTCTGCTTATCCAATGCCGGAACTCGAGCTGTGCATGTGGTAACACCAGTGCTGCTTTCCAGATATTTGACTCACACGAAACATGTAAATGTTTCATTAGCTTTGATTTAAAGCCTAGTTTGAACAGAGCAATGAGCCCCCACTAAGCCACACCGATAACAAGGTGGAAGGGAGGTGCTAAGGGCCCCCCCAGCCCAGTGGAGGGCCCATCTCACTGGGGAGTCTGTGGGGAATATGAACCACTTTGAATGGCATGAACAGCTTTTGTACATCAAAGAGGAAGATCAAAGGCTGTGATGATGTTCTGTCTTCTCCGGTCTTAGTGGCAAATTTTCCATGAGCTTCCCAGGAGGTAAGATTTCAACCCCAGGTTTTGACTCGTTATGGCTAAATAGAGACTGTGACTCACGGTCTGGCATTCACGCGTCTTCCCTGGCCGCTTGGCAAAATTCAAACAAATAATGGGCTTGGGGTTGTTGGCTGGTACAAAAAATATCAGAGAAGGTTCTGTTCAGGTCAAAGCCAAGGAAATTTTTTCATAATTGTTTTGATTAAACGGAAGAAAGAAATGTTATAGCTCAAGTCAAGGCAGAATATTTTGATCAACCCAGAATGAGTTGTTTATTTCAGAAGTTATTTAGTCTTCATGAAATCTTTAGGGTTTTCTTAAAAAAGAGACTAAAAATGTGATTTTAAAATGAAAAATTCAATAGTTTTTTCAAACAGATTGTATGGACTTCTTTTTCTTTGTCTATATGTGTGGTGCAGTTTTTCCTGACATCAGGAATAATTTTAGTCCCTTCAGTAAAATTATTTTTTGTCAAATATGTCTATTCCAGCTATAGATTTGACTTATTTCCAAGCAGCAAAGGTTCATTTATTCAGTCCCAGAAGATGAAACTTCGTTGCCCTGGCAGCTTCAGCAAGAAGAAGGCTTTAAAAAGGCGCTTGGTTCCAAGAGTGATAAAGGTGGGGATTGCTTAACTTTTTTTTATTGGATCTCAAAGGAGTGTATTGGTATTCCCTGTAACAAAGAGATTGACAGGCTACATTTCTTTTAGGAAACGGATCTGCAGTTCTTTAACAATACACATTCCTTTTAAGTCCTCTGTACTTGGCATGTATCTTCAGCTACTACCTTTGTATCCCTCTGTTGGCTCCTACTGCTTGGTTACATGCCCACCCTTGGCAACTCAAAGTCACTTATGCCAAACACCAGGCACGTGGAGCCTGAGCACAGTGACATTATCAGCACTGTTACCTGAAGCCACAGAAGCAAAAGGCTCTTCCCCAAGAGTGACAGATGCCAGAAGTGTCTTTCTGGGGTAGACAGACTTTGCCAAGCAAAGGCAATGCACACATGGCCACCTGCAGATGCCAGGCTACTCTGTCAGAGAGCAGCGTTTTGGAGAAAGACATGGAGTGGATTGAAGACATCACTGTGAACCTCCAAAACCCATCTTGAGCTACCATAGTGAGGGGGAACACCAAGGATAACCTCCTGTTTCTGCATAAAAGTCATTGCCTTGCTCTGTAGGACAGGAAAGATGCTACTTCCCAGTCAGAAACGACTTTCCAGTAGCTAGAAGAGGCTTTAAGAGAAACAGCAAATTATTTCTTCAGGAACAGCCCTGTCCTGTTTCACAGTCAAAAAGAAAAATGGGTGATGCTTTCTGCAAGTCAGCACAAACTTAGCCACTGCCCTTCAAACCCCAGTGATTCCATCTGGTCACAGTGCTCTAAAATGCAACAGAGCTGAGGCACGGCTCACGCTCCTGCCTCAGTGGCACACTGCACACGCGGTGGCACTGATGGATTCGGCTTCTTAGGGGCCAGATCCACATATTAACTGGCATCAGAGTGGCACTGGAGGCTGTCAGCAGCTCCAGCTACCAGCTGAAAGGGTGTAATTGTATTGTAAATGCCACGTGTGCAGGTGATGGATAAGCACGTCTCTGCAGTCTGACTGCTAGGGTGTACGGGGCAGGCCATCCTCTAATTTGCCACCAAGAGGGTCTCTTGCACTAAACAGCCTCTCTTAAATCAAAGCATTCAATCCTGCTGAAGGTGGGAGTTTGGAGGGGAGAGCTGGAAAAAACAAAGGCAGACGATAAAAAAATCAATAGTGCTTCCCTGTAAAATAGATTGAGATTTGCGGAATTCACTTCTACTTGACGTCAGAGGTGCCAATTCGGCAAATTCATTTAAGGCCAAATTGAAAACTTATCTTGTAGTCTGGTTTGCTGGACTGTAGCATGGTCCATTCATGGGGGCTTTGGTCATTACGGCATGTAAAGCACTTTGAAGTATCATTCTGTGTGTGTTGCAAACAGCAGCTCCCGCTTTCTCCTTGTGTCATGGCGATGAGCACCATCGTGCTACATCCTCCCTTGCCCAGGTGTGCTGGCAGCGCTACAAGGCAATGAGATGCGACCATACTCCTGCTGACCTTGTTTTGCTTCTCTCCACACCTGAAGGCCAACGTTGGCCATTGCCCTGCACTTCTTCCCCTTGGAAGGAGGTAGATGGTGACCATGCTGGATCTTGCATCCAGGAGAAGCTCCAGAGGAGCTGTCTTCTGCGCTCTTGGAAGGGGTCTGTAAGCCCTTGACTGCTTGTTGCCTACCAAAGAGGGTTGCAAAACTGCAGCCTGAGCCATTGGGGTTCTTCTATCATTAGCCCTCAATAAAGTCCTTATCTCCTAGCGAAAAGACATATGCAAGTAGATGCAGGGACCCATCAATCCTAAAACATATTTGAGGTCTCTGCATTTCATGTCTTCCAAAGCAAAGCCATGGATGGGCTAAGGCTGTATGCGGTCAGGTCCATGGGTATGAGCTTCCATTGCCCTGCACAGGGCAAAGCGTATATGAAAGGTTACCAAATCACTATGGTCCCATTGAACTCGGGGAAATTATTTGCCATATATGATTTTGTTGTCAACAATCTAAACAAAAAAAAATAATTTATTGTGTAACTTCCACCACATTACTTATGCCAAAATTTTCCTTTATGGATATTTAAACTTAGGGTTTTAGAAATCCACCTAAAAGAAAATAACTTGGTTAAGCCTTTTTCTTCAAGTGAGAAATTCCAGCCTCCTTCAATGCTCCCTCTAGTGCACAAGTCACACTCCTCGTTAGGACACATACAGTCTGCACACAGATTCGTAGCTTCAGCCTTTTTCCATAAGACCAGAGCTTCTTCAGTAGCACATCAGGGGTGTATGTCACCACTCCACACTGAACTGCTAATCCTTACTTCTCTTTTCATAGCATTTGTATTACAGATCGTTCTGGTAGTTCATGAAACACTCAGAGGTTTCCAGTTCCAGTCTTGCTTTATACATACCAAAAAAAAACCAAGTTAATTAATTGCTAGGCTGAAAGGGAAGAGTAAATTTCTTCTTCATTCTTTGAATGTATTTTTCAGCTGCCACAAGAAGTTCCAGGATTAGCATCTGCATCATCTGAACACCAAGAAGGGCACAAGTTTTGCACCATCCACAACAGCGTAGATATTGTGGCTTTTATGGACAGCTCCTGGGAGCTGCTACCCTCTCACCTGTTCCATTTGACTGGAGAGAGGGGAAAATACTACCACCCTCAAAGTGACCCTGCCCATGCCCCTACCCCTCCTCAGGGCTGGAGCAGAGAGACCATGCGATGGCACAATGTAGGCTCTCAGCAGGAGGTAGACAGTGTCAAGTTGAGCAGGAGGTTGTGCTACCACAGAGTGAAGCTACGTGCAGAGCCAGGCAGCACAAGCAAAGGCTCAAAGCCACTGTGTGGGTACTGGTAGCAGCACTGTGTGGTTTGGCATCAGGTGCACTCATAGTCACAGTATTAATGCAGTGCGGGTCTGTGACCCATCATTATACAGCTAATGACCCTGTTGCAGAATGGGATTTGTTCTTTGTGACCTGGGGAAAGTGAAGGAAAGGAATGAGAAATTCCTAATTTATTTTTTTTTTCTTGTAGGAGAACAGAGTTTTTATTGTGGTTTCTCCTTGTGGCCCTGCTGGGAAGATGCTGAAGAATTTGTGGTCTCCCCAGAAGAAGACAGAATTTGCGGTCTCCCCAGCTGCACCTCCCTGGAAGATTTCCAAATGCTGAGCAAGAAACCCCAGAAACTGTTATTGCTAGTTCCAAAAAGAGACCCAAAGATTAAAAAAGGTAAGGAGATGGCTTTCAGCTCATGCACATGATTTGCTGTCTAAGGAGAGAGGCTCTGAAGGGTTTCATCTCTCAAGTGGTGTATATGGTAATAAAGAAAACAAGACTCAGGCACTGGCCTCAGATTGTCTACACATTTGCAATAGAGGACCCCAAAAGCTGAAAACCTCTCCCTAGCCAGGGACCACTGCCCCACCAGGCACAGAAGAGCACCAAAGCTAGTGTGGCTAGGAGTCTGCAAACCCTAGGTCTCCAGCACAGTGCCAGAGTGAAGTCCTATCTGGCACCCTGTGGGGACCATGTGAGAATGAAATTTGCTAATGCCTGGGGGGTAAGACTGACATTTCTGCTACCCAGTGGGTACCTCCTAGGAAATCCACTTTCTTCAGCTCCAGGGCCTTTAACTACAGGGATGGAGGAGTCAGCAGGAAAGCAAGAGAAAACATGTCTCTTTTTTATATATATCATGTGGTTTCAGGATATCAAGCAAAAAAAAGCTTCTTGATATCCTCAAACTGCATGAAAAGTCTCTCCTAGTCTTGAAGGCAACCTGCAAAACCCCCGTCTTCAGGATAGTCACTGCAGAGGTGTTAGGTATTTAACCAGATTTGGCTTTGGAATATAAATGTCACCAAGACTGTAAAGGGGAGGCGTAGGGGCAAATGGCCACCTTAGTGACAGGTGAAAGCTCCGTTGTGTCTACAAGAGAGTTAACTTTGGCTCATGTGGCTTAGTTGTTTTGTTGTTGAGAGTGAATCTCAATTTGACCTCCTGAAATTGAATATTCACTTTAGCCTAGATTTGCAAAGCTATTTGTTAATGCGCACATACAGGGTTGTTTTCTCCAGGGTTTTAAAGAAAAAACTCATTTCAATGTAAAATTCACAGGATCAAATTGAAATTTATTTTGAGAAGGTTAACATTACTGATTTTCAGGCTCAGACAATCACTTCCATGTCAGATTGTAATTACACCTTTTTGTGCATCAGCTGCATGCATGGTATGGAAAAAAATGTAAGATAATGCTGTTTCTTTCAGCTACAGAAAGGACCTTTGTACTGTCCTTCACTGGAAATCTCCCATGCTGAAAAGAAAAAAGTGATTTATTTCCATCAGTCTGCCAGTATGAGCTGATGCATTAATTGCATAAGGATATTTGTCTTACGCAAAGTTTTGTTTGATTTTTACTTGCCGTTCACTGCTAGGTCCCTGCCTAGCGTTTTCTTTTCCCTGCAGCAGTTTTCACTGCTGTAATAATCTTGCTTCTGTTAAATAGCAACATTAAAATATTGCAGTACTGACCTTAATGGTTTACAGCATTCAGTTAAGGAGCTCAAGTCTCTAAAATAAGGGTAAAACACATAGTAAAAAAAAAACATCTAAAGAGAATTAAAGCCTCAGAAGAAGGCTGACAACCATGTTGTAATTTCAAGCCTTTTTTGTACCTCCGTAAGATCCTCTCCAGCCACACGGGTGTGCAGTGGGTTGGAGGATTGCAAGAGCCCAGTGCAGTCACATAAGACTGGGGTGGACAAGGATTTGGCCCCAGAGAAGATCCCATCACTGACCGGTGGCAGCAGGCGATGGAAGCGCAAGCTGATTTCACACCAGTGGAGCATCCCTACATTTGTGTGCAGAGCTGAGCGCAAAGCATTACCGAATCAGAAAGGGAAATGTCTTCTGCTCACTTTGTCCCAGTGTGTGAGGATGTGTAAGTTGCAGGAAAGTGGAGAATAAATATCATAGCTTTAATGTTACTTAGTATTTTATTAGGTTAAATGGACACACATTTTGTGCTTTGTAAAATACTCAGCAGAAACTAGCTATTTTGGTACAGCATTTAAAGGAGAAGACAGTGATATCAAGATATTGCCATCTGCAAGATGTTCCCAGTAATCAAGAGGGGTTTGGTTTGGTTTGGATTATTATTTTTTTTTTTTGGCAAGGAACACCAACTGTAGCGGGGAGGGAAAACAGTTTTTCAGTAAACTGTATTGTCATTTCGGTGTTATAGACCCCAAACAGGGTGCTCACCTAGCTGCTTCCCCAAAGTCTGGCAAGAGACTCTGCACTGTCCAGCCACATGAAGCAACTTGTGAAGCCACCAGCTATTATCCCCTGCGTGAAGAGATCTCTTCAGGGGACACGAGGGAGACAAAATAACAAGTGATTACATGGCCATGGGTGTGTTAGAAAAGACACGTGAGCCGACAGCACAGAGAGCTGACATCCCTCAAACACTTACTGGTGACTCCCTGCTGCAGAGGTCAGAAATAGCCAAAAACCATTTAGGCAAATCTTCATAATATTTACTGTAAATTTAAAAGGGAGGATCCACAGTGCTGTTTAGATAACATTGAAAAATGGGAATGCTTGTAAGAGGCTGGAGGATCTTGGGAACAGAAGAACTGCAACATCCCGATGTGCACCCTCTCTACAAGACCTCATTTTTATAGTAGCACAGCAGGCCAAGGAGTCAACAAGAGTTAATTCTTCCTTCCAACAAATTAAATCTTAAGAGCTGTCATTTTTATCAAGTGGCAGAGAATCAACATCATTGCAAGTATAAATTCTGGTCCTTCAGCTGAGGCTGAGCAGTGGCTGAGCATCAAAAAAACCCCGATGGAGCTTGGTCCTGGTTACAGCTCAGTCAAGGGGCTGCATTCCAGCAGATTCACAGGATTTGGGCAAGGACATATAATTACAAGCACAACCCAGCTCCCACTGAAACTGAAAAATGTTCCAAGTGGGCTTCCTATCTCCTCCAGAAAGTTTTTCACAAGCTAGCAATGGTGACCAAAGCTATTTTCCTTTTTGCTATAGCACCTTTAGAGAGTAGCCTGTAATTCATGATGAAAAACAACAATAATATTGCTTTACATAGGAAGATAAAAGCCTTCCTTTGCAGCAATGAAACTCAGATGTCTTGAGCAATGTGTGTAGCTTAAGGGGGTTTTTTTTGACAGTGCAATATTGTATATAATAACAATTACCAATGACCTCTATTAGGTTGTCCAGTCTCATTAAGGCCAATGCATTTGGTACCTGCCACTGCCAATTTGCCTCAACAGAGGTTTTATTCAGTGGATATGATAGAGCTGTAAAGCAATCTTTTTTCATTTAAATAGTTTAATTGAGGAATGCTATCAGATGTTTCAAAATTTAATGCATACAACCAATTTGCTTCCCCTATCTCTTTTCAGAGTTTAGTTTGGAGAAAATGACATCTGATTCTTATAGAAAGAAAAGCAATTACATTTTGGAGCCTGTCTGCCCGTATTGCATATGTTTTTAAACATAAAAAAGAAATTCTTAATATGTAATTGTCAGGGTAATAAAAAAGGAAAATATTTTACTTTGCATTTATGAAGTAATTTTTTCAAAAGCATAAGGGAATTGCATGTTAACGTTTTTCGTTTATTACCACACTCCTAATGCTGCACTGTTTCCACAAGTTTAGATTAAAAAAAAAAAAAAGATCTGATGCTCACGTATTAGTATGATAATACTCTATAAAGTAATTAGGACAGGGGAAACCACAAAGGTTTGTCGGTTTCTGATAAGCCTACACCTGCTCTAGGGCATCGTCAAAAACCCACCGGGAATTTCTCTACTGACTTCTATGGACCCCAACTCTTAACTTAACCTTCTACAAAACTTCAGTCCCAGCTCAATCCATCTCATAATCTGCTTTCTCCCCTTCTTTTCCTGCTTCACCTGGAGTACAAGCCTTGCAGACTAACGCGGTACCTGGAAACTTTGCTCTCTCCTCTGCAGAGGGGACAGAGCAGCTCTACGCTTTGTCACTATGTGGACGTGAGGACTGGAGTGACACCCCAACAAGGCTCCCACTCCTCTGGCCATGGGCCATTTCCACCTCGACCTTCAAACTGGAGCCATTTTGTCCAATATGCTATGGCAGATCCTCTAGGCATAACCCAAGCAAGTGACCAGCGGGGGAAAAAAAAAGAAAAAAGAAGTGTGCTTCCCCCCTCCCCGCGCCCCCCCCCCCCCCCCCCAGCAATTAGCTTCCAAGCTTTTACACTGCAGCACCAGGAACTTTAAGCTGTGAGTAAAATAGTGTGGAGCTTTCCTTACGTTTGTTTGTTGTGCTTTCATTTTATAGAGCTGACCTTGCTGCTCTCGAATTGCACTTGTTCTCCACAAAGCCAGCGAGTACCACCCAGTTTTCTTAAAGTAAATCCCATGTTTAGGAAGGGGCAGTTTGATTTAAATACTCACCTATATCTATTTTAAGTTATTCTTGCTTCATAAAAACAAATGCTTGAAGATAATCCCAGTTAGGAAAGAAGGACTGAAACTTCCTCAGGGAATGGTAAATCGCCCTTCCGTTCCCCCCTTGGCTTCTTGGTTGGAACAAACCCTTCTTTAAATGTCTGTCAAACATGGCACAGGATCCCAGTGGGAAGGGGAAGGGAAGGGCAGGGCAGGGCAGGGAAGGGCAGGGAAGGGGCAGGGCGGGGAAGGGAAGGGAAGGGAAGGGAAGGGAAGGGAAGGGAAGGGAAGGGAAGGGAAGGGAAGGGAAGGGAAGGGAAGGGAAGGGAAGGGCAGGGGAAGGGCAGGGGAAGGGAAGGGAAGGGCAGGAGGAAGGGAAGGGAAGGGAAGGGAAGGAAGGAAGGGAAGGGAAGGGAAGGGAAGGGAAGGGAAGGGCAGGGAAGGGAAGGGCAGGGAAGGGAAGGGAAGGGAAGGGAAGGGAAGAGGGAAGGGAAGGGAAGGGGAAGGGAAGGGAAGGGAAGGAAGGGAAGGGAAGGGAAGGGAAGGGAAGGGAAGGAAGGGAAGGGAAGGGAAGGGCAGGGGAAGGGAAGGGCAGGACGGAAGGGAAGGACAGGGAAGGGAAGGGAAGGGCAAGGCGAAGGGCAGGGCAGGGCAGGGCAGGGCAGGGCAGGGCAGGGCAGGGCAGGGGGGCAGGGAAGGGCAGGGCGGGGAAGGGAAGGAAGGGAAGGGAAGGGAAGGGAAGAGGAAGGGAAGGGAAGGGAAGGGAAGGGAAGCGGAAGGGCAGGGAAGGGAAGGGAAGGGAAGGGAAGGGAAGGGAAGGAAGGGAAGGGAAGGGAAGAGGAAGGGAAGGGCAGGGAAAGGGAAGGAGGGAAGGGAAGGGAAGGGAAGGGAAGGGAAGGGAAGGGAAGGGAAGGGAAGGGAAGGGAAGGGAAGGGAAGGGAAGGGAAGGGAAGGGAAGGGAAGGGAAGGTGAAGGGAAGGGAAGGGAAGGGAAGGGGAAGGGAAGGGCAGGGAAGGGACAGGGAAGGGAGGGAAGGGAAGGGAAGGGAAGGGAAGAGGAAGGAGGAAGGGAAGGGAAGGGAAGGGAAGGGGGAAAGGGGAAGGGAAGGGAAGGGAAGGAAGGGAAGGGAAGGGAAGGAGGCACTCCATCTCTACCTTCAGCTAGCCCATAAAAACTCCTCAGAAAACCCTGAGAATCTTATTCAGAACTGCACATGTGAATCCAGCAGAACAGGTCAGATGCCCATGTCAACCCCAGACTCTCTGAGGAGTGAAAGTATCTCCACTGAAAAGATTCTCAAAGCCCCGGAGCAGGGCTGCCCAGAGAACCAATGGATCTCCACCACTGGTTAACAAATACCTCACAGGCATGGTTTTAGGTCCGGCTCATCTCACCTTGGGTCAAGGGCCATACATTAAATGACTTTTCTAGGGTTCCTTCCAGCCCTATTTGCTGTACTTCTATAACTTCACGTAGGAAAGAGAGACAAGACGGCATCCGGGGGAGGTATCAACCTGGGCAGACACACAGCCAGCAGCATCAGACGGGCACAGCGGCTGTTTTACAGACTTGCTGGTACCTCCTGACTTTGTGCCACTTAGTGCAAGATTAATGCCATGTGAATGCAGCTCGTGTCCCCAGCTGGGATTTCCTACAACCTACTGCTGATGCTTTGCTGGCAGCAAGAGCAACAAGCTTTCAGTTTACTGTTGGGGGGTCAAGGTAAAGTGATTTCAATTAGAAGAGGATCACGTAGGTCTCAATCCAATGCAGGCAGGTTGTGTAACACCTGGCAGCGTGAAGAAGAGAGTCACTTATTCATTTCTTAGCCGCATGGTTGGGGATTTCATTTTCCCTCTGTTTTTACAGTCTTCCCCATCCCTTTTTACCATTCAAAGGGTAACGCACAAATGCACTGAGGTTCTTTGGTTACTTTGCTTTCATCAGGCAGTTGTTTGCTCTGCCCCAGTCACCCCAGTAATCAGCGGTAATGAAGTCAAGGAGGAAGGGAGGAAGCAAAGATGGAAAACAAATATTCAGCTGACCAGTTTCTTCCCCTTGTGGCATTTGCTTCGCTGTCACGCAGCTGCATTTCAAAACCCCGCACGTATTTACATGCCTTTAAGACGAAGGGCATGTGTTTGTTGCCCTGTTCAAGAACTGAGCACGTATTTACATGCTTTGCTGAATTGGGGCCAGATACCCTTCTTTTTCCTTGACACCAAGGGCAACCCTTTGTTTCGGCTGGTCAAACAAACAGAACACACACACACACAAAAAAAAAAAAAGGAGACCAGGGAAAGAAAATGTATTTATTAAATGGTTCTATAAATAAAGAGCTGGGGAGATATAGGAGACTCTGATCTCTGAGGGGGGTGATGGCAAAGTGCTGCTGATAAAGTGGCTACGATTCAGATCAATAGCAAACAAGACAGGCAGGTGAATTTCCCCTTTGATCTTCATTCCCCGTGCAGCCCAAGTCAGTCTGACTGTGCCACACAAATTACTGCTTTGTGCAGGGGAAAAGCAGTATTACTCGGCTTTTTGCTTATTGCGCTGCTGGATTGGATGGCAAATGATAAGTGTCGCTTGTTATCATTTCAAAAAGCCACTGGAAAACGGCAGCTCCAGCACTTCAACTTGATGCGTCAACATTTTTTGTGTCAGCAGAGTATCACGGGGTTGATACATAGATCAGTGCTAAATGGTCTTAATAAAAAAAGATTAAGATCTGGAAGGAGGAAATAAAGCTCAGGGCAGGGTTCATCCTGTAAAGCTATAAATATACAGTAGGAAATTTGAGGGGGCAAAATAGCCATGATACGAGATGATGCTTTGCAAGCCAGAACTGTGCTTTTGCGGCCTCAAAAGCTCCATTGTAACTTGCTCTGCCCTTCTACTGGCTTAGAGAAAACCACATCAGCTTTGTGCCTTATTTTCTCCAGCAAGCAAGCAGATAGGGCTGAGAAGAGCTTTGCAAACTTAGCAAAGGAGGTGACTTGTTCCTTTGCTAAGTTTGCAAAGCTCTTCTCAGTGCAGATGGAGACCTTGAAAGTGGTCTCAAGGTAGATTCCCTGCTGGAAGCCACTTTGCTGAAGCTCTGGGGAGTTACACAGAAGAAGTTTGAAGTGGTCAAGAGCTAGTGAGTGGGTTTTGCCTTCAGCTTTCCCCCTCAGTGACAAGAGCAGGAGGGACACTTAGATGGTCTAGCCTTACCTCATGCTGGCAGGTTCCCTACAGGAACCAAATGATACATCAGATGGCAGACTGCATGCAGCATATGCAAGGCTGGATGCTCGCTTGAGCCTGGGCAGGGAGTTGCGTTGGGGCAATGCCAAGACAGGACAGTGGCAGTCAGGCGGTACTGCCCAGAGGTTTGTCTTTTCTGCAGGACATAACTGGGGGAGCATTCATCTCGGACAACGAAGCCATCAGGGATGGGAAGAGGGTTACAAGCAATACGGACCACCTTCCGTATCGTAAATCCATCCCTGTGGTCCACAGAACAAGGCAAGCCTCACTGGGTATTTATTATTCCTCAGCTCTAGTGGATGGGGCCTCTTCCACAGGGCAAAGCTGTTAAACCATAAAATACTGGCTTCCCATATGTTCTCCTTTTTATCACAACAGCCCAGTCTGTTGCAGGCAGAACTTCCCTCTGACAGGACTGATAGGTTCTTAAAAAATAAATAACGATCTTGAAGCTTCTATGCCCTCTACTGCTGTTCAACTTCCCAACCAGCTGTTTTAATTGTTTTAAAATTAAGTGTACACCATGGAGGTCTGTGGGTAGTTGAAACTTGGAATGTGCTTTTGACTGGGGTTAATGAGTCAGTAATATCAAGTCAGACATATGCCACCCTACAGGTTCCTGAGCAATCACGGGACAATCTCCCACTTGGTTTCACACAATTTTTGAACTGGTTGTGCCTTCTTTCCTTTTTAAATCCCAGGTATCCCAGGGACCCTTGCAGGTCTGTGGGTAGCTTTTCAGTAGAGGAACAAGTATGATTAAAGGAAAACAAATCACATTTCCCAGATATCGTGTACTGGACGTGAACACAGCTGCCATTCATTCCTCATGAAATCATGAGTCTTTAATACCAATCCTTTTCTTCTTGTATTGCCTGCATTCACATCTAGTAGCCATGGCAGCTGGGCTTTTTCACCTCTGTGTTCCTCAGAGTTTCATACTGATTACATTTTTAAGCAAGAGACCAAGCAGATCACTAGAAGCGACCTCCCGTTAACAGCAATACAGAGACCACCAGACTTCACAGGGAACAAAACCCAGCCAGAGAACTGGCAAAAGGATAGACTCATATTTTCCACCCTGGGGTACACAATCCCACCTTGCAGGGTGAAATCCAAATGCACCTGAAATAGCCTCAAACCCTGGCAGGGAATGCTGCAACCCCTACATCCCCATGTGCCCCATGGACTATCTGGACAAATTATCTTGTTCCACATGAACTTTTCCAGGGGTTTCTAAGTCACTTTGCTGAGTTGATGGGAAGAGAAAATTATGTGGTAAATCAAGCACAACCCAAATCTTCAGAGAACTGGCAACAACAGCTACGAGAGTTTCCCCACCTGAGATAACCATGAAACTAGGGGAAACTGGGGGCTGTAGTCATTGCTGCTGGAGATGTACAAGGGCTGAGGACATCAGCCCACTTAGCTTTACCCTTTGCAGTGTCCAGGAATCAGTCGGAGAGTAGACTCCTTTGTCCTTAGTTGAAACACAGGCTCCTCCAAAGGTATCTCAGACTTTGGCTGGGCTGGAGGAAACCAGAGGATGGGCCCATCTTTGTCCACTGCCAGCTGAGGGATCGTGGTGTCACTCAGCTCCTTGCTGGAGAACCTCAGTTAGGTGTTGAAAATGGTGGGTGGGGGTGTGGGGGTGTGTGTGATGCCAGGCCACTGTACCAGTGCATGTGGACAAGGAAGAGGTCCTCGGGTGGTTCAGAGAGCCCCAAGGGGTAGTGTGGGAGATGGCATGGCGTGAGGCTGCAAGTGGAGGGCTCCTGCAACAGGTTTTGACATCAAGGAAGAAGCTGCCATCGTGTACATGGACCTCCCAGGGCTGAATTATGCTGTGTGCCTCCTTGCAGCAGCAATGAAGAAGATCTGGCCAACCTGGGGTTCGTTCCCTGGCTTAGGCAAGGCCACTGAGCAGCGTGGACTGTGAGTACCAAAGCGATGCATTTATGGAGAAATATTGGATTACTTGAAACCTGTGGGGATTATGCCATGGGTGTCAGTAGGAGCATGGCTTCATCCTTGGTCTTTGCAATTCACAATCTCTATGTCAAGAATCAACTTGCGGTGTTTCTTGCTGGTGGTAGCGTACAGGCAAATGGAGCTAGAGTTACTTGGCATCGGCAGAAAACGGGGAGCTGATGCTGGAACTTTAAAAATGTGTTAATGAAAAGCTGATTTTTAATCAACATTTCTGAATATGCATATTATGGATGGAGTATTACATAAACGATACCTCTATTATATGATGTGCAGTGTCAGTCTTCATGAGTAAAAATGGAAGGAGCTTTTTATTCAGTTCAGTTTTAATCAAATTCTACAGAGCAGTATTTCTATGCCCTATTTAAAATGTAAACAAAGGCAGAATAGCTCCCTCTGTATCTATACCCTCTTACTATTGTCACAAGGAAAGAACAAGTAAGAGCTCAAAGAAGCCCTTACAATCCCATTGACATTGGCCAGATGCAAGCTGTACAGATATTTTAACCTCACTAAATAACTGTTTGAAATGTCTTTGCCTTCTATTTTGGGGTTCTAAAGAGCCTGATGAAACTATACCTGGAGAAAGTGGTCAGTCCTATTGTTTGGGAGATATCTCTGTGGATTCTTAATAGCAATTTTGAATACTAAGCAGTTGCCCTGGTGCCTGTTGTGAGATTCTCAAAAATCTCCTCCAAAGTGAAAGAGACAAAAGAGAATGAATGGAATCAAATTGAGTTGTGGCAGGGGACAGATGGGACCCACTCACTAATGTAACCTGGTCTATTCATGATATTCTCTTCCCTGCAGAACAAGGTTCTAGTACTTGGAACTAAGATGGAAATTACATATAGTTCCCAAGATCTGCTTTACACTGATTTTTGGACTCTAGGAGGGATTTGTTTAAATGGAAAATCTGAGTGGTTTAATTATTTTTTTATTATTTCTCTTCTGGTGAAACCTGGTAGGTCAAACTCAAAGTTTGTCATAGGAATTGGGCTGCCCTTATTAATGGAAAAGTTTTCTTGGGTGTACTCAGAGGTGAAGTTATGAAGATGCTATGTGCCTTCACAGTGTGGGAGGCACAGATATGAAAAGCAGTAAGCCTTTCAGACTGCACCCTTGGAGAGAAGGATGCTCGGATGCAGGATAGAACCAGGATCTGGAGCCATGCTTCTGCTTTACTGTTAATTTCCTGTGCCACCTGGGTAAGTCGTGACCGCTGTCACAACTTCCACTCCTTATTTCTCAAGGATAGAGAAAACTTTGAAAGCTACAGTGAAAGGCTTGAGAGTTATCTATCATATTCTTCTGAAAATTTTATGGTCTTTAATTGTCATAGCTCCTGAGTTCTGTATAGCTGCCTAAAAGTATTGGCTTAAGTAGTTTTCACAAAGAATTTAATTAAATTTCTGAACTTGTTGCCCCAGGATATTTTGGAGGCTAGAAGTTCAAATGGGTGTAAAAAGAGGGTAAATAAATTCATGGAGGGAAAGTACTTCTGTGGTTCCTGTATCAGTAGTCCAGATGCACTCTCACCTCCAGCAGTCACTTGACAGCTCCTTGCCTGAAGCTTGAAGGAGATGCCAAAGGACGGAACTCTGATCTTCTTCCCTGAGCACCCATTAATGCCCACGTGCAGAGAGAAAATACAGAACTAACTGGGTTTCTTAACGCTGCCAGATAAGCCTTGGGCACATCTTCTGAAAATTGCCACTTCAAAAGTCAATAACTAGTAATGTTAGACGTAACTGCAAACTGGGTCTCACCACGCTCTCTCTACCTCTTGTGTAATGTCAGACCCTCTGTTTATACATATAAGATAAAGGTAATAAAGGAAAAATCTGCTGACTGATCCCACTGACTCAAAAGAACATTTCAACGGTCGGTAGTTGATCTGGTGTGTCTAAAATCATTGCTTTTTTTCAAGACTCATGCTACTTGTTAGCTGGTTGTTGCTGCTGGGCAAGTTGGCCCTTATTAACAGTGCCAACCATTGACATCCAAAATTAAAACTTTCCCTTCTCGTCTACGGTCTCTGAGAATGCAGTCTATGGCTAGTAGTAAAATGGATGCCTTCAGCCAAAGCCTTGGTTTTCTGCCATATTACCCCTAGGCAAAGAGGCTTCAGAAAACATCGGTTTTGCCTACTGCTGCCTGTTCCGCTGCATGCTTCCCAACAGCCCTTATCCCATTAAACACTGGTGGATCAAACCAGAAGGTGACCTAATGGCACTTAGGACTCTGTACACTCCCTGCTGCTACCATCAAAGTGAGGGGATATACGCCAAAAGAAAGATGCACATAGTCGCTGAGCGTGTGATATAATTTTAAACTATGTCCAGATCCATGCTTTTATATAAAACCTAATTAAAACATTAAAATAGATAATCCGAACATCGGTGCTTGATAGGCAAGAACTTTTACATCCAGATCCCATTTTCCCAGCGGGGTGGAAAGATACGGCTTTTCACTGGGGCCCTCTGGACTCACCTCTGCAGCTTGGATTCACCCAGGCTAAGAAGCAACAACGAGTTTCTGAGGTCTGGAGAGCACACGGAGTGTGAAGGGAAGCATCGGGAAGTCTGTCCATCCCCACGGGAGGTCTGTGCCCCCACAGCCCCTGTGGTGGGTGGTGGGATTGTCCTGGCAGATCCCGGGCAGGTACACCGTGCTCAGCCTGGTGCTCAGGGATGGCACTGAAGGTAATTCCTGACACCCATAGTAAAGCCAGAAGACTTGGCAAATCTGTGGAAAATAAGTATCAGAGCACCAGCGGGCTTCATCAGGACAACCGTTCAGCAGCTAGCTAGGGCTAAAACAGGGTCTGGGAAATTACAGAAGAGGATTTAACATCAACTGGAATTGCAGGATGTCTCCTTGTCAACCATGCATGGTTTGCCATGCTCTGTCACCCTTGGGTCTCATATTTAGGCAGAGAAATCAAGCCTCTGGCTGCTGTTGGATGGCTGTAGAAGAGAGAATTCTAATTTCAAACAGTCTGATTTTTTCCATTTCCTGATGACCCTCCCAGAGAAAAAAAAAATACAAACCAACAAACAAAAAAACAAACACACACACAACGTATTGCATTTAATCAAAGTTTGCAGCAGAGGGTGGGTTGGTTTGTTTGCTTCATTTCATACTTCCATATTCCACCCATGGAGAAATCTTGCTGGTAGGGAGGATAAACAAACAACCAACCAAACAACCCAAACACTGGGCCTCTAGGAGCCGTTGTTATTTATTTCCACAATTAGTCGTCAAGTTCTGGTGCTGTGCCCAGAGAACTCCTCTCATTTTTCAGCGTGTCACTCTGTGCACAATATGCTTTTAGGAATTGAGGATTAAGGCGGCTGATTGTGGGTGGTTTATGAAACTTTTTATGGGAAGCCATATAGCCAAACCTTTAGAGAATCAGACCATCATTTTAATGGGCTTATGTTGTGTACAAGACTGTTCAGTAAGATTTTCGCACAGTACAGAGCGTCTTGACAAAGAACTTGGATTAATCAGGGATGCTGTTGCCGGTTGATGCTGTGGGTTGTTTTCTGAATTAGCAACAAGCACTTAGCGGTGCTGAGAACAGCCTGGGGGTGGATGCCCTTCCTCCTTAAAGATGCTGAAATGGTCGGATTCCAGCAGGGAAACATCTACAGAGATATCTGTGAAATAAACTCAATATAGACTCTCTGTATATAGAGTTACAGTGGAGAAAGGCAACTCTGCTCATCAGAAATAATCTCTCTGAAGTCCTTGGGAGCACTGGGAAGAGGTCACCTCAGTCACAAAATCTGTTTGCATTGTATTTACCCATATGAAAAACACACACATCTATATATTTACTAGCAGGAAAACAGGGATTTCAGAGAGTGCAGTCACCTCCTGAAAACTGCAGGTGCTCAGCACCTCCCAAGGTTCGGTCAAATTCTTCAGCTGTTACGGAAGGATGAGTATTTTAAGGCACAGATCTACAGCATAACATTCAGATTTACCAGGGATGTCATCCTCTGCCAGGGTTGTTAAAGGTATTGATTAATTGCCTATTGTTAAGGTTATTGATTGATGAAGCTGCAATATAAATACTGGCACCATCAGTTGCTCCATACACATTTTAACCTGAGCACTCACACATTCTATCTCCTTTTGCATTTGTAAATCAAAGGAGTTTCATGACAAATTCCCACTGTGCCCTCGCCCCCATTGCTGATTCCTCTTTTAGACATAAGACCCCCTTCAGCACCATTTTGCAAGAAGGAATTCACAAGGAAGCCTCATCTCTGTACTGTGCTGCAGGTACTGGGACCATCCTGACGTCCAGTTTCCCTTCTGGGTAGTACTGGAGGTTTTTGAAGATCAGCTTTTAATGTGTAGCCAGCAAATCATCCTCCACCTTTCAGGATGAGCAAAGGAAAATGAGGAGTCACCTCCACAGGATGAACAAAGAAGCCAATTTTCTGGATGGTGCTGAGCCTGCAAATACACCTGGGACCTGAAGACCTGATGAACCCTGCTATAAATCCTATATATATATAAAAATTCATTTTTATTGAGTGCTACCTACTTTCAACAACTTTATTGATACATTTGAAGGGAAACCTGAAAAACCTTTCCCAGAGCCTTTAAGGTCAATCCACCATCATCATCACCAAAGTGTTGCAAGACACTCCATGTTGATTAACTGCCATCATATTTAGTTAGTGCTTAAGTGGCACTTCATCCTGCTTGTTGTCAGAAAAGCCTTTATCTTGCTATTTGCATCATAGAGTTTTTAATTAGGATATGTGTAGGGAACCTCTTAATGATCTCATATCTGAATAACCATCCAGGCTGTGCAGAGGGTTGCTCAGTCGTCTTTGTGTCTCCAGGGGGTGCTTAGTCATCATGGGAGAAGAGAAACCTGGATGTCCTCCAGCTCAGGCATGGGAAGTTTGAGGATGCTTGGAGACCAGCTCAACTTTGTCAAAGTGGGATACATCCAACAGCTTGGGCACTACTGCCCAAGGCTTCACCATTTTGCTACTGCTCAACCCAAAATCTCCCCAGGTGCAACTTGTTTCCCCATTCATCATTACCAACAACAGTTTGTAATAACCTCTCAAGTAGCCTTAATCTTCAGTTTGATTTCCCCTTTAAATTCCTCTTTGCTAGGCCAATGAATCTCATTTGCCCAAGCCCTCCTTGCAGCCCTGTGCCTCGGGCTGACCATCTTGGGAACCTTCCAGTGAACCAATTTCTCAACATTCATCTTGAAGTTAGCTGCAGAAACCTTAGAAAGGGTAAGGGGTGGTTACAGAGAGAAGGTAAATGAAAAATTATTATAGGAAGATGATCTTCTATTATCCATAGGGGGGTCTTCATCTAGCCTTATCCAGCTCTATGTCAGAAAATGTGGTTATTTAGATTCCTCCTCCGGTGTGTGAAGAGAGGAAACCTCACCCCCTTGGAGACTGTTCCTCCCTTCACCTTAGACATCCTCTTCAAGGGGACGAAGCACACTTTAAACCAGTCTGCTTGCCGGGGAGGCCGTGACTGCTGGATCTTGAGCAAACCTGAATCACTAGTGGGTTTTAGGACCCACCACACTGCAAAGAGTGAAGGGAAAATAAAATGCATTTCTGGGGTGCAAAGTCATCCACAAAAGTGAGAAGGCAGCCCTCTGCGTCCCAAGCAGCCTTCATGATGTTCCTGAAGGGCAACAACCTTGGACCTACACAGCTGACAACAACTTTACGACTGTGTGTGCTGATCTGTTAGATGGTTTTGGCATCAGAGATTGCTCCACCTAGCTCATCATTCAACAGCCAGAGATGAAACCAAGGCAGCCTTCATCCAGTCAGCTGGGGTATTCAGCTACAAGGAGATTAAATGACTATACCCTGGCCGTGCCAGAAAGCTGTGTCAGAGCACAGTTAAGAGAAAAATATTTTTTGTTGCTATCAATATGCTCTTCCTTCACCTTGGATTCCTGTGCTGACCACCCAGAGTTGTTAAGGCTTGTAAGGATGAGAGAGGATTGCTGGAAGACCCTACCAAATTACAGCTGGGCAGTTTGGTGGCAGATGAGAAACACAGGCAGTGTGTAGGTAATGCACACTGGAAGGAAAACAGTTTAAACTACTTGTACATGCTGATGGGTTCTGAATTAGTCGTAACTCATAGGGACAAGATTTAGGCATTGCTACTGACAGCTCAATGTGCAGCAGAGGTCAAAAAAGTAAATAAGGCATTAGGCCCTGTTAGAAAGGGAGAGAGAATAAAGAGCAAATATAAGGCTGTGGCTGTGCTGCATGCATAAATGATTGAGCTTGTGCTCTAGATGCAGCTTTCATTTAATGTCAGCTAGCCCAAAATTGGGGCTGTCCTAGCTGGGCAGGGAAGAGAGACTGTCGACACCGCTTTCAGGAATGGGGGAAACTCCAGGAAACACCAGTGTCAGCAAAAGGGTGAGCTTAGCACACACGGATCGGAGTCAATAGCCAGTGGTCCTCATGCAGAGAGTGCCCCACATGCAGACCACAGGTTCTGGGTACAGAAGTTTCTGCCTTAAGGATAATGTTGACATCATCCGGACTCTGAAGTCAGGAACATGTTGTTTTTCTGGAAAACTCCCTCCACATCCTCAGACGAGGCGCTCCGCCTGCTCACAAAGTGAAAAGGGAACAGGGAAGCTCTAAATCTCCAGGAAAATAATTTGTATCTGTTCATGGGGTGGTTGCATTCCTTCTGGTATTGGCAAAAGAAAGCAAAAAAAAAGCAAAAAAAAAAGCAAAAAAACCCCACCTGTAACTGTTAAATATCGTAAATATTAACTATCAAGATCCCTCTCTGTGCTTCAAGTTTCATCAGCATGGAACAAGATACTGCAGTGAGCAACAAAGGAGGTCACTGAGGAGGAAAATGAAAGGGTCCAATTTTTACATGTTCATTTTTCTTCATCTCATATATGAAAACAAGAACAGAGTGGTGGGCCCGTACAAATCAAACTAGGAGATTTCAGCTATGCGTTCTAGTCGTCTGTATTTTATTTACAAACCAAAACGTGATTAGAGATGGACAGGACTCACAACACACCTGAAAGCAAAGCTCCTGTCCAAGGATTTTTGCTCTGGGTGAAAGAGATTATCTGCAAAACCAGCTGTGGGGCTGGGGCTGTCCAGAAAAGAAAGCTCAGAGATATTACTGAGTCATTTTGGCCCTCAAACCTAAAAATTGTTCTGTGTCAGCCACAGGCCTGGGAAGATCCATAGTGTTTGTGGATTATTCTGGATTATTTCTTCCTCCTTTTCCCTGGGTACAGCCCAATTTTTCCCCTCTGCAAGTCATAATCACTTCACCCAAAGTCAGCAGTGACAGCCCCAACAAGCCTGGCATTCACTCTGCTTCTGCAGGGCATCTGGGCAGGTTTCAGCTCTCCTGGCTGAGCAACACCTAAATTAAATCGAATTCATGATTTGAGAATAGTAGGAACGGCGCCGTAACTGCCATCACTTCCAGGTTCCCTGGAATCTGGCAGAGGTTTGCTGCTCATACTGTGCATCCACCCCACCTCGCTCGGTCAGTCACATGCAGCTGCCTCCCTCCCGCACCACTTCATCGCCCTGCTTTGTGCTCAGGCTGCATGACGCCACTACAGGTTGTAAATTCACCGGACACCATGCTCGTCTTTGGAAAAAGAGAGGAAAAAACCCACCAGCCCCTCTCTGAGCTGCAGCCAGATGCACCTGGATGGATCCTGGAACACTGCAGCAGCCCTGGATGGGGCTTGCCCCAGCCACCCGCGTTTGCCGGCTCCCTTGATCACTATCAGTGCTGATGAGCTGCTGCAGCCAGGGCGCTCGTGGAGAATCCAAATGCATCGTCGAGAAGTGGAGTGGATCCCAAGTAATTAAATGTATAAATTAATTCTCCCCTTAAGATACATTCCTCTCCCATTATTAGGTTTGTCTCAGAGAAAATCCTTGGAGGATCTTCATAAAAGTACCACTACTTCAAATATTGTCTTTCTAAAGCTTTTCTTTTCTGTTTTAATTTTTTTTTTAGGTTTGATGCCTGCAGCCTGCAATTAAAATGAGTGACATGAAGGTGTCTTTAAAACAGAGATCTATGGAAAACGAAAGGATTGTCTGTCAAAGGGTGAAAAATGAAAAATAGCAGTCTCAGGTCTCTGAATGGATGAGTGGGGAAAATTCCTGCCCGTCCTAGTACCCAAAGGGATAAAACCCAATGATAGTTTCTCAACTGCTTAGCAGATAATGCATGTGCTGTTTTGATGCTAGTAATGTGTTTTTTACTTCTTTCTGTCTGGGAGGAACGAATCAAATATGAGAAGTGCTGGGACATGATTTTCAACCCATTGCCTTTGATTAAGTGCTTTAACATGTGAGTCCAGAGACTTGCAATAATACTAATGGGGCATAAAGCACTATAAACAGGACGGGCCTACTTTTGTCCAAATGCCATTATCCTGGAATAAAAAAGAATAGCAAATGTAATATGTCCACTGCTAACCTTTTTTTGACAGGAAATTTTCTCTCCTACGCGCACGCCATAAATTATGCTGCGTTTTGCCAGAACCTTGAGCGATTGCTTAATTTCGAGGGAAGGAGGGTTTGCTAAGCTTGAACCACCCAGCTCAGTGCAATATCTGACTGTGAAAATACAGTGGTGTGAAGGCAAACATGGATGCGAATGGCAGGCTGGCTGGGCTGAAATCAAATTTCTTTTTTCATTGGGTTTGGGGAATGGAGGGAAAGACTGTCAATAAATATCGGGGCGAGCTTTTCGTTGTTCAGCGATTTTAAATACAGTGAAAAAGCTGCCTGGAAATCCAAACCACCCATTCATCCAGAAAAAATAAGGGAGGTTGGAAACTTTGCCTAAGTTTGGAGTTCGGTTTTAAAAGACGTGGAGGAGTCTCTGCTGGTGACAGGGAGAGCAGCCTGGTGGGATGCTTCAGTGCAGCATTTTGTGCCTGGCCCATGTCACTTCTAACTTTGTGCTACATTTCATTCCTCTCAGCAAGTTGCAGATTGTCCAACTGTTCTGGTTTTTATTGTAAACAGTTGCCAAAAAAAAAAAAAAAAAAGAAAGAAAAAAAAAGGAAGAAGAAGGGCAAAAAAAAAAATCCACTACTCTATAACGTAGTCCTTGGTGTAAATCAAACATTCCCTGTCATGTTGATAGCTTGTGTTAGTCTAATGTATTTTATATTACTCAAAAGCATTGAAACCCTGCAGCTTTCTTCATATAGGCCATTATGCGGTTATCATTAAATTGTCTTGCAAAGAACATTATCGGTAATTATAGCAGACACTAAAATCAAATGATCAGACTGGGACCTTTAACACCAAGAGGAACCATTAGAAGTTAATCAAATAAAAGGATGAGAATAATTATGTTAGGATTAAGCAGTAATATGCCAGAAGTTATATACTTTGCTGACTATATATCTTTACTCCCAGCTTCCTGCCTCTCCTCCCGTTTGATGCTTTTTATATAATACTATATTTTTATATAATACATTGCACAGAATGTAAATGACAGTATTTTTGTGTGTCACAAATGGGGCTTTAGGGTTCAAATGAGGTTCATGTCTAAATGGCAGAAAAAGCAGCACTATGTAATGACAAAGATAAAAATAATAGCTCTGTGTGTGTGTGTGTGTATAGATAATATATATAAAAGTGCAAAGCGGGAAAAAAAGAAAAATTCATTGGTCAATGAAGCATAAAGTGGTGATAAAATTAGTTGCAACAGGCAGTGAAACCACATGGCTGTTGTGGTGTTGCTTTGCTGGTTTTACGTGATGGTCTTTCTGCCGTTTGCCTTTCATCAAGCCACAAGAAATCCTCTACATAGACAAAAATCGCTCCTGTTGTCCCTAACATTACTCTCCAGGGAAAAACATCCATATCAAATTCTCTGTTGGGGTGTGTGTCAGCCTAGAAGTGGTAACAGTGTTGAACTCGTCGTGAAAATCCAGAAAAGGTGCTAAGTAGGTTGCCCCCAGAAAAGCAGGTTGATTCTGGTTACAGCAGATGAAGCCAAAATTAGGATCCTTGTGGATTTTTGGCTGGGGAATGCTGATGAACCTGGTACTGAGGGAATAAGAGTGTAAACCTGACACTTATGGTAGGGACCCAAGAAGCAGGGTTTCCTGACCCATTCCTTCGTTAACAAGAGAAAGTAATTAGTGCCAAGCTGCCTGTGTTTGGTACCTGTCCCTGCAGAACCCAGGACCCTGGTGACAACACACTGGTGCGTCCTGGACCCGCCCCCACAGATGAAAAATGAAACAGTGACGCAAACCTGGAGGGAACTTGGAGTCTGGGATTTTCACCATGTCCATCTGACATGGAAATAAGGCCTCAGCCTTAAATCCTTCTACCTCTGTTAGGAAATCTTGCTTTTTATCACCTTTCTCTTGGATATTGCTTTGTTGAGGATCATTAAGTTTGAAACCTAAACGGATGGGATGGTTGGTATTGCAGCCAGAGCACCCCCTCACTCTTGAGGAGCTTCAAAGATAACTTTACTCATGTTTAATGAGTACAGAGTAAAGCCAAGTGACAGATATGGAGCCGGTTACGAAGCCTCTTGCACATGCTGAGATGGAAACCACCATCTGCCTGGCTGGCGTCGGAGGGGAGTATGGGCTTCCCAAGGGTCCTTCTGCCTTCCACGCCTTCCACAGCCACAGCACCAGCCACGGGTCTATCCATGGGTCTACAGAGTCTTAAAATGACCAAAACCCTCCTTTTTCTATCAAGCAGGCACGGGCAAAGGGATTTCCTCTTCCTTCTGGCCCAAGCATACCAGCACCAGCTGGAAGGACGCCTTTCCAGAGGTGTTTCTACTTCACTGTGTGGCAGTTGTGTTACTGACCCCTTTTTTATCAGGACCTCTCAGCAGTATTATGGTAAGGTGGTGACATGGGCCATTTACACGATAAAGGAGGGATTTGGGGGGTGCAGGGTGTGCAAATAGGAAACCTTAAGCACTGCATGTACTGAGTACACCAAGAAGACCATGGTGCTCCATAGCTCTACGGGTATAATAAACCTTCAGAGTATTTATTTCTCAATTTGATCTCTCATCTGGATGCCATATTTACTATTTGGATGCCTCATGGTGCCAGACCGCTGTGCAAGACCACGCACATTAAATACTTTCAATATGGACTGGCTTCCCAAACGAGCAGCACGCCCAAAGCCAAACTGTAGCTGTAAGCACAGGTGTTAGCTTTCCTGAAAAAAATGAGTCTTTTTTTTTTTACCAAGATCTAGGGGAAAAAATAGAATTTGGGGAATGGAAACCTGAAGAGGAGGAAGAGAATTGTTCAGTTAAATAATTTCTTGTTTATTATTTGTAGAAATGAAAGCTAAGCAAAAAATTAATTCAGAATTACTCAAAATATTCATGCTAAAATGAAACATTTTCTTTCTTCTTTTAAAAACTTTTCAAACACAACCTATTAGGAAGATGTTAAAACTGAATTTACTTTTGAAACAAAACATTGACGTGTTTTATTGTAGATTTTCCAGCTAAACCATTTTTTTTGTCTTAACCTATTCTGCAAATTAAACACAGTTCAACCCAGACTGTTTTCCTAAAAAAAGATACTTTTTTCTTAAAAAATGCTTAATATTTCACGTGCAGTTACTACATCAGATAGAATACAAGAACATTTCCCATTTAAAAATCCAGCACATCTCTAAAAATAAGTTTTGGACACCAAAATGGAATGCCTTGGCTAACCTGTCTTCATAGAGTGTGGAGGTAAACCATCCTATTTGAAAAGTCATGAAGGTTCTCACAGCATCCAACCTTGCAAAGGTTATGGGAGACAGTAGTTGATGGAGAAATGCTGTGTAGGAGGAACAAGAATCTGAGTATTGGGTGGAAAGTGTGCTCTGATCTCAGGTGGACTGTGGAAAAACTTCAGAACAGAAATTTTAAATCCGCTTTACTAGAAATAGGCAAAATCAAGCTGTACAGGACACTAGATAACATCTTGCCAAAGCTTTTCATTTACTCTAGATCCCCCTTTTTTTTTTAATTATTCTTCTCTGACACCACAGCAGATTTGTGAATGTAACCCCTCTGTTTATGAGACTGTTGATCTTTGCTGTTCCCCAGGGAATCCCCTGAATTCCACAAATGAATAACTAACTTGGCAAACTTCACTTACAAAGTATAACTTGACAATGTTTGCAACCAGCAATGCTTTCCCCATTTTATCCATCACAGACCCAGAAGCCCACAGGTGTCCAAGAGGATAAATTGGGAGGGTTTTCCTTTTCCAAGGGGCTTTAAGACAGTTTCCCATTGTACCTGGCAAACAGGCTACGCCAGCTGGATGGTTAGAGGCGTGTTGGTCAGGAAGAGGAAAGTGGATCTTCTCCTGCATCCAAGGGATTTTAGACTGGTTGGAGCTTTATGGTGAAAATTTGAAGATGATGATGGAAAAAACACCATTGCAAGGGCTGGAGAAGTTTGCCCTAGCTGGAGAGCTCTGTTTCTCAGACAGGTGGGTGACTGGTGCCCTCGCTGCTCCTTTTCCCCCTCATTTCCTTCCCTTTTTTCAGCAGATGACACAATCTAGCCAAGGGTGGTACTGAAGGTCCGTAGGCAATCCCCTCCCGGACCAAGGAGAGCAGGGCTAGAAGTACAGAGCCAGGTTTGAGCTCAGCCTGGGAAAACTTTAGCTGATTAAACTGTGAATTGATTTTTTCTGGTAAAATATCCATCAAAATCAGCTTTCAGTTTTAGGGCAATTGTGGATTCCTTCCCCAACCCTATGTCCGTTTAAAGTGAAGGACATTCTAGGACATGTGTAGTCAATGTTTTGTAAACAACATATGCGTTACAGGTCTTGTTTACACTTTGAGATATTTTTCTAAAGAGATGCTCTTAGTTTTGGTTGGGGGTGTTACATCCATTACCCTCACCACAAGGTGAAGATCAGTTTTCTGAAAAAAAGATTTCCCTTTCTTTCTTGCATATTTTTGAAAGCTCACACAACCTGCTGTTGATCTCCATGATTCTGCAGGCTCATGGCCACAGTTGCAGGGCAGAGGTACCAGGATGGGTGCAGGGACACCAGGGATGCAGGCACCGGGCATGCAGGGACACAGGCCCATCTATCCAGCAGGCATGAAACCTCTGCTATAGGACAATCACTTCATTACATCTTTAGTCCTGAAATGATGGTAAGGAAATGACTGATGCTTCGAGGATCAACATCAAAAGCCTCTGATAAGCGACAACTCTGAAATGCAAAAAGCAGAGCCATCAGGCTTATGTGTCTGGTGCATGCTTCAACATGCATGATGCATTTGCTGCTTGTTCCACTGCCCTGAGATTGTCTTAGATCAGAACAGAATTTAACCATCAAACTCATATGAAGATGTGTTGCCACACCAGCTGTGCCAGCACATTATACCAACAGGACAGCAAAGCTTTCCCCATCAAATCTGCTGAGACAAGACTGCAACAAGCCGTTCCTCCTAATATCTCATAATTTGATTTCATGACCTGTTGTGTTGATTCAAAGATTTCAACCAAGTGCTGCACTGATTGAATTTTAATTGTGATACTAATTTAATAGCTACCTCTTCCAGCTCTAGGAGTTGACAAAGCTGGAGTAAATCAACCCTGCAAAGTGTTGAAGTGTGGGAAAGCTTCAGGGGCTTGCCAGGCTCAGAAAAAATACATTATCTGACTCCGTCCAAGTGGGCTACCAAGACCAGACAATTAAAATGCCAGTGGCCAGCAAAGTTTGTCCATACCAGCAACTCTGAGCTGTGGCTGCAGTAGGATAGCTTGGGCTACGGGCAGGGGTCCTGTGAGCTGGCAGAAAGGGTGACCATCTTCAGATCCACCACTTGCTGCCACCTCAGCCTTGGGTGAGTGTCACCAGGGCTTGTGTCAATGGGGGACTGGATGGGCCATGGGACCGGCCAAAGGCTTCCATCAGCTTTACCCAGGGCTTCTTGAGGAGGCTGCAGGAAAGCGGGAACTATTGCCTCTCCCCATGCACGAGGTTTCTAATGAGCTGAACTTGGCCTTCTCATTAGACCCTTCAAAATAACTTTACTGAGGGATAAAATTAAAGGGCCTTTCAAAAGTCCCCAAAAGTCAATCTACCGGAGGAAACAAACTCATTTCACTGCTTCTCACAAAAACACAGCTGGTTTCATTCGTTGCCAACGTAAGCAGTTATTACTTCTTCGTTAAAAAGTTCACTACGTGAAACATGCTACTGTTACAGAGGAAACCATACGCAAAGTGACCTTGTTTTGGTCTGCATATGGAGTGTATACCCCTCCTTTCCAAAACTTTCCCTGCTAGAAATAATTTAAGGGATTCTCAGCACTCAACAACTCCTACCCAGCTCACTTGTCCCTTTCCACTGGGTTTTATTGAACCACCTGGGATTATTTTAGGAAAGATGATTGCAGTTTTTAGGAATTAATTGGTGTAGAATGAGGAGTGGTGAAAAAAATGGCCATATAAATTCATTCTGAATTTAAAATCAAGTTGTTTCTACTTTGAACCCTGTTTATGGCCTGTTCTCTTGGTTATTCTAATGAATCTTAATTTACTGGCAGGGTTCTTTGGTGGAACAAGTTTGCTGGCAGGAGTGTTGGAGGGAATTGGACAGAGGGCAATTTGATGTGTTCCTTAGAGATTTCTGGCAACGAAAACGAGTTAATATGTTTTGTCCCCCAAACTGGAAACCAACTCCCCTGTGTGACTTACCTGTCCCACCCTGCGGTTCAGTGTTCATGTGTGACACGTGCCAGTGAACTGGTTGTGAACCAGACCCAAACCCAGACTTAGCTGCCGAAGTTAATTACCAAATCATTTAAATGAATCAGTTTGAGAAAACTACAAAGCTACAATCTGTTCCTGGACAGTTCAAGAGAAGAAAATATCTGAATTTGGCAAGGAAATTAATCATTGTAAATTACTGGCCCAGCTGTACTATTAACATTAATAACACTCCCAAATTAATTAGCCAGAAAACTCTTGTTATTAACAAATAATCAAACCCTGAGTCAGTATCCTTCCAAAATATTAGGTGTTTGCCTCGCAGTGGCTTCTTTGGTGGTTTTATTAAGCTGATGTGAAAATAGGAGGCTGTGGCCTTCTTTGGACATGGTGTTAAGTGCAGTTAGTTTTCCCACCCTGAGAAATACCCCTTTGCTATCTCAGAGCTGGAGATATATCGGTAAAAAATGAGAAACCTCCCCTGCGACAAAGATTGCTCAAATTCTGACCCAGCAAACATCTCTGTTGTGTTTTTAACACCCAGCTAAAAGCAGAGAAGATGCTTAAAGTGCTTTCCTGTGCAAAGTCATAGATTATTAAAGTTGGTCACTAGGATTATTCTGGTAATAATGAAGTATCTGCTGGAAAATGAAGGAGGAGCTACATGGGGGAAGAGAAAAAAGGCAGGGAAGGCAAGTGTTGAGTTCACAGCTACTCAGATTCTCGTTCCTGTGTCTTTCTCAGCCCCTTTTCTAGTGGTTGCTGAAACGCAATGATCTTTTAATTTTGATTTTCGGGCAATCTTCGACACCACAAAGTGGATGCAGTTGGCAGAGGGCCTGAAAAAGATGTGGAGCCGAGCAGTTTCTGTGATGAAAGATCAACGATTAATTTGTCCACTCATGTTTAAGTGCTGAAAGTCTCTCCCTGGATCCTTCTGCCACAAGGATGTGCCCAAGCCCTTATTCAGCATTAGCAAGACTCCCTCCTCAGTAGCTATATTTTTAATAACGAACACAGACAATTCATAGCATATTGAGAAAGTCTTTGAATAATCCTTTATTTCTTTAATGTCCATGAAAACTGCCCCATCTCATGGCCGCATCTTGGCATCTTTGGCCACTGAGATAAAGATGCATCAGTTCTGACATCTGTCATGGAGAGAGGGTCAAGACATTCAAGTCTGGATCCCACAGAAATAGCTGTCACCACAGGGACCCTACATCGACGCTTTACCCTGAAGCAAGATGCTCCCTCACCATGCAGGGCAAGAGGAAATAAATCCCACCACCAGTGACAGAGTGAAGAGAGGGCAGTGAATCCTTAAGAAACTTGGGAAAATGCTGACAAAAAGCAGCTACAAGCAAAGTAAGGCAAAGACATCCAATTAACAGAACAGCAGTGCAAAGAGCATTTCAGCAAGTCACCAATTAGTGTTTATCGCTTTAAAAATCAGTGTTTGCAACAAGCAGGAGAGATCTGGTTGTACTCCGTAAACCAGGCTTTTAAATTAGTTCTAAAAACCAAAATACCCGCTTTTCTTGTAGCCCATCAAAAAGAAGAGCCATTAAACTGCTCTAAAGAAAGGCATGCTAAAATGAAATCTGTCTCGGAAAGGTGGGAGAGATTCCTAATCATATTTCAGATTATTTAATTTTTTTGTTGCCCAGACAGATGTCCTCTTTAAAGCCTGATGGCCAGAGATATGAAAGGTACCTTTCACCATTAAGTAACTATTGAAGTTTTACCTTGCTAGATTATTTGTTAGTTGCAACTAAGGTAAAAAATGCCCTGTCAGAAAATGGCTTTAAAAAGTGTAATATTTTGTTTTATTTAGCAACTACTTGGGAAAATTTAGCACCGAGCCAGAAAGGTTGCAGAGCAAGTAGCACTTCATAAATTGCTTGAGCCCTAATCAATACATATTGTCATCTAGTCAAGTCCTCCTAGCAGATTTTTCTTTGCCCTGCCTCAAAAGTGTATTTTATGAGGTTGTTACTAGCTTGTGCTGCAAGGCCTGGCCTAATGAATCTGTCACTGGCACTATTGATTGACATGCCAGTATAAGTGAGACATGTGATTCCGATTGACTTCCTAATTACTGCTGCTGTGATGTCTCACCAACTGGTAAGGCCAGAGGTTAATAGTTTTGATGTTCAGCCATCGCTGGCTCTGGAAGCTGGAGTTAAACCAGCTCGTTGGAAGTCAATATCTGAATCAGGTTCTCAAGGCTACTTTCGAAGCTGATCAATTAAGCCCTCCTTGTTCCCCCTCTTGTTGCCTGACAAGAGTTTGATGAGTGGGGACCTCTAAAGCTGACGGTTTAAGGTAGAGCAGGAAGGTTGGTGAGATTTAAATGCAGGCACCTTGGGGGGGGGGGGGGGGGGGGCTGTATTTCTGCCAGCAGTTGAACCTGGATCCCACTCTTCCTTCTCAGGGGAGGGAGCAAGGCTCCGATTTCCAAAAGCACTTGGGTGACCCAAGCGTACTCATCACATAGACATGGTTTGGGCTGTTCATACAAGCCGGGCCACAATAGTTGGACCCTCATGCCATCCATTCCCCTCCCCGCTGCAGAAGGATAATGGTCAGTCACCCTCTGAGTTTGGACAGCCCCCAGCTGTGAAATGGTCCTGGTTCAGAATTAGGCAAGAGAATCCCAGTCTTCACTTTAAAAATGCATTTCTAGCCTTCTTTTCTGAGCAAATGACCCTGAAATAGGGTGGTGTAGCTGTGACGCTTGCCTGAGAGCACAGACAGCCATGGAAGATAGCTCAGGAAGGCGCAAGCTGCTCTGGATGTCTGTCCAGAGCCCCGGGTTTCCACAGTGCTTCTGGAGATGCTGTGGGATTTATGGATTTTGCTGCAGTGGAAGTATCAACCCAAGGACCTGGGCTGATATCCTGCAGTATCAACCCAAAGGACCACAGGGCTGAGCACTCTGCCTCCGATGAGTGCTCCTGGTTGAAGCTTAGAGACAAGAACGTGGCATGTACAAATCCATTTGCATCAAGCATGTTCTCTGAATTTCCAGCATAGGAACTTTCCGAGGTTGAAGCGGTAGATCTGTATCAATGGCTTTTGTGGACTTCTCTTCCATGGATTTGTTTCATTGTGTTCAGAAATGACATCAGGTCTCAGCATCCACCATTATCTGTTGGTGATAAGCTGTTGAGCCTACCACATGCAGTAGGAAAGACATACCCCTTTGGCTTTATACACCTCTGCCTCCACAATCACTGTTTTTTGTGGATTTTTCTGGACCTTGTGTAAAGTCATTCTTCTCTTGGACCATCCCTCCCAGATTTTTCCTACGTTTTCCTTTAGGGGATGAGGAGACCAGAAAGGCACGATGCAGATGTAGCATTGATTCATACAGTGACATAACATTCCTGGCTTGTTCTTCACTTCTCAGCAATTATCAGCAGTCAGTTTGCTTTTCTGCCCCTAATCAAGCAGTAAGGTGACCATTTCTCAGAATTATCTGTTGTAACTCCAAATTCCCTTTCACAATGGTGACAGGCAATTCCAAGTCCATGCGTGCACATTACTTTACATTTAGCAGCTCTGAACTTCATCTTCAATTTTATTTTCCAGCCACTCATGGTTGCAGAGCCTTCTGCAAATCTCAGCAGCAGCTTTTGGGTTACTACCCTGAATAATTCAGTAATATCACTAAGCTTTGTCCTCTCACTATCCGCACTCCTTCCTGGTTATTTACGAATATGCCGAGCAGCATGGGTCTTACTACAGATACATATGGGATTGCACTGGTGACTTGTGAGAGGTATTCCTGTTCTCTTTCCTAGTTTGTTTTTTTCCCCCACCTAGTTATTAATTGATTAAAGGTCCTACCCTCCTAGCCGCTCCACCAGCTTTCAGGGTGGGACATCATAGAAACTTATCTATTACCAGACTACCTTTTTCGATATACTTATCAAGACCTTCAAAGAGCTCTAACAGATTGAGAAGGTTGACTTCCCTTTGCGAAGGATGGGCTGAGTCTTCTTCATTGATTATCTTTACCACGTATGCCCTGATTATCATCATCATCATCATTACATCTAATGGTTTGTTTAGTACAGACCTCAGACTTATGGGTGCTGTCAGTCTGCAGACACCCTCGAGAACAGTGTATGCGTGCAGGAGTCACGCTGACCCTGTGCAAGGCCACAGCACAAATGGTAGTGATGGATTTCATGCCCAGGTTCCTCTACAGTTCAGCGGAGAACATTATCCCAATAACTGCTGTATGCACTTCACCAAGCTGCTTTACATAGCTCCTACTGAAACTTCAATTTCTGACTTACTTTCTGCTAAACCCCACAAAACAGTCAAGTGCAGGATACCCTCCAGGCTTCCTTGTACTGAATATAGATGTGAAAAAATAATTTCATTTCTGCACTGGGGCCCTGTCTTCTCTAAATATCCCTATTGCATCATGAACATCTGAAGTCCCTGGTGAGGTCTACTGGAAGGTACCAAGCTGCAAATCCTGAAGGCTGAGAAAGGGGACTGGGAAAGTGTCACTAAATGCTCTGCTATGTTTTTCTAAACCTCTGGTGTCAGCTGTTGTGAGACAGGGTACTAGGTAGCAGGAATTTTAGTCTGACAGTGAGAGAGTTCTTGCACTGTAATTGCCCTACAAAATCTCTGCAGGCTTTCACCTCTGATTTATTACCAATGTTTGCACCTTCAGCAATTTTTTCTTTAAAATCTTTTTTTTCTGTCCTGTTACATTTTTAGATTTAAGGTGCCAGAATTCTTCTTTCCTGTTTCCTTTTGGTGGACACTCCTTCAGCTTTTTGAAAGACACCTTTTACATCCTCATAGTGTCTTTTGAGCTATTGCTGACCCGTGCCAGATGTGCATGGGGGTCTTTTTACCGTCTGCTGTGATCTGGGGTAAAAATTTACTGTTAGTCTCTGAAATAACATCTTCAAATAACTCCCCTGCCTCTTACCAGACTTTTAGCCTTTCTTGGCTCTTCTTGGCTTCATTCTTACAAGGCTGTCCCATTTTTATGTAGGTCTCCCTTTCTGCAATGGAACAACGCTGGTGCTCATGCTGAGGCTTCATGGTTGGTTTGTCAGTGTGCCCTATCCCACACCTGATCCAGGTGCCTGTTTTAAAGTACAGTATTTAAATGGGACTTTATTTGATTGTATTTACCCTCCACATTCTTGAGTTTTGCAGCTCTGGCCTACTCTCTGTTTCAACAGAAGAAATGTTCACAGCATCTTCACTCCAAGAGCATGCACCAACCTGAAGTCTGTGAGATTCCTCCCCTGTCATCTTTCCTTGAGTTCTTATTTTAAAAACTTTTCTAGAAACGTTTGGATTGTAAAGTTCAGTCGTACTCCAACAAAGCATCTTCTGCTTCTCCTCAAGTGTTTCTCAGTTCCTGATGAAAATTTTGCACATCATTTTTTGAATGAAAGAGGCTGAGAGTGATGTTTCCATGAAAGCTGTGGTCCTTTCCTCCCAAAACAGCGCTGCACCAGCACCTCTCATGTCCTATGCTGTTGGCACCCCCTGGGCTGGGACACCAGACCCACCCCAAAACCAGTCCATCAGGGTCTTTCCTGTGGTGTCCTTGAGCTGGGATCACTGTCCTAATGCCACTCTAGATATCTGCAAAATTAATCTTGCCCCATTACAAGCTGGTCTTGCAGTAGTAAATGCCAAAGAGTAATTTAAAGGCTGAGTGTTAATTTTTTTTTTTTTAACTGGGTCTGGTCTATATGGCAAGTTTTTAGTGGAAATTAGTCATGCAGCCTTCATTACCTTGGGATAGACCTCTGCCATTTCACTGTAACTGAAGTTACTGAAAAAGACTAGGCAGGATTTGTGATTGATTACACTCCATGTTATATTAGACAATATAGATCAACCTGCCAATATGAATTTCTCAGATGTCAGAAATACCAGGTAAGGAAAAAAAGATCATATGGGGGGGGGGGGGGGGGGGAATCATTAGACAATCAGGGACAGCAATAATTCACCCATATCTATGCACTGTGTACAAATAATGCCCAGGGGAATTAGCCATACTTATCACTTCGTCAGATGTCTGTTGCCAGCAGATAGTGCTGGGTTTCTCATCTGTCACTGCTTGTTGCCTGCAACATTTCTGAAAATGGTGACGAACAAGAGATTTGGAATGGAGCTCTGTATCTTAAATGGTTAATTAAGGACAATCTGAATATATGAGCTCTGATACCAAATTAACTTCAAAATACGTGTTTTAAGTACTCTGTATAACGCTTCTCAAGGAATAGACACTTTCTCAATAGCCTTAATTGCAATTTGAAAGACCTCTTGGCTGCGTTATGGAAAGATAACTAAAGGCAGCTCGTCTCTCACAGACTCACTTGTCAAAGCCTCCTGCCCTCTGCCAGCAGAGCTGCTCCCACTATGACCCACATGTCCCCCATCCACCACAGGAGGGTCTCTGCCAGCACCATGGGCTTGGCAAGGGGCTGTAGGTCAGAGCTGCCAGTGGGAACCAGGGACCAGCCCCATGGCTTGGGCACACCGGTGGGACCATGGACCCAGCTCTGCCTGCCTCCCTGGGGCAAGGAGCTGAACTCACATGCCCTGGCACCAGTGACCAGGTGCTAAAGCAGCCCAATTCTGGTGGGATTTGACCTTTCCAAATAGGAAAGCAGCCACTACTGGGTGTTTAAAACTGGCACAGGACAGCAGCCGCAGCATTGTTGAGTGTGGCGTGCAAACTCAATGGGAGTGGCAGGACCCCAGCTCTCTCCTTCCAGGCAAGGATTTGAAGCTGCCACCCATCAGCTCATGGCCATGGGGGCACTCAAGGCTCTCTTCAACACGACTTCTTTCAAAAAAAAAAAAAAAAAAAAAAAAGGAAAGAAAGAAAAGAAAAAAGCACTCTTTGTGAAATAAGAAACTTAATTACTTCCAAAACAATTAATTAATTAATTAATTAATTAAGCCTCATGTCAACCCTGCAAGGTAGGAAGTGATTATTCTACCCATTTTACACAGAGGAAAACTGTGCTGTTAAGTGACTTGCCAGAGGCAAAGACATTGAAGGCAAAATCAGCATCCCAGGGCCCGCATCCCCAGGTCTTGCAGCAGACCAGCCCGATTTGCTTGGGCACCACTTGTCCCTATCAACCCAAAGTCTTCAATGTGCTAAGGCAACTTAAGTCCCTGCTCTGATCCCCCAAAGACAAACCCAGAGTCATTCTGCCAAAGCTCAGACCACGTCATGATCAAGCTGGACTCTGGTGAACCTAGTGCTGCTCCATATAGCACCCAAGGGTGCTGCTAAATCCCTGAGGGAACTAGCTGCTGTGCCCCAGGGTGGGGCGATCTGAGACAGAGGTGAAGCCTCAAGAGGGAAAGGATTTTTTGGACTGTAATTTTGCATGCTGTATCATCCTCATAGCTTAAATGAGTTGTTTGGTCCAAGCTGAAATGCCCACTTCAGGCACCAGGTAGCAGGGGCTCAGCCCAGCTCACGGTGCGGGGACCAATGGCTCACAGCAAATCCTGGCACACTGCACAAGTAGCTTTATACTTTGATTTAAGTCTCTGAGGTGGAGCTGGGTTTGTGGGGATAGCCATTTTATTAGACCAACTCATATAGTTGGGAACAACCAGATGAGTTTGTAGGTATGCAGACTTTCCGTCCCTCTGATACAGAACCACCAAACTCAAGCCAGGCACAGGAGAAGGGTGCTGGTCATGCTGCAGGGCTGATGGCAGTCATGATGCTCACATCAGCTTGGTTTCAGCCCACCCCAGCAAGCCCAGCCTGGACAGTCCCTACACATTTTGAGGGAGACACTGGGCAGGGATCATCCCCCTTAGATGGTAGGGGGGAGACCATGGGGCATGGGGAAGGAATGCATGGAGTGAGCTGCATGGAGCGAGCTGTGCGGTGCTGTGTACCCTAAGACCACAGGATGGTCCTCAGCCTGCTGTGTTCAGCAGAGCAGGTGAAGCCAGAGTGGGGAAATGTGTGAGAGGTTATACCTCTCCTCCACAGTTTCCCAGATCAGCAAACTCCAAACCACGCTTGCATGCAGCTGTTTCTTAAGGAAACAAGTCTAATGTTGGAAAGTGAGAACTTTCCATTATTCCAAGGCTCCAGGAATTCAGGAATTAATAACAGAAAGCAAGTACCAGGAACAAATCTTGGTACTCACATTTTGCGCACACAAGTGGAGCCTGAGCAAGGAAAAATCATACTCTCAGATGAAAAGTTTGCTTGTGTTGTGACTGATGACCATGTCCATGCCTTTTAGTCATTGCCACACACCAAAGGAACCCCGGGAAATCCACAAATGTGCTCCAGGCCAATGGCAAACACAAGTGATGTGATTTAACCCCATGGGCAAGCAGACACAGCAAGGTGCAGGATGGGAAGGTGCTGCAGGGGGCTCAGGGATGGCCACAACGTCATCTTGACCCCGAACCTTCGGGAGAGAGACCTGAGCCAGCATCTCTGCCAGGGTCAGCCACAATGCCCTGCGAGCACAGGGACACAGGCAGCCACGGAGGAAGCAGACTGGGTGACAGAGCTGTGTCTGTCCCTATAAGGACACTTCCAGAGAGCAGCATCACTGCTAGTCTGAGCCTTTCCACCTCCAGTGCTTTATCATGATGCCATTTGTTGTGACCAGCCAAGGGCCCAAGTTCTCCCCTGGATTAAGAAGCCAGGAAAACAGACCATAATGGCTATATCCATACTGCTAAAATCAGCCCACCTGGACCATTTCCTGGCACAAATACCCTCATCTGCACTGTTACTCAGGGTGTCCAGCCCCAAACAGGCAGTCAGGGATGGTGCCTGGTCCAGGCTGTCCCCCAGAGCATCCCTGGGAGGTGTCTGGGAGAGGGCCAGCTACCCCTGGCCAAGAACAACTTCAGACTGGGCTAATAATTTGGCTTCCAGTCACATTCCAGTGCCCAGCAATGACCCTTGGCACTCTTTAATTTCCTAGCCACAAGGCCCCAAAAGTCATAAAACCCAGGCTTCATCTGCCTGAAATGAGGTGGAGAGACCAAGATCCCTCACCCTTCAAACCCAAACCACAGTCACTCCCGGGAATCCATTATAATTCTGCTTTAATTGTTGTGAGAGCTTTCCAGAGGCAGCGCTGACACTGATTTGGATTTAAACCTCTCTCTCTCTCTCCATCTCAGGGTATGGCAGAAGTGGCGTCCATGAGACCAACATTTATAGCATTCCTCTGAGGGGTGAAATGTACCTACTGTAAAATACGCTCAGTTAATTCTGGTGCATCATTTGCAGGAGAGCCACGTGGGGATCAGTGTGGGACATACAGATTTAGATCATTTCACTCAAGTCAGGTGGTGCCTTGCTCCCAATTCCTCGCAAGTTAATTCTTACCTGGGATAATTATGTCTCTCTTCAATTTAGCCCAGCTTAACCCTTCTCAGCCCACACACCAGGTAAGAGCACACCGGTGGCAATGGGGACAATGATTCCGGGGGTCTTGGTGCCCATTGCTGGCCTTTGCTACAGATTTCCTCTACAACCTTGGGCAATTCAATTAATTAATTTTGTTTGCTTGCTCCCTGATGCTCTCTGATGGATACAAGCGACCCGGTGTCTACATTACACACTCCTGAGGAACAGTCTATCTGTTTAAGAAAGACGTGCCACTTTATATCTGGCTGCTGGTCCCACCTCCGGTGCTGAAGCCCCAGTCCCCCCAGAACTGGGTCTTCTGAAATGAGCTGCAAGACAACGTTGATGCATCTTGGCTTGTCCTGTGCAAGAAATAGAAATAAATAAAAAAGGGACAGAGTTTGACCTCATCCTGGAACCCCTCTTCAAGGAGGGACTTGGGAATAGCTGCCAAGCTGATCCCATTCCTTTGAGCCCTGGTGCCATGTGCTGGAGCAGGTGACGTGGGTTGTGCTCTGGAGGGGCATGAGCTGAAGCCAAGCTGGGATTTTCATGTGCAGGAACAGGGGGTTTACATTCTGGGCCCCATCCTTCATCAAATAGTCCCCTCGTAATCCCACCAGCTTTGGCAGGTTGCTGCAGTTCTGCCCAGAAGCCAGGCACAGCATCTTCAGGTTTCCTGGCTTCTTATGTAACTGCCATACTCGAGGGTCTTTTTCTGTAGCCGAGACAAAAGAAATAACATCTTGGATTCCAATAACCAATAAATTATTCTTGAAATGCCATAATTGCTCAGCTGCAGCTGCAAGAGCAACTAAGTGCAGAACTTTAATAAAATATTATCATTCAAATCAATTTGCGGAGTCTGCCTTGTTTTCTGTGTGGGGTGCTGAGCAGCAAATAATAAATACTGATCACTGTTTAGACAGCCAGATAGCAAGATAAACCTGGAACCTGATTTGTGTCATCCATGTGGTTTTTTCTGAGCAATGGCAGGGGCCAGATTCTGCTCCACATTTGCAGAGTTGCACTTATTTCCATTTCAAAGGCACAGGACTGGCAACTATTGCATGTATAGGTTTACAAAGTGGCTTAGCTACTTAAGCAGATGATCATCTAGAGAGATTTACAGTAGTCGCTTTTGCAGGGGGAAAAGAGAAAAGAAGTGCCCAACTCCCATCACGGTGAAAAAATAAATACAAATACATCCAAAACAACGGTGCAACTGGCAGCTCCAGTAACAAGTTCAGAAAATGACTACATCTGGACTACTCTGGATCAAAAACTGTTGAAGTCAATGAATTTCGCTCTGGATTTACAATGGTATTAACCGAGATCAGAATCTGACCCTATAAATTTACTATTACTTCTAATCTGGGTGCCTCTGGTCTTGCTGAGATATTTGCTAACTGCTGAGCAGCTTGCTTTACTGACACTGAAATAACATGCCCGTGCCGTACTATTGTTAAATTCAGCTGGTTTTAAAAACCCATCATACTGTTTGTCATGACTGACCTTAACAAACTGGCCTGCTGTCCTTGGGTCTACGGGCAAGAAAGTTGTCAAATGCCCCCTTTTTTGCAGCCTTCCACCAAGGAAAAAAAAAAAAAGTAAAAAAAAAAGAGGAGAAAAAAATCAATTTCAATCAACATGGAGTGTAATATTATCAAATGTCAGATGCTGAGGCCGTGCGCTTTGAAAATTATCCTTGACAGCTTCTTGTCGACTTAATTAAGTGCTAAAAAAAAAAAAAAAAAGAAAAAAAAAGACAAAATATCTCAATTGTCGGCTCCTTCTCTTTGTGCTTCAGAGGTTCTATTGACAGCTCTGAAAAAAAGATTGCCTTTGGGGGTTTTATTGATAGATCCTCGCCTGATATTGGAATGATTCCTGGGCAGATAAATCACATTTAGATTTGTTAGTAATTGAGGAGAATTGATTGAATAGTTAGGATGGTCCCAGAGGGAGGTACCTACTCCTCTTCCGTTCTGCAGAGGTTGTCATCAGATAAAGGACCTCTTTGGGCAGGATGGATAAAGGTCTAATTGTTTACATGATCAGGTGTTGCTTCCTCTTAGCCCTCCCTCCCCAGCCTCTCCCAACTTTCATGTGGCAAATGTCAAGACGACAAAGGAGAAGGCCATAAATAAAACCAAATGTGGGTGAAGGTGATCAGCCCTCTTCATGACCTGGAAAGGCACTAATTGTGTTCAAATCATCAGTGGAATTTGTGTGTTAACAGTGATGGGCTTTTCTTTAAAAAAAACTCTGCAATGTTTATTTGTTACACTTTATTTAAACAGCTATGAACTTTATTTAGCAGCAGGTTAAGCGTGGCTAACACAGTGGTTATGCTGAGCAGCGATTTTTGGCTGATGGGAAGTGTGTGGAGGAATGGATGCTGGCACATTAGGTCCTTCTTCCTTGCTGGTGACCTCCGCCAGAGCCCTGTGCCCCATCAGGTGGGGCAAGCTGCCAGTCCGCGTATGGTCCCAGAGGGGAAAAGCATCACTTGAAGCCCAGTACAATGTAGGGAGATGCTGGAGCAATGCAGGGGGTGTTGGAGCAATACAGGGGGGTGCTAGAGCAATGCAGAGGGATGTTTAAACGCGGGGGGGGGGGGGGGGGAGCCCAGAGTGATGCTGGGTGACACTGGAGCAATGTGAGGGGACAGATGCTGCAGAGCCCCATCCTGCCCCATCCTGAGTTTGAGGCAGTCAGTTGGATGACGTGCCCAAGGCTTTCCCGTGTTGCACATCTCTTTCTGTGCCTATCACAGGGAGTGGAAAGGATGACTTTTTCCAGAGAGGACTTTTATATTGACCAGAAAATGCTCTGAACAAGATCCAGTGGTATTTTCATTACCACTTCCCATCCATTTTGGAAAAAAATATTTCCTTAAGAGGGGGGGATACACTGCAATCAGTTTGACACTTCAAGGAACAATTTATTTCTGTTCATACCAACTACAGACCCTCCACGGACACTCTCTCTGTCTTAACTTTCTATAGCTGCTCAGGCAGCACGCACTGTGATTTCCGTACTATCGGTAGAGTGCAGGGTGCTCAGGATAAGCAGCAAGGTGTGCTGTGCCATGACTTTCTTCCAGGGACCTGTTTGGGAAAAAAGAGAATATCTGAGAGTCAATTGTTGAAATCTAAACTCATTTCTGCAGGTTTCTGTGAAGGTCTAAAGTCCATTCTACAAAGTCAGCATTTCTCATTCTCTTCTCTCTCTCTCAGCATTGGAGAAAGTAGAAAGTTACAATGAAAAAATAAATCAAGGAAAAATCAACTAAAATATTTTATTTTCCTGTCTTCTAGCTTCATCAGAAATTAAAGACATTGAGTGAAAGGAAGAGACAATTTCTTAGCTCAAAGTAAAAGCCATTTGGGAACAGCCAAACATTTAATCTGAGAAGTGATGACCAGCTCTGAATTCACCACCTGCAAGGCTGATCCGGTCAATGTTTCAGCCCCACTCACTGACTGCAAATGCCCATTGCTCCACCTGGTCACCAGGGATTTTTGCAGAGGCTGCAGGAACCCAGTTCCTCTCTGAGTCAAACCCATCACCTCCATCTACAGCTCTGCAACCCCGTCCTTCCCCTGGGAGTGGGTTATTGAAGTGCAAATGGGTCTAAACTAGCCATGAATAAATTTAGGCTGGAAATTAGAAGAAGCTGTGATATTTCTAATTTCTAATTATCAGAGCTGTGAATATCTGAAATAGCCTCCTTTTAGAAGCAGAGGAGGGAAAGAACCTACTAACTGGAGCAATGATGGTGTTGCTGGTTGTGTGCATTTTGACAGGAGCCAACTCATAGAGTAAATTCTTCCTGTTTGCCAGGAGTGGAAAAGTACGTTGTCTTTTACACATCCATGTGCCTTCTGCTAGACTCTGCAGCAATAATGAAGTCCCTAATCAACATCTTGACCTCTCTCAAAGTTGTTTTTTGGGAGGAAAATCTTCAGTTAATGTATCCCCAAATGGGGCATCTGGTTTTTAGCCTTTATTCACTTCATGGTTTCAGACTCAGGTAGAGAGAGAGAACACCAGGTTAAGGAAGAAGGCTTGTCTGTTTTTATTTTCTTGCTCTTTTATTCACATTTGCTCTTTTCCTCTTCCCATCAATGGCTATTCTGCTCCTGCATAAACAGCTTCAAATTACAACGGAAGGTGTTTTGGTGAAATCCATGGCAATGCTCGGCCCTCCAAACACAGCAGGAATTCCAGCGCTCCTGCTTTTATTACACACACATGTCGGCACCAGTTGACTGCTTTTATAGCCAGCAGATACCTCAACTCAAGGAAAAACACAATTGCTTTTAGGTGTGAGAGATGTTGGTGTGCACCTTTGACCACAACTTTAGGTCAAGTCTTCTTTGAATCATATGAAGACCTAAACAAGTTTAAATAGCCTATAGACTCTATACTACCTAGGCACCACAGTGCTGGGAGCAAAGGAACACACATGTGTACATTTGTACACATTTAGAGACATGCAAACATCTGAATCTATATATCACACACACACATGAACAAGGACCTCCTGCCCTGTGGGAGAGTCTGGCTGAAGTCAAGAAAGCAGATCTGGACCCAACATCTGGCACTGACTGCATTTCCTGGCACTAAAATTGATGTTGGAAATGTTCACAGACACACCTGAATCCACATCAAAAATCCGAATTTTCCGAATGGCATGTTTCATTGTACCACAGCAAAGTGAGTATTTTTCTTCAGCAGGTTGCTTTCCTCCATTGGAGCCCTCCCCCTTCTAAAAGCTGTTGAATTGCCTTTTTTTTTTCTTTCCTTTGCTCATTCCTATAGCAAGAGTGGAATTGATTTTTGATACCATCCATTTTGTTTGTCACAGATCGTCTTCCACTTCCCTCTGCGCGTTGCTGAAATATCACCCACAAATGATTATTCCTATCACCGCAGTCACCACTTAGCCTGGGGCAGGGAGTTCTCCCGCAGCAAAAAGTGGCTGCGTAATTGAAGGCAGCAGCACCAGTACCTGTAGCCTGAAAATGCTAATAAACTACCAGAGGTCCCAGGAAAGTTAAATATTGGGAGGGATGTCAGAGCCGCAGCGTGATTAGTGGAACTGAACTACAAAGAGCACCCGCCTAAGGCAGCGGCACGAGGAGGATCAGTCTCCCTCTGTCAAGCAAACATGCCATCCGCCTCCCGGGATGGGGTTTCCACCGCGGCTTTGCTTACAGGGAGGCAAGCAGAGCAGGAGGAGCATGCTCGTAGCAGCACAGAGCTTGATTTTCTGGCAAGGGATTTGAGGGCTTAAGACTGCTACGTTGATGCTCGAAAGGATCTTGAGCTTTCTGCTGCGCGGAAGGACTTACCTTAGACTTGGCGTGGGGATTTCACTGACGAGGTTACACATGCGTCTCATTTCCATACCTGCATTTTGACAAAGGCATATATTTTTTGGCTATTCAAATTTTACATCACTCTGAATTCTCCTGGTGTGCTTCAGAGACATGCAAATATACACACATACCATATACCTGGACAGAAAGATGATGTATGCAAACATATTCTCATGGGGTTATGCTAATTTGTTCCAAAGAGGTAGCTAATTTGCCACCTCTACAGGTAGAATTCTTCCCACACAAACAATTCCTTATATATATATATATATATATATGTATATATCTGTGAGTGCACACATACATTTATGTATATGTAGAAATGCAGGCATATAAAGGCTAGTATGCCATGGGAATACTTTGGGGGCATTATATACGTACGCTGTACTATACCGTGTTATGTTCATTATATTACAGGGGTTTTGACACCTGTGCTTTGCTTGAGTGAGGACTGAAAGCCACTTACGCTTTTAACGGACAAATATTCTTATTCTTACTAAAGCCTTTCCTATCCATTCATCATTTATGTGTTATTTTAGCTCTAAGTTGTTTCTAGACTTGCGTGCACATGCACACATACCTGGTTATATGCACAGATGGTATCTCCATGTGTATGAGCACAGGTGCCAATATATTGACATACACATGCAAACATACATGCACACACATCTATACGTCATTGACAATAAGGAAGACTTTCTTCTAAGCGTTGTATTCCCCTGCAAATACATGGCAGAATAAGTCACAGCTGATTATAGTGTGAAGACCCAGCCCTGGGAACAGTCCCACAAAACCTGGGCTGTGCCATAGCCTTCTAGCTGAGCATGTTCCACGTCAGCCACCACCAACCGGGGCTGGGATTTCCCCTCCTGATAAATAGGTGGTCTGTTGGACCAGCCTCGTTTGTAGAGCTATTTGCTCAGACTGGGGTTCGAAGGTCCAGGCCCTGGATTCCACGATGGTTGCTGCAGAGATGCACAACTGCAATGCTGACGTAAGGAGCCTATGTGAAAATGGTAGGGCAAGGGTGAAGGAAGGATACATTAGCTGTGATTTCTATACATGCTTCCCTAGCAATTAACTCCACTTTTCCCCAAGGGAAAGAGTAAGGTCCTTTTCTGTTATTTTACCACCCTTTCTTTTCTTGCTTGCTTGATTCCTTTCTTCCCTTTAACAGTTATCTCAATCATTGCCTTGCATCATTATCGTTATCTCTTATTATGATCTTTAGTTACGATGTCAAAGATGAGAAAAATCAGCTCAGTTTTCTGGCATCCTAACACATATTGATTTTAACAGCAGCTGCCACGAGGCCTTCACATATGATGGATTGCTGTTAGACTGATGCAAAAAATACCCACATGAATAAAAATATTTACCAAAGAGAATAACCAGTGATTGCATAACTGCATTTAGGGCTCATTATCATATTGACTGACAGCCCAGGCAAGCTCAGGGAGTGGTCTTAGCACATACTAATATCCTTCAGGAGAGGCGTTAAGAGGTTGCATTGAAGACCCTGTTTCAGGTACTTATGTTGATATCTCTTGGCTTCTTGAGGGCTTCCTTAAGCCTGGAAAATGGAATATGCCAGTCTAAGTGCAGGGCACCTCGCCGCTGCCAGCCTTCACTGGTTTGAACGTACAGCAAACAGCTATGCCCTCCTGGAGAAAAACTGGAAGAAATTCCTTGGGGGAGCAACGTAGAATCATAGAATCATTTCTATTGGAAAGGAGTTTAAGATCAAGTCCAACTGTTAACCCAACACTGCCAAGCCCACCACTAACCCATGGCCCTGAGCACCACATCTACATGTACTTTAAACACCTCCAGGGATGGTGATTCCACCATATCTCTGGGCAGCCTGGTCCAGTGCTTGACCACCCTTTCAGTGACAATTTTTTTCCTAATACCCAATCTAAACCTCCCCTGGTGCAACTTGAGGCTGTTTCCTCTTGTCCTATCACTGGTTGCATCATGCATGAGCTCCTTGTGGCCGCACTCCTTTGCCCCATCCTGGAGGCACAAGCTGGCACCCAAACACAGGAGGTGGTGAATTCCTGTCTAATGAGGAACTGGGGAGCGCTCAGCTGTGGGCAGCAGCAAAGATTGACATCCTCAGCAGAACATCAGGGCTGCAAATGCAGGCAAGCTGGGGTTTTATGAGCCCTTTCTTAGAGGCTTCAATCCCACAAGCATCATGTGAGCATACTCATTTCTGTGGAAAGTCTCACTAAAGTAACCTGTGGACTCACACATGCGCTAGGTGGCAACAACCCAAGCTTTCCCACATGGCACAAGGTCCTTGGGCCCTTGGAAGGAGCCTGTGCCTTGCAGGCTTGCTGGGTTGGGCATTGAAGCTTCTTCTGGATGATCTGCTTTGGGAGTGTCTCTAAACAAGCTCTTTGAAAAAGCCGGCATCCAGCAGCAGGGGGGGTTCTGCAAGTCCACCGTGGGGGAAACATCCCTGGGTTGCATCGCATCAGCATCGCAGCTCCCAAGTATGTAAGCTCAAAGGCCACATTAGGAGGATGAGAGCAGCAGGAGCTGTTTCATTTCATTTTTTGCACCAAAACCATTAGCAGCAAATCTCTGGATTCCACCCTCGCATGCAAAAAAAAAGCCAATATCATAGAATATTTTATCGTGGGTTTTGTTTTCTGTTCTTTTCTATTCTATTCTATTCTGGAGGAAACCCCAGCGAATCCTCTCTGAATTGCATCTTTCCATCTTTCAGAGGGACCTCCTGTTTCCTACAGGGTGGGGTCTGGAAATATCCCTGCTTTCTTTTCCTGTTTTCATCCATCTGCACCAGCCTGGCAAGCGGCAAAAATACACATACAAAGATGTCTTAATCTTAAATATAATTAGATATAATACCTCACGCAGCGTTGTATGATTAGTGAAATATATGATCATTAGTTATTAGATTAATGTGTCTACTTGTGTAACTGAAAGCCATTTGCAGCCAGAAATGAAATAGCTCAATTTGCTGTAATTGACTTATCTCCCATAGAGATTAGTACACTTGCTGCTGGAGAAGAAGGTTTCTTCAAATGCTAAAAGCAGCTGCGTGGAGAAGCTGGATCCTGTTTTCTTTGGAAAGCCCCTTCCCCACTGGAGGCAGAGATAGCTGAGGCAAGGTCTGGAGGATCAGCAGAGCCATAATTAGGACTGCTGGAAAAAAGAGTGGCTGCATTTAGAGGGAGGCACTACGTCACCATGCCATTTCCAGGAACCTGCTGGATCTGAATCCATTGGGTGACCATAAGGGATGCGCCCACCTTTTACACCCCACATACACCGATCCCCTTCGAGCAATGTCACAAACACCACCTATGAGAGTGGGAAAAGCAAGCGGCCACAGCCGGCTCCTTGCCCACCCCGGCAAAGGGCTCCGTGAAGGGAAGCCGATGCGTGGCAGCCCCGGTGTGGTAGCGACCTGCGGCGGGGCTGGGCAGGGTATCTGCAATGCGGGTCTCTCGTGCGTGCTCTCGCCAGCACAGGGAGCTCCTCCCATGGGGTGCCTATAGCATCTCGACGGGCGAACACACGCAGAATAGGCAATTGGGAGCACATCTTTACTGGCGATGCGGGATTGTGCCCTTAAATTATCCGCTGACACCTCTGACATTGTGAGGTGCTGTGGGGCCCCACAAATCTCAACTTTTGCTGCTGCCTCTTCTTTTTTTTTCTTTTTTTAAATAGGTTTTCTTATGGTTTTCTTAATTTATTTTTTTTTAGCCACAGCAACTAAGCGAACCGTTCAAATTGAAACACTGAAATGAACCAAGCTGAACAATAAACTAAAACATGCCTAGAGCAAGTTGAGCAATAAACAGGTTTTTAATTTTTTTTTTTCCCCTTCCATCTCGGTGGTGTCTGCCTCTGATAGATGATGTGACAAAGGAAGAATCCTCAATAAATTCTAAATTCTGAATACTAAATCAGCGAGCAAGAGCAGACATGTGAGATGCCATCCCTGCTCACAGTGGCTTTACTGCTGCAATACCACGATGCTGCTGCCCCGTGGGGCTGGGATGGAGACGCAGCCAGACGGAGGGAGATGCACCGGATCTGTCCATCCACGTGTGATGGTTTTATCCAACAAACACCCAGCCCCAGTCCATAACCGAGGTGTGACAGAGGCTTTTCCCACTGTATCCTGGATGGAGTCTCAAAGGAAAAATATTATTCATAGATTTTAAGGCCAGGAGGGGATATTTTGCTCCGCTTTGACCTCCATTATAACACAGGCCAGGGAATTTCATAGAGTGATTCCTGCAGCAGGAACAAAGGGGAGTGATCGGCTGCTGGGTTATTTCGCCTCATGTGAGATGTAAAAGGCTGTGATTTCTACTAAGGGATGCCACAGAGGAGGACCTGTGAGGCAGGTATTGAGGGAAACGAAAGCCCTGAGCTAAAAATGTACTGAGAGCATCCATGTGAACTTAATGCTGCATGCTCTTGCTCGTCTTGTCAGGGGGCTGAGAGCCGTAAAATGTTTGCCCTTGCCAAAAGTTGCGTGCTTTGGGAGACAGATATTTTTTTATAAGCATTGTTACAGTCTTTGCTTTGGAAAGACCAACATGTGAAATAATCTGACAGGGGATGTGGTGTAGTCTAAAGCAAGATGCCAGTAGGCACAGACTGTGCATCCAGCCCTGGGACAGGCTTGGGACCTCAGTTTGCAGCCTGTTTTGAAGAGAGCTGAGGTGGGTTCAGCAGGACCTTTTCTCCTCTGGCTGTCCTGCCTGAGTCAGAACATGGCAGCTTTTCCTTCTTGGATGTCGTGCGTCCTCTTCGGAAGGGGCCATCCCTTTCTGCACAAGACACTCTAACCTCTGCTGCAGAGTTTCAGTGCAGGCTTGTTTCTCACCACAGCCTACCTGCACCTATTTATCTTCCATGTGGTTCCCCATGGAATTTGACGGTATCAAGAAGTTTTCCCCTTCAACCAGGGAAACACTTTGGTTTAGCTGAAGAAACTCAACAGCCTAGCTGGAGTCTCACTCAGAATTATTTTCCTGTCACTGAACTGGCAGCTCAGCTTGAAGCTGACACAGGCAAATGTACATGAACACAGCCTGGATTTGCAATTGAATCCATCAAGCTGTGCACAGCCCTGCTGAACCACCCATGGCAGAGATGAGCTCAAACTTCATAATTCAGGTATTCAGCTTCTAACCCACACTTCGTCATGCTCCTGGGCTGAGCAGGCCTGGGGCTCTCATTTAACTGATGAGAAGTGGAGCCCTCTGAAGTTCAGAGCCAGGTTTTTGTCTAAACTCAGTCCGTAGATCCAAATTAATCTTTGCAATCTGTCTACACAGTAAAACCAGAATGACTTGGTTAAGCATCACCAGGGAGTCAGTGTAGAGCCCTCAAGTTGGCTTGACACAGTTCATCGGAAGAAAATAAGTTTAGCCCAGCTTGCAAACTAATGGATGCATTTATAAAACCCAGAGTGACAGCAAAGAATTTGGGCCCATCTCCTTCAGGAATATCCCCGTGACTTGCCCATATTGCCTTGCTGTGGTTAAAAATGCATGCACAGACAATGATAAACTCAACCAGGCACCGTTAGAAACGCGGCAACTAAGCTGCGATGCCACATGCAGATTACCTGGAGGTACTTTCAAACTATTGCTGTCATCAGTTCTGCTGCCAGGCTGTTTTCTGGGAATAACCCAGGTATCATCAGATTTATCACCTTTTCCTCCTCACTCCATCTCTCACAGCCAAACACATCAGCAACTCACCAGCTCAGTGCCTTTTTTTTTTTTTTTTTTTGGCCTATTCATTTCTTCTCTGAATAATTTTGCTGTATTTTTTAATCATATTTATGTAAGAAATACTAGTGCAGCGTCCTTCTCACATTATTTAACCATCAACATAAAGCACGAAAGAAACTATCTCCTGGTCCATGGAACACCACTTGGAAGCACAAAGCAGCTCCAGTTGCTGGGAAAGATGTGGCATAGTGAAGTGTCCCAGAAGCCCTGCCTCAACCACCAGCCCAATCTCACCTTTCTTTTGGTGTGATACACTCTCAAAAAGACTTAAAAACATCTCTGGAAATGAAACTGTCGTATACACAGGCTGTGAAATGAAAGTCAGTTCTTTTACCTGGCTGGAGGAGATGCCCTATACTAAAGTTTCCGTATGCCAGTGATGTCTAGCAGTTGCCAGCCAAAACAAGGCCATGCTGTGCTGGGTGCTGACAGAGAAACATCCATCAAATTAAACAAGATGAACAAGTAATATGAGATGGACAGAGTTTCCAGCCCTGTTTTAAGGTGGGAGCCTGAGAAAGTGGCATCGCCATGAAAGCAGGTCTGTGGCAGCACCAGCGCCCAGATATTCCTCACCTTGCTCCCTCCAGCCCAGGGCTACTCAAAGCAAAAACCACTTTTCATTTTCCTTCAGACAAGCCGGGGGGGTCAGCAGAGCTGAGAGACTGGAAAGAAAAGGGAATGGAGATTTTACAACTGCGGAGCTGATATTGCTGGAGATAAAGGCGCTGCGAGCTCTGGTGCCACAATCTTTATTGCAAGGATGGTGTATATAAAAGAAGAAACACAACATGGTTTTCAGACAGATAAAGCAGAGCTTAAAAATCTGGCAGCCAGAGGAGGAATAGCTGATTTTTAACTCATGGGTGGCAAAAAGGTAGAAGTTAATAAGAAAAAAGACAACGACAACAAAAAGTAATGACAGACTAAATGCATGAAACGGGCCTGCCTGGTAAAGGAATGGGGTAGGGTGCTCCTGGTTAGTACTAATTTAAGTTTAAAAAAAAAAAAAAAAAAAAAAAAAAGAGGAGTCCATCAGGACAGTCCAAGGGGCTGACAGGCCAGGAGCAACACGCCAGGCATGGTCGGTCCTCCGCTTGCCCAGGGCTGGTGAGGAGGCATGAGAAACCACCGTAATTCATTACTGCCTGTGGACCCCCCTCAGTCGTGCTGAAGAAATGGGTGCTGGGCTGCCCTTTGCTCCCTGGTGTGAGGTGCACTCCCAAGAGGACAAGAGACATGTGTAAAGGAAGACAGGAGAATTGTGGGGAAGCTGCCTGCTCCTCTGGGAGTTGCTGCTTTTTCCTTTTGAGATTAAATAAATTCAATATAGCACCTGGCGGTGGCTGGCTAAGAGTGTTGGCTCTGTGGTAAGCAGCCCCAGCTTCTCAGCATGACCCCATGGTGCACCTCTAAGTGACTGTTTACTATTTTTTACCTCTCGTCTTCACAATGTTTGCATGGAAAAATGTTAATTAATTGCACTCCAGCGACTACAACCATCCCTGGCCACTTTCCCACCCCGCAGTCTGAGAGCAAAGTGAATTTGGGCTTTCTCCAAGCCATGGGCAGGTGGACCTCTGCAGCCTTCTTGTCCCAGTGTGGCACATTTCTGCACTCCCACAGAGGCCCATGAAGGGCCTGACAGCAGATATCCTCTCCCAGATGTTCAGGGAAACATTATGGGAACAGGGGAATTCAGAAGATGCTTTTTGGGATGTACCTGTTGGGTCATGCCATCCACAGGTTAGACACATCATGAGACAGAGGTGGTGTTTAATAGCTGTGGAGGTATCCTACTTCTATGCATTCATGGGATTACTTGCTTAGCCCGTTTATAGCCTTTAGCTTCCAAAACATTATCTTGAACTGTGTGAAATAGCTCTTTTTGTTTATTTTAAGCCTGCTGCCTTGTAAATACACAGGTTCTTTGGAGAAGAGTTCACAACTATTTCCTATTCCTTTTCTTCTTGTCTTTCAGGAATGCACATCTCTCAAATTCTTCTTCAATTGTCTCTTTTCCAGACTGCAAAACTGCAAAGGCAACATTCATTTGTCTATACATAGGCAGCTACTCCCATCTGGGCAGACCCGAGAATCCTGCTTGCACTTGTACTTTTGCTCCTGTGCCATACCTGCCAGCCCAACATGGACAACTGGTACATGAGACATCTCAGATGGTGCTAGATACATGTGATAGGAAAAAATTATTCCAACTCCTGATCTGTTCACTATTGCCTTCCACAATATCCTTTTTAGAGGCAGAGCAATCAGATCCCCACCAAGGACCACCCATTCTCATTGACTCCTCTGGAGAAGTCTCATGGGCTTGAGCAGCCTTTTCTTCGATGTTTTATGGAGGATTATTGCACGGCATACACTTGTTTCTGTACCACAAGGATAAACAAAGATATATTTCTTTCTTCACCATTAAAATTATATGCTTATATTTATTGCTTTTGATTTGACAGGATTAGTCTCACACTTCACAAAATTTAAAGCCTCTCTGTTAGGTATAGAAATTCAAACCATCAATACAGGAATTAAGCTGCTTAATAAAATACCCATCCCTCCAGTTGTCCATTCCCCAGTGCTAGTGATCTTTCTCCATGAGCATCTCTATCCAGGATGAGGTGAGGTGCCAAACCCTTTTCTCCCCATGGGACATCAGGGTCCCAGAGATAAAGAGCAAAGAGAACCAGAAGATGATCTGTGCCCACAGAAAAAAGAAAATGTCATAGAGAAAGAAAAAAGATTCACACCTGGAAACTCTCTGTGATGGGTAAAATCAAAGACAACATTAATTTTACAGGTAGACAAAGATTTTTATTTTTTTTTCAGTAGTGATAAAGAAGGGTGATGGCAGGAGTCAAGTAGTTAAAGGTAAGGGCTGGAATTTCTCTCACCCTAAAAGAAGCTCTCTTCAGAGACACCTGAAGAAGGAGTTCATTGTCCTCAGTTCTTCTGTAAGAGTTGCCACTTGCCAAGCTAAATCAGACCCCCTGCCAGAGGTGACTGCCTTTATTCCTTACTCAGGCAATTATATGTGCAAAGTTCTGTAGGCACTCAAAGGCATTAGCAGAAAGTCGGGAACAGATCCGTGTCAATTGGGAAAGTACTCAAGCCAAGAAACAGAGCAGGAAGAGCGAGCTGAAACTGAGAAGAAATATTTACCTGGGAAACTTCCGAATCTGTTCATCAAGGGTTTCATGTACCTCTTCTTTACAGTTTTCTCCCTCCTCTTGTAGTACCACAGGATCATTTTTCCTCCTGATAATGACATGTGAAGCCTTACTCTGTTGCTGCAGTGGTTATTAATAATGGCACTAATAATAACCATAACAAGCAACAAAATTACTAAAGATATAGCACTTTGATCAGATATGCATTCTTTGACTGCTCCACTAAGACTCTTCTTCTTTTTCCACTTCCAAAACTATCACCTTGCCTCCCTTCCAAAGATGATGAATTGTGCAAACAATACCCAGTGCTGTCTCTGGAGCAAAACTCAGTGGTCAGTTACCTGGAAACAGCAGTGCATCTCCTTGTTTCAACAAGAATAAGGAAAGCTACGATCGATAATAAGAGCCATCCTAGAATGGGATCTATCTGCAGTCAAGGACAGGGTGCAGCTGAAATGTAAATGAAACCAGAGGAGATACTGAGGCAGGTGAAATATAATTACCCAGGCAAAGATCCTCGACACAGTGCTGATATCTTTGAAATCTAAAGGGCCTTTCAGATATCTAATATAATAAATATCTTGCCTTACCATGTCAGTTACCCACATGGGTCTGGTTCAATATCTTGTGTTTGACTGAAATATTTCTTCAAGGAAGGAAGCCAGGCTTTGCTTTTTAAAAAAAAAAAAAAAATCAAGAAGGCAGAAATCTACTTCTTCCCATGATGATTATTATCCATAATTAATTATCCTCACTGAGAAAAACATGTGTTTTGTTTCCAGTTTGACATCTTACAGCTTTAGTCTCCAGTCCTCTGTTCTCGTTACATCTTTCCCCTCTTGAGGGAGGAGTCCTTTGGTACCCACTGAGACATCCAGGAAGGAAATACGCTCTCTCATCAATCCTCCTCTATATCTTTCTGATAAGCTGAATAGATCATGTACCTTCAGCCATTCACTATGGGGCAGCTTTTACCTTTCCATTACTTTAAGCTCATGTTCTTTATTAAAAGTGCCCTGAGGTCTTTAAAAACTGTAAACAAGGTCACACAGCATAAGGACAGAGCTATAAGGGGCAAAGCAGCTCATTAAAGGTGCCAAAACACTGCAGCAACAGTTTGTTTTCTGGATTCTCAGCTCCAGCATGGTGGAGAAATCCACTGAAAGTAGCTAAAGATGGAAAACTTTGCAGCATGGGCAGTGGTTGGAGGCTAGACAGCATCAGCCGAAGGATGCTCACTCCATTCTTACCCTCATCCCAGGCCCCATACGGGACCACTGCTGAAAACAGACCAGATGGACATTTCATTTCTGTTCTACTCGTCCATCCGTGGCCTGGGTGAGGGGACAGACGTACCCTCGGCAAGGCTGCTGGTGCTACAAGGCCGGGAGGAGCGGCTGACAGCCCAGGAGGCTGCGCTGCCGTTCAGCCAGACCTGGGCGGGCTGGAGAGTTGGGCAGAGGAACCTCATGAAGTTCCATAAGGGCAAGTGAAGGGTCCTGCCCCGGGGGAGGGACAGCCCCAGGCACCAGCACGGGCTGGGGCTGAGCTGGGGGGCAGCTCTGCGGAGAAGGGCCTGGGGGTGCTGGGGGACACCAGCAGCGTGACCTGGTGGCCAAGGGGCCACTGGGATCCTGGGGTGCACGAGGAGGAGCGTGGCCAGCAGGTCGAGGGAGGGGATCCTGCCCCTCTGCTCTGCCCTGGTGAGGCACATCCAGAGTGCTGTGTCCAGTGCTGGGCTGCCCAGTTCCAGAGACAGGGAACTGCTGGAGAGGGTTCAGCAGAGGCTACCAAGATGATGAGGGGACTGGAGCATCCCCCTGATGAGGAAAGGCTGAGGGAGCTGGGGCTGTTCAGCCTGGAGAACAGAAGACTGACTGAGAGGGGACCTCGTCAGTGCATACAAATACCTTACAGGCGAGGGTCAGGAGGACGGGGCCAGGCTCTTTTCAATGGTGCCCAGCGACAGGGCAAGGGGCAACGGGCACAAACTGCAGCACAGGCAGTTCCGTCTGAGTATGAGGGAAAACTTCTTCACCTTGAGGGTGACAGAGCCCTGGCACAGCTGCTCAGAGAGGCTGTGGAGTTTCTTTCTCTGGAGACATTCAAAACCCACCTGGACACGACTGTGCAACGTGCTCTAGGAGGATCTGCCTTAGCGGGGGGTTGGACTAGTTGATCTCCAGAGGGCCCTTCCCACCCTGACCATTCTGGGATTCTCCCCCATTATTAAAAACAAGTAGCTCAGCGTAGGCACAACATCTCACATTTTTTGTGAGCAAGGCCCCTTTTCAGAGGTATAAAGTTGTCCAGAATTATTCTATGCAACTTTGTTCTTATTTCTGTGGGACTCCTCCACCATAACAAGGAGATTAAGTTTGGGACTGTGTGATTCATTTGACCCAGTGAGGTTGCTCTTACATTTTCACATCATCCCACTGCACTCATCACACTTTAAGTTGTACCTGTCTTGAGATGACACTCCCTGTGATAATCCTAATAGCACATTCATTAGCACATCACCCACATGAGCCACCTACACTGATTTAAGGGGTGGAGGGCTCATCACTGGCACGGTTGGGTTCTTTAATCATTCCAAGTCCACCTGGAAAACTTCTATAAATACAGGCCAGACTCTTCTGGTGTGTTGGGAGTGCAGTGCAAGGCATTAATGCTGCTAATAATTGACTTATGACTGGTGTGCAAGAGGCTGATACTGCAGAACTTTGATTCCATCCTCAATTTAATGCTAGCACTGTTGTAAAATGCAGAGCAAAGGAACAAGGTTGTAGTTTATGTTAAATCAGCTCAAACTGGCATCAGATGACTTGAATTAGTACACAAAGAGCGTATGAAACATATTCATTTTGTTAATAGAAATGCCTAGCTATATTAGCCTCTTTTTTGCTTATTATTCATAATATTTTTCTATAATACAGAAAATCAGTTTTTATTTTTAAAATGCAATCAAATTATATTTCCTATTAAAACTTTAATATCAAAACAAATTAACCAATGCTGCAGATTACACATTAGTAATGTAGTTCTGACATAATTCATGCTCCTCTCAATTCTGTTATGAACTATCACACTGCTAGAGTGCAGCAGTTCATAATATATTCTTAAGGGGAAGCGAAATGCTTCTGTTTTTTTTTAAGGAAAAGAAGTGAATTAGACAAGGTACTCCAATAATAACAGGATGTGGTTGGGCCAAACCTTCCAATAAAAGTATTTTAAGATGAAAACTAGCCCAAAACTTTTCTTTCTCTGCTAACCAGCTGAGATTGATGGGCTCCTCTATTTCCAGATGCAAAGATCACCGTCTCAGAATACAAGCCAACAGGATAGCTGCAAGATACTGTGAGTCCCCCACGGCGCAGCAGCATCTGCTGCTCCAGACACGGTACCTGAAGCAGCTCAAGAGTGGGAAATCCTATTAAATGGGGTTAGCAAGGAAGAAACACTTGAGTGGACTTCTGTGCAAGTGGCCTGGTAAAGTGATGCTTTTCCAGATAGTGCCTGAAAGCAGAGCCAGTGGTGGCACCCTAAAAACATTTAAGGTCACTAAGCATGATCTGTCTTTCATAGCCTCATCTCCGCCATCCCTTTTGGAGGCAGCTGCCAGCTCACAGCTTGCTAAACTTGTTGAAACAGTCTACCCCATGTCCCAGTCCTAGGTAAGAAAGGTTCACCTCAATTTTCCTGGCAAATGCAGGTCACCTCATTCAGCCATAGCCTCAGCCTCAGGTACTTGAAGTGGTTCCCACACCACCAATGGGGTCTCAGATGGAGGCAGAAGCATCACTAAAAAAAAAAAAAAAAAAAGGTAAAAAAAAAAAACCAAGAAAACCAAGAATTTTCATAATAAGAAAAGCCAAGCCATGCAAACAGCTGCAGTAAGGGGAGGGCAGACCAAAGGCAAACCATGCAACCTGTTTCCAGTGGTGAAAACATGGATAAGGGACGTGCTTTACGAGGCAGCCAAGAGGAGACCACATTGTCCGGTCACATCCACAAGGAACAAGAGAAGGTGGGTTTCATGCTGACAGTGGGCAATGTCATCAGTGCAGTAGTCTGTCCCATCAGGGTCCCACACTGAGCGGGAGCGTAGAAGCTGGGACCAGGGATGGGGAGTTTAGAACATGGTTCCTTGCTCGAGTATATTCTCCCTGCCAAGGCTTGGGGTTTTACAGCCCTGCTTTGCCAGCGGGCTCTGCTGACCTGAGCATCCCCAAAGTCAAGCTCGGGTTTTCAGCCCCTTCTCTGCTCCAGATAGATGGACTGCATCTCCCAACCTGAAACATATGTGCTGTTAGTTACCAGTTGATGATTGTGATGCTAATTAAAACATACTAAGAGACACACTATAAACATGCACAGCACATGAAGGAAATTAGCCAAGTGAGCTTGTCTCTTTCATTGTGCTTTTATTATGATGCTCCTCAGATGATGTTTTTAAATGAATTTTGAATAGTTTTCTTAATTTGTTTTATTCTGCTTCATGGTAACAAAACTGCCAGAGCCCCACAGGAATGATTCGGAGAAGTGCAGTATTATTGGAACATGTCTCCTGCTTTTCTTACTGCTTACTTATAATTAAGCTTTATTGAGGTGTAAAATGAATAACAATTTAAGAAAAAAATGTTTACTGGTCCAGGTGCAAATTCACAGATACACCAGAAAAATTCCTTTTCCAGGACCTCAAAGAAATATTGCTGGTTCCTACCAACTCCCATCAGTTTCTACTAAGGCACCAAGTCACCGCCCTGCTCAGCCATACGCCCCGGCAGGACATCTCTTCAGATACTCACTCTACACAGATGAGCAGAGAGAGCATCGCTGGTTTTCTGCATGGAAGGGAGCACATACATTAGCTGCAGCTGCTCCTCGTAGCACAAAGAGCTGGGAGCCAAACCTCACCTTTCCCTGCCCTTGGTGGGAATCAAGACCCTGCTGTGAAAAACAAAGTAGGAAGTACTACCTTTACTTATTGCTCTATGTGCTCCTTTAGGGGACTGTTGTGATGCTGACAGCTATCATAGACATAATAATAACGAGACAGTAAAGACTGATGAGTAGGGAAAAAAGGGAGAAAACACTAGAAAAAAGTAGTAGACTTACCCAAAGTAAAAAGTTCCCATAGACCCTGGTTTAGCCTGGGCTTAGATGTTAGTGGGACCAGTTGTGGTCATACCTCCGACACAACCTTTCATGCATCAATTGTCCAGGCTCCCACTTCCCACTCTTGGCCTTTGGTATCCTTTTGGTTGGGGAATATTTAGCTACACCATTCACAGAGGTGGCTGGTTTTGTTATTGTTGGGGTCTTTTTGTCCAAATTTTGGTGTTTTTTTTTTAAAGGAAGCTTTTCTTGACAGGCAAAAAAAGTATGTCTGCACCTTTAAATGGATTTCCCAACCTGTAGCACAGTTCAAAGCTAAATCCCGCAGTGGGCAGCAGGCTTTCTGCTCAATCTGGGATTTTAGCACTTAACGGCATCCATTTTAGCACCGTGCCGCTCCCCCAGAATGCGGCACTAATGGATTACTGTGCATTACGTCCCTCATTACTACTTAAATATTTATCAGAACATTATGTATTTAGTGGCCAGGGGAAAGAGACAATCCTGCATTTTGCAATGCAAAAGGGTTAATTACAGACTGGATAAATTGCCGAGACTTAAAAAAACAAAACAAACAAAAAAAAAAGATGATAAAACAGATAGAGAGATTAACAGGAGAATGTGTTATTTACAGCTAAATAAACATTCAGATGCATAATCCCCATCTAGGATTTCCCCCATAGGAAAAACTACTAAAGTCAGTATTTTATATCCATGGTCTACATTCATGCAGCAACCGAACAGAGGAGGCTGGCTTTTACGGTTTAGAAACAAACAAGCAGAGCTGGTTGCTCATCTGAGGGAGCTTCCCAGCCTGGAGCTGGAGTTCTTGGAAAAATCTGGAGGAGTTTGTTCAGAGTGGATTGACTCTGGCCGCAACCTGAGGGTGCCCCAGGCACTCGTATCTCCACCTTGCCCTGCTAGCTGTGAACCTCTCCCCATCTTTTCCAACACTGTAGGTCCTAACTTTTTGGGGTTTGGTGGGTTTTTTGTTTGTTTTTAGCCTATGCATCCATAAAAACCAAGCTAGGAAGATGTTTCCATGGGGTTCTATCATACCTATAGTATCTAGCACGGCTTGAGACAAACACAGATACGTGTACTAGAAGAAAAAGGGAGAAACCAATGTCCAACATGGAAACAAAACAGACCCTGTGTGCACCTCAGGAGGAAATAATCCCCTGCTGATAACCTGCAGCCCAGTGCCAGCACTTCCATTGCTGCAGTGGTCCACACATTACACACGTGTAACATGCCACTCACAATAGTGACGGGCTTATTTACAATTAAAAATCTTACTTAAGTTTGGGTTCTTCAGCAGACAAAAGACACCAGAAAACCCAGTTGTTGATGGAATTCAGCCAATGTTTGTCTCATAAAATAAGTTCTTAAGGTAACTTATACTGGCACTGTGAAATATTGTTCATTATAACGGAGCAGCTGAGATAATGTTGTTTTCTAATTTCCCTTTCTCAGTCAGAAATTAAATAAAAAGTCATGTCTAAATTACAATACTGGATTGAACGCAGACAAGGACCCCATGCGGGGAGCTTATGATATATCCTTCCCACGTTTTATAGCCATTAAAAAAGATTATAGGATTTTTTTTCCTTTTCTTTTAGGCCATTTACATTTGTTCTGAACTCTCACTGTGTTTTATTTGAAGCTCTTAAAAGTGCCAATGTACATAATAAGTCAATCAAGAAGTTAAATTAAGAAAAAAAAACAGAAACATATTGACTTCTCTATACCAAACATGCACTTGGAAATCTGAACTCTGCCACCTAATGACTTACTGACTTTGCAGTAAATATCACTGAGCAGGGATGGCTGCCTTGTTCTGCACAGGGAAGCACGTTTATAATCTGGTTAAGAGGTCTTCTAATATTTCTTTGCACAACACCAATAACGTGGTGCTCTGAGCTCTTCCCGGCCAATGCAGCCACTAACATCTGAACATCTGCAGTAACACGCTGGGGCATGGGAGGTTGGACTCCTAACAAAAGTTGCCAGCCTCAAGAAAACCTTTCCTTATTGCTGCTCATCTCTGCAATGCCCGGTTTGCCCATGCCCTTGGGGGGGTCCCAGAATAGCTCACCACACTGCCAAATGCCTCCTCCATACCACCAGCTCCTCCGTCGCCCCTCATCTGCTGTCTCCCTGCTTCCCCCAGACCTTGACCTCCTCCTGCATAGGGCTGAGCCCTAGCAGTTTGGTCTGCATGGCTTCCCAGCTGCTCCTTCAGTCATCTGTTAGCACCCACCGCCCCATCCCCAGCATTTCCCTACCCCACCGCTCTCCTCCTCACACCGCCTGTCATCTCCTTCTGGGATGCTGCTCCTTTCCTCCCAGATGTATTGAGCCAATCAAGGCTATCTTCTTCTGCCATCCTTATTTTGCATGTGGAAAAGATTTTGGACACTGCAGAAATTGCTTTTTCCTTTTTAAGGACGCAGATTTTTCTCTTTTGCTACAGCTTTTCAAAGCCAAGCCTCTTCTCCCACTATCATTTCATACAACCTTCTTCACCCCAACAGCCCACCTCAGAACAGGTGGCATCAAAGGAACTTGAGGCAGGCTTCCCAGGAGGCTTCATTAGCTGAAGGTGGGATTTATCTCACTTTCATACCTCAGTGACGTCTCAGGCCAGACCAGTCAGCTGTGCTCTCCTGCAGTCAGCAGTGAGGCAACTCCAGAGGCAGATTTAACCAACCAAATTGAATCACCTGTCTTAAAAATAAATCACCTCTCCTCTGGAAGCACCTCTTTGTTTCCATTGATTGGGAAGGCATCCTAGGCTGTCAGGTTGGTCTTGTCTATCTGTCTTCAGAAACATGGGCACCTGGCTGAAATTTTCCTACAGGACATGAAGGTACTCTGCTGTTGGAAGTGTGACTTCTTGGATCGACCGTAGGGCATGGTAGCAGCACAGAGCTCTCATAACATATTACTTCAGCAAGGTCAAGGCAATGGGAAAATTCTGATTAAGCTCATTACATTGGTCCCTTACTGACAGCTCACATCAGCAACCTGATGCTCTCAATGCAAATTAACACCTTTTGCTTCCTATAGCTTGCCTGTCCTCCTGAAATGATTGCCATCTCTCATTCCAGAAGTGGCTGCATTCCAGTGGAAGGTGAAATGTTCCTGCATGCAGATTCCTGGACCTTTTTCAATAAACATAAAACTTTAATATTGTATTTGGATTGCTGCAAATGGAAGGTGCTGTGTTACCCTAATGCAATTTCTGGGAACATAAGCCCACTCTATACCTTGGGGCTCAATTAATTAAGGAACATTAAATACAGTATAAGGTCTTCCTCCCAGCAGCACAAACACCTGCACTTCGTTGTACAACTTGTGCCTCTACTAACAGCTACGGAGACAGCTAAGACCTCATCCAAAACCTATTACAGTCCATGGAAGGATTCCCACTTACTTCAGCGTGGCTTGGATCAGCCACCAAGGCGACATTGTGAGGCTAATCAACCTGGAAAGTAAATCACAACTAATTTGCAACAGGGAAAACTGGAATGAGTCAATCAGTTGAGCTCCAAGCCCCAGACACTGAATGTCTCAGTATAGTGTGAACAAGCGATAGTAAAGGACTTTATGATTAAATTCTTGTAAGTCTGCACTCCAGAGAAGGCTTTCTTGTCTCTCACTGGAACATGACGGCCCCTAGCCCTAACACTGTTTAGTTTGTTATTCTAAGCAGAAGGTGCTTCAATCTGCAAAGGAGGTTTTCACGTTAATCCTTCATAAACACACAGATTTTAAGTTCCCTAATTCCCCTGTCAACAGGTTTCAATACACAGGGACAATGGGAAAGATTAACTAACCTGGTTTTAAAAGACCATCAGACCTGCCAATGAGTTATCTGGTCATCACCGCAAAAATTGCTGTCCGGGTCTAGTTAAAAGGCCGAGGAATGACTAGGGTGGTACCAAAAGTGAGATCAATTTAATTCCTCTGGACTAGTCCCCCGCAGTACCAACCTGAGATGATACAACATACAGTGGACTGTAAGCAAATGCTTTGTCCAAATTAATTCCTTGAGTCTTGTTCTTTAGCTCTTGTTTGCCACTAAATGAAAGCTACGAAGCCAGCAAAAGCTGCATGTCACTTTTTTCTCAAGGAAACCCTGTATATCAAAGAATCAAAACAGCAAGCACACGAAGTTGGAGTCAGCTTTAGGTCAAGGCAACCAGATTTAGGTACTTGCGTGTCTACATCCCAGTGAGGTATCCAGGCTCCTGTTATATAAGGTCACAAAACTGGGTGAAGAGCAACTCAGCTCACCCCAGAGCAGACCCCTCCAACACTCAGCCAAATACATACTCCAATAATTGTATTGGCTACAGTGAGGATGCAGACACCCAGGTCATATATGGTTACCTACATATAGAGGTCCTTATCTGGCCACGATCTCACCTCTGGCTCACTCTATACAGTGCCTGACCAGCAGAAAGCATGTTTGACCTCAAGGCACCAACACATTGCTAACCCAATATGGGTCTCAGTGAGCAGCTCTTATATCTTTTAGCAGCTCAGAAGCTGACTCAGGTTATTTGGTGGATATGGCACCTGGCTTTGCAGAGATGTTTTGTACCTCCTGCCTCACCTACGTTTATCCAGCAGCTTCCAGCTACAGCCAACGACTCGACCAGGAGGTATGTCTCCTGTAAAAATGTGAAGAAATGTCTGTTCTTAATGAATATAGTCATATATGCTGGCTTAATTGGGTCTTCTCACTATCAGCCCCAAGAATTATGTCTGTAACTGGCTCAATAAATAAAATTCTTTTCATGCGTTGTTACCCTGGTATTCACATAAGGTAAAACACTGGAATCAGAGGTTAAAAATATCTCATAATCTCTGGCAGCTGTAAGGAGAAATGTCAAATATGGACTTTTTCTACCTTACAGAATGTCTTAATAAAAGACCGGACTAAAGAATTTTATATTCAGTTTAGCTATCCCTATAGCCTGTGGTTGGAATACACCCTAAGTTTTGAGGGAAATTGTACAGTTTCTCCAAGACAGCACCTACAAAATACAGATTCCTATTGCTCCCCAGTGGCACAAACCTCAGAAGTCAAAACAGGAGCTAAAAGAGGAAACAAACGTCCTAGACACACAGTGAAATGGAGCAATGCAGAGTAGGAGGCTGTGGAAAACATTTAGCTCTGTGACCTTCCATCTCATTTATTTCAGTCCTACAAAATTAACTCTGCTCCTACTGAACTGAACCAGAGCTTAAAAGAAGAGAACAATTCTCACACATCTCTTTCGGTCACTATCATTTCCAGCTTTTGGGCTGATGATGATCCTGGAAAAGACCAAGTCACGGGAGGGACTCCATCCAGCTTCAGACTGCTCACCTGAGGAGCAGGTCACATCTTCAGGGAACGCAACTACTTGCCAGACCAAAGGAGAAGGTTTCCTTACTGCTTTCCAGGTTGCAAAATACTACTTTTTTTTTGCTGTGTTGGTAAAATAAATCCTTCATCCAACAGCACAGAGGCTGCTCTAATAGACCCGTGCATCTGAGTGTGAAGGAAAGGATCACATGCAATCCACAGCAAACCATGGAAAAATTGGAGTCCACTTGGGACACTTTCCTGGAGCTGGTTCATTACACATCCCTGCAGGAGGTTAGCCTGGAAAGAGGAGAAACCATCCTGTCTGTCTCCATTCTCTTCTCCACTCTGCCTTTCCTCCTCCTTACCATCTCTGCCTTCCTTCATTATTTTTTATTTCTTTGTCTATGTGTCATTTTGATAAGTGCCATAAAAATCTGTGTGCTGGAAATCTTGCAGTTAATATGTGGGAACCAGAGCACTGTGAAACTAGTTCCATCTTCTCTCACTTTGTGTGTACAATAATTGTGCATGTGACGTACCTGCTGGCACCTGGAATTTGCTTGGATCCTCAGAAAACATAATGGAAAATTTCAATAAATAGAAGGCATTAAGGTATTTCTACTAGGTAGTTGAATGGCTCTGTATAGGAGAGAACCACATAGAAAAATAACAAGATCGTTTTCTGCCCTTTCCATCCTTTTTTAAGGGCAAAATCTGAACAAAACTACCCACTTTATTATTCTGTTCTCACTAAGATATTAATACTGAAGAAAACTACTCCTATTACCCTTGTTCTTCTGCAGGCAGAAATTGATACCTCATAGGGACAGAAGTGCTCATGCCTGGAGCAGCCGTGCCACGAGAGGGATCGTCTCTGGTGACAACACATCTGTATCCCAACAAGAGCACCAGGGCTGTCCTAAGCCATGGCTCCTTAGTGATCACCTCCCTTCTGTATACGCAAAGGTGATAGAAAAATGAGTGAGACCCTGAGATCCCATCACCTGTACAGGTATCTGCTACGGTCTGTCGCCAAGATTTTCACCACTTAAACACAGCAATTTGACAAGCTACCGAGACCCGAATGGCCAAATCAGAGCCCTTTCTTTCTTTACAGTATGTTCCAATCTATCTTTTAATTTCAGTGTCTTCAATTTCCCTGTGTGTCAAACCCAGCTTTGCTTTTTCATGTTGATTATTGTTTGCTCGGAGTGCTCAGCCTCTTCTATATGGGAGCCATCTGCTGTTTATAAAGCTCTCTTACAGTCAAGTTTCTGTAAAATGCAACAGCTTTACTGGTCTTTTTGCTCTTTTCCAGAGGCCACTTCTGATTTCTATCCTTTAGTTTTGTTTTGAGGGGGTTTGCATTATAAATAAAGTTGTCTGACTTTCCATGGATGGCTAGAATCGCTTTTGCTGGAGGGAAGATAAAAATCTCCATAATCACAAAAATTTTCATCAGTCTGTAAGAAGAGGAATATCCTGGTGGCTATGTTGAATAGGCATAGTGATCCAGACACTTGGAACAGACACAATTGATGTCACAGTTAGTTAGAAAAATGGGGGGGTTTCCTCTCAAGGAAGATACTGACTGAAAGGGGAGAAAATCAGCCAAAACCTACATTTGATTAATTAAAATATTTTCATTTAGTACTGAGGAAAAAAAATCTGAGGTCAGATGAAAAGCTTTTGTCTTAAGTTTTATAAACTTTGTAGCATCTCTGAAGAAAAGATTTCTGCACCCATCTCTTACCCAAGCGAAACATTTTCCCATGAACAGTTTTGTTGAAGCCAGTCCTAGTGAAAACTGATCTGTGCCAGGTACCAGCGTTAGGGAACATCTCCCAGGCACCTGCTTAAAGAGCAAGAAATAAAGCTCATTTCCTTCTTAGCCTTGAGGTACTCGTCCTTTCTCCAGAGAATACCAAATAACTCAACAGTAAGTATTTTTTAAAAAGTGTTTTCAAAAAGACAGGCACTTGGAGGTGAAGCTGCATCTTTAAGGAAAAGATAGAAATGCATATATCAATACATAAAAATAACTATTGCAGAGCTAACTGCAGCAAAATTTAACTGGTTTGCATGGACTTCCCAGCGACAAACACCACCCTCGCCTTACCACGTCTAAATCTGTCATGGATGTCAGATATTGCCTTCTTAAGTGGACTCAACTGTATTACAGGCTTCTGTGGTAATGCTGGGCTGAAGTGTATCTCCATTTTATGTTCTTAAATATTCATAAGAAGCTTTGCAACATTAATATCTTAGAAGGCTTACAAGAACACTTAAATAATGTGTCTTACCTCCCTTCGCCCCTCCCAAAATGTCCCAGTCTTTTCCAATTTGTGTAATGCATTGAGCCATTTTAATAATTGTTTGGGGATTTATTCCGTGGTTCTGCAGTTCGCTCATAGCCGGTGTAATTACTATCTCCGCTGGTCTGATCGTGTGCTAATCCTGCTTGTTTTACCAGCAGAGGGGACAAGATTGGAAAACATAAGCATGAGGCAGGGGGTTGCCCTGGAATTACACCCTATGAGCCCCCCGCTGCCTCATGTCTGCATAAGAAATAAAAATAAAACTTAGACTTGAGCTGAAATACTATTTTTAACATGAGACAGGTGAAGGAAATTAGCTTTTCTCTGTAAACAGAGTTATAGATCATGGAAGTTTAGCCGTATTCACAGAAAATATTATTTTCTATAGGCCTTATCTAACCTTGCTCTTTTAAAGGAATTTTATCAGGTCATTATGAAGAATGCATATATGTGCATGCTCGCGTGTGTGCACGGGTTGATGCACGGGGAGGTCGTAACCCTGTCACAAATCCTGCACCGGAGGAGGTCTTGCATGGATTAGTTTGGTTGGAGATTTGGCATTAGCAGAACTTTTTCCCAGCTATGAAACTGAATTCCCAGCTGCAGAGCGAGAACAACCCCCTGAAGTTTTCTATGCATGCTCCTAGGAAAATGCTGGTTTTGTGGGAGAAATATTGAGGTTATTCTTTTTAATGGATTCTGCCTTATTTTCCTGACAATCTTAGAGGTCTTCTGTGTAACAAAAGCCTGCTCCCATAAATTCTGCATTTCTCTGTGTACATTTCCTATACTATTCCAGCCAAACCTTCCTTTGAGCTTTCAAAATTAAGCACATGCGGGCTATTCACCTAACATGTCACGGCCCGAGTTTGCCACAATGAGCTTAGAGGATCTTAAGACCCACTCTCTCCTTCTGCTCGCTGATGTTACCAATCTGCTTCCTGCCAAGGGGCAATATTTCAATGAAAAGCAATACAGAAAATATTTTCATCGCAATTTTATCATCGTGCTGGTGTTCCAGGGAGCCCTCTCTCTCGTTCACCAGCTATGAGCAGCAAATAACCCCAGTGAGCCGATGTACACGAATGTGACTCATTCTCTTATCTCTGCTTCTTGGTGGTATTTAGATGAATGTAACTCAATGCTACCATTTGCAATTCAGCCTCTCGCTGTGCCTATCCGGACCAGCATGAAAACACATGCAGAGCCCTGTGTTTGCAATGGGATGGTGTAGATAGATGGGGATCAAGGCAATGGATGGAGTGGAGGGCTTGGAAGGAGTGAAAGCTGGACTTGAAAAGGGTTGGAGGTGAGTTATGGGACAAAGTTGATCATTCCCTGGTTTGGTGGTTTTTGATGATTGGGATGTGCATTTTAGCCAGCTCTACTCAGTGCGGTTTGGATTAGGATGGCAAAAGGTTCCCTAGAGGTGAGCTAGAAACAGAGTGTGCTGCAGAGCCCAAAATGCACTTCACAGCAGAGCAAGCTTGGGGTCAAGCTGGATCACACATCCAGCATCCCAGGGGATGCTTCGGAAGTGTTGTGGGTGCCCTGTGGGCTAAGCAGAACTCATCTGCCTTCAGGACCCCACAGACACTAAATGCACTTTGAACAGGAGATGTTCAGGCAGTGTCAATCAGAAGGGACCGCAACAGAGATGATTCACTCTGGCAAAGCAGCATCCTTCAAGAGCATGAGAAAGCAAACCCCATCCTCACGTCCACCGCATTTCTTATTGCAAATCAGGGAAGAAAAATGCAAAGGTACCGCGAGCCATGCTAGGCGCTGGTACTGGGATGAACAACATTGTCCATGTTCCTCGGTGGACTGAGGTGCTCCTGGCATTGCTTCAGCTCTGCCTCCCCGTTTCTAAGGTGGACCGTGACATGCTGCATGCTTACACTTTTGTATATTCCCAGAAAGAATACGAAGGTTGGAAACCAACACCACACCGCAGGCAGAAACAGGGCCACAAATCTCCGTTTCCAAGGGAGCCGGAGTAGTTGATTGAAAAGCCCATACAACATACCACCACTATTCAAACTTTGGGGTGTTAAATCCAAATCTAAATAATCCTGCGTGTTTCTTCCTTGACTAAGCACCTGAGCACTAATTACATGCCTGGTTAATTCAGTAATGTACATGCATTTCTGGGCTCCCTCTGCTTGTATTGCTCTCTCTCCGCTTTGGGAGATTAATGAGGTGAAGAAACAGAAGATTGTTACAAACCTGCAGCTTGCTCTACCTCCTAAGAAGATGATGGGAAATGTACCAAACATCATGTTATTTTGTTAACACTGCTGTGTACAGTACATAATTATAATTTAGCTGTTATATTCCTTGCCTATTAAAACAGATAAGCAATGATCCAGGACTGCAATGAACAGAACAGCTTCACAGGGCTGGTTCTGCCGTTCAGCTGTAATACCCTAAACCACATTTGTGTATGTAAGGTTTTCAGTAGGATCATTCATAGAGGCATCACTTCTGAAAAGTATCTATTCTTGTAGGTTTACCGTCTTCAGTTGCCTTGCTTTCTCATTGCCTTTGGGATTATTGTTGCCTTTATATTGCTGAATTTTGTAAGCATAAAGCCTTGGGCCTGATTCTTCGTTTATCCATTTGCTTGAGTCTGTGAGGATTTTGGATGTACAAAACATGCTGGATTGGACCCTATTCAATTCAGCAGGGGGGTACTCACTTAATGTTAGTACATCCATGCTTACTTATTCGATATATGCTTCTGTGACGTGCTGAACTAGAGCCTAAATCTGCAGCCATAGTCTGCATGTTGCCACGGACATCGGGGAGGGGTAGAAACTGGTTGACATGGCTCAAGGTGTTACTTTAGGGGCTTGAATCCCAGCCAAGCTGACTCATTCTGATATGGAAAAAGAGCACAGGATCGAGCCTCAGTCTAGATTTCTTTTCTTTCTCTGTTTTACCTGCTTTCAATCTGCCTTTCTCCCTTTTCCATTTTTTAAGAAGGCTCCTACGAGCGCAGCACTGATGCTGTGCAATTATCCAATATTCTCATTTATCAAAGTTTTATGCCTCTTAGTTTAGTGTTTACACACTCATTATATTAAAGAAGAAAATAAGTCTAATGAGCCCAATTAATAATCCAAGTAAGCCCATTAACACCAAAACAGCCGAGAAGACACAGCAGTGTGGAAGTGAATGCTGTTTAAAGAAGCTCAAGACGGCAATGCTGGCTTGTGTGCTGCACAGAGACAGAAAAGTCATATGCCCGGTCAATAGGATCTGCAGAAATGCTTAGAGGGGATGCTTGAGTGTGTCCATGAGTAAAGGTGAAATGTGGAAAACCTTTCTCATGTCCTCTTGTCAAAACTGGAGTTGCTTTCCTCGCTCCCCAATAATGGATGCTCCAAGGAATCTTGCCTGATCCTTCTGTACGTTTTTCTCACATTTCAGGCACCCACTCAGAAACCGTGAAATTTCCTCTGGTTCCAAACCAGAGCTGGAAATGGGAAATTAACGTTGCCTAAATATCCTAACGTTGCCTAAGATTTAAATCCCAAATCTAGACAGACTTGTTATTCAGTTCAAGTTTTGAGGCAAAGCAACAAGTAGGGACTCAAAAATACCAATCAAACAGTCCAGAAAATATGGACACAAGATTTCAGTGATTAAGACCCAGACCAAAATCTGACGGTTCTTGAGAAAGCAGGTTGCATCAATTTTCACAAAATAACACCTAAATATCCTCAAAATAGACACCAGGTTCTTCAAAAGTCACCACCCCTTCCTTCTCTTACTCAAATGGTCTAGCTCTCTCTTCCATGTCCCAGTGAAAATATGCTTACCCATACACATGCACACAGAAATATACGTACGTGTATATGGACTTGGATAAAAATCCATCCTCTCTCTATATGCACCAATTTCTTTTTCCTCCTTTCCTCCCTGCAATTGAGGGAAGCCACTTCTCTGCTGTACAACAGTGGTCCAGAAAAGAACTCGATGGTAGCCCTGCAGTATTTTCCTCATGTAACCCAACCCCTTGGTGGGAGCGGAGAGAGCTATCAACTCCTCTTGATTAACAGGGTGGGTATGGCTGACATTCACTTACCAGAACAGGAAAGATAACTTTGTAGACCACATTAATGGGGATCTACCTCTCTTGCTCATTGATGACATTGAGCCTAACCATGTGGTGTTTTAGGAGCAAAGCAATTCCATCGGCTGCCTTTGATTACATCATAAATTGACACCTTGCCAAGATATAAAAACATGGTTTTGGTCTGTGGAGGCCAGGGCACTTCAGATGATGCCCTCTCTCATTTGCTGGGTCTTGTGCCACAACAGAGCTATAGATCACATCTGTAATCCTGTGGAGTTCATTATCTGCTAATGCTACTTTCTTTTTTAGATCATTAGAATGAAACTTGACCTGACCTGTGAACTATGAAATTGATTGTTGACTTTAAATGGTCAACAGCCCATTTTCTAATCGATATACCAAATAATTTTATACATATTTAAATTATATATAACTTTAATGCTTGTTAAATTTATCTGCCACTTTCTTTCTATAGTTTATTTTGCATGTATCTGAAACACGAATGGTGCTTTTACTACTTGGTGGTACCATTTAAAAAAAAAAAAAAAAGGGAGGAAGAAGGAGGAAGACGCAAATAAAACCTGCCCTGAAACAAAAGCTGAGCCACTGAACATGAGTGCAGTTCCGCTCTGAAGACTTAAAACATATCCTAGGATGGGCTGTGGTTTCAGATTAATACATTCCCTGATGGCTGGGAAAAAAACACCACCCAACCAGAACACAGTTTTGCTGTAATCATGCAGGTTTGAATAGAGTTTGTGGTGAATGTAGGGCTGCTTCTCCCTGCCTGTTGCTTTGCAGAATGAAAAACAGCAAGAAACAAAGGGAGATGCTGAGGTACGCTCATGATGGCACTGGTTTCAGCGAGAAGGAGGGTTTCTACAATTAGTAAGGTTGTTGCTGGTCCTGGGGAAGCACTGTTAAATGGTCTGGGTCTACCGGGGCTTTGCACAAGTATATAAAGGGATGGGAAATATGGTCTCTGGCCACCTTACAGATCACTTAACTTTTAAGTAGACATAATAACCTTACTTATGCTCTGATGATTTTAGGAAGTTCCCCTCTGGACGTCCTTTGGCATCCTGCCTTTGCTGTATCTTCCAAATTAACTTGCTGTCTTCATGCACAAATTCATGTAGAGTCCCACTGATGGCCTCGTTGCTCTGCCTTTTCAACCACTTAGTGAACCAGTCTTGGGTTGTTTGTAAATTGAGAAAAGGGGTTAAAAAAAAAAAGGGGTCTCCCACCCTAAACTGTCCCTTCTTTTTGATCCAGCCTGAACAGTCCGGGGAAAATTCACCCCAGTGTCCCAGAGGTTCCAGAAGCAAAGTCAGGTACTCACAGCTTCAAGTTTCCTCTCTTATCCATGGGGGAGAGAGATATGAAGGAGGAAAATCCATAAAATCTATTTATTCTATGGGAGATGAGACCCGACAGCACCGACACAGCATTCAGAGGGAAATGCAGTTGCAGTCAGGTGGGTGTTGTGATCAGTGCAGTTACACAAGGCTTTAAAACTCTTGGTTTCACAACTGGGGACGGGGCCCTTCATCACCTTCACCTTCTCCAGTCAACAACAGAAAATATTGTATACAGCCCTGTTAAGGGCCTCTGAGGATGAAGTAGTTAACTTTTGTAACTCATTTAAAGAGGAAAAGCAGTACATGTTACTGCAAATGACAATTAATGATGCACAAAACAGTTCTTCAGTGGCAGGATCATTTCCTACCGCTTGACAAGCCAATCCCTCTTGTCATGGGGAGGGGGGGGGGGTTGAGCCGTTCAAACAGATTTTTAGAATAACTCCATCAAAAAAGGGAACAACCTCCTGCCTTCCCAAAATCACAGCCTCACGCAGGCAATCACAGCGTGCCTTTCACCCAGATGAGTTCTTGGAGGAAAGAGTGGGAGAAATGCCTCGCTCTGCACCCTCACTGGGCTTGCCGAAGGAGCAGGATGTGACCTTTCCACTCAGGATCCAGCCCATGCCACCACATGCAACAGCATCTCCCTGACCCCAGGCACCTCCACAACATCTCCTGGCCTTTCTCTGCATATTGAGAGAAAGGAATAAAACCCAAACAAATAAAATCAGCAACAAGTCAAGAACCAGAGAAGAAAACAAACCTCCAAACCCCCAGGAATGGCTTCCCTGGGTTATTACTAGTCAGGCAGGACTTAATCTTCTAGATGTTCTCATCTTTGAGAGTAAAGGGGCATTCGGCACTTATCTAAAATTAAAATGGTGAGCAGTGAAAGCCCTTGCAGGTACAGGGATCTCATCTGCATATACATCTGCTTTGTTCCTGCTATTAGCCCCTGCCGCTTGCTCGGGGATGAGCAGGGATGCTTGGGGAGGGCGGTGGGGGGAAGCAGCAGCTCTTGCCGTGATGCTGTACCTGCCACTGCTGCATCCAGCAAATGGCACCTCTTAATACATGGCCATTTTTACTTATATTCCAGTTTTATCAAAGCAATGGGGCGTGCAATAGGATGGTAAATAATTAATTTGTTTCCCAAAGACGCCCAGTGGAAGAGATGACAAACCCTGCCATTTATACTTTTATGAAAGGCCAGATGAAGTGAAGACGTCAGGGAGGGTGCAAGATGCTGGGAACAAAGTGAATCAGAGAATATCTTTCCTTCAGTAAGACAAATTTGTGTTGGGTAACCATGCTTTGCTGGGGAAGCCAATTGGAAAAGAGTGATAGAGGCCCAGCTACTGAAGTTCATCAAAGTCATCTCTTTCAGGTAAGCTCATTTTTCACCAGCCAAGGGGATATTTACCTGGAGTACACCTGTAAGGTACAGCCGACAGATTGAATGGTACAGTGCTTTATTATATTTCACACCCTGATGATTCAATATGATAGGAAAGAGGGAGAGAAAAAGGGAGAGCTACAAAAAATACGCTGTCTCTTCTTTTTGCAGTGCATTTGTTGCAAACCATGACTGAAGTGCTTAGGTAAAGTGGAGGAAAGTGAGCAATGGTTTGCAAGTGAATTACACTCCTGTGTGAGTATTTAGCTCAAAATAACCTTTGTTTCTTTGTCTTTCCTTTTTGTAAGTGATGTCCTAGAGTCCTGCAGTGAGACAACGCTGCAGTATGTATATCGTTAAGTACATCCACCCAGCCTATCACCCTGGATGGCAGCGAGACCTGACTCTTCCGTCTGGCTCCCTGGGGAGCTCCATGCTCCTGCTGGGAGAGCACAGATGCCTTCAGCTGAGCAAGGGGCTGAAGAAAAGGACCACCTCCATATTCACCTCTCTTTACAGCCAACCCCTATAGCCACCTCCTGTTCAAGTGTGCACCTTGCTTGCAGGTCACCTCCCAAGGTCCTTCCAAGGCTGTCACATTGGATGGTCATCGCCTTGCTTGTGCTGAAGACAACCCGACCTACCAAGGTTCAAGTGAGAGGCTGAACTCAACTTCTACAAGATGGGGAAATACCAGAATTTCACTTGAGCTTGCAAATCTGACTGTTATGGTTCCCAAGAGCTGAAATGTAGCTGTGCCTTGGAAAATAAAGACTGTCAGTGGGGGGTTTCAGGTACTCGGTGGGGGACATGGGGTTTTGGAGATGGGAGGTTTGCTGTTAACACCCATGGTTTCCACTAAAAAAGGAAATAGAGGTTTGCCCCAGCTCCTGGAAAAGAGTGTGGCCGAAGCCTTTCTTGTTTGGAGAATGCAATCCAATTTGATGTACAATGTCTTGCACATCTCTGCTTCCCAACAGCCAAACACCTTTGTTGCCTGCGAAAGGAATTTATCTCTATCACAGCAAGTCTGGCTCAAAGGCCAAAGTATTACAGATATTGCCACTACCGTTTTGCTGTGAGATGGCAAAGCTGAGCTGAAAGAAGTATTTTAAAATCTGTCATTCTTACAGAAATTATTGTTGTCACAGACAACATGTAGAACCTCCTGGTGTCTGATTTTACCTTCAGCAGTAAGTCAGGTGCTTTCAGGTGTCTGAGCACCTGCAGATGGTCTGGGGGCAATGGGGTGTCAGAACCAGCAGCAGCGTGTCATGTAGACCCTTGAGAAAAAGGGATTTGGATTTATTTATTTATTTATTTATTTCATCTTCTGGCACAGCTGTAACCATTAGCATTTGGTCCAAGCCCAGATTTCAGCCTCAGGGCCATAGCCAAAGGTCATATTAGCTAACCATTTGGCAGTCAAGGTCATGCTAGGAAGGGTAACATCTGGACATGTCAGTCCACCTCCTGCCAGCTATCGTGGTGCCATGGACTGACAGAGTGCTGCCAGCTTCATCACAACAGCCAGCGCGGCTCCGGAATATTTACTGGTTTGGCAAGAGCTAAAAACTACCTGGCTGAATCCATCCAAATATTGATGCCTCATTTTAGTCCAAACCAACACTGAGGATCACTGCTACTGTACGTGGGATGTTGTTGCCTGAAAGAGGTGGTTCTGGTGGGCAGCAGGTACCAACAGGGCAATAATGTCAAGAGAACAGGGGCTCTACACGTGGTGGCAGTGCTTAAAACAGCTACAGAAGATGGTGCAATTGCACCGGCATTTACCCCGAAAACATGTGAAGTAGCAAAAAATGCAAGTTTAAATGCATAAATGTCCAGCTCTGAAGGACTCTTTCTCTAGGGTCTGAGCACCTCCAGCTTCCAGATGGATTAAAGAGCATTTGGAACTGTCTAGGGAATATCTTTCTACACTAGATTTGTGCTGATATGTTTTGTCCTTATAAAGGAGGTGGTTTCTCCTAAGCTCTAACGTACGCCTATTTCTGTTTGTTTTAGGAAAAAAGAATCCTTCAATAAATTAGCATGCCTTTACAATGATAATATGGACCATAAAAATTATTGTGATTCATATCAGGACACATAATGATTTAACTAATCAGTCATTAATTAAACAGATTTTTACCTGCGGGGGCTGCAAGAGTTTAATAATTTAAGCTGACTAAATGTTAGTACTACGCAGGCATAATTAGAGCTGTGGGGAAAGTTTCACAAATACAGCAAAGCTGGCTACATTTCATGCTATTTACCAAGTGCAGGCAACAGTCTGCGAGCAGAGCAGACTTTTCACATCTGAATGAGTGTGTTGCCAGGACAGAATGACCAGGAGATGCATGGATTAAGGATGTTGACCAACCTAAATTATAGAAGTCCACACTCCATGGAATATCTCACATATACTCTTGGTACATATGATCGCCTTCACTGCAGAGGTTGTTGCAGGACTGACCCCTTTATTACAAGTTTACATGTTGAGAACATCCTTGTGCAGGTCTTAGGAGATGGGGTTCAGTGGAGCAGTTTCTGTTTTAACAGCTTCTGTTAACAAAACTGTGTTGCTTTATCTTGCAAGAATGGAGGCGAGCTTCCGGAGTCTGCAGTCTTTGCCCTGGGACCTTCATGGCCACGTTTTGTCCACCTCTATATCCCGTTTTACTTGCCTATAAACTGGTAATAGTAGCCTTTCCCTGTTTTGGGATGCCTGCTTGCTGCACTCATGCACCAAAACTGCTTTGTAAGTGCAAAGTACTGTTTTATTAACTAGGTTCTACAACTTTGCCTGCGAGCATTAGGAGCCTGCAGTGATCCAGTGAAGAAGAAAACACTTGGAGGAGGTTGCAGGCTCACACACAGGCCTATGGTTGCTGAATCCAGCTCCTCTTGTCAGAAACAGCAAGGTAGTGATGCCTGTGTATTTAATATTCAGCACCTAGGAGAGAAATGCTTTGGTCAAAGCAACATCGAGGAGGAGGAATTCTTTGTTCTATGAAAGGTTAATGCACCTGGGTAGCAGCCGAGAGCGTTTGCATGCACAGAGATCATTAATCCATGAGGTAATAATTTGTGAAATAAAAATCAATCTTGGAAAGGAGGCAAAGCCTCTAGTTCCAAAGTAATGGACTGCCTTTTGCACTGCATCTCGTTAAGCAAGACCCAAATACATAATGGGCTCAATTTCCATGCAAGGCTTCTCTGCAACCCAGAAAAACTAATAGCAACCCTAAACAAAATGTATCTATATCCTGCTGCCTTTCAAGCCCTGGCAATTGCAGCTCAATTAACGCAGCAGTCCCGGCCATGGCAGGATGTTCTGAAATGGCAAAAGCTGCAACATTTGTTCCAGGTAAGTGGAGCTCCTGGGCTGATGGACCAGACCTGCAGACATCCTTGGCACCATCAGCTCTTGGTGAAAGCAGCTGATGGGCACGGCTATGCTCCTCACAGTGGGAGCTTTAAAGGGACTCAGCAGCATCCCAGCTCTGCTCCACTTGGAAGAAGAAAGGCAGCACTTAGAGGGCTGTAAGATGCCCCGTGGAGATGTTCCCCAAGCCCCAGGCAGCTGCATCCATGCCTTTTCTGCTCCTGCTTACTTAAGAGGGAAACAACCTGGGGCCAAACACAACAGCCCAAGAGCACTTGATGCCTCTCCCTCAGGCAAGACTTGGTCCAAAGGCTGCAGAAATCCACCGCACATCCCTGCAGGCAAATAAAACAAGATGGGAGACAAGCAGAAGAGAGATGTGGGCTTACCTATCTAGCAAAGAAATCTTTAAAATAGTATGGTTCTTTGAAAAACAGCCCACACACTCCTCTGCAGAGGAATAACGGAGTCAAATTCACTCGTTGGTTTGACACACAATGAAATACCTTTTTCCTTTCCTCCTGTTTGCATGAGTTAAGGTGATATCAGAGCTGCTGCACTGTAGGTATCTGGTTTCTGCCAGGATCCCAAAAACCCACGTGTCATCACTGGATCCTCAGGTTGAAATCTGTCCCTCTCGCCCTTTCCTGACCTCCCAGGGGCTTTAATTTGAGTTTTCTGCTGGGTATGGACAGGTTTGCTAGACACTGTCACCGGCACAGATTTCTCAAGCGCGGTGGCCTCTCCGGGTGATTTCGGTGAGAGGGAAGACAGGCAGGCTCACTGCCAGGCTGCAACCAGCCCCGAGTGCAGAGGTGTCACTCTGTAATACTGACAAAGTACAAAATCCAGTCCCAATAATCCTCTTAAGTCAGAAAAGAAAATAACCGCTGTGATTGATAACCCAAAGACAATCAAAGAGTTTAGGATTTAGGGAAGGTACCGTACATACAGAATATTTCCAGAAAGAGCTGCGCAGCTTAAAGGACTGTTTCATTTGGGGTTTTTTTCCCTTTTTGCTATTCTAAAAGAGGGGGGAAATAACAAATATAACCTGAAAATGCACCAAAAGCAGTGAAAATGTTACCAGTGATTTGGATCAGTTTTCAACCAGGCTTTTAGGGAACACCACAGAAACAACAATTAACAATGGAATAATCATTACAAGTAAACAAAGACAATAAGGAATAAATTAGAGCAACACTGGAAATCAATATCTTTCAAAGACAGAAAATCAGTTGCCTTCAGTCTGGGGATAAGAGATTCAGCAAAATTGATGCAAAGAATTGACGGTTCAGGGTTTTCCACCACGCTGCAGGTGGTAACACGCTGCAGAGCCATGTCCTCGATGGCCACGTGTGCCCCCAGCCTGTCAGCCCTCCATTTGTACCCTGCGAAGGGTGATTCCATCACGGTGGCATTTGTGCAGCAACCTGAGAGGCTGGATAACTGATTCCCACTTTAATTAATGGGAAATGAACAACCCAGAGTCCTCTCTCAGGTGTAGGGGTGATTTTTTTCAAATGTGCATGGTGCTTCAAAGGAGAGAAGGATGCAGCTGTAGAAAGCTAAAATGTCTGGCAGCACTGGTGGAACATATTTGTTTCCTTTGTGCTTTGGGAATAACGCGTTGTCTCCCGTAGTATCGCTGGGAGATGTGTTGCAACAGCGCAACACATGGTTTTCAGCTTCACCAGAAGGAACTTTTTCTGCCAAGAGTACACAATGCACTGGAGTTATGGTAACAGCAATTTCATAGTCTAAAGATTCAGCACAAATTTGAAAATTAAAAAAAAAAAAAATCCTTGCACTTTTACTTTCCCAGACTTCAAACTACCCTTTGGGATTCCCTCCACGGCCGGAGTTGGCTTTGATGCAAATATCTCATGCAAAAAAATGAGCAAAAAATGTGTTAAAGCAGCAAAAAAGCTGGGCAAACAGTAAAGCCACCTCATGATACCTTCTGGAGAGGTGACACAAGATCTATTTGGAAACTTTTGAACTCAGTTTAGTCCCCTGGCATGTGGTTTGCATCACATCTCCTCCAGCCAAAGCTGTCCGGTGGTAACGTTTTGCTGTGACTCCTCTGTGATTCAGCCAGAGCAAGGGGAGAAAACTAGACCATTAGAAATGCCAGGTATACAGAAAGACCTGCCTAATCTTACACAATAAGGTGTTTCTCACCTTCCAGCTGATTTTTTTAAGTCATTCTTGAAAGACAAAGAAATCCTCTGATAAGTGAATAGCCTTGTCCTTAAGTCTGGTGACAGCTGTCTGCTTGCAGACCCTGTGTCCTCTGCGTATCAGGCTTTACAGGCCCCAGACCACTGTTAGGTAAAAAAGGGGCATTTTTCCCTTTCTCTTACATAGTGGGATAGACCTGACATTGGCAGCGGGCAAAGGGGAAGGGCTGGCCCTTCTGACATTACACACTTGGCTTCTCATCTCAGCATTAGGTCACTTCCTAGATCTGGAAATATTTTTCCCTCCAAAGGATGGATGGGTAGGGTTTTGTTCACTCGGGTTTCATTTCTTGCATGGGGCACAACCAGTTCTCTTGGCAGCAGTTACCAATCTCAAGAGCCTCCTGAGTCTGAAGAGGCTGTGCAGCCCCTGGCCCTGGGCACTATCCCAAGGGATGTCCCTGCCCGTGGGAGCACGAGAATCCCAGGATGGCATCTAGGGGCAAATCTCTATATAATATATAAGCGGGTGGGTTTTTTTAACATAACTACTGCACTCATAACTCTTCACACTAATCCCATTCCTGGCACAAATCTTCGATCTCAATCTTCCTGTTTTCCCCCTGTCCATATCTTGACATCCATTAAATTCTCAGTGTGCCCAAAGCTTACCAATACGGCACACTGCTTTATCCAGTGGCATCAGTCCATCAATAAAGCTCAGCTGTTGAGTTTGTCTGCTTTCCTGCATTTTCGGATTACCGTAAGTTATGTGGATGCTGGAGCCAGCGATGCCGATGTGCCATGCCAGGTCCCAAGGTCTGAGGTTGGATTCCCTTTGCTCCAGCAGCATCAGGGATGGGGCAGAAGTGAGGTTTTCCCACTTCCAGGGACCCACAAAGCCACCACTGGCAAAAAAAGTGATTTCTGTTAAAGCTCAGCCCAGCTGGGAGGGGATGCAAACATGAATGGCATCTTTCTCCTTGGCTGTGGCTTTCCACTCATCTTCTCTCTCTGTTCTCACCCCAGAATAAATGTGCAATTAAAACACAATCAATCTCCGTGACATTTCCAAAGTGTGCAGTCAGTGTACCAGCTTCCCTTTTAGCCTTGGCGAGAGCCCAAATTTCTTGGAAAAATAAGCTCTTGACTTTCCCCTCAGAGAAACTCAAGATTAAAGGTTGTCAAGTGGGGACAAATCAAGCATCAAATTTGTTGTCAACAAATTAATGCACTGAAGAGGCTTCTCCGGGTGCCTCTTACCAGGTTTAGCAGTAAGTGAGGATGGTTAGTTCTAACGGTAGCCGATGATTTGCATTCAATAACCCTGTGTAAGGGGGGCAAATACAGTTTTTTAGTAGAAATGACTTATTACACCTTCCTTTGTCAAAAAATGAGGGGAGCAAGAGGTAAGAAACCTACTAGATGAAAAGCCTCTTGTTTGTACTAAGAGAAAAAAAAAGGTGTTCACAGTTTATTTTATTTGTCATCTCCACACAGACAGGAAGAAAAATATTAATATTTAAGACTACCTCTAGCAATTGTGTGTTTTGTTTTTCTATTTATACACCCTCAAGGTGCATCGAGGGTTATAGCAATGCCTCAGGTCACACTCATAATAACGGGAACTTCACTTTTATATTTTTTTTCCCCATCTCCCTTTAAAACAACTCTATTAGTACTGCGCAAGCTACCTTAAGCAGCATCTGACATATACAAACTGTTGCCTGTAGGTTGCCTGTTTGTTTGATTTTCTGCAGTGTGAAGGTTGAGTTGAGTCATTTTGCACCCAATTACTTTGCAGTAAATTTGTCGGATGATTCTTGTCGTGCCGTATTGATCCAACGTGTCACCTTGAACTTGTTTATTGACACATCAAATTCCGAAGGCAGCCCTGTTCAATTTACCACTTCCCAATTATGGCATTTATATGATGTCACTGAAGCTTCTTGTCACGTTCAGATGAGGCCATTTTCCCCCCTCCACCACCAATCACCTGAGCAGCGGTTGCCATTTTTCTCTGACCTTTCCTGAGACAGATGGTGGTTCATAAAATACATCATTAGCACACATGTCATTTTATCTTGCCTGGATTTTTTAAGTGAAAGGTACTTTGTTCAACAAAAGATTTTTCAATTTTTTCTTTGACGACGGTGCTGCTAAATAGGAATTTTTTTTGTGAACGCTAGGGAAGGGGGCTCATCCTGGATGGCTTCACTGAGGATTCATGACATGATGCCGGGAAAGTTTTACCCTGAGACCTGCACCCCCAGATGGTGATGGGAGCTGCAAGCACCCAAACGGCTCAGGATCCAGCCGGGTACTCTGACACATGAAACAGATGTGGGAAATGGGACGCTGATTTGATGTTCCCCACGGGAGGTGGCATGGTATTTCATCGACAGTCAGAGATGAGGACAGAGAGGCAATGGCTATTTCCTTTGCCAAGACTTTCAGGATTTGTGTGTACTATCCTGAGTTTACTGGTGCCAAAGATGCTGAGAATAGCCTCCCTTCTTCCCTCGAGGTGTTCTGTTTTCTTTAGGACAGGCCATTTGTTTTTTTAATAACTCAAGAGCTGTGCAGAATGAGTGCAGGAAGAGCATTCGAAAGTACTGCTTTCTCTTAAATCATTATAATATTTGATGCCAATAGCTAAAATATTGGCTGGCCAACTTTATGCCTTTGAACTGATTCTGCAACACATTTGAGCTTAGATTTCTATTGTGGCATCTTCGGTCCCGCTATTTGAACTTTTAAATTTAAGATGTCCATGTGGTTTCCAAGATGCGGACCTATGAGTTCATGCACACAACAAAAATGTCTCTCTCTCCCTGTGCAGGAACTCCAAGGTAACCCAGAAGACAACCTGGACCAAGAAAGGTTTTGTTGTTTGAGGTTCCCTGCGGCTGAGGTCAATGTTAAAGACAAATAGAAGAGACATGTACTCTTCCGCTGCATGATTTATCACTTGCCAAAATGTGTTTGAGAAAAAAGCCAGGGGAGGGGGGAGAAAAGCTACCACAGCAGAAGAAAATATCATCTTCTTGGCAGTTCCTCAGTTTTGATGCCAGTGGTGTTTTAAAATAGCTGGAACAAAAACATTTCCGAAACCAATTTCATTAAATATAATTTCTTCTTCTTACTTGACACTCACTGTTTTAATTCCCCATTTCCCTGACAGAGGACGTGAACATTTCTGCATCACCAGAATTTAGAAAAAGGCAAACAGCATGTCTAATTCCTGAACACCCTGGTTTATGTCACACGCTTTCACATCCCAAGTTCACGCAGCATTTCATCCCGACCAGCGATGCTGTGGTGGTCTGCCATGGGAAAGAGCACCCTGGCCTACATGGGGAGGAAAATGAAGTCAGCAAATGTTCTCAGGTGGAGACCCTGGACATCAGATGTCAGCCAGGAGCCAGCTCCTGATTTATAAATGCCACAGGGTGGATGCTGGGCACCTCTGTGTGCTTGCTCAGGCAAGGTGATGCAGCAGTCGGATCTTACCAGGTGGTGAGGCAGCGAGACGGCATCTTCTTTCCTTTGTGGCATTGGCAGCTCTTGGATGTTGCTCTCATCTTCGTGCCATTGCCCAAGCCTAAGGCTACTGCTTTGCAACGCATTGCTCTCTCCAGCACATTTTGTTAATCTCCTGTACAAGACTGGGACTCTCTGCCCCAAAGGTATTACCTCCGTCCTTCCTTCAGCTCACTTCATCTCCTAGTGCACAACTCCCAACATCTTCTTGCCTGTTATTCAGGTAAGCCACAGTTAGTCTATGAGCACTGGTTTCCTTTTCTAAAAGTCTTTGTATCATAAGACATTTCAAAAATAACTCCAGTTCCTGGCTCTGAAAAGAATCAAAGTCTCCAAGTCCATTGGGCACGTTCAGATTGCCAAAAATTTGCCACACTCATGCTCAGGTGTTATGGCAGTGGTGGCTGTGGCACAGGCACAGGTTGGCACATGGTTTGCAATCTGCCTTGGGACCATCACCACCACCTCTTCCAGGAGCTTTGCAGATACTCCCCTGCACGCAGGAGGCAGCAGCCAAAGGAGGTAACACCCCAGTTTCTAAAGCAAAGAGTGGAGAAAAGGAGAGGCCACTCCTGGGACAGCACACTCCAGGAAGGTCTTCTGAACCAGAACCAAAGCCTCCTAACAGACAACCAGGAATATGAAGTCGGGGTCACTTCCAAGCCCTGCTGCTCTGATAATTCCTGATGGTTCATCAGGTCAGCCCTGAAGTCTCTGATACCTGTGCAGGGTTTTCACACAACCCATATTTTGCCAGCCAGCGCGGCTTTGGCAATCTTTAGGAACTCCTTTGAAACAAATATTCTGATGAAGAAGGCCTCCTGCAAAGTTTGGGGCTGGCTTGGTTTTGGCTGGAATGACACATCTTTCTTTGTACCACTGCAATTCTCTGCACATGCTCGCCAATAAAAGGGGACAGAGCACAAACCCTAAAATCCTAAAATAACGGCAGCAGGTGACTCGAGACAGCCCTTAGATACCAATTAACCTTTGTGCCAGTTTCAGTCTGGTGTGCATGCTCTCCTCGTGGCTGCAGCTGTGGAATAATTAATCCCTGAGATGAAATAAACCACCGCTGGCCTGAGCGGCGGTCCCACCACGGTTGCCTGGTGTGCGGGTGTCCCTTGCACCACTCCCTTCTGAAGGGCCCTTCTCCCTTTGTGTGGATGTGCCCGTGTCTCCTTCCTTGGGACCTGAACTGGGGATCTGTGGGTCCGTGGTAGCCGGTACAGTGGGGAGGAAGGAAGTGAAAAGGGAAAGGGGGAGGGGGAGGGGGAGGGGGCGGAGGACGGGGAGGGGGTGGGGAGGGGGATGGGATGGGATGGGATGGGATGTGATGGGATGGAGTGGGATGGAAGGGGATGGAGTGGGATGGAAGGGGAGGGGAGGGGAGGGGAGGGGAGGGGAGGGAAGGGAAGGGAAGGGAAGGGAAGGGAAGGGAAGGGAAGGGAAGGGAAGGGCAGGGAAGGGCAGGGAAGGGCAGGGAAGGGAAGGGAAGGGAAGGGAAGGGAAGGGAAGGGAAGGGAAGGGAAGGGAAGGGAAGGGAAGGGAAGGGAAGGGCAGGGCAGGGAAGGGCAGGGCAGGGCAGGGCAGGGCAGGGCAGGGCAGGGCAGGGCAGGGAAGGGAAGGGCAGGGAAGGGAAGGGCAGGGAAGGGCAGGGAAGGGAAGGGAAGGGAAGGGAAGGGAAGGGAAGGGAAGGGAAGGGAAGGGAAGGGAAGGGAAGGGAAGGGAAGGGAAGGGAAGGGAAGGGAAGGGAAGGGAAGGGAAGGGAAGGGAAGGGAAGGGAAGGGAAGGGAAGGGAAGGGAAGGGAAGGGAAGGGAAGGGAAGGGAAGGGAAGGGAAGGGAAGGGAAGGGAAGGGAAGGGAAGGGAAGGGAAGGGAAGGGAAGGGAAGGGAAGGGAAGGGAAGGGAAGGGAAGGGAAGGGAAGGGAAGGGAAGGGAAGGGAAGGGAAGGGAAGGGAAGGGAAGGGAAGGGAAGGGAAGGGAAGGGAAGGGAAGGGAGAGAGGTTTTTACTGTAGCAGAACAAAAATCTCATTTTGACAACTAATTGAGTAGAGATGCATTTTGGTTCCAATGATGGTTTGGTCTGCTCTACTATTTTGCACAAAACTCCAAAATTAAAAATTACCTCCAGGGAGTAATTTTTTATTTTATTTTTGCAAATATTAAATAGCCCATTTCCATCTTATTGAACATATTGTCACTCTAAACTGGCAGCTCGTTTGTTATTCTCAGAGCATTCTAAAGATACAGAAATAATACTACAGAGAATACAAATGGATACATGTTTCATGAACACTTTCCAGGATATAAATTTGTAGTCGTGGAAGAATTTGCAGATACATCATTGTTTTGTTTTAAAATCCAAGAAATACACTCTTACATTTCATACGTAAAATTATATGCACTGCTCTACTGCAAACACATCAATTAATAGGAGGGCCAAATGTTGTGGTTCTTTGAGCTTTTGCAGGCAAAATTCTCACAGGTGATCAAGAACTGCCTAAAAAAAAAAGTTGAAATATATTTGTCTTTGTGATTTTCTTTATTTAATTTTGTTGGTTAAGTACCACCTATGAGCTCACAGTGCCTCATTGAACACGCTAAGCAGAAATGGTGGGACATCCAAACCACAAAGCATCAAAGCCTAGTCTGGCAAAGACATTCTTTAATCTTTTATACCGAGAACACGTCCTGTAACAGGTGCCAGTTGCCTACCAAAGAAAGCTCACAGGAGCACCAAGGAAGCTGTCTCAGTCTGGCATTGTCCACTGTTCATTGTACACTTTGGAAACCATGCAAGCACCTCGTATCGGTGACGTGACACCTTCAGGAAGGGACAAAGAGCTGGTCAAGAATTTAAAAAGTAAAATGGGAATTGTAACCCTCAGGGAGTCTGCTCCAATGCCTGGCAAAGCCTGACTGCAGTGGGAGGTTTTCCCCCAGCAGGAGCCCAGGGATTGGGTCCCATGTACTTACTTTTCATTATTCTTAAAATCAATAAGTAGATACTGACTACTCTTAAAGTGAATATCAAGATTAATTGACCCAAGTGGTAAGTATTGATCCAGGAATGGCCAATCGATTGGCAGGGGATGATAAATCTTGAATTTTATAGGAACACGAAGCCACGGACAGGAGCAACCCTGGGTCTGCAGTGGTGAGCGATCACACAGGGAGAACCTGGGGCAGGACGCACTGCCAGCATCAGGATTTGCAGAGTGACAGTACCCAGGTCCCCCCTTGCTCTCCCCAGAGGAAGCCCTCCCAACACCTAGGACTTTTTCTCCCTCTTGAGGGCAGCTCGAGTGAAGTTTGTCACATATGTCAGACAAAATCAGAGTGTCTGGTTATCACAGACGTCAGCAGAAGAGGTGCCCAGGCTGAGTCTTCCTCCAGCTCAGACTGCCATGGGCAGAAATATTTGGGGATCTGTTGGGATAGCAAACTCCCGAAATGTACCTGATTTCTTTGGCCACTGGAGCTTTTCTAACCAGTACTTTAAAGAGATCTGGAGTGAAGAAGCACTGTTGACCTGGGAGTGAATACCAGCTTCTGTGGGGCAGAAGGCAGCTTATCTGGATGAAATTTAATAAAATAATACATGCAACATTACCAGGCAATGTGATTTATCATTATTGTTCCAGACGATGGTATTACTGATCGCTTGCAGTTGCGAACACCAGAAATCGATTGGTTCCTTGTCCAATTATTTTTGGCCAAGAACTGCCCAGAAGGTTTGGGGTGTTTTTTTCTTATGAACTTAAGAATTAATTTTTTAAAAAGCAAAACTAGTAGAATTTTTTTTGTATTGTTGTTATATCAGAAGGGGGTTTCAAATCAAAGAGGAGACAGTCAGTACTCCAAAATCACAGTCCAGGACTGTGTCCATCCAGGGGCTGCACAGATCCCCTGCTCCAGCAAGGTTACAGCCCAAAGAGCAGAGACACAGGGACCTGCAAGCAAATCTATTCCCTGCCTGCCCAGATCAACACAAAACCTAAAAGACCCCGACACTTGGAGCTTCGGGCACCGCCTTCAGATTTTCTAGCTGTCTAGAGAAAATTTCCTTAAAAGGTTTCCTCCTTTTTACCCCAGCAGCATATCTGTGTCTCTTTAGCCATTCTCATTCCCATTACAGTGGTGCTACCCCTCCCGAGCATCCACGTCAGTGGCGTTTCTTCAAAGGGACAACCACCAGGGAACTGCCAAGCAGTATCTAGACTTCTGGGATGTGAAATATTTGTATTTTAATTGCATCCTTTGTTCTTATTTCTAATAAAGGATGATATTATGAGGCCTGAGGGCCATATTCCTCTTTCTAGGGGTTGTTACTGTGCGATGATAAGAAAAATGCTACGTGATGTGGAATAGACGCTCAACAAAAATGTCCTTCAGTGTGAGGAAATATCCTATCTGCTTTCATAACCTCAGATGGAGGAGAATACAGCTGAGAGCTCTTCCCTTAAGCACTGCTTCCTACCCTGCATTTACTCTTCAGTCTTATTTTCTATAGGCTCCCGTGAATGACACTTGGAGGCAAAGAAGAAAAGGGAATTTTCAAAAAAGTGTGCAGGAGGCATGGGTACAAAAGCAATTATTTATTAATAGGTTTCATCCACACACCTCCTGTGCATCATTTGGAACATTTACCCTGTAGGCAGCGAAGAGCAATCAGGTGAGAAATTTGGGTTTGTGTCTTGCCAGACGGTCTCGACAACTTCATGGTGAACTTTAGCTCCCCATCTCTGTCCTTGCAACACAAAAGTGTGTTTAATTTAAAGAAAATTACTAGAAAAATATTTTTTTTCTCAAAATGGTGAATCTATACTTCCCAAAATGTATATAAACATATTTATATCACTAATTTATGAATACATATGTGAGTATATACACATAAGTATGAGGTGACCTTGGTTTTGCACTGAAATAAGGACATCTAGCCAGTAAGGGTTTAAAAGCAATGAGAATTCCATTATTAAAAAAAAAAAAAAAAAAAAAAAAAAAAAAAGATAAAGGGTAATTGAAAAATAACAGCTAAGCAAAAGAAAACAACACTTTAATAGGTCCCTAAAGATCATTTGCACCTGTAGTGACTCAAATATTTGTCATTAATGCACAGAGTTACTAGTGTCAGTTGAACCACAGGTGTTAGAGGACTATGTTTTGGCATGAGCTGTAATCCTCAGGATGCTGCTAAGGAAGAAGTTTCTTAATGTCTCTTGCATTACAAGCATGAGGCAGAGGAGCCCTCATTTCATGCAAGGCAAATCACCAGATAAAAGACTTGTCAGGAGTCAGGCAATGAGTCAGTTTGCAGGACTACAACAAAGGAGAAAGTTCCCTTGTTGTGCACCATTATTCAATCCCATTCTGATCACCTGAGCTCTTCGGTATGCTGTCTTGAGTCAAGCAACACCCGAGGATGCTGAAATTTCTTGGACTCATTCATTCTAATACTGCAAAAGTTGTACAAGACAATTCTCAAACAGTGTTTAAGTTTCTTGCTCAAATGCTGCTCAGCGTAGTGTTGATCTCTGTGGGCTCTTGGAGTAAAGTGGCTTGATGGCTCCAGGGGGAACTGCCATAAATAAACACTGAGCAAGAACTCAGGACACAAACTTATGGGTATAGTGCTCAGAATACCATAGATCAGAGGTGACCAGGAAAATAAGATTCTTAATCACCTGACTAGGAAAGGAGCTAACAAAACAGAGCTGGGTTTCCCCTAACAGACTTCACTAATTCCCATTCTTCCTACACCATTTCAGCATTTAGGGACAAGTTAATCACAGTGTTCGAGCTTCAGTCAATAACATACGTTCCTCAAAATAAAAAGAGGCTTTATTTTCTGGCTGACCATCAGATTGCAACCAATCTTTCAAACACAGACACCAGACATAGGCACAAAATCTACTGACAGCAGCAGGATGATGATGATGATGGACGGTATGATTGTGCCAAGGGGCTGATTCCTCATCGTTCAAAAGAGCAAGACAAGCTGTGATGCTGAGTGCTCAGCCCTCATCCCTTCCCAAACCTGCCCCTGTAATTAGCACACGTGAAGGGCTCTTCACAAGTAACTCAGGTTATGTGTAAAATTTCTATTAACAGCTGATAAAGCAAGAAGAGTTAATTTAACAGTACTAGCTGCCTGACTTACCTGGCAAGATTTCACTCCATTGCCCTCAGGTAAATGTGGGTGTTGGACATTAAAAGCTGGCAGCAGGCACTGTGAGGAAGACAATTAGCAGCAGCAAGGAAGCATCGCAGCCTGCCAGACTTTTATTGAGGCAGGTCATAAAATGCTTTTGTTCACATTTTCCAAGATTCATTGGCAGTCTTGTAATTGATGACAGAGCAAAGACAGAAAGCGTCTCTCTCAAGTGCTGTGCAAGGCTCCCCACGCCATTGATAATGACCTGGTTGCATTTACAAGAAATAAGTTCCAGCATCCTTTTATTGATACAAAACTGCCCACCATTGAGGAAGTCCAAACAACTCTGCAGAAGCTAAAGATAAATAAAGCTATTAAAACCTGCTCCATTTCTCCTGAGCTGCTAAAGTCTGTGGCCTCTTAATTGCTACAAAGCTATAGACACTGTCCAAACTCATTTGAAAGAATAATCATATACTCAATAACCATCACATTGGAATAGCAATAATAAAATACCACAGAAAAGGAAAGATGACTAAGCAAAAAGGCATTGCTCAGTGTAATTCTATTTTTAATGCCTGGCAACTTTTGCCTGGGTCATGCTCTGAAGATTTGCTATCAGAGTGATTTCCATGATAAAATCATCTCAGAGACAGATGTGTGTATCCACAGTTGATGCTTTTATGGGGGGTTGTTTAAACTCAACTGTGACTCCAGCGGGAGATTTGACTGAAGAGGGACTTGGTAATTATTTTTTTTTTAATTCTGATTTGCTCATCTTTTGCTCTTTCATCCTCTTGAAAACCAGTGGGACCACTCCTCCACAAGGACATGTTTGCAAGGGAAGACCCTCTCTGTGGACACCAGAAGGGCAGGCTGAATACTGCCTCCAGAGCCACACTGCAAGATGCATTGGGCACCCTCACAGTTTTGGGACCCCTAAAACAGCAAGCAGGTTGCCCCAGCCCCTTTGGACCTCCTGCTAATTGACTGGCTAATTTGGTCTTGCTCCTGCAGACTGACCAGGTTTCCTTTCAGGGTCCTTTGCAAATGCCTGGGGCAGTTCTACACATTCAGACCTTATGGTGGCAAAGCAAGTCACCTGAATTAACCGCTCTGCCAAAATCCACACCAGCCTTTCAAAATCCACTACACACACTGGCCAATAAACTCTACTCTAGACCACTGACTCCAGTGGATCCCATGTAGATTTACACCAGCTGAAGAGCTGGCCAACAGACACTACTGCAGCGCTGGCACGCTACAGTGATGGTAGAGAAAAGATCGTTTAAAGGTATATTCTGTTGCATCTTCCAACCTGTTCCACAGAAAACTATCTTGCAGATCTCCCCATAAGTCACCATAAAAGCATGTCGTTTTTCTCTGATCTTTAATTCCTTGAGTAGCTACTTCCTTAATTGTAGTTTACAGATAATTCCAGGTAGAGCAGGCGTCATTAAAACCTCATTTGTCACTCCATAGTGACTGCAGTAACACAGTGTCTCCTACTGTAACTAGGAGAAGGCTCCACAATAATTGCACATCCCCAGGCAGTGAACACCGAGAGTTTAATGGTGCCAACTGTAACTGCAGCAGAAGGAGAAAAGCCCAACATGCACAGTTCAGGGCATGCTAACGCAGCAAAACACGCGCTGGCAGACAGCACCGAAGGGCAGCAACCCCTTTCCCAGACCCTGGGCTCCAGATTTAACCACGGGATTCAAAGCTAGAGTCTCTATCATTGGAAAAGCGTGGTCTGGTGGCATGCGCATCTTCGGTCATTAGGGTTTGTTAGAGCCCCAGGGCTCAACCCAGCCCAAGCTATGTAACAGTGCCGGGTCTGGGCTCTCACTTCCCGAAGGAGAAAGGGGATTGCCCATGGAGCTGCAGCCACCTGCCTGCTGGGGGAAACGTCCTTAAAAGGTTACCTTTTGCAATCGAGAGTGCACCACTTAAAATGTAACTGTCAGGATGGTAAATGCATTAAATCAAATTAACTCCACCGGAGTGAAGGGAGTGTTAGAAGGAGAGAAGATAGTTTCTGTAGTTTATATGATCTGCAAGAGAAACCAGTGGAGCAGAGAAAACTTTCACAGAGCCATTTATTAAAATTACACTCAGCTCTTTCCTCCCTTGCTTTAGAAACATTAACAGATCGTCGGCCCTGTTCTCATCTCACCAGTGGGGAAACAACGGCAAGGAGATTAAGTGGCAATTTTAAGGTGAAGTAGATAGCTACAGCAAGCCCGTGGGAGCCAGGGCCAGAGCTGAAAGCAGAAATATAAGTTACTCTGCATGGACATTGACCTGCTGGAGCAATGAAGGGCATACACAGGTCTGCAGTTGGGCTCTTTAGTTCAAGGAAGTGCCCACCCTAGTCCATAACACCATGCACTGCACCTCCTCACCTCAAATAAAAACAAAATCCAGGTGCCAAACGTGTATCTCGACTTGTCCTGCACTGAGTGTAACAAATAAAACCATAGCACTTAACCACAGAGCTTTGGAAGCACCGGTTGGGTCAGGCTCAAAAAGGAGGGTAGGCAAAGCAAGTTTGTCGCTCGACAGAATAGGAAATTTTCACTTCCTCTGCACTTTCATAGAAAAAAAAAATATTGTGGGGACACCAGAAAACAATTTTCCAGGTGGCTGTGAGGGCTCTGAACGTTTGCAGATGACTTGCCATTGATATGAATACAGGGAAAACTGTTCTAAGCTTTCATGCTTGTCATCCTCACGTGGGTTACAAGTGATGGATCTGGAAGAATAAAGCAAAGGTATCAGAGTCCTAATCAATAAATGTGCATACAGGAGAAGAATTAGTATAGTTAGCATATAATCAATGGGTAAATTCGGAATGGCTATAGCCAGGTACCTGGCTATCATCTTTATTCTGTCCAAACTCTTGCTAGCTTTTGGCATCTTACTGTACCCATCTAGCCTAGCCTGGTGCTTGGATCTATCTACCGGGGGCAGAAATTAACAAAATCTTTCCTCCGCTCATATCTTCTCCTCACTGTCAACAACAGCCTCAGGGCGGAAGGCCAGATGGATCTCACCGCTGTCTCCTCTCCGGGGGATGTGCTGAGGATGGCTGCATGAAGAGATCCCGCAGGTCTGCAATTCCTGCAGAGCAGCGTGCACTCTGCCCCTCTCGCACGGGAGAGTTCCCTCGGCTTCACAGCATCTGCCACCCCCTGCTCCCAGGGAGGCAGAAGGGCAGGAGCAGTCCCTTCATGTGAAGAAGGAACAAAAATGGCAATTTGCATATAACAAAAGGCGTTTTGAGTCAATGCCATATCCAATGGAAAGCGTGGTGGAAACAGCGATGAATTTTATAAGTGGAAAAAGTCTTTAAGGCTTGTTTGCCAAAAATGGTTATTTAGATATGTATTCATGCACAGCACTTCATACAATGGTCTCCAAATGACACTTTTAGATGCAAGTGCAGTATGCATAATAAATAAAAATAACAAAAGAGACCTGGAAAGCAATGAACTTGTGCCGTTGCCAGGAATGGCATTGCTTGAATGCTGGTTTTAATCCTATTCTGGTTTTTATGGATCTGAAAAAATACCTCATTGCATCACAGGAGACTACTAAAACTCATCAACTTATTCAAAATTCCTTTATGTGCCACAAAAGGAAAAAAAAAAAACCAAGACAAAAAGTAACTGATATGAACTCCCTGCTAACAGGCACACACCTGCCTTGACTTTCTCCGTTGCCAATACTGACGTCCTCTGGAAGCAGAATGCAGACACATATGATGCTTCAAGTATTGATTAAACAGACATTAAGAACATGCCCCAAACAAAGTTCAACCAAGCAGCTGTTTTGACATGGGGACCGTAAGCATAAAACCACTGGAAAAGCTCTGGGAATTATTTTGCCACTCTGAAAACAGTCAGAGGCAGGATCCCAACAGGCCTCCCAAAGAGGGAAAGGGAGCCCAGCCACCAGGTTGGTTTTTCAATCTTTTCCAAAGACCAGAAAGACCTGGAAGTTCATGCAGCTCCATCCTGCACACCTCAGGCTGTGTAAACTGCAGGTTGTTGGTTTCTCTCTAGATCACACTTCTGGAAAGCATTGGTGCTGGGCTGATGGTGCTGGTGCCAGCTTCAAGCATGGACAAAGCTTGGAGCTGCCTAGAGCAGAAGACAAACAGTGGGGGTAAAAAAGGGGAAAGACTCAATGGGTTTCAAAAAGCTGTGCTGCTACAGAATAGCAGCTTCACCAAGCAATACACTGCCTGTGTGCCTGGAGATGGAGTGAGCTCCTTGGTCATGGGTGACCATGGCCCCGCTGGCTGTACAGGAGAAACAGATGCTATTTGGGTGCAATTTACCCAACCTGTTCTTAGCATCTGTGCAAGGATGAAATGCATTGCTTGCTTCTCTCCATAGCTCAACAATGATTTAGACCTGAGGCATCCAAAAAAAGCCAGGTGTCCCCCAAGAAGAAATTACTCTGGAAGATGCAGATGTTTAATAATGTTCAGCAATCTGAAGGTTCCTCCTCTCTCTGCAGCTCCCATAATTTGCCAATACTTACCTTCTGTAAAGGGCTTGCCAAGGGTTTCCAGTCCCACTTACCCCATTCTGCATTTCAGTATGATTCAAATGAAGCCCAAACCTTGGGCAGGATATGTAGGGGACAGGATGGCTGCACTTTATAAGCCTGTCACGCCAGGGAGTTTATTGGAAAAGCACTGAAATCTCTTTCTCTCTTGCCCACACCAATAAAACAAACTTACACCCAGGACTAGGTAAAAAATGTTTATAGCAGAAATTTTTAGGGCCTGATTTAAAAAAAAAATGAGTAGTAGGCATTTCAGATGCTGAGCCCTGCTAATGTCAAGTCTCATCATGGAGGTGTCTAGCCAGATCTTCCCAAAATTTGGTCACTTATCTCGGTTCTAGAGGGAAACTATTAATGGAGCTTTAAAAAATGTAGCCTTGTAAGTAATTATTCTTGGAGGTGTGTGCTTGGTGATGGCATTTCAATAGACCTCAACAGTAAATTGCAAGATAACATGAAAAAAGATAGCCCTTTAATTTCTGATCTAATCGAACAGCTTTTACTTACATGATCTGCTAGTTAACTCCACCATATCGAAGCTGACACACTGTCCAAGCTACTTTAGTCCCTAATTACTGAAATGAAGCAAGCACCTCAGTCAAACGATATGCGTTTTTTCTGTCACCATAAAAAAAGACCTCCTTCCTTGTGATTTAATCAGACCCGTGTCCTTTCTGTAAATAACGCTTAATCATCTTAGCCAACCTCATTTTTATAATGGCCCCTTTCACTGGAGCTCAGGAAGATATTAATCCACCATCACACAAAGGATTGTTTCTCAGGATCAGAAGATACTCATATTCTTTTATTTACTAGGAAATATTTCAAGATCAGATTCAACGAGTGAGTCACAGAAGAGTCTGGGGATTTTTTCCAAAGGCCATCCTTATGTAGAGCCAACGGCTGACCTGATGGACTGGTTCCTGCTGGCCATAGCCTGCAGTGGTGCATCACTGACTTTCTAACATATGCTGAACTGTGAATTATTGGGGACCTACTACTGATCCTAAGGTCAGGTGAGTTGGTAGTAGTTTCTCCCAGGACACTTATGGAGTTATTAAGGGGGAAAAAAAACATGAGGTAACTTAGAACTCCTATAAACTCTTGTGGTACACAGTAGAACTTCAGTCACATACTTCCTCCAGAGTAGCTGTTTCAGTATTGCATCTCTTCACCCAAATGGATAATCAAGAGTTATCTATGTGTAAAGCCTTGCCCCTCCACTTTGGTGGGGTTTGCCTCTGCATACCCAAAAGGACAGCACTGATTTGGGCTAACAGCAATCATCCATCAGGTGCTTTTTTTTTTTTTTTTCCCAGTCCAATCAGAAAAGCAACCCGCACCTTTTACTAAGGGTACTACATTAGCTGGGTGGTGGACAGATCTGTTTTCATTTTTGCTTACAAATTTTACATAGAGTAATGTGGAGAAATACAAATATAATTGGCTTTTTAAAAGCTGGATCAATTCATATAAACCCTTAGCAATATGAAACAAATAAAATAAGAACCAGTTAATGTTCTTTTATGGCTCTAAAATGTATTGCGGGTGGAATTGCATTTAAATAATAAGAATTTCCTCTCCAAATACTACAATTAGGTTTTGGCCATACAGCCAGAGTGAGATTGTTACAACATGAACCACACGGCATAACACTGTCTGGTTTCATCCACAGGGAGAAGAATAATCTTTTCTGTGACATAGCTATTCCAATAAAATACATTTTTCTTTATGTGCTAACATGAAATGGAAAGCTATAATGAAAAAACCAACATGAAAAGCTGTGAAGATCAGAGGGGGCACAGAAGATATGTAAAGTTGATTTAAAAGATTAGGAGGGACAGAGAGCAGAAATGTTCCGCAGATTTATGGAAACAAAACAAACTTAACAACAAAATCCAGAGACAAAAGAGAGTAACTCTGTGTCTCAATGTTTGAAATGTAATTTGAAGGTCAGGGACCTCCAGAAGAGATTTTCCCTTGCGAGAGGGTTTTTCTACATTTCCCTTTTACCAGGACATCCAGAGATGCTGTTCCCAGAGCAAGGACAGATTAGATGACTCAGATGGAAAATGTGCATCAGGCAAATGTGAAATGCACAGTAAGAAAACAAATGTCACACTCCAGAGGTTTCCTCTCGGAGTAGAGCCCTCAGAGGGCTGTGCAAGAAGACCAGGCTCTGGTCACAGAAATGGTGCCTGAACCTTACAGGGAATCATTTGCATCCCTCCCCACCACTGACCCACCAGATATCCCTTTCTGGAAAATCAGGTCACCGTTCCAGAGTAAAAGCTAAAAAGGGAAATGGGAAGAGCCAAGCTATTAACTTCATATATATTCAGAGCTTGAAATAATTTCCCCTTGACATTTTTAAAGCACATATCCCAAACTCGTGTTTGGCTGCATTTCTCAGATCAATATGACTAAATGAACAAATTTCAGAGCCTCTTGACATCAGCACAGGTTTTACCACCCAATTCAAGAGCTGCAAAGCCAGCCCCCACTCTGGAGCTCCGAAACACCAATGCTGCTGGTGTGTCCCACCAGTTAGATGGGTCACTGAACTCCCCAAATGCACACTGGGGCAGCCCCAGCTATTCAAAAGCACGTATTTTACTCTAGTTGCCTATAGCAAATGAGAAACAGACTGAAAGTTCATAAAATGAGCTGTATATTGTATTATTTTCTGGTACTTTGGGGCCTCAGTGTGTTTCTTTAGGATTGGTATTTCTCTTCCAGGCTCCATGGTGAGATATGAAGACACATTATATAGACAAACCTGCTGCCAAATGAGTCAAAAAGAAGCAAAGGAACATTCTTAAGAATGTCAGGAATTGGTGGAGGATGCAAGGATGCAATGCAGACTTTCCATGGCTCGCAGATCTTCTCTTAAATTATTGGAATAGACTTGAACTCGAAGTATCCTTACTTGGCTGGTTCAAATACCAGGGAAAGGAACCCCGCTTAAAGTTTTAAATTTCCTCACTTCACTGACAGAGTTGGTCCTGCTAAAGGGGGAAGCACAAACTTGGTAGCTTCTTGCTTTGTACCGCTGTTAACATGTAGGGGTTTCATTCCTGGATCCAGATTTGGATTTTGAAGACGTTGTGATACTAACTTTGGCTAAGGGCTAGAAAGTGGCTGAATAAAGAGAAGCAAGAAGCCCTTGTGTCCTCTGCTTATACACTCGCCGGGTGGGGGGGGACATCTCCATCAAAAGTGCTCAATTTGCAAATGAAGACAAAACTTTTTCTCCTAGTTCCAGCTTTGCAAGTACAGCCTGGTATCTGTATAAAGCACTGGGGACCTTTGCTTCCTGCCTTATGGCTACTCAAAAACCACACCAAAAAGGATGAAGTATGAGTAAAAAAGTGCCTTCTGCACTGAGAAGAGTGGGAGAAGGAGTTTGATTTACCTGCAGTAACTCCATTCTCAAAATAAGAGTCCCAAATCTGTTTTGCTACCATAATAGGCTTGTAATCATGCAGGACTGCAGAGCTTCTGCCATGACATTTCATTACAGCAATATTAGGGTTTATAATTCTTATGTATTTCTCATCCCAAGCAAGAGAGGGTACAGTCACCCACCTATACCTACAAACACGTGCATGGCTCCTGCAAGCACCTCATCTCCCCAGAAATCTCCCCTGTGTTGCTTTCGTGATCGTACCTCTCATGATTAGATCTACAAAGCTTCCAAAAGTTGTGCTGACATAGCAATAATCTAGAAATATCCCTCTGGAGGTGTCTATTGATTGTCACTGTGGGTGGGTTACATGAGGGATCTATCTTAATTACCAGAAACTATCTCCTTGGTATGGCCAGCAATGTAGCAAAAATGATGCACAAGTAGATCCATTACTCTCAGGGAAAGGTCAATCCAATAGGATGTATGTTTGCATTCAGGTCAAGTGATGGCTAGTCCATCACCACGCTCCGTTCTCACTGCCCTGTCAGCTCTGTAATGGCTTCACCTCTCCTCCGTAACTCTCACCTCCCTCTCCCCGGTGCCAGACTGATAACACGAATTAGGGCAGCTGGAGGTAACAGGGCACAGCTGTATTATCACAGATTATAAACAGTGTCAAAGACAATTACGGGAGCTGCAGAGAGAGGAGGGACCTTTCAAACCCATCCTTTGCTTTCTGTGCTGTGGGAGCAGGATACCTGGCCCCGTAATGAGAGCAGAAAAGGAAAGGTGGAAGGAGGAAGCCAGCTTTGGTGCCTCTTCCTCCATGAAGCACTTTCTCCCCTTTGGGAGCATCTCTGGTCTGCTGGAAACCCCACTCTGAAAAAGTGTCATGGAGCAGGACAGGCTTGGGTGGGAGGGACCTGGCACACCATTTGAAAAGGAGCTGATTGTGGATGGAGACACAAATATATCCACAATGGTCATCACTAACTCTGGCAGAAGGTGGCAAAAAGATAATGTCTGGCAGAGATGTTTGCTGCTCCAGAAGGCAACCGCGGACAGGAGCGTGGGTAGGGAGCTATGATGAGTGCTCCAAAGCACCATCTCCATCCCCCTTTCCACTGGGTACACAGGCAGCCCAGGAGGGCTGGCATCCTCCGGCTGGTCTCCTCCATCAGTGCCTGCATGAACAGACGTGGACACCCACCTGTCTGCTCCGACCTCAGACACTAAGGGAAGCTTGGTGTAACCACTGCATAACATCCAGGGGTGGTGTGAATAATTCATCTGCTGCCCACCAGACTGAGAGCAAATGGGCTTTATAAACTTACAAGTTAACTGAGCTTATCATACATTAAATAAGCTTATAAATTGCTTGCATTTGGGTGGCGCTTCCCACAGAAAAGGTCTGTCGCCAGATCCTGCACCCATGGGTGCTTTTAAGCCTCCTCTAGCTAGAACAAAAATGGATTTGCAAAATGGAGAGCAATGACCGTATTTACCCTGGGGCTGAAGGTCTGTTGGCTGCACCAGATCCAAACTGGAAACACCAAAAAATACAGATTCAGTTACACGGAAACAGAATTAGGATTGACGACATTTCCACATTTGTCAGGGCTAAGCTAACACTTGAGGCAGCAGAGGAAAAGCCAGTCAGGTAAGCTAAGTGTTGCCCTCCTGCAAACCCACCTTCAGGTTCCTCGCTTGCCATGGACACCAACCAAGTACATCTTCCGAGTCACTCTCCCTTTTTTACCCCCCCTTCCTCACCTGCCATTGGTATTTCATGAAAAAAAATCATGACTCAGCCTGGACTACAAGACCAGAAAGACTACGCAAAACTCTCTCCTTCCCGAATCTTCCCATCACTGCCCCCCTGAATGTTTCAGTAACCAGCACAGAAACTCTTCCTAGGTAACCAGTGTGAGCATGCTGCAACGCTCTTAGTGATGGTCTCATCTGGAATTGCTTTATTAATATTTATTAAGTGATCAGTAGCTGCAGGTATATTCTTTAATAACTTATTTATAAAGCATGCTATAAAACACATTAAAAATACATTCTTTAACAGATAACGCCATAACAAGATGTGTAAAGCAAACTATAAAATGTAAATGACGGCTGTACCTGAACTGAAAACACATTGGAGGCTAAGAAAAGGGGGGAGAGAGGAAGGGAAGCTGTGCCCAACATGCCTGACAACAAGCAGTACCTTTTGGTGGAGCGTAGGATTCATTCAGGTGATGTAAAAGGATGAATACAGAGCACTGGACTGTTTTGACCCATGGCTATGGGTGAGCAGAGGGGAACATGCAGCTGCTGCAAAAATATTCCCAGGCAGGGCAGGAAAGGGCTCCTGCTGCTGCCTGTGAGCGGTGCCGGGACCTATCATGGTCCCTACACACCCCCAGCGTCAACCCATCTCTCCCTACACCTCTGCTCCCTTTGTTTTACAGGTACCCCCTTTGCCTTCCCTTCTTCCCTCTCCTCTGTTCCCCTCCTCTTGCCTGTTTCTCCCGCTTTTCCTGCCTCTTGCCTTGCTGCACTTTTTCCCACCTTCTTTACAAATTGTCAGTGTTATCATTAGAATTTCATTGGAGTACCGAGGATTTAAAGGCTTTTAAGCATGGGATCCATGCCCTCGTCTCTCATGGATCCTAGAGAAGGAGGATGGCGAACGGAGCTATCATCACCCTTTCCAGACCTACTTGCAAGGGATTGGTCCTCGGTGGTCCCATGTATCCACAGTTCCTTTCCACACCTCTGCATGGGGCCAAGGAAAACAGCACACTGGCACTGTGCCAGCTCTCCTTCAGATAATTCTCCATTGAGGTCCTCATTCTAGAGCAAGGAAATGTCCATTTTTTATCCCTAGAAAATCCAGCCATCTATCAGATTGGGATTTCCATCTGAGCTGACCCCAGTGGTTCCCATCACAGCAAAAAGGGATAAAGAGAACAAAACCAGCATAGCCAAGGGTCAGTTCACAGGAGCTGGAAGCAGGTAGATCCTGCCCACCACAAGCAGTCCCAGCTCCATCCTTCTGCTCTGCCATATCCTTCCATGGCCACCTGCGGCTCAACACTTGGGCTTACCAGGTACATCTCTCCTTATTCTCCTGAATGTCCTACCAAGAGAGAGAAAAGTTGCAAAATGTCATTAGTAACCACATTCATTTGTTAATTCATTCTTTTGGACAAGGGCAAAAGTCAATGAGAACAGAAACACGCATTTTTAGCTTGGCTTTGCAAAATATTTGTGAACAAGCTTAAGTTTCTGCATATATTTGTGAAACAGCTATGATTCTGGAATGCAATGAGAAGTCAGAAAGATGGCAGGTGACCTTCCCACCTCCAACTCATCCCAGATTTTTAGTTCTGAGGGGGGTTCTCAGGAGATCTAGAAGCTTAAAAACAGAGGCAGATAATATTTGCTGAGAAATTACAATAAAAATAAAAAGCACCATTCATGGAGAAGCACAATTTCTTCCCAGACAGAATCTGGAGCTGATCTCACCAAGACGTTATCTACCTCAAATGTTTTTTTTTTCTTCCTGTTTTCACCCAGGATCCTGAGGACTTCACATTTTTTGTGAAGTCAGCCTCAGCTCTGGACAGCTCTGTGTCTTCATTCCCTCCTTGCACGAGTGCTGAAATCTTTCTCCCAGCCTTTTCCTTCTCCCCCCTTCTCCTGCGGCAAGCTAAATTGGCAAGACTAATTTCATTTCTTTACCTTTAGTTTGTCTATCTATGACAACCCTTCTTATGCATTTAATTCATTCTCAATTTCTCATAATCAGGAGAAAGGTGTCCCCTAAGGTTAGGAGAGAGCTTGTCAAAAAGGCAGCGTAAATTTACCAAGGTAATCACCAGTCTATCTCCTTTCCCCACTGTCCGTGGAACTATTAACTAATATCACTGTCTAATCTTTTTTGTACTTATTTATTTTGCAGCGAGAAACTACTGTTATAAACACCCCTACTGTCAAAACTTGTCATCCTCATTACCTCAAGGCGGGCTCCATCTCAGTTATTCTAATTTCATAGTTTCTCAAATTTACAGCCGCTGGAAATTGAGTACAAAATCCATTATCATTTGTATATTTTAATTATGCAAATGAGGCAGCTCAGCTGCTCTGGCCGGGACCTGCAGGGATGCCTAACTTCAGTCTGGGTGATTACAATTTATCCAGTCGAGTCACTTTAATTGTAACAAGCTAATTACATTGTTCCATTTGGCTTTAACAAAAGAAAAGGAGACGGAAGACGCTAATGGCAAAGGCCCGGCATTACACCGCCTCTCCCCAGCAAGCGTGATAGGGACAAGGCGAGCCACGGCCCTGCGCACCTGCGGAGGGGATGGGATGGTTTTGGGGAGGTGGGTGGCTGCCCGGGGAGGGAGGGCAGGGGAGGGTGGACTGCAGCCCAGGAGGAATTGGGGAGGGGATGCTCGCTGGGCTCGGCCATCGCCAGTCTGGCTCAGAGCAAACCGTCCCTGACACCCGAAGGATGCCCGAGGGGGAGAGCAGCGCCGTGCCCCTGCCTCCATCACTCCAACCATCCCCCAGCATCCTGCAACAGGGAACTGAACAGAGACCCATCTCAGCCCCAGTTAAAGTCTCAAGGACTGTCGGCCCCTAAGTAGCAACTCTTTATCTCTGTTGTAAGAAATATTATCTGCATTTATAGGCATTTAATTCAGGTACAAAAAAAAACCAAAAAATAAAAAAAAACCTTACCGCCTCCAGCAGCCCAGATCAGCAATTACTTTCTCAGACCCACAATAAATGCTCAGTACCTAAATTAAATACCCAGGAGAAATGTAATATGGCTGCCCACACCTTCATGGAAGTTGTTAATAAATAATTACTTCTCTTGCACTGGCCATCTGAGGATCTCAAAACCTTTTGCAAGTATTAATGAATGAAGCCTCAGTGTGATAGAGCAGAGGCAAATCCTCATCAGCTCTTTATAAATGGGCAATGAATTGCAGAGGCAAAGCAGCTGTCAGGGGTTCAAATGAAGAGCTGCATTTAGTCCATCCAAGCCATAGGGACTTGTTTAGTCAGACACGTCCCACACCTCAGTTATATCCCATGAGCCACAGCCTGAAGACCACCCTTTAGATCAGGTCCCATCCCCAATCTGCACAGGTCTTCCAAGCAGGTTCCGCAGTCTCCTGTGATGTTTCTCTCCATCAGTTTTCTCCAAGCCTCCTTTCCCAGGAGTGGAAGGACCACTCATCAACTCCTGAACATGGTGGGGACATCTCGGCTCAGGGCTTGTCTGGAGTCTTTGCATGAAGCATCATGCAAGGAAATGAGAGCAGAACCACTGTGTGGCTGAATAATGATCCCTAACTAGATGCTGGGGAAATCACTTGTATTTTCACAGCCCAGTGTAATCTGGATGGCTGTATCAGAAAAAACAAATCTGAGGACAGCAGATCAACCAATGGGCAAAATCTGCATGTGTGTGGGATAAGTTCATTTATGATAAATAATCATGTTGGCCTCAAAAGCACTCCAAGCAGAGAGACAGCAGAAGACCTTGGTCCACACCAGTAGAACCACTCCAACCTTGCAGTGTTGTGCTGCCCACGTGCACCGGGTGAGCTCCATGTCCCCCTCCCTGGTCCTCATGGCCACCGTGGATCAGGACTGCTGGCTCTAACAACAGGCACTGCTATGAGACCTCCAGCATCTCCGCTGAAACGTGGGAAAGGGTCACACCTCTTCTGATGTTAGCACCTACCCACCCTGGGTAAAACACTTCCCTTGTTCAAAATCTCTGCCTGATGACTGTGAGATTAACTGGAGAAGAGAATAATCATTCCTTGGCAGAGAAGAGATGAAAGAACCACATAGATCTTTTCCCTCTCTAGTTACTAGGGATGTGCATTATTATTGTTATTTCCTTTGATACACAACATTCAATTAATTTCCTTCAGCACACGTTTATGGCGCTCCAAGGAGCGTTCCCGGAGCTCTGCTTTTCCAGCACATCCAGTTTGCCAGCATCCTTTGTGCCAGTTCAGCTACTTGGGAGGAGGCGAGGGGGAAAGGAGAGAAAAGGGAGCTGATCCTTCCCAAAGAAACACTTGCCCTTGGCCACGTGCACATCTGCTGAGGGGAGGGAAGCCTGGGCTCTGCTCATGCTATACCCAGGTGGGCATCTGTGGGATCCCATTCCATAAAGCAGCAGTAACCACCAACTTGCTGCCTTCCTCTGCCAGCCACCAAACCATGGCAGGGAAAGGAAATTGAACCCATTAAACACACACGCACAGATGCCTCTGTGCCATTGCCCTGCTCTGGAGGGAAGGAAGGAGCCTCTATCAATATTTTTTTTTCTATTATGCCTTTACCAAATGCAGTCATTTAATCATTAAAAAGTGGGGGGTTGGGGGTGGGGGGGTGGTGCATTGAGGGCAGGAAAGAATGATGAGGGGGAGCAGCAGCTACTGAATATCCATACGGTGAGCCTCCAGGAACAAAGCATGGAAATAGGCTGTTACTTGCCCAATACTGGGTGCCGCCGATGGCTGTGCCATCACCAAGGCATACTGGTGCCTCCCTCCCACTCCCCAACTTCCCTGCGCCCGAGGGCTCCCTCCCTCCTCCAGCACCCCATATTTGGGGGCCCTTCCAAGTCTCTGGGCACCCTGCTTAGGGTTCAGCAGCTCTTTCATGGATCTCTTCCATGGCTGGGCTCTGCAGGAGCAGTATCACCTCGCCCTAGCCAGCTGATTTTGGTTGGGCAGCCTGGTGTCCCTGGTGTTTTTAAATATTGTGGCTCTAGCACTGAGGACCCATGTGATCGCCACGTGGCTCTGGCTCCAGAGTCACAGCAATCCCAGCAATGGGCATAGGAGCTACGGCAGGGACCTGCTGATGCTCCTCCTGACAGCAACGGCGTAAGGAAGAGCTGTCACTTCTTAACGTGCACCAGGTCTCCCATGCTTGCAAAGCCCAGGCTTGGCCAGGCTGTCCCAAGAGGTGATGTTTCAGGTGACAGTCCCAAATTGCTGTATCAGACCCTGTGCTCTGAGTTTAGCCTGGTGCAAAGGTAAGAGCATAAGAGGCATTACTGGGTCGGACCAAAGGCCTGGCTCAGGATCCTGTCACAAACTGTGGCCATGAAGACATGCCAAGAAGGACACACACCTCATCAGCAGGTCTCCTGCTCCCCAGTCATTTCCTGGGCACCTCCTGCACCAGATGTAATTTCTCTGCCCTTCATAGCACACCATGGAAATCTCCTCATTTTTCAGTCCCCTGTTGAGCACTTACAAAGCTTTAGCACTGATTTACAATGCAACATATGGCTTCTCACACACAGAGGACAACCACGTGAACAGAAATGCCTGAACACACAAAGCGTACAAGTCCAGGTAACCGTGAGATGGCATTAATTAGCAATGCATATATCATTTGTAACCTTTTATCATTTGTAACATACACTTTCAATCCAAACAAGGATGAGACCCTTCCTACCTTAAATCTTTAACCCAATCCACCTGAGCAAGCCTTTTTCTAAAGCACATAGAAGCCCAAGCATGGGGATACTACAGTGTGTATATTGTGTAATAATACAGGGGAGCTCCAGTAAGTGCCAGAGGTGCTGGGTTGGGTACCAATGGCACACAATGGTAGAGAGCAAAACTACAGAAGAGCAAAGAGAAATATCCTCTTAAACATCACCAGTCCTTGGATCTACAGTTGCAGGGGGAAAGCTACAACCATCTGCTTCCCCCCTTGCATGGACTTTTACTCCGTTTTCACTTTCCTAATTTGCTAAATAATCTTCAGGACCTTTGCCAAAACAAACTTAAAAGCTCCAAATTAACCTACTACAATATTCAAAAGGTTTTTTTTTAAAAAAAAAGGCAGCATTTCTAGCATTTCTCCACCTCCTCCAGCAGACGGGCAGAGCATCTTCATGGCACACTGGATCTAGTGAGATGACGGGGACAATATGCTGAATACATCGATGCGCAGAGTTGTTCATCATCTTAAAAACCCAACCATGCCCCACGTTATGGACGCAGGTCTGTATAGCCATGTGCTGGACAATGCTCACCAGCATCCAGACACTAACAGTACCCAAGCATTTCACTGAAACCTCCATCAGATGTTAACACAATAACCTCTCCTATGGGGTTTTAACGTTTGTGAGTTCACACAGTACCACCATTGACATAGGAGGTACATTTAGCTGTATATCTCTAATGGCATATGAACAAAATGCCTGGAGAATTAAATAATAATAAGCTTTTTTATTGCTTCTTATACTGGTAGATTTCAGATTAATTGAAATTATATGCCTTATGCCTGCTCATCCTCAGGACAGAGATTAAAATGGGAAATGAGGGTTTGTAGCTACATAGATGAGAATACAAGGTGGGATTTTTCTGACAGTCTAAAGTATTTGGGCATCACTTTGTTTAGAATTGCAAGGCCTAAGCCAAGCCCTGTCCTTGAAGATGAGCGAGGCTGTTGTGATTTACATCCCATCCATTTTAGACAAGACAAGCCCATAGCATCTACGTGACTTCTGAAAATGAAAATCGCTCGAGTTTTGCGGTGTTCAGTAGAGGTGCTCCAAAGTCCTTTTAGGATAAAGTGATTTAGGGCCTAAATCCTATTACAGGCTAATAGGAACTGTGATTCTAAATCCACTAGAGGGTAGCGATAAGGGGATGTCCAGATTTGGGGGTCACATTCTGGCCTTGCCAGAAATGCCACCATGAGGATGGTTGATGAAAGGCCATCATCTGCTGCCACCGAGAGGTTTGAGCTGCGCGTAAACCAGGGAGGACATGAGAGAAAGGAGCAGAGGGGAGATATTAAATGGAAGTATGACAGGACAGATTTAGGTCCCAGGTGGAGCAGAGTTTCTTTTAAGATCTCATCCCAAAATAGCAACCGGCACTATTGGCGCACTCATGGTGAATTTGGGTGACTGTTTCAGATGCAAGAAAGACCTAGCCCAAAACTTGAGGTAAAAAACAGCATCTTGCATCTTTCAAGTGGAGCTAGCAGTCTTCAAATATATATTTTTTCCCAATTTTCATTCCAACTGACTCCCTTTCGTTTCAGAAGAGTATGCAAAGCCAAAACAGAAATTTTATTTTAGTTCAGAAATGGAAAAAAACCAAAAAAGAAACATGCTTATTTAGGTAAACCTAAGACAACATTTTATTCAGCTTTTCAGCAGATAAGATGTCCACTCAGCTAGTATCATTTCACAAGCACCACGTATAGCAGAAACACAGAACAAATCTCCTGGCCCAAGGTTTTTTATTACTTTAGATAGTAGAAGACTGATCCCAACAAGGGCCTCTAGCTGTGGTTGCATGAAGTTTGTTAAAAACACCAGTGACACTTGTATCACAAATTCCAAATATTCTCCTTCCAAAATTCTGCCTCTTTCCATGTTTCAGCTTTCAGGAGATAAAAGGATCGGAAAACAGTTTTCTGGGCAAAACTAACAAAAATGATTCCCAGGGTTCTGGGTTAATTTTTAAAATGTCACAGAGCCTAAGCAGAGCCTAAGACATACCCCTTTGCTTTTCATTCAGGTTTGGAAACAAGTTTCAGCCCTCCAGAATCAGAGGGGTACTTTGGGACAGCATTATTACAGCTATAATGACCTTTTACGCATGCTGTATTTGTTTTATTATGTAGCCTTACTGTAATACCCATAAAATCTCAGGACTTTTCTATCTAATGCCCTCTCTATTAATTGCTATTTGTACCAAAAATAAAATCGCTATGCTCAATAATTTAAATTCCATCAACATTAAAATAAAAGGGGGGGGATGCGAGAAAGTATTGTAAGCATGAAGAGAAACATTTTATCCTAAGAAATATTCTTCTGGCTAATTTAGCTCATGTAAATGATCCAAAGTACTGCAATAGCAACTCCACCGATTATGTATTTTGTACTATGGTCATGCTAATGTGTTTGCCTATCAGCTTGATGGCTGATGTAAACATAGCATCATCCATGAATCCCAGCAGCCAGTGGTATGAACATCACACAGACAACAGGCACTTCACATAATTAAACAGCCAAGTAGGCAAACCCAGACAAAAGAGCCATAAGTTGTCAGCAGTCAGCTCGTAGGTCTATATATCACGGCTGATATATAGCATGCCTGATGCTGTTGCCATAAGCAAAAAAAATAAAAATAAAAATAAAAAATAAAAAAAAAACCATGAAGTTGGATTTTTTTGCTGAAGGTTTGGAGGTAAGGAGGGAGTAGCATTTAAACTTCTTCATTGTTGCTGCTGATGATAACAAGGATAGATCATTGGTTATGGAATTGGCAGCCTTAATCTTTCTTCCCGGCCTCATTTTTACGCCTCGCCAGGGGATCTCCTCTCCAGGGGCTCGTGCAGGGCAGACTTGCAGGATTTACGTGCACCAGTTATGATGCCAGGGAGCCCAGGGCTCCCCACTGCTGAACGGCTGCAGTGGTACCACCCACCCTCCTCTCCGAATTTTTCATCAGTCGCAGGAAACAGAGTAGGACTGCCTCAGACAATTTGTATTTAAATTAATGCTGTTCCTGAGGAAAAGGAAAAACCTTGTGGAGCAGTGTAAGGACAGCAGAAACTCCTTGCAGCAGGCCCAAGCCCACCACACAATAGATGGAGGGACATAAATAATTGAAGAGAACCATTTTGTAATTCTCTGACCCCTGAGTATTGCACATCAGTCATGCGGATACCATCTCCTTCCAACCCAGCCCACCCAGCCCTCCACTTCGCTGTACGCACCATTAATGACCTTTTAAGAGAATTAACTGATACTAACGCATCAGCTACAGATCTACCGCATTTGTAAAAAGCACCGGAGTAATTCTACTTGTTTGCCCACACAGATTAGTTTTGTAAAAACAATTATCATTATTTAAATAGCTGGTTATGGAAATGCCTGTTGAGCTGCCGGGTAACATTTTCTGCCCTGCTCGTGGAAAGCATTAGAGGGTTGTCAAAAAAAAAGAAGGGTGGGATCCTGTTAAATTTGTAAAAGGAGCTAATTATGGCAAGTCTGTTGGCAGGTCCTGAGCTGAGGAGGCTCAAAAACAAAGTGGGAAATTTAGGTTTGTTGGTTTTTAGTTTGGTTGGGTTTGTTGCATGGGAGTGGAAAGATTAGCCAAGAGGTGCAGGGATGGGGAGATGGGTGGGAGAGTGGAGGAATCTCCCAGTCCGTCCTGGGCACCCCTTTCTCCAGCAACAATGCCTGGGATTGCATTGCAGGGCAGGGCAGAATGCAGGGCAGAAGCATGGAGCAAAAAGATGCTCTCTGTCCCAAAGGACACACAGTCAAGCCTGAAAATAAAACCTTAAGCTTAAAGGCCTAAGCGAAAATAAAACAGAACAACTCTGCTCACACTCTAGCTTAGAAATTCAGATCACAGTAAATGGATGAGACATTTCCAGCATTTGTGTGTTCCCTGGTCATCCCAAAGGCTTTTCCCCTTCAAGATTTATTTACACACAGGAATGTAAGTGACCACATTAGCAACAGCAGCATGGTAGATATTTCTATCGTGTGCTCCATGCCCTGTCCCTTGGCTCTTTATAAGCATTAGCTAAATAGACATCACTGCGTGATCGGGTTTGTACCGATTTTTCTGGTAGGGAGGCCAAGGCATTGATAGGTGAGTAATTTATCCAAGCTCAAATACACGTGGGCAGCAGAAACAAGAGTTTTGATGTGCAGTGAGAGGTCCTGGTGAGATGCAGGCATCCACCAGGACAGTTTCTGCAGGGGGGCTTCCAAAGGCATGTGAGAAAAATCCACAGCGCTGTAACAGGGGAAGGAAGCAAACAGCAAAAAAACAAGAGAATTTCTGCTTTGGAGAGGGAAATCATGATAGTGACAATTGCTAAAATACCTCCCTGCACTGCCCAGCCTCTCTCAGGGACCCAGGGGAGAGCAAGCCCACGCTGCAGGAGCACCCATCCTTGCAGAGAGGTCTTCTCTTGTCAAAGCGGGGGGATGCTGAGACACATCCTGGGTAAAAGCTATGATCTCACACACATCCAGGGTGCTTTAACACCAACAGCGGATGGATAGACACAGTGGAAGACAAGCAGACAGATCCACCTGAAAGGCTTACCCTCCAGGTAACCAATTTATGTTACCTCTCCTGTTTGAACCAGTATCATGTTCATTTTACAGGGCAAAGTTGTGGTGTAAGAAACAGGCTGCCTTCATCATGCCTGCTAATATTAATGAAAATTGCTAGATTTGCCAAATTTAAGGAGAACAAGAAGCTGTTGAAGTTATTTCGCTCTCAGGAATTAGGAGTTTGGTATGACTTCCAACTCTTATCCTTTGTGGACTGGTCAGACCCCCCTCTTAGAAGAGGACCGTAGAAGGAGAATTATCTGGATGTTTCTCCCAAGACTTGATATCTGACTAATTATCACAGTAACAGCTCAGAGAAGGGCTCCTTGAATGGGCAATGGCCAAAATGTGGTCACCTGTCCTGTGGACCTAACGATAGACACCCACTTTGGGAAAGTATCAGGAAAGACCATTGCAAGTCGGTTTACATGGGCTCTCACAGGATGCAGGGGAGTGGAGGCATTTTTAAAGAAAAGCCTCTTAACAGGTGACCATCAGACAAACACTGGTTTTGCTACTCAAAATCCAACCATGTATCTTGGTTCAATGTTCAGGGAGGGGGGGTGCAGGGTGTGTGGCTGCACAGGCAGGCTGCACACTGAGCAAGAAGGCAGAAAAATGGAAATTACCACCTCTGGGATGTCAGAAAATTATGGAGAGCTTAAGCGGTCTAGGTGAAAGCACTGGAGAATCTCCATCCCAGTCATAAAATGGCAGAAAGGTAAATTAGACCTTTAATTTTACAGTTTAGAAAGTGCTTTAATCTCAGTAAGGTGACAAAACTAGAATAAAATTTGGAGGGAAGAATGGCTACAGATGTAGTGCTGTGATCTTAAATATAACTTGGGTTTTCCAAAGATAGACAATGTCAGTCATGTTTAGCATATTCCTTTGATAAGAGACCTAACTTTTAGAAAAGGAAATTAAATAGGTGTTACTTATCCTGGCTTCGGAGAAGGATTAGGTGGATTAGTGAAGGTGGAGAAACTGGGGCTTAGAAAGAAAATTGTAAAGTGTTTACCTGTAGGGGAAATGAGAGTCTCTAGTAACAGAAGAAGGGCTGGGCTGGGGATAGTTTGTTAGCGGGGCTTCTTGGGGATCGTTTTCTCAGTAGTCATTTTCAAAATGTCTGTGAGTGACCTTGATAGAAAAGTAGGCATTTTCTAATGATGTTTTCTAAAACACAAAAGACATCCTTTTGGGAAGGACTGACATGCTGTGCAGGAGGAGCCGGCTGACCTTGAGAACTGGATTAACAGAAATGGAGTAGCTTGTGGTATCTTCTGGGAATGACCGAAGGGAAAAACCTGAGCATATTCATGACTGCTATAGTCATGAAGAATGCAAATAGGGTCTACAATGTGAAGAGATTTCCAAAAAGTCCTGCAAGAGGCGCTCATTGCAGGGTACTCCTGCTGCAGAGAGCACTGCGATGTCCAGCCCCCCACCGCCTTCCACCCTAGCTGAAGCCAGATCCAAAATCAAGTGCCCAGACTCTCCTGGACACAGAAGGGATTTGCTGTGAGCAGCACACTGAAAAAAGAGTATTTTGTGGTAGTGAGTACAGTACCAGCTCTCTTAGATGAGAATCCAAATCATAAGGCCGTGATGGGGTAAAGGAACAGCTTCTGTGACAGGGAGGCTTTCATGGGCTTGACAGTGAAACACAAAGCCAATGAATCCCATGTCTGGATATGTGGGGAATGACACCAGGTTCCCCTCTCCTGGCTCTTTATAAACTCAGAGCACTTGGAACTGTTCCCATTCTAATAATTAATTATTTTTAAAAGACAAGAATATTTTCAACAGAAATGGCCAGCCTATACACTCTGAACCAGGACTGCAAACAGCCAGAGGACAGCATGCACTTGGAAGCACTGCAGAGATGGGGAATGTTTGCAAAACTTCAGTCTTCGTCTGGCCTGAACTTCAGATGTATTGTTATTTGGGGAAAAATAAGTATGGCATTGGTGAGATCCTATATGTGGTTTGGGTTTCTTTCTGTTTATGAAGTTAACTTGGAAGTGTTAAGACCATGCAGGATGTCCCTAAAGGTCATTCTAACAGAACATTCATCTGGGAGAGCAGACATTCTTCAACATACAATATTCCTCCTTAATGGCAAAGCTGGCCTTATACCAGCAGCCCTCCAAACACAAAGCAATTGTCAGGACAGGAGCATGACCAAGCTGAACCATACAGCAAGAGGGCTTATCCCATCCAAATTAAATTAGCACAATTTTTTTCTCACTTTCTTGAATTTCATAGGAAAACCTGAGCCGGTACACAGTCCAGATCAATACCGAAGCGAGCAGAAAGCAACAGGCAAGTCCTTGATGACTGGAAATCTTCCAAGAGCTTTTTATTTGCTTGAAGCTTCATTTAAGGCACAAAGCAACACATACTGTATTCCTCATTTCTCCATCTTTTTTTTAACTTAGTGAAAGTGTTCCTTTGTGGGGCATGGGATAATGCAAAACACCTTTGATACACTGAATGTAAGTGTCGAAGAAAGTTTCCCCTAGTTCTGGCTATGTTTCGTGTGAAATGTTGCATACTAATCATAATTTATCATCATCTTCATATATTCTTATATAAGTAATACAAATCACCACAGTCAATTAATCAATGTGTAATTAGGAACTGACATGAACATTTACTACCATCAGGCATAATTTATATGATTACAGATGATTAAATAAAATGTAATTGAGTGAACAGGCAATTTGTTAAGCACATGTAAATTCAGCCATACCACCTCAGGCTGTGATCTTGTCAGATCTCAATAGCTAAACAGGGTCAGGATGGGTCAGTGTTTCGATGAGAAATCCCAAGGGAGAAACCCAGGTGCTGCAGGAAGGGGTGATGGTTAATAGGTAGCGCTCTCCTCACCGAGGTCGCGTTGGAAGCGTAGTGCCTCTAACATGTGATTGGAGAGATGGACCTAAGATATTAAAAGTGCTGCCTGAGCAGTTCTTAAGAGAGGTAGGAATTTGTCTCCTGGACTTGGGTTAATTTAATTTCAAGTAGAGCACACATCTGGCCAGTCACCGGAAGGAGACAGTAAACCATGGCACCCTGACACTTGCTGCTCTTCCACAGAGCCCTAAGGCATGTCACGCCGGTGATTTAGTCTGCCTAACTCAGATACCTCCATCTTCATTATTTAGGGAATGGGGAGTCCTCTTAAAATACGCACATAAGTTCCTCTTCCACCTAGTGGAGAAGGGCAGGTGCTCTTGAAAGCCAACCAAGGCAGAAAATGCCTGCCTAACTCAGGTACTCAATCTCCTGCAAAGACCCTCCATTGACTGGACTGAGAAGCCGGGCACATACATCAGGACAACTGCTTCACTGAAACATGGGCATAAATCGGATCTTGCTCCCAGATGTTTCTGCAGAACAAAGACTACAAGCCAGCCAAGGCCTGCCAGGTCCAGGAACAAGGAAGCAAGAGTTTGTTCTGAGCGCTCCATCCAAAAACAGCTGACATCAGTAGACAGTCCCATGGGAACTGCTAAAAGCAACACTGGGAAAGTGCTTTTCTTTTATTCTTTTGTATTTTTTATAGCATCAGGACCAAATCCAACTAATTGAATGATTTCTTGAAAAGTTCAGTGTGTTTCCAAATTGGTTTTGGTCACATAGCCAGAGAAATGCAAGAGGTTTTCTTTAATTATTGTCGAAAATAAACTTGAATTATTAGGATCAATTCCATTTCTGTAGTCTTAAACAAGAATATTTTTGCCTCCTCTGTTTTTAGTTTCTGCATAGCTTATGCCAAGACATCTCATTTAAAATAATTAAAACCATTTGTTTTAATACAGTGCAGCAGTTTCTGCAGTGCTTTGCCTGTTTATTTTTTGCTGTGTTTTCCTCAAGTCTGGTGTCACTCCTAGCAGCAACTGGAGCAGACATCCGACAGATCAGAAGCATGAATGAAATCACTCATGGAAGACAAGCAGGGAGGCCAACAGGAGCTAAACCAGAATGATCTTTGATTATTAAATGGATGCTTATGTAGATGGATAACCAGATGTGTTTGACAGTGGATGTGAAAAGCATGGGGAGGGGGTACCTCAGGATTAGACCAGAAAGTAACACAAGCTTTCTTCTCTGAAACAATTAGTGAAATCACTTTCTGGATGTTAAGAGCCTTGCATGTGCAACATTATACATTGGGCCTGCACAACCAATTTGGGTCAGTATGATGTTTAAACTCTTAAGTGGTACCACTAATCTCCATTAATCTGACTTCAAAGATGAGGCATAATGCTCAGTACAAGAGGCTAAGAGTTGTTAATGCATGTTCCTCAGCTGGAGCACTAATACATGACTCCTGCAGAAAGAACAGGATCTTCCAGGCTTGAGCGTGAGGGTTAAAAATAAACATCTATTTAGGGATCTCTCCAGAACTGCTCTGTTCTTTGGGTTCTTTCCATCCGATTGTGCCCTTTGCCACTGTGGGTGCAAGGATGGCCATGAGGATGTCTTCTCATTTGGGTTATTTTGTTTCCCCCCATGCCCCAAGAAAATATCTAGGATTGTCGCTTCCTTGTGCAGCCTACACGATGAACTGCTGACTTTGTTTAACAAGGAAAAGTTAGGGCAGCGAGCTGTGGTTTTAATCCAAAGCATGTGGGATGGAGAAAACAAAGTTGGTCAAACAAGATTTAATCTCAACCCTATGATTACCAGTCAGGAAAGACCACAGAAGCCAATGATGTGATGCTGGTCTAAAGCACCTAACTGAGAAGGAAATCTCTGGAGAGTGATATCAGGTTAGAAAAACAGCTTGGAAAATTCTCCCCTTCGTGTTGTTGTGATGCAATGTCCAGTTTCACGACAGATCTCAGAAATGAGTGCAAGGAGTCACCACTCTGGTGGAGCAGGATTACTCCATGTAATGTACGTCCATTCCTGATGTACAGGAAAACATCTTTCTTTACGTTCTTCAGATAAAAGCATCATTCTTGTTAAAAATATAAAAAAATCACCTTTCTTTAATTCCACAACTTTTTGAAATAGATTCAGTTCTCCTTCTACTTTTCCAGCATTTGTTACTGAAATATTTCCCAAAGCAATCCAGTGAAATTTATCAAAATCAGGGAGAAAGAGGTATTATAAGAAAAAGGATAATCCCTTTTACAATTAATGTTGATTAAAAAATAATAAGTTACATATGGTTTACAAAACAAAAGTAACAGCTGTATTTTCAGCCCCAGATTTCCTGTCTGAATAATTTTAAGCAGCTTTCCTTGAAGATATGCCTGGGAGAAACGGTCCTGTCTAATTGTGCAGCCAAACCAAAAGCCTTACTCTGTAAATGCTCCAAGATCTTTTCAAGAAAGGCAGAATGACCACAGCGCCAAGATGGAAAACTCAAGTGAAAGCTAAATGGTGCTTAATCTGTGCCTTGCTGGGACGGAGTTGTCTAGAAATCCAGAAGAATGTTTAAAAACATTTAATTTATGTTCTGATGTGAAAAATCTTCTGATTTCAACTAACAGAGAGGGACTACCTGGAGTAGTCTCCCCAGACTGTGTGCCAGGCGTACAACCACAACCAGCCCAAGCTCCCCATCCAAGCCCGACTGTGGCTTTCTTCTGACCTGGGACAGCTTTGGATTTGACTTTCTTCTAGATGCTGTCTCCTGTCCTCCTGCCTATTGTGCTCCTCACCTGAACGTCGGCAGACTGTTCAGTAAGATTTCACGAAACTGTTGAAATTCTCGCTTATCCCCAAGGGCTCCACCACAGGAGACAGGCACAGGGAAAAGGTTCCTAGGACCCATGGATAAACAATCTTGTTATTCTGTGCCTTCCTCGGAGATTTCTATGTCTGCAACTGACATGGCTTGAGTGTTGCAAACTAATTATAAAATTAGTTAATAGAGACAGATAAGAAGGTTTCTAACTATCCCTACAATAAGACTCTCCTGTAGCTGTAGGGTTGGTCTTACCCTGCAGCAAGGTGGGACCCATCTCCTGTAGCTCAGGCTGTGCAGGATTGACCCAGTGGGTGGGATTTGGCTCCACACACAGACACATGGGACTTCATCCAGCTGCCTCAAGGCAAGCATCCAGCCATCCCAGAGGGGACCCTGGTCAACTCACCTAGCCATGGCTCCTGCTCCAGAAAGCCATTGGTCCCTCACAATTCTCTCATATGTGATACTTCATCTCACGTGGCAGTAGAAACTTACATTTTAGCTTCCAAATCAACCACTTCTACCACCTCAAGCTCCATCAGCTCTGCTGGGAGATGAGAACCCAGTGCATGTGCAGATGGCTCCATGTCTCCAGCCACAAAAGCAAGACTCCTCTCCACCTACGTGCGTCATCTAAATGCTGTGTGTAGGCAATGAAGATACATGTCCTCATCCATGGCTCGCATTACCTACCTTGGATACATCGCTGCAAAAGTGTTCCTCAACACAAATGTGGCCAAGACTCCTCGAGCTTGATTCAACTGTCTAAAAGTCATGTGTGGTGCTAGACGGACACCTCAGGATGGGAGAAGCATCCATGTGGGGTTGACAAGCTGACATGGGTCAACAGGGTAGCTGACAGGCCAAGGAGCACACCGTGGATGGGTTCAAATTGCACCAGACACTTAGCCCCTTGTTGAAGGCAGCTATCAAAATTTTAGGTGGTCCCATTACAGGGGTCCCATCATTACATCAGTGGCAAAACTTCCACCGGCTTCAGCCCAGCCAGGACTTCCCATTATAATTAGTTCTTCTTGATTATGAAGAGAAAGTGAGCACAGGTCTTGCTAAAGCGAATTCACATGAAGAGTTTCTTCCATGCCTTCCCCAGGGAATTTTGCTTGCATTTCCTATCGGGAATCTCATTTTTTGACCTGCTTTTGTGGAAGACAAAGGTGACCTCCCCAGCTGAGGGCAGGCTGCCTGGGTTTGATATATGCTGTTAAATGACAAGGTGTCAAAGCATAAAAAAAGATGTTGGCTGAAGTTTTACATGGAGTTTTACAAGGTAATAACATAGACTATAAGCTGATCCATTTAGGCATCTGGGTGGGGAAATGTATGAAAAATGCATGAGAGGTTTGTGTAAGAAATGCTGTTCACTGGTGTTTCATATGCGTTATTCTTTTTTTTTTCAATGAAATTATGCTAAGGAATTTTTTTTTATTTTTTAGCTGAAGAGAAAACACGTGCTCAGTAAGTGAGTTCAGCCGCAGATTTCAGGGTCCTTAAGTACTCATTGACACAAGAGGCAACGACAGCTCTGCAGGAACCTTTATGGGTCTCTCAGGGTTGTTGGTTTTTTAAGCCTGTGTATTATAGATTTCCACAACAGGTGTTAACAGCTCAAGGCATCTTAATGCCTATTGGATTAAATAATGCACATTTTTAAAATTGCATGAAGGCTCTCCCACTGGGGAAATGCTATCCTTTCTGCCTTTACTTTTTAAACAAAAATAAAGCATGTATTACAAAAATTAACAAAGAAATGGCTAAAATCCATCCCCAAAGCAATACAGAAGCTGGGCTGAAATTCTGTGTTTAGCTCAATCCTCCTTTCTGCAGGTCCTGAGGCTCCTGGGGCAGAGCAGAGCAAAGCGCAGATGGGTATGAGCACACACATGGTCAAGAGAGGTTATGAACAGTGGGACATTGGGACAAAAGCACTGGTTAAGCCAGTTAAATATAGGGTCTTCTGTGCTCTTACACCAGTTCAGCCAGCTGAAAGTCTGAGCCGGGGCTTTGCTGGAGAGGAAACATGAGTGAATGAACCTACTATTAGGAGGGGGGAGAAGGTGGCATCTCCTGGAGGGTCCATCCAGCCCTGGTGGGGGACAGCCACAGAATACAGTGCATCCCACCTGGGCACGGCTCCCTTGGGGTGATCCCTCTGGGGCTCTGGACCCCCAATCTGGCAGAGATGCCCACTCTGATGCCTGCATGTGGTCGGTCAGACCCAGGAGCACGTGGCCGGTGCAGCAGAGCAGAAGGTATGGATCAGGCCATGCTTGGTGTAGGCAAGAGCCTGGAGCCCTGAACCTCCTCTCCTGGGAGCTAACGCCTCTCCTTGGACACCGCTTTTGGGGAGCTCTTCTGCAAAAAGTGAGTCATGCTTTGTTAAAAGTTTGGCTGTCCTTCGGGCATCAATTGTGGGTCTAAAAGTGTTTATTAATGCCCTGTTGGTAGCTAACAGTGAAGCACTGCTGCCCCCCCACCTTGGATATGCAAACAGTGGTGATTAAGCACCAGTTTAAACATCTTCATGAATATTTAAAAGGCTGTTTTTGAAAGTTTCCTGTCCTTTTACACTAATAGCCCCATTAAAACCTGTTTACAAGCCAGTCATGAGAGTAACTGTGTGCACTTAAAACACGGGAGAGTTCCCCTGGAGGAGTGCTTTAACCACGTGAGAATGGGAGCTGATCAATAGAAATCTTAAAGTAAGACTGTCTGCCTAAACCCCATGGAAACAACCCTTACAATATAGATATAAAGTGCTGGCAAGTGCCCAACTGGTTAATTAGGGAGGCAAAATGGTAATAATAACAACAATAATATTTGCTTGAAGGTCCAGCTGTCCTGGTCCTGGGTGTCTGGCTGCCATGGGACTTCTCAGAAGCTGCTTTAAAGATGTTCACGGCAGCCAGGAAAAGGCCAAGGAAAGTTTTAAATAAACTTGACGACTTGGTGTTTCCTGGATCTTCTCTTTTACATGTCAGCCACCCACCGCACACAGCCAGAGCCTACAACGGGGATGCAGATACCGTACGATGGCCATTAACAATCCAGGCAGTCTGCACATTACGTTGAAGTATGGTAGAATAAAGACAAGTCTTACATATAGAGGGTGTATATCCATAATAGAAGAGGCAGGCATCTTCAATCAGCGCGGTAAGGCTAAAATTTAGCTCTGAACCACGGATTGCAGTCACCTCACTGCCTTGTTCTGAGTTAAGGGGACGTGAAGCAGGAGGTATTTGAGTTGAGCATGGGGTGTAGGTGCTTAAATACCGTGGACAAGCTGGGCCTTTGTGTCTGTTCTGGTGCTATTGAGAGCACTGGAAAGAAATCTATTGACATCAGTGGGCTTTGGATTAGGCTCCTGCTGTGTTATTAAGTGAATTATTAATTATTAATAATAACATAACAGAAATCACATGTTGCCTTATTCAACCATTCAATTTTGCCTTATGTGGGGGTTTTTGAAAATACGGTCGCCGAGTTTAAATACAAGTGTGGATTGATTGTTCAGCGTCCTTACTCATTGCCAAGGAGAGAGTATGCTTACATATGGGTGTCCAGTTTTAAATGAATATTGATTGACTGAAATTCATGCCGTCTGCTTCAGTTTAACTGTTTGGCAAAACTAGAGATGTCAATAAAACTGGATTGAATTTTGAACAGTATTAAAACTTTCTGGAGCCAAGGTAATCATGATGGAAAAAAGTAATAAACGGCTGGAGACCTTACAAGCGTGGGGCTTTTCCTACTGCTGTGAAGCCCTCTGGGGTTAGGGGTGTTTAGACCCAATGTTAAAAGACCGGTAGAGCTGCTAATGGTCTTTCTGGTCCTTTGGCTGCAGCAAATATAAATAGGCAAAGCAGATGCTCTAATTCATATCTTCCTAAACCTTGGCCAAAGGAACACATTTATAATGTTTCTTCAGATAATGAGGTTTAGGAAAGTGCTACCCCTTCAAGCAAGCAGCAGCTGACTACATGTCCAGGAGATGTCCTCTGAGTTTGTCCCTGTGGGACCAGCACTTGCCTGTCCTGGCTCGCCAAGGCAGACGCGTATCTGCCTTCTCTGCTGGAGAAGTGGCACTGGGCGGAGTGGGGAACAGAGAGCTTGGGGAGACCAGGGAGGGGTCTCACCGTGAAGGATTTTGGCTTTAATTCCTGGGACAGGCATTCACAGGCTTAGAGCACAGCACCTTGTCCAGCCATCTGCATCCTCGCTGCATCCCAGTGCCTCAGCAACTTTTATTGCACTTTTCTGCTTATTTATGATCATTATTCCTTCCTTACCCACTCATTAGTGACTGAAGGGAAGTGGAATTGAGGCACTGATCCCCCAAAATTTTTATCCTATTTCTAAATAGTTCCCTTGAGGATTTGTCCTATGGATAAATCCATATCCCCCAAATTTAACCATGTGAAGGTCAGGCTGCCTAATCCAGCAGCTACGCAGACACCAGAGGTGCCTCCTCCTGCCCTACAACGATGAATTGGCAGCACTTTGGTTTGCTCTGGGAAGAACCTGGGCAATTAATACAAAGAAAGGTAAATGCACTGGCACGGCTTACACAAGACCATGCGTAACAGCTGGCAGCAAAACAAGAGTTAAATCAGACTGCTTTGTGGGTTCGGTGTGTACCCCAAGGCTGGCCCAGGACATCAACCATCCACCCCCATTTGGGGCTGGAACTGTTAAAAGGATACAACTCCGCAGTAACCCAGCAAGGTCAGGCTTAAAGGACAATGCCCTCCAGGACGGCAGATGCTTGAAAACACCTCTTCAAAAACAAAAAAAACCCTCTCACATCTTCTCTGCAGTGGCTTTTTCCTCGGAATTGGACTGTTACTTAATAAAATAACACCAGGAAAGCCTGTCCATACTATCTCCTTCTTTCTGCTGTTGCAGAGCTGTCAAAACTAGTGTCCGTGTTTATTACCTACCAATTAATTAACAATCATGAATGAAAGCAGATGGGAAACACTTTAATTTCTGGGCCAAGCTAATCTGCAATGGTACTCTCTGAAATTAGTTATGTGCTTGCTTGATTTCTAAACATCAGCTCATCGTGTGTTAGCGTTGCTGTGAAATAAAAGGCCTTATTTAAGGTACCTCATATAGGGACTTACTTGCTCACAGAGATAAGTTAGGGCCAAATCCTTGCTTGTTTTTTTTTCTGGTGCCAAAAGCAGCTGAAGATATTTTTAAGCCGCTTCTCCGCATGTCTGTTGTGATGAGGAATGCTCATCTCGTAGTGGTAGAAAATTCTGTTCGCCCTGGAGCATGTCACTGCTCGAGGCTGGAAGGTGGTCCTGCAGATAGATGCACTATCACAGATAAAAGGAAGCTAAACCGTGGTGGAAGAGCTGGAATAGGAGACAGGGAGTGAGGAAAGGGAAGGTGGGAATTCAACTGATTCTGCCACTGGTGGTAACTCACTACCCCTTGAAATTGCTATTACACCACTGAATCCTGGGTTCTGGAAATACCTGAGTGAGGACTATTGGGATGACAGCCACAAAAGAAACAGAAAGGTAGAAGTAGAGGTGATTAGGCAAGCTGATGGCAAGGCAGAAGCCAACAGCTTCTCTGGGTGGGGGGTCCTAACCTCAGGTGGCAGGTGGTGGGAGCATCAGACAGAAGAGTGAGCTGTGGGGCTGAGGAAGGCTTGGACCTGGAGGCACAGGGGCTGTTTCAGCAGTAATAATGAGGGACAGAGGTGGCTTTGGGAAAGGATTGAAGTCCCTTAGCTCCGGGATATGGAACATGAGTTTTTGGAGAAGGATGATGGATGCAAGAGGACAGAGGTTGGAGGTGACAGGCATCCCCACTGAACATTCCCCCAGCCAATTTTAACCAGCACCATAATTTGGGTGGACTTGAGCTGGGAATCATTGCAGCTCCTACGCCACCACATGGCCTGTTTTTCTTCTAGAAAGACCACATCTCTAACTGCTGCTTAGAGGGCTGTGAGGCACGTGCTGTCCTGGATCTGTAGCACGTGTATGGAGAAATCCTTGAAAATATACCTGAATTAATATACAGGAGAGGGGAAACAACTTCCTGCTGCCATTACATACTTACCTATCAAAAGCCAACCCCGCTGACTTTTCTTTTGTGGTCTGAAGACAAGTTATTACTGCTGGTAGGTTGAAAAATGTGGGATCTTTTCTTTTGTACTCAGTATTAACACAGATAAGTAGATTGTCTCAGCCCCAGGCAGCAAAGAGTGGACCTTTGTTCTTCTTTTTCTCAGCAATCAACGTAAGAGGTGGGAGCACCCTGTCTGAAGTATCATAAGCAACCATCCTTCTCACTCCAGGCTCTTCAAGAGTGTCCACTATGAAAAAAAAAATTAAAATCTTAGAGAATATAGGAAGAGGTAAACATGGGGATCTCACAGTGAAAGACCTCAAAGGCACACACTGGTTCCTGAGTGACCAGAAACAGGATCTGTCTGTGAGTCATATTGAGTGGATGTGGTAGGATGATATCTCTACAGGCTGAAGAGTGTTGATACTAATAGTAAATTCTCAAATCATAGCATCATTTAGGTTAGAAAAGACCTTTAAAATCATTGAGTCCAAACGTTAACCCAGCACTGCCAAGTCCACCACTAAACCATGAAAAAAGTTGGATAGTAAGAGTAATAGCAGTGATACTAAAAGGCTGTATGGTAATAACTGAACACGGGAATGTCATGACTTTAAAGAAATCTTCATTCATATGAATTTAGTAATTCTCAGTGCTTTGAGAGAACCATTTTTTGTGATACTGAATGCAAATCAGTGGCTGGACAAGCTAAATTAACTCTATGTGTCATCCAAAGGTCAGGGCAGATACGTGCTCAGGTTACAGTTAACAATATGGCATTAAAATTATATATGTCAAATTGTTCCATAGATAATCAAAACAGTCTTCATCACTGACGGGCTATTCCTGAACTACCTGACATGGAAGAATAGGCTAGCATGAGACAAAATTCTTCTTTTTTAATTAAAAAATCAAGATGAGTTGGGTAAATTTTATAATGGATGTAGGTGCCATAAGATGTGCTGCTGCCTGCTTTGAAAGTCACCTGTGTCCAATATAAAGATTGACTCTGATGGGTAGATGCTAGGTGCCTAAATTTGACAAACAAATTGGTAGGAGTGTTTTGCTCTAAATGTTTCCAAATTTCAGAAAGGAACAGACCAGAAGACATGATCTTATGGCCACAACCCTGAAATTGGATTGTTCCAAGAGGTTAGTGCATAGGATCCGCTCCCTTGGCTGAGTTAATGGTAGTGGCCAGAGACAGGTACTATTGACTTGCTTTCAGTATCACAGGGGCTTTTAGCTTGGGTTTTGACTAATAAGTAGCTGATTTTGTGAAATGGTCTGTGCTCAACACGCTAGGGGGGGGGCTGTGGCCAGGAAGTATCGCACTGTTGGACATTGACAGTGCGAACATCTGAAACGGGGTGAGGCATCCCACTCTGCGGCTGGGACACTGCAAAGTCAGTTTAGCAAATGTCCTTGCTCCATGACCCAGAAGCTCTTGGTTGCCTGCTAGAGAAGTGGCCTCCAGGCCATCCTGGGACCTATTGCTGAACTTCCCTTGATACTGAGTGTGATGATGATCTCTCCACTGAAGAGGATGGATGGATTGATGGATGGATGGATAGACAGACAGATGGAATGAGTGACACCCACTAGGTTTCATGATTATTTAATGTAGTTCTTCTCACTGTGATATATGTATCGTGGCTGCCCCACCCCCAGAAGAGCTCAATGTCAGGCTGGATGGGGCTTTGAACAACCCAGTGTAGTGGAAAGTGTCCCTGCCCATGGCAGGGGGGTTGGAACTAGATGATCCAACCCAAAACCATTCTATGATTCTATGATTCTACTTTTAAACCGCTCTATAATATTCCCCAGAATGGCTTTTAGAAATGAAGTCCCATTCATTTCACTGAGTGCTGGACTAGGCTCTGTATCAAGCCAGTAGCTCCCAGCTGGCTCCTGCAGACCACAGCACCATCCCAGCCACTTCAAAGATGCCCACGGACTAATAATTAGCACCTCTTTCACAGCACCTTTACAGTGCACAAAATGAAAATTTGGATGACAAGGTTGAAAGACTGGCAGCAGTTCACTGTCCTAATGAGTCTGGAAATGTCTGAATCAAATCATGGAGTTACTACATGATTTCTAAGTTCTTGGAAATCTTTCATTTTATGTAGCTTTCCACTGATGCTTTTAACTATGATTGATCTTTTTTTATTATTACTATTTTCAACTGCACTATAAAGAAGTGAGAGTGAAAGCTAAGATAGGAGAGAGTTTTCACGTCAACTACATTTTATAAAACCTCTCTGAGACACTGGTAGATGAGTGGTACTCCCTAAACACATTCACACACACACACATCCTTTCCAGGTACATAAATTGAGGCTTAAAAAGGAGGTCGTATTTTTCCAACTTAGGTATCTCAACTGAGAAATCCCAATCCAAAGTAGAATGATTTTCAGAAATGCCCAGTCTGGACAGATGCGCAGCAAACCAGATTACTCACAGAGTGCTCTTACATGAGAGCTGATCTTTAAAATATTGGTCTATAAATGGCTCTCTGAGAGGTCATGCAGTAATTCATTGAACTAAAGGATAAAATTCCAGGTTTCTGGGTGTCCTGTGGCATGATCACTATACCTTACCCCACAAATACAGTTATTTAAGGAGCTAGTTGGGTGATTCTGTTATTTCAAACCAAACCAGAGAACTCCAGGCTTGAAAAATCAGCAGATGCCTTCACCATAACTTGATGCAGTGCACCAAAGCGTTTCCATTTGCTTGGTCTGTTGGCTCCTGGCGTGACAGGAGCACATGATGTGACTTTCAGCACAAATACCTGTTTGGAGCAGACTGGTCTGACCTAGGGAATCTGATCTCAGAAGTACTAAAAGCCACTCATGATGATATTGGTTAAGAAAAGCAGTGTAGGGAGCTTTAACCCATGAGTCTTACAGCCACTGCTTTCCAAAGGAAAAATAATTCACTCCATCTTTAAAATAACTGTTTAAAAAGAGCAGGTACCTGGTGTCGTTACCTTACATGCTGAAATAGCAATTAAACTGTTTGAAATGGCTTTTTAGGAGGAGCCTTCCCCTGTCTGCTCCAGCCCCTTTCCTCAATTCACCAGGTAGCATTAAAAGGGGAGGATCAATATCACGATAATAATGCAACGTGGCTTGAAAAATCACACCTATAGCCTTGATAAAACCAGTGAAACTTCCTCAGCCAGAAAAAGAGGCTTCTCTTTTGGAAAGACAGCCCTGCCTTTGTAAATCTGTCCTAGATTGCCGGGCCCTGAGTGGCCGTGAATTTCAGATTTGTCATCATATTTGAGCTCTGAAGGTGCAGAGCTAACCTGCCCCCCAGCCGGCTGATCCCGCCGCTTCCTTAGCTCCCAGTATCACTAACTTCAATGGGAGTCTCAGGTGCACCAAGCAAAGCCTTTAATGGATTAAACAGAGCAAAGACATATAGAGTATACACCCACAGCAGGCACATCTGCGAGTCTGCCTACACATTTGCACAGGCAGAGGTACAGGGTGAGAGGAAACAGTAAAACATCCAGATACATTTTTGGAAAATGTTTCCTTTGTAAAGTTGAGCTTCTTGCAGCAGCACAATGTATATATCCATTATTTCTGCATTGTTTCTGTGCCCTGGTCAAAGAGTATTAGAGGATACAATTCTGTTCTAAATTACATCTGGGTAAATCCAGAGGAATTCCCCTGAGCCACATTTACCTCTAAGATTTTGCCTACATGGGGACACTCAGGAAAATAACCCAAATTAGCTGAAGGTGAGAATTTAAAAGTGGATTAATTAAACTGCGTGAAACCCCTGTGAAGGTTGTTCTTATTCAGAATTCAGGTGGTCTTCATTCAATTTAAATTAATTCACTTTGGAAATTAATTCAGATTAATTGTCCTAACAGTTTTTTATGTACCTATTCTAGATTAACACTGGGGTAATAAAATGAATTGTAGCCCACTGGCTTCAAGATGATTTTTAGACTCATACCAGGAGGCTCTGGAGAGAGGTTGGCCCCTGGGTGTCCAGAAGCCGGTGCTTTGCTATTCAAGACAAAGGAGTGGGGGATGTTTCTGGAAATAGATGAGCAATATTCTTTTAGCTTTTCAGGCAATTTGTTTAAAGACCTGGTAATAAATAGGAGGTGACAATGACAACACAGCAACAGGTTAAATACCACTGCTTTTGAGTAGGGAGCCCACAGACTTCCCTTCCCCTGGGGCCTGATCCTGCATTTATAATAATCTTTTTTTTTTTTTTTTTTTTTTTTGGGGGGGGGGGGAGCGGAATCCTTTGACATCAAGAGGAACAACATCCAAATCTCCTAATTCCAGACAATCCGATTTTGCAAGCCTGGAGCCAAATGAAAATCAAGACTACAGCAAAGAGGGCCTGCTATTTGAAAAGGAAAAACTGCTTTAAAGAGATAACTGCTCAAAATCTGCTCCCCAAAGAAGGAGACTCTTATTAAGGGCTTTTTCTCAAGATGTCTGCCTGAAGGCTTCTTCAGAAAGGATTTAGTCGTTTATAACTCAGAGCTGGAGTTTGAAGCCCCCTTTTTTAACTGCATGGTATCTTGGAAGTCCTGCCCCTGCCTCCTTCCAGCCAGCTGGGGCTAAGCTTGGCAGAGGGCACAGCAAAGGCAACATGTGCCCCCCAGCAGCCCTGCCAGGCTGGGGGCACTGCAAAGAGCCCAACCAAACAGGGAGGCAAAAAAAAAAAATAAAAAATCAGGGCTTCTGAATCTGTCTGGAATCAGCCAAAACTGCTGCTGTGGTTATAAAAAAAAAAAAAGAGAGAGAGAGAGAGAAAAAAATTTCAAAAAGAAAAAAAACAACCACCCAAACTTATTTCTGAAAGGTTTCTGGCAGTTTTATGTGTCTTTCTCTGAAGCACCCAGCACTAGTGAAGGGGGATCAGGCTGAAGTGGCTCCTGCCTGCTAAATCTTTTTGCATATTCAGATTTTAAATGTCAAATATAGCTTCGGGAAGGGAGGGGGGGTGGGGGGAGAAAATTTCAATCGGTCTAGAAAAACAAATGCAACCTCCAGCGTGTTGGAGCTGTGATAAAATGATAGCTACGCTCATCATGTAAGTAATAAAAAAGGAGCAATGCTAGTGCGATGGGATGTGGGGAAAGGTTTGGGGGATATCCAGACCCCGCTCAGAGCCGTCCCCCAGGCATTGCAATTTGAAGGAAAAATGCTTTAATCCGTAATGGGGCAGCGGCTGCAGCGGGAAACCCTCCACCCCTGCTCCGCCGCTGTCCCCCTGGGACTCGGGGACAGGTCCGTGGGCACCCGGGACACTGCGGGTCGTGGCTCCTCGGGAGCTGGGGGGGCAAAGCGAAGGGGAATTCTGATGTCGTGTCGCCCACTCAAACCGTTTTGCTGCTGTGACCCCCGCAAAATCTCAGCGCAAAGGCGCGGAGAGACCCGCACGGTGCGGCGGAGCCGGGTGCGCCCCAGCTCAGTCGGGAGAGGTTCGGCACGGCTGTTTTCCTGGGGGTGGGGGGGCGTGATGGTCCCCATCCCCGGCATCTCGCACCCCTCCGGTGCCCAGGCACCCCTCCAGCCCCCCGAGGTGGAGAGGCAGGATCCGACCCTGCAGACCTCTGGATTCACTCGTCAAACCAAATTTGCTGCTCGGGCAAATATGACCTGTTTCTTGGCCCAGATACGTTTCAGATGCTTTCTCTGTTAATTGTTTAATTTTATTTTTTTTTTTTAAAGACTGGGCGCGGGAGCTCCGCGGTCCCTAGAGCATCCCTAGCCCTGCCCGTTAACTAGCCTGGCTTCTCCCTAGGGAAGACCATCGGGGGGTCCCGGGCACCCCCAGGACTCCTCTCCTCCTCCCCATCCCGGCATCTTCGGGTCCCCTTCCCCGACGGGGGCGTCCCACAGCGGTCGGGACAAGTGGTGACCCCCATTTTGGGACCAGCCCCCCTTTGTGTATTTTGGGGGGGACAGACACCACTCTCCTGTCCCCCAGTACCTCGGGGTGTGCACGCAGCGCAACCACACAGGCTGCGGTGCTCCTCTCCTTACAGCCAGCTAAAGGCTGTTCTCTTAATGAATTACTAATGAGTTAAAATTGGACAGCCGGCTTAATTAAAGCGTAGAGGCAATGTGTTTACCACATTGTAATTGAACTCATTAGGGCTTCGGCTTTGTGTTTTTAAGCAGCCGCCTTGTTCCGCACGTCGAGTGATCCGCGGGAAGCGCTTTGCTGGGGACAGGGGCTCTGCGGGAGTGGGCTAGGGGTGGCGGCTGTGCCCTCCCGCCCCCCAATCTCTGCCTCAGGGACTTGCTGGGGGGGACCCTCTCCTGCTGTCCCACTACGCGCTCACGGTTTCGGGGTGCTCGCCTGGGATCCTTTTTTGCGGGGAAAGCAGGGAAAGGGGCAAAGGAAAATTGGGGGAGAAGAGGGGAAATTTAGGGTAGGGGGAGTCTGGGGAAGCAGAGCCCGCCCCTGCGACAGGGTCCCTCTTGTCCCCCTCCAGGCGGGTGTGTGCGGAGCTTCCCCCTCCCTCCCCGCCCCCCCGCCCCCGTCCTCCGCAGCCGTTGGGGCGGACCTGCCCCGGGGTAGCGGCGGGGCGGGGGCAGCCACGGTTCCCCCCACCTCCCCGGGCGAGGGGAGGGGGCCGGGGAAGGGGGCGGCTTCCCCGCACCGCTTGCAGGGCGCTGCCTGGCTGCTAGAAGGCGTCCGAGACCCGACCCACCCGCGGCACAGCCGCCGCGACACAGGCGGGAGCCAAACTTACGCGCAGCGCAGCTACCGCGGAGCGCGGCCCGGTGCCGGCCGCGCCCGCCCTGCAGCCCGGGGGGGCCCATGGAGCACAGGCGGCCAGGTGAGCCGTGGGGCTGGAGCGGGGTGGGGTATGGGTGGGCAAATCTCCTGACTTGGGTATATTCCTACCCTTCTGGAGTAAATAAGGATGTCGTGATAGGTCGCAGGGTCGTGCTGCCTCTTGGGGCGGGGGGGGAGGAAGGTGGGTGCCCGGCTCTGGGTCGGCTCTGGCTGGGGCAGCCCCCCGCAAGTTTGGGCGGCAGCGGAGGGAAGGAGCGATGGTTCGCAGCCCCCCTTGGAGGAGCTGCGCGTTTCCTCGTTCCCGTTTCTTACAGGTAAATATATATATTTAATTTTTTTTTCTTCGAAATCGTGAACTTCAGGCCGCGTTTGGAGATGGGACGGGAGGAGCAGGGCTGGCTGGTGCCCAAGGCCAAAGCAGGGACCTCCGGGTCCCCCGGGGAGGGGATGCGCGGAGCTCTCCGCTCAACACCGCGCCCGCGCAGCGCTCCGCGTCCTGCCGCCCCTGGGGGGGGGGGGGGAGGAGAATGGGGGACAGCGCTGCCTCCCTCCTCCGGGCAGCTCGGCCACCCGGAGCGACCCTCCTCGCCCGGGAAGGGGCTGATTTGGGGGAATAGGTGGGATAAGAGGCGGCCGCCAGCCTGGTGAGAGGCGGCTTCTCCGCTTTGTCAGTGGCTCCCAGGTTTAAAAGCCGGGGGAAACGAGGTATGTTTTGTTTTAGTTCTTCTTATTTTTTACCGGCTTTGGGAGTCCGAGGGCTGGAGCCGAAGCGGGGAGCCCTCGGGAAAGCCCCTCTCCCCCCAAGCCCTTCCTCGACGGGCTGCCTGCTTGTTGCACAGCCCCTGCCCACCGGCTGCCCCGAAGCGGGAGCTCATAGCGGTCTATACAGCCCTTCGGAAACGCCTATATAGAGCGTGCCTATAGCGGAATACCCTCCCTGGCAAGTCACTTTTTTTAAACAGAATCCTGAAATGATGGCGAAGGAGGAGGGGACGAGAGGGATGTGGTGGTGGAAGAGGGAAGAAGTTGCATTTGGGTGTAGAGGGGGACAAGGGGACAAGGCAGACCCCCAAGTGGGTAATGTCAACTGTCAAAGAGTGCAGGAGCGTAAAAGCCAAACAATCCCAATCCCCACAGGTTGTTTATTCCTCATAAAATACAACTCTACATAGCAGGAAGTTACTGCAAACATTTATCAATAATGAATGAATCTCCTGTAATAAAATACTCACATAATTAGCTACAGTCAAGTACGTGCATTACGCCAAGGCTTTTGCAACTCTTTGTTGAAAATCCGACTTGGATAAATCCTCTCAAACAGCCTTTTAAGAAGGGAGGAAAAAAAATACAAACCCAAACCCAGGAGCAAACCACCACCCAGCATTTCTCCTTCTTTTATGCTGGTTTTGAAACCCAAACCGTAACTACTCCTGAAATATAACGGAAAACTCTTTGGTGAATTCAGAAGAGTCATTAACATTCAGCTTTAAGTGAATGTTAACAGTAAATAAAGAAATCTCTTGATTGTAATAGTTGCAACAAAGCAATAATAAACCAGTGGGTGGTCATCAGTAATGATAAATGTATCATTATTACTGTGTGTTGGGGAACAGGGTTTGGAAAGTACTTCAGACTTTTTAGTGGCAAGCCTGGTGGCAATTCGTTTCTTAGCCTGGGAAAAAAAAGCGCCATATAATTTTATACACAATTTAGGTGAAAATAAATTTAAATCTGTATATTACATTTTTAATTTCAAGATAGTAATTAAAGCTGGTTCATTATATCTCCTCTGAAAGTCTCAGTGCTCATCTTAATTGCCTGTTTGTACAATCTGCTTTCGAAGACACCCAAGGTTACTGGGTTCTGGAAGATGCAAAATTGAATTATTTACTGACGTGATGACTCTTCGCCCGATAGCGTCACGTTTCCCTGGAAGTTTGGGCTGGCTGGTCCCCGCCGCAGCCCGCTCGGGGCCTCGCTTCTGGCGTGGAAGTTTCTTGCTTGGTTAGACACTTGGAAGCAGGGATGTTTCGGGTGGGAGATGTTCAGGGCGCTTTAATTTATGCTTTGAAAAGAAAAACAAAAAATCAATAGCTGAGGTGGTTTTCGTTTGGGATTTCACCACCACCACCACCCTCTCCTATCCCCTATCCCACCACCCCCAGGGGGTTAATTCATCCATATCTAAACTTGCAGCTGCTTTGGTTTTGGGTTTTTTTTTTTTCCCCTTCCCTTCTACCCCATCCCCAGGCAGGACAGAAATAAAGACCCTCGCGTTTTTAAGCGCCGAGGGGCGGTTACAGAGCACCCATCTCCTCCCGTGCTGCCAGTCGCTTCCCATACAATGAAATCAAATCACTTATTATTTCTATTACTTTTTTAAAAAAAATTAGTGCTGTTTCTGTTCGGGAGGGTGATGCTGGAGGGGGCTGGCAGGATGCTTTCCTGCGGTGGGGGCTATCCGCATCTCCTGGCTAAGGTCTGCACGTACCTTCGGCGAGGACCACCTCGGGTTTGGATCCCTTGGAACGTATTAAATCGCGAAGTTCAGAGAGCTTCCTCAGACAAAAGATGCCGTTCCCAGGTCCTCCCCTTCAGCCGCCGTGCTGGTTTTTTTTCAGCTGCCAGAGGGATCTCAAACTCCCCCAGAAATGCCCCATCCCTAAACTCTCCCAATGCTTTTAGAGAACCAGGAGAAGATTGCGTGGAGTCTTTTCCCCTCCCGTGATGATGATTATAGATGGATCTTTCAGAGGCGTCCTCTTGCCACTGGAAAAAAAAAAAAAAAACAAAAAAAAAACCCTCCACGTAGAGATCTCTGCCCTTTTGTTGTGTCTAGCTGTGTTATTCAAGAGCAGAGACAAAAGCCCGAAGTGATGTGATCTAAATGAGCTCCGGGGTTTTCCAGATGGGACCACCTCTATTCCAAATGCCCTCTCTGCTTAATATAATAAAACGCGATTAAAAAAAATATATATATATACTTAGGAAAGGACTTCGCTCTGGACGGAGCAGCGCAAGCGAAATCGACCCAAAAGTATTTTAAAAACCTCCTTTGCCTAAATTTTATTTGGATAAGCGGTTTTATAACGATACCTTGCGTGCCTGCTACTTACAGGGCTGTAAGTTTCAACGGGATGCGGAGGGGTGGGAGGAGGGAATGGATCCGCGCTGGGGGTGGTTTGCTTTGTGGGTTTTTTAAACACACCAAGGTTATCCTGCTGCGAGTGGCCGCTCGGCTACAATATTTAAGCGCTGGGCGAGTAAGTCAAGGCCGTGAGGGTGGGTTTGGGGTGGTTTAAACTTGGCCGCTTTTTCCCAGCCGCTTGTTTTCACCATGAAGCAGCCGCAGCCAGGGGATCTGCTGCTGTCGCCTCCCGCTCCGAGGCGGAATCGCGATAGAGAAGGGAAAAGGAGCCAGGACTCGCTGTCTATCCTTTCCAGGCTTCTGGGAGAAGTTTATCCACTTTCTTAGGAGGTGACTCCAACCCAGCCGTTGCAAACTGCAACAGCAAATAACGAAATGAATGGGACTAATTGGAGGCGGCAGTAGGGCAGGAGCCCAGCGCTGCAGCTCCCCGGGCGGGTTGGGGGGTGCAGACCCCCACCTCAAGTCGGGATTCCCTCCCGCCTCTTGCAGGGCCCCAGGCCGGGCTCCAGCCGGCCCGGGGGGAGGGCGATGGTGTCGGCCACGGCCGGAGCAACCCCGCGATCCTCGCCCGCCCCGGAGCCACCTGCGGGAGCCGCCCCGCTCCTCGGGTGGACTTACCTTTTCTCTCCAGCCAGCGGCTGTCACCCCGTAGTGGGGTCGCCCTACCCCACGAGGTTTCCTAACGGGCTGAAGTAGAAAAAAAAAGTAGAGACCAGTGTATTTTAGCCCCGTTTCTCTAAAGGCGCTAGTGCGGGTCAGTCCCTGTCCCTACCTGGGAGAGCTGCGCTGAGCCCAGGCCCCCGCTGCGGCTGCGGGCAGTGCCCGTGCGACACGCAGGACCTTCTTCCCTCCGTGGGGACCAGTACACCCACTCCCCGTGGCTTGCAGCTTTCCCTGCAGAGGAAATTGAGGAAGCCCCTCAGTTTTTCCAACGGAATAAATTCAAGGGGTTCGGTAGTACCGAGCAGGTAAAGGCACGCTTAGTTCTGCTTTTCGTTTAAGCATCGCGAAATACAAGGTGGGCGCAGGCTGAACGACCCCCCCGGACCGACCCTGTGTTTTCAGCCTCGCCCGGGCTGCGAGGACCGAGCTCGGGGTGTTGCTTCGTTGAAGGCACTTCACTTTGCAACACCCGCTCAGCCCTTTCGCCTCCTGCAACCGGCTTTTCCTCCTCTTCCAACGCCGGGCTCAGAGCCTGGGGCGAGGCTGCGCATCTCCCGGGAACCGTCGGGGGAAAAGCCACCGGCTGACCGGGAGACGGGAAAACGGGGATGCAGGCACTGAGGGCCCACGAGAGCAGGGGGCTGCTCCCTAAAAAACACCCACCACCACCACCACCCAGTCCCTTCTGGTGCCGACCAGGGAGCGAAGACAGGAGGGGAGATTTTCTCCGTGGCGTGGTAATAGATCATACAATGTGTGACACGGGTTTAACCAATAAAACAATTTGAATCAATTAGCTGGCGGAGGAGAGTTTTGAAGTGTAAAATTCATGTCAGTCTGGCTAGGAAGCATTGATTAAAATGTCACCAATGTGAGGCTTATAGCTATTGCTCACACGAAAGCAGCAGGCTCCGTGCAGAAGAGGCTCGGGGAGAAGTAGGAGGGAGGGGGGAAAGGGGGGAGCATCCGTGTGACAGTGGCGGCACGGGGGCCAGCAGAATTTAATAAGAAGCGACAGAAGTAATAAGAAGAGGTGTGGGGTTTTGGTTTTGGGTTTGGTTTCTTTTTGTTTGGTTTGGTTTTGTTGTTTTTTTAAGTTAGCGAGGACCTGAGCGATCCGGGGGGCTCCGTCGTTTCGCTGTCCGGGGGGAAAAGCGGAGAGAGTCGGTGAGCTTGAGCGTGGATGTCCTGGGAAAGGCCGGTGCGGAGATTTTCGCCTGGATCTGTGATGGCCGGGGAAAAAAATAAAAAAATACAACGGAAAAAAAAAATTTAAACCCCCAAACCACAAAGTTTTCACAGCTAAAAAGGCAGAAAGGCTTGGTATTGGTCATGTGCGTGGGGAGAAAAAGAGATGGAAGCAGTTTTTTAAAAACAAAAATAAATCACAGGGGTATTAGGGAACGCCCGACGGTCCAGATGTCCTCCCCGTTTTAGCTTGAAAGGAGTTTTTCCTTTTTCCTTTTCCCGTTTTTCAGCCGGTTCCGCAGTTTTCCTGTCTAGAGAGGACCGTAGTTGAAGGTTTTTGGCCTCCCCGCTCCCCCCTGCCCTGGGTGGTGGGGCTGGGGGGTCGCGGCGGGCCCGACCCGTCCTCACCCCACGCTGCGTGGAGCCGGTGGGGACCTACGAGGTTACCGGTGCTTTTTGGGGTAGATGCGAAAAAAATTTTCAACATTTTCACTGCAGTGTATTCGCTTCTTTTCGGGAAAAAAAAAAAAAAAAAAAAAAAAAAGAGGCAGACGCGGCTAGCGTGCTGCAGCCTGCTTGCTGGGGAATTGGTGTTGGGGTTTTTTCTTGTTGATTGGGGGCATAAAGCAATTAGAAAAAGAAAAAAAATATTTGCACCGTGTTGCTTTTTGTGGGAGTAAGACTTTGTGTGGCCAGGTCCTACTGAAAGTGGTTTTGGTGAATCACTCCGGTGTATTTGGGAAGGGAGTGTGGGTCACAGCAGCTCTTCGTGCCCTTGAGGACACGGTTGTGGCGAAAAAGCAACTTTTTTCTCCCTCTCTCCTCCCTCCCGCCCCGTAATTTCTGCCAGATCCGTTAAAAAATGCTTCCGAAAAGACGCGGTTTATCGTATCGAACACATTCAGTTTCTTGGAAGCGATGGGGCTCGGACCGTGGGGGGTTGAAGAAACAAAAAAGAGGAGGGGGGGGGCGAGAAGGCAAAAAAAGGCAAAGCACGTCGCACCGCAACCCGCTCCGTCGCCGAACTCGGTGTCCCTTGGCCGGGAAGCCCTGCGTGGGGCCGGGTGGGAACAGGGAGCGCTCCGCGGGGCGCCCGGGGGGCGGCGGCAGGAGGCCGGGCCTCAACGGGGCGTCCGCGTCCCCTCCCGGTACGCGGAGGGAGGGATGGGGGAGCCACCCCCCCCCCCCCTCCGGTTGGGGGGAGCGTACGGTAGGGCCCGGCCCCCCCGCCCCGCTGACGTCACCGTGCCCACGGTGGGCCGCCGTGCGCTCAGCGAGGCGCGGAGCTTCCGCGCTTGCAGCCGCCACCGTGCACAGGGCTGCGGCTGGCCGCGCTGCTCCGCGGCGGGGGGATGCGCCGCCTTGCCAGGGCCCGACGGCAGCACAGCTAGGGCGCGCCCGCGGAGGTAAAGGGTACGGGGCGGGGAGGATGCGCGGGTGGCTGCGGAAGGCATCAACACGTTTATTTATTTTATTTAGTTATTTCTCATTCCTCTTCCGCGGTTTCCCCCGTCCCTGGGGGTGCGGAGGGAGGAAGCCGTCGGGTCGAGCAGCCGGGCGCGGTGCACGGCGGCTGTCCCCGGAAACTCCGCGGAGCGCCTTCCCGGGGCAGCGGCAGGTTTCCAGGCTGGACAAGGGGGACACACGCCTCCGCTGCGTGTTTCGGGATGAACGGCCCGTGGGCTGGGGCAGCTCCCTACCCGGGGGGGGCGGGCAGGATGGCGGTTCTCTCATTTATCCTCAACTCCGCAGCTGCGGTGGGATGCGCACGTCGGAGAGCCGGGATGCGCGGAGGCAGGCGGCCCCGGGCGCATCCCCGGTGAGGCCGGGGGGGATGGGTCAGGGTCACTCAGCAAACCTCAAGGCGTATCTCCCGAGGGATGTGGGGGGGGTGGTGGGGTGCGCGCTTGCGGCGGGACGCCCCCATCCCCGGTGGGTCCCCGGCTGACGGCGCTGTCTCTCTCTCCCCCTCCCCGCCCGCAGCTGGAGCAGAGCAGCCGCCCCGGCGCTGAGGCGATGGCGACCAGCCCGCTGCCCGGCCCCACCGACATCCTGCTGCCGTCGCCGTCCAGCGCGTACCCGCCGGACCCCATGAACCAGCCGAGGGCCGGCCACGCCGCCATGAAGCCCAACCAGGTGGGGCAGGTGATCCTCTACGGCATCCCCATCGTCTCCCTGGTCATCGACGGGCAGGAGCGGTTGTGCCTAGCGCAGATTTCCAACACCCTCCTCAAAAACTTCAGCTATAACGAGATCCACAACCGACGGGTGGCTCTGGGCATCACCTGCGTGCAGTGCACGCCGGTGCAGCTGGAGATCCTGCGGCGGGCCGGGGCCATGCCCATCTCCTCCCGCCGCTGCGGGATGATCACCAAGCGGGAGGCGGAGCGGCTCTGCAAGTCCTTCTTGGGGGAGAACCGGCCCCCCAAACTGCCCGATAATTTCGCCTTCGACGTGTCCCACGAATGCGCCTGGGGCTGCCGCGGCAGCTTCATCCCGGCCCGCTACAACAGCTCCCGGGCCAAGTGCATCAAGTGCAGCTACTGCAGCATGTACTTCTCCCCCAACAAGTTCATCTTCCACTCCCACCGCA